>NC_142051.1:13202113-14555863 GCF_982192425.1 Myodes glareolus | reverse complement strand
TCCTATAAGCCCTGTTACTAACCAGAAAAGAGGGACGAGCTCATAAAAAAAGGGGGCCACAAAAACAGAGGATGGATGGTTCTACTTAAATAACCATCTCATCCTTCCTCGAGATCAGGCATTGTCGATCATTTCAGACATCCACCAGACCTTACACATCCACCCCAAAGCTTTGTTCCACTTCTTACAGCCCCTCTTTGACCCCACCCATCTCAGACATTGTATTTCACAGGTTCACTCCTCCTGCCAGACATGTGCCCAGGCCAATCCCCAGGGGACTTCCATGTATGTCAGTCTCTGCATTCGTTTCATGGACATCAACTGGGTGAAGAATAGCAGGTTGATTTCACTCATATGCCTACTCATAAAAAACTCGGTTGTCTCCTAACACTTGTGGACACTTTCACAGGGCGGATAGAAGCATTTCTGAGCTCCTGGGAAACAGAAGATGTGGCGGCTTAGGTACTCCTGGACCACATCATTCCTCAGTTTGGCATTCCACAGACCATTCAAATAGAAAATGGGCCAGCCTTCACTTCCAGGGTCATGGAGCTCCTGCCAGAAACTCTCAACATCTCCTACTGCCCACAGTCCTTGGGAAAGGTGGAGAGGACCTATGGACTCATCAAACACCAGCTAATAATCTCTCCATTGAACTCAGGTTATCTTAGCCCTCCTTTCTCCCCATTGCCCTGACTCGCCTCAGGGCCACCCCATGTTCTCCTATGGGCCTGAGCCTTTTTGAGCGGCTTTATGGCAGGCCCTTTCTCTTTAACCATCACCTCCCAGTTCAAACTCCTCCACTGACAGGGTACCTACCCTATATCTCCCTTTTAAGGTCCTTTCTCCATTCACATGCTGACAGTTGTCTCCCTGCCCCCACACCAGTGGTCCCTAATGCCCCTAAACCTGTCCTGCTCTCCCCAGGGACAGAGTGATACTCAAACAGCTATCCCTAGGTCTCTTGAACCTTGATGGACAGGACCTCTCCTGGTAATACCCACCACCCCTTCGGCTACCAAGTTCTTGGGACACCCATCCTGATACCATCTCTTCAGGCTCAAGCAGGCCCTATTCAGGATACTTGGTTAGTCCAGCCGTTAGGACCTTCCACCCTCTGGTTTCCCAAGATTCCGCAATAGAGGACCTCTCTGCTCCTCGTCCTGGCACACCCATCTTTGTCTGTACAAACAAGATGGGTAATAACAATATTTTTTCTCCTAGCCACCTGCCTTCTTATCTCCCTCAAGGAGCAGATGCCTGATGTCTCCTAGATGGCAATATACTAGATGCCTCTCCAGCCACGCCTCTCGCTGAGTGTGAGCCCACCAACTCCCAACTCTTCCCTCTCCTACATTGCCTTATGCACATAAGAAGTAGTCAGACTTGAGCTGGCACCCCTTTATCCAAAGAGTCTGGAGTGTTTAGTTGGGGGCTTCACCCGAGACCCTTGGCATCCATTTTGGAATGTTGGACTGAAAACTCCATTTCAATCCACCTCCCATGGGAGTTGCCTCAATCCAAACTCCACCTCTAAGAAAGCATGTAAAATGGTGACCTCTTCCCAGGGAGGATCAAGACCATTTTCACAGGCTATTTAAACTGCCCCCCAGAGAATGAACACGTGGTCTCCCCTTTTCCCTCTCCAGTGGTCATTCCAGTTCTCCTTTCTCCCTCTCTGTGTTTTACTGGGGGCCAGCCAGGAGTGTTGGCGTCCATTAAATCTGGGCCTTTTCTAATTTGATCTAATCTGGTTTGATTTCAGTTATTGTGTCAGTGGAGAGGTTTGGCGGTTGGAAAAATACTTAACAGAAATAAGGAGCACTCACATTGGTTCAGATCAACTTTTAGCAGTTTGGGGCTTACAAGTGGAAGACAGCAGTTGATGTCTAGATGTGTCTGTCAGCCAAGTGGAAATCTGCTGAGACAGATAAACACTAGAAACAGAAGTTAAAATTTAGGAATTTAAAGGAGAATACAATTGAAGCTTTAAGGCTCAGAGTCCTAGTAATTGGGGAAGGAGAGAAGTCCCACTATCAGGAGAGAAAGAGAGAGAGACACCATCCTCAGGAATGGATAGGTGGGGAAACTTAGGCTGTATTTATCTGGAGTCCTTTAGACCTGTGAGAAATGGATTCAAGTCTTAGGATTTCCTAGATTCTCTGAAGCTTATATGATTTTTTAGATTAGAAAAATCTTTAAAACATAGTTTTAGATATATTAATATTACCATTCTGCATTGAAATCCATATTTTAGAAAAAGCAAGTCACAGGCAGAGAGAATATTCAAATTAACAAAATTAGAAATGGAAAGGGGCATATAACAACAGACATGGAAGAAATATAAAAAATCATCAGGCATATTTTGAAAACCTGTACTCCACAAGAAAAGGAAAATTCAATGGAAATGGACAACTTTCTGAATAAGTATAATTTACCAAAATTAAATCAAGACTAGATAAGCAAATTAAACAGGCCTATAACTGCTGTAGAAATAAAAACAGTCATCAAGAGTCTCCCAACCAAAAAAAGTCCAGGACCAGATGGTTTCAGCTCAGAATTCTACAAGACTTTCAAAGAAGAACTAATACCAATACTCCTCAAATTATCCCACACAATAGAAACAGAAGGAACATTGCCAAACACTTTTTATGAGTTTTACTCATAAAATTACTACAATTTTACTATAATTACTACAATTACCCTGAAACCCAAAACCAAAAAAGACATTACTAAGAAAGAGAATTACAGACCAATATCACTCATGAACATTGATGTAAAAATATTAAATAAAATACTGGCAAATTGAATCCAAGAACACATCAGAACCATCGTCCACCATAATCAGGTTGGCTTCATCCCAGAGACGCAGGGATAGTTCAACATATGAAAATCTGTCAACGTAGTCCACCATATAAACAAACTGAAAAACAAAAACCACACGATCATCTCAAGATGCCAAAAAAGCTTTAAAAAAATGCAACATCCCTTCATGACAAATATCTTGGAGAGAGCAAGGATACAAAGAACATACTAAACATAATAAAGGCAATATACAGCAAGTCAAAAGTTAACATCAAACTAAATGGAGAGAAACTCCCAGCGATTCCACTGAAATCAGGAACAAGATAAGGTTTTCCACTCTCTCCATACCTATTCAATATAGTTCTTGAGGTCCTAGCTAGAGAAATAAGATACAAATAGGGGACACAAATAGGGAATACAAATTGGAAAATGAGTCAAACTCTCACTGTTTGCTGATGATATGATAGTTTACATAAGCGATCCCAAAAATTCCACCAAGGAACTTCTACAACTCATAAACACTTTCAGTAATATAGCAGGATACAAGATTAACTCAAAAAAATCAGTAGCCTTCCTGTACACAGATGATAAAAGGACTGGGAAGGAAATCAGAGAAAAAAAACACCCTTCACAATAACCACAAATAGCATAAAATATCTCGGAGTAACTCTAACCAAACAAGTGGAAGACTTCTATGACAAGAACTTTACATCTTTGAAGAAAGAAATTGAAAAAGACATCAGAAAATGGAAAGATCTCCCATGCTTGAAGGTAGGCAGAATTAACATAGTAAAAATGACAATCTTACCAAAAGCAATCTACAGATTCAATGCAATGCCCATCAAAATCCCAGCAAAATTTTTCACAGACCTCGAATGAACAGTACTCAACTTCACATGGGAAAGCAAAAAAAAAAAAAAAAAAAAAAAAAAAAAGCCCAGGATAGCCAAAACAATCCTGTACAATAAAAGAACTTCTGGAGGCATCACAATCCCTGAATTCAAACTCTATTACAGAGCTACAGAATTAAAAACATCCTGGTATTGGCATAAGAACAGACAGGAGGACCAATGAAACTGAATAGAAGACCCAGATATTAATCCACACTCCTTCAAAAACCTGATTTTTGACAAAAAAGCAAAATATATCAAATGGAAAACAGAAAGCATATTTAACAAATTGTGCTGGTAAAACTGGTTATCAACATGTAGAAGAATGAAGATAGACCCATATCTATCATCATGCATAAAACTGAAGTTCAAATGGATCAAAGATCTCAACATAAAGCCAGTCACACCACTAAACCTTGTAGAAGAGAAAGTGGGAAGTACACTTGGGTGTATTGGCACAGGAGACCACTTCCTAAACATAATCCCAGAAACACAGATGCTGAGAGAAACAATTAATAAATGAGACCTCCTGAAACTGAAAAGCTTCTGTAAAGCAAAGGACACGGTCAACAAGATAAAACGACAGCCTACAGAATGGGATAAGATCTTCACTAACCCCACATTAGACAGAGGTCTGATCTCCAAAATATATGAAGAACTCAAGAAATTGAACACCAAAAGATCACATAATCCAATAAAAAATGGAGTACAGACCTAAACAGAGAACTCTCAACAGAGAAATCTAAAATAGCTGAAAGACACTTAAGGAAATGTTCATCATTAAGTTATCAGAGAAATGTAAGTCAAAACAACTCTGAGATTCCATCTTACCCCTGTAAGAATGGCCAATATCAAAAGCATTGATGACAAATTATGCTGGAGAGGTTGTGGGGTAAAGGAAACACTTCTGCACTGCTGATGGGAATGCAAGCTGGAACAACCCCTTTGGATGTCAGTGTGGCGATTTTTCAGAAAACTAGGAAACATCCTTCCTCAAAACCCACTTTTGGTTATATATCCCAAGGATGCTCAATCGAACCTCAAGGACATGTGTTCAACTATGTTCATAGTAGCATTGTTTGTCATAGCCAGAACCTGGAAACAACCTAAATGTCCCCCGACCGAAAATGGATAAGGAAAATGTGGTACATTTACACAATGGAGTACTACACAACAGAAAAATAACAACAGCTTGAATTTTGCAGGAAAATGGATGGAGCTAGAAAACATTACTTTGAGCGAGGTAACCCAGACACAGAAATACAATTATCACATGTACTCACTCACAGATGGTTTTTAAACATAAAGCAAAGAAAATCAGCCTACAAACCACAATCTCAGAGAACTTAGACAACAATGAGGACATTAAGAGAGACTTATATAGATCTAATCTACATGGGAAGTAGAAAAAGACAAGATCTCCTGAGTAAATTGGGAGCATGGGGGCTTTGGGGGAGGGTTAAAGGGGAGGGAAGAGGCAGGAAGGGGAGCAGAGAAAAATACAGAGCTCAACAAAAATCTATAAAAGCAAAGAATCAAAATCAGACAACAGGCATCAGCATCATTGGACAGGAGACTTCAAAACTCTAAGTGAATTTCCTGGCATATATCTATGGTTCTTTCTTTAATAAACGCTTTGATTCTTATATCTAAGACCCCGGTCTAATCTACATGCTGATCCAATTAATCTAGAATACTGTTTAACATGTTATTTGGACTCTTGTGTATAATGTTTTTTAATGCCGGAGTACAGGTTCCAGCCTCTGTCACAAGCACCAGCATCTGAGAGCACAAGATGAAGGTGAGGAGGGAGACAGGTCCCCACAGCATGGCAGTACAGCTGGAAGAAACTAGATCAGGAGGAGTGTCCCAGTCTGTGGAAGCCTACATATCTTTGTCTTCCGTCCTGTGGAGCTCTTTCCTTCATATACTGTCACCAAAGCATGGATTATTAGGCCTATTAGGTCATGGCCTGCTGCTCTTCATGTGGTCAAGACAAGGTAGCCATGCTCTCCCCAATGCTTGGGTCTCTATCTCTCTAGATATAATAACAGTGTAAAGTAAATAAATACTCCTTCTTTATCTCTGCTTCTGCAAGCAGGCACAGCCTTGATGCCCAGGCACACCCTTGAGTTACAACCTCATATCTGATAGTAAGGTCATGTATTTTAGAACACCGAACCCCTTGGGAAACTTGTAAAAGTAAGAACTTCTGTGTGATCCTTGTACTCGTACTTCTAATCCATCCTGAGATGGATTCCCTGTTGTGGTGGCCGCCCTTATCAAAAATGCATGTTTATCTGAAATCCATCTCAGCCCCTGTCATATCAACCACCGTCCTTATCTAGCAGTTATCACTACAGCCCGTGGCTGCGGGGCCAGGAAGACATGGACAGACACAAGAACCTGCTGGGCTAGAGGAAGAAAGAGGTCAGAGAGGAGCAGAATAAACTGCAGAGAACAGTTCTTTCTGCAGCCCTTGATGAACTTGAGAGCATCAGTGCGAACATGAGAGCTCCCATGCATGGAGCAGGTGGAACAGAGCAAAGGGAAGAAGGAAACAGCAGAAGGGCAGCCCCAGGGAGGATGGGTGCAGGCAGCCCCAGGAGCAGAGAGTTCTCTCAGGTGCCTGGGGCAAATGCACAGCAGAGGCCAACTTGGCTGTTGCTGCTTAGGCTGAATCATCAGTCACAGGATTGCAACACACCAACCTGATGCTGAGTTTTGTGTGTCTGTGTTTTGCTAGAAGCTGGCATAGAATTGGCAGTATGACAGAAATAACACTGTTTATTCAGGTTTCCGGCTTATGTTGACAGATCATTTCTGCCAATATCAGGCTGTTTCCTGTTGCAAAGGGCAACTGGAGTCAGACTATAGCTCGAAAAAAAAAATGTAGGTGATGTTCAGATACTAGTTGGGGTCTGAAAACTTGGGAAGGAAATTCTTGCCTCCTTCTATCCAATTTTCACTGAGCAGGAGTTAGAACTGCAGAGATATTGATTGTTAAAAGGACAGAAATTGATCACTAATCTTCAAAGGCAAATACACCGCTTTTGGATTTAATACATGCAAAGTGTGTGCTAGCAACCCAGGCATTACAGGACTACCAAAATTCAACTTCTTGGTTAAGGGTAAGACCTTCTACTTGTTCCTACTGTGGTCTGTGTCTTTGGGGACACTGTAGCTAGAAAGTAGAATGCCATTTTTTATGTAGTTTCTCATGCCAAATTCATTTCAATACTAATACAAACAGAGAAAGCAATGTTTCAGAAACAAACTCAATGAGTGTCCTAAAAATTCCAGTGAAGCAAGACTGTGATTGTAGAGGACCATTGCAAATAGAACTCCAAAGATGCCCTCACAGTTCCATAGGGTTCTGGACTGCAGAATCCAGAAAGCTTGCTCAGAACAAAAGGAGTGCACTGCTTGTGGCTCCCAGGGATCATCTCACTCCCCATCTTCATTCTCATTCAAATCCGACGAAGGAAATCCAATTCAACAATGTGTGGGAATGAGCTTGTTAATAATCAATGGAAATTTCACTTTCCTATTTTTCTAATTTGTCATCTTGTCTCTGAGTCACAGTTCTTATCCAATGGGAAGACAATGGGCTCTTTCTGAATTAAAAATAAAAACAAACCACATTTCCCGTGTAGTAAATTCCAAGTGTCTCAAGAAACTACAGTGGAAAAACAAACAAGCAAACAAACAAATAGGGGAGCTCCCATAGTAGGTCCAGTCTCCTCCTGAGACAGACATTCAATGGTTATAGCTGAAGCTGAGATCATCATTTAGAAGATGTCGCCTTCTCCCCTGAACTTACTCATTTCCAAGACAGGGCAATGTCTCCTCACTTTTCCCAACAACTATCTGCCCTTCAGGAGGTTTCTTGCATTGCCTGGGCCCCATGTAGATGTGGTTTGTAGAACATATCTTATCTCTCCCAGTTCTCAATGCAATCACAATTTTCTTTTATAATATACTTCAGATTTTCTTTCTATAAAAATACTATTTTATTATAGCATTAAAATTTAGCATCTAACTTGTTTCATGCATGTGTTTTTTTTCTTTTGTTTATAAGATATACATTACCGGCTGTTGTTTATTATGTTTTCTTAGTTCCTAATTTCTGAGTTCTTCTTTCTAAAGGATTACTTTGACCTGTCTTTCATATTAATGGCTTTTGGAAAGTGTCTAACGATTTTTGGTTGGTTTTATATAGCCTTAAACACTAAGTGCCAATTCAACCAGCGAGAGAGCACGAGTTCTGACTGTTCAAATGTTTGCAAAGAAAAATTGGCTTAGGCAACAAAATTCACAAAGCTGTACTGATAACAACTGTATTTTCTGGAACAATGGGTTAGAACGAGCACAGAGGAGACAGATAGTGACTTTTATCTGTGTTCTGTCATTTTGAATTCCCCCAATCCATCTTAGTATGTATTACTAAAGAATCAAAGTTAATCAGACATAAAAGTCGCATTGCTCTTGATTTTGAATAAAATGTATAAACAATGAGTTGCAGACAAAAATGGCAGGCACTCTCTAAGACTAAACAGAGTAGAATTCCTATTGATGGTAATAGAGTTGATGATAATGTTGGCATTCTGCATGACTTGGGGGCTTCTTCCTTGGCCAGTCCTGGTCATGCTACTGTATAGTTTTGGTGGTGTTTTGTTAAGAAATGTTCACAGCTTTCTGAACTGATGACTTCTGAAGGCAACACTCAGTAGGATGTGTTTGTCTGAGTCAATTTCATTTTTAAAGTCCTGTTGCTTCCTAGTGATCTTTGATGCTCTTATATGGAAATGAGTTGGGAGAGAGAAAGACAAGGCTCTGTGTGAAAGATGTTAGGAAATATGCTTACATGAGTTTATTTATCCCTAAAAATATTGATTTATGAGTTGTCTTAGTTAGGATATCAATTACTGTGAAGAGACATAATGACCATGGCAACTCTCCAAGAAAAAAAAAACATTTAATTTGGGGAGTTTACGTTTTCACTTGTTCAGTCCATTATCATCACGGCGGGAAGCATGGTGGCATGCTGGCAGACATGGTGCTGGCTACATCTTGATATTCAGGCAACAGGAAGTAGAGTGTCTCTCTGGGATTGGGTTGAGTATAGGAAACCTCAAAGCCCACTCTCAAAGTGGCACACTTCCTTCAAGAATACCACACCTGCCAAGAGTGACACGTTTTGAGGTCCATTTCCTTTTAAACTACCACATTGGTCTTGGTCCAAAATGATAGTACTAGTATCTGGGTTTAGACTGTGGTGCTAATGGAAATAGTCCTGAGCAGAAAGCCCCTGCTGCTGAGAATTTATGTGTCCAACTGCCATGTTATGTACAGACTATAGCATTTCATAGGACGCCTTCCCATCCTCATTATAATACAAACACTCAAATGCTTTGGAAAAACAAAGTATTTCATAAAATGCAACGTGATCTGGAGTTAGACCCATATTGCTGTTAGCTGAATGGATATTAAATGCTTTGGATAAGTCTAAACAAAGATAAATTAAAAACGCTCTCCAAGAGTTGCCATAAACAGTTTGTTAAAAGATGAAGTGATATGCTATATGCAACTACAACAAGGAACAAATTTTCCTTCTTTAAACTTAAATCACATTTCTGGGTCCCTCACAACAGTCTGCACTGGCTATGATTTGAGTGGTGTCACAAGAGGAATGGCCACAAATTTGCTCAGATCTAGCCAGCTTTATTCTGTTAGACCGGGGGAAAATTATTGAGAAAGTATTTTCTGAGAATGCATATAAGATGCCTGCTCTTGCAGAGGACCCAGGTTCCTTTTGATCACCCCACAGTTTACACTTATGTGTTCCTCATTCACAGGGGATCTGGTGCCCTCTTCTGGCTCTCAAGGGCACTGATGCATGTGGTACATAAATGGGGGGGGGGGAGAAGTAATTCTTACACATAGAAAGAAAGGAAAACAAATGCAAAACAAATAGTTTTAGCCTTTGATTTCAAATATAAAAAATTATAAACAAAATATGATGTTTCCAATGCATTTCAAAATGACTCAGAAAACCATTATAGATACAGAGAGTGAGAGGGACAAATAGAAAGGAAGTGATGACATCAACGTGCTAGAACAACACACAGGGATCTGGCTGTCACTGTGGCAATGTCTTCATGTCTGCATGACTGGAGGATGTTATATTGTGGGAATTACTTTGTCACGGATCCATCAGGGAAAAGGGAAGTTGGCAAGCTTACTTTTGAATATTATGCCAGCAATGTTCCACTGGTTGTGCGTAGATGAGGGTGCAGGCACTGGATATGTGTAGATGAGAATGTAGCCAATGGCTATGTGTGAGTGAGGATGTATGCCCTATTAAAAATATCTAGTTGATTTTTCCAATATATAGACCATTTCCCCCCAGAGACAACATATGAGAGTAAACACACACAAGATTTACATTGAAAATCATTTAATGGTATTTGAAGTTTTTCACAATGCACTTAGTTTTACTGATACAACTCATCTGTCTCAGAGTTAGTTAATATGCATGAAGCTATGTGAAGAAAGTTAAGGGCTTACACAGTCACTAATCTGTCCGGAAAGACCTCATGATCAGTAAGAGGCATGGAAGCATTCTCATAGGGTTAAAACAGCCTGACACTTGAATTAAGAATTTATATCTTAAGTGGAATAAATGGGACAGCTCTAAGAAAATACTTTTTTGAAATGTCACACATTTCATGACAACAAGTTTCTGAGCTGAGGCAGTCTCCACTCTACGCACTTCGAGTTCTGTTCCCTTAAATGCACAGGCTGCACATTGTGGCACTAGCTGTCTGGGTGCTGGGTCCACACACAAGACCTTGGAGTTCACACAGCTGTCATTTTACCCCAAATCAACTTTTCACCCTAAACATTTGTTGTCCTTGTATCCAACAAGGGAGAGCTGAGATTAATTCCAATGAGACTTACTGTGAATGACTTCATAGGGGAAGAACTGATGCACAGGGATGTGTGTGATTATCTAAGTGTTAGATTCTGTCACCAGCATCAACTGCATTGCTAACCGAGAAATGGAGGCTTTGCTTAAAACAATGAACACATTAGTCAGAATTACGCCTTTTAGGAAAATGTCTTCATTTTTCTCCAGTTTCTGTTTAAAGCCTGCTTGTTTGAAGAGGAAACCAAGGAACTGTGATCTTTCCTCTAACTACTGGAGGTAGACAGATGCAGAATGAGCTGAAATGGAAACACACAGTGGCTACACATCACAGTTCCGAATACACGGGGTGAGATCTCAGTTTTGACAGTGGATTCTCTATGCCGCCCTATGAAGAAGCGTGAGACAGGAGAAAAATGGTTAAAACTGTATCTCCTCTGCCACACACATACTCAAACATTTGGGGAAATATGATATAACATTTCTACTTATGGTGATTGGGTTGGATTCTAAGATCTAGTGTGGAACACACTTACAGTTGCACCCAGAAAGTGCTATTGACCGGTGGAGTATGTCTACATGGCAGTTTGAACCTCTCCAAACCCTAAGCAGAACACAGGATGCTCAGTGTCAATGTGACATCACGTGCACTGTACAGTTAACTGATCTACAGATAGTCTGGAGGGCAGACTAGGAAGTAATCATGTGTGGGCTTCTCAGAAATTGGAGAAATTCCCTAAAACTAACGATGTAGAGAAAGATCCCAGCTGTACCTGCAGGGCTCAGACTGACACTTGGGCCTCAGAAAGACTCAGTTCATATATCAACAGAATCAGCAGTTTTCCCATCCAAAGTTCCTACATACCATGATTTAATGCCTTATGGATCCCTCACAACCCTCTTTGTACATTCTATGGCTTCAGTGATGTCATCCTGGAGCAAAACTGAGATACAGGAGTGAGGAATGACCAGGATTGCTTTAGAACCCGTTTTCAGTTCAGACTCAGACAGCTTTCTTCTGTGACACTGAGCAATACACACAAGAAATTAATTCCCTAGCATCTATGCATCTGTGATTATGAACAGATTGTAATTAAAGACATATTCTCTTTATTCTATCCACATGACACAGTATAAGTCATTTAATTTCTCATTTATGAAGTCCCTGGGGGTTGGGATATACCTGAGCGGTTGAGTGTTCTTAGGATTCCAGCACTAATAAAAAGAACACATTGTAGTAATGAGGAGGCACTGGAGGCTGTGTCACTGTGAGCTAACGTGAGAGAAGTTCCTCTTTCTTCTTACACTGGGAAGTTGAACATACTGGACCTGGGACTGTCATGGAAATTCATCCTAAAGGAAACAGCGACCAGACAGTGATGGCACACATCTTTAATCCCAGCACTTGGGAGACAGAGGCAGGTGGATTTCTGTGATTTGAGGCCAGCCTTGTATATTGTAGTGTCTGCTTTGTCCCACAAAGAAAACACCACACCAGACTCTTCCCAATGCAGTTTAATCAGGAACCTTGAATAATCTTCTGACCCTGGGGAAAGCCAGCCCACAGCTAAAATAGCCTCTGGGTAGCCAACTCCAGCAAGCCATGTGGAAAATGCGGATAGGCCCAGGTACACAGAAGCAAGCCAGATCCTTAGCTTTAGCCATGTATGGAGTTATTTACAACCTAGAGCCCTCACCATTTGGGGGGTGGAAGGCAGAAGTCAGCGCCATCTTTAAGGTGTGGCACAAAGCAGCTCACTACAGTTCCCCCTTTTTGTTTTAGATGCCACAGGTAAAAGTAGAGGCCTGCTCTCTGTGAAAACAGGAGCCTTGTACTGATCCTCCTTAGGTATCTTCCACACAAAGAGTGCCAGACTGACTTGATGTCATTTTTCAGAGGTGGGATCTTGGATATCAACCCACATGCAGTCAGGTGTGCTCTTCTCAAAGTCAGCAAAAATCCGTCCTTGAGTGCAGTGCCTTGCCTTGCACCCTGAATGCGTCAAATTATCTTTTCATGGTGGTTAACCACGCTTGGGGGGATTGGCCAGCCTCTATGGCCGTAAAAGCTTGTATAATCATGGCTGCATTGCGTTGTTAGGAAACCTGATCTTGCATATACACCACAGGCAAACCAGGGAGACCAACACCAGAAGGCCAACTAACGCTCCCAAGCCCGCCCACTCCTTAGATGATTCATGGCTGCGGAGATCCAGGACGAGAGTCCTTCAGCAATACCAGCATCCACTTGGGTAGAATTCATGGTAACGATGGCCACCCTCAGCTGCTCCATCACGGCACCAAATTCTCCAGTCCAGTTACCTAAAAGATAACTAGACAACTGTTTAGACAAATTTGTAGCATGGGTAAAGTCATGGCATGGGAAGCATCCACAGGCACAGGCATGATGCTCCTCATGTTGAACTCTTCTAATCAAATGCTCTGGCACCCACACCGGATCTTGTTGGTCCTGTGGGAAAACACAAACAGAGCCTCGCGCCCATGTTAGCACGAGATCAGGCCCATACCAGAGCCCTGTCAGGATATCTTTCCACTTGACCATCCCTTTAGCAGGGCCATGGGGGTCCTGATGTCTATCAGCTGCAGAACAACCTTGAGCATCCAAATTTAAAAAATTAATGGTCTTTTTTTCAGGGTCCAGCCATGGCCTATTCCCCCTTTTTGTTTTTGTAGACATTCTTTTAGTGTGCAATGCGCACGCTCCACAATGCCTTGTCCTTGAGGATTATAATGCAAGCCATGAACAAGCTGTACCTCCATTTGTAGACAAAAGGAGGCAAACATTTGACCTGCGTAAACTGGTCCGTTGTCAGTCTTTAATTGTTGAGGTTTGTCCCAAGAAGCCCAAGCTTTTAGGCAATGGGCAGTGACATTGCACGCCTTTTCTACAGTTAGAGGCGTGGCATGTGTTGCGCCTGAACAGGTGTCCACAGACACATGTACATACTTTATATTTTTAAACTCAGATATATGTGTCACATCCATTTGCCAGATTTTTAGAGGGAGTAGACCCCGTGGATTTACTCCAATACTGGGTGGGTGTTGATGAGTTACACATTGAGAGCAATCTAAAATCACTTGTTGAGGGTCTGCTCGAGAGAGATGAAATTTTTGTTGTAATGCTTTAGCATTAACATGAAAAGCTTTATGAAAAGCTCTCGCCTTTTCCAAGGTAGAACTCATGAATATACATTCCATTTTAGTCCACTGATCAACTATATTATTTTCTTTACTCAAGGGTCCTGGCAGACCTGTATGGGCTCTTACATGTTGGATGTAAAAGCAACTTTTTCTTTGCCAAATTAAATGTTGCAATTGTTGAAATAAAAGGCACACTGTACTGGAACTTTTAATAGGTCCAGCTACTTCTAAAATTCTAAGGGCATTAACAACACAGACGGAATATGATATTAGATTAAATGTAAAAGGGCAAGCTTTAAAGACTTTAACTACAATTTGTATTTTACAATCTGAGGGGAGCCCAGTTGAAACTGATGTATTACAGGTTTTTGTTTATCTATCATATATACCCCACAGCCTGTCTTAGATCTGTCTGTAAATAAATTTGGGGCCATGGAAATAGGCTGTGATGATGTTATTTTAGGAAATATTACAAGATGTTCCTTAGAAATCGCAACAATGGATGTTTGGGATAATGATTATCTATGTTGTCATCAAAACCACACTGCAAAATAGCCCAATCATCTATTGTAGCAGACAAGATCTTAACTTGATGGCTGGAATAAGGCACTATAATGGTGGTGGGGGCAGTCCCAAAATATTGTAAACACTGTTAAATCCCAGTCAGGGCTAAAGTTGCCACAGCAGTAGGATAATGCTCAAGAGATTTGGCTGGAGATATTTTGGGATAAATCCAAAGTAATGGCCCATTTTGCCATAACAATCCTGTAGGCTGGTGATATGAAGGAAGAATGCACAAAACAATATCTTGCCCCTCTTGAATCCTCTGTAGAAAGGCATCTTGTAATCTACTTTTCACCTTTCTCAATGTCTCTCGTGTCTCATTAGTCAGTTGTCTTGGAGAATTCAAAGTGAAATCTCCACTTAAAACATTATATAAGGGTTTTAACTCATAATTTGGCAACTTTAAATAACATCTAAGCCAATTTATATCGCCTAACAATTTTTGAAAATCATTTAAGGTCTTTAAATTATCTTTTTTTAATTTTACTCTTTGTGGAATAATTTGCTTTTCACTAATTTTTGCTCCTAGATAATTTACAATTTTATCCTTTTGTACCTTATCAGGGGCTATAAATAATTCCTTTTTAAAAAGTAATTTAACTAAAAGCAGGCACCTGAAGTTGCTCTTTTCCCCTGTGTCAGCTGAACTACTGCTGCTGCTAAGCCTGTATTTGTAAGTGGCCCTCCCAATTCTCTACAAATCTTCATCCACGCCTCAAGGCCTCAGCTTTTATAAGGGGTTATAGCATTTTTGCATTTGTTCGTGTATTGTTTATACGCCAGTTGTTTTATCAGTGGCATAGCCTGATCTGGATCCCCGAATAGCCTGCCTGTAGCTTCAACCATTCGAGCAACAAAGTCTGAGAATGGTTCGGTGGAGTCCTGCAGGATCTTAGTAAGATTGCCACTCACTTCTCCCCGGTTGGGCAGGGCCTTCCAGGCTTTAATGTCAATTTTATTAATCTGTTCAAAGACTTGAACTGGGTACCCGGTCTGCTGATTGGCAAAGCAACCCTGACCAAGTAGCATGTCCCTGTCCCAAGCATGGTTTCCTGTTGCTTGATTGGCAGCCGTTTCCTTGTTTGCAAACTCTATCAAAAAGGCTCTCCAGTCTAGATACTGTCCTGGGCTCAAACACACATGAGCAAGCCCACTTCAATCACTGGGCGTCATGCAATATCGGTTCAGGGCTTTTACCTGTGCCACCGTGAAGGAAGCACTAGTTCCATAAGTTCTTACAGATTCAGCCAGAGATTTAATATTCTTAAAATCTAAAGGCTCCTCATATCCATTCCCTTGTGGATCCTGAAACACTGGATATGCCAATCGTAGCTCAGTTCTCACTTCTCTCCAGATATCTGGACAGAATGTGTGTCCAGAGCCGCCCTGACCTCCTTCCACATAAGGTGGAGGGGTGGAGGGTGTCATGGGATGAGGTGTTGGAGTCTTTGAATTCCTTTTTTCCTTTTTCCTCTCCCTTTTTTTTTAAATTTTGCTTTTTTCAATATTTTTACGATTGCCTGTAGTTTCTTATCTGACTCTTCTAACTCAGAAAGGTTTGGGTATAACTTTTCTTGCTTCTGATGGTTTCTTTTACTGTTTGTCTTCTCTGACTTTTTTGATCTTTTTTCTTGTAACATTTTCAGTGCTGTCTGTCCATTTTTTACTGTTTTACTACAGTGCTGGTACTCCAGACAGCCCCTAACAAGCTTCCAGATTAGCCTGACCCCTCCCTTAAGCGTCCCTTGTTCAAATGCAAAATCTAGGTCTCTCCCTAGCTTCTCCCACGATGATATTGAGAGACTCCCTGAACCGGCGAACCAGGGTGCAATGGCATCGCACTCATTCAGAAACCTCTCTAAAATACTTCGTTTTATCTTTAAATTCTTTGAATGTAGTAGCTCGTTAAGAGCCAAAAAAATTGGATGTGAATGAGTAGCACCCATAATTGATTTATTGATTTATTTTTCTTTTACTTTCGTTTCGTCAATTTGCAAAATGGCTCTTCGCTCATTCCTTATCTATGGAGTGAACAATTAATCACCGCTCTTGACGTGGTTATTAACCCTGCTTTTGTCGCAGTCATTAACCCTGCTTTTGACGTAGTTATTACCCCCGCTCTTGACGCAGTTGCTTTCCCTCTATTTACAGGGTGAGCAATTAACCCCTGCTTTGATCGCAGGATTCCCCCCCCCCTTTTTTTAACCTGGGGACTTACCCAGTGCACTGCCCTGGCTGCAAAGAGTTCTGAGTTCTTGACAAGAGGATTCTCCCTGTACGGGCCACCACTTGTAGTGTCTGCTTTGTCCCACAAAGAAAACACCACACTGGACTCTTCCCAATGCAGTTTAATCAGGAACCTTGAATAATCTTCTGACCCTGGGGGAAGCCAGCCCACAGTTATAATAGCCTCTGGGTAGCCAACTCCAGCAAGCCACGTGGGAAATGCGGATAGGGCCAGGCACACAGAAGCAAGCCAGATCCTTAACTTTAGCCATATATGGAGTTATTTACAATCTAGAGCCCTCATCAATTTGGGGGGTGGAAGGCAGAATCCAGTGCCATCTTTAAGGTGTGGCACAAAGCAGCTCACTACAATATATGAATGAGTTCCAGGACATACTTTGAAGATAAAAAGAAAGCCTGTCAAAATTAAAAAAAAACATAAAAGAGAAAGAAAGGCAGGCAGGAAGGAAGGAAGAAAAGAAAGAAAAAAGAAAGGAAAAAGGTAAGAAAGAAAAAAGAAAAGAAAGAAATTAAGAAGGGAACAAAAAATGGCATGGACTAGATAGTATCTAAAAGCACTGGCTGCTCTTATACAGTACCCCCAAGAAGCTCTAACTATCTAAAATTCCAGTTCCAGGAGATGGAAGCCCTTTTCTGGCTTCCACAGGTATCAGGTACACAAGCAGTACACAGTCTTATATGCAGGCAAAACACCCACACACGTAAAGATAAATGAATACTTTAAGAAAACAATGCACAACTTTTATTCTTGTGTGAATAAAACTCTTCCTAGTAACTTATAGCCAGTAAAAGAAAAGGATCCATGTTCTCTAAGACTCAAGACTTCAGTGTGGTGTTTTCAGCATATAGAATACTCCCACTGCAAGTTTAATTCTTTAAAATAGAATTCAGGTCAGTACTCGTTACTATGGATGGAGTTTTGAGTAATGACCATCTCGTGAAGCTGGGCAAGTATAATTTAATTTGTGTATAATTGTAAAATCTTTACATGTTTCTTTGTGAGTATATATTGCATGACATAGTTCTACATGGGCCTACATCATAGATTACACTCTAGAGGAGTGTTGTCCACAGTGTTCCGTCACATCGCCTCTCTGAGCGCCTAATCAGAAGTGATATTCCTCTTTGCTTCTAGTTTCTAATAACTATCCATGACTGTAGATGAGTGTACAAAAAGCTTTTAAAAACAGGGTAAATAGGCTACAAAATGTTTCATAATCTCTCTCTTTTAACAACCAATTTTAACAGCATAGGAATTAATAGTTCACTGTTTAGAGCCCTTGACTCAAATGTCACAAGTCTTGGGTTCAATTCCCATATTGTAAAATAGAATAGCATTGGATAATTATATTCATACACTAAAAGTTATATATTACTTCCATCATGGCATGAATTCAAGTTCTACCATCTAAGTCCTCAATCCTGATAAACCTTGTTTGATTCTTGTTAAAAATAAGTTTTATCTTAAATACATAAATTTATGTTATTTTGGATCACATATGTCTATCTACAAATAAGATTGTTTGAACATGTAAGTTAAAGATTTTAAAAAAGCTAAATGATATTAGTGATTCACTCTAAAATCTGTCAATACAAAGAGTACATCAATACATACACATAGAAGTCAGTTGGACAAATGCCATTGACTCAGTGGTAATATCTTTATTTACATAAGTTAGAAATCATTTTAATTGAATTCATGGTGTGGGAGGTCCTTCTGAATATGTGTTGTTTTTATTGATTAATAATTTAAAAAACTGCCTTGGCCTGTTGATAGGGCATAGTAGAACAAGGCAGGGAAAACTATACTGAATGCTGATAGAAGAAGGGAGAGTCAGAGAGAAGCCATGTAGCCCTATGAGAGACAGTTGCCAGAACTTTACCTGGTAAGCACAGATTAATGGGGATGGGTTAAATTAATATGTAAGAGCTAGCCAATAAGAAAGTAGAGCTAACAGGCCAAGCAGTGATTTAATTAATACAGTTTCTGTGTGGTTATTTTGAGTCTGAGCTGTCTGGCAGCTGGGAAAGAAAAAGCGGCCTCCTACTACACCCACACATCCAACCATCCATGCATCCACACATACAAATATCTGCTTACTCATTGGTAGACAATTAGTTATGAGTCTTAACTGCCTTAATCAATCTGAAAAGCACACTAATTACAATGACATAGAAGGAGTAAGCCACGAACAACTTTATGCCCTCCATGTCTTCTACTGTGCAGAATGAAAAGCCATCCCAAAGTGAAGAAGTGTACCAAATAATTTCATTCTCAGGTTCAGGATACCTCATTTCAACAGCAACAAGGGGAAAATGGGATTCCCCTCAGCCCCATATAGGAAGTTCAAAAATTTGGATAAATTGTTCTCAAAAGGTCAATGATAAGAGAAATGAAGATAGATACCATACACTCAGGCTCTCAGGACTCAAATTCTGAAAAAGTGAGTCATCCTCTGTGAATTATTTTCTCAACACCCTGTGGACTATTGAACCTGAAGCAACTGAAAACCCAGTGGCACTCCAAGAGCACCTCGGGTCCTACAGCCTTAGCCTGGCACAGATGTCCCTTTATGCCTGCTCCCCATTATCTCGATATGGTGGAAAGACAATGCTGATGTTTTTAATCAAATTAAGTCAGACACACAGAAATCCTAAACGCTTATTGACTGAAGCTCCTTCTCTGCTCCCTCCTGGCTTCCTTGTACCTGTTGTACATGGGGTGCTTATCTGGATGGGTCAAGGTTTACAGTTTGTTAGGCTCATTCCCTTATGACCATCAATTCGATTTCTTTTCAGAGTTCTTGAAAACTCACAAGGTTCATAGACCTTGGCCTGGGTAGTGACAGAGAGCTAGAGGAAAACAGGGTGAGGAGAGCTTTCATGTTGCCTGGGAATCAACTCACCAGCTGCTGAGAACACCCAGGTCCCAACATTTAAGCATCTTTAAACTCCTTTTATCTGCAAGTGGTTTGGGGGTGCTACTTTCAGAGGTTTGTGCAAAGCAGGACGTTCTTATTGATCCAAAATGTAAAAACATTTTTTATTTTCACTCAATGTTTGAACAGAGAACTTCTGGTCTATAAAGAATGATGAAATGATACAGTTTAAAGACTTGGCTCACAAAGAACCAGGAGATAATATGCCTCATATTCAGGGAGCCCATATTATTTTATCTTCAATGTGATCAATATGAAAAAGTGATTAGATTTTACAGCTAACTTAAAATTAAAATTACAGCCTCTTAAAATTTAATTGTTTTGTCTTTATCATTTTCTATCATCTTTTTCACTTAAAATTATCTTACATGGACCTTCCCACAACACGAGTCTCTTAGTATTTATTGTCATATGTTATTGTTTTGCTTAGGCAGTTTCCTTTTCTAGACTTTTTCATAGTATTATAAACTTTTTTACTGTTGGAAACCAGTGGTTTGGGTTCTTTCTGAGACAATATCTCACCGTGCACTCCTGGCCGGTCTGGAGATTCATATGTACAGTAGGGTGGACTTGAACTCTTCTGCCTCCTGAGTGCTAGGGTAAAGACAGGTGCCACCATTCTCAACAACCAGGTTTTTTCCTTTTAAGTTATTTCTTTAAAGTCCTAGCACAAGCAAAGTAATAGAAGATCAATATACTAGCTCTCATTTGATATAAAAAAACAGTAAGTTAAAAAGCCTGTCAGCTTTCTGGTCTACTCCCAGAGTAATAGTTCAAACCAGTGTTGTGTATCAATGCTTTTCTGTCATGTTTCTTTGGATCACCAGTCCCCAAATAATGTCACAGAGACGTATTATTAATCATGATAACTTGACTTTTAACTTAGGCTTGTTCACAACTTGTTCTCACAGTTTAAATTAACCTGCTTCTATTAGTCTACATTCTGCCATGTGGCTCTTTACCTCTCCTCTGTAGGTCCATCTCCCTCCAAGTTTCGATGGCTTCTCCTCCCATGACAGATGCTAACCTCAAGTTTTTCTCTCTGCCCATAAATTCTACTCTTCTCTCCTGCCTAACTATTGGCCATTTAGCTCTTTATTAAGCCAAGCAGGTGCCCTAGGCAAGTGAGACAAAACACAGACACATGTTTAATTAGTGTAAACAAATATTCCTAATTAGTTGTGGACCAAATTGGGATTTTCTTTATTCATCTTCATAGCCCAGTGAAGCAGAGTCACATGAAATTTATGGGAGTAAAGAGAGTTATCTCTGCCCCAGGGAAAGGGCTTGGTCCTGACACAGAGATGGAAGCAGTGATGAACTGGGATCCCTTTTGTCCTAAGAATATGACTACAGGAAAACATTCAGCAGGCTCACCACCCAGGCAGTGTGAGGAAATAACTGAGGGTCTTCCATATCAGATCTGAACCCTCATTGTTTTTGATGGCATTCAAGACCAACCAGACAGTCAAGAAACCCAGGTACTACCACTGCCACTTTGGATCTGTACCCATGTGGTGATTTAAAAGGAAATGGACCCCCAAATGAGTATCACCTTTGGGAGGTGTGGCATTCTTGGAGGAAATGTGTCACTTTTGGAGTGGACTTTGAAGGTCCCCTATGCTCAAAGTGCTCTCAGTGGTGCACTCTACTTCCTATTGCCTGCATGTCAAGATGCAGCCAGCACCATGTCTGCTGGCATGCTGCCATGCTCCCCGCCATCATGGTAATGGACTGAACAACTGAAAATGTAACCCACACCCACCAAAACCAATGTTTTTCCTTCATGAGAGTTGCCATGGTCATGCTGTCTCTTCACAGCCACTGAAACACTAACTAAGGCAACCCATAAACCAATATTTTTAAGTATAAATAAATCTAGTGCAAATAACTCTCTTATCTTTCACACAGGGCCTTGTCTTCCTCTCTCCCAACTCATTTAGATGTTAGAGCATAGAAGTCACTGGGAAGCAATGGGACTTTAAAAATAAAATGGACCCAAACAAACACATCCAACTGAGTGTTGCCTTCAGAAATCATCAGCTCATGAACCTGTGCACATTCCTTAACACAACACGACCAGAACTACACAGCAACAGAGCCAGAATAACCTTAGGAAGGAAACTCCAAAGTCACATAAAATTCCAAATTTATTGTCAACTCTATTTCCATTAATTGGAGTCCTACTTTGTTTTGCCTTAGAGAGTGGCAGGCTTGTTTCCAAGTCATAGTTTGAGCTACTATTCAAAATCAAGAAGAATGCTACTTTTATTATCACAATAATTTTGGTTCTTTTATATGTACTGACATGAATTTGGGGAATTCAAAATGACAGAAACCAGATAAGTATCACTAGCTGTCATATGATTTTTTTATAATGTTTTTTGTAGTTAGCTGTTGTAGAATGTATTTGAAGGGTGAATGCAAAGAAATGATATTTTGAGAAACAACTGATTTTTCTTAGCTATTGTACTGAAGGCCAATAAATATTTGTTGAATAAAAGAAGATTACTATCTCCTCTGTGCCTGCCCTAAACCAGTGCTCCAGAACACAAAGCTGTTTCTATACACCTTTGTGCATTCTGTTGATTAAATCGATTTTTTCATTATAAACATTTGAACAGTTAGGAACTTGTGCTCTCTTGTAGGTTGAATTGGCAAATATTTACTCAGCATCCATAGGCAAGCCACTATCAATGATACAGTGTGACTACTTCAAAGGCCAGTAGTGATTCCAATCTCAAAAGTTACTTTTTCTGGTACAGTATTTTAGAGGCAGTGACAATATTTAATTATAATTTTTGTTTCATTTGAAGTAGTCAGCAAGCGACTTAAAAATGCAACATCAAGCAGACATGATTGGGGACAGAGATTTCATTCTCCTTTTGTAGAAAATATGCATTATGACATTTTTTGGTTGTTTAGAGATCCCAGAAAGTTTTGTTGTATTATAATGGAAGAGAATGCACAAAGTTTTCATAATTAAAACTTTATTCATCTTCTTTCCAAAGATAAAGGAAAATTATGTTGAGCATTGTGGGCTTTAGACTTCTGAAAAAGGAAGTTGACTGTGGATATGTCAGATATTTGACTGTGCCTTCAGTGAAAACCTGTTTCAAAGGCCAAGGCTTTGTCACAATGGACGGTTATGTATAAAATACACTTGGAATCTGTGTTTGAGTAAGTGCCCTGGACACAAGGCTCCAACATTCTCAATTCACCTAAAAATACAGGGAAAAGGCAGTAACAATGAAGAAGCAGAGGAGATGTAACCCATACATGAAGAATAGAAATTTGAGATGTGCTGAAATAATCCCCAAGGGTCCACTGAAGGAGAGATCAAGGAAAGACAGTTTGGATTTTGCCCTTTAATGTGGAAAACAGTAAGAGAAAACACTGCATGATGGCCCACAGACACCATGGTGGCCCACAGACACCAGGACAGCTTAGAAGGTTGTCAAAGAAGTCATTTTAATGTTTCACTCTTCTTTCCCATGAGGGAGAAGGCTCAGAGGAAGAACGGCACAATTACTCTTAGGAGAGGATGAACTGGACACTCTGGATTTGAGACTCAAGGCACAGCAGATGGCCTGGGATGTAGCTCAGCCGTAGAGTGCATTCTAGCACATGTAGATCCCCAGCTGCTGGAGTAGGATGCTCTCTTACAGGCAGAAAATAATCTTCATCTTGGTGTAGAGAGATCACCTGCTGGCCTTGGCAATGAGCAGAGTCAGCTAGTAAGGAATGGGTAGGCAATGATAATAGGATGTCAACACCTCCAGTAGGCAGAGGAAGAGAGAATCCATGACTCTATCATCATGGACTCCAGACATTATACCCTTCTGCCTTTCCCAACTGCTAGTGATCCTGGGTCGTTATTGAGTATAATACACGTTAGCTGGGAGGGGAACCTCCATGATGAACTTTCATGATGTGGTCATTCATGATGGGTGGGAACTCAGTGAGGCAGCTAGCTGTTAACTTACTTCTGGCTCTTTAAGGAATATCTTATTTACGTTCTGTACCCAAACCCACTGCGCTTTTTGCCTCACTGCATTGAGCTTTGGTGAATTGTAACTTTAATCTATTGTTGGTGTCCTATATGAACGTTTGGACATTTGTTCTCATTCTTTTAAAAAGTTATAGAAACACCAGTCCAGGGACAGGGTGGTTACAATCAGAGTTATAATGTCATAATGCAAATTGGGTGATAAAATAAAACCTGCATTCTGAGCCATAAGCCAGGACCCATTTCCGCCAGACGCATTGGAGCAACTTGGGTTACCCCTGACATAATTACCTCAGGTAGGACTCAAAATGATTTTTGTCTGTGGCAATCATCTCAAGAAGGAGAAAAGACATTTTTATCCTAATACTTGTGACTACCTTTGAAACGGCCAGTTCAATTCATTTGCCTTTGATATCACCTACAGAGTTTACCAATTTTCCAGTTAGTCACTTAGTGTTTAGGGCTGTATAAAACCAACCAAAAATCACCACACACTATTCAAAATTAATATGAAAGACAGGTCAAAGCAATCATTTAGAAACAAGAATTCAGAAAAAAGGCGCTCAGGAAATACAATAAAACATGACCCATAATGTGTATCTCATAGACAAAAGAAGAAAATCACATGCATGGAACAGGTCGGATGCTTAATTTCAATGATATAATAAAATAGAATTTTTATACAGAGAAAATATAAATTATATTATAAAAGAAAAATGCGGTTGCATTAAGAACATTTACTGGGAGTGCTAAGGCATGTTCTACAACCCACGTCTACATGAGGCCCAGGGCAAGGACAAGAATCGTCCTGAAGGGGACATAGCTTTGGGTAAAGAGAGCACACATTGCTCATCTCAGAGGTCAGGAAGCTCAGGCGAGGAGCCTTCTGCTTCTGGAGGATGACCTCAGCTTCAGCTACAACCACTGAATGTCTGTCTCAGGCAGAGACTGGACTTGCTCTGAGAGCTCCCCTCTTTGTTAGTTTTAGTTTTTTGGAGGTTTTTTTATTGTTTGTTTATTTGCTTTTTGACTGCTGTTTCTTGAGACACTTGGAAATTCCTGCACAGGAAACGGAATTTGTTTTTGATTTTGTTTTTAATTCAGAAAGAGA
This sequence comes from Myodes glareolus, assembly GCF_982192425.1. Classification (NCBI taxonomy): domain Eukaryota; kingdom Metazoa; phylum Chordata; class Mammalia; order Rodentia; family Cricetidae; genus Myodes; species Myodes glareolus. The sequence goes on along the minus strand of NC_142051.1, from coordinate 14,531,205 downwards.
ATTACTGCCTTTGCACTCAGTAAGAATTGTGGTTTAGAACAAGATGACAAATTAGAAAAAGAAGGTGAAATTTCCATTTATGAATAACAAGCTCACTCCCACTCATAGTCGAAACAGATTTCGTTCTTCTGACTTGAATGAGAATGAAAACGGGAGTGAGATGACCGCTGGTGTCCCAGGCACTGTACTCTTTTTTTTTTTCCTTTTTATTTTGAACAAGCTTCCTGGTTTCTGCAGTTCAGAACCCTTTGGAACTGTGACGTCATCTTCAGAGGTCCGTTTGCAATGGTCCTCTAGAATCAGTTTTATTGCACTGGAATTAATAGGACCACTCTCTGAGCTTGTATCTGAACCATTGCTTTCCTTTTTGTATTAATATTAAAATGGCATGAAAAATTGCATAAAAATGCAATGTTCTAACTGTCGTGTCCCTAAAGACACAGACTATCCTAAGCAGCTGCTTTTTGCTTCCTGGGTCAGGTGACTTCTTGTGAGTGCAAGCAGGAGGTCTTACCTCTAACCCAGAAGTGGTATTTTGGTGGTCCCTGTAATGCCTGGGTTGCTAGCCCAGAATTTGGGTGTGTGAAAGTCAAAACGAGTGTATTTGGTTTGAAGATTAATGATCAATTTCTGGCCTTTAAATAATCAATGCCTCTGAGTTGAAACTCCTGCTCAGTGAAAATTAGGCAAAAGAAGGCAGTGAATTTCCTTTCCAAGTCTCCAGACACAATCCCATCTGTGGACATCACCTATGTTTAATCAAAGCTACAGTCTGACCTCCGTTGCCCCTTTCATCAGGAAACAGTTTAACACTGACAAAAATGACAGCTCAATATATTCCAGAGGTCTGAGTAAACAGTGCTATTTCTGCCACACTGCCACCATTGTGCCAGTTTCTAACAAACAAAACAAACAGAACCCAACTAAAGGTTACTGTAACAAAGCCGTGATTGATGATGCAGCCTAAGCAGCAACAGCCTAGTTGGCCTCTGCTGTACATTTGCCCCAGGCACCTGAGAGAACTCTCTGCTCCTGGGGCTGCCTGCACCCATCCTCCCTGGGGATGCCCTTCCGCTGTTTCCTTCCTCCTTTTGCTCTGTTCCACCTGCTCCATGCATGGGGTCCGCACTGATGCTCTCAAGTTCACCCAAGGGCCACAGAATGAACTGTGCTCTGCTCTTTAATCTACTTCTCTCTGTCCTTTTTCTTACCCAGGTCAGCCGGTTCTTGTGTCTGTTCTTGTCTCCACGGAGTCTAGGCAGGGGCTGTAGCGATAACTGTTAGATAAGGACGGTGGTAGATAAGACAGGTGCTGAGATGGATTCCAGGTAAGCAGGTACTTTTGATAATGGCAGTCACCACAAGAGGGAATCCATCTCAGGATGGATTAGAAGGAATAGTATTGGGAAAACAGGGAAGTCCACACGGAAGTCCTTACTTTTACAAGTTTCTTTAGGGGCTCAGTGTTCTAAGACACGTGACTTTACTATCAGAAATGAGGCCATAAATCAAGGGTGTGGGAGGGCATCAGGGTTGTGCCTGCTTGCAGAGGCAGAGATAAAGAAGGAATATTAACTTTACACTGTTCTTATAGCTAAAGAGAGATAGAGACCCCTGTATTGTGGAAGGTATGGCTGATTTGTCTTACAGTGACCATGTGAAGAGCATCAGGCTAGGACCTAGTATTTCCTGATTTAGTTACAGTATATAAAAGAAAGAATTCCATAGGACAGGAGGCAAAGGGATGTGGGGGTCCACAGATAGGGACATTCTCCCTGATCTAACTCCTTCCAGTTGGACTGCCGTGCTGTGGGGAATCATCTTCCTCCTCACCTTCATCCTGTGCACATCGGATGCTGGTACTTGGACCAGAGACTGGAATCTGTACTCCAGCATTAGGAGACGTTATACACAAGAGTCCAAATGGCATGATAAACTGTATTCTATATTAACTGGATCAGCATGTAGATTAGACGGGGGCCTTAGATATAAGACTCAAAATGTATATTAAAGGAACAGCCATAGATATAAGCCAGGAGATCCAGTAAGAATTTTGAAGAATCCTGTCCAGTGATGCTGATGCCTGTTGTCCGATTCTGATTCTTAAAGCACAGTTATCTTTTGATTCTCTTACCTGATTGGACTGGTATGACTAATCCCAGCCCGCTAGGGGTAAATATAGCATCTAAAGTATTTAACTAGCAGCTACACTGAGCTAGGCATGCCTTTTAACCAGACTCTGGGTTGAGGGAGGACCAAGGCACACACCATCCTCCTCGTCCTCACAGCAGTTACGGGAAAGTTCATCATGCTGACTGGAACACAATTAATGGTGTGGTGAGCTCTACAGAATGAGTGGAAGCATTTATGGGAGGCAAACATGTCATAATCCTGTGAGGGAGGTACCCCCAAGCCTTAGATTATAAACAGCCCGTGTTTCACGCAAGATCTTGGCCCAGAACCCAGTCACTGAGGGAGGGATGTATGAGACCTCATCCCTCCCAGAGGAGCTATCAAGAGGAAATGGTTGCTGGACAGAGTGGGAAAGGAGTAACCTTCCTCAGTGGTGTAGCCACTAGAAATTGCTCTTGATCAAGTGAGTAACACTCTCCCACGCTAATTCAGCAACCCTAACCTAGGTCATCTGCACACATTCACAACAGGCACTATTGTGGAGGCCAAGGCTGACATTCAGTATCTTTCTTAGTTGCTCTCCACATTACACTTTGAGGCAGGGTCTCTCACTGATCAAGGACCTCACCATTTTGGATTGTCCCACTGGCCAGCTTACTCTAGGAATCTAGGTCTCCACACACCATATGCTGGGATTTCAGGCTGAGCACCGTGTCACCAGGCATTGTACATGGGTTCTGGGTAATAACCTGTGATCCTCCATGTTTGCACAGAGAGCAGTTTACCCGCTGAGCCATCAGCCCAGCCCCAATTTTGTACTGAGAAGGCAGAGGGACACGGAGTCTCAGGCAGCAGATTTTAAACTGGATACTTACCCAACGATGACCTTGAACCTTCTGATCCTTCTACTTCTCCCTCTTGAGTGCCGAAATTATAGGCTTGCAGCACCATTCCTAGGTTTATGGGGTTAAGAATGCATTCCAACGTTTTGTGCACACTAGGTAAGTATTCTACTGCCCAAAAGTGCAGTTAAATATTCATGAATATTTCTCCATTATCTCTAGGGTAAGAGTCTAGATCCTACTGTAGTTTGGGTCATCAGTTTGTGGTGCAGTTTTCTCCAACTGCATTTTCTTCTCAGACACCCGCATTGCCTTACACATCTTCCTCAACATCTTCTTGCTGATACACCTCACTGCACGGAGTTTTGTTCCCATCCTGATCCACTCTCACAATGTTGTAAATTGTGTCTTTATTTGGAATGTGAAGGTCCGAGAAAATGTGACGAGACTCAATGAACGCAGCTCTGTATTAAACTGTCATTCAGGGTGTGGACAGAAAGTTTGCAGGGCTTTAAAGACATTGTTTCTTATTTCAAATGATGACCAGTATATTGGTTTTCTATTCCTTTGTTTATGCTCAGAAAGGACTTGAATAAATCCTTTTATTCAAAACGAATAAGAATAACTGATTGCTCTTCATGGTTGCACATATGTTTAACCCCAGCACACAGGAGGAAGAACAGTTCAAGTACACTGTACTCTAATAACAATTTACAAACCAGTCAGGGTTGCACAGTGAGACCTTGTCAGAGAAAAAAATCAGTACACTGGTTTGCAACAATATAAAATGTATAATGCAATCTAGAAGTCTACAAAAGGAAACTGACTAAGCAAAGACATATAACCATAAATACTAAGAGATTACTTATGTGGGCAGGTCTATGTGAGAGAGTTTGAGGTGAAAAAGACAATACAAAATGGTAAATACACAAAAAACAATTACATTTTAATATACGTATGATTTATAGCCACACCTTTTTTAAGCAGTAAAACATAACCGCTTTTCTCTCTATATTGATCATATTCAAGATAAAATAATATGGGCTTCATGTTTAGGAGGATTGCAATCTGGTTCTCTGTGAGCCAAGTCTTTACACGGTCTCATTTCATCACTGTCTATAGAACAGAACATCTCTGTTCAAACACTGGGAGAAAATAAAAAATATTTTCAAGTTTATGGATCAATAATATCTTCCTGCTTGGTACAAAGTTTGCATGGAAGATCCCTCAAACCACTAGAGGATGATGGGAGTTAAAAGATGCTTAAATACTGGTGTTGGTGTGCTCCAGGCAGCTGTTGAGTTGATTCCCAGGCAAAATGAAGGCTCTCCTAGCCCTAGGGTTCCTCTTGCTTTCTGCTACCGTCCATGCGAAGGTCTATACACGCTGCGAGTTAGCCAAACTTTTGAAAGCAAATGGCATGGATGGCTACATGGGAGTCAGCCTGGCAGACTGTAAGTCTCTTCTTAGACAAGCAGCACTTACAGAACAGGTATAAGAAAGCAATAAGTGAGCAGAGCAGGTCCCAGAGTTAATAAGCTTGTGGGATTCCTGTGTGTTTGGCTTGGTTTGATTGAAAACATCAGTATTTCTCTTTATCATCACAGGTACTGGGGTGAGGAGAGCATGGGAGGGACATCTGTTCCAGGCTAAGACAACAGAACCTGCGGCGCTCTTAGAGTGTCACTTGGTTTTCAGGTTGCTTCAGACTGGAAAGTCCACAGGAGGCTGAGAAAACAAGGAGGGCTCAGAGCTTGAGTTCTCAGAGCTGGAGTGACTGGCATCTGTCTTCATTTCTTTCACTATGCTATGGAGAGTTTTAGAGAAATGTTTTCAAGCTTTTTGAACTTCTTCTGCAGGGCAGACGGATCCGATTTCCCCTAGATGCTGCTGAAGTGATGTCTGAGACTGTGGGTGTAATGATTTAGTGTGTTTCTTCACTCTGCGATGGCCTTTCATTCTACACAGTGGAAGAGAAAGACATGGATGAAGAACAGTTGTTCATGGCTTACTCCTTCTATCACATTATAACTAGTGTGGTTTTCAGATTAGATTAAGACAGTTACTACTCAATAACTAATTGTCCATGAACAAATGAGCCGAGAGATGCATGTGTGGATGAATGGGTGGACCTATTGATGATTGACTGAATGAATGGATGGGTGTATGGATGAATGTTTGGATGGATGTGTGGTTAGATGTACGGGTTAACTGATGAACTTGACTGGATTGCAGAATAGCTTTTCCTATTCTAATGGTCTTGCTTTCAATATTCTCACCAGCCATTTGTGGTGCTACACCCTCATGGAATTCAAACAATGGAACGCTGAGGCAGGAGATTGCATGTTCAATCTCCTGCAAAAGTAGGATACTTAGTGCCACAGAGAAGAAAAAAGAATTCTAATTTAACATGCAAATTCCCTTTGGTTATTAGAGCATTATCTTAGGAAATCCTTAGTTTTCCCATAGGAAATCTTCTATTACCATATGTATTTGTGATTAATTTATCAATTTTGCCTATGATTCTATTTCTAGCAGAGGGGTGTCGAGGATAGATGGAAGAGGAAGAAACAGTGGAAGAAAGAGCTATTTTATTTTGAAGAGCAGGGGGAATGATTTCATTCTATAGTGCTGTCTGGCCTGGAACTCGCTATGTAAACCAGGCTGTCTCAAACCCATACAGAATCACCAGCCTCTACCTAACCACTGCTGAGAATATAATTGAGTACCACTGTGTCTGTTTCATATATTTGAATATTTTGAAAGGACCTTATCCTGTTTATTCTCAGTGCAAATCGATTTGTTTTCAAATAGATTCTGTTTGGGGCACTTGAAAATTTTCATTGGCTGGTAGGGACAACAGTTCTATCTAGTTGAAAGGCAGAGGCAGGAGGATCATTGAGACCAGGGACTACTCTGAGGAACACAGCCAGGCCTGGCTTGAACTTGTATCATATTTTATATTTTAATCGTATGTTTGTAATTACAAATAAATCATTTGTAAAAGACAGCAAGAACAATAAACTAATTTTGGTATCCAGTATAAATCATTTGCTCTTGCTGCTTATTGATGAATATTCTTTTTCTTTCTAGGGGTGTGTTTGGCTGAACATGAGAGCAGCTTTAACACAAAGGCTACACACTACAACTCTGGACCCCAAAGCACTGACTACGGGATATTTCAGATCAATAGCCAATACTGGTGCAATGATGGCAAAACCCCGAATGCAGTGAACACCTGTGGAATATCCTGCAGCGGTAAGACATGGATTAGTTCAGACAGCAAACAAGTCACCTGCTCCTAGGTGTGAGAGCAGGGATTCTGTGCAGGAGACAACACTGAAGCAAACATCAGGAACCTGGGCAGACTGTCTTGACTGTTAGAAAGTCATTGTCATTCACATCAAAATTCGCCAAGGAAGACATTAGGCTTAGGACATAGTGTGCTGATAGAATGCCCTACCTACCAATCAGAGGGTCCTGGGTTCCACTTCCAAAATCCCCAAATTACAAACTAAATAGTGCCTGGGAAGACACCTTAGACAAGAGTCCCTAAGCCGAAGTTTGACCCTAGGCATCCACAGAAAAATTTGGTGGAATGCATTTGTTTTTTTTTTTGTAATAAAATCATTGTATTTTCATTTTTAATTGATTTTATTGAACTATTAATTTTCTACGATCTGTCCCTCCCTCTCCACTCTCCTTCTTCCATCTCCGATTATCCTCATGCTCTCAATTTACTCAGGAGATCTTGTCTTTTTATTCTTCTTATTAGATACATGTAGATTCATGTATGACTCTTCAGGGTCCTCTTTATTACCTAGGTTCTCTGGGGTTGTGAATTGTAGGTGTTTTTTTGCTTTATGTCTCTAAGTCACTTATGAATTAGTATATATGACATTTGTCTTTCTGGGTCTTGGTTACCTCACTCAATATTGTGTTCCTAGATTCACCCATTTGTCTGCAAATTCAAGATATCTTTTTTTTCCCTGAGTTTCGTGCATTTGTTAGACTAGGTCTGCAGAGTCTGAGACAGGCAAGTCCATGGACCTCACTGGCCAACCAGCATAGCCTAATCTGTAAGCCAGTTCCAATGGTAGACCTTAGCTCAGAAACAATGAGGACTGCTTCTAAGGAACAGGCCTTGTACCTGTCCTCTAAATTCTACACAATAATAGACACATGTACAGGTTTACAGGTGCACATACCAACAGACACAGAGACACACATGTTAAAGTAGTAGAAAATATAAAAATAAAGAGATGGTATCCTTAAAACTTGACGTTTCATTAGACATGTACTCACATGCACTTGCTCATAACCATCATTAATATTAATAAACATAAATATTTGTAACAAATTGTCATTTATAACATGAATGAATGTTTCTGGGATATATATATATATATGCATATCTCTATATTGCAACAAATAATTGTTTTTTTTTTTTTAGTAAATTTTATTAAATTATAAAAGTTTCCATTTCCGCCCCCCCTCCCAACACCCTCCCACTCCCCCTACTCCCCCTCCTCCTCCCTCTTCGTCCCCCAGGGCAGTCAGGGTTTCCTGCCCTGTGGGAAGTTCCAGTTCCTTCCCCCTCCCTCCAGGTCCAGGAAGGTGAGTGTCCAAACAGACTGGATCCCCAAAATCCATTATATGTAGAGGAAACAGGTCCCAGTGTCATAGTCAATGGCTTTTCAGAAAGACTTCGGGTCAGCCACAGTCAGAGAATCCGACCAAATTCGGAGAGTCTGGTTAGATCACGTCCTCTTTCAGTCCCAGTCGAACTGGCCTTGGTAAACTCTCATCAGATCCGTTCCCTTATATCAGTGGGTGATAGCATCCCTCGCAGTACTGATTTCGTTTTTCATGTTCTTCCTCCTTCTGCTCCTCATTTGGACCTCGGGGGGCTCTCAGTCCGGTGCTGCCATGTGGGTCTCCGACTGTATCGCCGTCCTTCGACAGATGCAGGATCTATGGTGATAAGCAAAATATACATCAGTATGGACATGGGCCACGGCCGATTCAGGCACCCACTCCTCTGTCCAGAGAGCAATCTGGGGGATCTCTCCTTGGACCTGGGATTCCATATATAATCAAGTCTCCTGTAAACCCTAAAATGGCTCCCTTAGTTGAAATATAATCTTCCCTGATCCCATATTCATCCTTCCTCCCTCCCCCCCCATCCCAGGCCACCAAGCTTTCCCCTTTCTTCCCCTACTCCCTTCTCTCTAACCTTCTCCCCTTCCATCGACCCTCCCTCCCCCCCATGCACCCGAGGTTACCTGGGACTCTGGTCTATTTCCTACCTCCTGGTGGATAGCTAAATAATCTTCATCAGGTTCATCTTCTTATTTAGCTTCTCTAGGATCACGAATAATAGGCTCAAAGACCTTTAATTATGGTTAGAATCCACTTATGAGTGAATACATACCGTGTTCCTCTTTTTGGGTCTGGCTTACCTCACTCAGTAAAGCGTTTTCTATTTCCATCCATTTGCATGCAAAATTCAAGATGTCATTGTTTTTTACCGCTGAGTAAAACTCTAATGTATATATGTTCCACACCTTTTTTAACCATTCTTCTATTGAGGGGCACCTAGGCTGTTTCCAGGTTCTGGCTATTACAAATAGTGCTGCTATGAACATAGTAGAACAAATGCTTTTGTAGTATGATCGGGAATCTTTAGGGTATATTCCCAAGAGTGGAATTGCTGGGTCCTGAGGGAGGTTGACTCCCAGTTTCCTGAGAAACCGCCACACTGATTTCCACAGTGGCTGCACGAGTTTGCATTCCCACCAACAATGGATGAGTGTTCCCCTCACCCCACATCCTCTCCAGCATAGGATATCATTGGTGTTTTTGACTTTAGCTATTCTGACAGGTGTAAGATGGTATCTCAAAGTGGTTTTGATTTGCATTTCCCTGATCGCTAAGGAGGTTGAGCATGACCTTAAGTGTCTTCTGGCCATTCGAAGTTCATCTGTTGTGAATTCTCTGTTAAGTTCAGTACCCCATTTTTTAATTGGGTTAATTAGAGTTTTAGTGCCTAGTTTCTTGAGTTCTTTGTATATTTTGGAGATCAGACCTTTGTCTGATGAGGGGTTGGTGAAGATCTTCTCCCAGTCAGAAGGCAGCCTTTTTGTCCTACTGACAGTGTCCTTTGCTTTACAGAAGCTTCCCAGTTTCAGTAGATCCCATTTATTCATTGTTTCTCTTATTGTCTGTGCTGCTGGGGTCCTGCTTAGGAAGAGGCCTCCTGTGCCTAAATCTTGTAGACTACTTCCCACTTTCTCTTCTATCAGGTTCAAAGTGGACGGATTAATGTTGATGTCTTTAATCCATTTGGACTTGATTTTTGCAACAAATAATTGTAAGTGGCCTTATTTGTGTTCTGTTCTGAAGATTTCCATTCTAACAGTTTATTTATGGCTAGTTATTGATATTGTTGTATGGTCCTTTTTACCTAATGGATTTTATTATAAGGACTCCTTGCATATAGAAATGAATATATTACTATAATAAACATCATATGACAGGGTACTATGGAGTCCTGGAATTTTGTCCAACTGGCTCCTTTGTGTATGTATTGATGTGCTCTTCATGTTGAGAGATCTTAGAGTGAATTACTTATTTCAAGTTTAGTTTTAAAACTCTTTAGTTAGCATATTCAAACTATTCACTCCCAGATGGACATCATCTCATCAAATAAAATAACAAATTTATGTATTTAAGAAGAAACTTGTTTTCAACAAGAAACGGAGCACACAGGGTTCATATCAGAATGGAGGTTTTGGATGGAAGACCTTGAATTCATACCATGGTGAAAGTAATATGTAATTTCCGTGCAAGAATTTAATCAGTCAATGTTGTTCTATCTATTCAGTGTGGGAAGTGAGCCCAAGACTTGACACATTTTAGCCAAGCACTAAACAGTGAACTATTAATTTCTACTCTGCTAAATTTGGTTGTTAAAATTTCAAGAGAAATAGATGGTGGAATATTTTTTTTATCTCCTTAGCCTATCTGCAAAAGCATTTTGTAGATCTGCAGACATTGAAAGGGTTTAGAATATACAAGGATAGAGGAATATCACACCCAGTTTGACTGCCTAGAGAGTTTATATATGTTGTAACCGTTGGAAAATACTCTTCTAGACTGTACATCTATTCTGTGGATTCATGTAGAGATATAAAACGTACATATGTACTCACAAAGAAACATGTAAAGAATTCCTATTTTTACACAAATTATACTTGCATAGGTTCAAGAGATGTTAATAGTAACAAGTATTGACCTGAATATTAAAAAGAGAATAAATTTGAAGTAGCAATATTCTCTATGTTGAAAACACCACACAAGTATAGAAACTTTTTTTTAAAAAAATGTTTATTTATTAAGGTTACAGTGTTCTCCCTGCATTCCAGAAGAGGTCAGAGGATCTTATCATAGATGGTTATGAGACTCCATATGTTTGCTGGGAATGGAACTCAAGATCCTGGGGCTCACCCAGTGCTCTTGAGCCTGAGTTATCTCTACAGCCTCAGGTCTTGAGTGTCAGAGCACCTGGCTCTGCTTATTTTACTGGTATAAATTGCTAGGAAGAGCTTTATAAATTCAAGACTTGTGTATTGTTTCCATTCTTAAAGTTTTCATTTATCTTTATGTGTGTGGGTGTTTTGCAAGCATATAGGATTGTGCACCACTTGTGTGCCTGGTACCTATGGAAGTCAGAAGAGGTTTTCCATCTTGTGGAACAGGTATTACGGACACTAAAGAACTGCCATGATGGTTCCGGGAATTAAGTCACCTGGAAGACCATCTAAATGTTCTTAGCCACTGAGCCATCGGTGCAGTATCTGTTTTCTTAGGATGAATTTTCCAATGGTAGACCCAGGTGACAGTTATTAGCATGTTCTAATTTCCAGTGTGAGTAGGAAGAGTAACTTCCCTCATGGTAGCTGACAGTCACACAGCCACCAGGGACTTCTCATTACTTCAGTGTGTTCTCTACTTTTTATCAGTGCTGGAATTCTAAGAACACTCTACCAGTCAAGCATATACCAACCCCATTTTCATCAAAAATGAGAAATAAAGTGACTTATACCATGTCAACAGGAGAGAATCAAGAGAATCTCTCCAATAATCACAGATGCATGGACAGTTGTGAAGAAATTTTTTGTATTCACTGCTCAGTGTCACAGAAGATAGCTGCCTGGAGCGGAACTAAATGGGTTCTCTAACCATCCTTGTCATTCCTCACCCCTGTCTTTCAGTTTTGCTCCAGGATGACATCACTCAAGACATCAAATGTGCAAAGAAGGTTGCGAGTCAACAAGGCGTTACAGCATGGTATGTGGGAACTGGAGAAGAAGAAACTGCTGGTTCTTTTGTTTTATGCAGTGAGTCTTTCTCAGGCTCAAGTGTCATTCTGATCTCTGCAGGCACAGCTGGGGTCTTTCTCTACATCGTTAGTTTTAGGGAATTTCTCTGAATTCTGAGAATCCCATACATAAATACTTCCTTTTCAAATATCCAGACTATCTGTAGAGTGAGCTAACTGTTTGCTCCTGAGACGTCCCATTGACAGTGAGCATCCTGTGCTCTGCTCAGGTTCAGGAGGAATAAACTGCCCTGCAGACACAGTTCCATCATCAGTAGTCGCTTCTGCCTGCAGCTATAGCTTTGTTTCGCACTATACCCTAGTCCAGAAACAATCAGCATTAGTGTCACTGGTACACTGTTTCTCCTCACGGTTAGAGTACTTGTGTGACAGAGGAGAGGAACTTAACAATTTCTCCCGTCTCCTTTTCTTCACAGGGTGGCATGGAATAACTACTGTCAAAACCGAGATCTCAGCCAGTATGTCGCGGGCTGTGGAGTCTAACCGCTGTGCGATTCCAGTTCAGCTCATTCTGTCTCTTTCTCGCTCTAGAAGTAGTCATGGGAAAGGTCACACTTCCTTGGTTTTCCCTTCAAACAATCAGGGTGAACCAGAACCAGAAGCAAAATGGAGACTGTTTCCTAAGTGGCTGACTGCTACCTTACCTGCTCATTGTTTTATGAAAATCCTCCATTTTTTGGTTTGCTGATGCAGCAGATGCTGGTAACAGTGGTCAAACAGTTTGTCATCACACACGTCTGTAAATTCTTCACCTATGATATCATTCACATTACGTTCTATCACAATTACTCTCCATCTCCCCCTTGTGGGATATACAGACAACAAGTTCTTAAGGAGATAATTTGATACTGGGTAAAATGACAGCTGTGTGAGCTACAGGGCCTTAGACAAAACACTGCTGTGTGGGGCACGTTTGATTTTAAGGGAAGAGAACGGGCAGTTTGTAGATCTGAGACTGCCTCAGCTTAGGAACATGTTGTCATGAAATGTGTGACCTTTTCAAAAAGTAGAGAACTGTTCAATTTATACCACTTACAATATAAATCCTTCACTCATAGTCAGGCTGTTTTAATCCTTAGGAGAATGTTCACATGCTGATCAGGAGGTATTCCAGAGAGACGGGTGACTATGCTAACTCTTAACTTTCTTCAAGTAGTTTCATGCATATTAACTAACTCTGAGACAGATGAGTTGTATCAGCAAATCTAAACGCATTGTGAAAAACTTCAAATATCATTAAATGATTTTTGATGCAAATCTTGTTTGTGCTTACTACCATATGTTGTCTCTGGGGGGAAAATTGTTTACCTTTTGGAAGATAAATTAGGTATTCTTAATATTGCATACATACTCACCTACATTTAGCCAGAACCTACATCCTAACCTACACATAGCCATTGGCTACAACCTCATCTATACATATCCTGTGCCTACACTCTAATCTACATGCAACCCGCTGAATATTGCTGGTGTAATATTCAAAAGTAAACAGACCAATCTCCCTTGTCCCTAATAAACTTTTGACACAGTTATTCCCACAACATGACATGTTCCAGCCATGCAGACATGAAAACATTGCTACTGACAGCCATTCCCTGTGTGCTGTTCTAGCATTTTTGAGGCATTTTAAAGTGCATGAGAAACATCATAGTTTATTTTTAAATTCTTTATTTTAAGCCTCAAAAGGTACAGGCTTTTTTTTTTCATTTTGTTCTATGGGTTTGAATCTCTTCCCCCCCCACCCCCCTGTTTATGCACCACATGCATCAGTGCCCTGATAGCCAGAAGAGGGCACCAGATCCCCTTTGAATGGGAAACAGATAAGTGTAAACTGTGCTGTGTTCAGAGGGAACCTGGGTCCTCTGCAAGAGCAGACATCTTACATGCACTCTCAGGAAATACTTTCTAAGTAATTTTCCCTCGGTCTAACAGAATAAAGCTGGCTAGATCTGAAAAATTCTGTGGCTGTCCCTTTTGTCCCCCACTCTTGTCTTTCACCTTCACTGTAAAGGACACCTCTCAAGTCATAGCCAGTGCAGACTGTTGTAAGGGACCCAGAAATGTGATTTAAGTAAAGAAGGAAAATTAGTTACCTTGTTGCAGTTACATATAGTATACCACTCCATCCTTTAACAAACTGTTTATGGCACCTCTTTAGAAACTTATCTTTTACTTCGTCCTTGTTTTAAGCTTATCCAAGGTATTTAATATCCATTCAGTTAATAGACATATGAAGTATTTGTACTATAAAAAGGATTGGAAGGGGTGCTATGAAACACTACCTTGTGGATATAACAGGGCTGCTGAACCAATAAATACACAGCAGCAGTGGCTTTCTGCTCAGACTAGTCCCATTAGCATCTCAATCTAGGTGAGGGAGGAGTGTATGAGCTCCCCCCCCCCAGAGTAGCTATCAACAGTTAGTGGTTGCTGAGGGTGAGAGGCAGAGATGAGTTCCATTCCTCAGAGATTTAGTCACTCTCCCTTGCTCAAGGGATTAACACTCACCCAAGGAAATGCAAGCAACACTCACTTATGCCGCAAGATCACATTCACTAAAGTCCTTAATTGAGAAAAGGGCATGATCAGAAGGAGCTCAGTGGGAAGAGGAAGGGGATAGGAGAAGATATTGGGGGAGGAATAAGAACAAAGTACATTGCATGTGTGCATAAAACTGTGGAAGGCTAAGTAAGTTTAAAGAAACCTAGGACCTCATACACTGAAAGAAAGGAAGCAATGGCACACAAATTTCTCCCTTCCAAGTCACCAAAACTATTGACATCCTCCCTGGGCTGCTGCTATTTTCTTTCTGGCTTTATTGAAGTGCTTTGGCTCCTGCTAAAGGTGATGTCTCCATGTGTTAAAGATGATGTCTCCACGCGCATTTGGAATTCCAGCTCACTCCATTCTCTAAGCTGTTTGTTCTCTTTGCTACATCACATCTATCATGGTACCTAATACCCCAGGGACCTGTTATCCTAAAAACAGACAAAGTCCTCCAACAAGCTCATCTTCTGTTCCTACTAGTACAGGACATGAGTGTGAAAGATCTTTTACATGATCATGTGCTATATTCCCACCTCCTGTCTCAGTTAGTGTTCAATTGCTGACATCAAGACCAGGGATCCTCTTTTTTTTTTTTTTTAAAGTTTATTAAATTATAAAAGTTTCCATTTCTGCCCCTCCTCCCAACACCCTTCCACTTCCCCCACTCCCTCTCCTCCTCCCTCTCCATCCCTAAGAGTAGTCAGGGTTTCCTGCCCTGTGGGAAGTTCAAGTTCCTCCCCCCTCCCTCCAGGTCCAGGAAGGTGAGTATCCAAACAGACTGGATCCCAAAAATCCAGTATATGCAGAGGAAACAAGTCCCAGTGTCATTGTCAATGGCTTTTCAGAAAGACTTCGGGCCAGCCACATCCAGAGAATCCGGCCACATTCAGAGAATCTGGTTAGATCACGTGCTCGTTCAGGTCCAGTCCAGCTGGCCTTGGTGAACTCTCATTAGATCAGTCCCCTTGTATCAGTGGTTGATGGCACCCATTGCAGTCCTGATTTCTTTTTTCATTTTCTTAATCCTTCTGCTCCTCATTTGGACCGTGGAGGGTTCCGTCCGGTGCTCCAATATGGGTCTCCGTCTGTATCGCCATCCAACGTCGGATGAAGGTTTCCTCTGCTCTTGCCCTCTTTGTTCACGTTCTCCTTCCTTCTGCCTCTCGTTTGGACCTAGGGAGCTAGGTCCAGTGTTTCGACGTGGGTCTCCGCCTCCATCTCCCTCCATCGCCAGATGAGGGTTCTATGGTGATATGCAAAATGTTCATCAGTATGGTTGTGGGCCAAGGCCGGTTCAGGCACCCTCTCCTCTGTCCAGAGAACAATCTGGGGATCTCTCCTTGGACCTGGGATCCCCTTTATACTCAAGTCTCTTGTAAACCCTAAAATGACTCCCTTAGTTGAGGTATATACTTCCCTGATCCCATATCTATCCATTCTCCCTCCCCCCCATTGCAGTCCCCCGATCTTTCCCCATTCCTCCCCTACTCCCTTCTCTCTAACCCTCTCCCCTTCCAACAGCCCCCCCCCATGCACCCGAGGTTATTTGGCACTCTTGTCTATTTCCAATCTCCAGGAGGATAGCTACATGATTTTCGTCAGGTTCACCTTCTTATTTAGCTTCTCTAGGATCACGAATAATAGGCTCAAAGACCTTTAATTACGGTTAGAATCCACTTATGAGTGAATACATACCATATTCCTCTTTTTGTGTGTGGGTTACCTCACTCAGTAAAGCGTTTTCTATTTCCATCCATTTGCATGCAAAAGTCAAGATGTCATTGTTTTTTACCGTTGAGTAAAACTCTAATGTATATATGTTCCACACCTTTTTTAACCATTCTTCTATTGAGGGGCACCTAGGTTGTTTCCAGGTTCTGGCTATTACAAATAGTGCTGCTATGAATATAGGTGAACAAATGCTTTTGTAGTATGATAGGGCATCTCTTGAGTATATTCCCAAGAGTGGAATTGCTGGGTCCTGAGGGAGGCTGACTCCAAGTTTCCTGAGAAACCGCCACACTGATTTCCACAGTGGCTGCACAAGTTTGCATTCCCACCAACAATGGATGAGTGTTCCCCTCACCCCACATCCTCTCCAGCATAGGCTATCATTGGTGTTTTTGAGTTTGGCTATTCTGACAGGTGTAAGATGATATCTCAAAGTTGTTTTGGTTTGCATTTCCCTGATCGCGAAGGATGTTGAGCATGACCTTAAGTGCTTTTTAGCCATTCGAAGTTCATCTGTTGTGAATTCTCTGTTCAGTTCAGTACCCCACTTTATAATTGGGTTAATTAGAGTTTTAGTGTCTAGTTTCTTGAGTTCTATTTATATTTTGGAGATCAGACCTTTGTCTGTTGAGGGGTTTGTGAAGATCTTCTCCCAGTCAGAAGGTAGCCTTTTTGTCTTACTGACAGTGTCCTTTGCTTTACAGAAGCTTCTCAGTTTCAGTAGGTCCCACTTATTTATTGTTTCTCTTATTGTCTGCGCTCCTGGGGTTCTGCTTAGGAAGTGGTCTCCTGTGCCTATGTCTTGTAGACTACTTCCTACTTTCTCTTCTATCAGGTTCAAAGTGGTCGGATTAATGTTGATGTCTTTAATCCATTTGGACCTGAGTTTTGTGCATGGTGATAGATATGGATCTATTTTCATTCTTCTACAGGTTGACATCCAGTTATGCCAGCACCATTTGTTAAAGATGCTTTCCTTCTTCCATTGTATAGCTTTAGCTCCCTTGTCAAAAATCAGGTGTTCATACGTTTGTGAGTTAATACCCGGGTCTTCTATTCGATTCCATAGGTCGACTTCTCTGTTGTTATGCCAATACCAAGCTGTTTTCAATACTGTTGCTCTGTAATAGAGTTTGAAGTCAGAAATGGTAATGCCTCCAGAAGTTCCTTTATTGTATAAGATTGTTTTGGCTATCCTGGGTATTTTGTTTTTCCATATCAACTTGATTATTGTTCGCTCCAGGTCTGTGAAGAAGTTTGATGGGATTTTGATGGGAATTGCATTGAATCTATAGATTGCTTTTGGTAGAATTGCCATTTTTACTATGTTGATTCTCCCAATCCAAGAGCAGGGGAGGTCATTCCATTTTCTGGTATCCTCCTCAATTTCTTTCTTCAAAGACTTAAAGTTCTTATCAAATAGGTCATTCACTTCCATGGTTAGAGTTACCCCAAGATACTTTATGCTATTTGTGGCTATCATGAAAGGTGATGTTTCTCTGATTTCCCTCTCTGCTTCTTTATCCTTTGTGTATAGGAGGGCTACCGATTTTTTGGAGTTGATCTTGTATCCTGCCACATTACTAAAGGTGTTTATCAACTGTAGGAGTTCTTTGGTAGAGTTTTTGGGGTCGCTTATGTACACTATCATATCGTCTGCAAATAACGAAAGTTTAACTTCATCCTTTCCAATTCGTATCCCCTTGATCCCCTTATGTTGTCTTATTGCTATTGCTAGAACTTCAAGCACTATATTGAAGAGGTATGGTGAGAGTGGACAGCCTTGTCGTGTTCCTGATTTTAGAGGAAAGGCTTTGAGTTTCTCTCCATTCAATTTGATGTTAGCTGACGGCTTGCTGTATATTGCTTTTATTATATTTAGGTATGATCCTTGTATTCCCAGTCTCTCCAACACCTTTATCATAAATGGGTGTTGAATTTTGTCAAATGCTTTTTCAGCATCCAATGAAATGATCATATGGTTTTTTTCTTTCAGTTTATTTATATGATGGATTACATTGATAGATTTGCGTATGTTGAACCAGCCCTGCATCTCTGGAATGAAGCCGACTTGATCATAATGGATAATTTTTCTAATGTGCTCTTGGATTCGGTTTGCCAGTATTTTATTGAGAATTTTCGCGTTGATGTTCATGAGTGAGATTGGTCTGTAATTCTCTTTCTTGGTTGTGTCTTTGTGTGGTTTTGGTATTAGGGTAACTGTAGCTTCATAAAAGGAGTTAGGCAATGACTCTTCTGTTTCTATATTGTGGAATACGTTAAGGAGTATAGGTATTAGCTCTTCCTGGAAGTTCTGGTAGAATTCTGCATTGAAACCATCTGGTCCTGGGCTTTTTTTGGTAGGGAGATTTTTGATAACAGCTTCTAATTCTTCGCGACTAACAGGTCTATTTAGATTGTTCACCTGTTCTTGGTTAAACTTTGGTATATGGTACTTATCTAAAAAAATGTCCATTTCTTTTACATTTTACAACTTTGTGGCATATAAACTTTCATAGTAAGATCTAATGATTCTCTGAATTTCCTCTGTGTCTGTGGTTATGTCCCCCTTTTCATTTCTGATCTTATTAATTTGCATGTTCTCTCTCTGCCGTTTGATTAATTTCGAAAGGGGCTTGTCGATCTTGTTGATTTTCTCCAAGAACCAGCTTTTTGATTCATTGATTCTTTGGATTGTTTTCTCTATTTCTATTTTGTTGATTTCAGCCCTCAGTTTGATTATTTCCAGTCTTCTACTCCTCCTGGGTGAATCAGCTTCTTTTTTTTCTAGAGCTTTCAAGTGTGCTGTTAAGTCTCCAATGTGTGCTTTCTCCGTTTTCTTTAATTGGGCACTTAGTGCTATGAACTTTCCTCTTAGCACTGTTTTCATAGTGTCCCATAGGTTTGAGTATGTTGTGTCTTTATTTTCATTAAATTCAAGGAAGACTTTAATTTCTTTCTTTATTTCTTCCTTGACCCAGGGGTGATTCAGTAGCTGACTGTTCAACTTCCATGAATTTGTTGGCTTCCTGGGGGTAGCACTGTTCTCGAATTCTAACTTTAATCCATGGTGGTCTGACAAGAAACAGGTGGTTACTAATATTTTTTTGTATCTGTGTAAGTTTGCTTTGTTACCCAGTATGTGGTCAATTTTCGAAAAGGTTTCATGAGCTGCAGAGAAGAAGGTATATTCTTTCCTATTTGGGTGGAACGTTCTATAGATGTCTGTTAAGTCCATTTGATTCAATACCTCCAATAATTCTCTTCTTTCTCTGTTAGGTTTCTGTCTGATTGACCTGTCCATTGGTGAGAGAGGAGTGTTGAAGTCTCCTACTATTAGTGTGTGTGGTTTGATGACTGCCTTGAGTTCTAGAAGTGTTTCTTTTACATAAGTAGGAGGCTTTATATTAGGGGCATAGATATTCAGGATTGAGACTTCCTCCTGATGAATTGTTCCTGTTATGAGTACAAAATGTCCATCTCCATCTCTTCTGATTGATTTTAGTTTGAAGTCAATTTTGTTGGAAATTAAAATAGCCACACCTGCTTGTTTCTTAGGTCCGTTTGCTTGAAAAACCTTTTCCCAGCCCTTTACTCTGAGTAGATGTCTATCTTTGTGTTTGAGGTGTGTTTCTTGTAAACAGCAGAATGTTGGATCCTGTTTTCGTATCCAATCTCTTAGTCTGTGCCTTTTTATAGGTGAATTGAGTCCATTAATATTAAGTGATATTAATGACCAGTGGTTGTTGACTCCGGTTATTATTATTTTTTGTTTTTTTTTAATAGAGATTGTCTGTGTCCCTTTTTTGAGTTAAGCTTGTGAAGTGTCGCTAGATGTCTGAGTTATTGTAGGTTATGTTGGCAATGTTGGATTCCTTGGGTTGCGATTTTCCTTCTATTACTTTCAGTAAGGCTGGGTTTGTGGCTATGAATTGTTTAGATTTGTTCTTATTTTGGAATATTTTGTTTTCTCCATTGATAATGAACGATAGCTTGGCGTGGTATAGTAGTCTGGGTTTGCATCCATGCTCTCTTAGTTTCTGCAGTACCTCTATCCAGGACCTTCTGGCTTTCGTGGTTTCCATAGAGAAGTTCGGTGTAAGTCTGATAGGTTTACCTTTATAAGTTACTTGACCTTTTTCCTTTGCAGCTCTTAATATTCTTTCTTTAATCTGTATGTTTTGTGTTTTGATTATTATATGGCGAGGGGATTTTTTTTTTTATAGTAAATTTTATTAAATTATAAAAGTTTCCAATTCCGCCCCCCCTCCCAACACCCTCCCACTCCCCCCACTCCCCCCCTCCTTCCCCTCCGTCCCCCAGGGCAGTCAGGGTTTCCTGCCCTGTGGGAAGCTCCAGCTCCCTCCCCCTCCCTCCAGGTCCAGGAAGGCTAGCATCCAAACAGACTGGATCCCCAAAATCCAGCATATGCAGAGGAAACAGGTCCCAGTGTCATAGTCAATGGCTTTTCAGAAAGACCCCGGGCCAGCCACAGTCAGAGAATCCGGCCAAATTCCGAGAATCTGTCTAGATCACGTCCTCGTTCAGTCCCAGTCCGGCTGGCCCTGGTAAACTCTCATCAGATCCGTTCCCTTGTATCAGTGGGTGATAGCATCCCTCGCAGTACTGATTTCGTTTTTCATGTTCCTCCTCCTTCCGCTCCCCCTCCGGACCTCGGGGGGCTCAATCCGGTCCTCCAATGTGGGCCTCCGACTGCATAGCCGTCCTTCGCCAGAGGAAGGATCTATGGTGATAAGCAAAATATACATCAGTATGGTCATGGGCCACGGCCGATTCAGGCACCCTCTCCTCTGTACAGAGAGCAATCTGGGGGATTTCTCCTTGGACCTGGGATCCCATATATAATCAAGTCTCCTGTAAACCCTAAAATGGCTCCCTTAGTTGAAATATATTGTTCCCTGATCCCATATTCTTCCTACCTCCCTCCCCCCCCCATCCCCGGCCACCAAGCTTTCCCCGTTCCTCCCCTACTCCCTTCTCTCTAGTGGCGAGGGGATTTTTTTTTGATCAAGTCTATTCAGTGTTCTGTATGCTTCTTGAACCTTCATAGGAATATCATTCTTTATGTTGGGAAAGTTTTCTTCTATAATTTTGTTGAATATATTTTCTGGTCCTTTGATTTGCAGTTCTTCTCCTTTTCGATCCCTATTATTCTTAGATTTGGTTTTTTTATTGTGTCCCAGATTTCTTGAATGTTTTGTGATGAGAATTTGTTGGATTTGCTGTTTTCTTTGATCAGAGCATTTATTTTCTCTATGATATCTTCAGACTCTGAGATTCGTTCTTCCATCTCTTGTATCCTATTGGTTATGCTTGATTCTGTAGTCTCTGTTCGTTTACCTAGATTTTCCATATCCAGCCGGCCCTCGTTTTGTGTTTTCTTCATTGACTCCATTTCAGTTTTCAAATCTTGAACTGTTTCCATTACCTGTTTGATTGTTTTTTCTTGGTTTCTCAGTGTATCATTCATGGATTTACTCATTTCTTTGAACTTTTTGTTATATTTCTCACCCATTTCTTTACTCATTTCTTCAATCTTTTTGTTGTACTTCTCATCCAGTTCTTTAAGTGAGTTATTCATATCCTGTTTAAGGGACTCTATTGCTTTCATAATGGCATTTTTTCCGCTTCTTCTGAATTAAGAGGTTCAAGACCTTCTATTGTAGGGTCATTTGTATCTGGTGTTTTCAAGTTGTTTTTTAAATTTTTGGAGGAGTTCTTGCCTTAGCGTCTGCCCATCTCTTCCTTCAAATGCTCTCTATTGGATCTTCTGGTACCAGGTCAGGTTCCCTTGTTGGGCAGGGACTTCACTGACAGAAGGTCTACCTTTCGGCAGGTAGTCTATTGAAACACAGGCACTCCCTCCTGCCAGGTTGCACTCACAGCCCCGGCCCAGTGCGCAAGGGAGCTTCTCTGGGGAGATCTTGTGGCCCCAGAGGGAAGGGGGGAAGAGAGGAAGGTGTGCCTGGATAAAGACTGGGACAGGATTTGGGAGAGCTCTGCAGGGAGGACCCGCCTCTGCCTCGTGACCAGAAAGTCGAGGGGTCGGGGAAAGTCTGAATTCCTCCTAGCCAAAGCCTTCGGGATAGGAGAAAACTCACCCCTCCTCCAATGGATGTCTGCTAGAAGATCACTGTCTCTTGCTGGCCAGGAGTGTGGCTGATCTGAGACAGAGCTTACCTGTCCTCAGGAGGCTCTCAAAGCAAAGGAACTTCCCCTGCCGGCCTGAGCCCACTTCCCAGGCCCAGCGTGCAAGGGAGCAGCTCCGGGGAGAACTTGTGGCCCCAGAGGGGAGGGGGGAAGAGAGGAAGGTGTACCTGGATATAGGCTGGGACAGGATTTGGGAGAGCTCCGCAAGGAGGGCCCGTCTCTGCCGGGTGACCAGAAAGTCGATAGGGGTGGGGAAAGTCTAAATTCGTCCTAGCCAAAGCCCTCGGGACAGGAGAAAACTCACCCCTCCTCCAATGGATGTCTGCTAGAAGATTATTGTCTCTTGCTGGCCAGGAGTGTGGCTGAGCTGAGACAGAGCTTACCTGTCCTCAGGCAGGCTCTCCAAGCAAAGGAAATGCCCCTGCCGGCCTGAGCCCACAGTCGAGGCCCAGTGTGCAAGGGAGCAGCTCTGGGGAGATCTTGTGGCCCCAGAGGGTAGGGGGGAAGAGAGGAAGGTGTACCTGGATATAGGCTGGTGTCCCGCGCTACTGTCTCGCCAGCAAGAACGACGCGGGGCACGTAGGATCCTTCTGCAGAACAGCTTTTTAATGCATCTTGAGAGCTAGGGCATAAGCCAACATGGCGGAGACCCAGAGCGAGGCGAACCCAGCCCTTTTATAGGAAACAGTCCCCGCCTCGGACGTGTCACTCTCAGATTGGTCAGCTGCCCATCATCCCAGATGACGCCTCGGGAGAGGCAGGGACTACAGCGTTGGAAATTTACCAACACATGCGCATTATCCTGTTCACCGGGCGGGGGAACCGGATGTCAGCGCCATCTTGGAATGGCGAATGTGATTACGGTCCTCTACATCTCCCCCCCTTTTTTTTTTTACTTCTTTGCAGAAAAGCAATTCCCTCAGAAGGCAAAGATAGAGGTCGCACTTCCCAAAGTGGAAACATTATAATGGGCTTGCACGGAATCTGCCCCTAGGTTCATGACACCTGGAACTTATCCAGCCTGCCCTCTGCCATTTTTCTGGGAAAGGGAATATATGGCAGGAAACCCTTATGCAGGGCGACATATCTCTCAGAGAGGGCCATTCTCTGTGTGATGCTCTTTAGCTCGACAACCTTCAGGGCTAGCTAAGCCAAGCACTCCACCCTGTGCAATGGATGGAGGTGTCCTAGGGGTGCAGGAGCTGGTTGGCATAAACCTTACTGCTTCAGCATAGATAACCACATCAGTAGAGGTTCCCTGTTCCAGGGCAGCCAGCGCTTGTGCAATAACCACACTTTGTCCCTATGACTTTGGGATTTGAGTCAGCAGACCATCCAGAGGAGAAACACTGATCCTCAGCATAGGGCTGTTCCAAACATTCCCACCCCCACCCAATAAGCTTATAAATAGAAGGTAGGGGAGCCCCAGAGTCTTATTGGTTGTAAAATAAAAAAAACACAAAAAACGAGGAAACACTGCCACTCTATGGCTGACTGGTGTCGGCTTCAGGAAGGCTGAGAGTATCCCCCATCGCTGCTCCTTCGTAACCGTTGTCATCCATCCGCAAAATGGTAGGAGGAACAGAAGCCAAATCTTCAGGCAAGTCCGCGTGTTGTGGGTCACCCCTCACCGTTCGGGTCAGTCTTTCTGGCACCCAGAATGGATTTTCCTGGTCCTGCGGGAACACACAAACAGCTCCCCTGGATCTCAATAGGATGGGATCCGGGCCTTTCCATTCATTAGAAAACACATCTTTCCATATAACCAAATCCTTAGGCCGCTGCGGATCCAAACTATGTCGTGTTGCAGCATTCTGGCCATTATCGTCCAGATTTAAAAAATTTATAGTGAACAGAGCCATGGCAATGGCTACTCATGGTGTCGGGGGTAATTCCTTCAATATTCCCCCTTTTTGTTTAAGTAGATAAGATTTGAGTGTGTGATGTGCTCGCTCTACAATACCTTGCCCCTGGGGGTTATAAGGCAGGCCTGTCATGTGTGTGACTTGCATCTGTGCACAAAATTGTTTAAACTTTTGAGAAGTATAGGCAGGCCCATTATCCGTCTTTAAAGATGTGGGCTTGCCCCAAGCACTCCATGCCTCAAGACAATGTTGAATGACATAAGAGGTTTTTTCTCCTGTAAGTGGTGTGGCATGAATAACGCCAGAGCATGTGTCAATTGACACATGCACATACTGAAGTTTTCCAAAGGCAGTGATATGAGTCACATCCATCTGCCATATTTGCAAAGGCGCAATCCCTCTGGGGTTTACGCCAGTGTGTCTGACAGGGAGAAACTGGCAACAATTGTGACATTGGGTTACAATATCACGAGCCTCCTTTCTGGTAAGAGAAAAACGTTTACGCAGGGTTTCAGCTGTAACATGAAAATTATCATGAAAGGTTTTAGCGGTCTGTAACGGGGAGGCAAGAGCTACCGCAGCAAGCTGCGTAGCACGATCAGCCAGATCATTACCTAAACTCATGGGGCCCGGGAGCCCCGAATGTGCTCTTATGTGTGTGATAAAAAATGGAGCTCTCCTATTTAGTAAACAGTCCTGTATCCTCTGGAAAAGAGCTGCCACTGTACTAGTAGGTTTTATAATTCCAGCGGTCTCTAATAATTTAACAGCATTAACCACATAGGCAGAATCAGAAACAATATTAAGAGGACAATGAAATTTTTGAAGAACCTCTAAAACCACCATACATTCCACTACCTGGGGTGAGGTGGCAGAAAAATTCTTTGTATATATTTTAGAATCCACAACATAGGCTACCACACCATTTTTGGAGCCATCTGTATACACCATCACCCCATCTTTTAGCGGGGCAGAAGACGTAACTCGAGGAAACACAATGGGATGACATGCAGCAAACTGCAGCAGAGGGTATTTGGGATAATGATTATCAATTTTTCCTGAAAAGGTGGTAACCAAAATTGCCCAATCGTCAGAGGTGGCGGCCAAAGTTTGTATCTGAAAGGAGGTATAGGGAACTATCATAACCGCTGGATGCTTACCAAAATGACTAACAGACATTTTAAGGCCTTTAAGGGCAATTTGAGCTATAGCAGCTGGATACCAATCAATACTTTTGTTAGGAGAAGCATGCGGATGGATCCACAGTAACGGTCCATCCTGCCATAACACAGCAGTGGGTAGCTTTCTTGTTTTAAACACACAGAGAACAAATGGTTGAGTTTCATCAATACGGCACAGCTGTGCCTCCTTAATGGATTCCTCCACTAGTAATAAGGCTGCTTCTGCTGCCGGCGTCAAGGCCCGAGGGGAGGTAATATGAGTATCCCCTTCCAAGATATCAAACAATGGCTTCAAATCAGCAGAGGGGATTTTTAAAAACGGTCGCAGCCAATTAATATCTCCTAACAACTTTTGGAAATCATTTAATGTTCGCAAATCGTCCCTATAAATTTTTATTTTTTGTGGTAGAATCTTTTCAGGAAGAATAACAGAACCTAAGAATTGGCCATTGTCTGTAATCTGGACCTTCTCAGCAGCTATTTGAAGACCCCATAGCTGTAAACTCTTAATGAGCAATGGGTAGGCTTCCCTTAGGACCTGTAAGTCCTCATGACACATGAGTACATCATCCATATAATGAATCACAAGCAAACGTGGGAAACGTTCACGAAGCGGTTCAAGAGCCTCCTGCACAAACATCTGACAAATTGTTGGACTATTGGCCATACCCTGAGGCAAAACTCTCCATTGAAAGCGTTTATCAGGCTCTATATGATTAATTGAAGGAACAGTAAAAGCAAAGCGAGGCCTATCAGCAGGATGCAATGGAATAGAAAAAAAACAATCCTTAATATCTATTATTACCAGACTCCAATTTTTGGGTAAAGCTGAAAGCACTGGGAGTCCTCGCTGCACAGGCCCAAAAAGATGCATTTGTTCATTAATGGCTCTCAAGTCATGCAACAAGCGCCATCTTCCTGATTTTTTTTAATGACAAAAATGGGTGTATTCCACGGAGAGGTGGATGGTTCTATGTGCCCCAAAACGAATTGCTCATTAACTAGCTGATTCACTGCTTCCAGTTTTTCAGAGGTAAGTGGCCACTGAGGAACCCATACTGGGGTCTCTGTTTTCCATGGTATGGGCCGTGCTGCCCCAGTGGCGCCTAGGAAAAACCCAGACCCTGTTTATTGATATTAGGTTTAGGATTTACTGACTCCCGTATTCCTTGCTTGGAGCGACCCAAGCCCTTTCCTGGCCTATGGCCCATTCTTAACATTATATCTTGGGCCTGAGATGAATATGCATTAGATAAGGTCAATCCCATACCCTGCATTACATCTCTTCCCCATAAGTTGACTGGCAGGGGAAGGACATATGGTGTAAAATATCCTGACTGCCCTTCGTCTGTTTCCCAGGTTAATCTGGTGGAGCTAATGGTGGGGTTTGCACTATAGCCCAAGCCCTGTAGGGCATGAGACGACTCAGTAACAGGCCAGGACTGTGGCCACCAGCGCGATGAGATAGTACTTTTGTCCGCGCCAGTGTCCAAAATGCCTTCGAAGCATTTACCATTCACCCAAAGGGGCAGTTTGGGTCGATCTTGAAGGCTAACAACCAGGTAGGCCGAATCCTGTCCTGTTGACCCCATTAATTTACTCCCCAGCCTCTGGTTGGTGTCTGCCGGAAGAAACAGTAACTGAGCTATCCTGTCTCCTTTACTGATGGAAAAAACTCCACTAGGACAAGAGCACAGGGCTTGTATCTCAGCAGTGTGCTGACTATCAACAAGACCTGGGTGGACAATCAGTCCCTGCAGGGTAAGCGAGCCACGCCCTAAAAGCAGGCCCACGCTTCCAGGGGGTAGAGGCTCAGGCAGCTGCACAGGGACAGGCTGCACCCCCATTTGGGGCATCAACAGGAAGTCGGTGGAGGCACACAAGTCCATTCTTGTTCTGCCTCCGAGGGTTCCTTGGTCGTTGCCCTGACGAACTTGTTCCCATATTTCTGAGGGCCCTGGGACCGAGGGCCCATCACCCCGTTTTTTGGATCAGTCTGTGGGTTTCCTGATGGTGGGAGGATCTTGCCATGGACATCCCTAACGGAGTGACAGAGCTCAGCCCTATGATAACCTTTGCCACAGCGTGAGCAGAGGGTAGGAGGCACTCTCTCCTTTTCTGATGACCTACAATCCTTTTTTAAATGTCCTGGCTTCCCACATTTAAAGCAAACTCTTCTGTCTGGCCCTTTAAAAGGGTGTTTTTGTGACTGCATGATGGCTGCAGCCAAACCCGCATTCGTCAGGGGTCCTCCTAGTTCTCTACAGACCCTGAGCCAGTCCTGTAACCCTTTATTTTTCCTGGGGGCTATGGCCGCACGGCACTCCTGCGTAGCTTGCTCAAAAATGAGCTGCTCTATGAGTGGCGTGGCCATATCAGTGTCGCCAAAAATGCGTCTTGCTGCCTCAGTCATTCTAGCCACAAAATCTGAAAAAGGCTCCTGAGTCCCTTGTATAATCTTGGTGAGCGGGGTGCTTCCTTCTCCCTTTTTAGACAAAGCTTTCCATGCTCTTATAGCTGTATTGGCTATCTGGCGGTAGGCGTCATAAGGGTAGTCTATCTGGGCAGCGGTGAAGCGCCCTTGCCCAGTCAGGAGGTCAAAAGTCCATTGTTGTTGTTCTGGAGTTAAGGCTTGAGCGTTAGCTCTGGCCTGTTCCTCGGCCGCCTCATGCCACAGAGCTTTCCACTCCAAATATTGACCCATGCTGACAAGCGACGCTTTTGCAACTGTCTCCCAGTCTGCCGGAGTCATGGCACTCAAGGCTAATCTGTCCAATTGGGCTAATGTGAAATTAGCGGTCACTCCATATTTTCTAACTGACTCTGCTAATTCTTTTATTTGGTTGTACTCCACAGGCGCATACACCCGTCCATTTTCCCCTTCGTAAACGGGGAAGGCCAGGTGCAGCTTTCTCTTGACCTTGTCAGGGATAAATGAAAAAGTCTTTGGCCCAAGGTGTTCCTCATAAGGAGGCGCCGAAGGGGCAGTCGGGCAAGGGCGCAGCTCGTAAGGAGGCGGATGGGCCCTTTGGGATGACCTCATGGCCCTACCGCTGGTTAATTCTGCCTCCTCCTCTGTACCTAGTTCTTCTGCCTCTTCTCCTGAGCCAGAACTTCCATGCTCACTTTCATGGTCACTTTCAATTTGCGGAGCTTCAAGCTCCTGCAGAGGATATAAACTACTGTCCTTTCCTTTTTTCTTATTGTTGGTTCCAGAAATCTTTCGACCTTGTAAATCAGTCTTCTCCCCCATTCTTATTTTCTTAAAACCACTGGAGGGTCCTTTTTCCTTATTTGAGACTGTGCGCGCACCTAACCTCCCACTGTACTCAGTTTCTGAAATGCTATCCTGGACTTCCTCCGTTGCAGCAACCGCCTGTCAGGATTCGTCTTTTAAGCAGTCTTTGGCGAAAAATAAGAGGACTACTAAAAGAGGTAGCAAGGCCCCTACGAAACCTTCCCAATGCGGAAACAAGTAAAGCCCAAAACCGAAAAATCCAGGAAAAGCCATATCTCTCTGAGTATACAGACCTGCAGTTCTGAATCCTCCTTGTGTCCAAGGGGTCTCCGGCAGTGCGAGCAGTTGTCAGGGTCCCTCAGCGTCCCGAGGGATTCGGCACCAGATGTCCCGCGCTACTGTCTCGCCAGCAAGAACGACGCGGGGCACGTAGGATCCTTCTGCAGAACAGCTTTTTAATGCATCTTGAGAGCTAGGGCATAAGCCAACATGGCGGAGACCCAGAGCGAGGCGAACCCAGCCCTTTTATAGGAAACAGTCCCCGCCTCGGACGTGTCACTCTCAGATTGGTCAGCTGCCCATCATCCCAGATGACGCCTCGGGAGAGGCAGGGACTACAGCGTTGGAAATTTACCAACACATGCGCATTATCCTGTTCACCGGGCGGGGGAACCGGATGTCAGCGCCATCTTGGAATGGCGAATGTGGTTACGGTCCTCTACAGGCTGGGACAGGATTCGGGAGAGCCCAGGGATCCTCTTATACAGAAAAAAACTTAATTGGGGCTGGCTTACAATTTTAGAGGTTTATTCCTTTATCATCATGGCTGGACGTGGTGGCATGCAGGCAGACATGGTGCTGGAGAAGGAGCTGAGAGCTCTATGTCTTGATCCACAGGCAACAGGAAGTAAACTGTTGCACACTGGGTGTAGCTTGAGCATAGGAGACCTCTAAGTCTATCCCCATAGTGACATAATCCTCTAACAAGGACACACCTCCTAATGGTACCACTGCCTTTAGGAGATGCATTCAAACATGTGACTCTACGGGACTGTTAGTTTCCATTTGGGCTGTTGCCTGCCTCTCCCACCAGAGCAGTTCCATCATCACTTGTCTCCAGGTGCCTTTCCTCTGTCAGCTATGTGACATGTATGCTCTTTAAAAGTGGCCACCAGACACAGTTGTATCTCATACCTTGCATTGTTTCTTTTCTGTGTTTTTCCTCTTATCTTTCCCCTGTTCTCTCTGTCTGTCTATCTGTCTGCACCTCTCATGTCCCCTATCCACACAGCATTTCACTCTTTGAGTCTTCCCTCCCCCAATAAATATCTTATACTATCTGCTTTTAATGTGGCCTCTGTAACCCTTCTCTGCAGTTTGGATCTCCATCTCTCTTTAGCTGTAAGAACAGTGTAAAGTAAGTAGTCCATCTCTTCTCTGCCTCTGCAAGCAGGTACAACCCTAATGCCCACCCATTATGAGTGAGTTATGGCCTCGTTTCTGAGAGTAAAGCCATGTGTCTTAGAACATCTATTTCCTTGGGAAACTTGTAGATGTTAGGGCTTCCGTGTGTTCCCTCTATTCGTCCCTTTAATCCATCCTTTTATCACCTGTCTCCTATCTGAAGGACTTCTAAGTCCTATTACTCACCCTGCAACACTCCAATTCTTTCCATGAACAAGCCTTCTGGCGCTTACTGCTTGGTTCAAGACCTCTGCCTCATAAATGAGGCAGTTATTCCTGTTCACCCTCTGGTTAACAACCCATATAATCTCCTGTCTAACATCCCTCCTACCACCTCCTACTTTACTGTTCTAGACCTAAAAGATGCCTTCTTTACAGTCCCTTTACACCCTGACTCCTACTTCCTTTTTGTCCCTGACTCCCTGTCTTTCAGACAGCTTACATGGACTGTTCTCCCTCAGGGTTTGTGGGACAGCCACCATTTCTTTGGCCAAGCTCTGTCTCTAGAGATCTCTCAAACAGCAGCTGAATTCACTCAGAAAGTTCTCAAGATCACCTTGTCCATGCCAACCATGGTATATTCCACTCACTGAAGCTGCAAAACAATCCCACACCAGTTAAGAATTATGGATAATACAAAAGGTCATTTATTTGAGGGGAAAAACTTACAGATCGCCGTCCCAAACAACAGTGCTCTTGTCACAAACAGGAAACAGAGAGTCTAGCTGCTGGAACTGGAGCCAGAAGCAAGAAAGAGCGCATGGTTCCTGCTGTTTTTTAAAATATAAGAGACCACACCTCAGTGGACTGGTATCTTTAGGCTGAAGGAGTAGAATGTGCTCCCGCAGCACCTCCCCTTTTTGTTGCCTCCTGGGTCAGGTGACTTCTTGTGAGTGCAAGCAGGACGTCTTACCTCTAACCCAGAAGTGGTATTTTGGTGGTCCCTGTAATGCCTGGGTTGCTAGCTATAAGGCCCTGTCTTCCCTGTTCCTCGAGGCCAAGCACAGGATGAGAGAACTGTTTATGCTAACCAGCCTAGCTTTCTCTGCCAGCCTGAGGGGATTAGTTCAGAACCTTGTTTCCGTCTTTGGTATGGTAATTTCACCTGCTAAGGAGCATTCTCACAGGCACCCTGAATCTCCACCTATCTGTCTGTCAGGGTTCCCAGCTTGGTACCCCTTGCCTGGAAGCTTCTGCCACTCAGCGCCAGGCTCTCAACACCGTGATCTCACCTGGCTGGGAGGAGGTTCTCCACTTCTGGGGCCAGGTATTTAACACTGGATTAAGTTTGAATAAACGGGCATTCTCTCCCTGGAGAATGACTCGAACTCTGTATCTATGTGTGCGTCTTGTGTTTTAACCCCTAGGACATTATCCAGCTCGTGGAAGGTATGGAGTCGTGGTCCATACCGGTTGGGTGGTGATGCAGACTCCGTGGCGTGGAACATTTGCCACAAATGCAGGCACCGCTGGGATCGAAAGCAGCTACAACCGAAGAACTCTTGTCTGCAAAGCCAGCTCCGAGTTTTTGGAAAGGTTTAAAAAAAAAGTCCATTGGGTCACCCACGGAAAGGCTGGCCAGCTATATGAGTACAATGGGTGAATTGGCCTGGTTTGGCGCATTTGGGTGCGAAAAACTTCTGCTCCAGGGTAAAGGCCGGTAAACGGATATGGTTGGGTCTTTTGGAGAGAAATGGGCACCAATAATTAAGTTTGTAGACCACCCGAGAATTCCTTAGACAGTTTTCTTTTATGTTGGTAGCAACTGCCTAATTTTTTTAAGAGCTCAGTTCCTGGCTCTCACATGCAGGGAACTTTAAATTTTACTAAAGAGAACAGGCCCTGCTCAGCTAGCGCCCGACGGGAGTCTGTTCCCAAGGCAACAGGGCCCAGCATACTGGTGCGCTAGTGAATGGCCGATGGACCATGAAAGTGCGGGCCTCGGCCTGAGAGGAGATTCAAAAAGTATATTTATAAGTTCTATTGAGAGTTTTTAAGAAACAAAAGAGCGGCTTCACAGAGCCTGTCTTTCGTGGGGATTAAGAAAGCTCCCATGCATGTTTGGGTGCGGGTTACGGGACCGCCAGTGGGTCCTCACCGTGGCTGAGATAGCAGCAGCATGGCCGGAGCACACAGGCCCGGGTGCAAACTAAAATTGCCCCTCCGGGAGCCATGGGCCACGATGCACAGACACGGAGAGCCCCACGGGGGCAGGCAGGCAGACGAGCGAGCGAGTGCAGGCGGGAGGCCTGCCCGGAGCACAGCAGGTGGGGCCGCGTGTCCTGCGATGGATCCCACGCCCTAAGGCAGCTGCTAGCGGTGGGCCACAGGGACCACCCGCAAGAACGCAGTGCCCCTGGGACAGGGCCAAAAGTTTTCGCCATAGCTAGAGTTACAAACAGGCCTCAAGGTGCGCAGAGCGTGGGACCGGGAAACTGGCGCAGCTGTGGAACACATAGGGCCCCTGGGGCGGGGCCACGTACTGAACAGGGAGATGAGTATCCTGTAATGCAGGCCCGGGGAACTCACACAGGAGAGCGCAGGCCCCAAAGTGGCCTACAACAAGTGGCTAGGCCAACAGGAAAAAGGCGTGCACCACATCCCAGGCGCACCATAGCTGGGGAGCCGCGTCGTGCTGGGCAGGAGTGCCGGTGGCGAAGTTGCCCATATCCTGGGCAACAGAGACAAACACAACAGCCTACAGCTAGCAACAAGTTCCAAAAGACAAAAGCGCGGCCGCAATTGTTCTAAAGCTATTGAGCAGGCGGCGGAGGCAGGGCCTTCAGCGCTGCAACTGCTAGCTCAAAAAATCTCTGCCTAACAGTAGGCTGAGGAGATGGCTCAGAGGTTAAAAGCATTGCCTGCTCGTGAGTTCAATTCCTGACAACCACACGGCCGGCTCACAACCATCTATTTTTGAGATTTGGTGCTTTTTCCTTTTAAAGAAAGGTTGTTCACACATTTTTAAGAGTGCTCCAGGCATAGGAGCAAGAGAGCAGGGCTCTGGCAGGCTGCACAACCGTGGCTGACAACTCAAGGAGTCCCAGAGACCCAGAGGCGAGGGCCAGGCCTTGGCGGTACAAAAGGATAGTTAAAGATCTGTCCTCCAGAGCTGAGGAGGCAGTCTACAGATGGAGTGGGCCTGTGTCCTGCCCCCTGCTGTGCAGCATGGCTTCAGCTGAAGGGGAAAGGACAGTTTTGGATTAAGAGAGCTCTAAAGATAAACAGGTTAAAAATTCTTTTTTCTCATTTCACAATTTTGCTTCTTTGCCATAAGACTGCTGTTTATAGGCAGATAAATTCATATCTTTGATAAATTGATTTCAGTACTGTAGCTCTGTAGTAAAGTTTAAAGTCAAAGATTATAATGGATTCAAAAGTTTCTTAATTTACACAGGGTTTTAAGATTGCTTAGGCTATCCTGAGTTTTGTCTTTTTTCATAAGGTCGAGGATTGTTTTTCTTAAAACGTCTAAAATTTTTGTTATAAATTTAATGGGTGCTTACATTAAATTGATAGATTATTTTCAATAATATTGTCAATTTGGCTGTATTGATACTGTCTTTACAAGAAGAACAGGAGATCTTTCCATTGTCTGATGGCTTAAATTTCTTAAAAGGTTTAAAGTTCTTATTATACAGGTTTTTCAATTTGTATAATTAGAGTTACTCAAAGATATTTTATAATATTTATGGCTATCTCATTTATCAGATGTATAAAAATACATTTAAGCTGTTTTCAGATTCTATATATAATAAAGTAATTCTGCTATAAACCTGGTTAAACACATGTCATTGTGACATGGTTGAGCATCTCTTGTATATAGGCCAAGAGAGGTATAGCTTCTCTTAAGTATAAGTTATGAGCAGTATTTGATCTTGGTCATGTTATAGGGATAAGATGGAGTCTCAAGTGTTATTTTGATTTACTTTTGTCCAACGGTTAAGGATGTTATATTTGAGCATTTTTTAAATGTCTTTCAGTCATTTTAAGTTCATCTATTGAGAGTTTTCAGTTTAGGTCTATTACATATATTTTTATTTGATTAATTGTTCTTTGGAGGACTAATTTCTAGAGTCCTTATGTTTTTTAAAGTGGATTGATGACTGGTGAAGAATTTCCAATTCTATAGCCTGATATGTCTTGTTGACTGTTCTTTGCTATATGGAAGCGTCTCAGTTCTACAGATCCTATTAATTATTTCTCTAAATTTTGGCGGAAGACGATGTGCCCCCATAAAAATGACAATTTGGATAATTCTATCCAGTTGTGTGAGTGCTCACATACTGGATCAGATAATTATTTTCTGTCCCTGGAAAAGTTCCAGGCGGAGCTGGTTCTAGGAGTTGATTTTTGGGGTTGGCCATTCAGCCCAATTCAAAGGCCTGCTGCGGTGGCACAGGCAAGTAAGATTTACTTTCTGGAGCAGAGACCTACAGGTCTCTAAGTTCAAGAACAGCCTACACCAGCGCTGGCTGTATTAAATTTTAACCTGAGTTTTTTTTATTACTCTTGAGTATTAATTTGGGAGAGGAGTTTGTTTATGTCTCTCCGAGGAATGCTGACCGCTGCTGCGCTGTGCTGTACATGGCTGTGGATTCATCTGTCCAGAGGCCTGAGGACAAAGCCTCGGCTGTGGAGTTGTCTGAGATGTCTGCTGAGGAGCTGGCGAATTCCTGAGAAGCGATCCAGTGCCTGGATTTTCCCCTTTCCAACTCTCTACCCTTGATCTGTTTGTCATTGCTGCGGTGCCAAAGACGACTACCAGTTTTTCCTTTCTTTTTTCTTATCCTGTCAGCTGATTCTGGGTGCTATGAGTAACTTCTCAACACAGACTAAAATACCATGATCTTTCAAATTGAGCTAAATTTACAATTGGATACTGAAGTTAATCTTTATGGACTGGGTATGGGTTTTTGACCCCTCCCTGCTGGTCACAAAAAATGCTTTTGCTGTTTTTTCTTGAACCCCATAATACAAGATTTACTAATTGCCTGTCATTTAATCTGGCTAGTTATTCCAGAGGCTCTATTCACCAGCGCTGTAGCCCTACTCAAGGGGCTCTATTCTGAGCAGACTTTTCAGGGATTGTGCGGGCACAATATCCTTTAGGAATGCTTATACACACTGGAGCGTGACCTTCATGATGCCGGAGTCAGTGACTACTCAGATCAAGTCCTTTTGGCATTCGCCTAGGAGTATCTTTCAGCATAAATCTGGCTGAACTCAATGATATTGACTAGTGAGTCTATGACGAGGAAGGTTTCTGGCAGGCTTTCCCCAACCTAAGACAGGATTGTGTTGGACCTGAGCACCCTCCAATGACAGATAAGGGGTCTGTCTGTTGCCATGCCACCTAAGACAGGCCCTATTCATCATATTTTATATAAAAGGGGGACATATAAGGCCCTGTCTTCCCTGTTCCTCGAGGCCAAGCACAGGATGCGAGATCTGTTTATGCTAACCAGCCTAGCATCTTCTGCCAGCTGGAGGGGATTAGTTCAGAACCTTGTTTCCGTCTTTGGTATGGTAATTTCACCTGCTAAGGAGGGTTCTCAGAGGCACCCTGAATCTCCACCTATCTGTCTGTCAGGGTTCCCAGCTCGGTACCCCCTGCCTGGAAGCTCCTGCCATTCGGCGCCAGGTGCTCAACACCATGATCTCACACCTGGCTGGGAGGAGGTTCTCCACTTCTGGGGCCAAAGTATTTAACCCTGGATTAAGTTTGAATAAACGGGTATTCTCTCCCTGAAGAATGACTCGAACTCTGTATCTGTGTGTGCGTCTTGTGTTTTAACCCCTAGGACATTATCCAGCTCGTGGAAGGTATGGAGTCACGGTCCATACCGGTTGGGTGGTGATGCAGACTTCGTGGTGTAGAACATCTGCCACACTAGCCCAGAATTTGGGTGTGTGAAAGTCAAAACCAGTGTATTTGATATGAAGATTGATGATCAACTTCTGGCCTTTAAATAATCAATGCCTCTGAGTTGAAACTCCTGCTCAGTGAAAATTAGGCAAAAGAAGGCAGTAAATTTCCTTTCCAAGTCTCCAGACACAATCCCATCTCTGGACATCACCTACGTTTAATCAAAGCTACAGTCTGACCTCCGTTGCCCCTTGCATCAGGAAACAGTTTAACGCTGACAGAAATGACAGCTCAATATATTCCAGAGGTCTGAGTAAACAGTGCTATTTCTGCCACACTGCCACCATTGTGCCAGTTTCTAACAAACAAAACAAACAGAACCCAACTAAAGGTTACTGTAACAAAGCCGTGATTGATGATGCAGCCTAAGCAGCAACAGCCTAGTTGGCCTCTGCTGTGCATTTGCCCCTGGCACCTGAGGGAACTCTGCTCCTGGGGCTGCCTGCACCCATCCTCCCTGGGGCTGCACTTCTGCTGTTTCCTTCTCAAAATGTATATTAAAGGAACAGCCATAGGTATAAGCCAGGAGATCCAGTAAGAGTTTTGAAGCCTCCTGTCCAGTGATGCTGATGCCTGTTGTCCGATTCTGATTCTTAAAGCACAGTTATCTTTTGATTCTCTTACCTGATTGGACTGGTATGACTATGCCCAGCCCGCTAGGGGTAAATATAGTGTCTAAAGTATTTAACTAGCAGCTACACTGAGCTAGGCATGCCTTTTAACCAGACTCTGGGTTGAGGGAGGACCAAGGCACACGCCATCCTCCTTGTCCTCACAACAGTTATGGGAAAGTTCATCACGCTGACTGGAACACAATTCATGGTGTGGTGAGCTCTACAGAATGAGTGGAAGCATTTATGGGAGGCAAACATGTCATAATCCTGTGAGGGAGGTACCCCCAAGCCTTAGATTATAAACAGCCCGTGTTTCACGCTAGATCTTGGCCCAGAACCCAGTCACTGAGGGAGGGGTGTATGAGACCTCATCCCTCCCAGAGGAGCTATCAAGAGGAAATGGTTGCTGAACAGAGTGGGAAAGGAGTAACCTTCCTCAGTGGTGTAACCACTAGAAATTGCTCTTGATCAAGTGAGGAACACTCTCCCACGCTAATGCAGCAACCCTAACCTAGGTCATCTGCACACATTCACAAAGGCTCTATTGTGGAGGCCAAGGCTGACATTCAGTATCTTTCTTAGTTGCTCTCCACATTACACTTTGAGGCAGGGTCTCTCACTGATCAAGGACCTCACCATTTTGGATTGTCCCACTGGCCAGCTTACTCTAGGAATCTAGGTCTCCACACACCATATGCTGGGATTTCAGGCTGAGCACCGTGTCACCAGGCATTGTACATGGGTTCTGGGTAATAACCTGTGATCCTCCATGTTTGCACAGAGAGCAGTTTACCTGCTGAGCCATCAGCCCAGCCCTAATTTTGAACTGAGAAGGCAGAGGGACACGGAATCTCAGACAGCAGATTTTAAACTGGGTACTTATCCAACAATGACCTTGAACCTTCTGGTCCTCCTACTTCTCTACCTCTTGAGTGCCGAAATTATAGGCTTGCAGCACCATTCCTAGGTTTATGGGGTTAAGGATGCATTCCAACGTTTTGCGCACACTAGGTAAGTATTCTACTGCCCAAAAGTGCAGTTAAATATTCACGAATATTTCCCCATTATCTCTAGGGTAAGAGTCTAGATCCTACTCTAGTTTGGGTCATCAGTTTGTGGTGCAGTTTTCTCCAACTGCATTTTCTTCCCAGACACCTGCATTGCCTTAGACATCTTCCTCAACATCTTCCTGCTGATACACCTCACTGCACGGAGTTCTGTTCCCATCCTGATCCACTTTCACAATGTTGTAAATTGTGTCTTTATTTGGAATGTGAAGGTCCGAGGAAATGTGACAACGAGGCTCGATGATCGCAGCTCTGTATTAAACTGTCATTCAGGGTGTGGACAGAAAGTTTGCAGGGCTTTAAAGACACTGTTTCTTATGTCAAATGATGACCAGTATATTGGTTTTCCATTCTTTTGCTTATGCTCAGAAAGGACTTGAATAAATCCTTTTATTCAAAACGAATAAAAAATATCTGATTGCTCTTCATGGTTGCCCATATGTTTAACCCCAGCACACAGGAGGAAGAACAGTTCAAGTACACTGTACTCTAATAACAATTTACAAACCAGTCAGGGTTGCACAGTGAGACCTTTTCACCGAAAAAAACCAGGACACTGGTTTGCAACAATATAAAATGTATAATGCAATCTAGAAGTCTACAAAAGGAAACTGACTAAGCAAAGACATATAACCAAAAATACTAAGAGATTACTTATGTGGGCAGGTCTATGTGAGAGAGTTTGAGGTGAAAAAGACAATACAAAATGGTAAATACACAAAAAACAATTACATTTTAATATACGTATGATTTATAGCCACACCTTTTTTAAGCAGTAAAACATAACCGCTTTTCTCTCTATATTGATCATATTCAAGATAAAATAATATGGGCTTCATGTTTAGGAGGATTGCAATCTGGTTCTCTGTGAGCAAAGTCTTTACACGGTCTCATTTCATCACTGTCTATAGAACAGAACATCTCTGTTCAAACACTGGGAGAAAATAAAAAAAATATTTTCAAGTTTATGGATCAATAAGAACTTCCTGCTTGGTACAAAGTTCACATGGAAGATCCCCCAAACCACTAGAGGATGATGGGAGTTAAAAGGTGCTTAAATACTGGTGTTGGTGTGCTCCAGGCAGCTGCGGAGTTGATTCCCAGGCAAAATGAAGGCTCTCCTAGCCCTAGGGTTCCTCTTGCTCTCTGCTACCGTCCATGCGAAGGTCTATACACGCTGCGAGTTAGCCAAACTTTTGAAAGAAAATGGCTTGGATGGCTACAAGGGAATCAGCCTGGCAGACTGTAAGTCTCTTCTTAGACAAGCAGCCCTTACAGAACAGGTATAAGAAAGCAATAAGTGAGCAGAACAGGACCCAGAGTCAATAAGCTTGTGGGATTCCTGTGTGTTTGACTTGGTTTGATTGAAAACATCAGCATTTCTCTTTATCATCACAGGTACTGGGGTGAGGAGAGCATGGGAGGGACATCTGTGCCAGGCTAAGACAAAAGAACCAGAGGCGCCCTTAGAGTGTCACTGGGTTTTCAGGTTGGTTCAGACTGGAAAGTCCACAGGGGGCTGAGAAAACAAGGAGGGCTCAGAGCTTGAGTTCTCAGAGCTGGAGTGACTGGCATCTGTCTTCATTTCTTTCACTATGCTATGGAGAGTTTTAGAGAAATGTTTTCAAGCTTTTTGAACTTCCTCTGCAGGGCAGAGGGATCTGATTTCCCCTAGATGCTGCTTAAATGATATCTGAGACTGTGGGTGTAATGATTTAGTGTGTTTCTTCACTCTGCGATGGCCTTTCATTCTACACAGTGGAAGACATGGATGAATAACAGTTGCTCATGGCTTACTCCTACTATCACATTATAACTAGTGTGGTTTTCAGATTAGATTAAGACCATTACTACTCAATGACTAATTGTCCATGAACAAATAAGCCGAGAGACGCATGTGTGGATGAATGGGTGGACCTACGGATGATTGATTGAATGAATGGATGGGTGTATGGATGAATGTTTGGATGGATGTGTGGTTAGATGTATGGGTTAACTGATGAACTTGACTGGATTGTAGAATAGCTTTTCCTATTCTAATGGTCTTGCTTTCAATATTCTCACCAGCCATTTGTGGTGCTACACACTCATGGAATTCAAACAATGGAACGCTGAGACAGGAGATTGCATGTTCAATCTCCTGCAAAAGTAGGATACTTAGTGCCACAGAAGAAAAAAAAGAATTCTAAGTTAACATGCAAATTCCCTTTGGTTATTAAAGCATTATCTTAGGAAATCCTTAGTTTTCTCATAGGAAATCTTCTATTACCATATGTATTTGCGATTAATTTATCAAATTTGCCTAATTACTCTATGATTCTATTTCAGGCAGAGGGGTTTCGAGGATAGATGGAAGAGGGAGAAACAGTGGAAGAAAGAGCTATTTTATTTTGAAGAGCAGGGGGAATGATTTCATTCTATAGCACTGTTTGGCCTGGAACTCGCTATATAAACCAGGCTGTCTCAAACCCATACTGATTCACCAGCCTCTACCTAACCACTGCTGAGAATATAATTGAGTACCACTGTGTCTGTTTCATATATTTGAATATTTTGAAATGACCTTATCTTGTTTATTCTCAGTGCAAATCGATTTGTTTTCAAATAGATTCTGTTTGGAGCATTTGAAAATTTTCATTGGCTGGTAGGGACAGCAGTTCTACCTAGTTGAAAGGTAGAGGCAGGAGGATCACTGAGACCAGGGACTACTCTGAGGAACACAGCCAGGCCTGGCTTGAACTTGCATCATATTTTATATTCTAATCGTATGTTTGTAATTACAAATAAATCATTTGTAAAAGACAGCAAGAACAATAAACTAATTTTGGTATCCAGTATAAATCATTTGCTCTTGCTGCTATTGATGAATCTTCTTTTTTTTCTAGGGGTGTGTTTGGCTCAACATGAGAGCAGCTTTAACACAAAGGCTACAAACTACAACTCTGGACCCAAAAGCACCGACTACGGGATATTTCAGATCAATAGCAAATACTGGTGCAATGATGGCAAAACCCCGAATGCAGTGAACACCTGTGGAATATCCTGCAGCGGTAAGACATGGAAGGATTAGTTCAGATAGCAAACAAGTCACCTGCTCCTAGGTTTGAGAGCAGAGATTCTGTGCAGGAGACAACACTGAAGCAAACATCAAGAACCTGGGCAGACTGTCTTGACTGTTAGAAAGTCATTGTCATCCACATCAAAATACGCCAAGGAAGACATTAGGCTTAGGACATAGTGTGCTGATAGAATGCCCTACCTACCAATCAGAGGGTCCTGGGTTCCACTTCCAAAATCCCCAAATTAAAAACCAAATAGTGCCTGGGAAGGCAGCTTAGACAGGAGTCCCTAAGCCGAAGTTTGATCCAAGGCATCCACATAAAAATTTGGTGGAAAGCGTTTGTTTTTTTTTGTAATAAAATCATTGTATTTTCATTTTTAATTGATTTTATTGAACTATTAATTTTCTACGATCTGTCCCTCCCTCTCCACTCTCCTTCTTCCATCTCCGATTATCCTCATGCTCCCAATTTACTCAGGAGATCTTGGCTTTTTCTTCTTCTTATTAGATACATGTAGATTCATGTATGTCTCTCTCAGGGTCCTCTTTATTACCTAGGTTCTCTGGGGTTGTGAATTGTAGCGTTTTTTTTTTGCTTTATTTCTATAAGTCACTTACGAATAAGTATATATGATATTTGCCTTTCTGGGTCTTGGTTACCTCACTCAATATGGTGTTTCCTAGATTCACCCATTTGTCTGCAAATTTCAAGATATCATTTTTTTTTTCTGAGTTTCGTGCATTTGTTAGACCATGTCTGCAGAGTCTGAGACAGGCAAGTCCATGGACCTCACTGGTCAACCAGCATAGCCTAATCTATAAGCCAGCTCCAATGGTAGACCTTATCTCAGAAACAATGAGGACTGCTTCTAAGGAACAGGCCTTGTACCTGTCCTCTGAATTCTACATAATAATAGACACATGTACAGGTTTACGGGTGCACATACCAACAGACACAGAGACACACATGTTAAAGTAGTAGAAAATATAAAAATAAAGAGATGGTATCATTAAAACTTGACATTTCATTAAACATGTACTCAGACGCACTTACTCATAAACATAATTAAAATTAATAAACGTAAGTATTTGTAACAAATTGTCATTTTATAACATGAATGAATGTTTCTGATATATATATATATATATATATCAAGTAATTGTAAGTGGCCTTATTTGTGTTCTGTTCTGAAGATTTCCATTCTAACAGTTTATTTATGGCTAGTTACAGATATTGTTGTATGGTCCTTTTTACCTAATGGATTTTATTATAAGGACTCCTTGCATATAGAAATGAATATATTACTATAATAAAGATCATAAGACAGGGTACTATGGAGTCCTGGAATTTTGTCCAGCTGGCTCCTCTGTGTATGTATTGATGTGCTCTTCATGTTGAGAGATCTTAGAGTGAATTACTTATTTCAAGTTTAGTTTTAAAACTCTTTAGTTAGCATATTCAAACTATTCACTCCCAGATGGACATCATCTCATCAAATAAAATAACAGATTTATGTATTTAAGAAGAAACTTGTTTTCAACAAGAAACGGAGCACACAGGGTTCGTATCAGAATGGAGGTTTTGGATGGAAGACCTTGAATTCATACCATGGTGAAAGTAATATGTAATTTCCGTGCAAGAATTTAATCAGTCAATGTTGTTCTATCTATTCAGTGTGGGAAGTGAGCCCAAGACTTGACACATTTTAGCCAAGCACTAAACAGTGAACTATTAATTTCTACTCTGCTAAATTTGGTTGTTAAAATTTCAAGAGAAATAGATGGTGGAATATTTTTTTTATCTCCTTAGCCTATCTGCAAAAGCATTTTGCAGATCTGCAGACATTGAAAGGGTTTAGAATATACAAGGATAGAGGAATATCACACCCAGTTTGACTGCCTAGAGAGTTTATATATGTTGAAACCATTGGAAAATACTCTTCTAGACTGTACATCTATTCTGTGGATTCATGTAGAGATATATAACGTACATATGTACTCACAGAGAAACATGTAAAGAATTCCTATTTTTACACAAATTATACTTGCATAGGTTCAAGAGATGTTAATAGTAACAAGTATTGACCTGAATATTAAAAAGAGAATAAATTTGCAGTAGCAATATTCTCTATGTTGAAAACACCACACATGTATAGAATTTTTTTTTAAAAAAAGTGTTTATTTATTATGGTTACAGTGTTCTCCCTGCATTCCAGAAGAGGTCAGAGGATCTTATCATAGATGGTTATGAGACTCCATATGTTTGCTGGGAATGGAACTCAAGATCCTGGGGCTTACCCAGTGCTCTTGAGCCTGAGTTATCTCTACAGCCTCAGGTCTTGAGTGTCAGAGCACCTGGCTCTGTTTATTTTACTGTTATAAATTGCTAGGAAGAGCTTTATCCATTCAAGACTTGTGTATTGTTTTCATTCTTAAAGTTTTCATTTATCTTTATGTGTGTGGGTGTTTTGCAAGCATATAGGATTGTGCACCAGTTGTGTGCCTGGTACCTATGGAAGTCAGAAGAGGTTTTCCATCTTGTGGAACAGGTATTACGGACACTAAAGAGCTGCCATGTGGGTTCCGGGAATTAAGTCACCTGGAAGACCATCTAAATGTTCTTAGCCACTGAGCCATCGGTGCAGTATCTGTTTTCTTAGGATGAATTTTCCAATGGTAGACCCAGGTGACAGTTATTAGCATGTTCTAATTTCCAGTGTGAGAAGCAAGAGGAACTTCCTTCATGGTAGCTGACAGTCACACAGCCACCAGGGACTCCTCATTACTTCAGTGTGTTCTCTACCTTTTATCACTGCTGTAATTCTAAAAACACTCTACCAGTCAAGTATATACCAACCCCATTTTCATCATAAATGAGAAATAAAATGACTTATACCATGTCAAGTGGACTCTTTCCAATAATCACAGATGCATGGACAGTTGTGAAGAAATTTCTTGTATTCACTGCTCACTGTCACAGAAGAAAGCTGCCTGGATCGGAACTAAATGGGTTCTCTAACCATCCTTGTCATTCCTCACCCCTGTCTTTCAGTTTTGCTCCAGGATGACATCACTCAAGCCATCAAATGTGCAAAGACAGTTGCGAGTCAACAAGGTGTTAAAGCATGGTATGTCGGAACTTAGGAAGAAGAAACTGCTGGTTCTTTTGTTTTATGCAGTGAGTCTTTCTCAGGCTCAAGTGTCATTCTGATCTCTGCAGGCACAGCTGGGGCCTTTCTCTACATCGTTAGTTTTAGGGAATTTCTCTGAATTCTGAGAATTCCATGCATAAATACTTCCTTTTCAAATATCCAGACTATATGTAGAGTGAGCTAACTGTTCTGTTCCTGAGACGTCCCATTGACAGTGAGCATCCTGTGCTCTGCTCAAGTTCAGGAGGAATAAACCTCCCTGCAGACAGAGCTCCATCATCAGTAGTCGCTTCTGCCTGCAGCTATAGCTTTGTTTCGCACTAGATCATGGCCCAGAAACAATCAGCATTAGTGTCACTGGTACGCTGTTTCTCCTCAAGGTTAGAGTACTTGTGTGACAGAGGAGGGGAACTTAACCATTTCTCCCAACTCATTTTCTTCACAGGGTGGCATGGAAAACCCACTGTCAAAACCGAGATCTCAGCCAGTATGTCGCGGGCTGTGGAGTCTAACCGCTGTGCGTTTCCAGTTCAGCTCATTCTGTCTCTTTCTCGCTCTAGAAGTAGTCATGGGAAAGGTCACACTTCCTTGGTTTTCCCTTCAAACAATCAGGGTAAACCAGAACCAGAAGCAAAATGGAGACTGTTTCCTAAGTGGCTGACTGCTACCTTACCTGCTCATTGTTTTATGAAAATCCTCCATTTTTTGGTTTGCTGATGCAACAGATGCTGGTAACAGTGACCAAACAGTTTGTCATCACACACACCTGTAAATTCTTCACCTATGATATCATTCACATTACGTTCTATCACAATTACTCTCCATCTCCCCCTTGTTGGATATACAG
Source organism: Myodes glareolus (assembly GCF_982192425.1). Classification (NCBI taxonomy): domain Eukaryota; kingdom Metazoa; phylum Chordata; class Mammalia; order Rodentia; family Cricetidae; genus Myodes; species Myodes glareolus. The sequence continues at coordinate 14,486,959 of NC_142051.1, read as the reverse complement.
ACAACAAGTTCTTAAGGAGATAATTTGATACTGGGTAAAATGGCAGCTGTGTGAGCTACAGGACCTTGTGTGTGGCTCCAGCACTTAGACAAAACACTGCTGTGTGGGGCACGTTTGGTTTTAAGGGAAGAGAATGAGCAGTTTGTAGATCTGAGACTGCCTCAGCTTAGAAACATGTTGTCATGAAATGTGTGACCTTTTCAAAAAGTAGAGAACTGTTCAATTTATACCACTTACAATATAAATCCTTAACCCATAGTCAGGCTGTTTTAATCCTTAGGAGAATGCTCACACGCTGATCAGGACATATTCCAGAGAGATGGGTGACTGTGCTAACTCTTAACTTTCTTCATGTCGCTTCATGCATATTAACTAACTCTGAGACAGATGAGTTGTATCAGCATATCTAAATGCATTGTGAAAAACTTCAAATATCATTAAATGATTTTTGATGCAAATCTTGTTTGTGCTTACTACCATATGTTGTCTCTGGGGAAAAAATTATTTACCTTTTGGAAAAATAAATTAGGTATTCTTAATACGGCGTACATACTCACCTACATTTAACCAGACCCTACATCCTAACCTACACATAGCCATTGGCTAAACCTCATCTATACATATTCTGTGCCTACACTCTAATCTACATGCAACCCGCTGAATATTGCTGGTGTAATATTCAAAAGTAAACAGACCACTCTCCCTTGTCCCTAATAAACTTTTGACACAGTTATTCCCACAACATGACATGTTCCAGCCATGCAGACATGAAGACATTGATAGTGACAGCCATTCCCTGTGTGCTGTTCTAGCATTTTGGAGGCATTTTAAAGTGCATGAGAAACATCATAGTTTATTTTTAAATTCTTTATTTTAAGCCTCAAAAGGTACAGGTTTTTTTTTTTCATTTTGTTCTATGGGTTTGAATGTCTCCCCCCCTATTTATGCACCACATGCATCAGTGCCCTGATAGCCAGAAGAGGGCACCAGATCCCCTTTGAATGTGGAACAGATGAGTGTAAACTGTGCTGTGTTCAGAGGGAACCTGGGACCTGTGCAAGAGCAGACATCTTACATGCACTCTCAGGAAATACTTTCTAAGTAATTTCCCCTCGGTCTCACAGAATAAAGCTGGCTAGATCTGAAAAATTCTGTGGCCGTCCCTTTTGTCCCCCACTCTTGTCTTTCACCTTCACTGTAAACGACACCTCTCATGCCATAGCCAGTGCAGACTGTTGTGAGGGACCCAGAAATGTGATTTAAGTAAAGAAGGAAAATTAGTTACCTTGTTGCAGTTACATATAGTATATCACTTCATCCTTTAACAAACTGTTTATGGCATCTCTTTAGAAACTTATCTTTTACTTTGTTCTTGTTTTAAGCTTATCCAAGGTATTTAATATCCATTCAGTTAATAGCCATATGGGTCTAACTCCAGACCATGTTGTATTCCATGAAATACTTTGTTTTTCCAAAGCATTTGAAGTGTTTGTATTATAAAGAGGATGGGAAGTGGTGCTAAGAAATCCTTCCTTCTGGATATAACAGGGCTGTTGAACCAATAAATTCACAGCAGCAGTGGCTTTCTGCCCAGGACTGGTCCCATTAGCATCTCAATCTAAGTGAGGGAGGAGTGTATGAGCTCCCCCAGCCACCTCCAGCCACCAGAGTAGCTATCAACAGTTAGTGGTTGCTGAGGGTGAGAGGCAGAGATGAGTTCCATTCCTCAGAGATTTAGTCACTCTCCCTTGCTCAAGAGATTAACACTCACCCAAGGAAATGCAAGCAACACTCACTTATGCTACAAGCACACATACTCAGAAGTCCTTAAGTGAGAAGAGGGCATGCTCAGAAGGAGCTCAGTGGGAAGAGAAAAGGGATAGGAGTAGAATTTGGGGAGGAACAAGAACAAAGTACATTGTATGTATGCATAAAACTGTGGAATGCTAAGTAAGTTTAAAGAAACCTAGGACCTCATACACTGAAATGAAAGAAGCAATGCCATACAAATTTCTCTCCTCCAAGTCACCAAAACTATTGACATCCTCCCTGGGCTGCTGCTATTTTCTTTCTGGCTTTATTGAAGAGCTTTGGCTCCTGTTAAAGGTGATGTCTCCATGCGCATTTGGAATTCCAGCTCACTCCATTCTCTAAACTGTTTGTTCTCTTTGCTATATCACATCTATCATGGTACCTAATACCCCAGGGACCTGTTATCCTAAAAACAGACAAAGTCCTCCAACAAGCTCATCTTCTGTTCCTACTAGTACAGGACATGAGTGTGAAAGATCTTTTACATGATCATCTGCTATATTCCCACCTCCTGTCTCAGTTAGTGTTCTATTGCTGACATCAAGACCAAGGATCCTCCTATACAGAAAAAAACTTAATTGGGGCTGGCTTACAGTTTTAGAGGTTTATTCCATTATCATCATGGCTGGACGTGGTGGCATGCAGGCAGACATGGTGCTGGAGAAGGAGCTGAGAGCTCTATGTCTTGATCCACAGGCAATAGGAAGTAAACTGTTTCACACTGAGTGTAGCTTGAGCATAGGAGACCTCTAAGTGTATTCCCATAGTGACACACTCCTCTAACAAGGACACACCTCCTAATGGTACCACTGCCTTTAGGAGATGCATTCAAACATGTGACTCTACGGGACTGTTAGTTTCCATTTGGGCTGCAGCCTGCCTCTCCCACCAGAGCAGTTCCATCATCACTTGTCTCCAGGTGCCTTTCCTCTGTCAGCTATGTGACATGTATGCTCTTTAAAAGTGGACACCAGGCACAGTTGTGTCTCATACCTTGTCATTGTTTCTTTTCTGTGTTTTTCCTCTTATCTTTCCCCTGTTCTCTCTGTCTGTCTATCTGTCTGCACCTCTCATGTCCCCTATCCACACGGCATTTCACTCTTTGAGTCTTCCCTCCCCCAATAAATCTCTTGTACTATCTGCTTTTAATGTGGCCTCTGTAACCCTTCTCTGCAGATTGGATCTCCATCTCTCTTTAGCTGTAAGAACAGTGTAAAGTAAATAGTCCATCTCTTCTCTGCCTCTGCAAGCAGGTACAACCCTAATGCCCACCCATTATGAGTGAGTTATGGCCTCGTTTCTGAGAGTAAAGCCATGTGTCTTAGAACATCTATTTCTTTGGGAAACTTGTAGATGTTAGGGCTTCTGTGTCTTCCCTGTATTCTTCCCTTTAATCCATCCTATTATCACTTGTCTCCTATCTCAAGGACTTCTAAGTCCTATTACTCACCCTGCAACACTCCAATTCTTTCCATGAACAAGCCTTTTGGCACTTACTGCTTGGTTCAAGACCTCTGCCTCATAAATGAGGCAGTTATTCCTGTTCACCCTCTGGTTAACAACCCATATATTCTCCTGTCTAACATCCCTCCTACCACCTCCTACTTTACTGTTCTAGACCTAAAAGATGCCTTCTTTACAGTCCCTTTACACCCTGACTCCTACTTCCTTTTTGTCCCTGACTCCCTGTCTTTCAGACAGCTTACATGGACTGTTCTCCCTCAGGGTTTGTGGGACAGCCACCATTTCTTTGGCCAAGCTCTGTCTCTAGAGATCTCTCAAACAGCAGCTGAACTCACTCAGAAAGTTCTCAAGATCACCTTGTCCATGCCAATCATGGTATATTCCACTCACTGAAGCTGTAAAACAATACCACATCAGTTAAGAATCATGGATAATAAAAAGGTTATTTATTTGAGGGGAAAAACTTACAGATCGTTGTCCCAAACAACAGTGCTCTTGTCACAAACAGGAAACAGAGAGTCTAGCTGCTGGAACAAGAGCCGGAAGTAAGAGAGAGCACATGGTTCCTGCTGCTTTTTACAATAAGAGACCACACCCCAGTGGACTGGTAACTTAAGGCTATTGGCTGAAGGAGTAGAATGTGCTCCCGCAGTACCTCCCCTTTTTGTTTAAATAAGAGAGTTCCAAACCCAATACAAAACTGTATATACTGGGAACAGATATCAAGTATAATTGTATATCCAGCATAAAGAATATTAAGCAAGGAACATATGCTAAATGTTTTTTTTAATTTATTTATTCATTTATTTATAAAAAATTTTCACTTCCTCCCCTCCTCTCAATACTCTCCCATTCCCCCCATTTCCTGGCCTCCTCCCTCTCCAGTCCCAAGAGCAGTCAGGGCTTCCTGCCTCGTGGGAAGTCCAAGTTCTTTCCCTCCTCCCAATACCCTCCCACTCCCCCCACTCCCTTCCCTCCTCCCTCTCCAGTCCCAAGAGCAGTCAGGACCTCCTGTCCTGCTGGAAGTTCAAGTTCCCCCCTCCCTCCAGGTCCAGGAAGGTGAGTATCCAAACAGACCAGGATCCCAGAAAGCCAGCACATGCAGACGAAACAAGACCCAGCGCCATTGTCAATGGCCTCCCAGTCAGCCCCGATGTCAGGGACATTCAGAGAATCCAGTTTGATCACACGCTCATTCAATCCCAGTCCAGTTGGCCCTGGTGAGCTCCCACCAGACCAGTCCCCTTGTATCAGTGGGTGAACGCACCCCTTGCTGTCCAGACTTCCTTTTTCATGTTCTCCCTCCTTCTGCTCCTCATTTGGACCTTGGGGACTCAGTCCAGTGCTCCAATGTGGGTCTCTGTCTCCATCTCCATCCATCGTTGGATGAAGGTTTTCTCCGATCCTGCCTTCCTTGCTCACAGTCTCCCTCCATCTGCTTCTCATTTGGACCTAGGGAGTTAAGTCCAGTGTTCCAATGTGTGTCTCTGTCTCTATCTCCATCCATCGCCAGATGAAAGTTCTATGGTGATATGCAAAATATTCATCAGTATGGTTATGGGCTAAGGCCGGTTCAGGCACCTTCTCCTCTGCTGCCCAGGGAATAATCTCTCCTTGGGCCTGGGAACCCCTGCAGAATCAAGTCTCTTGCAAACCCCAAAATGGCTCCCTTAGTTGAGATACACACCTCCGTGCTCCCACATCCATCCTTCCTCCCTCCCCCCATTCCATTCCCCCAAGCCAACCCCAATCCTTCCCCTCTCCCTTCTCTCCAACCATCTCCCCTTACTTCCACCCCCATGCCCTGTGCACCCAAGTTTGCCTGGCAATCTTGTCTAATTCCAATATCTAGGAGGATAACTATACGATTTTCTTCAGGTTCACCTTCTTATTTATCTTCTCTAGCATCACAAATTATAGGCTCAAAGACCTTTAATTAAGGCTAGAATCCACTTATGAGTGAGTACATACCATATTCCTCTTTTTGGGTCTAGCTTACCTCACTCAGTAAAGCGTTTTCTATTTCCATCCATTTGCATGCAAAATTCAAGATGTCATGTTTTTTTACCGCTGAGTAAAACTCTAGTGTGTATATGTTCCACACCTTCTTTAACCATTCTTCTATTGAGGGGCACCTAGGTTGTTTCCAGGTTCTGGCTATTACAAATAGTTCAGCTATGAACATAGTTGAACAATGCTTTTGTAGTATGATAGGGCATCTCTTGGGTATATTCCCAAGAGTGGAATTGCTGGGTCCTGATGGAGGTTGTCTCCCAGTTTCCTGAGAAACCACCACACTGATTTCCACAGTGGCTGCACAAGTTTGCCTTCCCACCAACAATGAATGAGTGTTCCCCTCACTCCACATCCTCTCCAGCATAGGCTATTATTGGTGTTTTTGATTTTAGCTATTCTGACAGGAGTAAGATGGTATCTCAAAGTTGTTTTGATTTCCCATCCAAGTACTAACCAGGCCCGACCCTGCTTAGCTTCCGAGATCAGACGCGATCGGGCGCGTTCAGGGTGGTATGGCCATCGGTGGGATCCTTCATCTGGCGAAGGACGGCGATACAGTCGGAGACCCACATTGGAGCACCGGACTGAGCCCCCCGAGGTCCAAATGAGGAGCAGAAGGAGGAAGAACATGAAAAACGAAATCAGTACTGCGAGGGATGCTATCACCCACTGATACAAGGGAACGGATCTAATGAGAGTTTACCAAGGCCAGTTGGACTGGGACTGAACGAGGAGGTGATCTAACCAGATTCTCGGAATTTGGCCGGATTCTCTGACTGTGGCTGGCCCGAAGTCTTTCTGAAAAGCCATTGACTATGATACTGGGACCTGTTTCCTCTGCATATACTGGATTTTGGGGATCCAGTCTGTTTGGACACTCACCTGCCTGGACCTGGATGGAGGGGGAATGAACTGGAACTTCCCACAGGGCAGGAAACCCTGACTACCCTAAGGGACGAAGAGGGAGGAGGAGAGGGAGTGGGGGGAGTGGGAGGGTGTTGGGAGGAGGGGCGGAAATGGAAACTTTTATAATTTAATAAAATTTACTTTAAAAAAAGTTGTTTTGATTTGCATTTCCCTGATCGCTAAGGATGTTGAGCATGACCTTAAGTGTCTTTTGGCCATTCGAAGTTCATCTGTTGTGAATTCTCTGTTCAGTTCAGTATCCCACTTTATAATTGGGTTAATTAGAGTTTTAGTGTCAAGTTTCTTGAGTTGTTTGTATATTTTGGAGATCAGACCTTTGTCTGATGAGGGGTTGATGAAGACCTTCTCCTAGTCAGAAGGTAGCCTTTTTGTCTTACTGACAGTGTCCTTTGCTTTACAGAAGCTTCTCGGTTTCAGTAGTCCCATTTATTCATTGATTCTCTTATTGTCTGTGTTACTGGGGTTCTACTTAGGAAGTGGTCTCCTGTGCCTATGTCTTGTAGACTACTTCCCACTTTTCTTCTATCAGGTTAAAAGCGGTCAGATTAATATTGATGTCTTTGATCCCTTTGTACTTGAGTTTTGTGCATGGTGATAGATATGGATCTACTTTCATTCTTCCACAGGTTGACATCCAGTTATACCAGCACCATTTGTTAAAGATGCTTTCCTTCTTCCATTGTATACCTTTAGCTCCCTTGTTGAAAATCAGGTGTTCATAGGTTTGTGGTTTAATATCCGGGTCTTCTATTCGATTCCATAGGTCGACTTCTCTGTTCTTATGCCAATACCAAGCTGTTTTCAATACTGTAGCTCTGTAGTAGAGTTTGAAGTCAGGGATGGTAATGCCTCCAGAAGTTCCTTTATTGTATAAGATTGTTTTGTCTATCCTGGGTTTTTTGTTTTGCCATATAAACTTGATTATTGTTCTCTCAAGGTCTGTGAAGAAGTTTGATGGGGATTGCGTTGAATCTATAGATTGCTTTTGGTAGAATTGCCATTTTTACTATGTTGATCCTCCCAATCCAAGAGCAAGGGAGATCTTTCCATTTTCTGGTATCCTCCTCAATTTCTTTCTTCAAAGACTTAAAGTTCTTGTCAAATAGGTCTTTTACTTCCTTGGTAAGAGTTACCCCAATATATTTTATGCTATTTGTGGCTATCATGAAAGGTGATGTTTCTCTGATTTCCCTCTCTGCTTCTTTATCCTTTGTGTATAGGAAGGCAACCAATTTTTTGAAGTTGATCTTGTATCCTGCCACATTACTAAAGGTGTTTATCAGCTGTAGGAGTTCTTTGGTAGAGTTTTTGGGGTCACTTATGTACACTGTCATATCATCTGAAAATAACGAAAGTTTAGCTTCATCCTTTCCAATTCGAATCCCCTTGATCCCCTTATGTTGTCTTATTGCTATTGCTAGAACTTCAAGCACTATATTGAAGAGGTATGAAGAGAGTGAACAGCCTTGTCGTGTTCATGATTTTAGTGGAAAGGCTTTGAGTTTCTCTCCATTCAATTTGATGTTAGCTGACGGCTTGCTGTATATTGCTTTTTATTATATTTAGGTATGATCCTCGTATCCCCAATCTCTCCAACACCTTTATCATAAATGGGTGTTGAATTTTGTCAAATGCTTTTTCAGCATTCAATGAAATGATCATATGGTTTTTTTCTTTCAGTTTATTTATATGATGGATTACATTGATAGATTTGCATATGTTGAACTAGCCCTGGATCTCTGGGATGAAGCCTACTTGATCATAATGGATAATTTTTCTAAGGTGTTCTTGGATTCAGTTTGCCAGTATTTTATTGAGAATTTTCACGTTGATGTTCATGAGTGAGACTGGCCTGTAGTTCTCTTTCTTGGTTGTGTCTTTGTGTGGTTTTGGTATTAGGGTAACTGTAGCTTCATAAAAGGAGTTTCGCAATGACTCTTCTGTTTCTATATTGTGAAATACATTAAGGAGTATAGGTATTAGCTCTTCCTGGAAGTTCTGGTAGAATTCGGCATTGAAACTATATGGTCCTGGGCTTTTTTGGTAGGGAGATTTTTGATAACAACTTCTAATTCTTTTCGACTAACAGGTCTATTTAGATTGTTCACCTGGTCTTGGTTCAACTTTGGTATATGGTACTTATCTAAAAAAAATATCCATTTCTTTTACATTTTCCAATTTTGTGGCATACAGGCTTTTGTAGTAAGATCTAATGATTCTCTGAATTTCCTCTGTGTCTGTGGTTATGTCCCCCTTTTCATTTCTGATCTTATATATTTGCATGTTCTCTCTCTGCCGTTTGATTAGTTTGGATAGGGGTTTGTCGATCTTGTTGATTTTCTCCAAGAACCAGCTTTTTGTTTCATTGATTCTTTGGATTGTTTTCTCTGTTTCTATTTTGTTGATTTCAGCCCTCAGTCTGTTTATTTCCAGTCTTCTACTCCTCCTGGGTGAATCTGCTTCTTTTTTTTCTAGAGCTTTCAAGTGTGCTGTTAAGTCTTCAATGTGTGCTTTCTCCGTTTTCTTTAATTGGGCACTTAGTGCTATAAACTTTCCTCTTAGCACTGCTTTCATAGTGTCCCATAGGTTTGCATATGTTGTGTCTTTATTTTCATTAAATTCAAGGAAGACTTTAATTTCTTTCTTTATTTCTTCCTTGACTCAGGGGTGATTCAATAGTTGACTGTTCAACTTCCATGAGTTTGTTGGCTCTCTGGGGATAGCATTGTTGTTGAATTCTAATTTTAATCCATGGTGATCTGACAAGACACAGGTGGTTACTAATATTTTTTTGTATCTGTGGAAGTTTGCTTTGTTACAGAGTATGTGGTCAATTTTCGAGAAGGTTCCATGAACTGCAGAGAAGAAGGTATATTCTTTCCTATTTGAGCGGAATGTTCTATAGATGTCTGTTAAGTCCATTTGATTCAATACCTCCAATAATTCTCTTATTTCTCTGTTAGGTTTCTGTCTGATTGACCTGTCCATTGGTGAGAGAGGTGTGTTGAAGTCTCCTACTATTAGTGTGTGTGGTTTGATGACTGCCTTGAGTTCTAGAAGAGTTTCTTTTACATATGTTGGTGCCTTTATATTAGGAGCATAGATATTCAGGATTGAGACTTCCTCCTGATGAATTGTTCCAGTTATGAGTATGAAATGTCCATCTCCATTTCTTCTGATTGATTTTAGTTTGAAGTCAATTTTGTTAGATATTAGAATGGCCACACCCGCTTGTTTCTTAGGTCCATTTGCTTGGAAAACCTTTTCCCAACCCTTTACTCTGAGTAGGTGTCTGTCTTTGTGGTTGAGGTGTGTTTCTTGTAAACAGCAGAATGTTGGATCCTGTTTTGGTATCCAATCTCTAAGTCTGTGCCTTTCTGTAGGTGAATTGAGTCCATTGATAGTAAGTGATACTAATGACTAGTGGTTGTTGTCTCTGGATATTTTCCTTTTTGTGGGGGCATAGTAGAGTGTGTTTTTCCCTTCTTTGAGATGTGCTTGTGAAGGGTTGCTAGTTGTCTGACTTATTGTAGGCAGTATTGGCAATGTTGGATTCCTTGGGTTGTGATTTTCCATCTAATACTTTTTGTAAGGCTGAATTTGTGGCGACATATTGTGTAAATTTGTTTTTATCCTGGAATATTTTGTTTTCTCCGTTGATAGTGAATGATAGCTTGGCTGGGTATAGTAGTCCTGGCTTGCATCCATGGTCTCTTAGTTTCTGCAGTACCTCTGTCCAGGACCTTCTGGCTTTCATGGTTTCCATAGAGAAGTCCGGTGTAAGTCTGATAGGTTTACCTTTATAAGTTACTTGCCCTTTTTCCTTTGCAGCTCTTAATATTCTTTTTTTAATCTGAATGTTTTGTGTGTTTATTATTATATGGCGAGGGGATTTTTTTTTTTTGATCCAGTCTATTCGGCATTCTGTATGCTTCTTGAACCTTCATAGGAATATCATTCTTTAGGTTGGGGAAGTTTTCTCTTATAATTTTGTTCAATATATTTTCTGGGCCTTTGATCTGCAATTCTTCTCCTTCTTCTACCCCTATTATTCTTAGATTTGGTTATGCTTGTTTCTGAAGTCTCTGTTCATTTACCCAGGTTTTCTATAGCCAGTCGGCCCTCGGTTCGTGTTTTCTTCATTGCCTCCATTTCAGTTTTCAAATCTTGAACTGTTTCCATTACCTGTTTGATTGTTTTTTTCTTGGTTTCCCAGAATTTCTTTTACGGATTTATTCATTTCTTCAAACTTTTTGTTATAATTCTCTTCCATTTCTTTACTCATTTCTTCAATCTTTTTGTTATACTTATCTTCCATTTCTTTATGGCAGATTTTCACCTCTTGTTTAAGTTCCTCTATTATTTTCATAATGCTTCACTTAGAGTCAATTTCTTCTAATTCTTCTGGAGTAGGGTGTTCAATTCTTCTAGTTTCGTGATCCCTGGATTCTGGTGATGTCATGTTGCCTTTCAGGTTGTTGGAGGAATTCTTGCATTGGTGCCTGCCCATCTCCTCCTTTCTGAATGGAACTCCTCAGCACTGACGCAGGGACAGCCGGTACTCCCAGGACACAGGAGACCAAAGGACGACAGTGGGGGCAGGGAAGCGTCTGGCGGAACACCAAAGACCCTGCCACCGATGCTGGGGGGGGCTGTGCTCTCTTCCAGGACAGACTGCCCTGGCCAGCACCCACTCACCTCTCTGGATAGAACTCCTCAGCACTGAAACAGGGACAGCTGGTATTCCAAGGACACAGGAGACAAAAGGGCAGCAGTGGGGGCAGGGAGGAGATCCATGGAACACCAAAGACCCTGCTGCAGAAGCTGGGGGGTGGGCTGTGCTCTCTTCTGGGACAGACAAGCCTGGCCAGCACCCACTCACCTCTCTGCTGCTAAATGTTTTAATAAACATTCTATCCTATGGAGTCTAAGTCTTGTATAGGAAATGGCTTGGCTAGATCATAATAGTACAGTACTATACCTATCTAATCCATTGAAGGCCTGAGAAGGGAGATAATAATTACTTGAGCAGGCAGGAAGTACAATCAAGCAGCTTCCAAAGTGAGCAATATATGACAGAGACAATTAGCTACCTGAACAATTACCCAATTCTCATTTTGCAATGTTGAAGCAACCAACTTTGGCTAAGGCCTAGTGTAGCTGACAGACCATTTTCAGAGGCAGGAATTTTTTTAAAACCATTTTACCCTGTCTTGGTAAGATTTGACAGTCCTGCTTATCCATTTCTGAATATTATGTAACGTGTCAGTGGTTGAGGCATTGTCAGTTCCTTGCCCAAAGGCCAGTTTTGCCAAGAAGAAAACAAGTGCCAAGTGGAATGTCTTCGGTGCTCAACATTCTCTCAGGAATAGATTGGTGTTGTCAGAAGCAATCATGTCTCATGTCAACAGAACTCTAAGTTATTTAGATGCCATGTTCCACAGATTTTTGAAGTGGTTGAAGATTACCTATCTAGACAGAATACAATCTATATGTATCTAAAGAACCTAATTAATCTAAGTGTATGGACAACAAACATGAACAATTATTGACCTATAATAATATGAAAATATATCCCAAAAGTTGTATCAATATTCAAAATGTCCTAAACTGAGATAGAATCATGCATATATACAGTCTGACAAGATAACTTTGTATATATGTACAAATAATATAAACAAAAGTAACAAATATAATTTGAACTTGTATCAATATACAAAACTATACCAATGTAAATTATCCATAAATAATAACTCACAAGTATTCACTCTATTACCCACTATTGCTATCCCCCCCTTTTTTGAACAAATATAGTTTTCTCCCCAGCCCTCTATCTAGTACAAGTTATAATTAACAGCCCTTAAATAGTGTTCCCAACTGTATGGACAAACTTTTCTGGGATGGGGGCATCGTCTTCTAGAACTGCTTCCCGCTGTTACAGGGGCAATGTTCTCTTAATGGGATCCTGCAAAAATTAAGTGGTGGTATAAGTTCCAAAATTACTGTCTAGTATAGCTGCAAACAATTTTTGATTAGTCAAATCATTTTTTTTTCAAAGTTCTCATTTGGAATTCTGGCCAGAATATGAGAAGGTGCACCATTTCAGCAGTTGGTGTCCCAAACAGTCTTATAGTAGTGCTGTTTACATCATGATGTCATCTCAACTAGGTGGAGTTGTTGCTATGGGGCCCCATCTTCTTCCTGGAAACTTCAAAGATTGCAGCAGGAAAAGGATGTGTAGGAAAATCTATTGTTCATCATGGTAAACTTAAATATCATTCATATAAACATATATACAATGAAGAATATGATATAGACTAAATAGGCATGGAAAAAGTAATTTTTCCTAAAGTCTTCCTTCTGTCCCATACCAGATGGCTCCTGATATGAGACAGAAACTCTGAATGTTCCTTTTAACAACAAGCTTGGATTTAGAGAAGTACAGAGCCATTGTCCAACTCCAAAACCAGCCAAATATATTAATATATAGAAAGCTAGATATATAGGTGTGTGTGTGCACACACATGTGTGTGTGTATAAATGTAAATGTAATCAGTACCTTGATACATAATCCAAATTCTGTTTTCTAGATAATTCTTAGTGGATGGTTATTTTTCATTCTGTCAGCATTAAAAAATCCAGGGTCTTTTGAATTTTTGATGAAGTGTAATTTTCCTGCAAATATAAGGACAGAACCCTGCCCCAACCCTATATGGCTTTACTTACCCAACCTGTATGGTTGTCATCATTGGGGATGAGCTGCCATTTCACTGTTTCAATAGGTTTCTCATTTTCAAGACAATTCTTTATTAATTTTGATGGTATCTATAATTTTTCTTCTCCTGTGGAAACAAGAGCAAAATCCCTTCCCCAACATAGCATATCTTCTGGTTTCCATTGTGAGGTCAGCACATTCTTGAAATCAACCCGTTGATTTAATTCAGAAGACTTTCCATTACCAGTATCTCTCTGCTGCTGTTGTCCCTTTCTCATTAGCCTCAAGAAAATTCAAAGTTAATAAAGCATTATGCAATCTATTTCTGGGGGTATTTTCCACCCCTTTTTGTTTGTTCAGCATATCCTTTATAGTGCGATTTGACCTTTCTATAACTGCCTGACCTATAGGATTATTTGGTATACCTGTAATATGATTTATATTATAATAAACAAAAAAACCCAGTTTCATTTTCTTAAATACATATGCTGGACCATTGTCTATCTTTATTTGTGCAGGTGTACCCATGTTGGTTATAACTTCTAATAAATGTGTAATTACTGAATCAGCCTTTTCTGAGCTCAAGGCAGTTGCCCATTAAAAACCTGAACACATGTCTATGGTGTGGTGTACATATTTTAATTTACCAAATTCAGTAAAGTGGAACACATCCATCAACCAGATTTTATTCCTTTGAGTATCCTTAGGGTTACTCCCTGCAGACAATGGTATTTGATTATAGAAAGAACAAGTAGGACACCTCTTTGTAATCTCCTGTTCTTGTTGCCATGTAATAGAAAACACTTTCTTTAAACCTTTTCTATTGATATGTTTTTTTTGTGAAATTCCGAGGTTTACAACACACTTTCAATCAATAATTGATCAATTTCTGCATTACCTCATGCTAGAGGACCTGGCAGACCTGTATGGGATCGGATGTGTGTTACATATATAGGACAAAGCCTATTCCTGATTATGTACTGCACTCGGATGAATAATGAAGTCAGTTCTGTATCATCTGGTATAAATTCAGCAGTTTCAAAATGTAAGACAACTCTGCATATTGTGAATCAGTAACTATATTGAGAGGTTCTTTAAAATCCTGTAGTACCATAAGAATAGCATATAATTCTGCCTTTTGGACAGAATTATAAGGGTTTTGTTCTATCTTACTTAATTCTTTTGATTTATAACCTGCTTTCCCTGATTTATTTGCATCAGTATAAAATGTATGAGCTCCAATTATTGGTGCATCACATACAATCTGGGGAAGAATCCAAGAAGTTCTCTTTATAAGGTTAAGTCTATCACTTCTGGGATAATTACTGCTTATTTCTCCCCCAAAATTAGCACAATCCCTTTGGCAGGGTTCATTGTCTTCTCACAACTTTTTTATTTCTTCAGCAGTAAAAGGCACTATAATTTCTGCTGCATCTATACCTGCTAATTGACAAAGTCTCAGTTTCCTTTTATAATTAATTCAGACTTTTTCCACATAAGTTTTTAATTTTTTACTTGGTTTATGTGGCAAAAAGATCCATTCTAAGATACTATAGTCCCTCTATTAATATTCCTATAGGAGAAATTCTGAAAGGCAATATGCCTAGAATACAATTAAGATTTGGATTCACCCTATCCATTGTGCCTCCTGCAATTTCTCCTCAACAATCATCAATTCGTTTTCTACTTCAGCTGTTAATTCTCTAGGACTTTATCAAGTCTTTATCACCATCTATGTTTTGTTTAAATGAATTATTATGTCAGGTGTTATGCCAACACCTGGCTATAGACTGGAAATGTCCCCTAATAATCTTTGAACATCATTAAGAGTCCACAACTGGTCTCTCCTAATTTGTGCCTTTTGTGTTCTAATTTTCTGTAAACCTATTCTGTAACCTGGGTAATTAACAGAATCACCGCTTTGGGTCTTTTCAGGAGCAATTTGGAATCCCCATTTAGGCAAAACTTACTTTACCTCTTCTAACATCCTCTCTAAAGTATCTGTATTTGAATCAGATAACAAAATATCATCCATGTAATGGTAAATTATAGATTCAGGAAATTGCTTACGTATTATTTCCAATGGCTGGCTGACAAAGTATTGGCACAGGGTGGGGCTATTGAGCATTTCCTGTGGGAGGATAGTCTATTGATATCTCCTAGTAGGTTGAGAATTATTATAAGTAGGCACTATGAAGGTAATTTTTTCTCTATCTTTTTCTTGTAAAGGTATAGTGAAGAAATAATCCTTTAAATCAATAACTATGAGAGGCCATCCCTTTGGTAACAGAGGGGGCAGAGGAATATTAGATTACAGAGGGCCCATAGGTTGACTAACCTTGTCGATAGCTCTAAGATCTGTCACTATTCTTCATTTTCCAGATTTCTTCTTAACAACAAGTACAGAAGAATTCCAAGGGTTGGTAGATTCTTCTATATGTCGAGTATCTAGTTGCTCTTGTACCAGCTGTTCTAAAACCTGCAACTTTTCCTCAGTTAAGGGCCACTGCTTAACCCATATTGGTTTCTCAATCAACCATTTTAGAAAGTCAGGGCTGTTGGTACATCTGAAGGTTTATCAATTGCTTTGTGTTCTTGTACAGCCCAAATGACTGGTGTCTTTCATCTGTAATATCTAATATTTTCCCAAAAAAATAAGTTTTGGGGCTGCAGAAATGTTAATCTGGGTATTCCATTGCTGCAATAGGTTACGACCCCACAAATTCACTGCAATATTGACTATATGTGGCTTTAGTTTTCCTATTTGCCCTTCTAGCCCTATGCATTCAACCCATTTTGTGCTTTGTCTTACCTGAAGTAGGGTTCTATTTCCCAGGAACTGAACATCTACCTCCTGAAGAGGCCAATTCAGATGCCAAGATTCTCGAGTTATGGTACTTACATGCACACTTGTGCCTAATAAGCTTTCATAAATGCCATTTATACACACTCTTAGCTTTGGTCTTTGTTCATTTATAGAAGTCGGCCAAAATATGTTTCCTCTGTCCTACCAGAGTTCTTGACTCATCCTCCACATTTATCCCAACATTTAGACCAGTATTGCTTTTTACAGCAGGCATTGGATTTTTTTAAAAATTTTCCTGGTGAGACACATTCTCCACAGCAACTGGGAATGACTGGACCACATTCGTCATGGGGCCATGCAAGAGGGGCCCCCCATGGTATTTCCTGATGGTATCTGGTTGCCTTGTCTATCTTTCATTGACATTTATTTGTTCAATGTCAGTCTTTGCCACACCTCCTACATATACCTAAGGCTGAGTCTTCCTATTTCTGTTATTCCCAAAGGAGGCATTATTCCTAGAAATCTGTTGTCTACAATCCCTTCTCACATGTCCCATTCTACCATAATTAAAACATTTGGTATTTTGATGTCTTCTCTTACCATGGAAATTGCTTCTCCTATCCAAGCTTTAATGCCATAGTCAAGTGTCTCGACATTCATTCTATGCAAGACCCATTCATCCATGGGTGTTGATCTGATCTTTAAAGGCCCAAGGATCCTTTTGAACTCTATGTTGGCATTCTCATAAGCCAAAGATTCAATTATTATACATCTAGCTTCTGGGTCAGTTACCCCTATTTGTACAGCCCTAGTTAGTCTCTGCAAAAAGTCACTAAAACATTCTTTCTGACCCTGTTTAGCCCTAAGATATGATTCAACTCTCTTTTCTAGTTCCTGAATCCTGTCCCAAGCCTTTAAACCTGCTGTGGTACATAGGGACAAGGTGTGGTCATCATAAAGAGCTTGATCCTGAGGATCAGAGTAAAGTCCTTCACCTAGAAGTTGATCTAGGGAAATCTGAAGTCCTTTTGCTTTTTCTTGTTGCTCTAAAATTCTCACTTCATCTTTTAAAAATTACTCCAATGCAATTGTGCTCCATTTTCTGAGACTGCTGAGATTAACTGAGCCCAGTCTTGAGGTGTGGCTTTGCTACTGAAGTCCACGTTTTGACCATTTCCCTAACAAAAGGCGAATGTAGTCTATAAGCCACAATTGCTTGTTTAATTTCTTTTAGATCAGTCATACATATGGGCTCTCATGTATATTTCTTGAAAACCTTAGGGTACTTGGAGCCAGATACTTTTTCTGATGTTATTACTGGAAAGGCAGGTATAAGTCTGGGGAAGCTATCTTGGAGATTTTTATGTACTGACAAGGTTAAATTTTGTCTTTTTATCTTTTGGTCCTGGTCATCAAATTTGATAATTTCCTATATCTTTTCAAATCTGTTAACCACTGCCTTTTGTAATGTCTGGACCTCCTGTCCAGTGTTCTGCTCTAATGCCCTCACTGAGGATTCTAAAGTATGAAGTCTGTCCAGTAGAGATAATGTCTCATCCTTGGACATAATCTTCATGGCATGCATATTATCTTCTTGGAGAGACATTCTCAATCACACCCCTTTGACAGAGTTTGATTAATACATTCAACAGTGTGAATTCTCTCAAATAATGTTTCAGCACCAACTGTCATTGATTGGTTTTTTATGTGCCAAATCAACTGTTTCCTTCTCCTGAGTGCTGAATCTCCTTTAAATAAATCTGTACCATTTCCAACAGTATCTCAGTTGACTGAGTCTTATTAGTCACATTCTTAGTATCCTCCTTCAGTTGTATAATCTCTTTTTTGAAAAGTATGTTATCAGTCTGTACCACTTCTAAAAGTACCTCATTCGGCTGAGTTTTATTAGTTAAAGTGTTTGTTGTCTCCTTCAGATATACAACCTCCTTTTCAAGAAATTTCGTATTAGCCTGTATCATGTCTAAAAGTACCTCAGTTGACTGAGAATTGTTAGTTAAGGTGGTTGTGTCCTTCAGATTCCCAACTTCTTTCCAAAGAAGCCTGGATTCAGTCTGTAAAGACTGCACCATTTCTAAAAAAGCCTCATTCTTAGCCCTATTGTGAAACCATATTTTTAAGAAAAAGATATTGAGGACAAGACTAATTCCCAGAAATAAAAATAGTGATGTAGAGGGGACTTCATATACATCTTGTAAGACCTTGCACATGGTGTAAGTGAAGAGGCTATTGAAACCTTGGACGATTAGGTTGTCTGACATATTGCCCTTTTTTTATTAAATTATAAAAGTTTCCATTTCAGCCCCTCCACCCAACACCCTCCCACTCCCCCCACTCCCTCTCCTCCTCCCTTTCCATCCCTTAGAGCAGTCACGGTTTCCTGCCCTGTGGGAAGTTTAAGTTCCTCCCCCCTCCCTCCAGGTCCAGGGAAGGTGAGATCCAAACAAACTGGATCGTCAAAATCCAGTATATGCAGAGGAAGCAAGTCCCAGTGTCATTGTCAATGGCTTTTCAGAAAGGCTACGGGCCAGCCACATTCAGAGAATCTGGTTGGATCATGTCCCCGTTCAGTCCCAGTCCAACTGGCCTTGGTGAACTCTCGTTATATCAGTCCCCTTGTATCATTGGGTGCTCGCATCCCTCGCAGTCCTGATTTCTTTTTTTATTTTCTTCATCCTTCTGCTCCTCATTTGGACCATGGAGCTCAGTCTGGTGTTCCAATATGGGTCTCCGTCTGTATCGCCATCCAACGTCGGATGGAGGTTTCCTCTGCCCTTGACTTCTTTGCTCACGTTCTCTTTCCTTCTGCCTCTCATTTGGACCTAGGGAGCTAGGTAAAGTGTTCCAACGTGGGTCTCCGCCTCCACCTCCATTCATCACCAGATGAGGGTTCTATGGTGATATGCAAAATATTCATCAGTATGGTTGTGGGCCAAGGCCGGTTCAGGCACCCTCTCCTCTGTCCAGAGAACCATCTGGGGATCTCTCCTTGGACCTGGGGTCCCCTTTATAATCAAGTCTCTTGTAAACCCTAAAATGATTCCCTTAGTTGAGGTATATACTTGCCTGATCCCATATCCATCCTTCCTCCCTCCCCCCCCATCCCAGTCCCCCGATCTTTCCCCATTCCTCCCCTACTCCCTTCTCTCTAACCCTCTCCCCTTCCAACAGTCCCCCCACCCCCTCATGCACCCGAGGTTACCTGGCACTCTTGTCTATTTCCAATCTCCAGGAAGATAGCTACATGATTTTCATCAGGTTCACCTTCTTATTTAGCTTCTCTAGGATCACGAATAATAGGCTCAAAGACCTTTAATTATGGTTAGAATCCACTTATGAGTGAATACATACCATATTCCTTTTTTTGGGTCTGGCTTACCTCACTCAGTAAAGCGTTTTCTATTTCCATCCATTTGCATGCAAAATTCAAGATGTCATTGTTTTTTACCGCTGAGTAAAACTCTAATGTGTATATGTTCCACACCTTTTTTAACCATTCTTCTATTGAGGGGCACCTAGGTTGTTTCCAGGTTCTGGCTATTACAAAAGGTGCTGCTATGAACATAGTTGAACAAATGCTTTTGTAGTATGTTAGGGCATCTCTTGGGTATATTCCCAAGAGTGGAATTGCTGAGGGAGGTTGACTCCCAGTTTCCTGAGAAACCGCCACACTGATTTCCACAGTGGCTGCACAAGTTTGCATTCCCACCAACAATGGATGAGTGTTCCCCTCATTCCACATCCTCTCCAGCATAGGCTATCATTGGTGTTTTTGAGTTTGCCTATTCTGACAGGTGTAAGATGATATCTCAAAGTTGTTTTGATTTGCATTTCCCTGACCGCTAAGGAGGTTGAGCATGACCTTAAGTGCTTTTTACCCATTCGAAGTTCATCTGTTGTGAATTCTCTGTTCAGTTCAGTAACCCATTTTTTTTAATTTGGTTAATTAGAGTTTCAGTGTCTAGTTTCTTGAGTTCTTTGTATATTTTGGAGATCAGACCTTTGTCTGTTGAGGGGTTTGTGAAGATCTTTTCCCAGTCAGAAGGTAGCCTTTTTGTCTTACTGACAGTGTCCTTTGCTTTACAGAAGCTTCTCAGTTTCAGTAGGTCCCATTTATTTATTGTTTCTCTTATTGTCTGCGCTCCTGGGGTTCTGCTTAGGAAGTGGTCTCCTGTGCCTATATCTTGTAGACTACTTCCCACTTTCTCTTCTATCAGGTTCAAAGTGGTCAGATTAATGTTGATGTCTTTAATCCATTTGGACCTGAGTTTTGTGCATGGTGATAGACATGGATCTATTTTCATTCTTCTACAGGTTGACATCCAGTTATGCCAGCACCATTTGTTAAAGATGCTATCCTTCTTCCATTGTATAGCTTTAGCTCCCTTATCAAAAATCAGGTGTTCATAAGTTTGTGGGTTAATACCCGGGTCTTCTATTCGATTCCATAGGTCGACTTCTCTGTAGTTATGCCAATACCAAGCTGTTTTCAATACTGTTGCTCTGTAATAGAGTTTGAAGTCAGGGATGGTAATGCCTCCAGAAGTTCCTTTATTGTATAAGACTGTTTTGTCTATCCTGGGTTTTTTGTTTTTCCATATAAACTTGGTTATTGTTCTCTCAAGGTCTGTGAAGAAGTTTGATGGGATTTTGATGGAAATTGCATTGAATATATAGATTGCTTTTGGTAGAATTGCCATTTTTACTATGTTGATCCTCCCAATCCAAGAGCAGGGGAGGTCTTTCCATTTTCTGGTATCCTCCTCAATTTCTTTCTTCAAAGACTTAAAGTTCTTGTCAAATAGGTCTTTCACTTCCTTGGTTAGAGTTACCCCAATATATTTTATGCTATTTGTGGCTATCATGAAAGGTGATGCTTCTATGATTTCCCTCTCTGCTTCTTTATCCTTTGTGTATAGGAGGGCTACAGATTTTTTTGAGTTGATCTTCTATCCTGCCACATTAGTCAAGGTGTTTATCAGCTGTAGGAGTTCTTTGGTAGAGTTTTTGGGGTCACTTATGTACACTATCATATCGTCTGCAAATAACGAAAGTTTAACTTCATCCTTTCCAATTCGAATCCCCTTGATCCCCTTATGTTGTCTTATTGCTATTGCTAGAACTTCAAGCACTATATTGAAGAGGAATGGTGAGAGTGGACAGCCTTGTCGTGTTCCTGATTTTAGTGGAAAGGCTTTGAGTTTCTCTCCATTCAATTTGATGTTAACTGACGGCTTGCTGTATATTGCTTTTATTATATTTAGGTATGATCCTTGTATCCCCAGTCTCTCCAACACCTTTATCATAAATGGGTGTTGAATTTTGTCAAATGCTTTTTCAGCATCCAATGAAATGATCATATGGTTTTTTTCTTTCAGTTTATTTATATGATGGATTACATTGATAGATTTGCGTATGTTGAACCAGCCCTGCATCTCTGGGATGAAGCCCACTTGATCATAATGGATAATTTTTCTAATGTATTCTTGGATTCGGTTTGCCAGTATTTTATTGAGTATTTTTGCGTCAATGTTCATGAGTGATATTGGTCTGTAATTCTCTTTCCTGGTTGTGTCTTTGTGTGGTTTTGGTATCAGGTTAACTGTAGCTTCATAAAAAGAGTTTGGCAATGATTTTTCTGTTTGTATATTGTGAAATACATTAAGGAGTATAGGTATTAACTCTTCCTGGATGTTCCGGTAGAATTCTGCATTGAAACCATCTGTCCTGGGCTTTTTTTTGGTAGGGAGATTTTTAATAACAGCTTCTAATTCTTCACGACTGACAGGTCTGTTTAGATTGTTCACCTGGTCTTGGTTCAACTTTGGTATATGGTACTTATCTAAAAAAATGTCCATTTCTTGTACATTTTCCAACTTTGTGGCATATAAATTTTCGTAGTAAGATCTAATGATTCTCTGAATTTCCTCTGTGTCTGTGGTTATGTCCCCCTTTTCATTTCTGATCTTATTAATTTGCATGTTCTCTCTCGGCCGTTTCATTAATTTGGATAGGGTCTTGTCGATCTTGTTGATTTTCTCCAAGAACCAGCTTTTTGATTCATTGATTCTTTGGATTGTTTTCTGTGTTTCTATTTTGTTGATTTCAGCCCTCAGTTTGATTATTTCCAGTCTTCTACTCCTCCTGGGTGAATCAGCTTCTTTTTTTTCTAGAGCTTTCAAGTGTGCTGTTAAGTCTCCAATGTGTGCTTTCTCCGTTTTCTTTAATTGGGCACTTAGTGCTATGAACTTTCCTCTTAGCACTGTTTTCATAGTGTCCCATAGGTTTGAGTATGTTGTGTCTTTATTTTCATTAAATTCAAGGAAGACTTTAATTTCTTTCTTTATTTCTTCCTTGACCCAGGGGTGATTCAGTAGTTGATGTTCAACTTCCATGAATTTGTTGGCTTCCTGGGGGAAGCACTGTTCTCGAAATCTAACTTTAATCCATGGTGATCTGACAAGACACAGGTGGTTACTAATATTTTTTTGTATCTGTGGAAGTTTTCTTTGTTACAGAGTATGTGGTCAATTTTCGAGAAGGTTCCATGGACTGCAGAGAAGAAGGTATATTCTTTCCTATTTGGGTGGAATGTTCTATAGATGTCTGTTAAGTCCATTTGATTCAATACCTCCAATAATTCTCTTATTTCTCTGTTAGGTTTCTGTCTGATTGACCTGTCCATTGGTGAGAGAGGTGTGTTGAAGTCTCCTACTATTAGTGTGTGTGGTTTGATGACTGCCTAGAGTTCTAGAAGTGTTTCTTTTACACAAGTAGGAGCCTTTATATTAGGGGCATAGATATTCAAGATTGAGACTTCCTCCTGATGAATTGTTGCTGTTATGAGTATAAAATGTCCATCTCCATCTCTTCTGATTGATTTTAGTTTGAAGTCAATTTTGTTGGAAATTAGAATGGCCACACCTGCTTGTTTCTTAGGTCCGTTTGCTTGAAAAACCTTTTCCCAACCCTTTACTCTGAGTAGATGTCTGTCTTTGTGGTTGAGGTATGTTTCTTGTAAATAGCAGAATGTTGGATCCTGCTCTCTTAGTATCCAGTCTCTTAGTCTGTGCCTTTTTATAGGTGAGTTGAGTCCATTAATATTAAGTGATATTAATGACCAGTGGTTGTTGACTCCGGTTATTATTATTTTTTGTTTGTTTGATTAATAGAGTTTGTATGTGTCCCTTCTTTTAGTTAAGCTCGTGAAGGGACGCTAGATGTCTGAGTTATTGTAAGCAGTGCGGGCAATGTTGGATTCCTTGGGTTGTGATTTTCCTTCTATTACTTTCATTAAGGCTGGGTTTGTGGCTACGAATTGTTTAAATTTGTTCTTATCCTGGAATATTTTGTTTTCTCCATTGATAGTGAACGATAGCTTGTCTGGGTATAGTAGTCTGGGTTTGCAACCATGGTCTCTTAGTTTCTGCAGTACCTCTATCCAGGACCTTCATGGTTTCCATAGAGAAGTCCGGTGTAAGTCTGATAGGTTTACCTTTATAAGTTACTTGCCCTTTTTCCTTTGCAGCTCTTAATATTCTTTCTTTAATCTGTATGTTTTGTGTTTTGATTATTATATGGCGAGGGGATTTTTTTTTTATCAAGCCTATTCGGTTTTCTGTATGCTTCTTGAACCTTCATAGGAATATCATTCTTTAGGTTGGGAAAGTTTTCTTTTATAATTTTGTTGAATATATTTTCTGGTCCTTTGATCTGCAGTTCTTCTTCTTCTTCAATCCCTATTATTCTTAGATATGTTTTTTTTATTGTGTCCCAGATTTCTTGAATGTTTTGTGATGAGAATTTGTTGGATTTGCTGTTTTCTTTGATCAGAGCATTTATTTTCTCTATGGTATCTTCAGACTCTGAGATTCGTTCTTCCATCTCTTGTATCCTATTGGTTATGCTTGATTCTGTAGTCTCTGTTCGTTTACCTAGATTTTCCATATCCAGCCGGCCCTCGTTTTGTGTTTTCTTCATTGACTCCATTTCAGTTTTCAATTCTTGAACTGTTTCCATTACCTGTTTGATTGTTTTTTCTTGGTTTCCCAGTGTATCATTCATGGATTTACTCATTTCTTCGATCTTTTTGTTATACTTCTCATCCAGTTCTTTAAGGGAGTTATTCATATCCCGTTTAAGTGACTCTATTGCTTTCATAATGGCATTTTTTTCCGCTTCTTCTGAATTAAGAGGTTCAAGTCCTTCTATTGTAGGGTCATTGGGTTCTGGTGTTTTCATGTTGTTTTTTAGATTGTTGGAGGAGTTCTTGCCTTGGCGTCTGCCCATCTCTTCCTTCAAATGCTCTCTATTGGATCTTCTGGTACCAGGTCAGGTTCCCTTGTTGGGCAGGGACTTCACTGACAGAAGGCCTACCTTTCCTCAGGCAGTCTATTGAAACATAGGCACTCCCTACTACCGGGTTGCACTCACAACCCAGGCCCAGCGAGCAAGGGAGTTTCTCTGGGGAGATTTTGTGGCCCCAGAGGGAAGGGGGAAAGAGAGGAAGGTGTGCCTGAATAAAGGCTGGGATGGGGAGAGCTCTGCAGAGAGGAGCCGCCACTGCAGGGTGACCATAAAGTCAAGGGGCGCGGGGAAAGTCTGAATTCCTCCTAGCCGAAGCCCTCGGGCCAGGAGAAAACTCACCCCTCCTCCAATGGGTGTCTGCTAGAAGATCACTCTCTCTTGCTGGCCAGGAATATGATTGAGCTGAGACAGGGCTTGCCTGTCGTCAAGTAGGCTCTCAAAGCACAGGAACTGCCCCTGCCGGACTGAGCTCACAGCCCAGGCCCAGCATGCAAGGGAGCAGTTCTGGGGAGATCTTGTGGCTCCAGAGGGGAGGGGGGGAAGAGAGGAAGGTGTACCTGGATAAAGGCTGGGACGGGATTCGGGAGAGCTCCGCAGGGAGGAGTCCTACATATTGTCCTTTTAAATCAGCACTTTATGAATTATAAATCTCACCTGTGGTTTAATTATCTTGAGTAGGTGCAATAACCATTACTTGCCAGGAGGTGTCACAGACCACCTATGAAACTAACTCAGTGGGGCATAGTGGGCTCACGTGGCCAGTCTGAATCTGATTTCAGAATGAAATGCTGAAAGATAAATCACAGACTGTGTGTTCTGCGGATGTCTCTGGCTTTTCAACAGCCACAGGAGACAGTTGGCAGAGGGAGGCGGGTGCCTCCTGCTCAGGACAGAGGGTGCATTGCCTGTGGTGGCAGTGATGAAGCTGGGCTGGGTGCAAGCTCCTTAGCTGTTGTCCGCATCAGTGGTGATGGCGTTGGGCACGAGCTCCTCAGCCTTTTCTGCCTCAGTCCTGTACGTGCCTCTCTGCCTGCACTGCTTGATCTCTAGCCAGCATAGAAAGAACTGGATTTGGAAGTTAGCTGGTAGCGGCTAATCAGGGCCTCTGTGGGGGAATTCTATGCCCAAATGAACACAGCTAGCCAGAGCCGCCAGAGACCCTAGTGGTCCCACAAACCAGGTTCTAACTGTAGTAGTTAGCTGTATTTGGGAAATAACCAGTGTAGCTTAAAGATAAACAATTATATTTTTACTTATTATAAGGGGAAACTCTCGCCACAAAAATGGGAAGTCCAAGTTCCGCTGTGTCCCGCAGGACAAAATCCTTCACAGTAGCCACAAATAGCATAAAATATCATGGAGTAACTCTAATCAAAGAAGTAGAAGACCTGTATAATAAGAACTTTAAATCTTTGAAGAAAGAAATTGAAGAAGACACCAGAAAGTGGAAAGATCTCCCATGCTCTTGGGTAGGCAGGATTAACATAGTAAAAATGGCAATCTTACCAAAAGCAATCTACAGATTCAATGCAATGCCCATCAAAATCCCAGAAAAATTCTTCACAGACCTTGAAAGAATGGTACTTCATATGGAAAAGAAAAAACCCAGGATAGCCAAAACCTTTCTGTACAATAAAAGAACTTCTGGAGGCATCACAATCCCCAACTTCAAACTCTATTACAGAGCTACAGTACTGAAAACAGCCTGGCACTGGCTTAAGAACAGACAGGAGGACCAATGGACTGAATAGAAGACCGGATATTAATCCACACACCTTTGAACACCTGATTTTGACAAAGAAGCAAAAAAATATCAAATGGAAAAAAGAAAGCATATTTCACAAATGGTGCTGGCACTACTGGATATCAGCATGTAGAAGAATGAAAATAGACCCATATCTATCACCATGTACAAGACTAAAGTCCAAATGGATCAAAGACCTCAACATAAAGCCAGCCACACTGAACCTTCAATCGTATTTTAACAAATAAAGACTGCCTGAAGATCTGAGAGTAAAACAGTCCCACTGATCAGCCTTACAGACCAGGTTATGGTAACACACACCTTTAATCCCAGTAGCCACAATGACATACACCTTTAATCTTAGTAGCCACACCAGTTGGTGTGGTGCGTGCCTTTACTCCCAGCCCTAGAGAGGATTATGAGACAGGGGAAAGAGCTTTCAGACACAGTCTATTTCTGAGATTTCTGGAGGCAGGATCACCATTTTCAGACTGAGGTCAAGGTAAGAGCCAGTGACTGGCTGTTTTGCTTTTTGGATCTTCAGGTTGAAC
This sequence comes from Myodes glareolus, assembly GCF_982192425.1. Lineage (NCBI taxonomy): Eukaryota > Metazoa > Chordata > Mammalia > Rodentia > Cricetidae > Myodes > Myodes glareolus. The sequence goes on along the minus strand of NC_142051.1, from coordinate 14,460,599 downwards.
CCCAATTTCCCTCTGTGGGTTTTTATTAATCGTGGTTCAGTTATGCACTGCTTTACAAATCTTCCTCAGCCTCCTCTTGCTTCTAGACCTCACTTCATGTGCATTTCTTTCCATCCTGTCCCATTCTCTCAACCTCTGTAAACTGGCTAACTCCAATGTATACTCTAAGGCTTGATGGGAACCACCCTCACAGGACTGTCACTATGCTTGTCTCCCATAAATGCTGTCACCTTTTCTGTAGAGCTCACCATACCATGAATTGTGTTCCAGTCAGCATGATGGACTTCCTATAACTGCTGTGAGGACAAGGATGATGTGTGCCTAGTTCTTCCCTCAAACCAGAATCTGGGCACAGGGCATGCTTAGCTCAGTAACTGCTAGATAAACACTTTAGATACTATATTTCCCACTAAGGGGGTGGGAATAGGTGTGCCAACCTAGTCAGGTAAGAGAGCCAAAAAGATACCTGTCTATGCTTTAAGAATCAGAATCATACCAAGGCATCAGCGGCACAAGACAGGAGGCTTCAAAACTTTTCGTGGATCTCCTGGCTTCTACCTATGGCTGCTTCTTTAGTAAGCATTTTGATTCTTATATCTGTAGGCCCCTCTCTAATCCATATGCTGATCCAATTACTCTAGAATACTCTTCAACATGCTACTTGGACACTTGTGTATAATGTCTGCTAATGCAGGAGTACAGATCACAGCCTCTGGCCCAAACACCAGCATCCTATGTGCACAAGGTGAAGGTGAGGAGGAAGAGGAGTCCCCATAGCATCCCAGTCCAACTGGAAGACCCTAGAACTGAGGGAAATGTGTTGTGGGAATTCATTTCCATCAATAGCTTTTTGGGTACCAGTCTTAGGATGTGGCTTTTGTGTGCGGACATAATCTCTTACAAGGGAGAGGATGGGTCTCACTCACTTGGGAGGTAGGAGCAGAAGCAGTTGGTCACATCTCCCCGGGGCAGAGCAGCAGGACATGGCAACTTCCCCCTATCCTGTATTCTGTGAATCTGTATTTCCCTTTGAATCCCCATTTCCTTTTGAATCCCCACACTAAAGACAATTTGTAACTCTTGAATGACTTCTCTTTATCTAGCACCCAATGTGACCAGAACCCAAATGCCCTTACTGGGGCAAACTGCCCTGCGTGAGCTCACTTAATAACTCCTAAACCCCCTAACCCTGCCTGCTTGCTTTGCCACACCCACCCAGCCCCCTCCCCCGCCCCCGCACCTTGGAGCTCCACGGCTTAGGCAAAAAAGTCCACCCCCGAAAAAGCCACCTGGGGTGGACAAATATCACTTACAAAAGTTAAATCATGACCAGACAAGCTAATTAAATAGACCTATAACTGCTAAAGACATAGAAACATTTATCAAATGTATCCCAACCCCAAAACCCCAGGACCAGATCATTTCAGTGCAGAATTTTACAAGATTTTCAAAAAAGAACTAATACCAAATAATTCTCAAATTGTTCCACATAATAGAAACAGAAGGAACATTGCCAGACTCCTTTCATGAAGCTATAGTTATCTTGAAACCTAAATCACACAAAGATACTATTAAGAAAGAGATTTACAGGCCAATCTTACTCATGGAACATTGACATAAAAATCTTAGTGAAATACTAGCAAACTGAATCCAAGAACACATCAGAAAAAAAATCATACATCTTGACCACATCAGCTTCATCCCAGAGATGCAGGGATGGTTCAACATACAAAAATCTGTCAATGTAATCCACCATATAAAAAGCTGAAAAAAAATCATTTCATTAGATGCTGAAAACGTCTTTGACAAAATTCAATACTCTTTCATGGTAAAGGTCATGGAGAGAGCAGGGATACAAGGAACATACCTAACCATAATAAAGACAATATACAGCAAACCAACAGCCAACATCAAACCAAATGGAGAGAAGCTCAAGCAATCCCACTGAAATCAGGAACAAGACAAGGTTGCCCACTCTCTCCATATCTATTCAATATAGTACTTGATGTTCTAGGTAGAGCAATAAGACAACAAAATGAGGTCAAGTGGATGCAAATTGGAAAAGAAAAAGTCAAACTCTCGCTATTTGCTGATAATATGATAGTATATATAAGTCACCCCAAAAATTCTACCAGGGAACTCCTCTAACTCATAATCACCTTTAGTAATGTAGCAGGATACAAGATTAACTCAAAAATACCAGCAGCCCACCTTTATAAAGATGATACATGGGCTGAGAAAGGAATCAGAGAAACAATACCCTTCCAATAGACACAAACAGCATAAAATATCTTGGAGTAACTCTAACCAAACAAGTGAAAGACAAGAACTTTAAATCTTTGAAGAAAGAAATTGAAGAAGACACAAAAAAATGTAAAAAGCCTTCCAATTTTCTTGGGTAGGTACAATTAACATAGTGAAAATGACAGTCTTACCAGAAACAATCTACAGATTCAATGCAATGCCCATCAAAATCCCAGCAAATTTCTTTACAGACCTTGAAATAACAGTACTCAACTTCATATGGAAAAACAAAAAACCCAGAATAGTCAAAACAGTTCTGTACAATACAGGAACTTCTGGAGGCATCACAATCCATGATTTCAAACTCTATTACAGAACTACAGTAATGAAAATAGCTGGGTATTGCCATAAAAACAGACAGGAGGACTGATGGAACTGAATTGAAGACTGAGGTATCAATCCATACTCTTACAAACACCTGCTTTTTAACAAAGAACCTGAAAATATAAAATTAAAAAGGAAAGCAAATTCAACAAATGATTGGCATAACTGGATATTAACATGGAGAAAAACGCAAATATTGTCATATCTATTGCCTACACAAAACTCAAGTCCAAATGGATCAAAGACCTCAACATAAAACCAACCATTCTCATAGAAGAGAAAGTGAGAAGTACACAGGAGACCACTTTTAAATATACCTCCAAGTTGCACAGACACTGATAACAATAATTAATTAATAAGTGGGATCTCCTGAAACTGTGAAGCTTCTATAAATTAAAGGACACAGTCAACAAGACAAAACACACCCTATAGAATGAGAGGTCTTCACCAACCCCCATTAGACAGAGGATTGATCTCCAAATTATACAAAAAAACTCAAGAAACTTGATATCAAGAGAAGAAATAATTCAATAAAATATGGGGTACAGACCTAAACAAAAAACTCTCAACATTCTTAGCCATCAGAGAAATGTAAATCAAAACAACTCTGAGATTCCATCTTACACCTGTAAGTATTGCCAAGATCAAAAACACTGATGACATCTTATGCTGGAGAGGTTATGGGGTAATGGGAACACTCCTCCATTGCTGGTAAGAGTGCAAACTTGTACTGCCACTTTGGAAATCAGTATGGTGATTTCTCAGAAAATTACGAAACAACCTTCTTCAAGACCCAGCAATACCGCTTTTGGGTATATACTCAAAGTATATGCTCAATTGTACCACAAAGACATCAGCTCAACTATGTTCATAGCAGCATTTAGCCAGAACCTGGAAACAACCTAAATGTCTCTCAAATGAAGAATAGATAAGAAAAATGTGGTACATTTATACAATGGAATACTACACAGTGGAAACAAATAATGATATATTGAAATTTGCAGGCAAATGGGTAGATTTAGAAAACATCATATTGAGTGATCAATCCAGAACCATAAAGACAAATATCATATGTACTCACTCATAAATGTCTTTTAGATATAAAGAAAGAAAAACTAGCCTAAAGTCAAAATTCTAGAGAACCAAAAAACAAAGAGGATCCTAAGGCAGACAAACATAGATCTACATAGGAAATAGAAAAAGAACCCCCCCAGGAAATTTGGAGTATGGAGGTTATGAGAGAGGGTAGAAGGGGAGAAAGGAATGGAAATGGACAAAAATGTATAGTTCAATAAAGACAATAAAAAAGAAAATGATAATCATAATTTGAAAGGCAAAATGCACTCCATGGAACATGGAAAAAATATTAGCAAAAAAAATTCTTTCCATGTCAAAGGGTTATGAAACTTTACAGACTGGAAATAAGAGATTAGTTGGAAAGACTTATTCCATCGAAAAATTATAATTTGACTGGCAAGATTCACTTCATGGAATGGAATATTAACAGAAAAATTCTTTCCATGTCATAGGGCTATAACAGATTGGTAGACAGAACATGGCTTTTGGAAGGCAAATTTGCATGCCATCCAGGTAATTTCTAAGAAGAATTCTAAAGATGAGAAGGTATAATTGATGGAGAAAATGAAATCCCTAGAATCATATGTAAATGATAAAAACAAGAAGCCAATTGATATAATTGATGGAATCATACAGTTTAAGAAATATAAAGCCGTTTTCTGCCAAGGAAGCATCGCTGGGCTCTCATTCCCCTGTCATCACGTCTAAGTCAGAGTCTCCCAAGGAGCTGGAACAGCTGCGGAAGCTCTTCCCTGGAGGGCTGGGCTTGAAACAACCAACGAGAGTCTGAGGAGCCATTGTGAGCAATGGGGAACACTCACTGACTGCGTGGTAATGAGAGATCCAAACACCAAACGATCCAGGGATTTGGGGTTTGTTACGTATGCCACTGTGGAGGAAGTGGATGCTGCTATGAATGCAAGACCCCATAAGGTGGATGGAAGAGTTGTGGAACCTAAGAGAGCAGTGTCAAGAGAGGATTCTCAGAGACCAGGTGTCCACTTAAACCGTGAAAAAGATCTTTGTTGGTGGTATTAAAGAAGACAAGGAAGAACATCACCTGAGAGATTTTGAGCAGTATGGGAGAATTGAAGTAATTGAAATCATGACTGACAGGCAGTGGAAAATAGAGAGGTTTTTGTCACCTTTGTTGACCATGACTCTGTGGACAGGATTGTTATTCAGAAATACCATACTGGGAACGGGCACAACTGTGAAGTAAGAAAAACCCTATCCAAGCAGGAGATGGCTAGTGCTTCGTCCAGCCAAAGAGGTTGAAGTGGTTCTGGAAACTTTGGTGATGGTCATGGAGGCAGTTTTGGTGACAATGACAATTTTGGTTGAGGGGGAAATTTCAGTGGTCGTGGTGGCTTTGGTGGCAGCCGTGGTGGTGGTGGATATGGTGGCAGTGGGGATGGCTATAACGGATTCGGTAATGATGGTGGTAATGGAGGAGGTGGCCCTGGTTACTCTGGAGGAAGCAGAGGCTGGAAGTGGTGGACAGGGTTATGGAAATCAGGGCAGTGGCTATGGAGGGAGTGGCAGCTATGACAGCTATAACAATGGAGGAGGCAGAGGTGGCTTTGGCATAAGTTTTTAATTTTTTACTTGGTTTGTGTGGCAAAAAGATCCATTTCAAGATAATATCATCTCTTTGTATCAAAATTTCTGTAGGAGAAATTCTGGAAGGCAATATAACAAGAATACAACTAAGCTTTGGATTTACCCTGTCCACATGAGCCTCCTGTCATTTTTCTTTAACCATTGTCAGTTCTTTTTCTGCTTCAGCTGTTAATTCTCTAGGACTGTTTAAGTCTTTATTACCATCCAAGGTTTTGTTTAAATGAATTATTAGATCAGGTGTTATCCCAACAGCCGGTCGTAGGCTGGAGATGTCTCCTAATAATCTTTGAAAGTCATTAAGAGTTCGTAACCGGTCTCTCCTGATTTGTGTCTTTTGTGTCTTAATTCTTTGTAAACCTATTTTATAACCTAAATAATTAACAGAATCTCCTCTCTGAATTTTTTTAGGAGCAATTTGTAATCCCCATTTAGGTAACACTATTTTTACTTCTTTAAACAGCCTTTCTAAGGTATCTTTGTTTTGATCAGAGGTCAGGATATCATCCATATAGTGGAATATTATGGATTTAGGAAATTGTTTGCGTATAATTTTTAATGGCTGGCTTACAAAATATTGGCACAGGGTGGGAGAGTTTAACATTCCCTGTGGGAGGACGGTCCACTGGTACCTCCTTGCAGGCTGAGAGTTATTATAAGTAGGCACTGTGAAGGCAAACTTTTCTCTATCTTTTTTTTTGTAAAGGTATAGTGAAGAAACAATCTTTCAGATCAATAACTATAAGAGGCCATCCCTTTGGTAACAGGGAGGGCAGAGGAATTCCAGATTGCAGAGGGCCCATTGGTCAAATGACCTTGTTGATAGCTCTAAGACCTGTCACCATTCTCCATCTACCAGATTTTTTCTTAACAACAAATACAGGAGAATTCCAAGGGCTGGTAGATTCTTCTATATATCCAGCATCTAATTGCTCTTGTACCAGCTGTTCTAAAGCCTGTAACTTTTCCTCAGCTAAAGGCCATTGTTTAGTCCATATTGGTTTCTCAGTCAACCATTTTAGAGGCATGGCTGTTGGTACCTCTGAAGGGTCATCAATTGTGTTGTGTTCTTGTATAGTTCTAATGGCTGGTTTTTGCCATCTGTAATATCTTGTAATATTTTCCTCAGGAATATAGGCTCTAGAAGCAGCAGGAATGTTAATTTGGGCATTCCATTGCTGCAATAGGTCATGGCCCCATAAATTTACTGCAATATTGGCTACATATGGCCTTAGTTTTCCTATTTGTCCATCTGGACCTATACAATTGACCCATCTTGTGCTTTGTCTTACTCGAGATAGAGTTCCAATTCCTAGGAACTGAATATCTACCTCCTGAAGAGGCCAATACAGATGCCAAGACTCTGGAGTAATGATACTTACATCTGCATCTGTGTCCAGTAAGCCAGTAATAAATTTGCCATTTACACACTCTTAGCTTTGGTCTTTGTTCATTTATAGAAGTCTGCCAGAATATTTGTTTACTTTGTCCTCTTATATTTCTTGATTCATTCACCACATTTAACTCATCCTTCAGGTCGTTATTGCTTTTAACAGCAGGCATGGGGCATTCTAATTTCCCTGAAGAGGCATGTTTTCTGCAGTGATCGGAAATGACTGGACCACATTTGCCATGGGGGCCTTCGAGAGGCCCCCTATTGAGTTTCCCAATGGCAATGGGTTTCCCTGTTTATCTCTTGTTGACCTACACTCATTTGTTCAATGACTGCCCTTTCCACATCTCCTACATAAACCTGAAGGCTGATTTCTCCTATTTCTGTTATTTCTAGAAGAGGCATTATTCCTGGAATTCCATTGTCTGTAGTCCCTTTTTATGTGTCCCATTTTGCCACAATGAAAGCATTTTGTAATCTGATGTCTCCTTTTACCTTTGGAAATTGCTTTTTGTACCCATGTTTCATTGTCATAATCAAATGTATCAACATTCATTGTATGTAATACCCATTCATCCAAAGGTGCTGATCTGATCTTTAAAGGCCCCAGGATCCTTTTGCATTCTACGTTGGCATTCTCATAAGCCAAAGACTCAATTACCATATTTTTTTGCTTTTGGATCAGGTATCCCTATTTGTACAGCCTTAGTTAGTCTTTGTAAAAAGTCACTAAAGGGTTCTCTCTGACCCTGTTTTACCTTGATATATGATTCTACTCTCTGACCTGAGTCTTGAACCCTGTCCCAGGCCCTTAGAGCTGCTGTGGCACATATGGATAAAATGTTTTCATCATAAACAGCTTGTTCCTGAGGATCAGAGTAAAGTCCTTCACCTAGAATTTGATCTAATGAAACCTCAATTCCTTTCACTGATTCTTGTTGTTGTAAAAGTCTGGCCTCTTGCTTGAATAGGCATTTGAAATGCCATAAAGGTCCATTCTCAAGGACAGCTGACGTGAGCTGGTTTCAATCCTGCTGCTCAGAGCCCAGGATTTTAACATCTCTCTAACAAAGAATGAATGTAGTCCATAATTCACAATTGCTTGTTTAAATTCTTTCAGATCATTTATACGTATAGGCTCCCATGTATGTTCTTTAATGACCTTAGGGTTTTTGGAGCCAATTATCTTTTTTGATGTTATTACTGGAAAGGCAGGTATAACTCTGTGTAGACTCAGAGTTTTTGGAGGTAAATGTTGCCTTTCTACCTTTTGCTCCTGTTTATCAGAGTCTTTGATTTCCTCAATCTTATTAAATCTGCTCACCATTGCCATTTGTAAATCTTGAATCTCCTGTCCAGTATTATGCTCCAAAGCCTTCATTAACGATTCTAAGGCATGGAGCTTGTCTGTCAGAGACACCATTTCCTCCCTGGACACCATCGCCTTTATTGATAATTCTAAGGCATGGAGCTTGTCCGTTAGAGATACCATATCCTCCTTGGACATAATCCTCATGACATGTGCTGTGCCTTCTTGTATGGAAATCCTGTCAATTAATCTATCATACCCTTTTGATAAAGTTCAATTTTCACATTCAATGGTTTTAATCCTCTCAGCTAATATTTCAGCACTTACAGTCACGGACTGGAGGTTACGAGTCATTTTGGTTGTCCCCTCTTTGAGAACTCCAAACACTGATCTAGTCTCTTCCTTGAAAACTCCAAACTCTTTTTTGAGGAGGTTGGTGTCAGTCTGAATTGTTCTTAAGGTTTTAATCTCTGCCCTCAGCATTGTGGATTCAATCTTGTAGGACTGCATTGTAATTATAACATATCCAAACACCAGAAAAGCGACAAGTCCCAGATAAACCAAGTAAGAGGAATATTACAAACCTCATGGAGGATATCCTCCATGGCGCAATTAAAAAGGCCATTGAATTTTTGGATAGTAATATTTTCTGACATGTTCAATCAAAAGAAATTGTATTTATTTATTTGTTTTCAACTGAAAAGAAAAATCTTACCTGTAATGACACTTGCCTGCCAGTAAGTGGCGGGGGCGCACCTGAATCCACGTGGCAATGGCGCTGACCCGGAAAGATTTTGAAATATATATACACTCAAATCCAGAGGTTACTTTCAGGCTAGCATGCTGTAGAAAAACAGGGAAAAACAACTGTTGAACTCTTACAGGTACAAACTGCCCTACCCCTAAAATGGTTAACTAACAAACCTGTCTCAATTGGGCAATGGTCTATGACAGCAGAAAAGCTGCAGGCTTTAGAATGGCTGGTTCCAGAGCAGCTAAATGCTGGACATATTGAAGAATCTACTTGTCCTTGGAATTGTTCTATATTTGTTACTAAAATGAAATCTGGAAAAGGGAGAATGCTGATAGACCTGGGAACCATAAATAAAGTAATTCAGCCAAAGAGTTCTGTACAGCCTGGAATACCTTTGCCTTCTCTGTTACCTAAACAAATGCCTATTACAACTATTGACTTAAAAGCCTGTTTCTTGTAGTATGATAGGGCATCTCTTGGGTATATTCCCAAGAGTGGAATTGCTGGATCCTGGGGGAGGTTGACTCCCAGTTTCCTGAGAAACCGCCACACTGTGATACAGGTGCTTATCCAGTTGAACTGATTTCCTGACCCTTAACTATGCCGCAATTTTGCAATGATGTCTTTTCCTGCTAATGAACCAAGTAAGAGACTATGGTCCATAAGAAAGATTAATGTTATATATATTCTCAGGGCACAAGATTTTGCATCTTCCTTAAGTTGCTGCTCATAAATGATAATTTTAGGATTAGGGCGTCTCTATAGTCTAGCCTTAACCATGGTCCACATGTCAGCTTTGCTCAAGACTTCATCTAGTAGATAAGAGAAGAGAGACAGGTGTAAGTGTTGATAAAACAGTAGTGTTAGTCTTTTCTATGGCACAATTTTAATCATTTATCTCTTCCATTTAGGGTATAAAAATTTAAAAATCACTTAAAATGCTTTCATGGTCTTTTCCCCAAGTAGTCAACAAGTAATTTAATTGTTATTTAGCAACAGATGTCTCAGTAAGAAAATTTAAAAAAAATGTGATAAAAGACCTTGAAGTCTTTATCCTTTTTTCTGAGGGGAAGAATGCTCATAGATATTCACATATAAATAAATTATTACTTTTTCATAAATATAACAGTAAGAGTTAGAAAGCAGCAAGAAACATTTGCTAGAATTTGCATAAACATATGAGAAAACACATGAGGCAGTTTTGTTTTGGTCTCAATGTTCTTAATATACTAACAGATCATATTAATGTCACCTTTTTATAGCCAAGTGGACACCCACACATTTAGCAAAACTTCCTACTGAACACAAAGGACAGATAAGTAATACATGTAGTTGTTTCTTCATTTATTGTTGTACACGATCTTCATTTAAATCAACCACACCATTGTAATAACATAATGATCATACAAACATCACTGTGGAACAAATGAGATAGTTTACACTTTACTATATGGAGAGTATATGCACTTACCTTCTTTTTACTTTACACAGCATGAGATGAACTTGAATTAGAAATAAGTGGTCTTCAGCAATTCCACTCTTGGGAATATACCCAAGAGATGCCCTATCATACCACAAAAGCATTTGTTCAACTATGTTCATAGCAGCACTATTTGTAATAGCCAGAACCTGGAAACAACCTAGGTGCCCCTCAATAGAAGAATGGTTAAAAAAGGTGTGGAACATATATACATTAGAGTTTTACACAGCGGTAAAAAACAATGACATCTTGAATTTTGCATGCAAATGGATGGGCATAGAAAACGCTTTACTGAGTGAGGTAACCCAGACCCAAAAAGAGGAATATGGTATGTATTCACTCATAAATGGATTCTAGCCATAATTAAAGGTCTTTGAGTCTATTATTCGTGATCCTAGAGAAGCTAAATAAGAAGGTGAACCTGAAGAAAATCATGTAGTTATCCTCCTGGAGATTGGAAATATACAAGAGTGCCAGGCAACCTCGGGTGCATGGGGGTGGGGGGGTGGGGAGGTTGTTGGAAGGGGAGAAGGTTAGAGAGAAGGGAGTAGGGGAAGAATGGGGAAAGCTCGGGGGATTGGGATGGGGGAGGGAGGAAGGATGGATATGGGATCAGGGAAGTATATATCTCAACTAAGGGAGTCATTTTAGGGTTTACAAGAGACTTGATTTTAAAGGGGATCCCAGGTCCAAGGAGAGATCCCCAGATTGTTCTCTGGACAGAGGAGAGGGTGCCTGAACCGGCCTTGGCCCATAACCATACTGATGAATATTTTGCATATCACCATAGAACCTTCATCTGGCGATGGATGAAGATAGAGACAGAGACCCACATTGGAACACTGGACTTAACTCCCTAGGTCCAAACGAGAAGCAGAAGGAAAGAGAACGAGAGCAAAGAAGGCAAGACCAGAGGGAACCTTCACCCGTTGATGGATGGAGATTGAGACAGAGACCCACATTGGAGCACTGGACTGAGCCCCCAAGGTCTAAATGAGGAGCAGAGGGAGGGAGAACATGAACAAGGAAGGCAGGACCGTGAGGAGTGCGTTCACCCACTGATACAAGGGGACTGATCTAATGAGAGTTCACCAAGGCCAGTTGGACTGGGACTGAAGGAGCACGTGATCCAACCAGATTCTCTGAATGTGGCCGAATTCTCTGAATGTGGCTGGCACGGGGTCTTTCTGAAAAGCCATTGACAATGACACTGGGATTTGTTTCCTCTGTATATTCTGGATTTTTGGGATCCAATCTGTTTGGATGCTCACCTTCCTGGACCTGGAGGGAGGTGGGGAGGAACTTGAACTTCCCACAGGGCAGGAAACCCTGACTGCTCTTAGGGCTGGAGAGGGAGGAGGAGAGGGAGTGGGGAGAGTGGGAGGGTATTGGGAGGAGGGGCAGAAACGGAAACTTTTATAAATTAATAAACTTTTATAAATTAAAAAAAAGCCTGTTTCTTCACTATACCTTTCCAAGAAAATGTTAGGGAAAAATTGCCTTCACAGTGCCTACTTATAATAATTCTTAGTCAGTACAGAGATACCAATGGGAGGTACTCACACAAGGAATGTTAAATTGCCCCACCCTGTACCAATATTTTGTACAAAAACCATTGGAAATAATTTATGTACAGTTTCCACACTATAATTTACCTTTTATATGATGATATTTTATTGACTGATACTAAGGCAGACACTTTAAAAAAATGTTCAAAGAAGTAAAGTTTTGGTTCCCTGGGGATTATAAACTGCTCCTGCAAAAATAGAGAGGGGATTCTATTAATAACTTAGGATATAAAGTAAGTCTATAAAATATTAGACCACTGAAGGTACAGATCAGGAGAGATCGATTGTGGACTCTTAATGATTTTCAAAAATTGCTAGGAGAGAGTTTGCATTTAAATTCCACTATTGGAAAGAAAAATATGACCTGAAAAAATTGGTCAAGACCCTAGAAGGGGTCAAGGACCTAAATAGTCCAAAAGAATTATCAGCTTAATCTGAAAGAGAATTGACCTTGATGGAAAAAAATATGATATTCACATGTGGATTGTATGGATCCAAAGCTTACCTGCATTGTGATTATATCACCCTCTATATCTATATATCTGTATGAAGGAATATCCTTCAGGTATTTTGATGCAGAGGAAAGATATTATATTTGAATAGATATTTCTACCACATAAACAGAATGATAAATTATAGACATATGTAGAAAATATTTCTGATTTGATTTTAAAAGAAAAAAAGACTTTGTTAACAGACGGGAATGGACTCAGCATAAATTAATTATAGTACCTATAACTAATGAGAAAATTTTTCCTTTATGGAAAGATAATGGATATTGGCAAAGAGCTTGTCATAATTTTTGGGAAATATTAACAACAATTACCTCAAAAGTAAGAGTATTAAATTCATAAAAAGAACCACTTGGGTTCTTTGACATTTTGTTAGGAAAACACCAATCTCTGGAGTCCCTACATTCTATATTGATGTAAATAATTCAATAAATGCAAGATATAAATCAGGAAATTTAAGCAAAGGGGTTTAAAGCCTTTATAGCTCTGTGCATATCAGAACTGTATACCGTTCTCATGGTACTTGTGGATTTTACAGAACCTCTCAATATAGTTACTCTCAATACACAGAAAGAGCTGTTTTACACATTAAAACTAATGAATTTATTCCTGATAACACAGAATTAACTTTATGATTTATACAATTACAGAAGATAATTAGGACTACACATATATAACACATCAGCTCTCATATGGGCCTGCCAGGTCCTCTAGCACAAGGTAATGATAAAATTGATTGATTATTAATAGGAAGTGTACTTGAGACCTCAGAGTTTCATAAAAACCCCATGCCAATAGCAAAGGTTTAAAAAATTATTTTTTTTCCATCACTTGGCAACAAGCTAAGGAAATCATTAAAACTGTTGTACTTGTTCCCTTCTATAACCAAACTCTACCTGCAGGTAATAACCCTACAGGTATACAAAGAAATGAAATTTGGCAAATTGATGTGTTTCATTTTGAAGAGTTTGGAAAATTAAAATATGTCCACCACACAATAGAGACATTTTCATGATTTCAATGTGAAACTGCTTTGAGTTCTTAAAGGGCTGATTCTGTAATTACACACCTGTTAGAATTATGGCTGTCATGGGAATGCCTGCACAAATTAAAACAGATAATGCTCCAGCTTATGTCTATAGTAAGGTGAAACAGTTTCTTGAATATTATAACATAAAACATATGACAGGTATACCACACAATGGAACAGGACAAGCAATTCAACACCTAAAAACTCTCAACCCTTTGGTGCCATCTCTTACTACCTAGTATTGAACCAAAAATTTGAAGACTGAAGGATCTCTTAAAGAAAGGGTTGCTCTGTTTTGTGTTTGCCATTTTAGGTGTTATCTACAAGAAGACCAGGTGTGTTCTGAAACTGCCAGCAGTAATACACAGCAGTTGGAAATGTATCTGCTTGATTTAGGGTCAAATACATCTATGGGAAAGAAAAATCACATATTACTGACACTGACTTAAAGTGATTATAGCTGAGCAAGATGTATAACACAAAACAGGACAAAATTTGAGGTAGTTAATAGTCCAGAGTGAGAGGTGCTTATCGCATCTAGGTTTTCTGGATAATTAAGATATTATAGTGCCCAGAGTGTGACTGTTTGGGCAAAGATTTTAATTTTATTTTTTTAAAAATATTTATTTATTTATTCATTATGGATACAACATTCTGTGTGTATGTCTGCAGGCCAGAAGAGGGCACCAGACCTCATTACAGATGGTTGTGAGCCACCATGTGGTTGCCGGGAATTGAACTCAGGACCTTTGGAAGAGCAGGCAATGCTCTTAACCACTGAGCCATTTCTCCAAGATTTTTAAAGTAAGGATTTGGGTACTAAAATAAATATGGAATCTTTTTTCAAATTGGTTTCACCCATAGAGGCTAATAAATTAATTCTTTTCTCTCCCTCTTCATCTACTCCTCCACTTACAATTTAGTTTGGGATACAAAAGAAATTTTCTGTCACTAGATAACCACACGCAGTCTGTGTCCGCCCCGTGTTTGACTTATTTCTGTCCTTACTTGGTTTAATTTATTTTCTCTAGCCCTCAAGATCACGATTTTCTTCAAAATGTCTAAAAAAAAAATCCCTGTTCTTTTCTGTATTCTTTTTCAATTTATTAGATAATGAAGTGATCTACTTATGAAAACATATATTTTTTTCTTATTGAAAAAATATTCTAGTATGAAGAAAGTGGCTGGGTACTCTAGACCACTTAACAGAACACTGTGGTTTTACATGGTGCTTGCTGAGAAGATATCACTCCTCCGCCCGGCTAACGACATGCACAGCTGTTAACTACCTTTGCAAACATATCACCAACCCCGTGTGGTGGCAAAGTCCTATATTCCCAGTACTTAGGTGTAATGGCATTTCAATTGTATTCTAATAAATAAATACTGCCTGAAGATCCTAAAAGCAAAACAACCAGCCACTGGTTCTTACCTTGTCTGAAATTGCGATCCTATCTCCTGAAATCTCTGTGTGACTGTGAGCTGTTTCCTCCCGTTTTATACAATGGAACAAATCTTGAATTCAGCCCTGTCTTTTTTTCCCCCCAGCCTTGTCTTAAAAACGCAAAACTCAACAACTACCAACAACAAAACTGATAAAATTTAGAAGTTATTTTTATTTGAATTGTTCTCTGTCAGCAGGAAATTTTGCTTCTCTCTCTCTCTCTCTCTGTCTCTTTGTCTCTCTGTCTTTCTGTCTCTCTCTCTCTCTCTCTCTCTCTCTCTCTCTCTCTCTTTCTCTCTCTCTCTCTGTGTGTGTGTGTGTGTGTGTGTGTGTCTGTGTGTTTGTCTTTCACATAATGCAAAATAAAGGACCCTGAGGCTAAGTCATCTGTTTTTTCTAGGAGGGCACAGAAATTTGGAATAGAGAGGAAGTGTGTTTAAGGAAAATGTTCCAAAGATACATCTTTAGAAAAAACATCGAGAAGAAATTAAAACTCTGATATTGTGGAAGATCAGCAGGAATTTAATTAATACTTAAGGATGAGCCGGGGTCCAGAGGAAAGTACATAAAGTCTTTGAACATGAAGTTAGAATCTCTTTCTTGTAGCTTTGGCCTTTCAACAGCATTAAGGTATAACGTCTGCCCTTGAAGATGACCACTCATATGTCTTCTATCTTTGTCAGTGTCAAAGCTTAGAGAAGCAAGTCTTTGTTCAGCTTGCCCGTATCCATATCATGTGAGTAGCATCTACCAAGGAGAAAAAACAGCCCATACAGAAATAATGTTACTTGGAAGTCTTTCTCTGCATACAATTACACGAGCATCAGGATGTACTGTCCAATTCTCTCAGTCTGGTCTTCATCCTAGTGTTCCATGCTGCTTCTCCCATGATGTAAGAGGCTTGGGGAATATCAGGAGCTGGTTGCTGAGGATGGTGCAACTTAACTGCGGGATGAGGTGGTAGTTTGACTCTTCTGTGAAGCCACTGTTGTCAGATCATGCTGTGTTGGCGGTCGAGAAAACCTGTGATGGTAATTCAAAAGAAATGTAATATATACCTATTTTGAGATAAGCTTAGTAACTGAAGGTTGGCAGGACTCTTTATATTTTACCTGTAGATTCGTTTCTCACTGCCATGAGTAATATTTAAATTTATCAGCACTAACAACAGCAGCTGCATTAGTCATGTGACTTATGATTTCTGCTATTTTCACAATAAAGAAGGATTCCAAGAAGAGTTAACCACTTATTCTTTAACATTTAAAAGTTCCTATGTTTATACCTGAAGTGTGCTTTTTATAGCTCTGACATTCTTCAGAATTCATATTCATATTTATATTTATATTCATATTTATATTTATATTTATATTTGATCACTAATCAAGAAATTCATGACACTACCCTTAATATGAGCTGAATCTAATCATTCATGTATTCAACCACCAATGAATGTTTCTTTAAGAAAAATGTCTCATATTTAAAGAAATGGTCAATATTCTTAGCACTCAGGGAATGTTGGGCCAAAATTATCTCAAGGCTTGTACCTTGAGGCCTATGGGACAGAGAAAAGCCTGGGTCAAGTTTGAGGGAATCGAGTGAAGATGAGACAGCAAAATCTAGGTAGACGCCCCTCCAGCCAGAGGGAGGACTTGGTTGTCTCTCATTGGCTGGAGGTACCCCCACATCACAGGATGTCACCTAATCTATATAAACTGGCACTCACAGTAATAGACTGAGTTTCTGGTTTGACTTGACTCCATTTTGCATCTAATTGTCCTGCACCGTGGGACTGCAGATGGATGGATAATGCACTCACCTTTCCCTGGAGAATAAGGAGGCTAAAGAGGCCTAGCAAGGGAAATGCAAATCAAAAGTACTTTGAGATTCCATCTTATGTCTGTCAGAATGGTTAAGATCAATAATACAAGGAATAGCTTATGCTGACAAGGATGTGGAACAAGAGGACTATTCCTTCATTGCAGGTGGGAGTGCAAACTTGTATGGTCACTATGGTGGTTTGAATATAATTAGCTCCCATAGTTGGTGTGGGAAGTTCGTCTGTCTGTGTGTTGCTTTTATTGGTTAATGAACAAAAAACTGCTTTGGCCTGTGTGATAGGACAGAATAGAGCTACGTAGAGAAACTAGACTGAATGCTGGGAGAAAGAAGGCGGGGTCAGGAGAAGTCATGTAGCCTTGCTGGAGACAGATGCTGAAACTTTACCCGATAAGCCTCATGGCGATACACAGATTAATGGAGGTGGGTTAATTTAACAAGTAAGAGTTAGCCAATAAGAAGCTAGAGTTAATGGGACCAGCAGTGATTTAATTAATACTGTTTCTGTGTGGTTATTTCAGGACTGAGCAGCTGGGAACAAACAAGCAACCACCTACTAACCATAGTCTCATCGGGAACTATTAGGGGGTGTGACTTTGTTAGAGTGCATATGACTTTGTTGGAGGAAGTGTGTCACTGTGGGGATAGGGCTTTGAGGTTTCTCCTATGCTCAGGATATCACCTAATGTTTCAGTCAATTTTCTGTTTACTGCATTGTAGGACTATCAGCTACTCCTCCAGCACCGCATCTGCCTGCCTGCCTGCTGCCATGATCCCCACCATGATAATGTACTAAACCTCTGAAACTGTAAGTAAGCCCTGCTACATCCATGGCTGTCACACCAGTGTAGCAGAAATGCTGACTGGATGGGCAGGTGTTGCCGGAGGATTGGGATCTGTGCTTCTCAGAGCTGTATTCCAGGCGGTCCCTTGGCAATCAGCTGTGGTCATGATGCCACCTGTAATTGCTACCTGTACTGACTCGACCTGACTGTCCTTGGAGCCATATATGCATGTCTTTTCCCTTGTCTGTATGTTCTTTGTGATTCCTGCATATTACTAACAGATCAGACTATTCCAGGCAGTTGCAGATACAAACAAGACTGCTGAGGACATTTTTGAGCTCTGCCCCACCATTCATTAAAGCCTTAAAAGAAGTAGCCAGTTCTGGAATTGGCAGGGTCATCATTAGGATAATTCCTTGATGATGTGGAACAAAAGGAGTTAATTTTACTAGGAAAAACCTTAGAAGCCTTCTACAGGAAAACAATATTAGGCATTTACCTGGGAAATACGTGTGATTTAACAGGAGGCCTATGCAGCCTTCCTTATGGCCAGAAAACCTAGGCTAATTACAACATCTGACCCTGAGAGCCGGGAAGGGAAGGGAGTTGAGATTAATGGTATGAGATGAGTTTCAGATAAGTTTGAGATCATAAAATTTCCTAGCAGAAAGTTTTCCCAGGAAGATAATGGCCTTTCTAAACACAAGGTCACTTAGCTTAACCCAGCCAGCCACCTGGTATAAGCTGATAAAGATGGCCTAACTCAAGAACAGTGGTCTCTCTAAAAACAAGAAAAAAGGCTGACTTAACAGAATGTGAGGGAGCAAAAGTCCTTGTACTCATGCCAAAGCATCTTCAAAGATTCTCTTTGTAAAACTGTTTTGTGCTGATCTTTTCTATTTTATAATCTGATGATGTATGCCTTTACCAAGTTCTTTGTTTGTAAAAATATGAAAGCCTCACACTGAAAAAATAAAGTTGCAGCAGCATGTCTCAAATACATTGAGAATGGTCTGTCTGTCATTTTCCTCGCCGTATCCTGATTACTCCTGTGCCTTCTCCCTGTTTTCCCCCACGGTCTGAGTGGCTCCCCTGAGCCGGTCTGTGGCAAAGCCCCATCAATTAAATGTTTTCCTTATAAAAGCTGCTGTTGTCATGGTGTCTCTTCACTGCAATAGAAACCCTAACTAAAACACTCACTTTGGAAGCTAATATGGCAGTTTCTCAGAAAATTAGAAACCATCAAGTTAAGACCAAGTTGTACCACTCTTTGGTGTACACCCAAAAGACACCACATACTTCCACAAGGACACTTTCTTACCTGTATTCATAGAAGTTTTATTCATAATAGCCATAGAAATAACCTAAATGTTCCTCAACCAATAAATAAGAGAATGTGATATATTTACACAATGGAGTATTACTCAGTTGTTAGAAAAAGTAACATAAAAAATTTGTAGGCAAATAAATGAAACTAGAAATAATCATTCTGAGTGAGGCAAACCAGACCCAGAAAGACAAACATGATATATACTGACTTATAAGTGTATATTAACTGTAAAGGATAATCACACTATAATACACAGACCCAGAGATGCTAAGTAACAAGGAGGGCTCTAGGAAAGATGCATGGATCTCCCTGAGATGGGGAAATAGATGGATAGAAACAAGAGGGATCAGGTCAGAGTGGGAGAGAAGGAGGGAAAAAGTACTGGGAGAAATGCCGGAATAGAAGGGCATTTAGAAGGCAATGTGGACATCAAGGGCAGTGGAGCTTCCTGGAACCTAGGAGGGTAGCACTAGAAGGATTTGGAGCATAATCTGATCAACCTCTGTAACCAGATAAGGTTTCCAGTGATGGGATTGGTACACTAACCCAACCATAGAACCTTTGGCCAACACTTGTCCTGCCTGCAAGATGTGTAGGGGAAATGGTGGCTCAGAGCTTGTGGGAGTGGTCAGCTTACTGGTTGGTTGTATGGGTCCACTTGATATAAGCTAGTCATCAGACAAGGAGTCTCAGTTGAGAAAATGCCTCCATGAGATCGAGATGCAAGGCATTTCTTCAATTAGTGATCAATGGGGGAGGGCCCGGACCTTGGTGGGTGGTGCCATCCCTGGTTTGGAAATCTTGGGCCTATAAAAAAGCAGGCTGAACAAGCAAGAAAAAGCAAGCCAATAATCAGCACTACTCCATGGCATCTGTATCAACTTCAGCCTCCAGGATCCTGCCCTGCTTGAGTTCCTGTCCTGACTTCCTTCAGTGATGAACAGACTGAATAGATCAGTGCCTAGTCCACTTGTTATCAAAGATGCTTCCTGTGGCAGCTGATGGGAGTTTATAGAGACCCACACCCAAACATTAGGCAGAACTTGGGGAACCCAATGAAAAAGGGGGAAGAAGGATTGTAGGAGACAAAAGGATAAGAAAAACCAGGAGAACATGGCCCACAGAATCAACTAAGCAGGGCTCATAGAGGCTCAGAGACTGAAGAGGCAATCACAGAGCCTCCATAAGTCTGCCATAAGTCCTCTGCACATGTGCTGTGGTTGTTTAACTTGGGGTTTTTGTGGGACTCTTAACAGTGAGAGTGGGGGTATCTCTATCTCTTTCCTCTGCCCTTGGAACCCCTTTCCTCCTGCTGAATTGCCTCATCCAGCCTTCATATCAGGGTTTTTCCCTAGTCTTATCACTTCTTTTTATGTACTGTTGGGGTGATATCACAGGGAGGGCATGTTCTTTTCTGAAGGAAAATGGAGAAGCAGTGAATGGGGGAAGGGATGGGGAAATCTGGAAGGAGTGGAGAGAGGGGAGGCTATGGTTGGGATGTATTTTATGAGAAGAACAAATGAAAAGAAAAACGTTTTCTAAGTACAAAAAGAAAAAAAGAATAATGAGAAAATATAAAGAGAAGACCAAGGAGCAGAAAGGGGGATAAACAAACAAACAAAACAACAACAAACTGTGCAGGTATACAAGGGCTAATACAAATTAAAGACAATTTAAAAGATAAATCTTAGTTTTCCTGGTACACAACTAGAAAGATACCCTTCACTTATTTCCCTAAAACATCTTTCTTTAGAAATCTTCTAAGTCCTTTCTTGGTGTCTTTGAAGCAAAAAAAAAATTGACTAAATCATCTTTTGCTACTTTGCAACCTGTGAATGTTCTTCTCAAGCATTTATAATCCATACGTATAAGACATATAGATTATAGATAGACAACAGATAAATGGTAAATGATAGATGAGAGATGATAGAATACACACACACACACACACACACGCACACACACACACACTGTGTGTGTTTGTAACTGTAATAAAAACATTGAACAAGGGCTGATGAGATGGAGCAATCAGGCAAGCACCTGCTGTGGAAGCATGAACATATGAGCACCCACATATAAAGCCAGGTGTGGCAGTGCACATCTATCATCCCAGAGCTGGAGTAGAGGCAAATGCAGTGGTGTCTGAGAGTTTTTCAGTTAGACAGTCCTAGTCAAGTAAGGAAGCCCTGTGTTAAGTAACAGACCCTGTCTCAAAAAATAATGGTTGGATCTTAGTGGGCAAACAGACCCCTAACAGCTGAGTTTAATGCCCTGAATACACAAGGTAGAATGAAGAAATTGATTTTTGATTCTTGCAAACTGTCCTCTGATTCTTACACACACACACACACACACACACACACACACACACACACACACACACACTAAGAAAATAAAACTGTATGAGGTAAACTTTAAAAATGAATTTTTTTGCTTGCTTGTTTGTTTGGTTGGTTGGTCTTTATTTTTTCCAAGACAGGGTTTCTTTGTGTTTCTCTGGCTGTCCTGGAACTTGTTTTGTAGACCAGGCTGGCCTTGAACTCACAGAGATTTACCTGTCTCTGCCTCCCGAAGAGCTGGGTTTAAAGACATGCACCACGACTGCCAGACTTAAAAAAAAATGAATCTTAAAAAATGAGGCGGAGAAAGTTTGAAGAAGAAAATATCTAATATCTACCTCTGGCCTCCACACACGTGAAAACACACATGTACATCCCCACACATTCACATGCACACACTGTACACACATGTGTACATATACTTATATATACAACTTGTATGCATGCGTACACACACCAACTTAACAAAATATCTAAAATTTACTTGCTAACTACAGATTCAATGTTTTATACCCAGCCCTTAATCATCTTATATAACTTGATACAGGCTGGATAATAGGTCTCCACTTTCACTTCTCTCTAGCCCCTAGAGTTTTTATGTGGTGGTAAATTGTTAGGGAGGGGTAGATTCTAAGCCATTACCCTAGAAGGTTGGGCATCTCTGGACAATGAAGATTCTTCATCTGAGCAGAGTGGTCAGTTGAATATTGCTCGCATATCCTACCATCCTTATGTCCTTAAAGAGGAAGGAGTGAGGACTATTCAGTGTCCATCAGTCCATTTCCCTGTCACACTTACCACACAGGTGTCAGTCTCGGCAGCACTGAGCAGCTTCTGAATCACCCTGTGATCTCTTCAAGAGTGAGAGACACAGGTTGAGAGTGGTAATTTATGTCTCTTTTGGAAACATCTCACGGGGGAAACAGACTACTCTTAAGGGTAGGACACGTTCACAGCAGTGGATGGCTACCAGAAAACAAACTCAAAGGCATGTCGGGAGATTCTTTGTCTCATCATGTCATGCTGGAAATGTTTTCTTTTTCTTTTTTAAATTTAATTTTTCTTTTTTAAATTCTCCCCCACCACAGTGTGTATATCTTATAGCCTCTAAGTTTTGTGTTTTTATGGGATGCCTGAGCGTGCAAACAAGTGTGTCTCTGTATTTATCTGTTCCTTATGACTTTTCTTGGGCTCTTTTTCTCATGTTTGCTTGTTTTATCCTGTTCTGATGTGTTTGCTTTTATCCTATTTTATTTTATTTTATTGTTATCTCTTAGTTGCCTGTTTGTTTTCTAATAAAAGACAGAAAGGGAGTGGATCCAGACGGGAAGGGAGGTGGTGAGGAACTGGCAGGAGCAAGAGGGAGAAGAAACCATAATCAAGATAATTTGTATGAAAAAAAAAATCTGTTTTCAAAAAGAAAAAAGAAGAAGAAGAAAAAAAATGGGAAAGACTTTGGAAAACCAACACTCCAAGATGAAAACAAAGGCTGTCTGAGAACAGATTTCTGATTCTCCCAGATAATCATAGGAGAGAAATGTTTAAATTATTTTGGTTTCATATTCTTGAAATTCTAAAGACATTTTTTTCCTAAAATTAGTACATGTCATTGCATTTAGTTGTCTCTTATAAGATTCAAAATTATTTGGTATTTCATGTGTACACATATTAATTAAAAGAAAATTTTAATTAATGATATAAATTATAGAATTAATCCTAACTGTAAATATGTTACAGTTTTAAAAATTATACATGTAGGATGCAAAATATGCAGAATGCCTAGCCCTCCTGCTAAGATGAAATTGTGTTACATTGGCAGGAAATACAATCTACTCATTTAGTTAAAACATTTAATGGGGTGTCAAAAACACACGTGGGATGGGAAGGTTTGGGTTATGTTTTTAAAAAATTCATTACAGAGAGTAAAAAAAACCACCAGCTTTATCAAAATTCTTTACATCTTAAAACTTCACCAACAGCAAACTCTCATTTGAGGGCTAGTCAAACCCAGGCATATCAAACAGAAATTTGAAAGAAAGTTAAATCCTAGGCTCACTGAATTTAAACGGAAACCGTGAAGTACACTGCGGAGCCTGGTCCTCTTAGCAGACACTGCTCTAAAACACAAAGCATTGCTCCTATGCTGTCTGTCCACCAGGTGTCAGCCTCACCCAAGAAAATGCCAAGATGTCTGTGAAACCCTGTTCCCCCTCACAAACCTAAAGTCATTCAGGATAATTAAATTTCCGAATCCAAACATATCAGACTTGTCTGGTCTGTTCAGACCTACTGAGAAAGAAATCGTGAACCGAGTCCCAGATATCTGCAATTTTCCAAGACTTTTGGGATGTTCTGATATATACTTAAAACTGAACAACTCTCACTTAGAGAAGTATTTTCTAGCTCCACCTGCGGAATTAAAAAAAAAAAATCAGCTACTGATTCTGTGCCACACTAGTAAAATGATTGTACTCTGTGGTAGGCAACTTCTGTTGTGGATAATCATACATTCTCACTGGGGAGAGGATGTGTCCTCATATTGAAACACTGCCTGACGCACAGGCCCACTTACTTCCAGAGTCTTCTCCAAGGGAAGTGTGGTAGAAGTAGGGGTGCCCGGCTCTGCTGGACAAGTGACACTCCTGCTGTTCTTCACTGTTGTTTTGTACCTGTGAACAAAATCCCCTCGTAACTCAGACAGAACTAATGGGAGGTAGGAGCAAGGAAAGGTCCAGGGTAGGAAGGAGTTACTAAGAAGGCTGAGGACTGAGTGTTTTCCAGAGGCATCCCTCTTGTGCTCAGACATCTGGTAGTCAGGTATGATTTACATATCTACAGTCAATGAGTGGGAACATGCATGTGACCTTTATTGTAAATGATCACAGATTTTCTGCGTGACAAGGATTTGAAAGCTTTTCCAAATGATCTTGACACTTGATGTCAGTGCCATCTGTATATCAAGGTCAAAAGGATGCTAAGCTTTAGATGGTCCACAGGGGAAAGAACAGGCAGAAATAGATGGGGCAGTATCTGAAGCCTGAATATCCTCTCTCGAGGACTCTGCTTACCTAGAATCACAAAATTTGCTTGTGAAATAACCCTAAGTTGTTTGCAAAGACTTGTATTGGGTTTTGCTTACTGTTCTTGCAAAAACCTCTCCACATCAGTATGTATCCATAGGTCCAAGTTATTACTAATGAGTGGCTAATTGTGTAGGAAAGGGCTGTGCTAGCTACATCATTTGTAATGCTCACAAAAGTATGTGAAAAATCCAACTATACCTAGATGTATAAAGAAAAGCGTGCCAAGTGTGGGACTAGGAAAAAGCTCCCCCTACAGTTAAATGGATACAACTCCTAGGTTTGGAACCTGGATGTCTAGATCTTAATGGTTTCCTATGTAATAAAACACATACCTTAATTTGTAGCTTTATATATAGCTAATATTCAATTTCACTTATATAAAAAACATTAAAAACCATCAGTGCATGTATGTTTCATAAGAAACGGAACCTCTTAAGAAACTATAGCTCTTTCGTTTTTTACATTTATACTAGCACACTTAACAAAAGTTTCTGAATGTTCTCAAGTTGGGTTTATTTTGTCCAATAAGAACAAAATAATGGATTTCCTTTGCAAATCACTACCCTTTTATCTTCTGAGCAAAAATCCAGAGCTATTCACGTCCTGCTTTTCCCCCACCTCCAGGACACTCACCTGCTCTAAGTCAGAAGCACTCCCAAGCTGCTGAGTTAGAGACTGGTGTAGCTCATGTCTGGCTTGTCTCTGCTTTTCCTTCTTCTGGATGATGGACAAGTCCAGTGATTTAATCTCCTTGTCTGAGGGAGGACTTTGGAACAGGCTCTTTCTCACTTTGCTTTTTCTTTCCCATGAACTGTCATTCTCAGCTGAATAGGGCTTCTCATTAGTGGCCTGTAGACCCCACAGCCCTCTTGTTTCTACAGAGTCTGTACTGCATTGTGGACCTGCTCTGTCCAGAGCATGAGCACAGCACTTGTCTCCCCGTATTTTTTCTTTAGGGCAGAAAACACATGAAAAGGGAGACGTGGACAGCCTTGTATTTTGTACTGGAGGCACAGACTCTTCCAGAGGGACTTGTCCATTCCCAGAGCCTTGCTGGAGACCCAGCTTCTCTCCTTTCACTCTGTCCATCACTTCCCACACAACTTGGTCCAAACTGTTCCTTTTGGGGTTGTTGTGAAATGTTGACAGTCGATCTCGGGAACCTGTATATAGGCACATTTTAGAGATGGCTTTCCGCAGACGTTCTCTGGGTGAGTGGGGTTCAGGCTCTGTATCCAGAATCCTGATGGATGGCATATCAGTTGGGTCACAAGGCCAGAACATGTTGGGTGGTGTGAACTTTTGGACGGGTGTCTTAGATACATAGGAGTAGAGACAGAAGAAGGCATCCGCAGTGACGGCCAGCGTTTGCACCTGCTTAAACCGGCCTGAATACAAAGAATGAAGATAGTGACTTGAGGGGCTCATCAGCAAATTACATTTTTAATGTATCCATTCAAAAGCCTTCCCAGAGCTCTAATTTCAGAGAGAGGTACCGGTTGATCCACTGGTGATCCTCCAGTTTAGATCCAAAGTGCCCAGAGACCCCTTTCTCGGCTTGCAGACTCCTAGTTGCCAGTAAATAACCCCAACAATGAGATTTTAAAGTGGAATAAAGGGTTTTATGCTGATTTGATTCAGCTGAAGGACAACAGACCTAAGCAAAACATTAATGGCCCTAGGTTTCCTGAAGATTGTTTCTTCAAGAGAGAAAGCAGACACCATAGTGCTCCACTTTTGGAAAAATATAAATGAGGATAGAGCAAGAAGAGAATAAAGTTAACCAAGAGTTATGTAGCCATGTTACAAATGAAAGGAAGGTAAGGGAGAACTCACTGGCCAGCATCAGGCAGGGATCCTCCATCTCAATCCTTTCCATCTGAGATTTCAGAAAGAGCTGAAAGTCAATGCCCTTGGCCTTAGAGGGGTTGGTGAAAAATCTTGCAGGGATACGAGATGTATCTTTGTGGTCCTCATGGCCAAAGCCCAGGCTGAAGAGGACATCTTCTGCATCTTCTTGTACCTGATCCAAAATCTCTGAGATGCTAAAGAAAGAAAGTTTTGGTACATAAGACAATTTGGAGATATACATGAATTCATAATATCTGTGTTGGTTTGAGTAAGAATAGCCCCCACAGGGTCATATGTTTGAATACTTAGTCACCAGGCAGTATTACTATTTGAAAAGATTAGAAGAATTAGGAGGTGTGGCTTTGTTGGAGGAAGCATGTTAATGGGGGGGAGGGGCTTTGAAGTTTCAAAAGTCCAGGCCAGGTCTAGGATCTCTCTCTCTCTCAGTCTGTGGATCAGGATGTAGCTCTAGACTACTGATCTAGCACCATGCATGCTGCCACACTCTTCCATGATAATGGACTAAACTTCTGAAACTGTAAGCAAGCCCCCAATTAATGTACTCTTTTATAAGAGTTGCTTTGGTCAAGGTGTCTCTTCATGGCAATAGAACAGTGCCTAGGACTATATTTAATAGTTTTATCAAAATTAAAATTTCTTTCCTGGGCATTTCTCTATACTCTATTCCTGGACATTTCTCTATTGAAAAGAGATTTTACTATTTGAACCTCATTTCTGTGTCTGAGGCATGGGGAGTATATCCCAGATATTGTTATATAAAATACTAGCATAGGGCTCTGAGCTGTCTCCACAGCCCAAAACAAATTTAAATAAATATGGAAATTCCTTGAAAATGAAGAGCAATACAGAGTCAAAGAAATATGCCTACATTGCTAACTTGTCAGTTCCCAATTGCAGGCTGCCATATATCTGGCTTTTGCCAGGTGCTTTGCAGTTTTTCTGTCACTGTATTTGCCTTAGAAGTTGTGTGAGACAACTAAACAATTAGTGTGTAAAGAACATAAGATCTTATAGTAGTCTCATTTTGAACTTAGGTACATTCAATGCCCGATTTAGAGAGGTGTCCCTCCTTCTGACACTTTGTTCATCTAGAGAAATGCTGTTCCACAGAAGACTAAGTGCTTCCCCTACTCTCATCACATATATGCTCGTGCTGGAACCGTGTTGAATCTCCTTGACACCTGTTTTCAGCAACTATGTTTCAACAATGGAAGCAAGGTGTGTGGATTATTTGATGTCCAGGCTAACTGTCACTACCATTCTTTTCAGAAAGGATGGTAGATTGTTTTAAAAATCAAAACCAGGACCATTTTGTTAATTAGCAGCTGGATCATGAAGTCCCTGAACCTGTCCTCGTGTCCTCCAGACCCATGTTCTTTTTATCTCCACCATTGTAGGTTTCCTCACCGATGAGTTACTGACACAAACTTGCTTGATCTTTGCTCAGAAGCTGAGTGTTAGAATCACCTTGCTAATCCAGCATAATCCCTAACTGAAATTCTAACTATTTATCTTTATGCCCACAAATAAGTACAGTTCTCGTGCCTCATCAAGGAACTTTTCTTTGCAATAGATGGGGAACATTAAAGACAAGCACAACCAATCAAAATACAGAGTTTTGGAACCCAGTCCTTACTGATGTATCTACAACACATTTCCTATATCTAAAGTCGCAGAGGGGGAGCAGAAAACATTTAAGACTTAGAGGAGCATGGAATTTTCTGTGAGATTCTGTCCCTTAAGAATGTCAGAAGTTACATGAAGTCTCATCTGCATGGCTGCCTAAGCATGAACCAAACAACAGCAATAGCAATAAACATGGATGGAGGATAAATAATAAACATGGATGGAGCAATAAAAGTGGATGGAGGGAAGCCCATGAGGCCTTAATTCTATACAAAAGAACTGCAGGCAACTAAAGAATGCTGAAAACAGGAGAAATAGTCTTTCACAAGGATGGGCATACAAATTGATTAACCAACATCAAATAATCAGTCCTGAAAACATACATAGAAGTAACATTATACAGATTTTATTTGCATTTAGGAACACACAACAACAATTAATAAAATAAAAGGTGTCATGAATTTGAAAGAGAACAAGGATGTTGTGGGATAATACTATCATATACTGTAAAGATTTGTCACTCATATTAGTTTAATAAAATGCTGAGTGGCCAGTAGCAAGGCAGGAAGTATACATGGCATGACCAGACTAAGAGAATTCTGGGAAGAGGAAAGGCAGAGGGTCAGTCACCAGCCAAATGGGGGAGGAAGCAAGATGAGAATGCCTTATTTAGAAAAGGCACTAAGACATATGGCTAAACAGATAAGAATTATGGGTTAATTTAAATTGTAAGAGCTGGTTACAAGTTATAAGCCTGAGTTAATGATCAAACAGTTTATAATTAATATAAGGCTCTGTGTGTTTCTATGTGACTGGGCAATATAAAAACTTCCATTTACACAAGGAGTAGTATCTGAGGAATTTATAGAAAGCAAATCTCAGGGAGAAATGGTTTAAATACAATGTAATCACAAAAATAAATAAAAAAAATCTAGGTACTTGTGATGGCTATCCTTGGTTGTCAACTTGACTTCATCTAGAATTAAAGTCCAC
Organism: Myodes glareolus; assembly: GCF_982192425.1. Taxonomy (NCBI): domain Eukaryota; kingdom Metazoa; phylum Chordata; class Mammalia; order Rodentia; family Cricetidae; genus Myodes; species Myodes glareolus. Next base: position 14,431,920 of record NC_142051.1, on the reverse strand, counting down.
AAATGGTGGGACATATTTGTGAAAAGGTGATTCTTTTTGCTTAATTTGAAGACACCTACTTCTAATCTGGTTCTTTAAGGTAGAAGAACACACCTTTAATCCAGATCTTTTGAGCTGGGAAAACCCACCTCTAATCTGGACCACACCTTCTGCTAGTATCCTATATAAGCACAAGGAATAAGAAAATTTTTCTCTTTGCCTGTCTGCTCTTGCCTCCCTAGCAAGCTCATTTGCTGTGGGACAATGGCCTTTTATCCTGTTACTTGTATCATTTCTAATAAAATGCTGATTGGCCAGTAGCCAGGCAAGAAGTATAGGTGGGGCGACCAGTAGAGGCTGAGCAATGAGAATTCTGGGAAGAGCGAAGTTTCAGTCTGCAGTTGTGACCCAGCCACAGAGGAAGCAAGATAGCAAGATGTGACTGACTCACCGAAAAAGGTACCAAGCCATGTGGATAACACAGGCAAGAATTATGGACTAATATAAGTTATAAGAGTTAATAAGAAGCCTGAGATAATAAGCCAATCAGTTTATAATTAATGTAGACCTCTGTTTGTTTGGGACTGATGACTGCAAGACTAGATGGAACAGAAAACTTTGGACAGCAGAATGGCGTGCCAACTTGGGGCTGACCAAATCCACTTAAAAGCCTAAGAGAGCTTGGAAAGTTATTCTAGACAGAAAAAAATAGAGTTAAGTATGGCTTATTGATAGCAGCATTTTTTCAGGTGGGCTCTGTTTTCTAGAGGCAAATGCATCTCGTTTAAGAGAGGCTTCCTGAATCAGCATTATTTGCAAAACCTTGCAGCTCTTTTAAGAGGTCCTGCCACAAAACACTTAAATGGTGTTGATGAAAAACTGACTGAGTGGTTTTTGGTGGTGGCAGGGACTTTGAAATGCCATACATTTTATTGTTGTGGCAATAAACATGGCTCCAGCCAGTACCTCTGTCATGAGTCCAGAATCTCAGAAAGCTAAGGAATGGGCTGGATCCAGCTTTCAAAGCCATGACTTTAATCCTAACCACAACGCTTAGCAAATTAAAGATTCATGTGGTCAGAAAAAGAGATATACAGTAAAGATAAATTCAAAGATGAAAAAACCTCTAAATGGTTTATACTGTATATATATGTATATGTATATGTATATGTATATGTATATGTATATGTATATATAGGCTTGGGAGAGAAATGAAAAAGGATAAAGTCCTTAAAATAAAAAAGAGAAAAGAGAGTAGTTGGGTGTGGTGGCACACACCTGTAATTCTAACACTTGGGAGGCAGAGACAGATTGATTACTGTGAGTTCAAGGTGTAATGGCACACACCTTTAATCCCAATACTTCAGAGGCAGAGGCAGACGGATCTCTGTGAGTTCAAGGTATGGTGGCACACACCTCTAATCCCAATATTTGGGAGGTAGAGGTAGGCAGATCTTTGTGAGTTCAAGGATAACCTGGTCTACAGAGTAAATTTCAGGAAAGCCAAAAATACACAGAGAAACCCTGTCTCAAAAAGCAAAAAATTAAAAATAAAATAAAAGAAATAGAGGTTAAAATAAAGTCACATAAAGATGAAAAAATAGAGATTCTGAATACCATATGTTATTGTGTTCTCTCTGAATTGTTTGAATGCTGAGGAAGGTGTAACAGCTGCTAAAAGATATTTGTTCATAAATGTTGTTGAATTAGTCTAAGATAGGTATTTTGAAAATACCTTGACTTCAAAGTTGAAGTCCAAAGGTATGTTATTTTGGAAAAAGTTTTGATTTTGTTTCCACAGGAAATCAGAGGCTGTGGAATCATTTTAGGCTAAGAAAAATAAAGTTTGATCAAGGAGACCACTGAGAAATCTCTGATAGGAGCAGGTGGCCAGATGTCTGAGTTCTATTTCTGGAACACCCTCAAGACTCCTTGCTGAGATGATCAAGCCCCACAGAATTTTTCATTCAGGAGTTGACCATAATCTTAAATTTTCTTCAGGTCTCCATAAGATTATCAGTGCCCCCAATAAGTAGGAAGTAACCTGGGAAAACTATGCCCACATTCTCCCAAAAAATGGACTCTGGATATTTTCCTTTGTTTAGAATGTTGGTTACAAGTTGTTATAAATAATGGTCAGAAGATAAGCTAAACAAAGTATATTAGATTCAGAGTTCTTGTTTTTTTTTGTTTTTTTGTTTTTTTTTTTAAATGGGGGCGGGGTGCTGTGAAACAATGGTCTTTTATCCTGTTACTTGTATCATTTTTTAATAAAATGCTGATTGGCCAGTAGCCAGGCAGGAAGTATAGATGGGGTGACCAGGCAGAAAGTAGAGGCTGAGCAATGAGAATTCTGGGAAGAGCGAAGTTTCAGTCTGCAGTTGTGACCCAGCCACAGAGGAAGCAAGATAGCAAGATGTGACTGACTCACCGAAAAAGGTACCAAGCCACGTGGCTAACACAGACAAGAATTATGGGTTAATATAAGTCATAAGAGTTAATAAGAAGCCTGAGCTAATAGGCCAATCACTTTATAATTAAAGTAGACCTCTGTGTGTTTTCTTTGGGACTGATGACTTCAGGACAGGTTGGGACAGAAAACTTCATACTCATTCCTTCAAAGCATTACAGCTTTGGGATTCCAGAATATACTGGAAGTCAACTAAGATGTCCAAACTCCTGGACTGAGAAACTACTTGATTTTTGGACTTTTCGTTCATAGACAGCCTTTGTTGGATTAGCAGGACCACAGCCTATAAGTCATTCTAATAAACACCCTTTCCTTATAAAAAGGGAAATATTCATTCTATAACCTCTGTTTCACTAGAAAACACTGACTAATTTAATATCTGAATCCTATTTTTATATTTTCCCATTTAATTGAGTTCCATGTATGTAGGGTTAGTCACCGTGGAAGTAAAATGTTAAGTCTAAGTATTATTACTCAAATTAAAACTTAATCCCCAAATTTTTGACACTCTCATTATATTCCACTAGTTCTTATCACTTTCTAACTTGTTTTAGATTTATTTGCATGTGGAACTTCTCCATTCTGTGGAATAATTGAGACCCTCAAGACAAACTCAGCTTTATCTTTGCAAGTTCTATATAGTCAATGCCTGGACTGAACAAGACCTTGCACTGTTTTCTATCAACAAATTAGTTGATTACATAATACACACTGTTTGCTGAACACCTATTATACATCTAGGTACTGTGATAACATTGTTACTATACCTCTTCGAGTACAGGTTTGTTGGAAGAAGATTCCTATGCTTCATACACAGCATCCATCTCTGATATTAATAGTCCTCTACGCCCCTCCCTCATCATGGTACAAACATCATCATATTTCTTGACTGTACATAGACAATGCACAAAAGCTCCAGTATGCAGACTCTCAGCTCATTCTCCATAGTCTTGTATCCCTCAATGAACCTAACCCTCCAAACTTTCCTACTTACCTTGAACTGGTTTTGTTGGTTCCACCAGTCATGCTGCTGGAAGCCAAACTACAGCCAAGGTCAAGTAACTGACAAGGCCTGGGTGTCTGGAGGAGTTTCCTGTAGAGATCAAAGTTGATAACATTCAGTTCCAGTTTCTAATCTATACCCAGCCTCAAGTTCCCCCTACTGGGTATACTTTTCCTGTGCGGAGGACTATGCCTTCCTTTGCTGCTTAGAAAGCCTTCCTCTTTGCCATGTATCTTTAGCTCTTTGCTTAAAATTTCTGATTCTGTACCTCCTCCAGTTTATTGTCTCCTTGGAAGACACCATTTATACAGTCTAACCTTTATACTTACCTGGAGAAGAGGTTTCCATTGGTGGCCAGTAGTGTGGCTGGATAGGAGCAGAAAGGTAAAAATAAGTTAGAAGGAAAATTAAAAACACCTGAGTTGTTTCTTAGGCCATGAAATAGCTCCACTCTTTCCCTCTATTATTATTGCAGGCCATCTTAGTGGTACAGAGTTTGGGATCCCAGTATCATCTAACACAGCCTAAGAAGTACAGCAGACATGTCAAGCAAGCACCTAGCCTGGAGTCTGAACTTACAATCTGTAATTGAGTTCTAGTCAAGGACCTTTATGACCTGAGCATGGGGGTCACTTAGATCTTTACGATCTTGATCCTGCCCATCATATGGGTCTCTTACAAGTCTCTGGAGATACTGGAAAGAGGCAGTTCTTTTATCTTTTATTTAAACCCTTCTCCTCTGTAGCAAAATTTACCCCTTAAAACCACTTCTCAGGCATGGGGATATAGTTTAGAGAGAGAGAGCATTTGCCTAGCAGAATGAATCACTGGGTCTGATACCCAATATAAAGAAGATAAAATAAAAAAATAAATAAAAATAACAAACAAACAAACAAAAAAGAAGATGAAGTAGAAGAAGAGGAAGAATCACTCAAACTTTTTTGGTTCTCTGCACTTCTAACAAAGAAAAAAACACAAAGATACAGAAGATTTTATGGTACTTTGATATTGTCTCCTCAACCACCATAAAAATACTGTCCGAAATCATAATAGGCAGGTGAAGAAATGTTTCTAAATCTGGAACACTTTTGTTATTGTATATCAGAACAAACAAGCAACAAGAAAACTAAACTATTCTTTCCACCCAAAGATGACCCTGATTCTCTATGAAGTTTCCCCTCCACCCTATTATTAAATCACACCACATGGTCCTTCTGCACTGATTCCAACCTCTTACAGCTGTACCACTCACCCTCCGCTCCAAGACTCAAGTCGTCTTCAAAGCTAGTCCCATGGCTAGAGTACCCTGCCAAAAACATCACAGAAACATGGCAGAAAATAAAGTCAGAACATAAGACAAATGCATAGACACAACTGCACACTTGAACATGTCCAAGGATATGACTTAGATAACTACACAAATATGCTGGATATCTACATGTCCACAAATATTCTCCCAGCTTTATGTCAGCAATCACAGTCATATTCTGATTAAGAATTATATACATCCATGTGTAATTTATCTGTGTACTTTGCCACACATAATCATAATCATGCACACAATCTCCTGCCAAGTAGTTAACACGTGAAGATGTGTGACCACACTTAGGGACACACAAATATAAATTCGCAAAGATCGCAAGGTTCTTTTCTTCTCCAATAGTAGTAACCTATGAATATTAGAATCATTTGCTTTGAGGTGACACTTCTCTTTGGACTTTCTAGACTCTTCTCTAACAAATAAACGGTATTTTCCAGAAACTAAAGACACTCATAATCTCAAACACACACATAAATGTAGCTGTGTACACACACATACATACATACACTCAGCTGCACAGCATTCAAAAATAAAAATACTAGAACAGCTCACCACTGCAGTTGGATTGCCCTGTTTCTTCAGAAAGTCCTTCCTCAGTGTCTCTAAAGCCAAAAGAAAAAAATTACATTTTCATGCCTTTCTTCAAATAGCTCCCACATGTTCATATAATTTTTCCAGTGAGAATCAGCACTATTGAATTTGCTTTCATATGGAAGACAATTAGGCTCTGACTACTTGGCTAGCAGGTTCATAGAAGTAGTGATGAGGGCCTGAGATTGCAATATGTTGTATTTCCTAAACGTGCTACTGTTGTTAAGGCTGCATAGCCTGAAATTGGTTTTGCAATGGTTCATCAGTCTTTATCAAGATAAGAAAAAATACAGAAGAAAAACTGGGGAAATATGTTACTAGAGTAGAAGTTTTTGATGCCATTATAGCTATCACTTCCTAGAGATCTATTAAGTAGAATCTGACAATATCTGACATCCTAATTTTTATATAACATATACAAAGGTCAATTTTTTCAGGTTTTTGTCAGTTCACCATATCTACCCACATCCCTTCACTTTTCTAGCACCCAAACTCTTACTTGAATATCACATCTTTCAGGAAACAGAAGAAACTGTGTTCTGTTAGACAGTTTTAGGTTTTGTAATGATGTCTTATCAATCATTCACCATATTGAAAAACAGAAATTAGCATAACAGATAGTAAGAAGAAGATGCAATATGACAAACAAAACAAATTCCCTTCCTCTAAAATTGGTAAGCAAAGTAAGCTGTGTAAGTACTGGGTAAAATAAGGTGCCAAGCAAGTTTCCAAAGGATGAAAAGCAACCAACATTCCTACACAGCTATGGTGCCTGTGAACCCCAACAAGAAGCAGCATTGCAGGATAACCCTAATGATACAGTAGCAGCACACATATCTTAGCAGTATTCTATAGCTCTGTAATTGGATGTGAGACTGCTCAACAAGAGGGAAATCATCTCTGGTACTGGAAACCTATCCAGCTACCCAGGGCTAGTGAAGTTATGGATTGTGGAGGAAAACTTACAATCATCGCTTTACTTAACCATCATAATCTCTAATTACACTCTAATTATTTGTCCTTCTATCCATAAGTATAATCATCAAGTATAATCAACATAACTTTTGTTTGCAAATGATCGTGACTATTGCAGAAGACTGCAACCAGTAAAAATGCAGAATTTTGGATCCTAGTCCTAACTAATATCACTAAACACAGCATCTACACCTAAGAATCAGGGATGGGAAATGAAGATTGTAAGAGCCAGAGGAACAGGGAGCTTTCTGTAAGATTGTTTCTTCTATGAATATCAGAAGCTGTACACATAAAGCCTCACCAACATGACTGTCTAAGCATGGACAGAACAAGGACACTAATAGACATGCTAAAGTGGACAGAGGAAAGCCCATGAAGCCTCAACACTACACAAAGACCAAATAAGGAATGTTGAGAGTGGGGAAAATAGCTTTTCCTGGGGTAGAGCATAACAAATTGTTATCCAATATCATGATCCAATATCCAAAGATTATCCCTGAAAATATACATACAAATAATATTACAGATGGATCAGATTATATTTAAAAATATGTGTATATAATACATACATATATATTATATACATATACATGCTTATATATGCAACGACAATTAATATAAAAAGAGGCTATGAATTTGAGTGAGAGGAAAGGGGGTTTGGAGGAAGGCGAGGGTAGGGGAAATCATGTAATCATCTTATAATCTCAAAAATAAGATAAATAATTCTTAAAATACCTTTTCTCTTCATCTGTTCTGTCTTCATCTATCCGGCAGCTGCCATGATTTAAAGCTTGTCTGCCCTGTGGCTTTTACCTCAAATTCTAATAAAATGGTACTTAAACTTCCTTCCAAATTTTTTTTTAAGTAAGAGTAAGAATACCAAAAGGGAATTTGGATCTCTTGATTTTTATCATCTAATCCTACCTGAAGCACTGATACATTTTGAGTTTGGCAGTATTTACTTTCCAAGTATTTTTGAGATGGAAGCTATGACTGATGCTTTGGGTGTAGCCTCAGGTGGAGTCCGGAGTGGAGAAGTGTGGGTGAAGGGGTTACAAAGGCTGAAGTGCACCTGACGGGGCTAGTACTAAGCCAAGCTTCCCTTCTGTCTGTGTACAAGCATGTACTTAGCCAGATGGCTCTTGAAGTATCTTAGATATTTAACAATGAAAAGGGACTCATAACTGAGAATCTGTAAAGTTGTGCTTCAGTTTTATGAAGTTGATCGCATATATTAGCATTTTCAGCCAGTACCATAATTTCAGTACAATCATGAAAAATGTCGACTATGGTTCTTGAATCTGAATTTTTACTTTGTTACAATAAAATTGTGTGTAAATATACATAATAAGGTGTGAAATTACAGCAATCCAATTGAGAATTGATAATTCAGTTAAGGAAATGATCAACATCTTTAGGCATCAGAGAAAGGCAAGTCAAAACAACTCTGAGATTCCATCTTACACCTGTTAGAATTACCAAGTTCAAAAACACTGATGACAGCTTATGATGGAGAGGATGTAGGGTTAAGGGAGCACTCTTCCACTGCTGGTGGGAATGCAAACTGGTACAGTTGCTTTGGAAATCAGTATGACCATGCCTTAGGAAAGAGAATCAAGTCTAACAAGTCTAAAATGTGAAATTTATTGCTCTTTCACATATATGAGTTAGCATGACAATAACCTTACACATTGTTTTATACGAAGTGCATGCATTTCAAATGTGACCTATCATATGGAATTTTTATACATGTGATGTCATCTTAGCATTCAAAAAGTTCCATATTTTGAAATACTTTGAATTAGAGCTACAATTTCTTCATTTGTCTACTGCCATCAGAATAACAATTAAAACAGAATATTATTTTACTTATACATTACTCAATAGAAATGTCTGCACATATTCTGAAAAGAAAACTGTTATAAATAACACAGAAAAAAGCAACAAAATCTTTAATTTTTAAAAAGTGAAAAAAAGTTAAAATAATCTATGTCAGTTAATACTGAACAGCAATCAAAAAGGATTGATAGATTCACAAAAATGGGTGAATGAACATCACAAATAATGCAAAGCCAGAAAAGGCAGTTCAGAAAATGCCAAAACTTGATGTGGGAGTCCCTTCCGTATGTTGAGAATACCATTGGTTAATATAAAAGCTGCTGTGAGCCTATTGCAGTGCAGAATAGGGCAAGGCAGGAATTTCAAGCAGACAGAGGAAGAGAGAGTAGCCAGGGTCAAAGAGAAGCCATGTAGTCGCTGCAGGAGACAGACACGCTGGCACTTTGCCAGTAAACCACGAGCCTCATGATAAAAATAAAATAGTAGAAATGGGTTAATTTAAGATGTAAGAGCTAGCTGTAAATATTCTTAAGCTATTGGCCAAACAGTATTGAAATTACTATAGTTTCTGTGTGATTATTTCAGGTCTGGATGGCCAGGAATGAACAAGCAGACTCTGCCTACAAAAACATAAGTACGACGTTATATCAACATATTGATTAACCCTGCAAGGCAGAAGAGTGACGGAAAAATTATGAAAAAGGGCTTTTAGAATGTTGGTGGTGTTCTGTTTGAATTATCTTGATATTTCTCTTTGTGAAAATCCATTCAGCTACTAGTTCATAGTCATTTATCTTTAAGTAGGGATATTTTGCTTCAATAAAATTTAAAGTAAAAATAAAATTGTGCTGGTATATATGATACATTTCAATAAAATTTACATTAAAGCGACACTGGTCAAATTCCTGATTTCTGCAAATCAAACTTCATTACCAGTACAAGATATAAGACACTCATCCTATAGTACTCAGATTGTCCCCTGTGTATGACTGTAGTACAAAGACATAAGACAGAATTTTTTTTTTTAAAAAAAAGAGAAATTTGGAAATATTTTCAAAGCATAACAATTACCCTTCAAGAACAAGGGTAAGCAAGTTTGCAGGCTTCTTTGTGGTATATTAAATTGTTTTCAAGAAAAGAGGTGGTACTATTTTAAAGTCTCTGAACCCTTCATGGTTTTGAAGTCCCTGAGCCTTTCCTGTGTTCTGCTACTGAGAAGGAATATAGTCTACCTCCAGCTCTTTCATTTTAGCCACACCATGTAAAACTGCAATCAGAATGGGAAAAGTGGGGGCTGCCACTACTCCCTGGGATTCTAAGAAGAGGCAAATTACCATCTATTCTGAGCTCTATTCCAGATCTCTCCTGGATTCTCAACCAGGTGAACTTTATTTCAGTTCTGAGCTATATTTGATCCACAGCCTAGATCACCAAGTGACCCAAGACCTAAGTCTCTTCCTCATGCCTGCACATCAAATTGATTCTTACTCTTTTCCTGTCTCTGAGTTTACAAGGACGGTGTCCACCATCACAGTCAACCACCAGCCGCATCTTTGCTTGTGAGAACTTACCCACAGCCCTGCAGCCAGTCCTCAATCTTATTGATTGGATTTCCTAGAAAAAGCAGACGCTGGTTATTGTGGTAACTGAAAAAAGCCACACCGCCTCAAACAACTCAGGGCATTCACCAAGCTGCCTTCACATAAGCCACAACATCCATAGAGGGGAGATATAAAAGGGATGTATTCATATGTAAAGATGACATATATGTCTCCTGCCTCTGCCTCTCTTCTATCTACCTCAGAAAATGGCAAGTTCCAGTGTCCAGGCTACCATGCTTCTGCTTTCTTTTCCCAAAGATTGGCAATAGGGATGGTTCCTTTCCCAAAACTAAAAAAATGAAAAGAAAAAAGAAATGAAGAATGGTAGAGAGGGATACATGAAGGGAGGAAGGAAAGAACTATCAGGAGAGGGACAGCCCTAGGCCTGTGTTTTCTAACAACTAAAACAGGGTGGGTTTATCGGTGCAAAAGTTTTTGTTTCAGACTACATTTCTGGTCTTTCTCATTGTACTGCAGATAATATGGGTATGTGAGAAAGAACCCACTGCTTGATTGAGCAAAGAATCTTCAGAGAGACTTCTCAAAGGCCACACGGCAATCAGAGTTGCAGCCTGAATCTGGGCATAGACTGTATGTAGTCTTGTTACACAAGCAAACTTAATTCACAAACAAGCCCTCTTCCTTTGACACTCACAGAAGATTCTCAGGATGGTGCAAAGGTGTTCCTTTTTGTTTCCTAAACATATGCGTGCCTCCTCCTCACACAATTCACATATCATATTACACTACACCTCTCTTACACTCTTTGAAAAGAGCCTCTGTCAGGTCCTACTTTAAAGCGAGGTCACTTTCCATCCTTTGCAGACTTCTGCAAGACACAGTGGATATCTGTGTGATGTCCAGAAGCTTCTTACCTTCCTGGAAAACATCATCCAGGCTGGAAGGCTCGGGATCCAGTGCATCCTGCAGGGCAGCTGCAGCCTCCTCTTCCAGGACCTGGGTTTGCCAGTTACGACTTTGTTGTAACCATGCCCTTCGTTTCTCCCAGGATGTGGGGCTCAGCACTGATGCTTCCATGGTCCTGGGCCACTTTCAGGCTTTTCTACCACACTGACACCCTCCTGGAGGATGAAACACAAGGAAAATCCTTCACCCTCTATTCAGAATCCACTCCTATTAAGGTGACTCCTAATTTTCTGTTTGGACAAAGAGTCTGTTCTATTTGCCTAATTGGTAAAGAAATTATGCATAGCCATTTGCTGTTTCAGCCCATCCACTACCACCACCAAAAAAGGGAATGCCCTGAAAAATCTAAGTACCAGGTCAAAGCTTTCAAGTCAGTGAGTCTAAAAACTTCAAACACCATAGGAGTTTGAGGTCACCAAGGAAACATTTTTGACTTAAGTAGTCTCTATTTCTCATGGTAACTGAAATACCCTATTTTGAAACACTTTTCTTAAGGCATGTTTGTTAGCTCATACCTGTAGCTCTAGAATTCAAAAGGCTGAGGCAGACAAATCTAAGCTACAGTTCAACATCTCCGTGTTTCAAGAATCTGTTTAAAAGAATTGTTTTCTTTATTTTTTAAATTTTTGACTCTCAAAATTTACCATTGCAACTAAAATATTTGAGGGACTGAGGAGATGCTCTAGTCAGTTAAGTGCCTAGCACACAAACGTGAGGACTTAAATTCATATCCCCAGCACTCACATATAAACCAAGTACAGGGATAGATCTATAATCATAGCTGTGGATGCAACATGTAGGATCATTCCCTGAAGTTTGCTTGTTGGGTAGACAATCTAGTCAAATCAGTTAGCTTTAAGTTCCATGAGAAACCCTATTGAAGATGGATGCTATAAAGTAATCCCATACTAGCTCAGAATTGAGCATAATAAAGGGTTCTTTATTCAGGAGTAGACACAGAGATCATGGTCCTCTGCACGAATGGGGAAAAGGAACCAAATCCAGCAGCTGAGAGAGTGTGTGTGCAAGCTTTATGGATGCATTTATAGTATAAGAGACCATGACTGGGCTGGTGTCTTAAAGTCTATTGCCTGAAGGAGTTCCCACAGCATGCCCCCATTTTGTCTAAATAAGAGAATTCTAAGTTCAATACAAAACTATATACAATAAGAACAAATATAAAGTATAAACATTAGAATTACAATCAGTATAAACAATATCAAGCAACAAATATATGCTAAATGTTTCAATAATTTTCCTATCCTAAGAAGTCTAAGTCTTGCATTAGAAATGGCTTGGCAGTCATGAGAGAATAATAACTATGACTACCTAATCTTCAACCCCATCAAAGACATTAGAGAAAATAATATTACTTGAGTAAAATGGAAGTGCAATCAAGCAACTTCCAAAATGTGCAGTAAATGACAGAGACAACTGTTTACCTAGGCAATCATCCAAAGTTTCAATTGCATTGTTGGAGCAACCAACTTTGGCTAAGGCCTAGAGTAACTGACAGACAATTTTCAGAGGCAGGAAAATTTTCAGAACCATCTTAGTCTGTTTTGGCAAGGTTTGGCAGTCTTTTTTCTTGTATCCTGCTTGTCCTGTTCGGACACCATGCATTTTGTCAGTGGTCAAGAGATTGGCAGTTCCTTGCCCAAAGGGTAGTTTTGCCAAGAAGAAAACAAACTCCAAGTGGAGTGTCTTCAGTGCCCAACATTCTCTTGGGAATAGATTGGTGCTGCCAGGAGCAATTATGTCTCATGTCAACAGAACCCTAAGGTTTTTTTTTAAATGCCATATTCTATAGTTCTTTTAAATTGTTAAAGATGACCTACCTATGTGGAATACAATCTTTATGTATCTAAAGAATCTGATTAGTCTAATTATATGTGTGACAAACATATATGACTATTGACATGTAATTCTTAATGCTTCTATAGCTTAATAAAGAAAGGCCTCATATTAGAATATTAAACAATCTTTAAAGAACTGTGCAGCAAATGATGACAATGACCTTGAAATGCAAACAGTGTGTAAGTATCTTGATCAGAGGTAGAAATGTATACTGAAATGTGATAAATATATCCTAAAATTGTATCAATGTACAAAATGTCTTAAGCGGAGATATAAACATGCATGCATATAATATGAACAAAATAACTTTGCCTAGGTGTAGAAATATTGTAAACAGAAAAAGGAGCATATTCAATATAACAAACACAATTTGAATTTGTATAAATATACAAGAATCTTTACAAATATAAATGGTCTATAATTAATAACTCACAAGTATTTATTCTATAACCTCCTATTATTATTAGTGTGAATACACTCACACTAATCTACTTATTATCCCATCCAATTTCTCCCCTTTTTTTCGAAGAAGATCCCTGAGTCTACATAATTTCCACCCCAACCCCCAACCCTATACCAGTTATAATCAACCCATAATTGATATCCCTAACTCTGAGGACAAACTTTATTGGGAGATGGGAGGTCATATTCTAGAATTGCTTCCAGCTGTAATGGGGCCAATGTTCTTTCAATGGGATTCTGTAAAAGTAAAATGATGATTAAGTTTCAAGATTACTTTCTGGAATAAATGCAAATAGTCTCTGAATATTTGGTTGGGTTTTTCTGAAGTTCTTATTTGAAGTTCTGGCCAGAACATTGTAAGAAGGTGCAACATTTCAGCTAGCCAAGTGGGAATCATTTTGAGCAGCTGAAACCCAAAATTGATTTTAAAGTAGTGCTAACAATGTCATGACATCATATCAAAGCGGTCGAATCATTGTTCTGGGGCCCCATCTTCTTCCTGGAAACTTTAAAGATTACTGCAGGAAAATTTATTGTTCATTATGGAAAACTTAAACATTAATCATATAGAAATACATTCAACAAAAGGTATGATAGAAACAAACATAGGTATGGAGAAAAGTAAAATTTTTCTGAAATTATTTCTTTTTTCTGTTCCATATCAGATGGCTCCTGACATGAAACAGAAACTCTGAATTTTTTCTTCAACAACATGCTTGGATTTAGACAAGGTAGTCATTGTCCAATTCCAAAGCCAGCTTTGATTTTTAAGGATGGATATATATATATATATATATGTATATGTATATATATATACATATATATATGTATATATTCAGGTAATAAAATTTTACCCTGCAGATGACCTGTCCTCATAAATCATTTTTCTCTTTGCTTGGTAGTCCTTTCTGGATAGTTATCTTTTCTTCTTTAGGCATCTAAATATCCAGGTACTCTTGACTTTTTGAACATGAGTATTTTCCTGCAAAGACAAGAATAGGACCCTGCCCAACTGTTATGAGGTTTTCTTACCACCTGTATGATTGTCACAGCTATGAATGAGTTGCCATTTGTGTTTATCAATAGGTTTCTTTTTTTAAAACTAAATCTTTATTAATTTTGATGGCATTCATAGGTTTTATTCTTCTGTAGGGACAAGAGTTAAACTCCTTCCCCAACACAGCATATCTCCTGGTTTCCATTCTGAGGTCAACACATAATTGAAAAACATTGACTAATTTAATTCAGAATTAATTTCTATTGTCCAATGTTTCTCTGTTGTTATTGTTCCTTTCTTACTACCCTTAAGAAAATTCAAGGCTAATAAATCATTATGAAATCAATTTCTGGGGGTATCTTCCATCCCTTTCTGTTTGTTTAATACATATTTTACAGTTTGATGTGACCTTTCTAAAACTGCCCGATCTGTAGGATTGTTTGATATGCCTGTAATATGCTTTATATTATAGTAAGCAAAAAAAACCTGTTTCATTTTTTTAGAGACATACATTGCATCATTATCTGTCTTTATTTGTGCAGGTATACCGATATTGGCCATAACTTCTAATAAACGTGTGATTACTGAATCAGTCTTTTCTGAGCTCAAAGCAGTTGCCCATAGAAAACCTGAATAAGTGTCAATGATGTGATGCATATATTTTGATTTTCCAAATTCTGCAAAGTGGAGCAATCCATCTACAAGATTTCATTCCTCTGAGTAGTACCCTTTGGGTTATTCCCTGCAGGTAGCAGTGTTTGGTTATAGAAAGAGCAAGTAGGACATCTCTTTATAATCTACTTAGTTCGTTGTCATGTAATAGAAAACTCTTTCTTTAAACCTCTGCTATTAACTTGATACTTTTTATGAAATTCTGAGGCCTTCAGCATATTTCCAAACAATAATTGATCAATTTCTGTATTACTCTGTGCTAGAAAACCTGGCAGACCCATATGGAATTGCATGTGTGTTATGTAGATGGGACAAAGCCTATTTGTAATTATATCTTGAACCTGAATGAATAATGAAGTCAACTCTGCATCATTTGACTTACAAAGTATTGGCACGGGGTGGGGCTACTGAGCATTCCCTATGGGAGCATAGTTCACTTATATCTCCTAGAAGGCTGAGAATTATTATAAGTAGTTACTGTGAAGGCAAATTTTTCTCTGTCCTTTTCTTACAAGGGTATAGTGAAGAAACAATCTAATAAATCAATAACTATAAGAGGTTATCCTTTAGGTAATAGGGAAGGCAAAGGAATTCCAGATTGTAGAGTATCCATAGGTTGAATTACTTTGTTGTCAGCTCTTAGATCTGTCACCATTCTCCATTTTCCTGATCTCTTTTCAATAACAAATACAGGAGAATTCCAAGAGCTGGTTGAGTCTTCAATATGGTGAGCATCTAGTTGCTTCTGTACCAGCTGTTCTAAAGTCTGCAGTTTCTCTTTTGTTAACAGCCATTGTTTAAACCATATTGGTTTCTCAGTTAACCTTTTTAAATGTTGGGCCATTAGTATCTCTGAAGATTTGCTAGTTGCTTTGTGTTCTTGCACAGCCTGAATAGCTCATGACCTTTGTTTATAGCACCTTATAAAATCCTTCTGCAGAAATCTTAAACTGAGTATTCCATTGCTACAGCAGGTCACAATCCCACAAATTCACTATGATATTATCCTCAGGCTTGCTCTCTGTCCTTCTAGTCCTATGCATTCAACTCATCTTGTGCTTTGTTTGACTTGAGATAGAGTTCCAATTCCCAGGAATTGAATATATGCCTCTTGAAAAGGGCAATTTGGAAGCCTATGTCCACTAATCCCTAAATTACAATATTATTTACACACACTATTAGCTTTGGTCTTTTACCATTTATAGAGGTCTGGCAAAATTATGCTTCCTATTTCCTATTGGAATTTTTGATTCATCCTCCATTTTTATTCCATCATCCAGAACAGTATGATTTTTTTTTTTTACAGCAGGTAATGGAATTTTTAAATTTTTCCCGGTGGGGCATGTTCTCCACATTGACTGGGAATGACTAGACCATGTTTCACATTGGGGCCTGAGAGAGGCCCCCTAAGGAGTTTCCCAATGGTATCAGGTTGCTTTGTCTGTCTTTTGTTGATCTACATTCATCAGTCCAATGTTGGCCTTTGCCACATCTTCCACATAATCCAGAAGATTGAGAACTTCTATTTTTGCCATTCCCAGAGGAGACATTATTTCTAAAAATTCCTTGTCCACAATCTATTGTCAGATTTCCTTTTCTACCACAATTAAAACATTTGGCATTTTGATATCTCCTCATAACTTTGGACATTACTTCTACTTAAGCCCAGTAATATAGTCAAATGTTTCATTTCAATGTTCATTGTATGCAGGATCCATTCATTCAATAGTGCTGATCTAACCTTTAAAAGTCCAAGTATCTTTTTGCATTCTAAGTTGACATTTTCAGAAGCCAGAGATTCAATAAGTACTTGTCTAGCTTCTGGGTCTGTTATTCCTATTTGCATAGCCTTAGTTAATCTTTGTAAAAAAGTAACTGAAGTGTTCTCTTTGGCCCTGTTTAACCCTAATATAAGATTCAATTATTTTTCCTTGTTCTTGAATCCTGTCCCAAGTATTTAAGATTGCTGTGTGGCATAGGGACAAGATGTCTTCATCATAAAGAGCTTGATTCTGTGGGTCAGCATAAATGCCCTCACTAATAATTTTATCTTGGGAAGACTCAAATTCTTTTGCTTTTTCCTGTTGTTCTAAATTTTTTCCTCTTCTCGCTAATAGCATTTCCATAGCAGTTGAGTTCCATCTCTATGGACTGCTGAGACTAATTGAAATCAATTTTGTGGGGTTGTCTTATTGCTTGAAGCCCATCTTTTCACCATTTGCTAACAGTTGATGAATGCAAACCATAAAATACTACTGCTTGCTTAATTTCTTTTAAATTGCTCATACCTATAGGTTTACATCTACATTCTTTGGATCCTTTTGTCCATTTAGAACTTAATGGTTTGTCAGAAGTGATTAGAGGGTATGAAGTTAAAATCCTGGGTAAGTCATCTCTGACTGTGACATGTACTGGTGATGTTAAATCTTGTCCTTGAACCTTCTTTCCCTGCTCATCAGCTCTGATAATTTCCTCACTCATTTCAAATCATTTTACCACTGCATTTTGTAAAGCCTAACTCTCTTGACCTGCATATAATTCTAGTGCTTTCATTGAGGCATTTAGCCTCTGGTTCTTATTCTGCACATATGATTCCAAGGTATGAAAATTTCCCATTAAGCATTATTTCTCATTCTTGGATATCATTTGGATGGTGTGCAGATGACCTTCCTGGAGAGATATTCTATCTGCTAATGTATCATAACTTTTTTTTTTAGCAGATTTTGATTTTCAAACTCAACAGCAAATTCAATGAGTCCTTTCATATTATTTCTCAGTACTCTTTAACATGGGTTGAATTTTGTCTGTCAGATTAATTTTATTCTTTTCAATGGTATTAATTTTGTCAGCTTGCTGTTCAGTATTAGTCTGTAAAGACTGTATCATTTCTTAAAAGTGACTGATTCTTGGCTCTCTTATCAAACCATTTTCTTAAGGACATAATATGAAAAACAAATCTAAGTCCCAATATCCAATAAATGGATATATCAGAAAAACCATACAAACCTTGCAGAATACCATCCACAGCATAAGCAAAAAGGTTATTAAATTCCTGGATGCTAAAGTTATCTGCAATTATGTAACTTCCAAATATATTGATTTATTTTTTAATCAAATAAAGTTACCTCCTTTAAGAGATTTTAGTAAGCTGTTATAGATGTTATTTGCCAACAGGTGTTGTGGTTGCCACCGCATAGCAACAGAGACACAACCAGCAGTAGCATGAACAGTCCTTCCTGCTCAGTTCCACTTTGGCATCTGCTTAAACACTGACAAATGTGTTTTGCATGACAAATTAGGAGCAATTAAATCAATTATATACATGAAGATTTTTTTTTTTGGTGGTCAGAATATCAAGGAAGCCAGAGCTTGTGAGCAGGGAACAAAAACTGGAAAGCGTGCAATTCACCACACAGCAGGGAAAGTGGCACAGGGGGGCATGCATGAGCCAAAGAAATTACCAAGCTGTTGCACGGTACCTCCACAGTGGTGGGATTTTGAAAAAAAACAAAACAAAAAAACACCTAATAGGTGAAATCAAGTCAGGCAGGTGGGGGTGGAGACCTTCTAGGCCTCAAACCTTTTGAGCCTTTTGGGCCTATCCTAGTAGGCATGGAGTTGGGATTCACATGGGTACCAGATGAAGATGGATGCTATAGAGTAATCCATATTCACTCAGAATTGAGTATAATAAAGGGTTCTTTATTCAGGGGTAGACTCACAGATCACAGTCCTCTGCACAAATGCCGAGCAGGAACCAAATCTGGCAGCCAAGAGAGAGCATACAAGCTTTATGGCTGCATTTATAGTATAAGAGATCATGCCCAAGTGGACTAGTATCTTAAAGGCTACTGGCTGAAGAAGTTCCCACAACCCCTCCCCCTTTTGTCTAAATAAGAAAATTCTAAGCTTATCTCAAAAAACAAGGTGAAGAGAGATTCAGGAAGGCATTTCTATTGGCCACAGTCTGTACACACACACACATCCGCATTTACCCATGCATGCAATTCACACGCACACTCACCAAAATCTTAAAATTTACATTTTATTTTGTTTTTGGATTTGTTTGGTTTTCAGTTTGATATATTCTTTTCCCAGGATGAAAAGAAGATATAATATAAACAAGGAGATGCTGAGTTTACTATCTTAAGCCATGCCTCCAGTGGTCACTTTCTAGTTTGTGAACTTGTATTTCCACATTGACTATAAGTTACTTACTCAGTTTGTCAATGCAGTTGTCTGTCCATATAGTAATAGTTCATCTGGCACTTCTGCATTCTTCCTCAAAATATATACTAATGCCTCTAGGCACATATTCTGAGAAGAATAAATGGAAAGAATCATTCGGTTGCTCCAATAGTCATCACTCACTGTCTTGAAAGGCAGGCATTAATGCACACTCAGTCACAGCCACATCCCTCCACCAGGAGCTAGTAGACTAGCAACAAAACTTTCAGATTTTATTTTTCCATTCCCTGGAGCAGCCATGCATCACTTCATCTTTGGTGTTATACTTTGAATTGTATTGGTTCAGGAAAATAAAAGAGAAAAATATAGAGATTTCAAGAGCCTTCTTTTAAGATTCATTAGTGAGATGTTCAAAGATTCAGGTACTAAAACAGCTACCTTTTAAAACAACATCCTGAACATAAAATATTCTATTAGTGCAATAAATTTTTTTAGTTGATTTGTTTTGCTACAGATAAGATGTATACTGAGGAAAGACAATGTATATTGCTGCTGTCTAATCTTGGACCCTTCCCTTCAAGCCCAGTCCAGGTTTTGTCTTCTAGGTAAGGCAGTTGTTAGCACTGTGAGACTGTTATGCTCTGCACTTCTTTTTGCCTTTTAGGAAATATTCAATATTTCAATATTCTTAACTAAGCTCAGGTCAAAGGAAAGCTACAAAGAAGGTCAGCAGAAGAGACTTGCTGGCATTAGGTGATCGAGGATGGAGCTGCCTCCAGGATTCAGGAAGTCTCCATAAAGCCTGAATCAAAGTGTGTTTTCCTAGTCCTGCCTTCCAAAATATTTAATAGGCTGCTTCCAGCCAACCCAGAAAAGAGAATGCCAGAAGTTGGCTTACCTGTTTCTTTAATTCCCTCACAAAAATCACAGGGAATCCTTGATGTACAAGGACATTTTTGGTGGCTAGGAAAACTTCAAAGGAGGTCAGCAAGGGAAGGGAAGCATGGGGAAAAGGCAGAACGGTAGAGGGAGGGAGAGCTAAAGATGGAGGTGGAGGGAGTTGAGAGAGAATGGGAGAGAATGAGGAAGGAAAGTATGAGGGGAAGAGAGTGAAAGAAGGAGAGAGAGAAAGAGAGAGGTAAATGGGGGGAGAAGAAAGGACAGAGAAAGAGAGGAGAGACATAATGAGGAAGGATTGCCACACTGTACTCTGACACCTTATTGTCAGTATCAAAATCCCCCTGTAGCCCCTTGTTAGAGAAGATTCCCTACCTGGCATGACAAGTAAAAGGTCTCTGCACCCTCTTGGATATGTTTCTAGATTATGTGCCTCACATTATTGATGCTCTCATTCAAATAAGCTAATTTCCTCTCCACCTCTTTTAGCCATGGTTTTTCTTACATCTTTTCCTCTCCTTTTTCACCGTAAGTATTTGCTGTACTCAAGCCACAAATCCCCCAATCCATTCTCAACTAATTTTCTCCAGGAACCCAGGTGTAGCTTCTGCATTTGCCCTTAACCCTGTCCCTGTGTGACTTTTCTGCTTGACTTTTCATTTTGGTTATTATCATCAACATACATTACACTTTTATTAATCTCTCTTATGTTTTATTTACTCTTCTAATTAGGACATAAGCTCCAGGTAGGAGGTGCTTGTTTAGATTGTCCATTGCTGTGTTTCCAATGTCTGAAACAGAATCAAACACGCTCTTGGCTAAACATATACTCTAAATAAATGAGTGCTTCTTAGGTGACTATGCTCCATGGGAGCCCAGTGCCTTACAAGTCACCAGAGGCATACTCAGTGCTCAGCTTCAAGGCTTCCAAAAAAATTAACAATGTCTGGGAGCAGAACATTGGGAAAAAAGAGATGAGATGATTATGCTAAGGACTGTTCTTGCAACTGAGGACAGCAGTGACGTGTGGCTGAAAATGTCTGTTCCTTGTCTGTGCGTTCTTACACAGAATTTTTGCTTCCTGCAAATACCTAAAGGAAAGTGTGCATGGAAGCAGAATGTTCAGTACTTAAGGAGCCACAATGGAAGGCTTCCAAAACAGGCTGTAATTACAGGCAGCAGAAAGCAGTGAGCTAAGAGTTCTGCCACCCACTGCAAAGAGCAGTCATTTTCTGGCAATTTGGATGAGAATGGAATTGTTTCTTCACTTTAAAAGACAGCTATTGCAGGGGCTAGAAATATGGCTTAACCTCTAAGTGCTTGCAAGCAGAACAACTCAAGTTAGATCCTCAGAACCTATAAGAAAAAAGCTGAGAGCTACAGCACATGCCTGTAATCCCAACACTGAGAGTGGGCATAGTGTGATTCCTGAGTCTTCTGGCCAGCCAGTCTAGCAAATTCCGGCATCAATGTAAGACGCGATCTCACGATTTAAGATGGAGACTGATGGAAGAGAACTCCTGACCTTGACTTCTGGCCTCCACATGCATGTGTGCACATGCACGTGTGAAAATACTCACCCCCATCCACCCCTCCCAACACAGCACACCGATCATCTCAGGAGAGAGGATGTAAAGGAACCAACCTTACCAAATATGGTTCATTGGTGTGGGATCTAAATAGAAATTAATTTTCCCTAATCTTTGTCATGTTTGGGTTTATAGTAAACTGTTCACAAAGTAATAAATGTAACTATTGTAAGAATGGATAGTAATATTGGGAAATAGAAATAAATAGAAGGGTCTGGTTGATGTAACAAGACTAAAATATACTGCTGGCAGATAAAAAAACTAAGTGTTCTTTCTGGAAACTTGGAGGAAGTGGCAAATGATATCAGATAAGCACACCAACTGAGTATGCTACAAAGAAATGACAGATGGGGGTGGAGATGGCAAGGTGAAACTTTGGAGGCTTTTGGAGGGAGGCTGTCTAATATAGAGATAGGGGTGAAAATGGTTATTCAAAATGTTCCAGTCACAACAAGAGTCATCAGACAAAAACACATTCTCGCAATATAAAGAAACATCGTGCAGGGTAAAGAGCATAGGCAGGAATCAGGTCAGAATGCCAGCCACACAAGCTTGATGACCTGAATTTAATCGCTGCAATCTAAGGTAGAAGGAAAAAAGCTGAGTCTTGAAGGTTGCCCTCTGACTTCCCTACACATATACCATACACATACAAGCAATGATAATGGTAAATGATAATAAAAAGTAAAAGTGTAAAAAACAAACTGCCATTTGCATTCACACCATTTTACCAATCAGTGTCTAGCAACCAACATGTGCGCTTGTGTCATATTCAAGAAGACAATGTGTGCCGTGTCTGTGTTAATGGGACCATCCTTTGTACAATCTCCCTAGTGCCCAACAACAAGACATGGTATGGTGTTTTTCCAATGGCGGTAACTCAGCAAACCCTTCACCTCCTGAAGAGCAAGATTCATACTTTTTCTGGGAAGTTGCACTCAACTAGTATATGTCACTGAAGAGGTACAGACCAACTACCTTTCTCTATAGCCTCAGATCTTCTGTGTGTGTGCTACCTGCCTTGTAGTGAAGAGAAGCTATGGGGCGTCATCTTCCCAGGCTTTAGTTAATACAACATAAGGGCAACTCAAATCTGATTAAGGTTTAAAGCTTAAACTAGCAAATTATCCTATTTTTAGAAAATTATTTTCTACTCTATGTTTTCAATTCCTACTCAAAAAACTTCTCTGAACTCTACAATCTTCCTTGATGCTGATTCTGTTATAACATTGACTGTACTTATCCAATGTGGAGACAGAAGCCTGCATAACTCTTTTCTCCCATTTTCCCACTAACTCAAGAAAAGTGCCACATAGGGTCAGTTCTTGCCTGAATTCCCACTAAGGCTTCTCCCCCCATCATTGCCCTTTGTCCTTCCACTTCTCTAGATGTTTCTCTAGAATTGTTTTCCTTGAATTATTTACCATAGCCTACCAAGAGGTCTGGAATCTAACTACAACCAAATAGAGCAAGAGAGGATGTTCTTTGTTCTGTGAAGGGTATAGAAAAGGCAGAATTTATAGAAGTCAGGATGAAACCACATCTGTGGCTTAAGAGCAAAGGATTGTTTAAGAACTCTGAATGTCTGTCTTCCAATAAAATATCAAAAACAATGACTGCAGCAGTAGTGAAAATTGAGAAAATGTTATTATTGCTGAACTGAGAACATTGCCAGCATCTTGCCAGTTTTACATTGCCATTCCATTTTCTAGAAGAAGCAGCTGGAGTTTCATAATGCACTGACATGGTGAATCAAAGAGTGGGTATTAGTAATAACTGATTTGTGTAGATCTTCATATATATATATATATATATATATATATATATATATATATATATATGTCCCGTTAATTACTTCACTTAATCCTGACCAACACCTTAAGCTAATCATTAGTATCTGAAGCCTAGAGAGAATGCCTCATTCACAGATGGGTATTTGGGACCTTGAAGGGCTTGGATTTAAGGTCACATTGGTCTGATTCCATGTTGGAAAATCTTTCCACACATACTGAAATAATAAAGTAGCCTATTGTCATCCAAGTATCAGCAGATAATACAATCTGGGATGAAGGAAAGTAGAGACATTTTAGTAAATTCTCCACTTGACACACTGTTCAGATTTCTATTTTAGGATCTAGTACAGGAGAAATAGCATAAACCCAACACATTTTGTACTTAGCTGTGTGATAATCACAGCAAAAGTATTGCTTTGTTTGTGCTAGCATCATGGTTTTCTTCCTGCCTCCATCTTGGTGATTGATCTTGAAGCATACAACCCTCCCTTGGGCTTTCAGGGAAGTTTTCTAACAAAAAAAGATTCAAGATTCAAGATTACATGAAAGTGTTCTTCATTGTTTTGATGTTGTAGAATTAGAATATTAAGTAGAAGCTGTAGAAGGACACTGACTAAACTAACAGAGTTTACAGTAGTCACAGCCCTGTTCAGCACAGGCCCAGTTACTGAGCTTCTGGATTGTTTTAAAACAGTCTGGGAAACATTGTGGGAAAAGTAGGGATGGATTGGTTGCTTTCAGAAGGCCCGGAGCAATGAGTATCTACCACTAGAGCAATGAATATCTTCCACAATTTGCTGTGAACATAGCTTTCTCCCGCAAGGGAGAAATGTGATTTTCATTTAGAACTGGAAATTGTGGTTGATGCATTTCTGTGATGTGTTATATTAACAATGTGCCAAATGGGCTGCTGCTGCTGCTGCTGCTGCTGCTGCTGCTGCTGCTGTTGCTTCAGCTGCTGCTTCTCCCTCTTCCATCTCTCCTTCTCCTTTCTTTTATGTGTATTGAAAATAGACCTTTTTCATATAATATCCTGGTAACAGTTTCCCCTCCCTCTACTGCTCTCTGTTCCTTCCCACCCAGTTTAATATTTAAATACAACAAATGGGCCTACCACCATGAAGTTGACAAACATCAGTTCTGTTTATATGTGGCTCAACTTGGGGATGTTTTAAAAGGTCCAGTAGGTAGTGTTTAAAAGTGTTTAAAAGGCCCAGTTGGTAGTGTTTCTTTTTCTTTAGAGTGTTATTTAGAAACTCGGGGAAAAGTTAGGAAGAGCTTGGGTCTTGGAATCAGAATATTCCTGTTTAAAACCATAGTCTGTCCATTTATACTTGTGAGTCTTTTGAAAAATTATTGAACCTCCCTGTATGTTAAGTGCTTTCAATATGTAAACAGATAATTGTCACACATTTTGGGCTATCAGATATTAAAAGTAGATAATAAATAATGTGCAATATTGCAATTAATTTTCTCTTACTATATCCAATCTCTAAAAGTAGAATAGTTTTAAGAATCAGAATGTAGAAAAGGGAGTGGCCATCAGAATACACTAGAATGTGCAACACCGAAATGTTAAATAGGTGTGCTCACGTTAGGCACTGTGAGATAAAACAACCCTTCGGTTTTTTCTAAGTGTGTGTGTGTGTGTGTGTGTGTGTGTGTGTGTGTGTGTGTGTGGTATATATTTACAGATACATGTACCCATATGTCACCCATAGAGGCCAAAGGGCCATATTTGATATTTTCCTCTGTCATTCTCTGAAATACTCTCTCACTAAATTTGCGATGCACTGAATTGCCAGGCTGGCCAGACAGTGAGCCCTTGGGAGTCTTTTGTCCCTGCTACTTCAACATTGATAATAGATGTGCACCACCACCTCCAAATTTTTACATTTGTACTGAGGATCTGAGTTCAGGTACTCAGGAAGTTTTACCCATTAAACCATCTCTCTAACCCAATAGTACCTATTCTTATATAATGCTCAGAGGGATCAGAGAGAAATCTAATCCTTGTCACTCATTTTAGAGAAGAGAAAACTAGACAGAGATAAGGAGGAGTAAGGAGGGATAGGGGGAGAAAGGGAAAAAGGGAGGACAGAAAACAGGACTCACAAATTTGTATCCCAAATGTGTTCTCTCTTCTTTTTTTTTATCACACAGCCTTCTTTCTGCCACTCTTGGTTCTGGATGAGTCTTCAGTGGGCCTCCTTCCGCAGACACAAACTAGAAAGGTTTCTCTTCTCTGTTTGTGTGTTACTTATGCCCCATGTAGTACCTGTGAATTTGGACTGAAAGTGAGATCAAGCATAAGAAAAGAGAAAAAGGAAATAGAGTTTCCATGATGTGGCCCAACAGAATTTCTGCATCCATAGGCCAGGCATAGTCTTACTGATTCAGAAGACTGGGGAAATCCCAGAGCAAGCAGCATGTCTCTATGAACAGAGCAAACTTAACCTCAAGCCAGGCGGACCTTCCTCAAGCCTGCATACCCAGAATCTACAATAGACTATCACATTCCTTCCTAGATCAGTGATAGCTGTCTTCCTTGTTTCTGTTTCTCAATATTCCACTAGGAAGATCATTGGACCAAGGCTTATCCTTATGGTGTAAGAGCATTCTGAAATATTTATGGCCTAAGGGAGCACTTCAATCTCTTCTTTCAGGGGGTGGAAAAATGGGGTGTTATTTATGAAATAATAAAAGGAGAAAATGTCAGCTACTCAGTGTAACTCCTTTGACTTTCCTTTTTCATGCCCTTCTTTCCACAAACTAGCTTAGCCGGATACTGAAAGCAAACTATCCAAGTTCTTTCCCTCTCATTCCCTTTCTTCTTCCTTCAGCATTCAGATGTGAGTGAGTTTTGTGTTTATAAATGACCGTAGGAAATATTAAAATCATATATTTGGAGCAAGTCATCCTGTACTGTTGATGTGTGAGAGGCGCCATTTAAAAAAATATGGGTAAGCTACAAACATATCAAGAATAAGAAATAGCAGCTCAACCTGGCTAATTATACATGGCTTCGAACAGACATGTTTAGGATGAGTGAAGAGACTTCTTGACCTCTGAGTGATCCCTTTGCATTGATATCATTGATTCAAAGTCTTGTTTCATGGTCATAAAGTTATTTCACTTCTGTTCTCATCTTTCCCCTTTTTATTACACAGTAGATACACACAATCTTCTCATCCTTCAGTTTATTTGACACAATTCTCTTCTCAGCCTAAATCTGTGTTTTAGGCTTTCTCACTGGGCCTGGGCATGGTCTGGGCACAGTGCTGTGGGTTTGTGGTTCATCACTTTTCTTGGCCCCTAAGTGGAAATCAGGATAGCTCCTGGTCTGAAAGTAGAAAGAACTGCTTTTATCTTTTCCCTTGCTGTCACTAAGGGTGAAGAATCAAACTTTCTCTTTATCATCTATTAGAATCTGAATCCCAGGCCTTGAACCTAAAAGGATTGTGCTGGTTCTCCACAGCCACTATATAATGCTTCATGCTAGGAAAATATTTCAACTTTCAGAGGGTCAAAGGAGTTACGAGAAAATTATTAATATGATTATAAATAGCCTCTAAATGACCTGGGTGCTTGTAAATAAACCACGTATTGATTCTGTTTCTATCCCTCCTACTATGGCTTCATCTTGCTGGCAGTGATAATTCCTCGGTAGCAGTCAACCAATAAACCTGGTCTCTCCTCTTTTCACCATCGGTTCTTGCATAGGAGAACACAGACCTGTGGCTCTCACCACTCTTGCTGAATATCTGCTGAATCGGAAATTCGGGCACACAGTTTTCAAGCTCCCAAACACTAACTCCCCCTGAAACGCATAAAACCTCCCATTAAGGATATTTATGAAATACAAGTCACAAGTATGTCCTTGGTCATTGCTTCCAAATGATTATTATCTTATTAAGCCACTTCTACAGTATACTTTTATCATGATGGGGCTCACCTCTTCCACCCACTAATGACCTTAGTAGAACACAGGGCTGTGAGAAAAACCTGGTGTGAACGATATTTCTATGCCTCCCCCCTCCCCAGGATACAGATGGATGGTTACCCTGAAGCAAAGTGTGTTGGAGACTCCAGCCCCATGATTAGGTAGATCACTGAAAGGTGATCATATCTAGAATGAGATACGGAGAAAAATTTAGTGTTCACTGAATATGAACTGTGGGCCTCTAGTAAATCTGGCCTGTCATTGTCCAGCCATGTGAATTCTCCTACATAACTTTCACATACACCACTGCATTTTTCCTCCACATCTTCTCTGAAGATTCTAAAGAAAAAGATCCAGATTTAGGTATTCCTAAATTCAGAGATACGGGCTCTAGAACGGGACCCGCCATTCAGAAATTGTTGTCCTGAAATTGTTCTCCTTTAGAACTCTTCATAGTTGGAAATAGAATGAAGTGAGCCCACATGTGAGTTCCGCAAGATGCTAAGAAGAGCTCTCATGGAAAAAAATATCAATTCAACTCATCAAGTGAGACCATGATTCATGACCCTAGAACAATCTCATCTGGTAATCAGGAGGTAAGTGAGGCAACCTTGTTCAGAAAGGCCAGTGATAATGTGTAGAGTCGAAGTCAGGGATGGGAGGTTGTCTCCTGACACATCTCTTTCCTTGGAAGCAAGATTTTTCTCCTGACCCATGTCCTTCTCTCTATTACTACCAGCCCTACCCTGAAACCAAGCTAAAAGATACACTTACCAGAGGTAAGAAAGTTCTCCAAATGGGTCTGAGCCCTACTCAGAAGTGGTGACAGAACAGAGGACGGTGAGATTGTCTCATATCGAGGACGGTGACTTTCTCTCTGTTCTCATTCAACTGTCAGCTCAAAAGGGGAAGCGGATGTGAGAAAACACACACACATCTGCACATGCATCTGCACAGTCTCCGCCTCCTCGCTAGCCACATCCTCTGCTTCAATGTAGCAGAGTGAAGAACAAAGCATCTACTACCTGTCAGCTCATAGGTAGGAAGCTCATCCTCTGAGAGGACTGCTACTGTGTTTACCACACCTGGGGATGAAGGGAATCTGGGAAAGTCTCCCTTCATTTACTTAGAAGTAGAATCCACTCCTGCAGCCAAACAGAAAGGGGTTTAAAAATGAGACTTGTCTCTCGATAAAATCTATTCGCAATTATCCCAGAGGAGTGGACTTCTTCCTACCTGAGGTTTCCATAACTTTCACATTCAGGTAAATTCCCAGAAGTGGCTACTCAAATACTATCAGTGAAAGCAATTTTTATGTATTAATTTCTTTTTCAATTTTTATTGCATTTATTTGTATTCGTGTACGTATGTATACATGCATTGTGTGTGTACATACCCATGTCACAGCATGCATGCTGTGGCTAGAGGACAGTTTGAAGGAGTAAGTCTACTCCTTCTGCCATGTCGATCCTGGGGTTTGAACTCAGGCCATCAGGCTTAGCAGGCGTCTTCACTCACTGGCCACAGGTTTATTACTGAACACTTAGCTTGTTATGCTTAAACCACTTCAGTTTTCCTTATCCTAGAAAATGACTACCTTTTTTTTTTTTTTTAAAGAGTTGGACTTTTAAAGTCTATTACACCCTCATCTGTTTGCCATCTCCCAGTTTCAGGAAGCCTTACTGAACTCTTGAAGAGTTCGCCTCTTTCACTTTCACCCCAGGTAGCATTTAGCACCACTGACCATGCCTCCACCATTGCTCCAGCCTCTCCTGCTGGGCCTTTTCTTTGTGTCTTTGATGGTTCTCTATTCAGTCTAGATATCTGCTACATCTCTCTCCTGATTTTATTCTTTCTTTATAACATTATTTACTATCTTAGTTACCTCTCCAGTCACAAAGCACTTTAAGGAAAGAACTGATGTTGGTTCACCAGTCCAGCACAGTAGGGACGTCACAGGAAGAGCTTGATGCAGTTAGTGATGTTGCGTCTGCAGTCAAGAAAGAGAGAGACACAAATGCTTACGCTCAACTCACCTTTTCCTCTTTATACAGTCCAGGATCCCAGTCCAGAGAATGGTGCCACACACAGTGGGCGGGTCTTCAACCTCAAAAATTTATCAAGATAAACCCCCACGGCATGCCCAGAGGTTCCTTTCCTAGGTGACTCCAAGTCTCATTAAACTGACAATTGAAATTTAACTATTACACTTACTTATCAATACTTATCGGAATACTCATTTTACAAAGCGCTCCCCTCATTTGCTAACTCTGACTGCTTCCACATGTACATTCTCTTTTAATTTTAGGATTGTTCTGCATTGGGTTTCTTTTTCACTATGGCCCCAAATTTCATTTCAAGTCCCAATGGAGAACCCCCTGACACTAGTTAAGCACAGCATGGTAGGGAAAAGTCCAAGTAATGTTTTAAAAAAATTTTTAAAAATTAAGTTCTGGGGACATGATTTTCTTTTCATCTTTTGTTTCCCTATTCATTGAAATATGTCATGTATTTATTCACTGTATCTGAATCACATCCATCCTTCATCTCCCACCCTCCAACTCCTTACAGGGCCACGCCATAACATCAACTTTCCCACTTCATATGCTCCTTTTATCCTTTACTTTTCGATCGCTAAGTTCAAGTAGTGCCACACCCCTAAAGAAAAGGGACTCTCTCACCCGTCAGCGACTGCTAAATAGCTCTTCATGCTGGAATTTTTATTTGGCTTGGTCGTGTCTATAGATCTTCGATTTTTAATAAAAGTTTATTAATTTATAAAAGTTTCCATTTCCGCCTCTCCTTCCAACACCCGTCCACTCCCCCCACTCCCTCTCCTCCTCCCTCTTCGTCCCTAAGAGCAGTCAGGGTTTCCTGCCCTGTGGGAAGTTCAAGTTCCTCCCCCCTCCCTCCAGGTCCAGGAAGGTGAGCATCCAAACAGACTGGATCCCAAAAATCCATTACACGCAGAGGAAACAAGTCCCAGTGTCATTGTCAATGGCTTTTCAGAAAGACCCCGAGCCAGCCACATTCAGAAAATCCGGCCACATTCAGTGTCTATAGATCTTGAGTGAGTAATCATTGCTGTCCTGGGTTCATGTGTGTAACAGTCCAGGGAACAGTATTTCATGCCACCTCTCCACATCCTCTGGTTTTTACATTCCTTACCTCTTTGATGAAGTTCCCTGAGGTTTGGCATGGAGTTGACGCAGATGTCCCATTTACAGCCAAGCACTCGCAGTCCATTCGTCTTGTCACTCTGTGTAGTAATGCATCCTTGCATTAACCACTACCAATTGAGAAGCTCTCTGACCAAAGTTGAGAGCAGTACCAATCTACAAATATTTGGGAAGCATTTGATAACTTAGTCATTTAGACAAACAGCATCACCCAAAATTCTCCCATAAGGCCTATGACTTACCTAGGCTGTGAGTTTTGACCGTGTTTACAGCATCATCCATACATTTCCTCTTGTGAAGAAGACTATCTAGAGAACAATTGATTAATCCCATAAATACTCTTGCCACTATTGCACCAAATGAACACATCTGCCAGCCAGGTCAATATTGCACAATGCAGGGATCATCCTGGATAATACCATTAATGCCTTATTTTCCTCCCATCAGCCTCCATAGAACCTTCCAGAATTATAAAAGTTGACGCCACTCAAGATGTCAGCATTTTAAAAATATTTTATTTTTCCTTTGTTTTTTAAAAAACTCTTATACTAACTGAAATAATAAAGTGTGCATCATCTGTATGTATGCCTCAAGGGTTTGATGCTTCATCTTATGGCCGATTTGTCGTTCCAAGATGACTTTTTTTATTCTTTATAGAATTAGGTGAAAGCACAGAGTTGGATTCAGATACACCTAATTCCAATATGAGTATATGCCAATTACTTGAATTTATTCAGTATAAGTGTCCTCTTCTAAAAAAGTGAAATAATCCACAAAGATTCTCTTGACTTTAAAATATATAGCATCTACACCAATTTTTTATTATTTAATATCTATAATGTGGTTTGTTATGGAGAATTAAGATATTATGGTATTTGGAAAAACATATCATAAATGTACCAGAAAATGTTTTCAAGACTCTTGCCCGCTTAAGTCAAATATGCACCACTTTTGAATACTATCCGTAGGCAGTAACATTCGAACCATTCTGAGCGCTAATGTGCCCATCAGACAGATGGGTGGGACCAGGCGCAAGTCTGAAGCTGAGGAGCTAAGGCTCATTTGGAAGGTTGCCCAGACCTGGAGCATAGCCAGGACAGCTGCCCAGAGAGGCTGCCCCATGATACAGAAGCTGCTGCTGACAGCCCTGCTCTGACTTAGCAGCTGGGCCCCTCTGTCCAGGCCCAGATGCATGACATCTGTTCCATTCAGAGCTGGGTTCCTATAATAAGAAAAAAAAAACTCTTTTGTGTAGTAGTCTGTTTCTTTAAACTGCTCATGTGAGATGCTTAAAGACTTAATTCCTGCATATATCAAAGGACCAGAGTAGGAGGAGAGCCAGATATGGGGCTCCTGTTTCTAATCTTTTTTTTTTAAAGTAATAATACTTTTTATTAAAAAAATTGAGAGCTGGAGAGATGGTTCAGAGGTTAAGAGCACCACCTGCTTTTCCAAAGGTCCTGAGTTCAATTCCAGCAACCACATGGTGGCTCACAGCCATCTGTAATGAGGTCTGGTGCCCTCTTCTGGCCTGCTTCTGGGTCAGCTGCTGTTCAGAGGCAAAGCCTAGGCCATAGACAGTGTTGGCTCGACTGTCTGCCCACTGCCCAAACTTCTGAGAGGTTTTGGTGAAGGTCATGTTGGGGGTGACTGTGCTGTTGATGATAGCCTTGGCACCCCCGATGCTGATGATGCGGTACACATTTCGGGTGGCATCGTAGAAATAGGACACAGTGAGTGAGTGCTTGCCCGCCGGGATCCAATCCCGCTTGGTAGTACGGTCGATCTGGAAGACGTGAGCCCGGGTGCTGAAGATTGGCTGTTCCCTGGCTGTGGACATTGGCCAGGCTAAGCTGGATGGCATCTAAGGGGCACCTAGAGAGGTGACAGGAACCACTAGTTTGGTCTCCTGCGTCGCCGCCGCCGCTGCCTTAGGCCCGCGCTCTCCGCGCACCCCGCACCACCCGCGCCTTTGTCTCCTGATTCTAATCTTATCATTTGGGAGGCAGTGACTCCCGGGCCAGCCTGAGCTGTGGCTGTGGATGGGGATGAGGAACAGTGGCAGCTCCTCAGGGGTTTCTTGCAAGGAGAAATATGTCTGCCAAGGTACTAGGAGTGAAAGATCTTGAGAAGGGAACCCTCTCACTCAGCTAGCCTCTCCCTTCCCCCGAATCCCTCCTCTCAGTGCACAGAAGTTCTTTCCTCTGCCTAGATAAATCTAAGCCCAGCAGAACTAAGGGACAAGATGGTCTTTCAGAAATCAGGATGGTAAGGCCACTAACACTGTGATACTGGCTGTCTTCCAAGTATCCGTGTACACGTGCATGTACACATTCATGGGCACAAGCATCTGAAAGAGAAGCAATACCTCTTAAATATTATACTATACTATGATCCGATAAATTGGGGAAATACGAAGTTTTAAAAGGTCAAGAGTTTTTCTTTAAAGCTTAACTTCTTGAAGATTTTTATAAACATATTTGGGATGTGTCTCTTCAAGAAAGATGGAGCATTCTATTTTTCTGAATGACTGCCCATCTCTCTCTCTCTCTCTCTCTCTCTCTCTCTCTCTCTCTCTCTCTCTTTCTCTCATGTGTATGTGTATTCCTCAGGGTATATGTCAGAGAACAACTGTTAGGTTCTCTTCTGCCACCTTGTAGGATCTGGGAATCAAATTCAGGGTTTCAGGTCTGTGCATAGTGCGATACTCAGTCACTTCACTAACCTTACTTTGTCCCCCTTGCCCTTTTTGAGGTAAGACTGAGGGTGTTAGTGTTGGAAAATAGTCCCCTGCTTCTGTCTTCTCTGGATTAGATACTGGCATTTTGTCTTTGACCATACTTACATGCAATATTTGATTGACTGGTGGTCCATGGACCATCTCTCTTCTGTCAAAGCCCTTTCAGCTCAGAAGCTCTGGGCTTATGGAGATTCCAAGTGAATTCAAAGGTGTTTTATTCCAAGCCCAAGGTCCTAGGATGAGGCTGGAGTGAAAGTGCAGAGAAGGGCCATTTAAGGATTGAATAGTTAACTGAAAATCTACCAAAAAATCCATTTGGAGAAGTTGATGGACTTCAATAGTTTCAAATCTGATCTCTCTGCTTAGAAGAAAGCTTCTAGAAGGTTTGCTTTCTCACCACATCTGTGGTACAAAGTAACCACTCATAGGAGAGGAGGTGAGAGAGAAAGAAAAACAGACTGTTCGGAGATCAAAGAGTAACTAACATTAAGCTTTAGAATTGAAACTTTCCTAGTCAATTTGGGCTATGTTGTGTAGCAATTTATTCTGCGATAAAACATTTGATTTTGGATGGAAGCTTCTTAAGACCTCGATGTTCTAGAGTCCAGTGAAACATTCCTTCTTGAAGGAATGCTCACTAAAACTCAGGCAGTAAACAACACAAAGGCTTCCAGAAGTCCCTGAAACTGACTGTATTCACTAGTCCCTTCTTTCCCCAAACTTATTGAGCAGTAAGGACTGTTGAGACTAGCCCTGAGACTCCAGCTGCCTGGAAGTGGCAGAGACCAGGGGAGCTACTTGAAAAGACCTGCAGGCTTTGCAGTCAGCCAGGATTCCGACTTCCATGAGCTTCATCCACCATGGGGTGGGATTTGTTGATGTGATGTCTTTGAGTCTTTTCTGTTTCTCTAAGTAACCCTCACCAATACTCCTTTAAGTAAATCCTAGAAAATTTACTGGATGTTGGACTTCGATGATACCCTCGGTTCCCTATTTGGGATGAAAAGATACTCGTTTAAGTCTCCCTAGAAATAGTGTAATAAAAAAGACTGTTATAGTCCCAGGGGGCTGTCGAAGATGGCGGAGGGGCAGGTTCTGGTGTTGGACGGCCGAGGCCATCTTCTGGGTCGCCTGGCTGCCATTGTGGCCAAGCAGGTACTGCTGTGCTGGAAGGTGGTCGTTGTTCGTTGTAAGGACATCAACATTTCCGGAAATTTCTACAGAAACAAGTTGAAGTATCTGGCCTTTCTCCGGAAGCGGATGAACACCAACCCCTCCCGAGGCCCCTACCATTTCCGAGCCCCAGCCGCATTTTTTGACGCACTGTGCGAGGCATGCTGCCCCACAAGACCAAGCGAGGCCAGGCTGCTCTGGAACGCCTCAAGGTGTTGGATGGGATCCCTCCACCCTATGACAAGAAAAAGCGGATGGTGGTCCCCGCTGCCCTCAAGGTTGTGCGGCTGAAGCTTACCAGGAAGTTTGCTTACCTGGGGCGTCTGGCTCATGAGGTCGGGTGGAAGTACCAGGCAGTAACAGCCACTCTGGAGGAGAAACGGAAGGAAAAGGCCAAGATTCACTATCGGAAGAAGCAGCTCTTGAGGCCACGGAAACAGGCAGAAAAGAACGTGGAGAAGAAAATCTGCAAGTTCACAGAGGTCCTCAAGACCAACGGACTCCTTGTGTGAGCCCAATGAAGACTATTTGTGCCAAAAAAAAAAAGACTGCTATAACAAAAATAAAGTGGGTGGTTTATAAGCAAAAGAAATTGATTTTGTATCTGTCCTGAAGGCTGGAAATCCACGCTCAAATTGAGGGTACATTCTGTGTCTGGTGAGGGGCTGCTACTTGGTTCATATGTGGCTGTCTGTTCTCTGTCTTCATGTGGTAGCCAGGGAAAGTTTGCTCTCTAGAACTGGTTTTACAAGGGTATTAATTCAATTCACAAGGGCTCTACCCTCACGAACTAATCATTTCTTAAATGTCTTGTCTTTTAATATCATTACCTTGAAGACTGAGATTTTAAAATATGCTGACCAGGGCAGTTTCCTTCTTCAGTGGGCAGCAGTTAATACAGACTCATAACTGTCAAAGGGATGAGAATTGTTGAAGGCTCAGCCAGAAACAGGGCATCTGCATCACTCCCTCCAAGTCTGGCAGAAAAAAACACTGTGGGCGACGGGACCGAGGAGAGGGAGGAGTGTTGCAGAATGCCATCTTCCGCATCACTTCCGCGGAGGAAATGAGACAACGGATTTCTGACCAGAAGTCAGCAGGGGCTCCTCAGAGGAGCCAGTGCAGACGACCTGGTTCGGAGCTCTTTGATGGGCTTTGAGAAAGAGACCTCAGAGTCAGGAACAGAACCTTAAAGGAAGTGACTCACCATCCGGAGAAAGAGAAACTGAATTGTAAAGCCGCATAACTGGATAAAAAATAAAAAATAAAAAACTTTTAAAAAGTGGTTCCTTCCTTAAGCACTTGTCCTGCCCTAGGGCATACCCAGCCTCTGTCACCTGTGGCTTGCCCTGAGGGTCTTTGAAGACCAGAGTCAGGAAAGGGTGGGTACATGTGCGATCTAAACACCTTAAAGCCACCTACACCTACATACTCCAATTTCCTGTAGCTCTCGTTCAACTTGTTTCTTCTATGTGTGTTCAGAGAAAGGGTGGGGAACAAGAGCCAGCCCTTCAGGCTCCCTCTTACTTTCCCTCAGATTTTATGTTTCTTAATAGTAAAATGATGAAATAAGAGATTCTTTGCAGTTCGTTTGCTTCTAATAATGTTCTAATAATGATATCAACTAGTGACTACTATTTGAAAGTAACTTCCATTAACCCTCATTAAAACAATCACTTAAATGGTTATTGTGTTCAACAGATGAACTAAATGAAAGTCTTTTATCAGATTTTTTTCCCCCTCCTACAAATTTGAGTCCAGAAAGAAATGTTAGGCTGATGTGCTGTTGAAGACCAGCAGGTGGCAGCCGACATCCATTTCCAAGAGCACAATGACCCAGTTTTTACTTCCCAGGTTGATGGCCTAAACCAGAGTAGATTCTTTCCAGCAGCACATAGACAAGTGTGTTTATCTAATTTGAATAACTTACTGGAGGCGACAAATTTGCAGCAAAGTTGACAACTGAAGGGATTTTTTTTCTTAAATAGATCATATTTAATTCAGGATTGAACAGGATTTCAAAGGTAAGGGCGCACCGAAAGGGCTGCCTAAATAAAAGAATGCCAAGAGAGAACATTCTAAGATAGTAATTGCTGCATAGATCTGGGGAAAATCAAGTGGGTTACACTGCCAAGGGAAAAAGTGTCAACTCTAAGATGACATGGTACCAGCTGGATAGAGGGAACTCAGTGCCTTGTTTCTGGATCTGAATTTGGTGGAAATATCCAGTTATCTTGAAAGTATTTCAAACTTACAGAGGTTGTAACTCTATGTCTGTCATTATAATTTATGAATATTAATAACTTGCTTTATCTAATTTTCCCCCTGAACTTTCTGAGAATATTTTGTAGATATTATGTCCCTTTACCATCCAGCTTAAAACAAGTATAGTGATTTTCATAGCTATTTCATAGCTAAATTATAATTAAGGAAAATCAGGGATTTTCATAATGATGCAATATTGCTATCTAACTCTAACTTGCAGGTTTAATTCAATCTTACTTTCTGGGCCAGGGACACGGATCACTGACTAAAGGGGTGCCTTGGCAAGCATGAGGTCTGAAGTTTGGATACCTAGCATCCTTGTAAAACAGCTTGGGGACACTTCTATGCCTGCAATCCTCTTGAGTGGGGGTGGAGACAGTCAGAACCTTGGACCTAACAGGATAACCATCTCAATCCAGATGGTGAGCTCTGGGTTCAGTGAGAGCTTGTCAAAAGTAAAGAAAAGAAGTCAGAGAAGCAACTGAGGAAGACATCTCAACATTAAGCCCTGTCCAGACACTCACAAACTGGCAAGCACCATCCTACAAACATCGTACACATGAAAACACCGCACACACATGCACAAAAACTTCACCTTCCTGATTGTGTTCAGAATCGTGTATTATATACAGTTCTCATTTCTCTTGTCTTTTTGAGTCTGTAATTGTTCTTTAGTCTTTTTTTTACTTTTCATGACATCAGAATTGACGGTTTTGAAGAACGTGATGTGGTGTTGTGGAGTGTCCTTCAGTTTGATTCCTCCATAGTTTATGTAATCAGATTTGGACAGATGGTTGCTGTGTGTGTATCTGCCTCAGTGCACAGCACCAAGAAGAACATGGGAAGGCTCTGCTCTCTGTGGAATCTTGTAGTCATGCACACACCCTTTCTTTCTCACCTATAAATGTATGGCTTTTCTTTTAAAATAATGGAGCGCTTTTAAATATTTTAAAGCATTCCATTCCTTATCAAACTTTCAACTTACAACTACTATTTGGGAGATTTTGTATGTTCAATGAGGAATCATTAAAAGTTGAGCTTATTGGGATAAAGTTAGAACTATGCTTAGAAATAACACCATGAAGGAGGAGGGGAAGGAGACAAGAAAGAAGGCAGGGAGGGAAGGAGGGAGAGAGGGAGCCTCTTGAACCTCTAGCTCCTATACATTGTCTTTCATTCTGCCTGAATCCCTGATACTGGGTTCAGGCAAGCTTTGAACCTCTAGTCTAACACATAAAATCAGTAGATCATGTAGAAGGGAGCGGTGGGTTGCTTCCTGCCACCCGCCTCCCAGCTAGCTTTACCCCTGAAATAATTACACGGAAACTGTATTCTTTTAAACACTGCTTGGCCCATTATCTGTAGCCTCTTATTAGCTAACTCTTACATATTGATCTAACCCATTTCTAATAATCTGTGTAGCACCACGAGGTAGTGGCTTACCAGGAGGATTCTAACCTGCAGCTGTCTCGGAGAGGAGAGTCATGGTGACTGCCTCTTTGTCTTCTTCCTCCCAGCATTCTGTTCTGTCTACTCCACCTATCTAAGCTGCTGTCCTATCAAAAGCCAAGGCAGTTTCTTTATTAACCAATGAAAATAACATGACCTTTCTCCATCAAGATCAGGTAAGAATGTCAATCTTCTTCCAGCTGAGGGCACCCTGTCTCTCATTAGGGATTTTGATGTTTTCCTTAGGCAAATCACAATCTGCACAATCACATGCACTGAGAACTATAGCCCTGGCTTTGATTTGGGGACAGAACAAGGGTGATGAAGCTCAGGCTACCTGCACAGCCTCTCTCCCAGGTGTTGCGCTGAACATTCCTTCATGGGAATCTTAAGATTCCCATCACACAGATGAAGATCAAGTTCAGCTCCAGCAGTCTCAGTGGATAGCCAGGGTGTGACCCCAGATGTCTCCACCTGGGACCATCATTTCTGCTGCTCTGAAGCACTTCGAAGTCCATCACAACCATCTCACAACTGGCATAATCACGTGTGCCTACCCATTTCCCATGACCCTTGTCCCTTGTAGAGGACAACCCAAGCACAGAGGTCCACGCTGAACCTCTGAGAAGCTGGAGTTCAATCTCTTTGACCTTTCCTTTTCTCCCTCAGTTGCAGAAACCGCACCCACCCTTTCAGAAATCAAACCACCTAGAGCTACTTTTTTTACTCTACGTTCTACTGGTTATCGGTAGTTGTGTGGAACTCTAAGGCCATTTCTGAGAACTCTCAGTCTCAGCAGTAATGCTCCCCTCTTCCCCCCCTGGGAACCAAGGACCTAACAATTGCTCACACACGTACTGAAATGTTGGGAACTTTCCATCATCTCCCTGAGTCCTTGTGAATGTTCTCAAATAGAATTCAGTTATTGAATAGGGGCAAGATAAGGCTTAGGTGTTGACTCTGTGACTGATGTTTTGACTTAGGCCCTGGGAAAGGGGCAAAGTGACCCTCAGATGTTTTCCTTTACCTCATCTGATCTGGCAACCACTCTCCAGCCAATTATTGGTAATAGCCCTTTTGAATAAGCCAATCATAATAGTTAAAGAACAACCCCCAGACACCCCTTCCTTCTGTGGTTTTCCCCTTTAAAAATAGCCTGTACTGGCCATTCGGGGTCTTTTCCAGCCTCCCGAATGCTGGAAGACCCTGTCATGGCAGAATTAATAAAATCCTCATGCTTTTACATCAGCTGTGCTGGTGAGAGACAGTCTCAGGGGGCGACTCCTACTTCTTGGTGATTGGACTTGAGGGTTCAGCAGTTGGAAGTGTGGACTCTGCTCTTGTCCCTTTTCTCTTTGCTTGTCTGTCTGCCCCCCATTTCTGGTGTGTGATCCAGCTGTACTAAACTCTGTTCTGTCAGCTGCCTCCCACCGCCTCCCACCGTGACTAAGCCTGTCTGGGGCAGGATCCTCCTCCACCTGGAAACGTTGTTTCACTCTTCAGTTCAAATTGTCTCTCTCTTCTATCTGTCGTCTCTGCCACAATTACTACCATGCCATCCAGCCCGGAGGGGTGGCAGGGGCCAGGGTGGGAGGGTCCCTCTTTCTGACCTGACTGCGTGCTGGCAGTATATGCTGGGGAAGTCTCCTATCGACTTCATGTATGAAAGAATGTGTGAATGGTGTGGTCACACGGATGTGATCCTGACTATTTTACATGTATGTTTTGTGTGCCCTATATGTCTGTCTTGCTATCTGAATCCATTTAAAATTTGCACAATTGTTCTAAGAGACACGTGGATTCTCAGTGCCTTGCAACAGGTGGGCAGGTGCCATCTTGGCTAAGGACAGGTCAAATGACCTCACTGCCATTTTTGATAGGGACGACCATGTGACCAGCCACCCCTGCACTACCACTCAGCCCAGATGGTAACTGGGACTGAGACAGGGAGGATCTGTAGACTCAAGCAGTTCTGCCCCTAACCAAGCACCACAACAGTCTACCCCATGGAAGGATCCTACCCACTTGTAACAGCTCTCTCCCATCTGTAACAAATCTTTGCCTTCTCCTCAGTGCCCACAGCTGGGTCTGCAACATGGGAATCAGAAAAGCCAAGCCTCACTCTGACTATCCACACGACTCTGTGTGTGTGTGTGTGTGTGTGTGTGTGTGTGTGTGTGTGTATACAACTTAAATTCAGCTGCTGTAGGTGTGCATTCAGCTATAATTCAGAAAAATGCTTTAAACAGCCATAATGGTTTCTTAATCCCAATGAGCTCTGTTCATTATATCTCCTTCTAGACTAAGTAAGCAATAAGTCTCAAATATTGTAAATTGGTATTTACTTT
This sequence comes from Myodes glareolus, assembly GCF_982192425.1. Classification (NCBI taxonomy): domain Eukaryota; kingdom Metazoa; phylum Chordata; class Mammalia; order Rodentia; family Cricetidae; genus Myodes; species Myodes glareolus. The sequence goes on along the minus strand of NC_142051.1, from coordinate 14,391,662 downwards.
TAAATGGTGATAAATATATGGTTATATTTGTTACAACATATTGTCTATGTGATTCAACTCTGCTTTAAAATATATTCTACAAAGTAATAAAAATTTAAGGTTATAAAGATCTATTTCAGATTAACAAAAGTTAACCTAGAGATTTGTTGTAACCTGTTCTTCACTACTGATAGTTTTTACTGTTAAGCTTCTATTGCAAAAGGTTTTTTCTTTTTTTAATTCTTTGTCCTTTGCAAATATAAATCTCACCTGCTAAATTAAAGCCAGTTACAGTCAAGCTGGAGGACTCTGGGTAAACTGTTCCTCTACAATCTCTCAGCTTGGATCCAGCTCTTCAGGTAGATCCTATATTGTAGTAAAGATTCATATATACTCAACAGACAGGCCTCAAATGCTCAGAGATCTAGGGAATATAATTTTTAAAAGGCTTTTTTTTTTTTATAACAGAGAGACAGGTTAGCTCCTGGCAGCAACCATTTTCCTATTTTCTCCAAAGAAGATGAATGGGCACAGAAAAACTTCCATCTGTAACTCTCTTCATCAAATGAAAGCACTAGCCACTGAGCAAAACTGCCTTTTATCTAAACTGCTTCAAAGATCTCTCCAGACAGTGGACAACAGGACACTGGAATCGACTACCTTATTGCCACAGGGAAGGTAGACTGGTCTTCCTATAAACTCCTAATCCACAGGATCTTCTAAAGTCTGTTAGGTTCCACACTGCCAGTCATAAGACAGATGTTGCCCTGAGACCTGCCCTTAAACACCATGGAGGATCCTGGGGTGGCTGTCTAGGTAGCCAATAAAGTTAGTTCTCTGCCATTTTTAAATCAATAACTCAGGTAAAATTTTATTCTTCTCAAGATCTCTGATACAGTTTGATGGCTAGAAAGTTTGCCAGTTTAAAAGGGACCACCTCACAAAACAGACTTCAGCATAACTTCATACCATGTTTAAACAAAAGGTGTTTTAGGATGCAAAGCTCAAGATGTGAGGATCTAAATGTTTTAGGGTCTAAGAAGGTGTTTTAAGGTGTGTTCATGCAAGTTATTAAGGTGTGTACCTGCAAGTTATAAAGGTCTGAGGATAAGAACAATAAGAATGTTTCAGGGTACAAGAAAGTGACTTAAGGCATTAAAATTATGAAGGTCTGAGGATAAAAGGCCAAAGTGATGAAAAAGGCAAGTGATTTGAGATGTTTGAAAGAATAATACACGTTCCAGGGTTTTCTCTTTCATTATGCTATAGTCGTATTCGGACACCAAGGGTCCATAGTCTTAACATTAACCAATAAAATTTTGATAAGCCATTAACCTAGTTCTGGCAGAGTACTCCCACTATCATAACTGAAAGACCAAGATTCTAAATCCTCTTTGGTCGTTTTCTAACTATAAACCTAAAAAATACTTTTCATTATGCAAAAATACTTGTCACAGTCATTTCTGACGTGAGTATACTGCCTTTGTACAAAACAAATTTCAGCACAGATTATAAACAGTAAAAATGCTAATGTGTCTAAAACTTAAGTTCTCACAAAAGAATTCTTGTAAGTTCCAGGTGCCGACTTGGTGGATTCACCTCTAACAGGTTGGGTCACCCCTCCCAAAATTACCAGGTCCTAAAAGCACAAGTCTCCCCAACTTCCCCTGGTCCTGACACCTCCCCCTCAATCACCAGGACCTGAAGAAAAACATTTATCGCCCCTAAACTTAATCTTGTCCTCAGCTCTGCCAGCACCTTGCCACCTCCAAGAGACACCGGACAGTTCCACAGAGACTGGACAGCAATGAAGCAATCAGCCACCCCAGGACTTGGCAGCACCCTAACTGTCTCAAGTCCCCTCACGCCCCAAATTAGCAAGAGACAGTCTCGAGAACTCGACGCCCTCATCCTCTTAACCTGCCATGCCTGACTCCTCACCTTTTTAATAAAGAGAAAGGAAGGAATGTTAGTATCCAGGCACACCTTGACCCTGCCCGGTGGAAGCTGGCACCGTCTGCATATGGCAAGTAGTTCCCTGACCTTAAAAGTTCCTTTAAGAGACAAGCTCCGCCCACTCCCGATCTCTCTCTCTCTCTCTCTCTCTCTCTCTCTCTCTCTCTCTCTCCTCTTTCCCTGTCTCTCTGTCTTTCCCATTCTCTCTTCCTTTCTCATTCCTTTTATCTCATATAAAGGCCACACTCAAGCTCTCTCTGCATGACGTATTCTGTCACCCACTGCGGTCCTCACTCGACCCTCCAAGGTCTGACTCCTGCCACAGCTTAACAGCAAGGAAACCAGGGTCCATTTGTTTCTTTCTGAATATCCAGCTCTCCGTCTGGCAAGCAATACCCTCCTATAGGCACCCCACAAAAGAGCAAACTCATGAGATGGAAGTCTATTTTCAGTTCTGATACTAAGTGAAATTTACTGCTAATGTAAATGGCTCTGTTGCTATGAGGTCCAGTTCCCCATAGGTAAATGGAGAAAGCAATAGTTGGCATATTAGAATCAGATCGGCCTAGATCTGGCTCCTGCCTTCCACATTTCCTAATTATGTGACTGTGGACATTTTGTTTTATTTTCCTGAACCTGTTTCCTCGGTTATTGAGTGGGTGAATTGTAATATTTAATGTCTTGTTTGACTCTGTAAAGATTCCGTATGATAATAAACATGAGCCCCTCAGCCAGAGCTCAACACAAAGTAAACACTCTGAAAGCAAATTAGTAGCTGTATATGGGTGAAATAATCTAAGGAATACTCTTTAAATCACAATTATTCTGCCTTAAACAGGAATAACACAGCGGGTATGCAGAGATCTTACTCTGCTTTCTACTTTGAACTTGGCACACTGAAATATATCTGAGAGCATCTCCCCCAGTTGAACCATAACTTGCTACAACAACCCTTTACCCAGGTCCAGGGTGACCCAGGAAGGATCCACGCACTCTCAGACTCGCATTCATCATGCAGAATAGACCAGTTCTCAGTTACAATTCCTCCTCCCAAGACACCCCAGCACTGCCACCACACACACACACACACACACACACACACACACACACACACACACCCCACATCACAAGCGTGCACATACACCTATACACGCAAGCACACACATGTGTAATTTCTCTAAAATCAAACGAATGCCACTGTTGATTCGTGGTCAGAAGCCTCTTTCCGTTTTCCCTTCTCCCAAGGGAAATCTCACCCTCTATGACACCCTGCCCCCACTTTGCAGGCCTGCAGGGGTTCAGGACCCCTCTGCTCCTGCCCTTCTCTATTGGCTTGGTAATTGTATTCTCCACCTCCCAGTGTCATGCTAATACAAGCTCCTGGCACAGCTGCCCAGATTAAATTAGAACGCAAACCAGCAGGCTGACTAATTCTATTTTCTGAGTTAGAATTGTCTTCCCCAACCTTTGGGCTACTGGACCAATAAAGAGTAAATGAGCACTACCAATATTTGCCGAGGATATTTGCCTCTTCTTGCATGGGTGGCATTGTCTTCCCAGCCAACTGGCCCCCTTGAATTAGATAGGACAAGATGAGAAAAAATAGTTTTCCTTAAAGATCCTCAGTCCCAACCACACTCCTGCTGGTGGTCAGTTCAGCAGCGCCAAGGGAGGATGACGGCAGATGTGTCCTTGAGAGCAAGCCTCTACCACCACCTGAACATGTCTTTTCTTGCCAAGCACAGTCTTTCTGTCACACACCTGTGCCCCCTTTCCTGCAGTAATCATTGTACAGGAGACTGGGTTTAGAGCCTTGCACTAATGGAAAAGGTGCTCGACTACCGAGTCACATTTTCCATACTTGCTTAACTTTTTATTTGGAAACAGGGTCTTATTGGGTTGCTCAGGCTAGCTTGAATGCATTCTGTATTGTGTGAAGGTAGCTAATCCGACCTCAGATTCCCTAGTAGCTGGGTTTACAGGCATAGGCCACCAAGCCTTGGGGCGTACTCTTCTATCTCACATGAAAAAAAAAATGTTAGCGTGCTTACAAACCATTTTCAGGAACTGCTTCCCAGTTTATGCCTTTCCTTACCTATGGCTGGACGATAACAGCTACCCTTCTTTTTTTAAAATTAATCTTTAATAAAGAGTAAAAATATCCATCAATATTTGTTACACGAATATTTATCTTGTGCTTTTACAGTATGGTATCTATCAAGAAGGGGACAGAAAATGTAAAGTCATAATTCTTGTTTTGAAGAAGGCCTTAGCCATTAGGCATGGTGGCAAATGGATTTGGAGGGAAGAGGCAGGAGAATTGGGAGTTCAAGGCCGATTTTGGCTCTATATCTGGTTCGAGGTCAACCTGAGCTGTACGAAACACTGTCGCACAAGAACAAAGTCAGAGAAGTCAGGCTTTAAATGTGTGAAATAGTGCATGTGAATTGATTTCATAAAATACGTGTAAAGGGCACTGTAGGCAGAAGAGGCATGCTTATTGAAAAGGGGACTTTAAGTAAATTTTTGAAAATCATTCAGAAGACCAATAAAATGAGAACAAGCATTCTGGACCAGGAGAATAAAGATGAAGACATGAAAGGCATGGTTGTTCGCATTCAGGCACTTGCTCTGGCTTGTCTTTGAGGACCTGACAGGATGTACTCAGGCCAGACCAGGGTCCTGTGGCCACTGTGTCACTGTGCATCCTGTGTGCATGCACTGTGACACCCTTTAAGAGACAAGCTCTGTTCCCTCTCTTTTTCTGTAGCTCCTCTGAAGAGGTAGGCAGGCGTTTGTACCCCCGCCCATCTCTGGCTGGTGAGGGTTCTCTCTTTCTCTTTTCTCTTCTTTCTCTCTCTCTCTCTTTCTCCCTCTCTCTCTCTCTCTCTTTCTCTCTCTCTCTGCCACTCTCTTCTCTTCTGCTGTTTCTGTCTCCAGAGGAGGGTCCCTCCTCTCCCCCCTTTTCCACTCCCTTTCCCCCAATTAAAAATAATCCTCCATGTGAGCTCTGTTGCATGGCATCTTTCTCTTGCTGGAAGTTCTTTAAATTGCAACAACAATTTCATGACTTGCAAGCATGGAAAATATGAGGAAACTATCCAAAGGTGAGGGTGGTTTTAATATTTAGTTTTTGAGAATTTCATACAATATTTATTAATCATATTCATGCCCTTCCCCATCTCCTCCCAGATCCTTCCCCATCCTCCAACCCTCTTAGCTTCATGTTTTTTCTCCCTCTTAAGATAAATGAATATATAGATAGAGAAATAGATAGATAGATAGATAGATAGATAGATAGATAGATAGATAGATAGGTAGGTAGGTAGGTAGATAGATAAAAACAAAAGCACACAGACCAAACCAAACCAAAAAACCATAAATTGATCAAATCTTGAGCAGAGCACTTGTCCTGGAGTGTGGTTGATATACCCATCATCGACCCCTTTAAGGAAACTGATTTTCCTGTTACAGAATGTATAAGTTGCAAATGCCTTCTTGGCTAAGGGTGGGAGAGAGGAGTTTTGAAGAGTAAAATGATGCTTTATTTATAGAACTCAATGGACCCAAACTTCTTAGCTGAGGGGACGGGTCTTTTCCTTATAATTCAGAATTGCCTAAATCATGGCTTTTTCAAAATATGCCTGTAATATTCCTTCCACAAATAACTGCCCTGTTATAATGTGACTATTCTCTTTGTACATAAAAAAAATAACTTAAGACTTTCAAAGAATTAAAAAGGGAAATTCTGACAGTAGAATTACTTAAAAATCATCAAATCTTTGCCCAGATTATTGGTGTTAACTTTCACAATCAGTGAACTCCTTTGCTACCTGGTTCTTTCATACATCAATTCAGCATATATTTTTCTCTACATTGTATCAATTACTACTCTAAAGATAACACAGTATTGAGAAGAAGAAAGATCATTTTGCTTGAAGATATCTGGTATCTAATTAAAAAATGGATTCATGCTTATATACATGTGTGTGTGTGTGCGTATGTGTGTTTGTATGAAACAATTAAAAAGTTGTCATGAATTTGAATGATAACAGAGGAAGAGTGGGTTGGAGAGAGGAAAGGGATGGGGTGGTGTAGGAGGTTCTTCTGTCTATGTGTTGCTTTCATTGGTTGAATAAAGAAAGTGCCTTGGCCTTTTGATAGAGCAGCACTTAGGTAGGTGGAATAGACAGAACTGAATGCTGGGAAGAAGGACAGAGTAGCAGAATGCCATGGATCTCCTGCCTGGGACAGACGCTGGTTAGAATCTTGCCGATAAGCCACAGTCACGTGGTGATATACATTAATGGAAATGGGTTAAACTAATATGTAAGAGTTAGCCAATAAGATGTAAGAGCTAGTGGGCCAGGCAGTGTTTAAACGAATACAGTTTCTGTGTGATTATTTCGGGTGTAAGCTAGCCAGGTGCCGGGATGAAACAAAGGAACCTGCTCCCTACAACAGAGGGCCCACGCTCTGTACTACAATGTGGGAAATGATGTAATTATATTAAAATCTCAGAAAATAAAAACATATATTATTTTTTAAAAGTGCGTGCAATGTGACCAAAGAACTAAGGCACAGCAAAGTTGCCTAGGCTACATTAACAAAACATTGAACTCCTGGTTTCATATGAACTGTATGCTAAAATCAAGCATCAAGCTGTCAGCCTGCCATGACCACACCTTCTGTTAAGCCTATAGAGAACTCCATGGTTGCCTCTTCCTAGCTCCTGTGCAGGGTTCACAGTAAGCACAAGAGACTTGGGAGGCTAGGAAGATGCCTTAGTGGGTACGCCTGCTTGCTGTACAGAATATATAGCAAGTTTTGCACCTGCATTTGAATTCCAAGCACATATAGAAGCTGATCACATGATTGTGCTATACTAGTATTGAAAGCCCATCAAGAGAAAACTCTTTCCTTCTTCTAGCCAAGAAAGCAAACTCTCTGGCCTGGGTGGAGACCTAGTATTCCAGTTCGGCAGGTCAATGACCTGGATAAAGGACCCATTCCTAAGGAAAGCTGAACTACTTCTGAGACAGTGCGTTCACCTTAAGCCCTGCTAAAGAGATGGGACTAATAAGTATTCCTTTAATTAGATAATGTTCTTTTCCCTCCCAGAACTCCTACCAGCTAGCACAATCCCATAGGCTTCTGTAGTGTCGTGTCTACCCACTTTTGTTGTGTCTATGTTTCAAGGTCTTGACTAAGAAAGGCACAAATTTTCCTTTTCTTTTCTGTATCTTTCTTTTAGATGCAGGTGAGAACCTAAGTGTACTTTTGCTTATCTATCAGGGGGTGCTTTGCACCTTCTCTAAAGTCCCACTCTCCATCATGTAGCTCCCTGCCAATCATATCACTAACCTCCAGTCAGCTTATCTCAAATGGTATGAATTCTTTCTGCTTCCCTTCTCCATTTCCTTCCTATTTGTGACTGCTGATATCTACAGCCAGCTTATCCTGGGGTTTTTCTTTCAAGCTCTAAAAAAATTGTTTGTGAGCTTCTCTTTCAGTCTACTCTTAACTTCTTTTGCTAATGAAACTAAGCACTAGAAGAGGGACCTCAATTATCCAGTACCATCTTAGGGATGTGCTGGAACTCATCCAGTTTTCTGTGATACACGGATGTCTGTAACCACAGATTTTAGAGGAAAAAAAAAAGCAAAAGACAAGGGATTTCCTGGAGTTGCTAGTCGTGACCAGCTTTAGTTGTAGTGAAAGATTTTGTCTCAACAAGTAAGCTGGAGAGTAATAGAGCAAGATAGCCAATGTTATCCCCCAACTTCTCCACTAATACACAGGTATTAGTTCTCCCTGTTGACCAATCACCACATTTTATCCAAATGGAAGCCAAGTGTTATTTTGTTATCTCCAAATAATCACTCAGAGGTTTACATTAATTATTAATGCTCGACCAATAGCCCAGGTTTTATATTTAAATCAACCCTTATTTCTATCTATGTTTTGCTACATGGGTCAAGGCTTGCTACCTCATTTTCTACACTTCCTGCTTGTTCAACAGCTGGCTGGCATCTCTTCCGACTCTGCCCCTCCTCATCTGAGTTCTTGGTTGGATTGTTCCACCTAACCTTTTCTTGCCTGGCTATTGGTTAAACAGCTTTTATTATTAACCAATGACAGAAATGCATATTTACAGTATACAGAAAGATTTCCCCACAGCAGGATTTTGGTTTGGATAAGTAAATGGAAAGTCACATTGAAGAAATCAGATAACAATGCAGTATCACTTTAAATTTAACTTTCTAGATTTATTTATTTCATGTACTTAATAATATGTGCCAAGACCAAAGTGTAGTGATCAGAGGACAGCTTTTGGGAGCTGGTTCTCTCATTCCACTATATGGGTTCCAGGGATTGACAATCAAATAAGGTTGTCAGTCTTGGCAGCAAGTACCTCTCCCTGCTGAGCCATCTTCCTGGCTTTAAATTCATGTCTACAAAATTATATCTTCCCATATACCAAATAGTTTCAGCCACAGAAACAGAAGCAGCAATCTAAATTTCTGAAAAAAATCAGGATTTCATATATTTTGTGGTCATAATCACAATTTATTTCATAATCAGAAAGGAAATATGATAGGTAGGCAGCTGGTAATATTTTCCATTTATGTTTTAATGGAAAAATATAAATACTGCTTATTTTTAATATCAATGAACTACCACAGGACAATTTAAATAGTCTTTTAATCAAAATATCTGGATTTTTTGAAATTAATGAGATGATCAAATATTCTTTAAGTATGAATGGATATTAAGGGGTTAGAAGGAGACTAAGGAAAAAACTCTTGTAATAGAATTCTTGTCTAACATGCACAAAGCCCTGGACACAATCCCCAACACATCAGAAATTTGGTGTATGATATACATCTATATATATACACTTGGAAGGAAGGTGTAAGAAGATCTAAAGTATCCCGTAACCATAGATGCACCATGGGAATGCAGTTCAGCTCAATGTTAATTGATAACTAACTCAAGGTGGTTCTGGAGTTCTTAAAGGTAAGGATAATTAACTTGCAATTCCAGAAAAAAAATAGCTAAAATGATAATGCAGAAGAAGACATTTCTATGGAAGTAATGACACGAGGAAAGCACATGAAAAGGCCTCAAGTCATAAGGGAAAAACAAATTATCAAGTATTTAGATTACTCATTTAAGACTAATCACATGCCCCTCATACCAGGTACAGGCTGAAGTGCAAGTAGCACCCTGGGTTCATATATAAATGGTTTTATCTGATGTTTAGAGAACACGTGTGAAATTTAATTTTCTGTTTTTTTATCTAAATAATGCCATGTAATTGCAAAAGAACTTAGTACCACCACTTCTTGTTTTGTTTTTCATGGCAGGATTTCTCTATGTAACAGCCCTGGCTGTCCTGAAACTCCTTTTGTAGACCAGGCAGTCCTTGAACTCACTGAGATCCACCTGCCTCTGCCTCCCGAGTGTTGGGTTTAAAGGTGTGTGCCATTACCAACCTGCTCTACCTCCACTTTTTACTAGGTCCAAAATGATTCGAGCTGTTGTCATGAGAGCTCTGCAAAAGTTTGGGAAATGCCACTGCTTTGGCAGTGTGGACTCTGATAAGACAGCACATGTAGGAAACTACTTTCTATTGCAGAGCGTTCACTGTAGAGAGAGGTATCATCACATAAAAAGGGTGTGTGCCCTCTGCAGAGGAAATGAACCAATGAGCCTCTGCTTTCCAAATGCTGGGATTAAAGGCCTGCATTACTACGCCCAGCTCTGGGTTTTAAAACTTCCATTGGATTTTAGTCACTAGTAAAATCTATTTAGGGATGCAGAGAAATTGAATATGCACATAATTTGGCTGTAAATCGTGATCGCAAGAGATGAGACAGGGGAAGTGTGTGTATATGGCATAAAACCATTGCTGACTGAAGAAACAGCCGGATGCCCTGAGGCATGGACAGGGTTTCTGAAGACTGCTAAGGAAGCTAGAAGTGATCCTGAAGCAAGTGTACAAGTCAGGCTAGGTCAAAGGGCACATCAGAATACCTGCATGGAGGGGGACAGGATGTGTAGTTTGCTAGTCATTGTAAAAGCATTATATGTTACTCTGATTAAACAAAAAGTCATTAGAAAATTTTGAGCATAAAGGAGAACTAAATGTTATTCTTTTTTTTTTTTTCTAAATGTTATTCTTAAAGATGACAGGATCAACGAAGGGAAGTCGTCAGGGAGCTGGTGGAAGAAAACAGATAGTATTTGGGATCATCCCTCATGTGTTTTGGTTCCAGAATCTACTGCTGACTGAAGTTACTCCTTTAAAATGTAATATCAGAGCTGGTTCACTTCACCAGAGTCTCAGAATGCCTATCCTGGGGGCAAAAAGAGGGGCTAGGACAATGATGATTCTGTGTTTTTGCCCCTCCCCATTCCCCCACCCAACCCTATACCCCTGGCGAACAAATTATGAACTGTTCTATCTAATTCAGAAACGTGGTATGGAAACTCTGACTGTTTATACCTCTGGTGTCAATGAAACTTAATCACTCCAGCAATGCGGGGGGGTGTCTTTGGATGGATACTGGAGCAAAGGAAACAAAGCAACATGCAAGCCTACTGCAGAGAAGAGACAAGAGCAATGATGGACCCTGACTGCGGCAGGGATGCAGACAGCCGAGAGCAGGGCAGAGACAGGACCAATGGTGGACCCTGACTGCGGCAGGGATGCAGACAGCCGAGAGCATGGCAGAGACAGGACCAATGGTGGACCCTGACTGCGGCAGGGATGCAGACAGCCGAGAGCAGGGCAGAGACAGGACCAATGGTGGACCCTGACTGTGACAGGGATGCAGACAGCCCCATGCTGTCACCCTCAGCAGTCTGAGAACTTAATCTTTCAGGTACCTAAACTCAGGAGAAACCATATACTTGACTTGGATGCAGAAAGGAATTCCAGGTTGAACCAGGGTGGAGCAGAATCGGGATTTATTTTAATTTATTGTATTTTGTTTCATTTTTATGTAAACAGGCACTCAAGGAAAGAACAATAAAACACACATAAAATGGCGTTCAAGGAGAAAATGCAGCCTAAGAACACGGATGTGAGCTTCTCAGAGATGTCATTGTCCGTCAGAAGGCTTTAGAAATGGATATTAAAAATGAGAGAGAAATGTCCAAAGAGAAGAACAAGGCATGCCCAAGTGAGGGCACAATACTCTCAAGCGAGAGTCATAATTACATGCCATAGGTGCCACATTAGAGCATTAGTGTTTCTCAAATCACCTGTTGAAGGGTTGCTAAGGAAACTTTCCCCCTATTGTTTCTATCTTTTTAATTAAGTGAGATTGTAGGATGCCTAAGGGCTGGAGAGATGGCTCAGCAGTTAAGAACACTGCCTGCTCTTCCAAAGGTCCTGAGTTCAATTCTCAGCAACCACATGGTGGCTCACAGTCATCTGTAATGAGATCTGGTGCCCTCTTGAGAAAGAGACCCGGTCAGTCATCCTTGCCAACTTAAACCATGAAACCCAATATGGACAAGTTCAACAGAATCGGTATATACCGGCTGCCTTTGCATGCTTCAGCATTGCCAGGGCATACATTTTAAATTTCATTTCATAGTTGGGGAGATGCCTTGGATGAGATTATAATTAGGTAAAGTAAAATTAGAAGCCACTAGGATTACATAGGGGAATTAAGACATATATTTTACTGTAAACGGGGGTGTCTGGACTAGAAAATTCCAGGCTTTCAGCTGAGAGGGGAGAAAGACCTGAAGCAAATGTGCACTGTTTGGGGATTATCAACTCTGAGCTGGAGAGATTCTTCAACCAAACCATGGAACGAAGGTCATCTCTGTCCCATAATTTCCCCTGCCCTTCTATCCTGCCTCAAAGTCACCTTTGGGTGTAACTTTATTCAAGCTTACTGTATATTTTGCCCTTTATTTTTTGCCCTTCAAAAGACTCAGATTTTCTGAATAAAACATAAGTAGTAGATATATAGAATGCTTTGCTACCCAGCACAATTCCAAACACTTAAAATCTTAAATGCTACCACTATTATGCCGCACTTTTCTTAGAAAAAAATGCCAGTGAATTTTGACACCGGTTGGATATGATAGAACAAGGAGATAGACTGACTTTCCTCAACTCCCACAACCCCCACAGAACTCCTCCCACCCCCACACAGCACACATACCAAAATGAACACCAAAAATAACTTTTGTTTTTAACATTAAATAAATGTCTCCCTGTAAGCTGACTTATACATGGTATGTAAAATAGGTTACTGTGGAGCTTAAAGATAAAAGATGTATATACACATCCACTTCACATTTGGTGCTGAGTTTGTGGGATAAAATCAAAGGCCATGACGTTTCAAAGCAGAGCCTAAACCCCAGTTCCTGACCCGTAAATCACTATGTGCTCACTCCTAGTACAACTTCTTCTGAACTGAAATTGTTCATATATGTGCATAGCCATCGGGAGACAATGGAGGTCTTTGTTAACTGGGGCGTTTGCTATTTCACTCCTGTATGTGTCCTCATGGATTTGAATAAATAATCCTTGGTAAATAGGATATAATTTTAGATTATCTGCCGACCCAGATTTTCTGCACCATTGCTCCCTTCTGCTAGTGTGCCTAATCCTGAGTTTACTGATAACTCAATGCACTGTCTCTTCTTAATTGCATCGTACAAGTCATCCTTGCAGGCCAGAAAAGGCAAAGTAACTTCACTGAGCTGCAAGTTCACAGACTTCTACAATTTCGAAGGTTTCTTAAGGAGATAAACAGAATCAAGTTGGGTAAGGGTGGCAGAAAGTAGGGCAAAGATGGGACAAAGTCTGGAAGGGAAAGTTTACTTAGAATCTGCTCACAAAGAAGGAGCTGGGGGGTGGTGGTGGTGGGGCCGGGGGAGGGTGCTGCAGGCCAGGGAGGACGTGATAAAAGGCTGACAGATGGAGGGCTCCCTTTGAGGGCTCTCTGCGGACCAGTCATTGCAAAAAACCACACAATGTCCAGAAGTAAATCAAATTGGGGAACATGTGCAGTAAAGGAAGAAGAAAGAAGGGAGGGGCCTAATGGGGACACAGAGATGCCCTTAAGCCTCAAGGTAGTTGTCGGGGGTATTTAGGAAATTGTCATTCTGCAACAATGGAGAAGTGAGGGACTGAGGAGGACAGGGAAAGACTAAGGTTCAGTATCCTCAGGCCTCAGGGAATTTAGTTACCGATCTAATTCATTCTCGAAACTCTAAGCACAATTAAATTATTCATTCTGCAGACATATAACAGCAGGCCCTGGGAGCATTGCCCTATGAGCTATAAACCTCGAATTCTAGTCATGTTATTTTGAAATCAAGTCTTGCTAAGTTGCCCAAACTCTTAGGTAGGTGGTCAGATTATTGTCATGCTCGCAGACTCTTAGATATAGGCCCTGCCCTTGTGAACAGCAACACGATTTTAATGAATAAATAAACACCATGATTACCCTCCTTAGAATTTGCAATACTGTGTGTAAGAGGAGGAATCATCCCAAATGATTGTTGAAACAGCACAGGATAGGACCTGATGTAGGAGCAAGATTTGGTTGGAGGCATTAAGATGCTGCTTCCTCCTGGGGAAACATGGCTACTTTATAGGTGAATTACCTATTTACTGATTTATGTTCCTTAATTTACTCTATCACATCATTTTTGGCCAAACAAACAAACAAACAAACAAAAAACCATGACTTTTTTTTTTAAGATTTATTTACTATAAATGTATAGAGTGTTCTGCATGTGGTTGCTAGGAGTTGAACTCAGGACTTCTGGAAGAGGAGCCAGTGATCTTAACTTTTGAACCATCTCTCAGGATGGCATTCTTAACAACTTAAAAAATTATATGTTTAAAAAAATCCCTGCATCATTATGCACTAAATAAAAGGACATAAGGAAGTTAATCTAAGTGGGCCTGTCAATAATCTGGACTGCAGACATTGGACTATGTTTATGAGATGGAAGGAAAAGCTAAATCTTTTGTGGTATATGAACTGTGTACCCAAGAACCTCGCCACTCAATGCGGTTGCTTACAGATTCTTATCACTAAGCCTGCTCACTTTTCTGATTTTAGCGTGAAGAAGTATGACATTTCCTTCTCACTCTCTATTTCCCTTTTTATGGAAACCAGACCGAGTCGTAAGCCTGCTTGCCCTAAAACTATAAACTGTGGTTGTGCATTCTCTCCGCAACCCTGCCCCACCCCCGTCCTCTCTTTGTCTCTCTGTCTCTTTCTCACCCCTTCTCTCTCCTTCCCTGCTCCTCCCTCTCTTCCTTTTAGTCTGAGCCATGACTTTATCCTTTCCTCTATCCTTCATTTCCCTGGCAGCTGCTGAGATTTTTAACATTGCTGCCTTACTGTTTCACTCTCCAACTCTCGTCAAATCGTCCTCAAATTTCCTTCTGCGTCTGCTTTTGAATAATTGTACCTGAGAGTCTAAAAACCTGCACACAGGACTCCATATTCCAGGTAACAAAGCTGGACTGAACTCACATTATAACCAAAGCTGGCTTTGCATCCTCCTGGCTCAGCCTTCCAAGTAGCTGTGTTGACAAGGTTGAGTCGCGTGGCTGAGCTCCACTAGCATTCCAAACACCAGAATACTGTAGAGCGTTCCTAGAGAATACAGTCTGGCTTTAGCTGGCATCCACAGAGAATATTCAGAGTCTTCATTAAGCCTTTAAATATGTTAAATCCATCCTAGCCTGAGGGGAAATAGTGCTAACCCTTCAAGATTTATTCATGCTGTAACTCTGATTCATCAGGGTGAAGGGAAGATGATGGGGGTTGAATATCAAGAAGATGAGCCAGGGGCTATTTTCCCACTGAGTCACAGAATGGGATAAGAAAGACTTTCCTACCTTTCTCCCTCCCTCCCTCCCTCCCTCCCTCCCTCCCTCCCTCCTTCCCTCCCTCCCTCCCTCCCTTCCTCCCTCCTTCCCTCTGTTCTTCCCTCCCTCCTTCCTTCCCTCCCTTCTTCCTTCTTTCACCTTCTATTTCCCATTTTCCCCACTTTATCTTTCCCAGTTCTCATTCCAGTTGCCTTTTACCTAGTAACCCCCAAACCTAACCTGGATCTCTATAATCCTCTGAATCCATTTGCAGCAATCCTGTACAGCCTAGATAAAGAAGGCAAAGAGATAGTTAAAAAAATCCAGGAATGGGTAAGGTCTATACCTCAGTAAAGAGCATAAGTAAAGAGACCCTACAATGAGCCTCCAAGTTGGGATGTTTTAGAATGTTAAAGAACTTCTAAACTAATAAAAAAAAAAGTGGCCAGACACAGGGCTTTGTGGTTAAAAAAATGATTACCGCACAAGCCTGATCATCTTAGTTCAATCCCCAGAACTCATATAAAAGCCAATTGTGGTGGTGTCTGTCTGTATTCCCAGCATTCATATAGTGGGATCAGAGGAAGAAATAGGAGATTTGGTCAGATGACTACAAGCCAGTTAGCCTTGACCCAAAGTGAAAAATGATACTAAAGTCCTGAAAACTGTTCGTACACCAATAAAATAAAAAATTAAAATCATTAGTAGGGAATCATAGGTCTTTAACAAGCATAAGCTATGAATGTATTAAGTAAATCAGAACTTAACGTCGTTGTAGATACAACTAAATTTGGATGTAATGTGAATGGAGGCAGGAGGTGGGGGGGAAGGTACTTGGAGGAGAAGAGAAAAGGTTTATAGTGACGTAAGGGCTTACCTTAATATAAACAACCTTACTCCTGGGAATAGGTAGGTTTCTGGAATGGAGTGCTAAGTTACAGAATTTTCATTTAAATATATTCTCTTAGAGCTCAGATATTAAAAATAAAAATAAGGGGATGGAGAGATTACTTAGTGTTTAGTACACTGGATACTCTTACAGGGGACTCGGTTTCAATTCCCAGCACCCACATGGTGACTCATAACCACCTATAACTTCAATTCCAGGGGAATCTAATATCCTCTCTGGATTCCCTGGCATCAGGTACACACATGGTGTACATGAAGGCAAACACTTAGACACATAGAAAAGTCAAACCAATCAAGAGGCATGGAATTAAGCAGACATTCAAAGAAGCACAATCTTACTTGGTTTTGTTACCTTAGCAAGCTATCATTTCTGTTTTGCATGCTGATACATCCCCAGCACCCACAATGCATGAGAAACACTCAAATCTTTATTGAATAAATTGATTAATGAAATTTGTTCTCTTCTATTAAAAATTGATAAGAAGTTAGGGAGGTAGTTCTATCATCAAATAACTGTTTAGAATGTATAAGGCCTTGGGTTTGATGATCAGGGAAAAAAGACAAAGAAGTAAACAAAGAGTAATAATAACCACATCTATCACAAGAACTATTGTAGGTAAAGTTATCTACATGGAAACAGAACAATATGTATTTCAAAAGAGATAACTTGTCAGAGTGCTGATGTAAGGACTGTAGCATAGACTCATCAAGAGGATGTCGGTTTCCTCATTTACTTTTATCCCTTCCCCTTCTCTGTAATTCTGATATATTGACATACTCAGTTTGAGCCTCAGTGGGTAAGCACAGCAGTGTGTTCTTTGTACTGCCTGATTCCCTGCCTTCCCAACTCATACTTACATTAGCATGTTTGGAAAAGAAAAAAGTTCTAGGTATGAGAGCAGAGAGGCAGCAAAGTTAAACTGGAACATTGTTGAAGAACCATTTACTATCGAAGTAGGTGTTAGTTTCTTTGTGCCACTATGATCAAAATAATCAACAGAAATCAAGTAAGAAAGATTAATTAAGATTTATAGCTTTAGGAGTGTCTTTCCATTATTGTAGAGAAGGCATTAAGTACAGAGGGACTCACTCTGTAGCAGGGGTTCCCGGTGGTAGACACTAATCATAAGACAGTGGACCATGAAACAGAGGATGTCTAGAGCTGGGGCCAGGCTTCACCCTCCAAGGGCCTCCTTAGTGAAGCAGTTTTGATTTTGATCTGCAAGTACACAGACCAGTGCTCTGTCTGCTCCTCACAGACAACTGGAAGCATTTGAAGGTTGGATTTGCTTTACATACCTCTTCATTGTGTTGTGGTGTAGCTTTGTATCTTTGCAGAAAATCCCCACTGACCTACACCACGTATCTTCTAGGTCGAGGGGTCATAAAATCAGAATTTCTCAAATTCAAATTAAAGTGTGTTCTTATAGTCGGCAGATGAGATAGGGCGTGTCTAGGGTGGTGTGGGGGAAATTGCGGTCAGGACGTAAAAACAACAACAGCATCAATAATAAAATCATTACAAAGAAAATATTAACTTACCCACTCATAAGAAAAATGCCAGACAATGTGCTATAATATTATCGCATGTATCTTACTGGAGATTGAAAGCAATTGCTTATGATGTGTCATTACTTCTAGTTTTCTTTATTTGCTTTCTATTTTTTTGCTGCTCCATAACTTCCTTTTTGCTTTTAACTGACACATATTGACAGATGATGCCAATGGGTGATACAAGATGATGCATCAGAATCTGTGCTAAAGATGTGATAGTTAAGTTGGTATTTTCTTCTCAGCCATTTATCATTCTTAAAACTTATTTTTAACCATTCATCACTTTATGTGTTGGGAATCTTTGCTCTCCTCTCATTGCAGATTGTATTGTAGGTCATTAACCTGTGTGCACGGAAGAATTGGCACACCTCTCCTGTGTGTTTGTGTCTCTTGTGTCTTCTCTTTACACTCCTTCTCCCCGCCTCTGATGCACACTCTTCTGCATATGTGTCCTCATTTAGGTGAGAGCATGTGGTGTTTGTCTGTGCCTGGCTTATTTAACATAGCATGATGCCTTTCACTTCCATCATGTATATGTGAATGCAGGGTTTCTTCTCTCTCTCTCTCTCTCTCTCTCTCTCTCTCTCTCTCTCTCTCTCTTTCCTTCTCTCTTTCCCTATGCTGAACAGTATTCCATTGTATAAAGAGACCACATTTGCTTTAGACATCATTCCACTGGAGGACAACTGGGGCAGTCAGTACATCTTTGCCTGTCTTTGTTCAACTGGGTTACTTTACAGTTCTGTGGGAATAAAAGGTAATCTTAACAAGAAAGACAGTCATATGTGGTTCATATTTGTAGATTATGAATATATTTTGTCTGATAAATGAAAAAAAGAAAAAGACTTGGCAGATGTTCCTGCGGTTGAGAAGAGCAAGGAGGAGTTGGTGGGAGCTAATGAGTAGATGCTATTGTTTCCTGAATTATCAACTTGATACAATCTAAGATCACCATAGAAACAAGCCTATCACTGGGTTTTGATTCTACTGCATGGACTGACTTTGTAGGAGCCTGGTTTGTTTGGATGCTCACCTTTATACACCTGGATGGAGGAGGGAGGACCTTGGACTTCCCACAGGGCTGGGAACCCTGACTGCTTTTATTACTAGAGAGGAAGGGGGAGGTGGGGAGGGGGAGGGAAAAGGGAGGCGGGGAGGAGGTGGAAATTCTTAATAAAAAAAAATGAAACAATCAAAAAAAGAAAAGAAACAGACCTATGATATATGAACAAGCATGTTAGACAAACAGTTTAACAAAGCAAGGAAGGTCCACCTTGGATGTGGGTAGCACCATCTCATGACACACACCCTGAACAGCATAAAAGAGAGAAACAATAAAAAAGAAAGAGACTTGTATACAAGTGTTCATTTCTCTCTGCTTCCTGACTGTGGATGCAATGTGAATAGCTGCTTCGGACTCCTGTTACATGATGTCCGCACAAGGATGGACTGTACCCTCAAATGTGATGATGTCCACACAACGATGGACTGCACCCTCAAATGTGATAATGTCCACACAAAGATGGACTGTACCCTCAAATGTGATAATGTCCACACGATGGACTATACCCTCAAATATGATGATGTCTGTACAACAATGGACTGCACCCTCAAATGTGATGATGTCCACACAACGTTGGATGCACCCTCAAATGTGATGATGTTCACACAACGATGGACTGCACCCTCAAACTCTGACAATGTTCACACAACGATGGACTGTACCCTCAAATGTGATGATGTCCACACAACAATGGACTCAAACTATGAGTCAAAGAAAACCCCTTTCTTGCTGTAGTTGCTTCTGTCAGGAATGTTTTACAACAATGAGAAAAGTAACTAATGCAATAGAAAATGTCAGTTTAAAGACAATACATTGTGGTTATGTTCTAAAACCAATTTTACTTTAGCAATTTACAAATGGCTAGTTTATATGTACAAAAATGGAAACAAATTTTTTTTTGATGACTGTCTAACTCTATGCTGTACCAGAGATATCCTTATATAAAGAAGTGCTGTTATACAAGTTGTGAATGAACGTATAAAAATGTACACCATTTAATATATATTTGTATATTTTAAAAATTAAGAGTGCTGTCTAGTTAGCATTTTGCCAACTTGATACAAACTAAGGTCATCTGGAAAGAGGGAAATTCAGCTTTGAAAATACCTCTATCAGTTTAATCTTTCGGTAAGTCTGCATAAAACATATTCACTAGACAAATTAATATAGTGTGATTATTGTTGTAACACAGAAATACAGAAACAGATCTTGTAAAAGGAGAACCTAATATTAGATCTCCTTTTGTCTCTAGCAAATAAAAAATCAGAATCTAATATTTAAGATAAAATATCAACAAGTAGTATTCCCTGGTTTCTTGCTAAGTGTCAGACATTATACTAAGGAGTCAGCAACTCACCATCTGTTATTTGTTTATACTCTTCAGAGCAAATTCATTAGCCAAGCCTTATTATCCCCAGTTACATATGGTGGAACTTAGAAGTAGAGAAGCAAACAAACTGTCTGATGTTCCGTCATTAGTAAATAGTATCGCTAAGATCCCGTGAGTCCTGGAGGACTTTTGGGGACAACAATTGCCAAGAAGTACAGAGGTTTTTAAAGAGAGTTGTTAAGCAGATTTAAGCTGATGTGGGTAACATTATGTAGCTAGAATGACACACACTGTAAATGCTTAGATGCGCAGCCTTTGAACAAATGGAGTAGAGGAAAACTGAACCAAATTACCGGTTTGGAGACACACTCACACTAATGTTTATGACTTGGTTACTAACCAGTTTTGGAACTTTATTCAAGTCTGAAGGCCTTTGAATTATTTAGCCTCAAAAGATGATTGTAATATTTAACCGTGTTGGCATTACTGAATGTTAGAGGTAGAAAGAACATGAGAGATTAAAGATCAGAGATCCTGACCCACCCTGATCCTTGACTATCAGGAACTACTTACCATTAGACCCCCCTTACCAAGATCCTGGAAAGCCCACAGGCTTTTTAGTGAATTCAGATTAATACTGTCAAACAAATGAGGTCTGGTCCTAGGTTAAGGTTCAGAACACAACCTTTGGATTTTGAGTTCTCTAGAGGGACAGAGGTTTAGATAAATTTCCTTTGTATCTTTGAAAGAATCAGTGCCCAAGAAAACAGAATTTCTGCAGACTTCAGCTCTTACCACAGAATCTCTGCTGGTGGCGGTGGAGTTCAGTAACTGTAGCTCAAAGCACAGCAACAATTAAAAAATAGCACGGCATATTCAACATATCAAACCGCCCTGGCCTCCAAGGTCTTCCTCAGTCCCTATCTGTTGGGTAACCTTCCTGGCTGTCATACCTTAAGCCCTACCTAAAACTTCTCCAGCCCAGGGGCTGGGCTATCCTCTCCCCCAGCTGCCTTTCCCTTTATAATCCAACCATTTTGGTTCTCTTCCCCTTTTTATATACTCCTCTCTTCTCTCTCCCTTCTTCTTTCTCCTCACATGGCTCAGGGGCATGTCCACTTTGGATTCTCCCAGAAGTCACTACCCCTGGATGTATTCTCCCTTTTATCTACAATAAACTTTGTCTTTTGCCACACCTAGAAAACAGTCACGTTTCCTTTACCTTTTATTTCTTTTTTTTCATCCAGTGTCTTTATACTCTGCTCCAGACCACGTTCAGGAGTGTCACCAGTCACCAATCATTTAAAAACCAGTTCACAATTTTGACTTCTTTATCACTCTGCTACTTGAACACTGAGCTTCTTTAGATCAGAGACTGTCTCCTTTGCCTTCTCCTCAGCTGGTGCCCTGCCTCATTGCTGTCCCCATCCCAGGGTAATTCTTGTGGAACAGGTTTATGATCTGCTCAAGTTTTACTGAGAATATAGTCAGTCCAGAAATTTCTTTCCTAAAGCTCAGTTTCCCACTTTCTATAGTTTCCTGATTTATTGCCTTTAGACCCCATTTGTTTGGAAGCGGTAGTTTAATTCGGCAAAGACAAGTGGTCTCCAGAGATGAAGCTGAGAAGGAGGACATCTGGGGACAGTTACCCACAGTGTCTGAGGCTTGCAGCCCAGTGCCCTGGGGCCAATGTCACACATTGGTCCCACTTCTTCGGTGTCTGGTTGCAGAAGGCAGTTTCTACTCTACTTACAGGCCTATAGGCAGGTCTCCTTTGGGGGTCAGGATTACTGGGAATACTAATTAATTCATTAGTGGGGTTGATGGATTATCAGTCTGTCTCCTGGCAGAGGGGCGTGGGGGCGGGGTGTAACAGATTGTTGCCCATAAATCTGCCTGTTGCCTCTCTTTTCTCTCTCAATGGTTCCTAGTGTCAGGCCTGTAGGCCAGCAACTGAGTGCTGGTCTGGTCTCCTTTTCCATACTCAGCAGATGGTTCTAACAGGTTACCTCAGAGCTTCACAAAAAAGCAATAGAAAGAGAGGGAAGGGCTGTGGATTGGCCCTCTGGCCTAGGAAACACGGGGGAGGAGACTGAATGCAAATACCCTTTATTCTCTTTTCCTGAAGGCTGTCACCATCCCCTCCCCTTTGCTGATTGCACACCCTTCCTGACCCTTCCTGCCCTTTCAGAGTTCAACAGCCAACCCCACAACTGTCCAGGAGTTTTGAGAGCAACCCCAGCGAAATGGATTCCACCCACTTTTTCTGGGGATTAAAAAAAAAGCAATAAAGAAAACTCAGTGTCCAGCACTCCCTCTGCCACTACACGAGTACGCACATGCACATACACACACCACACGTGCACACACACAATTGAATGTATTTTGTGAGCTAATCCTCTTATGTTCAACTCCTTACATCTGTCAGAAGAATCAAGGGGTCGGGCACAATGCTCCATCTCCACCCTCATCTTTGTCTCAATATGTTCACCTTTCTGCTAATATTCTACGCCTCCCCTCCCACAGTAAATCTCACCAGCAGGATGCCATGTCCAACAACAACTTTTTAATATCCAGGGATATGTCTTTAAAGACACAAATCGGGAGACCAAGCCATCTGACAAGCATTCATTTAGAAATTATTAAAACTTCTCTATCTGGAGGCAAAGTGTCTCATATATAACCTTCCTCTGGCTGAGGAAGGCGTTCTGATGTTTTCCAGAAATTTACCATACCGATCATGTATTGGTTAATTTCTCAAAAAATTAAGTTTATTTTGCTGACCAGATAGCTCTTGGATAAGAAAACAAAAAGATTAGTGGGAACCTTAAAAATTTGCTGAAAATTATTAGTTGTCTATAAAAACTGGGGGGAGGGAATAGTTCATTTTCTTTTCCTAGTTTTCTATGAAGGCCAAGAGTCACAACATGCCTGTGTCAGAGTTTTAATATTAACTATTTCAGACCTAAGATAGTCTTTAGTTACGCTGGTAATAAAACTATCGTTTGGGGCCAGAACTTCAAGGGTTTTCACATTTGCTTTTGTTTTTGTAAATGTCACACGACAGAACAGCACAGTAAATATGGTTATGACAGGAATGTGCTTGTTATGCTGAAAAGGGAGACAGAGACTTCCTCCTTTTACACTTAAAGCTCTGAGAGAAAAGCAGGGGACTTAGCTTAGTGGTAAAGTGTGAGCTTAGTATCTACAAGAAACAGAACCTCTGAGAAAAGAACAACAAACAACGAACACCCCCCACACGCTTACTGATACTGCATCCTTGCTGTGCAGTTTTCTTACGTTTTAATTCTTTTTAGGAGCGGGCCAGCAGCCTCCCCCACCCTTCTAGCTTGCTCTCCAAGTCTGTCTCCAGTTTTCTGACTTCCTTCTGTGCAGCCTGCTCGACTGCACAGAGTCTTGTGCTTTTCAAACCACAAGCTTTTTCAGTTCTCTCGATTTTCACCCCCAACTTCAGCCGCTCTCCTCCTCTAGCCCTTTCCTCTTTTCAACAAAAACAAACACGCAGTGGCAAAGCTGGACCTCCTCAGAGGAGCCCTGTGAAGGAGGTGGGTCTGTAGGCTGAAAGGGGAGGGGCTTGCCTGTGGGCCACATCACCCCGCCCTGGTCAGCTGCCAGAGCCATTAAAACGGCTTCAGGTCAGAAGCTCCAGTCAGATCACAGGAGCTGCCCAGAGACTGTGGTTCTGAAAGAGCTGTTCAAGGGAGCTAACCGGGGCCAGGAGGTACTGAAGAGACTTGGGAAACCAGCTTTGGTGGAGGCGCCAGCCCAAAGGCGTCCTGGGGATGCATCAGAACTTCAGGAAGAAGTAGAATAAGTAACAGCCAGGGGACCCAGACCAGGAACAGGCACTAGGAGGGAGCTACCGGCTTAATATGGAAGGCTGAAAGCATCCCCTGTCTCCCACGATCGGCCTTGTTAGGGTGGATTTGGCTGCTCTGACTGTCTTCCAGAACACAGATTAGAGTTTAATCTTGGAACTCCACTGCCTAAGGTGAGCCGATGGGTGGGGTGCGGGTATTAAAGTTTCTGTGTGAAGTCCCCACCGATTCAGAAGAGAAGAGGCTGCGAATGACTCCTCTGTCCCCGTGAAGCCCAACCTTCCATCTGAATAATGCTAAAAGGCTGCAAAAGTTTAGCTATTTCCCCAAAGTGGCTTAGAAAGCAAGTTGAAGAATTGGCCCAATTCATTGGTCTGCTGATGAACCTCGAGGTCTAGGCGAAGAGTGTAGGGAGAGGAAGCAGAATAGAAATCAGATAAGTAGAGGGAGATCTTGGAAGGCCACAGGCAAAGATTCTCATCACTTCTCACTTGCTTTGCCAAAAGTTTTGAATAGTTTGAATGGAATGGAAATGTTCCCCACCCCCAGCTATTTGAGATTGTAAATTAGAAGAAAATGATTGTCCAAGTGTGTCTTTCCTCTTCTGTCATATACTCATCACTTTCATATATATATATATATATATATATATATATATATATATATGCACATGTATATATATATATTCTAAAAATACTAACAAATGCAAATGACCCCATTTTAGTTTTTAACATAGTGAAGAACATGGAGGGAAAACTGGAAAATTGTTTAAATTCTGCTAAGGAAGCTCACTATTACGGTCCGAGGCTATAGAAGTCAATGAAATACAGTATGTCCTTGCTCCCCACCACTGTATATGTGTGCGTGTGAGAGAGAGAGTGGGAGGGAGAGAGAGCACATGCATAGTTATTAATCAATGGGGAATTGTAGTTAAAGATATAAAAGCTTGACTAGGAAGGACCCACCAGCCTACTCATTGATTCGATGCAGTACCACTTGTAAACACCTTGATTTGTGTTTTGTTTTATTTGTTTTTTAGTTGCAGGCTGCATAGCTATGAGCAAAACATTTAGTTTATGTGTTCCTTAAATTCTCTAGAAATTAGTCTAGATATTTGATTCCTATTGATTTAGAGTCCCACCATCAGGAGGTAATCAAGCACCATGGACTTTTAAAGGGAAAGATATTAGCTAGCCTACCATAAACACACATAAATACTTTACACTCGCTCTTCAATTAAACTTCTCCAAAATATATGGCAATTAGAAAAGTATAGGAAGAATTCCATGACAGCCCTATGTAGTAGAAGGGCACAATGATTGTGGTCTCATCAGCTAAGATAGTGTGCAGTCAGAATTGTCGATGGCAAATACTTCTTTTCAAGAAAGGTTTAAAGTGAAAAAAAAGGGTGAGAATAAAATTTTAAAATAGAGAAAATAACTCAAAAACTGTCATTTTATTGAAGGAAATAAATAGGAAGATCCTACGCAGGTGTTTTGGGAAACCCAAATACTAATACCAAAGACAAAAATGGACTTTATAAGATCAGAACATGTTTGCACATGTTGGGAGATAGGAGAATTCTGTACTCAAAAGCTCATATTCATAAATACATTTTAGCCACATTGGCATCTGTTTCCTGTATATTTTGAAGGCTAACTTCTCTTCTAGAAATGGAGAGAAATTTGATATGATTTATCTCTATGTTCTATGTGGCAGTACCATGGTCTTTCATATTCATAGACTATCTACAAAATATTAAAACATTTTTTCTATGTTCATCTCATACTTTAGGGACAAGAACACATCTTGCTTTCATGTTCCTTTCAGGACACCTCTGAGGTAGCATGTTAACAGTATAAAGGCCACAAGAGTTTAGTTCCTTGCTCTGAAGAGGATCCACTTAAGTTTAATTTGTTAAAAAAAACAAACAGGAATGCATTACACATTTTCAACATTCCGATCTGAAACTGAGTTGTCTTTGTCAATCTTGTGATGCCTTGAGAGTATTAAAGGTAGAAAAATAGAAAGTAAATTTTATCTTTGGAGATTTCTGTTTTTTACTTCTGTTTATGAGATACTTCATTTTTTTCTCTGGAGCTTGTGGAAAAGTTGTATTCCTCATACAGAAAAGCAAAGGTAAAAGGGTCTGAATTGATGATGGTGTGTGCATTCCACTAGAAACTTTATGAATATGTAACTAAGAATGAATGTCAAGTCAAATGTCTTTATGAAATAGAATCTTTTCTCTTTAACCTTCCTTTTCTCATCTCTACAAATACAAACTGAATAAAAATTTGGAAACTAATTTCATGTCTGACTGTAGAGGCATTTGATAGAACTCAATATCTTCATCCATTCCTTTGATATTTAGCCTCATTGGCATACAGGGAAAGTAGGAATTTTTCAAACACTTTAAAACAAAAACTGAAATAGACCAGTAATTTTCATTGTCATGAAATTAACATGTAAGCATAGATTATAGTTATATGTACCTACTATTGTCATTGTGACTCATGATGCTTAGGAGTAATCATATCTCACACTTAGGTTGAATTTGTGACACCTGGCACTAATCCAAAGCTTATATATGTCCACTCATTTTACGCTGAGAATTATCTGTGAGTTAGGTCTATTATTATCCCATTCAAGGAGGAAAACATTAAGGCAGATAAAAGTCTAAGTCAGAAGTCTAGTAAGTAGTAAAATTGAATTTGGACCCAGTCAATCCGGCGGCACAGTGTATGCTGTCTAGTCCGGTTGAGAAGGGAAGAATATGGGGCAGTTATCAGATTTACCTCTGGACCAATCAGGTGATGTGGCATTCAGATAACAAGAGACACCAACGAATACATTGCATTTTATTTATTCATCTGTGAGAAAATTTTAATTTTGAATGAAGAAAACAAATGAAAGATTAGAATAGACTTTCAAAATTTCAAAAATAAACACATGGACCTTGTTTTACAACATTATACTTTGGCATGATTTTGTCTTATGAGAAGAATGTAAAATATATCTTAACTTTATACTATCAAAAAGAATGTAATAAATAAAACTGGGATTAGGAAGCAGGAATTGAAAATTCTGGGAGAGAGTTCCATCCATACTTTTCTAGTCACCACGGTTTTGAAGTCACGTTTGTATACCTACAGAATTATCTTAGAGCTAATGGACAAGTATGGATAGAAACAGAGGAAACTGAACCAGAACCACCCCTTTTCTTTTCATAGTTGGTAACAGACAAAAGGTGAAATCTCATTGTTTTGTTTTGTTTCACATTGTTTGGCCAAATCCAGTCAGTTCTTTTCCTATATACCTATCACCAGTATGATTTTAAACGGCTTCTTAAAATCACCAAATAAGTTAAAGACTAAGATTGGTCAACTCTATCTTTATATTCTATTTCCTGGTAGGGTGCCTGCTGACATGTCTAGCGAGATCGAGCAAGACTTAGGAAATGTAGAGAGATGGCAGGAAGGAAAGACAAGAACAGAAGTGAGAACAGTGCTTGGATCCTGCTGCATCAGGTAGCTCTTCTCTCTGTCAACTTCCTTCTCCCCATGCACATCAGCAAGACACAGTGCAAGGCAATGATTCTAATGAAGATGGGGAAAAGAAGAGGAGGAAAAGGAAAAGGGTACAGAAGAGGAGAAGGATAGGATGAATAGTCAAAAGCAGCAAAGAAAGCCTTTGAGAGAGGACTGAAGCCTAGAATATGAGAGTTAAAAGCTGCCTCAGAACTTCTAAGCCAGCATTCACTGGATAATGGTCATGCCTATTGACTTAGCTCTACTGATCTATCTACATTTGCTAAAGTAATTTTTTTTTCTTTTTTAGCTATGGTGGAAAAAATGAGGAAAAGGACTGTAAAACCTAGGATTTGAGGTCAGAAATATTTTTATGTCCTGTTATATTGTGTCTTTACATGTCCATCACTTAGAGGACCTGACCGATGGTGCTGCTGGCTCTAAACTGAACAGGGCTGTACTCATTGCCCTCAACAGTGTGCTCTATGGAATCCATAGATTAATGAGTGTAAAAGTGCTGCAAACTTTAGAATGCTACACAAATGCTATTGTAATTACACAGAGAGCATTAGGTTTCCCAAGCCCACCCTACCCTTTTTAGTCTCAGCATGCACCTGCCTCTGGAAGATCTGTGTTACTTTAACAGAAAATTAATTAGATCCTTACCCCTCCCTCTGGATATTTGCCTGAGTTAGAAGTGCAGCTCAGCACACAAGCTTCATCATCCATATTAAAAGTGGGATTTTCTGCCTTGGCCTGGGCAGCCGGTTGACCAATAGGTTCCAATGTGTATTTTCAATAAAGCTGCTTACCCAGGAAGCCTTATGAAGTGAGTAAGTCAAGCTGACATGATTTCCTTGCTGATTAATATGAAACCTAGTCTGTTTTCGCAATTCAGTAACATTAATTATTTACAGGAGGTAAATGAGGTTACAATGAAAACAAGCTCCAATTACCAGAAACAATTCAAATCATATTTTAATATTTTTGTAAACTCCAGGTACTAATCCCTGAATTCATTGACTGGAGACTCCAGCTTCAAAGATCAAATGACATGTTATCATGTTTTTCCCTTTCTCATAATGAAAGGTGAGGGAGGGTTTAATGTTTCAAAGACTAGCTAGTAAACTGTGATATCCCAGTGGGTTTATCAGATTCTTTTATCTGGTAACCTGTATACCTAGAAATAACCCAAATGATCTGAAAACAGTTCAAACTCTTGTAATATCCAATGCAAGACATTTACTAAATAACTAGTCTCTATTTTTAATATAGTAAAAATTTGCACGTAACCCAAACCAAACCGTATCTGTTAGGCAAGTGAGTTGAAGTGTTTTTTCTGTGTTTACCCAAAATAGCCCCATGGTATGCTCAGAGTCACCATGTTCTCTTTTGTTTTATATTTGTACCATTTTTTCATTTTTAGTGAAGGGTTTTCTGACTGTTTCATTAGAACAGTCTTGAATAGGTTTAGTAGATAACTGACTTCTGCATCTAGATGTTGTCATGGTCTTTCTGATGGTGTGAAGTACATGTGCAAAGGAAAGAGCTATCAACACATGGACATGTTTGATAGATGACCAGTGGCAGCTTTTCTTCATGGCCCCTTCAAGATGCTGTGCCACTAGAATATCTGACACCCCTTAGCCCTGAGAGTACACAGGGTGCTTAGGAAGAAACACAGTGCTCTTCTGGACATGAAGCAGGCCAGCCAAGATGGTCCTATTTTATAGGAGGTGCTTGAAGTCACCTGTTAGCAGAGTCAGTGGGGAATATGGGATTGTACAAGCCAAACGCACGTGAAACATCTCTAGAGAACACAGGAAGGTAATCTTGATTGCTATAGCATTTCATTTATTTTATGGTAGAAACTCAGAACAGTTTGCTTAACTGTTCAATATATATTTTATTTGGAAATAACATTTATTTTTATACTATATAATTATTTAAAAATCACTTTTCACTTTCAGCATTTTTTATTTATTATTTGTTTATTATGTTTTACTTTTTATTACATCCAAGCTGAGGTTTCCCCTCCTTTTACTCATCCCAGTCCCACTGCCCCCCCTCCACTTCTCTCCTCTTTTTCCTTTAGAAAAGAACATCTCCCAAGGACATCAACCTGACATGGCAGAACAAGTTACAATAAGACTAGATACAAACACTCAAATCAAGGCTAGGCAAGGCAATCCAGTAGGAGGAAAAGGGTCCTAAGAGCAGGCAAAAGAGTCAGAGATACCTCCTTCTCCCACTGTTAGGAGTCTCACAGTAGCAACACGCTACACAACCATAACATATTTGCAAAGGACCTAGTTCAGACCCATGCAGGCTCTGTGATTGTTGCTTCAGTTTCTGTGAGCCCTATGAACCCAAATTAGTTGACTTTGTGAGCCATGTTTTTCTAGTGTCCTACACTGCTCTGACTCCTACAGTCGTTCCTCCCCCTTTTCTGTGGGATTTAGCAAGCTCTACCTTATGTTTGGCTGTGAGTTCTCTGCATCCGTTCTCATCAGTTGCTGTATGAAGTCTGATGAGGCATCAACCTGTGAGTATAGCAGAATATTATTAGGAATCATTTCATTGGTTTCTTTTCCCCATCGTGTTTGGTTCTATCCTAACTCTCTGGGCTATCTACTCTCTGTTTCTTGGTCATCCAGGCAGTGTCCAGTGTGGGCTCCCTCTTGTGGCAGGGCTCTCAAGTGGAGCCAGTCATTGATCATTCCCACAAGTTCTGCACCACTATTGTCCCAGTTCATCTTTCAGGCAGAACAAATTGTAGGTTGAAGGTTTTGTTGTGGGGTTGATGTCCAAGTTCCAAGCCTTGCCTGGTTACAGAAGACGGTCAGTTCAGGCTCCATATACTCCATTACTACAAGTCTTTGCTAGGGTCAGTCACCCTTGTAAATTCCAGGGAGTTTCCACTGTATTAGGTTTCCACAATGTCCCCCAATTTTAATTTCAGTCTCTTCCAGTACTCCCTCCATCCGTCCCCCACCCCACCTGATCTCTCCTGTTTCCATCCACCAATGAAGTCCATTTCATTTCCTGTTCCCAGGGAGATCCATGTATCCCTACTTGAGCACTCACCTCTCTGGGTCTGGGGATTGTAGTGTGATTATCCTTAACAGCCCATATTCACATATAAGTGAGTACTTATTAGTTTTTCTATCTGGTCTAGGTTATCTCACTCAGAATAATATTTTTCTAGTTCCATTCATTTGCCTGCAAATTTTATGATGTCATTTGTTTAACAGCTGAGCAATACTTCACTGTGTAAATATACCACATTTTCCTTATCCATTCTTCAGTTGAGGGACATCCAGGTTGTTTCCAGTTTCTGACTGTTATTAATAAAGTTGCTATGAACACAGTTGAGCAAGTGTCCTTGTGGTAGGATGGAATGTCCTTTGGGTATATGTCAAAGAGTGATAGAGATGGAAACTGGGAATTGAGGTAGATCAATTTCCAATTTTCTGAGGAACCATCATATTAATTTCTATAGCGGCTATAAAGGTTTGCCCTCCCACCAGCAAAGGAGTAATGTTCCTCTTGCTCCACCTCCTCACCAGCATGAGCTGTCACTTGTGTTACTGATCTTAACCATTCTGACAGGTATGAGATGGAATCTCAAAGTTGTTTTGATTTGAATTTCCCTCATGGTTAAAGATGTTCAACATTTCCCTAAGTGTTCTGTGGCCATTTGAAAATCTATTGAGAATTCTCTAGATCTGTACCTCAGTTTTAATAGGATTATTTAAATTCTTGAGTTCTTGGATTTTATTTTTGATAATTTGGATTTATTTTGGATAATATTTTGAATATTAGCCTTCTGTCAGATGTTGGTGCTGGTGAAAATCTTTTCCCATCTGTAGACTGCTGTTTTGTCTTACTGATGGTATCTTTTGTCTTACAGAAGCTTTTCAGTTTCATGAATTCCCATTTGCTAATTGTTGATCTTAGTGTCTGTGCTACCAGTGTTCTGTTCAGAAAGTTGTCTCAGGTCAATGTGTTCAAGACTATTCCCCACCTCCTCTTCTATCAGGTTCAGTGTATCTGGTTTTAGGTTGAGGTCTTGAGTTTTGTATGGGGTAACAGATGTAAATCTATCTTCTTTCTTCTATGTACAGACATCCACTTAGACCAGTACAATTTGTTGAAGACACACTTTCTTTTTTTTCCACTGTATATTTCCAGCTGTTTTCCAATAAAAAATCAGGTGTCCATAGGTGTATGGATTTGCAGATGGGTTTTTGATTTGATTTTGTTGATCAACATGTCTGTTTTTATGCCAATATCATGCAGTTTTTACTATTATAGCCTTGTAGTACAGTTTGAAATTAGGGATGGTAATGACTCTGGAAGTTATTTTATTGTATAGTATTGTTTTAGCTATCTTGTATTTTTTCTTTTGGGGCAATAATTTGTATGTTCATCTATTTTCTTCACATTATAAATTTACAAAAGAAAGAATGTGTGCTTGGAATTTTATTTGTGTTCCATAAGATAAATAATCTGATAATAAAAAGACAGACACTCAAACCCCAATGAATATTCATTTTATTCTTTTGTGTTAGTTTTTCTTATAGTGTACTGTGAAGAGATTTATGTGTAGGGTAGTTCTTTGAGCCTTGGTTCAATTTAAAGTGACAGATGGGCAAAGAAATCATGAAATATGAAGTTCCAAAACAATGTGGTCTATAATCATGAAATAAAAACAAACTTTATGTGTCTTTTGACAGGGTCTCACGTAACTCAGGCTGGCCTTGAGCTTTCAATGCTGTTAAAGATGACTTTGAACTTCTGGTTTTCCTGTCTCTACATCCCAAGAGCTAGAATCATAGGCATGTGCCATCATCAGTTTAGATTTACATTAAGTATTTTGGGGTTTACCTTTTTATATTTCCCTTTTCCAGAATCTGTAATGGCAAAAATGTATGTGAAATCGAAGGATATAGTAGAGCTGGTCAACACACAATCCTGGATGGACAAAAGTCTGAGTTCTCAAAATGAGATGAAGGAACAGGAGAGAAGGTCAGGCTCTTATGGGATGCTTGGAACCTTAACTGAAGAGCATGACAGTATTGAAGAAGAGGAAGAAGAGGAAGGTGATGGAGAGAAACCTAAAAGAAGAGGTCCCAAGAAAAAGAAGATGACCAAAGCTCGCCTGGAGAGGTTCAGGGCTCGAAGAGTCAAGGCCAATGCTAGAGAGCGGACCCGGATGCATGGCCTGAATGATGCCTTGGATAACCTTAGAAGAGTCATGCCATGCTACTCCAAAACCCAAAAACTTTCCAAGATAGAGACTCTTCGACTGGCAAGGAACTATATCTGGGCCTTGTCTGAAGTCCTAGAGACTGGCCAGACACTTGAAGGGAAGGGATTTGTGGAGATGCTCTGTAAAGGGCTCTCTCAGCCCACAAGCAACCTGGTGGCTGGATGCCTCCAACTGGGATCTCAGTCTGCCCTCTTGGAGAAGCACGAGGAAAAATCTCCAATTTGTGACTCTACTGTCTCTGTCCACAGCTTCAACTATCAGTCTCCAGGGCTCCCCAGCCCTCCTTATGGCCATATGGAAACACATCTTCTCCATTTCAAGCCTCAACCATTTAAGAGTTTGGAAGACTCTTCTTTTGGGAGCCATCCACCTGATTGCAGTACCCCACCTTATGAGGGTCCACTCACACCACCACTGAGCATCAGTGGCAACTTCTCCTTGAAGCAAGGTGGCTCCCCTGACTTGGAAAAATCCTACAGCTTCATGCCACACTATACCTCTGCAAGTCTAAGTTCAGGGCATGCACATTCTACTCCTTTTCAGGCTGGCACTTCCCGCTATGATGCTCCTATAGACATGACCTATGATTCTTTCCCCAACCATGGTATTGGAACTCAGCTTAATACTATCTTCACTGAATAGACCAGTAAGATAAACACCAACACTTCAGAAAATGAGGTGGAGGTATTTTCTATGATTCTAGTGGCTGAGCTAAACCCTCAGAGAATTTAAAAGAACTCTTTGGATATACATCAAACACAATGACCCTAATCCAATCAGAATCTCCTATTCCTGCTAACTTCCTTCTCATTAACGTCTTACATTGCATCAATTCCTGTATTTGGGATTCTCAAGTGAAAATATTTGACAGTTTATATTCACATGGTAATAGTATAGAAAACCAAGGCTCTGCTCCAGTGGTACCAAAGACTCATTGGATGCTATGCCAACTAACTTTCTATTTCTGGTGTTTGTTGCTTTCTGAAAAACATAGTGCAACTATTCTAAGTCAACATATACCTTTCATCTCTCACAAATTTCTTAAACTAAAAAGCAATAAGAGAAAATATCATGAATGGAATGATTAAATGGAACTGGAAGACATCAGGTACATGTCTGTTGACTTATAGAACATGAAATTTGTGTGAATTTGACAGATCTTTATATCTATCTAAACATAAAGTTCAGAGTCTAATATAACAACTTGATTATTAATGTAAATAACCAAGTACATTCTTTAAGAGATTAGTTCTATTTATTGCTGTGCTGAAAGGTATGCACACCATTTTTAGTGATTTCAGAACCATGACAGAAACCTCACACAAACTTTTTCTTCTTTTCCTTTTTAAAAAATTTATCATTTGTGCTTTTGTTTCTTTATTTTGTTTTTACATACCAACTAAAGTTTCCCCTTCCTCCCCTCCTGCCAGTTCCTCCCCTTCTACTTATGCTCGCACATCTACTCCTCTGCCTCTGTTTCTATGAATTTTGTTCTTGATACTATTTAAAAACAACTATCTTAGTCCTAGAAACTGAGCAAGAAAGACACTGAAATATCTGACTTGTGTGGCCAATGGAACACAGAAATATCAGTGAGTGCATTTCCTAGCTTCCATGATTAAAGGGCTATGGGAATTCTGCCAATGTCTAGGTGCTTCTGTTAGAATCAGAACACAGCCAAGTTCACACTGCAGGGTAATAAAGTGGTGGTTGGCTCCCTACCAGCTAAACAAGTTGAGGGACTCTGCCTAACACATAGCCAACAGAAAAACATGATTTTTTTCTCAAATAAGATAAATTTCACTGTTTAAAGGAAAGTGACTAATTCCATGGAGCTCCATTTGCTCCACTATCATACATTCCCAGAACCGCAGTCAATAATCAAGCTTGAATTCTCACAGCACAACCTCACTCCACATCCTCCACTGATTGTTACCCTGTCCTCATTCCTGAGATGTAATATTGCTTTATATTATAGCAGATATTTCAAGAGAAGTGACTTAGAATTGAGAATCAAAATTCAGGGTCAGTGAATGTTTTTATCAGTTTTTATCTTCAACATGGGTTTTGATTAGTCTAATGATTATTTTTCTTTATATGACATCTCTTTACTTTGTATCCACACTGGCTCGGCCAAGTTTCTCTTTTACAGAGAATTCGTTCTGTGAAATTTTACTATTCTGATCTATCTTAACAATTATTTAAGCCCAACCCAAGAATATAAATAGCTTATTTGATAGTGGGTCAGGTACAACTACAGGAATAAATTTGAGCAATTTTAATGACAGATGCATATGCCATTTTATATACCAAACTAAGCATCTTTTTCCTTTTTTGCTTTTATTTATTTATTCACACCATAAGTTATTTTGTGTCCATCTTATTGCAGCACTTAATATGCTCCACTTTGCACCCCTGGCTTATAAATATATTTAAAATTTTGTAGAGAGATCTTAAACTACACCACCACAGCACCCCCCTTACACACATCTTGAAGTTCCCTAGTGTGAATAGGCAAAGGGAGGTGTCTCTAGAGTCATCCACGGTGGGCTTTTTTTTTTTTAGAGTTTAATGTTTGTAGCATTTATGTTTGTAGATAATAATTTCTATCTCCATTATTTATTAGATTCTATTTATTTAACTTATTTATCTTTTTATGCAAAAGTTTGGATCCCATAGATATATCTGCAACTCCGTAAAGCTTCATTGGGAAAGTAGCTTACAAGTTTGGAATGAAAGGAAAGGAAAAAAACAGTTCTTGGTGGCTTGTGATGGTTTTATATAAAGGAGCAATAATTTGAATAGCTATGCAACTTTTTGGTTTTGGATTTTCCCCTGTAAGAGTTAAATTTTTGTTTATGCCTTTGAAGAGTGTAGTACATATGAATCAAGACTGTAGAATTGTGAAGAGAGATTTTATAACTGAATACAATTTTTGAACTGTACTATGTTTGAAAAGAACTCTTTCTTCAAATAATATCCATTCTTCTGAGAACATTTTCAGGTAAAAGTAAGCAGTTGTTAGGTAAAAGCAAGCAGTTGTTTAAAAGAAATGACTATGTTTTCTCTCCTTTTTTCAGTAGTAATAAAGCTTTGGACGTTATTATACATTGTGTTTTACTTGACTGTGTTTCTCTTTGAAGTTTTCATTTAGTGTTTGCATTTATATTTGACAGGCAGCTAGAACAGTAGTTTCAGCCAGAGCAGAAGGTTTCCATATTCCTTCTTCCGTGTGTTCTGCCTGGAAGATTTGGAGGGTCACAATTTAGTCCAAATAAGCATCTCCATCACTCATACAGTAACGATAAAATTTGCAGTTAGGGTGTTAGTTCAGCCACAGAGGGTAGCCCATAGATGGATGGACTAGTATCCTCAATTTAAATGAGCTTGCCTACTTTTGAAAAAAATATGAAGTATGTTTTTGGCAATTGTCTTTTAATATTTTTTGATTTTTAATCTTCTTTTGTTAATATTTTAAGGTTTCTTCTTAAAAGGATACAATTCAAATTCAAAGGATCTAATAATGATGATGATTAATATAAATAAAGTTGGTTAACAAAGGAAAGACTTGAACTTAAATATTTAAGAAACAAATGTACAAAGGAATGTCATCTTCCAGCCTGTCTCTTGTCTGCTGTTCCTGGTCTCCACATAGTCACCATTGTTTTAAATACATTTAGTTAATAGTTACCAGAGATGTTTTATACAAACAGAAGCAAATATTTGGTACATTTATCATAAAATTGATATTATTGTCTCCTCTCCTTTTCTACAGATGTCCTTGTAATGCAGTTTTGTGTATTGGCTTAATATTTTAGCATATATCTTCAGATTTTTTATATTTAAATTATTTTTACTGTGATGTTACAACTGGCTATCATTAAACAATAAAATACTATAATTCATGAAATTAAGATAAAGAGTTTAGGTTGCAATATTGAATGACACGTCATTTGGCAGTTACAAGAGTATCTTTGCTTTGTCATTTTTCCAAGGAGACAATCTTTGGTATGGTACATTCCAGTCTGACCAATTACCACATCCACAACAGAATCTGAGAAAGGAACACTCTCTTGCTTTACAAAATATGAACTTTGTATTGGATATGACCTGTGTATTCTATGAAGAAGATGAGAAGACCCTAGGTTAGTTTATTGTTGCTTGAAAGCACCCACCATTCTTAGTGGTAACATCCATTTTATGATTTAATTTTCATAATTTTGTGATATAAGAAAGATGCTTTACTAGAAAATTAAAGATATGAAAATAAAATATATCAGCAAAGAAATGCCAAAAGTTCAAACTTAGCTCCTTCAGCCTGTGTAATTGAAGGACAGTGTGGTATAGTGATTACATCATAACATTTGATCTTGAATAATAGTACCTCGGATTGCATGCGTGGGCAGTCCATATGCAGCATGGCTGGAAAGATGGCTCAGCAGTTAAGAGCACTGCCTGCTCTTCCAAAGGTCCTGAGTTAAATTCTCAGCAACCAATTGGTGGCTCACAACCATCTGTAATGAAATCTGGTGCCCTCTTGAGGAAGAGACCTGGTCAGTCATCCTCATCAACTTAGACCATGGAACCCAATATGAACAAGTTCAACAGAACCACTATAAATGGGCTGCTCATGCATGCTTCAGCATTGCCAAGGCATAAATTTCAAATTTCATTTTATTTTATCTAGGTTATTTACTGGATAAACAATCTTTGTTCTATTGGCTAACCTTTATAGCATCACATCTCCCATATTTATAAGAAAGATCATGGAAATGCTAATTGTACCATCTTCGTGGGTTATGATGGTGAATTAATTGAGATTTCATATCCAAAGTATTTAGCTCATATTTAATAAGAGATGATTGCCATCATTTGTTATTATTCATTTATTTTTTTATATATTAATGTTAATTTGTCTCTAATACATGTCTGAGGAGTCCAGATGGTGCCTCCTTCAAACATAGAAAGTTCACAGAGTTCCTTAGTTAAGAGTGTTAAATCAGACAGACTTACATCTGAAGCTAACTGGATATGTAGTTTAAGCAGGTTGATTAACATCTCTATCTTAGCTAAGCCAGAGAGCTGATATGATTATTAAAACTGTTAATAATTCCAGAAGAGTATTTTGATCAGTTTCAGGCA
The DNA here is from genome assembly GCF_982192425.1 of Myodes glareolus. NCBI lineage: Eukaryota > Metazoa > Chordata > Mammalia > Rodentia > Cricetidae > Myodes > Myodes glareolus. The sequence continues at coordinate 14,354,220 of NC_142051.1, read as the reverse complement.
TGAGGAAAATACCTCTTTTTTTTCCTTTTGTTTTTTCTTTCTCCCTCCCACCCTCCCTCCCTCCCTCTCTTCCTCCCTCCCTCTGTTCTTTCTTTCTTCCTTCCTTCCTTCCTTCCTTCCTTCCTTCCTTCCTTCCTTCCTTCCTTCCTTTCTTTCTCAAGACAGAGTTTCTCTATGTGACAGTCCTAACTGCCCTGGAACTAGCTTTTATAGACCAAGTTGGCCTCAATCTCAGAGAGATTTGCCTGCCTCTGCCTCCCAAGTACTGGGATTAAAGGATTGTGCCATCACCACCCTGATGGGGAACCTCCTTCAGCCAATGGCCTTTGAGAGGCTGGATCAGGTAGGGTTTGGCTTTTAGGTTGCAAAAAGTCCATGGGAGTGCCCACTTGACCTCTCTCTTCCCACTCACCACACCCTGTTCTTGTTTCCTGGTTGTTATCTATGAGTTTTCCTTTTAATAAAGAAAAACCTTAGTATACCCTATTTAGGGTTAGTGTGAGATTATTGGATTCACTTTCCCCTCATCTGACACTTTCCACTTCATCACCTGGCTCTGTTTTTCCTTTTATTTTTGTTACTGACAATAGGCTGAAAGCAGCTGAGGTCACTGAGAACAAAGGAGGGGAAAGTCCTTTAAATTTATATAGTATTGGCAACTGGAACCAGCCTCAAAATTTAGGACTGTCCAGGACCCAAACACTAGTATTTGCTATTTCTAACTAGTCAAAACTTTTTTTTATTCAAAAAGGTTTTTTCTCATTTTACATCTTAATTCCAGTTCCCACTTCCTCCCCTCCTCCTGCTCCCTCTGCTTTTCCCCTCCTCCACTCCCCATCCATTTCTCAGAGAGGGTAAGGCTTCTTATGGGAAGTCAACAAAGTCTAGCACATCACTTTAAGGCTGGACCAAGGCTGTGGTGGGACATAGTTGTGGTGGTATATGCCTTTATTTCTAGCACTCAGGAGGCAGAGGCAGGTAGATCTCTGTGAGTTCAAAGCTAGGCTGATCTATAGAGCCAGTTCCAGAAATGCCAGGGATACACAGAGAGAAAATAAATAAATACAAACAAACAAACAACAACAAAAGAAACAACAGTTAAAAGTTTGAAGAAAAGAACAAGGGAATTCTTGCTTAAATTGGCATGTTAGCACAGAAAAGTAAAAAGGTTAAGTTGTTGAGCTAAGTCTACATACTTGTGAAGTAAGAATATTTTTTTTCTATGTCATCTTAAACCAAATCATAGCAAAAAGCTACTAGAAATCTTTTTTTAGCATTTTGTCAATTTCTAGAAAGAAAAAAAAAGCCATTGAAGAAGGCTCCATTTTGTACAAACTTACCAATAAATAAGTAGGTATAATAATAATAATAATAATAATAATAATAATAATAATAATATAATAAGTAAGGAAGTATCCTTCCCTCCTAGTCTGTCCACACGTGTTTTGGATCTCCCAGGACAGGGATTAGATAAGTGTGCTGTTTAATAAACTTTCCAAACTTCCATCATCTTACTTAAAAAGTAAGATATCTTAGAATTAGATACCTGATGTTTCTTTTAGTTTAATACATTACTAATTCTATTAACAGTTTGTGCTTATTTTCTACCTGACAGAACAACAAATTTACATATTTTGGAAAAAATGAATGATTGAATAGATGCTTATAAAGAAACAAATTATTAACTTCCTGTTAAACTCTAGGGGATAGCTGAAGATAGCTGATTAGCAATTGTAAAACCACATAATGGCATTTAACTATTTAAGTTGTGGTGTGTTTTTAATTTTTTGTCATTAAGGAAATGATTTTGTTGGCAATGAATTTATTCTTAGTCTCCAGTTAGCTAAAATATATTTCTCAAAGGCCAAATGGAAAAGTTATACTATTTCAATAATTGATAAACTGTTCTGTTTCCTCCCAAAGTTGTAAAAAAAAAAACAGAATGAAGTTGACTGGATTATTTACTTTATTGCAAATATGCTCAATCCTAAACTATTCCTAAGCATATTCTGTACTGAGGATTAATTTTGTGTTTAATTATTTTATGGACAATTTTATACATGTATAGAATGTGTTTCAGACATGTTCATCCTCTATTACTCTCTCTCAACCCCTCCCTCTCCAGCTGACATCCTTCTTCCCAAGAACGGCCCTTCTATTACCTTGTCTCTTTTGTATGTGACCCACCTAGCTCAGGCTGGGATGCTTTTACACACATGGCTTAGGCAGTATTTATCAAAGCATGGGTGACTTGCTAGTAACTACAGCACTGAAGAAAATATTTCCCATCTACGCTGAGGACTGCTGAAAATATTGATAGGAAACTCGTGTCTCAGTATGAGCTCAAGTGTTCTTAATTTTACACTGTGTTTCTATATAGACTCATAGACAAACGCATCCAAGTTGAAATAAGCATATAGAAATGTCTGCTTTGTCCATGTACACTTGAAAATGTGGATATTTCAACACAGTTTGGTGTACATTGAACATATACACATGCACGCTCACGCACGTGTGTAATATGTTTAAATATACTCTAAATAGAATACTTTAGGATCACTTAATTTTTGGCAAGTCTATCGACAGTTCTTTCATTCAATAACACAGTTTTTAAACCTAAATTGGAAGTTTAGGCTCCAAGAGATGAGGTAGGGTGGGAACTGGGAGGCGGGGGGGCGGCTATTTCTTCCCCTTGGACTGGACCTAGAGGGACAGTTTGACAATGGCAATCATTCTTCCTTGTCTAATGTGCTTCTTCTCCTTTGAGAGCTGGCCTCTAAGCTTAGCCAGATTCAGGGCAGGCAGGCACGTGGCTGACCCACTGAGGGCCAAGCACAGTCGCAAGCTGCTCGGGGGCTTCGGGAGCAGACTATCCCCTGGCTCCTGCCCACCCCACTGCTGCCAGCCTACAGCTTCCCTCCTGCCAGACCCCTGGGCACGCTGATGGGAATGGCATAATTACCTAATCCCTGCCTAAGGAGATCTAGGACACATGTAGACAGATGGAGGACCAGGAGGAATCAGAGGGGCCTTGTGTTAGAGGACGGATTAGAGACTAGTCTGAGAGTCACAGGCTAGCCTGAGAGATAGTCCTGAAAGCCCCTCTCTCTGCAGCTCTGAGGTAAAGCTTTCATCCAAACAGAAACTCTGGAAGGAAGAACCTAGTCCTTCTCCTAGGAAATGTCTTGAGAAAAAACACTGAATCTTGGTGTCTGGATTTCCACGAAGAAGAGAAAAACATGAGCAGGTACTGACAGAAAATAATACAGGAGAATCAAAGTTCCAGGAAAACTGGTGGAAGGAGGGTAAAATAGAGCCAGATGTGAAAAAAGAAGAACCTTTATGAGGATCTGAAGGCCTGCCTTCCTTGCACCTGATCCCCGGCATGTTTCCTTTCCCTTGCTGCTCCAACCACCTGGTTTCAGACCTTCAATATCAATGCATCTGGACTCATACGACAGTGATGATACTTCTCATATTTAATGTCTCCTTTCCTCTATCACTCTATCCTGGTAAACTATTTTAAAGTAAGGTAAGAATCATGTTATATCATGTTATTTTTATTTCAAAAATCTTCCCTAGCTCAAGGAAATGAGTAAACAGATAAAGCACTTTCCATACACCTTTCCACACTTGTGTGAGGACCTGAGTTCAGACCCCAGAACCCACAGAAAGCAAGGTGCAGTAGCACATTTGGCTCTACAGACTCAGTGCTCCTACCGCGAGGTAGCCAGCAGAGACACCTTAATCCCTAGAATCTTTTAGGCCAGCTAACTTAACCTATGCAGCACAGTGATCAATAAGAGGCAAAGGTCAGACACCCAAGCTCTACCTCTGGCATGCACTGTGGTTAGTGAATACCTGTACTCACCAACACAAACATGGACTCAAAGCACATCCATAGACACACAGATTTAAAAGTTCTGAAACGATCCTCCTGTCACAGCATGCAGCCCTCCAATAAACTTCTAAACATAATATTTAGTACCCCTCACCCAAATGTACAGTTCTCTATATACATATACCACTAATTCTTCCCTTAAACCCGGAAGACACACATTCCATGCTTTTTTTACTTTGCTATGCTGTACAAGTTCATATTGTTCTCTGAATCACCACAAAGTGAAATTGCTACTCACCTTAGCTCAATGAAGTAAGTTTTCCTGAGTGCTCTCCTTAATTAGTAAAACTTTTCAACACTCTGCCCCAACCCAGGTCTGGATGGAAATCCAGTAAAAGATTCCCTGGGTATCTCTGTAGTCATTATATACTCCATCTTTCACAGTTTAGGGGCTCATGATGACAGATCCTAAGACTTATGTTTCTATTTCAACTTAAGTACCCTCTATGTTTTCAGTTACTGAAGAGAGGACGCTGCCTAAGGTACTTGTTATACTGACATTCTCCAGGGCAAGAGATAAAAAAAGGAGAATAAATAAATTTTTACAAAGAGACACTTAAAATATTTGTTGGGACTTCTGATGTAGACTTTGCATTCCAATGCATTCATAAAACAGTAGGAGGAGTGTTTGGTTCTGCCTTTCTTCTTTGTCCATGCTAACACCTAACTTGTGATTCTCTTGCCCCAGGATACTGAGTGCTGGGATTACATGTTTTTGTCATAGTTACAAAATATCTTTGTATATTTTGTAAATATACAAAAAATATATAGAAAATATAATTCAGTAACTGAAGGTATTATTATTATTATTATTAATTTGTGGCTCATGAGTCCAGTTAAAGTCATTTGACCTTATCATCATAGACTTGTTGTGATGAGAAAATAGAGACAGAAAACTCTTCAAATGCTTCAGCAACTTGATTCCCACCCACCATTAAGCCCATGCTCTACACTCTCCACCAACTCTTAAGAGTTTATTCAATTGTGATAAATCAATGGGTTAATATATTTTTTCTAGGTTGGAGTCTCTAAAACCCAACCACATTTCAAAGATTGGATTCATAATTTGGAGATCAATCTCTAAAAACATGAACATTTTATAAGCAAACTGCAATTCCCTGTTTGGAGAAAAACAGAAATTTCATTTTTAGAGTATGTAACAGGTATTTTTCTTTTGGGCTGCCAACCAGATCCCAAATCATGACACAGAGATTTATTAGCTTTAAACACTCCACAATAGCTTAGCTCTTATTTTAATCTGTTTTCTTTATCCAAGTTTTGCCTTGGGACTTTTTACCTTTCTTTTTGTATGTCATACTTTTCCTGCTTCTTCTGTCTGGCTGACTGAAGTTGCCTGGCTGGCTGGCTGACCTCCAGTGTCTCCCTCTTCTTTTTCCTCATTCTCTCTTCCTTCCTTTTCTCTGGATTTTTTTCCTATGTATTCTCTATGCCCACCATCCCTGCCTATCCCTCTCATGCCTAGCTATTGTCCATTCAACTTTTTATTAGACCAATCTGATACCTTAGGCAGGCAAGGTGAAACAAATGCAATGTATTTTTACATAATTAAACACACAATCCTTACATCATTAAACAAGTGTAGCATAGACAAATTTAACACATCTTTACACAGTTAAAGTAATATTCCTCACCATAAGTAAATGTAATACATCTTTGCCTAGTTAAAGTAATATTCTGCAACAAAAGTTCTTGTATAATTTCATTCCCTTGAAAATTTCTGTTAAATAGAAATAAAACTTTCTATTTAATCACTGGACATGCCTTCACTAATGTCTTGGTGCGACAAGCAGAACTATCTTCACCAACTGTGCAGGTGAGTAAGAATCTTTCCTTTATAATCATCAGAGGTTCATGATTTATTTCTGGATTGATGATCCAACAAGCCCTAGATAAGGGCCACATGTTTCACATACTGTCACTGACTTTGGACACATTTCATAATTTTCTAAACTTCAAAGTCTTTATCTGCAAAACAATAACAAAAATATTTAGTTGTTTTATGACATTAATCATACTTGACATGATATGTACTCTAACAGATCTGGCACTCTCTTCATTACTAATTTGTAGTCATTATTACCTTCATCACCATCTACAGTTCCTCCTAGTAGGATGAGATATTTGTCACACTGTGCTGGTGAAAGAGATGAATGCAGAATCAGGGCAAAGAGAAAAGGTGACCCATGGGAGCAGAAGCGGTTCTGAATACTCACAAAAGTCATCAGAAGGAATTATTAGGTTACAGGCTGGAGTGTGTGACTCAGCTGGAGCCTGCATACAAAAGGTCCCTGAGCAAAAGCATCCGGGACACACAGGGGGCAGCTGATATTGTGCCCACAGTTGGCACAGTTCGACAAGTTTTTCAGGGATAAATGAGAAAGAAAATCAGTCCTGGGAGGGAGCACTGCTGACATGTTGCCCTGCTTCTGAGCAGCAGCTGCAGGCAGATGGAGCAGCTGCAGCTGTTCTAAGGAGCCTGGATTCCCTGGGAGAGTGAGCATCAGGCAAAACAAATGGAGAAGAGGCAGGCATGGGTGCCCAGGATGAGAGATTCCATTGCACAGCTTAAGGAAATTGAGCAAAGAGGGAGATGTGTAGGGTGGCAAGGAGAGGGTGTTATGAATGTGAAATGGTGTTCTCTATTGGAAACTGGCTGATATAATTGTTGAAAGGCCTAGATAGGATCTGGAACTTCATCTATGCCCTTAGATTGCAACCTAAATATGGATAGATAATTATTCTAAAAGATAATACTAGCCGAATGCTTGCCAAGGGTTAAAAATGCTTGCTATTTGCATTTGTGAAATAATATAATTCTTATGATAGCATTATATCTTGCAGTAACAGTTTTGAATTTTTCACATGGAAGTCTGAGGCACAAGAGCAGAGTGTCCCTCCATCAGGGCACATAACTAACACTTATCAGGATGGAGATTTCAGGACGTTGAGCCTATATATCTTTTGATTATGCTTTAAATATTTTTTTGATATGTAATTTTATGCATTTTTAATGAATTCAAGGTGATATTTCAACACACATATGCAATGTACAATGATTAGATTTGAAAAATTGGCACATTAATTGGAAACATCATTACTTTATATTAAAAACTCAACACCTTCTGTAGTTTGAAATGCACAATTAATTGCCATCAGCCTTAGTTACCCCAGTGAGCTACAGAGCTTTAGGAAGTGATTCCTCCTGACTAATTGCACCATTACCCCTAATAGCCATGCCCTTCCCTCCTCTTCCCCTTTCTGTGCTGTTGGCAATCACTATTCTTCCTCTCTGCTTCCGTAAGATCAGACTTTTCAGCTTGTACTTGAGTAAAAACATGTGGTCTTTGTCTTCCTGAACCTAGATGACCTCACTTAGCATAATGTCCTCAAGTTCCATCTTTGTTGCTGCAGATGGTTTGCTTCCATTCTTGTTATGGCTGAATTATATCCTATTGTATATATGAAACACATTTTCTGCATCTTTTTGACTCTCAATAGACCCCTTAGTTGATAGCATATCTTTACTGTTGGGGGTAATTTTGTAATAAATATAGGGGTGCAGATATGTCTTTACTTTGGAGATCTGTGCTGTGGGATTGCTAAATCAAGTGGCACCTTTAGTTCTGATTTCTCTAAGCTTACTCCATACTGTTTTCCACAATGGCTATACTGATTTATGTTTTTATGGACAGTATGTGAGAGTTCATTCTTTCTTCGCCCCTGCCAGACTTACTTGTATTTTGATGGCATTCATTTTAGCCTGGTGAATCTAAGTTTGTGTTTTAATCTTCTATTCTCAACTAAATCTGTCCAATAGTACACTGAGTTTTTCAAATTTGACTGACACATCTGAGGAGATATTTAAATTTATTTAATTACAATTAAACTCAAGTATTATTATATGACTAGGACCTACCCAACCAGTATTCCAGCTTCATACTGCCCTTTATCAACCTGTTACTAATATTTTCCAACATAAGATTTCATGACTTCAGCCACACATAGATCCTTAATCAAGTGTGACCCACTTATCTGACCATGGAAATTTCTCAGAATCTATCATGACAGAAGATTCTCAGTCATCATGAGTATGGTGGTAGATTCCCTGTTTGAGAAGACATTCTTCTATGGACTCCAAGAAAATTAATTGATTTAGGAATTAAAAGAAAAGAGTTGTCCTTACAGATACTGTCTCTCTGGACCTTTGAATTTAGGTAGCACAATTGCAACCTCACTCTTCTTCCACTTGATTTCCCCGTCCATGCTGGTTTTCTCAAAAGGCCTTATCCAAGCACCTCACTTGGCTGTCAATTTTCTTTCAGTAGATGTAAATAGTGACCTTTTAAAAAAATGTTAAATATGTCACTGAAAAAGTTCTCTGCAATGACTCATCAGAGTCTTGGGGGATTATTAGTTTTTACAAATATACATAAAAAACCTCACATTTATCCATGCAATAATCTTACTAATGTTTTATTTTGATCACTGGAGGTGCCTTAAATAATCCACCTGAGCATCAATCAACTAGTCCTCTAGACATTCCAGGGCCTTGTTAGTCAAGTATTTCCTACTTGTTTTCTCAAACTTTTTAATCTTTTAGCAATGAACTACCAGCTTCTTTGCCTTCACTTGGTTTTCTATCTGTCACATTTCTACTTAAGTTTCATGAGACAGATCCAATGTCATTTGCCTTTGGCAGCTTCTTTGATCCTTTCCTGAGGACAAGCACCCCAGGAGAGCGAGGCTCCCCTTCTTTGTGATCTACTAACTTCTCTTTTCTAATCCTCACAAAGTATTTGACTCAAACCTCCAAGGAAACACTTAACTCATTCAACTGCAACACCATGCTTCCAAATATGTCTCGGCCGAAAGCGCCTAGCTCAGTAATGGCAGGAAGAGTAGGTTACAGTTGTTTTCCCTAACGTATTCCAAACTTTTGATCTTATCAAAAGCTAAATAAATACTCAGTGAGTGGACAAAAGTATGAACAACTGAGCGACATAAGATCAGACTCTTGCGACAGAGCAAATTCATGTTCCTGACAGACAAGCCCAAGGTTAGGAACCAAAGAACATGTTTTCTGTTCTCAATCTAATCTTTGCTCTTCTAAGCAGAATAACCAAGGATTGAGTCTCTCGTCATTGTTTCCTGACACCCTGTAGAAATTCAGTCATCTTAGTGTTATGTTCACGTTTGTTTCTTTCCACCCTGCAGCCATTCCACACAGTTCTGAAACACTTGACTTCTTTTCCCTCTGTCCCAATTGTTCCTCTTTCTATAGCATCGGAATCTCATTGTCCTCCCTGCTTCGCTGCTCCATTCCCTCCTGACCTCTCAACTGCTCATTGTTAGATTTCAGGAGGACTCAGCTGACAGCTGGGCCCTAGTAGAACAAGTCTGGCATCCCCAAAGCATCTCTGACAGATGCTGGAATGCTTAATAGTCAAGTTTGATATTTCCACCCCTCTCACTATTTCCACAAGTCCACTGCCCCCTCCCATGCTCCAGCTCAGGGACTGATGGTATCTGTGAGATTAGCATGACTGGTACAGGCATAACAGGAGAAGACAGTTGCATGTACTTTGTGTACATCTCTTCTCAGTTGTATCTGTATGCTATTAATCTCCGAGTTCCCAAATCCCAGCTATGGCCTTTGTGACCTCTCCTGCAAATGGTCACTATCACATTTTCTAATAATTGAAACTCTGCATGACTGATTCTCTCCATTCCCTTACCTTTTGGGTATGCTTCTGTGATAGCGTAGGCCCCCCTGTTTCCTCATGACACTTGGTGGTATATAGTATTCTATCTGCCTGGATCATGACATTTCACAAATTAGTTAACCACTACATCTGCTATATGGCAAATATATATTAGCAAATATTATTTCTCTAAATCTACCTTTGTTTGATATTCACAATAACCTAGTGCAAAGATCTGGTTCCCTCCCATTTACAGATAGTAAATAGAGACTCTGAGTTTGTTATTTTCCTAGGGTCACACAATTGACAGATGTTATAACCTAGACTAGATGATTTTTTTAATCTTCTGACTAAAAGTCAATAAAATTTATTAATAGATAAAATAAAATTTGTTAAAAATAACAAAAAGTCAGAAATAAGGATCAGTTTGAAACTATAGGGTAGTTTAGATATTAGGGAAAATATTTCAAAAGGGAACCATCTTTTTATTGTTTCTGAGAAAAGCAAATTCTTATTTATATGGTTATATTAAGTAGAGGTCTAAAAAGGCAGGCCATTGCTTGATCTACTCTTCACTATTACATTCTGACTTTACCTCCAATGGCATGAATATCGGTGTTAAGCCATAAGCCATCTTCACACCCAGGGAATGAACTTTTTCCATCAAGTAAATGTCTGCATGCTGAGTCCTATCCTGTCTTCATCCTACATTTACATCTTGCACTGAAGAGTGTGTGACCATTCTTACTTGATTAAAAAGATACCTAGTTGGACTGATTTAATTAATAAAAAAGTCTTGTTATTAAACAACTCATTGTAAAGTTCGCAAAGGCTTGGATGTGTCTGTATGAGAGCATCAGTCAGAACGTAACTCTGCATTTGTGACCTTGGCTGTTGACCTCATTGTCTTGCTCTTTGTTCCTTGTCTGATTTCACGAACCCCTATACATTCAGTGCAGGGTTGAGGTTAGGGGAAAACAAAGTACAAGAAACACTTTACTCTTTTCTGCTGTAAATAAAAAAAACTTGGAAATGTCCTGTAACGATTTTGCTCCAGGCCCAGGCAAACAGGATTGCAGCTTTTAGTTCCTTCTGCATATTCATGTTGGCTTAAGGAGGCAGCCAAATAACTAATTGGTAATTCTGCAGTAATTTGTCCTCTGAGGAAGGCTCGCTGTCTCACTTGGGATTTGCAGGACTGAATGTCTCACATTTGAATTCTACCAAGAGGTAACAAACAGATAACTTGTTGGCTTCTTAGGCAAAGAGAATAGGTGTATTTTTGTTGTTGTTTGTTTTGTTTTGTATTCTTTTAAAGATAAATGGGAGTTAAACACTGACAAATAGAGGGGATGAATTCTATGCTTATTTTAAGCTGTGAGCTGTTTGTTTATTCTGCCTTTGCTTTATACATACTTTCAGTCTCAAAAGAAAAGAAGTAGTTTTCTTCCCAAACACTCCCCATTCATATCCTTGTATGTTATATATTAATGTGGTTCATTCAACATACATATTTTTCATAATATTTATATGAAAATTATATATATACGAACAATTTGAGGTATGTGTTTATGGTGTGTATATATGACTGTGGACATGCATAAGCTATAGTATGCTTATAGAGGTCACAGGACAACTTCCAAGAGTTAGTTCTTTTTTTTGACTATGACTTTGGAGATCTAACTCATGTCCTGATTTTACCTGCTGAGCAATCTCACTGGCCCCAAGATATATTTTCAACAAGTCTCAATTGATCGTTTGAATGATGTCTGTATTGGAAAGTTTAAAATGTAGGCTCTTAAAAAGGGGAAACAGAAGTTAGAGGAATAGATTTCTATTATTTTATGACTAAGAAAATTACTCCAATGACTGTGCATATTCTTAGAAAAATGGAAGATTACATTAAATTCATTTGGGGAACAAATTCAACACATCAATCTGATTTGGATTGATTGAGTTTTATTAACGTTTGTCTTGCTATGAGAACTTGGAAGGAAACCATCAGGCACCAACTTGTCAGTAGTCTTAGGAGATACAATATAAATAAGCCTTGGACAGAAAGCTTGTTGCCGATGCTTCCTCTAGACAATGACAGCAACCACTAAAATATATCTATCTCAGTTATAGTTGATTTGCATTGTAAAATGTTAAAGTTTATGAGAAAGGTCAATGGATATATTCTTCCAGAAGAGGAATGAGGTTAAAATAAGCTGACTTAGTTAATTAGTCTTGCCTTCAATCAGCCTTTACCTTCTCTCATTCGCTCTCCAGCCTCTTGCTGAGGGAACAATCAGAGCATCATGAAGGTGATTGTAACAAGGGTAGATTTTGTTATTTAAGAACTAAATATAAGTGGGAAGTGTACAAGGAATAAGATACAAATATGTGTTTTTACTGATATAAATAAATGATAAATAAGATCTCTAAACAAATAAATGAGAATGAATAGTTGAACATCATATGTAGAAGAATTCTGAGTAAGTTATGTAGATAGTACGTCCTCAAGAAAGTAGACAGACAGTAAATAGTGCTTAATTCCTTGAGGATGAGCTATGAAGAGTGACGTTCTTTCAAAGAGAACAAAAAGGGATATATGGGAGGGTTCGGAGAAAGGAAAGAGAAACTATGTACTTATAGTCTCAAAAATAAATAATTTACTAATGAAAAGGCATATTATAGAAAGAGAAGATTTATAGAAGTTGTTTACAGAAAGAAACACTACCTCAGGAAGGTGATGAAGATTAATAAGAGCGGCGAGGGCTGATAAATCACCATATCAATGTATATATCAACGTATACTTGATATGATAGAAATGCCACTTTCTTAAAAATATAAACTGAAATACAATCTTGGGATAAATAACAGTGAAGTTTCTATTAAGGATCATCATAAAATATTCTTGACAAGTACTATACAAAAGTACCAAAGTAATAAAAAAAAAGGGGCTGGGAGTTGGAAAATCTAAAGCTCATTACAGACAAGAGGAGGTGGAGGTAAAGACATGAGGACCAAATATAATAAAGCAACCTAGATAGCGTCTTCAAAAAATAGTTTAAACTAAAGAAATCCAATGAACCAACCTTGGTGAATCATAATGTATCAATATAGGTTCAATATTTATAACAGATATATAAAGGGGAAGGTAGATGCTGGATATATGGGGACTTTCTGTGGAGGCCCAAAAATGTGAGCCTATTTCTACATTGACGAAAGGTCAGAGAGTTGGAACTTACCTCTATTCCTTCAAGGTTATTGTGTTTCTATCTCAGACAAAAATCCCACCTAGTTGATTCAGATCAGAGAGTTCTGGTCTCTCAAGATTATTGTCAACAGGTGTGGCTAATAACCAGACCCTGTATTTCAGGAATAGAGAAGTAGATACCTTTCTACCACAAACGAAAGTCTATGGATCCAACTAAGTTCCAGTTCCCATAAGGAGACAACATCGGATTCTACCTAGGGAGTGGTTTGCCTACAGAATGTTCAGGTCTAGGGAATAAGCGTGACTTGTTTTTTTTTTTCTAGCAAAAGAATGCTTAACTATAAATGTAGCCTACAACCTTCAACTGGTCTGTTTATTTCCTTGTATCATGTTAATGCAGTTTTTTGTCTTACTCCTACCTTCTGGGGTCAGGGGTATTTTAAGAAGTTGGAAATTAAATGTGGGTGATTTCAGTACTATCCTATGTTTCTCGATTTTATTATTTTCTTTTGTGTCTTCATATAAGTAAAGATTATATGTAATAAAATGTTGCAGGGGGAGGCCACTTGTTCATCCTGTCTGTCCAGCTAGCTTAGCCCTGAAATATCTATACAGAAACTGTATTAATTAAAACACTGCTTGGCCCATTAGCTCTAGTTTCTTTTTTTTTTTTTTTTTTTTTTTTTTTTCAGAAAGGGGAAATAGCTTTATTTGCGAACAAGTCAAATGTGGCTTTGGTGTATTTACACTTACTTTGACAGTTTTATATACTGTGGTGGAGAAAGGTCATGGTAAAAGGTGAAGACTCAAGCCTTGAGTTTTAACTTTGACCATTAACTAGATATTGGTGGGACTAAAAACAGAGTGCTAACCCTTTTTTTTTTTTTTTTTTTTTTTTGTAAATTTTATTAAATTATAAAAGTTTCCATTTCCGCCCCCCCTCCCAACACCCTCCCACTCCCCCCACTCCCCCCCTCCTTCCCCTCCGTCCCCCAGGGCAGTCAGGGTTTCCTACCCTGTGGGAAGCTCCAGCTCCCTCCCCCTCCCTCCAGGTCCAGGAAGGCGAGCGTCCAAACAGACTGGATCCCCAAAATCCAGCATATGCAGAGGAAACAGGTCCCAGTGTCATAGTCAATGGCTTTTCAGAAAGACCCCGGGCCAGCCACAGTCAGAGAATCCGGCCAAATTCCGAGAATCTGGCTAGATCACGTCCTCGTTCAGTCCCAGTCCGACTGGCCCTGGTAAATTCTCATCAGATCCGTTCCCTTGTATCAGTGGGTGATAGCATCCCTCGTAGTACTGATTTCGTCTTTCATGTTCCTCCTCCTTCCGCTCCCCCTCCGGACCTCGGGGGGCTCAATCCGTTGCTCCAATGTGAGCCTCCGACTGCATAGCCGTCCTTCGCCAGACGAAGGATCTATGGTGATAAGCAAAATATACATCAGTATGGTCATGGGCCACGGCCGATTCAGGCACCCTCTCCTCTGTCCAGAGAGCAATCTGGGGGATTTCTCCTTGGACCTGGGATCCCATATATAATCAAGTCTCCTGTAAACCCTATAATGGCTCCCTTAGTTGAAATATATTGTTCCCTGATCCCATATTCATCCTACCTCCCTCCCCCCCCCATCCCCGGCCACCAAGCTTTCCCCGTTCCTCCCCTACTCCCTTCTCTCTAGCCCTCTCCCCCTCCATCGACCCTCCCACCCCCCCATGCACCCGAGGTTACCTGGGACTCTTGTCTATTTCCTACCTCCTGGTGGATAGCTAAATAATCTTCATCAGGTTCATCTTCTTATTTAGCTTCTCTAGGATCACAAATAATAGGCTCAAAGACCTTTAATTATGGTTAGAATCCACTTATGAGTGAATACATACCGTGTTCCTCTTTTTGGGTCTGGCTTACCTCACTCAGTAAAGCGTTTTCTATTTCCATCCATTTGCATACAAAATTCAAGATGTCATTGTTTTTTACCGCCGAGTAAAACTCTAATGTATATATGTTCCACACCTTTTTTAACTATTCTTCTATTGAGGGGCACCTAGGTTGTTTCCATGATCTGGCTATTACAAATAGTGCAGCTATGAACATAGTTGAACAAATGCTTTTGTAGTATGTTAGGGAATCTTTATGGTATATTCCCAAGAGTGGTATTGCTGGGTCCTGAGGGAGGTTGACTCCCAGTTTCCTGAGAAACCTCCACACTGATTTCCACAGTGGCTGCACGAGTTTGCATTCCCACCAACAATGGATGAGTGTTCCCCTCACCCCACATCCTCTCCAGCATAGGCTATCGTTGGTGTTTTTGACTTTAGCTATTCTGACAGGTGTAAGATGGTATCTCAAAGTGGTTTTGATTTGCATTTCCCTGATCGCTAGGGAGGTTGAGCATGACCTTAAGTGTCTTCTGGCCATTCGAAGTTCATCTGTTGTGAATTCTCTGTTAAGTTCAGTACCCCATTTTTTAATTGGGTTAATTAGAGTTTTAGTGCCTAGTTTCTTGAGTTCTTTGTATATTTTGGAGA
This sequence comes from Myodes glareolus, assembly GCF_982192425.1. NCBI lineage: Eukaryota > Metazoa > Chordata > Mammalia > Rodentia > Cricetidae > Myodes > Myodes glareolus. The sequence goes on along the minus strand of NC_142051.1, from coordinate 14,338,867 downwards.
TCAGACCTTTGTCTGATGAGGGGTTGGTGAAGATCTTCTCCCAGTCAGAAGGCAGCCTTTTTGTCCTACTGACAGTGTCCTTTGCTTTACAGAAGCTTCCCAGCTTCAGTAGATCCATTTATTCATTGTTTCTCTTATTGTCTGTGCTGCTGGGGTCCTACTTAGGAAGAGGCCTCCTGTGCCTAAATCTTGTAGACTACTTCCCACTTTCTCTTCTATCAGGTTCAAAGTGGACAGATTAATGTTGATGTCTTTAATCCATTTGGACTTGATTTTTGTGCATGGTGATAGATATGGATCTACTTTCATTTTTTTACAGGTTGACATCCAGTTATGCCAGCACCATTTGTTAAAGATGCTTTCCTTCTTCCATTGTATACCTTTAGCTCCCTTATCGAAAATTAGGTGTTCATAAGTTTGTGGGTTAATATCTGGGTCTTCTATTCGATTCCATAAGTCGACTTCTCTGTTCTTATGCCAATACCAAGCTGTTTTCAATACTGTAGCTCTATAATAGAGTTTGAAGTCAGGGATGGTAATGCCTCCAGAAGTTCTTTTATTGTATAAGATTGTTTTGGCTATCCTGGGTTTTTTGTTTTGCCATATAAACTTGATTATTGTTCTCTCAAGGTCTGTGAAGAAGTTTGATGGGATTTTGATGGGGATTGCATTGAACCTATAGATTGCTTTTGGTAGAATTGCCATTTTTACTATGTTGATTCTCCCAATCCAAGAGCAGGGGAGGTCTTTCCATTTTCTGGTATCCTCCTCAATTTCTTTCTTCAAAGACTTAAAGTTTTTGTCAAATAGGTCTTTCACTTCCTTGGTTAGAGTAACCCCAAGATATTTTATGCTATTTGTGGCTATCATGAAGGGTGATGCTTCTCTGATTTCCCTCTCTGCTTCTTTATCCTTTGTGTATAGGAGGGCCACTGATTTTTTGGAGTTGATCTTGTATCCTGCCACGTTACTAAAGGTGTTTATCAGCTGTAGGAGTTCTTTGGTAGAGTTTTTGGGGTCGCTTATGTACACTATCATATCGTCAGCAAATAACGAAAGTTTAACTTCATCCTTTCCAATTCGAATCCCCTTGATCCCCTTATGTTGTCTTATTGCTATTGCTAGAACTTCAAGCACTATATTGAAGAGGTATGGAGAGAGTGGACAGCCTTGTCGTGTTCCTGATTTTAGTGGAAAGGCTTTGAGTTTCTCTCCATTCAGTTTGATGTTAGCTGTCGGCTTGCTGTATATTGCTTTTATTATATTTAGGTATGATCCTTGTATCCCCAGTCTCTCCAACACCTTTATCATAAATGGGTGTTGAATTTTGTCAAATGCTTTTTCAGCATCTAGTGAGATGATCATATGGTTTTTTTCTTTCAGTTTATTTATATGATGGATTACATTGATAGATTTGCGTATGTTGAACCAGCCCTGCATCTCTGGAATGAAGCCGACTTGATCATAATGGATAATTTTTCTAATGTGCTCCTGGATTCGGTTTGCCAGTATTTTATTGAGAATTTTCGCGTCGATGTTCATGAGTGAGATTGGCCTGTAATTCTCTTTCTTGGTTGTGTCTTTGTGTGGTTTTGGTATTAGGGTAACTGTAGCTTCATAAAAGGAGTTAGGCAGTGACTCTTCTGTTTCTATATTGTGGAATACATTAAGGAGTATAGGTATTAGCTCTTCCTGAAAGTTCTGGTAGAATTCTGCATTGAAACCATCTGGTCCTGGGCTTTTTTTGGTAGGAAGATTTTTGATAACAGCTTCTAGTTCTTCACGACTAACAGGTCTATTTAGATTGTTCACCTGGTCTTGGTTCAACTTTGGTATATGGTACTTATCTAAAAAAATGTCCATTTCTTTTACATTTTCCAACTTTGTGGCATATAAACTTTCGTAGTAAGATCTAATGATTCTCTGAATTTCCTCTGTGTCTGTGGTTATGTCCCCCTTTTCATTTCTGATCCTATTAATTTGCAAGTTCTCTCTCTGCCGTTTGATTAGTTTGGATAGGGGTTTGTCAATCTTGTTAATTTTCTCCAAGAACCAGCTTTTTGATTCATTGATTCTTTGAATTGTTTTCTGTGTTTCTATTTTGTTGATTTCAGCCCTCAGTTTGATTATTTCCAGTCTTCTAGACCTCCTGGGTAAATCAGCTTCTTTTTTTTCTAGAGCTTTCAAGTGTGTTGTTAAGTCTCCAATGTGTGCTTTCTCTGTTTTCTTTAGGTGGGCACTTAGTGCTATGAACTTTCCTCTTAGCACTGCTTTCATAGTGTCCCATAGGTTTGAATACGTTGTGTCTTTGTTTTCATTATATTCAAGGAAGACTTTAATTTCTTTCTTTATTTCTTCCTTGACCCAGGGGTGATTTAGTAGTTGACTGTTCAACTTCCATGAGTTTGTTGGCTTCCTGGGGGTACCATTGTTGTTGAATTCTAATTTTAATCCATGGTGATCTGACAAGACACAGGTGGTCACTAATATTTTTTTGTATCTGTGGAAGTTTGCTTTGTTACCAAGTATGTGGTCAATTTTCGAGAAGGTTCCATGAGCTGCAGAGAAGAAGGTATACTCTTTCCTATTTGGGTGGAGTGTTCTATAGATGTCTGTTAAGTCCATTTGATTCAGTACCTCCAGTAAATCTCTTATTTCTCTGTTAGGTTTCTGTCTGTTTGACCTGTCCATTGGTGAGAGAGGAGTGTTGAAGTCTCCTACTATTAGTGTGTGTGGTTTGATGACTGCCTTGAGTTCTAGAAGAGTTTCTTTTACATATGTGGGTGCCTTTATATTAGGGGCATAGATATTCAAGATTGAGACTTCTTCCTGATGAATTGTTCCTGTTATGAGTATGAAATGTCCATCTCCATCTCTTCTGATTGATTTTAGTTTGAAGTCGATTTTGTTAGATATTAGAATGGCCACACCCGCTTGTTTCTTAGGTCCATTTGCTTGGAAAACCTTTTCCCAACCCTTTACTCTGAGTAGGTGTCTGTCTTTGTGGTTGAGGTGTGTTTCTTGTAGACAGCAGAATGTTGGATCCTGTTTTCGTATCCAATCTCTAAGTCTGTGCCTCTTTATAGGTGAGTTGAGACCATTGATATTAAGTGATATTAATGACCAGTGATCGATGAATCCGGTCATTTTTTTGGGTAGTAGCGTGTATGTGTTTTCCTTCTTTGAGTTGTGCTTGTGAAGGGTCGCTAGATGTCTGAGTTAATGTAGGCAGTGTTGGGAATGTTGGATTCCTTGGGTTGTGATTTTCCTTCTAGTATTCTCTGTAAGGCTGGATTAGTAGCTACGTATTGTTTAAATTTGTTTTTATCCTGGAATATTTTGTTTTCTCCGTTGATAGTGAACAATAGCTTGGCTGGGTAAAGTAGTCTGGGTTTGCATCCATTGTCTCTTAGTTTCTGCAGTACCTCTATTCAGGACCTTCTGGCTTTCATGGTTTCCATCGAGAAGTCTGGTGTAAGTCTGATAGGTTTACCTTTATAAGTTACTTGACCTTTTTCCTTTGCAGCTCTCAATATCCTTTCTTTAGTCTGAATGCTTTGTGTTTTGATTATTATATGACGAGGGGATGTTTTTTTCTGATCCAGTCTATTCGGTGTTCTGTATGCTTCTTGAACCTTCATAGGAATATCGTTCTTTAGGATGGGAAAGTTTTCTTCTATAATTTTGTTGAGTATATTTTCTGGACCTTTGAAATGCAATTCTTCTCCTTCTTCTACTCCTATTATTCTTAGATTTGGTTTTTTTATTGTGTCCCACAGTTCCTGAATGTTTTGTGATGAGAATTTGTTGGATTTGCTGTTTTCTTTGGACAGAGTGTTTAATTTCTCTATGGTGCCCTCAGAGTCTGAGATTCTCTCTTCTATCTCCTGTATTCTATTGGTTAAGCTTGTTTCTGAAGTCTCTGTTCGTTTACCCAGATTTTCCATAGCCAGCCGGCCCTCGGTTTGTGATTTCTTCATTGACTCCATTTCAGTTTTCAAATCTTGGACTGTTTCTATTACCTGTTTGATTGTTTTTTCTTGGTTTCCCAGAATTTCATTTACGGATTTACTCATTTCTTCAAACTTTTTGGTATATTTCTCTTCCAATTCTTTACTCATGTCCTCAATTTTTTTGTTATACTTATCTTCCATTTCTTTACGGCAGATTTTCACCTCCTGTTTAAGTTCCTCTATTATTTTCATAAAGAAGCGCTTAGAGTCGATTTCTTCTATTTCTTCTGGAGTAGGGTGTTCAATTCTTCTAGTTTCGAGCTCCCTGGATTCTGGCGATGTCATGTTGCCTTTCAGGTTGTTGGAGGAATTCTTGCATTGGCGCCTGCCCATCTCCCCCACTCTGGATGAAACTCCTCAGCACTTTCTGGATAGAACTCCTCAGCACTCTCTGGGTAGGACTTCACAGCACTCTCTGGATAGAGCTCCTCAGCCCTCTCTGGGAAGAACTCCTCAGCAGGGCAACAGGGCTAGCTGGTCTTCCCAGGACCCAGGAGACAAAGGGCCCGCAGCAGTGGGGGGAGGGGAGGGGTCCCTTGGAACACGGAAGACCCTGCCGCAGAAGCTGAGGGGGGAAGGGCTGTCCTCCCTTCCCGGAGAGGCAGGCAGGCTGCCCAGGCTAGCACCCACTCACCTCTCTGGGAAGAACTGCTCAGCAGGGCAACAGGGCTAGCTGGTCTTCCCAGGACTCAGGAGACAAAGGGCCCGCAGCAGTGGGGGGAGGGGAGGGGTCCCTTGGAACACCGAAGACCCTGCTGCAGAAGCTGAGGGGGGAAGGGCTGTGCTCCCTTCCCGGAGAGGCAGGCAGGCTGCCCAGGCTAGCACCCACTCACCTCTCTGGGAAGAACCTAGCTCTAGTTTCTTATTGGTTAACTCTTATTTTAATTTAACCCATTTTGATTAATCTATATATCACCACGTGGCAGTGGCTTACCGGGTAAAATTTCCAGCGTCTTTCTCTGGTGGATCCATGGTGTCTCTCTGACTCTGCTTTTTTTCTTTCAGCATTTAGTTCTGTCTTTTCTGCCTACCTAAGTTCTACCCTATTAATCCAAGGCAGTTTCTTTATTCATTAACCAATACAAGCAACACAAAGACAAAAAGACATCCTACACCAATAAAAAATAAAGATTACTCTATTTCTAAATCCCCACGCCTCTACCATGGTGAGTGGTATTTTTGTCAAGGAGAGTCCCTGACACTTTCTAGAATACTTTAAAAATATTTCAGCAGGTCTAAATTTCACAAAATTTCACAGTTAAAGAAAGGTAAATGGTGAATAAAATTACAGGCATCCAAAGGACCATGTACTGAGGTGGAAGAGACCTATAATGGTCATCCCACTTCTAAATACTGAAATGGGCATGTCCTCTGTGCTGTGAAGAAAGAGACACCTGACAAAGGCTGAAGTCAGACTCAGAAATCACTTTCTAGGCTTAAATGTTTTGACTTTAATTCTTATCTCCAAAGAAGAAGACATTTTCTTCATATTAATGGAGTCACAGAGTGATTGGGGTTAAAACTGCTCTTCGTAGAAGGCAGAGAAAGTCTTGCTTTTAAGGGATGCACAGCCAATTATACCAGTGTCTGGAGACTCAAAAAGATTGTGTTTGCTCGCAGATACTTCTCTGCTTTTTTCCATCAGTGTTAGCCACAGTATCTAAGAGATTACTTCTGTTCACCCAGGTTCGTTTGCAGCAACTAAGACCAGTGTTTAGAACTATTAGCAGCATGGGTGTTGGCATCTCCTAGGTGTTCAATAAACATTTTCTCAGCGTGACTAGATTACAGGGTTAAATTTCACTTCCATCCAATTAAGTTTCTCAACACTGAAATACTTTCTGTTTTCCTATTTTCTTTCTTCTCATAACAGTTCAGAAGAATAGATGATGGCTATCAGTAGTGAAACATCAAACCATCAGCCCTGAACTTTGCTTGGGATATGTGTATCCTTTCATTATTTAATGACAGAGCTCCTGTGTGACATGATAAAATTAATATCAATTAATATTAATAACTGTCCGCAAAAATATTAGTGTTTTACTTCCTCAGATATTTGCATTTAGTAGGACATCTGGAGAAGGAGGGCATATGGGCTTAGCCCTCATTGCTCCAGCAATTATCCTTGGACATTTTTGCTCAGGATTATGTTCTTATCCCAGTTCATCCTCAAGCACATGACACTATATCCACACTCTGTTTGGGATATTACAACACCATGCCTCAGGCTGGGGTGTTTTTAAACAGCATGCATTTGCAGCTAGCAAGTCCAATACCAAGGCACCAACAAATTCACTGTCTTCTGAATATTTTCTTCTTTCAATGATGGCTTTTATCTGTGTCCTCACATGGTAGCAGAGTATGAGGTTCGCCTAAGCTTCTTTTAAGAGAGGGGAGTACCATTGATGAGGTCTTGCCTTCATAATCTTACAACCTCCTAAAAACAACACCTGCTAATATTACAACATTGTGTATCAAGTTCCAACATATGAGTTTGTGAGGACATAGGCATTCAGACCATACTGATGTGTGGTGAAGACTTTATTGACTAAGTTGAGGATTTAAAGACTCTTTGAAGCTGGAGAGCTAGAGGTTGACGAATCATACAAGAGGATTTGGAATGCCGTTCTTCTGGTTCAATGTGACTGGCATTTGCCTAAAAATGTTGGTTTATTGTTTTCTTGCTTTGTGTTCTTGAAAAAAATCCATCCACTATATTTTGACTTTGCTTTTCATTTGTAAAATAAAGATGACAATCTTTCTTATATAACTTTTTAAGAGAATTGTAAGTGATATGCATTTGGATTAACATGTAGACACAGTGGTTGTCCTCCCTTTTCGCCTTGCTATTCTGCTTTCATTTCCACTGGTTAAGATTAGTGGAAAAGAAGGACCAAACAAGAAGTCAGAGGACTGTACACAAATTGAAAATACTCATTCTGAGAGGTGATTTTCAATTTGTTGTCGAGATCAAGAGCTCTCATTCATTTGCCCTGATAATATATTATGCACTGACCCTGGACATGATTTCCAACTTACAGAATCTTTTCTGTTATGTGATTGGTTCAGAGTCTTCAGGCAAAATAACAGCCGGATAATTCTGTTACCAATGGTAATAATAATTATTTCAGGCTTTATTTTTATTTTGATGAGGGACACAAAAATGTATTTATGTATTATAATGCAATGCAAAAGAAGACCTTCAGAACCAAACATGCTATTTCATTTCTGTAATCCCAGCTGTTAGAAAGATAGAGCAGGTGAGATCAAAGACAGCCTGAACTACATAATGGGACCCTGACTTAAAACAAGACTTTTTTTTTAAACATCTTTTTATTATTTATTTATTAAAAATTTCCACCTTCTCCCCACCTCCCTTTTCCCTCTCCCTCCCCACTTCCCCATCCCTCTTCAGTCCTAAGAGCAGTCAGGGTTCCCTGCCCAGTGGGAAGTCAAAGGTCCTCCACCCTCCATCTAGGTCTATAAAGGTGAGCATCCAAACAAACCAGGTTACCACAAAACCAGTCCATGCGGTAGAATCAAAACCCAGTGCCATGGTCCTTGGCTTCTCAGTCAGCCTTCATTGCCAGCCACATTCAGAGTGTACATTTTGATTACATGCTTCATCACTCCCAGTCCAGCTGGCCTTGGTGAGCTCCCATTAGATCAGTCCCAGTGTCTCAGTGGGTGGATGCACCCCTCGTGGTCCTGACTTCCTTGCTCATGTTCTCCCTCCTTCTGCTTTTCAGCTGGACCTGGGAGCTCAGTCCAGCGCTCCAATGTGGGTCTCTGTCTCTATCTCCATCCATCGCCAGATGAAGGTTCTATAGTGATATGCAATATAATCATCATAGTGGCTATGGGATAAGGCCAGTTCAGGCACCCTCTCCTCAGCTGCCCAAGGAACAAGCTGGGGACATCTCCTTGGACACCTGGGAACCCCTCTAGAGCCAAGTCTCTTGTCAACCCTAAAATGGCTCCCTTAATTAAGATATCTTCTTCCCTGTTCCCATATCCACCTTTCCTCCATCTCAACTACCCCATTCCCCCAAGCTATCCCCAATCCTCCTCTTCTCCCTTCTCTCTCCCCATCTCCTTTTCCCCCCACCTCACCCCCACCCCCGTGCTCCTAACTTTTTCTGGGCAATCTTGTCTACTTTAAATATCCAGAAGGATAAATATATGTTTTCTTTGTTTTCACCTTCTTATTTAGCTTCTCTAGGATCACGAATTATAGACTCAATATCCTTTGTTTATGACTAGGATTCACTTATTAGTGAGTACATACTACATTCATTTTTTTGGGTCTGGGTTATCTCACTCAGTAAAGTGTTTTCTATTTTCATCCATTTGCATGCAAAATTCAAGATGTCATTGTTTTTTTTTTTTTTTTACCGCTGAGTAGAACTCTAATGTGTATATGTGCCACACATCCTTTACCCATTCTTCCATTGAGGGACACCTGGGTTGTTTCCAGGTTCTGGCTATTACAAATAGTGCTGCTACGAACATAGTTGAACAAATGCTTTTGTAGTATGATTGGGCATCTCTTGGGTATATTCCTAAGAGTGGAATTGCTGGATCCTGAGGTAGGTTGACTCCTAGTTTCCTGAGAAACCGCCACACTGATTTCCAAAGTGGTTGCACGAGTTTGCAATTCCACCAACAATGGATGAGTGTTCCCCTTACTCTCCAGCATAATAAATTCCTTTCCATCTCTAACATTAGATGGTAGCAGTAGTTTGTGTTAGCTATTGTCAACAAACACTCAAATGTGACATAACTTTTGTATTATTGTTTAGATTTCTTTTATCCTTAGGCAGACAAGGAAAATATGCAGTATCTATTCTAAAGCGAAAAGAAGATACACATCTCAGAAACAGGTTGGGAAGGTTATACTAGGGAGTTAAATTCCACCTGAGAAGCCTACTGTGACAAAGAGAAGTCCTTAATTTGTAAGCACATCTTGAACAGACTGACCCTCTCTGGCTAAGAGTGAATGAAGATACCCCCAGAAACTAACTCTCAGTGGACAGTGGTTCAAATTTATATTTTCTATGTCCTGCAACAAAAGTTTGTTTGACTTTAGCAATAGGGTTTTACCATCTAGTTGGTAAGTAATCAAGAGCAATGACAATAGCCTGTGTTGTTTGGGGTGTGGGACTTTGGTGCCTTGTTGACCAATAACAAACAGAGAAGTAACCCACTTGGCCTAACTTTTAAATCTTCTGTTATAGATTATACCTACCAGAACTTAATAGATATCATATTTCAGTGAAAACCAAGTTAAGGCGTGACTTAGTTCAAGGCATTGTGGTAAATGTTTGTTAAATCAACGAAAAGCTTTAGTTGTAAATTTGATGTGTAAAAAAAATTAATTGCCAATTAGGGAATGTCATTTTCTAGAAAAAAAAACATGCCACAGAGATTGTCTAACCAGAACTTTCATTAGAAAATTGTTAGGTGAGATTTTATTTATGCTACTGCAATAGGGAGAGGACAAAACTCTAAATTCAAGTTTTCTAAAAAAAGGTAGGGGGGTAGAGGTAGGAAAAATTTTAAGCTCCAGACTTACCTAGTGGAAATGTACTGGATATATAGGTGGAAGTCATAAACTGTTTGTATCTGATAACTGGAATTATCCAAAGAAAATCATTTTTGTTTTTGAGAACATAGACAGCTGAAACTTTAAGCAAGCAATGTACACACTGAATTTGGTCTGTTATCCTCCTCCAGATTATGGGAAATAAAGCCAGTATGATTTCCCACAGAGACTCATGTGCAAACACATGATCCCCAGCTGCTGCTGCTGATTGGATGGGTTTCGGAGCTTTTAGAAGGGAGAGCGTAGCTGAGAAAATGGGTGGCTATGAGTGGACCTTGAGGGCTACAGTTTGGCTCTAATTCTGTCTGTCTTAAGCTCTCCAAGTCTTATTGATTGAGATATATCAAATCACGCTGTAATTTTTCTTTCGCTACCATGTCTTCTCTGAGGCGATATGAACCCTCTTCTTAAACCATGAACTAGGGTAAATATCCCTCATAAAATTGTCACAGCAACCAGATAAGCTAACTACCACAGAAATGGTGCCAGGACTGGAGTTTTTGATATAATAAATCTGACAATGCTCTTCCTGTGCCTCAGATCTGGTCTCCAGAAGAATATGAAAGAAAGGTTATTATATCTTACACCATGGTTCCACAAAACAGCTGAAGAGGTCAGAAAATGTATAACAAGAGCGAATTCCCTGAAGACAGTCCCTGACTGTCTATGAAGCAGTGACAGCAAAACCTAATTTTCAACAGGGATCCCGGGATTTTGGAAATACCAGAAACATGAAATATCTGTTAGGAAAAAGTGGGGCTGCAGTGATTGTTCAGTGGTTAAGAGCACTGGCTGCTCTTCCAGAGGACCCGGGTTCAAATCCCAGCCCCCACATGGCAGCCTACAACTGTCTGTAACCCTAGTTCCAGGGAATCCAACACCCTTACACAGACAAGCAGGCAAAACACAAGTGCACATAAAATAAAAAAGAATCATAAAGAGAAAGTGAAGGCAGAAGGAGAGCTGGCCCAGGAAGGAGGCCATGTGTGCTGCAAGTGATTGGCCTGTGGGTGTGGAGATACCCAAAACCACTGTGGCCCATAGTTGATGCCAACACAAGCTCTAGATATCAGGTATAGAACTTCTGGGCTTGGGGTTTGCCATTCTGCATTTTCATCTTACCTTGTCTCGTCCTCCCCTTGCTATGTTCTTTTTTCTACCCATAGGAATGGAGATGCTTAGTGTCATTGTAATTAAAAGCATAAATCTTGGTTATTTTTATTTTTACAAGGACACTCAAATAAGAGTTTGCCTTGAGTCTCAAAAGAGACTTGGGACATTTGCACATTTCCAATAATTTATCACTGTGAAGATTCCTGAGATTGAACTGAATGCATTTTTCAATATGACATAATCATGAACCTATGAAGTCTAGGACTAGAATGCTATAGTTTAGAGGTAAACTATCAGTCAGTGGCTCATGAGTTTGAACACTGGTCCCCCATGGTGGTACAGTTTTGGAAGACTGGAATAGGAAGTGAGTTGCTAGAAGATGGGCCTCACTTTGGTCCATGGTCTCTGCTCTCTGATCTACCAAGATGTAACACATATAGACCCACGTCCTTGTCTCCACAAATGTTGCTACTGTTGACCTTATTTCTTCCACCAGCACCACCTGAATTTCCATAAAGTATGAGTTAGAATAAATTTCTCTCTTTTAAGTTGTTTCTCTTACAATGACAAGAAAAACTGACTATAAATACTATCTTCGTTGATTAATGAGTTCTCAATTTGTAGAACTAGTGAGGCTACTTTTAAAAGATTTATTATTTTGAATTTTTCTTTTATATTTAACATTATAATTACATCATTTTTTCTGTCTCCCCTCTCCCTCTTTAAAATTCATGGCCTCTTTTTTCATTGACAGCTGTTGCATACATGTATGTACGTGCATATACATTTATATTCTTAGCTGTAACCTGCTCAGCCTGTATTATGTTACTTGTATATATGTTTTCAGGGCTGATCATTTGGTCTTGAATAACTAATTGGTGTTCTCTTCCTGGAGAAGACTAAGGAAACTTGTCTTTGCAACAGATAGAGACCAGTACAATCAATCAAAATGTAGTTGTGGAGCCCAGTCCTAAGGATACATCTAGAAAACATTCCAGCACCTAAGGATAAGGGAAACTTTCAGAATAAAGGATTTTTAAAGTCAGGAAATAGTAAGATTGTAAGAGCCAGGGAATCAGGGAGTTTGCTGTGAGACTGTGTCTCCTAGTAAAGTCAGAAGCTATACCCAAAATAGACAGGGGAAAGCCCACAGGGTCTTCGCCTTTTTTTCAAATAAACAGACCTAAACTTCCCAGTTCTAAGTTTCCTAAGGAAATGTTGAAAGATAGAAGAAAATAACAGTATAATTCCACCTCTTTCATGGATTCACCATCTGGGCCTAAACTCCTCAGATCAGGTCTCCTAGAAATTCGAGGTTCTGAATTTCTGTATTGGGGATGGAAATATAATTTTATTATTAAGGTTTGTCACATCTTTGGCTTTGTCTCAGAGTTTTTAAATGTATTTTTTTTTTTTTTTGTCCCGAGAACATCCACTTATGCTACTCATGAATCAGAGAAGAAGATTTCTTGAACTAATAAAGAACTTTCCTGTGGTGGGCAGCACAGAGGCCAGGTCTTCTGATTCTCTTATATATACTGGTTCTGTTACAAGCGGGGAAGAGCTGAGTGTTTTCTCCATGACAGTTCTGAATGCCTTTTCTCTCAGGAACCACCTTGATTCTGGGATTTCTATTTGTATTACACTTGGCTTTGCTTGGTTCTTTTGTTCTTTCAATTGTTTCTGTTGGCTATTCTCCAACCCTAGGTCGGCTCTCTCACATGTCATTCTCCCTCTGAGGTCTTAGACATCAAGACACAACAGTCTGTCTGCTCATCTATAAAGGGCTTGCTTTTCTGGGCTCTTTTACTCTAACCTCTACTTACCTGATGTGTTTTGCTCCTTCATCTCGCACTGAAAATCTGATGCTTTGGGGGTTGTGGTAAGAGAAGTGCAAGCAATCTGGGCAGGGTGACCCCAAATTTGATCCCCATACTCCCCTGTGGATAATCCCTACCTCTCCTCTCACTCCCTGCCAGCCTTCAGGAGATCAGGCAAAAGGGTTGCTGACGTTAGTCTGGGGGTGGAGGCAGGATTTGAGCTGCCTCCCTGTCAGCTGTTGTTGGTTTTCACGACAGATGGTGGGTGGTGACGTGTCTGTATTGTCCTCCCTTGCCTGCCCTAGAGGGAGATTTCGTTTGCCAGCAAATGTGCTATACTTCCCGAGGAAATGGCATCTGCCTCTAAGGGCATGTCCAGCAGGCATCTCTGCCCTCTCCTTTGAATCCTTTGGTCTGAAAGCAACTCTGTGCCTTGAAGTACGAATAATAAAAACCCAGAGACAGATACTGGGGTTCAACCTGAAAAATGAAAAAAGCAAACCAGCCCGCCACAGGCTCTTACCTCTACCTCAAACCGAAATGGCTATCCTGCCTCCACAAATGCTCAGGATGAGACTGAGAGTAAGACCTGTCTTCTCCTGTTTCATATTCCTCTCTCGAGCTGGGATTAATGGCCTGCACCACCACCGCCTGGCCTCTATGGTTAACTAGTGTGGCTGCTGGAATTAAATGTGTGTGTAAGCACAGCCTGGCCTGTATGGCTGACTAGTGTGGTTGCTTTGCAATGATCTTCAGGCAAGCTTTATTTATTAAAACACAAATAATATACCAATAAATACCAAAAAAATACCAATAAAAGTGCTCATTTTATTGGTTTTAGGAGCCATAGTATTGGGGGCACATTTAACCTTTCCTTGGAGTTATGATAGACACAGAATGATATATAACATATAATTGTGTATATACAATATATAATTATATCATGATATATAATAATAAGTATAAATTTTTATACTAAGATGTTTTGATAAAAGTTAATGAAAAACTTGAAATTTGCCAATAATCGTGTAGTCACTAAGTTATTTTTCCATTTACTCTTCTTATTTGCCGTAATAACTGTGACATCATCCCCTAAAATTAAGGGCAAATGCAACTTTCAGATAAAAAAAGGATGACAATATGTATGTATGGTTTTCTGACAGCTCTTTCTTCTCGGCTGTTAGCAAGTGTAAGATCTGTGCCTTGTGCTCTTATGGAAAATGCAAGGGAATCAGCAGACATCTGCTTCTTAGGAATATGTCAGCACGTTCTTATTTAGTAGCTGTGTTGCTTAGTCTGTGTCAGTCACTTGGGAAGAGGGAACCTCAGTTGAGGAATTCATTCATCTGATTGGCCTGAGGGCCTGTCTGTGGGAAAATTTCTTGATCAATGATTGATGTGGGAGGGCCATGTTCACTGTGCACAGTATTTCTCCCCTAAGGTGATAGACTCAGAATGCATCAGAAAGGTAGCTGAGCAAGTAAGAGGAAGTGATGCAGTAAGGAAGAGGAAGTGATGCAGTAAGGAAGAGGAAGTGATGCAGTAAGCAGCATTCTCCACGGTCTCTGCTTCAGTTCTTGCTTCCAGGTTCCAGCACTGACCTTCCTCAGTAAAGGACAGTGACCTGGGAGTATAAGCTAGAGAAACCCTTTCTTCCCAAATTGGTTTTGGTAAGTGTTTTATCACAGCAACAAGAGACAAATTAAAACAAAAGTTATGGTGAGCACGATGGTGTGGGAGAATTGTCTGTATTCTGTCAATCATATTTTAATAAAACGCTGATTGGCCAGGCAGGCAGTATAGGCGGGAAAGCCAGACAGGAAGTAGGGGTGGAGCAAAGAGCCTGGGAGTATTCTAGAAAGCAGGAAGCTCCCTCTGCGACTCCTGCACAGACCACTGAAGCAGCAACATGTAAGCTGACAGCTGAAAAAGGTACCAAGCCATATGGCTAACATAGATGAGAATAATGGGTTAATATAAGCTATAAGAATTAACAAGAAACCTGAGCTAATGGGCCAATCAGTTTATAATCTTATGGAGTCCTGTGTGTGATTTTCCTTGGGAGTTGCCGGCTGTAGGGTACTGGGCAGGACAGAAACTCCAACAAGCCGGTTCCTCATGTTACAGTGTATATGTTTTTGGTAAGAACCTCAGAAAAAGTAAACTTAATTTTTTTCCTGAGGTTATAAACTGACAATAGTAATTTAACAGATTAATAAAAATATTTGGAAGGTGAAGTGTGAAAAGGTGGGGAAACAGTGGAGTAGAAAGGAAAAAGGGAAGAGTCATGTAGTTAGATAAGAAAGGAAAGGTGTTCTCTGGGAATTAAAGAGGCCAAATGTTTGCAGAAAAAGAATGCCGTGGAACCCATGACCAGAACAGTCACAGGCCCTAGGGGAGAAGCAGCTATTATTCTGGATAAATAGGCACAACACTGACCTGACTCCTAGTGAGATGGTCACGGTTAGAGCTCGATGCATCCCTCAGCCCTCATCAGAGAAACCTCTATGCTCAGTGGTGGGAGATGCACGCAGAGACACACAGCTCGCCAAGGTGTAGCGAACAAGAGACTTTAGAATTCTCAGGCATCATTAGAGAAAGAGAGGACAGACAGAGCGTAAGAGCCAGGGGTGAAGGATGAATACAAGAAAGCAGGCTCTTCAGAACGCAGCAGAGCAGCCGCTCATGAAGACATAACGACCGCAATAGCATTCACAAGACCTGTGCAAGCTCAAGCCAGATCAAAAATATAAATAAATAAATAACCAGCATGGAGATTACAGAAACCTTCACCCTTAGCTGTGGAACTACTGGCAATTATTAGCTAGCAGAAAAAGGAGAGATTGTTTCCTCAAAGAGTGTAGCCTTTGGAAAGCTGACCACACTCCAGTGGGAGAAAATACATTCAAGAATATTTGGGTATTGATAGGGTTTTATCTCCATGAAAAAAGACATGAAGCTGGGTGAGTTAGGAATGGCAGAAGAATAAGCCTGGAAGAGTCAGAGAAGGGGTGAATATGATCAAAACACACGTTATGAAACTCTCAAAAAAATCAAAACCACAAGAACATATTAAAGTTGATGAGTAAAAGGGAAAGTGAAGTACAAGAGCAGTCCCTACATATTATTTTCTCATTACTGAGGCAAAGTACTTAAGAGAAGAAAAATAAGAGATGGCAGATTCATTTTAATTCACGGTTTCAGTGACTTATTGCTGGGTCAGTCAGTAATGGCTGGGATGGTAGGGTGCAGCTCATGTCAGCAAGATTAAGTAACTACAGGCAGGACTCTACTATAACCCACAAAGTCCTGTCCTCAGGAACCTCTGAGTAGTCATGACCCACCTCCTAACAGTTCAACAGCCCTCCCAAATAACACCACAAGCTGGGGACCAGGAGCTCAACCACATGAACCAAAGGAAGCCATTTCACATTTAAAGCCTAACACCATCAAATATGAAAGTACTTATGATACAGAGACACTTTAAAATTATAATTCACCTTTTTGTATTAAATTAGCATGAAAGTGAAAACAGTTCTCTGGTTTCTAGAAGGTTTTGATCTTTGCAGCTAAAATTTGAATCTCTCATTAAGATATACATAGTTTATGAGAACTTAAATTGTCCCTGTGCCTTTGGGTTACTGAAGTGACATCTATGAAAATACTTGTGTACCAATGGAGTACTACACAGCAGAAAAAAATAATGACATATTGACTTCTGTAGGCAAATGGAAAACATCATTTTGAGTTAGGTAACACAGACTCAGAAAGACAATTATCACATGTACTCACTCATAAGTGGTTTTTAAACATAAAGCAAAGAAAACCAGCCTACAAATCACAATCCCAGAGAACCTAGTCAACAATGAGGACCCTAATAGAGACATACATAGATCTAATCTACATGGGAAGTAGAAAAAACCAAGATCTCCTGAGTAAATTGGGAGCATGGGGACCTTGGGAGAGGGTTGAGTGGAGGAGAGAGTCAGGGAGGGGAGCAGAGAAAAATGTAGAGCTCAATAAAAATCAATAAAATAAAACAATACTTGTGTACTTATGTGTACTTATGTATTATTGTGGCACTTGTCTGACTACTTAGCAAAGAATAGTAAAACAAAAACCAACAATTGTGGCTTGAGAAGTTTAGAAGTCTAGCTTTCTCTAATTAAAAAAAAAATCTCAAAAGAATAAATAAGATTCACTGGGGGAAAATATACAGCGCCAAGGACTCAGAAACTTAGCTTCTCACCAGCTTAAACATGTAGCTTTTATGTTATCTCAAGAGCTGCTGCTCTAGATCCTGCCCTTATGGTTACATTTGAGCCATGTGAGGACAGAGACTAAGTAGTGAGGGTAGACATAGAGAGGGCACGAGGAAAGCTGCAGTGTGAGACCATAACCTGTGACTGTTATCAATGGCCTGGACTTAGTCTCGGTTGCAAAGGTGTTGAGCAACTGTGTGTCTGGCTCCCCTTTATCCTGTAAGTAAGAACAAAGAACAAACATTAATGGATTTCAACTATCTTTCCCATAACTTGACGATAACTAATAAAACCTGACACATGACTTATTGTTGGCAATATGGCAAGCATTATTTTGATTTTTAAATGAGAACACTGGGTGTCTAAGAGAACAGTAGCTGAGTTGAATTCCAGCCTTTCGATAACTAATTTCCTCTTCTAGCCATTCTGTTGGGTTACTTGTAAATACCATAGTGTGAAGCTGGAAGCTCATGACTTTCCTCATTATAGCCAGTGATCAACCACAGCTCATATCCCTCCATATCCAAACTTCTGTGTGTTTGTTATTTTGGGATTTTATGTTTATTCTGATGGTAGCAACTCTTTATTTTTTAATATTTTTATTTCCATTTTTTTTTGAGGATTTCAGAAATTTTAAAATTTAGGCAGGGTTCTTTTACTCCCTTCTCTAAATGCTCATATACCCTTGGATAGAGTTAGCTGGAAAGGAGACTTTGAGGTCCCTTACTCTGAGCTTAACAACTGTCAGGAGCCAGAGTGCTGTATCATGTCATTATTTTTAACACAAGTTTAGGGATCAGCCTGTCTGTTTAATGCTTGGCAGATAAACTAACAGTAGGGAGATTAGGAGTTATTTACGAAGATGTGCTGGTTGTAGGAGATAGAGCAGTTGTTAATCTTTTTGGCTGAGGTTTGGGGAACACATTTTAATCAGAATTTGTGCAGAAATAATCCATTCTTTGAATTCTACGTGAATCCCTCCAACATTGCAATGAGAACCGTTCTCTAGGAAAATGCGGCTTTACCGAGATGAAGCAGTGGGCATGGGGTTCCCCAGGAGCATTCTAAAAGATTCCTGCTCATTGCTCTTAAGCATCCAGGCTCCAAACGGGTGAACACATCTGGAAACCACCCTCCACTTCCCATTGTCTAAGGAGATTTATCTTAAATTCTCTTATCCGTGGCACTAGAAAATGGAGACATGCATAAAAATGATAATGAATTTCTAAGTCTTTCAGTTCATGAAAATAAAAAGCCAAGGTTACTGCATAGAGAAAATATGTTACTGTGTGTGTGTGTGTGTGTGTGTGTGTGTGTGTGTGTAGAGGGTGTTACGCCAATGTAAGGTAGAGACTAAGGATATCACTTTAGGAGACTGAGCAGCAGATAATAACTGGACTAGATAAGCAAGATAATTTTTTGAAAGGGTGGAGTTCAAGGTTAAAAGATATTCATGAAGGATTAAGGAAAGTCAGCTTGAACAGGCAGGGAAAACCTTCAGAGCATAGGGCAGTTCTGATGCCTAGGAAAAGAGACAGGAGGACGGTTGTACAGGGAGTGAACTCAAACTCTTGGAGTTTTGACTATGTCAAAGCATAAAGTATCTCTGAGTCAACATTTCCCATGGAGAAATCTTGCCAGCTGCTGACCTGTGCTGTGCTCTATCTTATTGGGGGTGCCACAGGACTGATGTGGCCTCCCTGCATACAGAAGTGTATCCAGAGACCCAAAACTGGACCTGTCTGTCAAATTAACTCACTTCAACACTCTCTCTTGCATATAGTCCTGTATAGTACATTTTCATGGTAACCACCTCTGGCTTCTCTGGGTTCAGACTCTGGAGAATATCCTTCTTCATCTGAGCTTCAGTATCTTTATTTTAACCAAAGTCATTTAGGCAAGACAGTCTTCAGTTCTGAGATATCACTTTCATTCTTGAATTTTACTACAGCTTTCAATTTTTGGCATTCGGAAAAGGTGTGCGTGTGTGTGTGTGTGTGTGTGTGTGTGTCCATGCGGGCTGGAGATGGTGTTGTGAAAAGAAATGGATTGGTGGCTGGAAAGAAAGATCACTCTATCACACACTTTTTTAGCGCCCCCCCCCCCCATTTCAGCCTCCTCTCCTTTTCTTTGCTCCAACATAAACCGATGGCAGAAGCAGCCACAGCTCAGCCTGATCTAATCTAATCTATCAGGGAGGTAATGAACTATAAAAGTGTGGATTCAATTACCATTAGAGGGGAGTTTTGTGTTGGCTGGAGTCTGATGCTAGCCAGAGAATAGGCAGTCAGGCTCGGTTGAAAAGCGCCATCTGGGCTAGCTAGGCCTGCCGTTAGAGGTTGGACACAATCTTATGAACACAATGAGGATCAACAGTGCTCACAATAATGACTGTTAGACTGGGAGGGGTTTTTACTGTTTTATTTTTTGTCCTTATTTATGGCCAGGTCAGAAGAAAGCAACTTTTCTCTGATCTTTCTTTCCCCCAATTCTTGGATGGAGGTGCAATCTAAACCCATTCTGACTTCCTGTGTCTTCCACCTCCACCCTTCTACTTCCTCTTTTGAAGAGTATACACAGTTTTGGCAAGGTTCTTTGGGTTTTAGAAGGCAATAATAATTTACTTTGTTGACACCTCTACTTATACCATTAAAGAGTTTATGGGTTCCCATTCTACTTACTCTCTGCTGGCACAGTTAGCAACCATCTTTTAATAAGGATGCTTCCTCAGAAGGTTCTTTGAAGCCAGTAGGGGGTCTGTTTTTGTGGTTTTTCTTTTTAGTCCTAAGTATCCATGACACTATGTGGCCTTTTCAATATAACCAATCACATTCTGCCTTTCATTAGAGACATTTACATACTTGTTTTACATATGTTTAACTTTTAAAAAATATTTGCTTATGTAAACATATATGTATATATGTATATATATGAGTATTTTTCCTTCATGTGTGCCTGTGCACCTTTACATGTCTGGTGCCCACAGAGGCCAGAAGAGGGCATTGGATCTCTGGAACTGGACAGAAGAACAGTTATGATCTGCCATGTGGGTGTTGGGAGCTGAGCTCAGGTTCTCTGCCAGAACAGCAAGTGCCGTAATCTGTTAAACAGAATCTCCAATCTCCATTTTTATCTTTTTAAAACTGGATGATAAACTGACTTCTTAGGTTGCTTTTTTCAAACCAATTGCATTAAACCTGTCTTAAGTTGTTCTGTAACGGTCACTAAATTCAGGGCTTCTGAGAAGAATGAAAGAATTATGTATTTGAAGGAATTTTGTGTTTCCAAAGAGATAACCAAGCAAATCAATTTTAAAAAAATAAGATACATTTTCAAAAATTCTGGCTAATTGTTTTGTTAACCCCTTTATCCTTCTTATATCTGTTGCTCTGATTATAATTATTCTGATCTGAGATGTCTTAAAGTTTAGGTTTGAGTTGCACAACAATCTTTCACATTGAATTTAGATAAGACTGTTTGAATAGTAATTTATTTTGATATGGTCATGGTCATATACTTTGTGTTTTCATTTTTAACTTTTATTCACCAAATGACAGAAAACCTTATCCCAGTCCTGATTTTTTATTAACACTTTAGCTTTAAGCACATACCATTCCTCAGTAACTTGACTAATTTGCCTTTAAAACACATCTAATGATTATATCTCCCACACAGAATGACTATACCACTTGGAGGTTTAGCAAGTGAACATGTACTTTCCATGTTTCTATTGAAAACAGAAAAGTAAAATAAAATCTATCAAATTCAGTCAGAATCCACTGATATGTTGTTATATTTCTCTAGTAAAATATTAAATTGGCTAGAAGTTTCCATTTTCTATGATAGATGCTTGTCAGGGACTAAACAAATGACATTTTGAGGACTGATAAAATGGTAATAAAAAGAGAGGGAAAGAAAAACCTACTCTCTCATACACTCCAATATCCAACAAAGCAACTTCAACTGGAGAACCCTTTTGTCACAGAGCGTGGAAGGACTGATGCCCAATACTGGATGATGGGACTCATAGTTGAGAGGACCCTAGCTTATCTGAAAATAAAGTAAATAGCATGAAAATCAGATGCAAAATAAAACTCAAATTAGCATATAATCACATTAGCGGAAAAATGGAGTCAGGGTCACAGCACATTGTATAATAAGGTGTACCCTTCAAAAGAGAATAGGAGAAAATTCCAAATTGTTTATCTGTCCTTCTGTTTCTATGCAGAGCATAGAGTCCTGGGACCAGATGTGACCAGAGTCCCATTCGGGCAGTTAGCACAGTATCACTTACTCTAGGGGACCTATAAGAGAGGATTAAGGGTCATAGTCAAAGTGCGGCAGCTCCCTAAGGCCCAAAGGATTATGGTTTAATGCATCCAGCTTTGCAGAAAATAGGGCTCAGATGAAGATGGAACCTTGCTTATCTGTCTTTGTTTTGCAAAAGCTCCAACAGGGAGAAGTTTTTCAAAATCAATTAATTAAAAAAATTCAAGCAATGAAGTCTTTCTGTCCTATTCTGAAGGACTAGGGGCAGCAATGCTGAGCCTAAAGATGATACTGCGACTCTGAGCAAGAATGTATCTTTCTTCTATCCAGATTTTCACTGTCGAGTTTCTGATTTTTCTGATAAATCTTCTATCACCTGCCTCTCTTTCTACATGCTTAACAGTAGATTATTTAGCTTATTAAGATCAATACTTTACTACTCTAGAATACTCAATGAAAACATCCCCAAACTCTATATTCTATTGCCCATAACTTGCCTGGATTATTGATATCACTACATGCACTTTTAATCATCTAAAAGATAATTTTAAAACTTACTTATATATAGTTCAGGCTCTTCTGATATCCCCTATTTAAATTATTAAAGATGTTGAAGAACACAAAACATTACAGAATATTTAAGACAGTTAAATATCTAGGCTGACCATAGTGTTTTAATTCAATTGGGCTAGTGAGATGAACAAAATGAACTTACCCCATCTCACTATGGTATAGAGAATTAAAACCAAGGACCACTCATCCTTAATAATGTTCTTTTCACTACCGGTTGTTGTATACAATCATTTAATAATTAAGTTTCCCTCTGGTTACTATCTTTAAGTATCTCTAGAGTTGTAATATTTACACCTCATATACTTCTTTTGTAGAAGAAAATTTTGGGTTGAATCTATAACATTGTATTCCCACTTATTTTCTACCTTAAACTTGTATTACACATCATGTAGGAAAACAGCAAATTTCCACAAAAGGTGCATATCTCCTAAACTGCTCTCAGAAGTGAACAAACAACAAAGTTGCAGGAGAAAAGTGTTCTTCATGGAACACAGAGGTCCGCTGATAACTCCTCGGGTTGGACCAGGGTTCTAGCCCCTTCTTAGTAGTCACCACTTATGTAGTAGTGAGCAAGCTGCATACCTAAGCTTTAATTTAATTTTCCTTATCTCTGTCACCCTCTTGAGACAATTTAATAATAAAGAGGGATTCTCTATATAACAGAAGGTGCACACACGCACTAAACAAATACTAACCTATAAACATAATTTTGTTATTCACTGTTGAAAATGGCTTCCACTTGCTGTATTGGGCATTAACTAAAGACGAATGTATTACATGCTTCAGGTACATCTATAATCTCATGAGACAGCCAGGATAGCAACGAAATCATCTCCACAGACATTTTTAAAAATTGTCACCAGAATCCGGCCTCAGGATGAAAAGCAAAAGATGAGCCTGTAACAGCAGCGCAACACACGTCTGTACTTCCAGCCCTACGAAGACAGAGGCAGGATGATTCCCCCAAATTAGAAGCCACTCTTATTTACGAAGTGAGACAATGTCTAAAAACAGAAAAGAAAACATCATAAAGCTTTCCTTAGTTTTTTTTTTTTGAAGATGTATATGTATCAGAAGGACAAATCGTAGCATACATTACCAGGGAAGAAAGTTTACATGTCAAAAACTTAATTCCGATAAAGCAGAATTGTAAAGAGAGAAGAATTTCATATAAAGCTTGACTGAAAGAAGCAGCCATGGACAAACCCCCCATTTGGAAGTGACTGTGTTATCTTGATATAAGAACACTGTTAAGGGAACACATTTAAGACTGGGCATTGACGTGGCTGGGAAAGCATTGTGAGGCTTCTACCCAGAGGAGCCAAGAGATCCAATGTCAGGCACAGTGACCGCTCTAAGAATGGCTCATCTAGTGGCCATACTCTAACAAACCAGTGCTTCTGGAAGGCAACGTGTTTTGGTGGCAAGTCTCTCCCCAAACCTGCAGGGTAGGTGTGGATTCTTTATTGCTTGGACAGTTGATTCCGACACCTCTCTGTCTTCAGCAGGCCCAAGAAAAACTTTTCTAAGGTGCCAGTCTGATATTCATATCCCATCTGTCACAATTACTGCCCCAGTCCTGACTCTCATTAAAGCAGCTGGCAGGGACACCTCTGCTTTCCACCTCCCCTCAACCGGCTTCTGAAAGCCACACAATCACATCAGAGTCAAGTTGATTGTTTCCTATGGAAATCAACCATGCAGAGCCTCAGGCAGGGGAAGCTCTGCTGTTTTGTTTTCATTTTCCTCCAGTGTGGGTTAGGAGTAGGGAGTGCAGTTTCTAACCTTTCACATATTGGGGAGAGAGAATAGGAAAGGGACATACACAAGAGACCAGGAAATACAGAGTAGTATAAAATGAAAAGAAAATGGGAGTCATGGTGGAATTTCTTGCTTAAGTCATAACATTGTTTGGGGAGAATGTCAGATTTACAGGATTCGGAAAACAAAAAGAGTATTGCTTAATTAGTTATCCTGTATCTAGTATGCTGGGGTATTAGTATGAAAGTGTACAGATATGTTATTAGCTATAGTGTTATATATCAAAAATTCCATAAGCAAACACACAAGTTTGAAAATTATTTCTTTACTTCTTATTCTACTGGACAGAGCTAGATGTTTATTTGTATTAATTTTGATACTTTGTTAGTTACTTAGGGATGTTCACAGTGAACATCTGTTTTGTGCAGATAAAAAAACCCTGCAAATTTGGGTGTTATAGACTTTATGTGATTTTTAGCTTCTACGTCCCCACATTCCTTTAAAACTGCACTAGAATTATTTGCAATTGATGAGTGTCCCTTGGGAAGCCCAATATTCTTTCAAAACTTTGGTAAATGTTGTTCTTCATAACCCTTGTTTTCCCAGTTTTTAAGGTTTTTTTTTTTGCAGCAAAGGCAAACATGAGATACTTACAGAATGACTTCATTCATAAAACAAACAAAAAACTGACCTATGAGAGAATTTTTGATGATAAGAAACCAGAACGATTTCTGATAATCTGAGATATGTGCATAAATTGGAGGCTGAAGGAGGCCAGGGCTCAGGTATTCTTCCCAGGGACAATCTGGTATTAAAGGTGGATTAGAGGGTGAGGGACAGACCCCCAACAGCTGAGAGTGTGATTCTTTTATTTGATTGGAGGAGCGTAGACACACAATAATGATGCCTCTTGCTGTACTTTGCCTTGTACTTATTCTTTGGTTGCAACTTATCAGAACTTCCCTCTTAGTAGGAATTGCAAAGGCTTTCTAATTTATATTGATTTAAGGATGCATTTTTGTATGTCAAATCCTTCCCCACAAAGTAGCCCATATCCCCCAGGACAAGTGCTTCCTGATAACATACAACATCAGTTTGATGCAGGCTCTGCTTTTGGATTTTCCTGGCTCAGAGATTCTACTCCTACGTGCTTTTATTTTAATTTTCTTTTGCTTGGAATCCATAATTGCCCTTACTCAATAGTTTTCCTTCTGGATACCTACTTTTATTTCTCCTGACATCTTCAAATCACTCAGAAATAATTTGGCTTCTTTTTTTTTGTAGTGTTAATGACAATTCTTACTTCTCTGTTCTTGATCACTTTTTGTATTACTTTTGTTCAGTCACATTCAAGGTCCAACTACAGTTAAGACCCCCATCATTTTTTTCAGTCACATTCAAGGTCCAACTACAGTTAAGACCCCCATCATTTTTTTCAGTCACATTCAAGGTCCAACTACAGTTAAGACCCCCATCAACAACAATAGACAGCCTTTCCTTATTTAAACCCTTGTTCTTCTTAAAAGATCTTTGATCTTTATTCTGTAACTATTAACTCTTCTAGTTTACCGAATCATATTTGTACGTATTTGTGTGCTGTATTCATACATAAATACACACACAGACACAGACACATACAGACACACACAGACATACAAACACTCACAGACACAAGACAGACAGACAGACAGCCCCACACACACACACACACAAACACACACACACACAGAGTTGTCCCATTGTATCCATGAAAGATTAGTTCCAGAACTTACCCAGGGCTATCAAACTCTGCAATGCATAATTTCTTTATGCTTATTTGTGTAGTGTTTGTATAAAGCTCATATACTTTAAATACCTCCTGATAGCATATATTAATTAATACAATATAAGTGCTAAGCAAATAGTTGTTAAACTTTATTATTTAGTAAGTACAAGAAAAATAAACCTGTAGATATTCAGGATGATGGAATTTTTTTTTTGATCACTTTAATTTTGTGTTAGTTAAACTTAAGCGTTGAAATCATGGGTGAGGAGGGCAGAGTGTATGTAAAGTCCCCTTTATCTTCAACTCTGAATTCCATTGTTTTGTATCTGAAACTAGAGAGGTTTTATTCAGTGATCTTCAGCATGTTTGGATTGATTGGTCGAGCATTACATATTTGATGACAGCCCCTTATAGTTCTTTCATGGAGGGCATAATTCATGATCACTAGGGGTGAGAATTAGCCCTTTAAAACAAATTTGTGTTTCAAAGATTCTGTCCTACATATTTTGGTTATCTGAATCTTGAGCAAATACCTGGAGTTTCTTCTGTGAGTCTCAAAATGAGCTTCTTTCTCCTTGGCCCTTTCGTTGGTTTCACAGTTCCATGTGGTTGCAGCATCATCCCTGGGCTGAGTCCCCAGCCTGCTGGGAGAGAGAGATGCAGATGCTGGAAGCCTGACAGATGGCCCAGCAGCAGCAACAGTTTGGGGAGAAGTCACGGAGGGAGATCCAGGAGAGATGTGTGTCAGACCTCCCTACAGGACAGAAGAAAAGACAAGAGGGAGGGTATGATCAGCATCTACAAAACACTCTATAGATGGGGAGTCGATAAATTGGACTAAAGAAGCAAACACAAGATGAAAACCTTCTTTAGACAAAGTCTTACTAGCTGCTCCTCTTGACACCCTCAGAAGCCTGTAGACCTGTCACTCTGTCCTTGTTAGCTCCCTTTAGTCTCCTCTTGTAATTTCAGACAGGGTTCTGCTCTGATTCAACATGCTCCAGGGGCAGGCCATGCTTCCATATGGTAGACGCCATAGCCCGATATCTTACTCTGATACAGAATTTGCTAAGGGCTGGCCTTTCAGGACAGAAGAATACATAGGAATCTTTAATATTAAACACTTGGTT
Source organism: Myodes glareolus (assembly GCF_982192425.1). Classification (NCBI taxonomy): domain Eukaryota; kingdom Metazoa; phylum Chordata; class Mammalia; order Rodentia; family Cricetidae; genus Myodes; species Myodes glareolus. Next base: position 14,312,556 of record NC_142051.1, on the reverse strand, counting down.
GATCCAAGCCCTTGGAAGTGAAGGGTGCCGCAGTGGTGGGTGTGACCCTGGTGTAGAAAGGATGGAGGGTCTTCGGTAATTTTGTTTTCAAGTCTAACTCAGTGCTTAAGCTGAGATGTTGAGACTGCTTGTTCCAGCGCAGCCTGGGCCAATCCCCTCCTACTGGGGCCATTGGCTCTGGTAATTCTCATCCAGTACTTTCCTTAGACTGTGTGTCTGCCTAGCAGTTGCTTAGAACAGCAACTCTGAGGGTTTGTGCTTGTGGAGCGCCCCTTGACCAGCAAGGAAGAACGACCACGAAGTTGAGGATCCTTTTTAAATCACATTTTATTGGAGCCTCTTGGTTAAAGGGAGAGCGGAAAGCGAGAGAGAGAGAAACAAAAGAGAACAAGAAGAGAGAGAGAAAGCGAGCGAGCGAGAGAGAGCGAGAGAGAGAGAGAGAGAGAGAGAGAGAGAAAGCGAGAGAGAGCGAAGGCCAAGTGGCATCTGCTTTTATAGGTTAAAGGGACTCGGGTACTGTCCTGATTGTTGAATACCAGTCTGCTGATGCCCGAAGCCTCGGGATTGGGCAGTGACAAGGCTCAATTGCGCATGTACAAGCAAAGGGCGCTCAGTCCCACGTGGCAATACCAAAGAAGGATTTGTTTACCTCCAAGCTGCATGATCGCCAGCACCATCTTGTAATGGCGATATCCGGACAGCTCCTTACATGTGCTCTTATTTGCTTTCTTATCAGAAGAGAGAAGAAGGGCAGTTCTTCAAATCCTGTCCAGAATAGTCCTCAAAGGAGCTACAAGTTAATGGCATTTGTCATTTAGACAAGTTTTTTTGAAGCCCAAGTCAACCCATTTTTTTTTCTTCTGAAAGGGTGAACCAACACCAAGTAGACCAGTTTTAGCATCTTTTCCTCAAAGAGAGGGACGGTGATCGTGAACTCAGCGAGACTGCATTACAGCTGGGCTAGACAGGCAAGTTTGTTGAAAATTCCTTTCCAGGTTAGTATAACGAATACATTTCAAGTTATATAATGATGACTCTAAGTGTGTTATGCACTGTGGTCAATTATCAAAGGGGATATATAAAGTGCAAGTTACATTATTGGAACACTCATGCAAGACTTCATTTTCATTTATTTTGTTGAAAGTAGATTCTTCTCTCACATAATACATCCCAACCACAGTTTCTCCTTCCCCTTTCCCCAGCTCTTGCCTACCTCCTCTCTACCCCAGATGTGCTTCCCTGTTTCCTCTTCAGAAAAGGTCAGGCCTCTAAAAAATGATAGCCAGACAAGATAAAAAACAATATAGAATATGACAAGTCAAAAGCCCTCTTATCAAGACTAGACAAGGCAACACAATAGGAGGAAAAGAGTCCTGGGAGCAGGAAAAGAGTCAGACACATCTGCTCCCACTGTTAGGAGTCACACAAAAGCCACCAGATCAACAGTGCTATGGTTGTTAGAGGACCTGGTTCGGAGCCATGCAAGTCCCATGCTTGCCACGTGAGTCTCTGTGAGTTCATATGGGCCCTGCTTAGTTGATTTGGTGGTGTTACACCTAGTGCATTATGAACCACAAGGAAGGAGAAAGACAAAACTTAGGGGTTCCAAAGATTTCATTAAATCATCCCATAAGCAGGTCACTGATCAATTAGGGCTATAGGACAAGAACTCAGGAATTTTGTTTCTTTTGACAGCCCTAAGTAGGGCCAGAAGTAGGGTTTATAAGCATAAAAATAAAAACATTTGTTGTCAAGTTACAGTTACAGTTTTTACCAATCAGAAGTTAATGATTAGGAACACTCCTATGGTTTCCAACATTGCCAACTGACATACATTGCAAGGTTTTCAGTTCAACCAATCAGATCCATTTGTTCCTTCTGTTGTTAGGAGCAGCCACGCTTCAAAGAACTACAGATGCATAATGACCATTGCTATGGTTTAGGAAGGAGGCTGATCCACCACTGGAAAGTTCTCAGCTCCCCTAGGCCTTGGGAACCTGGACTTTATTTCACGCTGCAGGTATAACGGAGTCTGAAGTCAAAATGGCAGTTCTCAGGCCAAGGTGATTTTGCCTGCTCTCTTCACTCCTCAGCATTCTGCCTTACATAAAGTGTTCATGTGTGTTGACCGAGCTGAAGGAAAAGGTGGCAGGAAGAACAGGTTAGCTTTCAAAAGTCTGCCGTTTTGTCTGGCTTGTCACATGGTACACATCTACACAAGCTCCAATGTCAATAAGTGGATTAGGGAGACTTGCCATCCTGGTGGACATGCTCAAGACTAGGTTAGAACTTATCTTAGGGTTTCCTTTGCTGTGACAAAACCCCATGACCAAAAAACAAGCGGGGAGGTGTAAGCAAGTTGGCTTACATTTCGACACTGCTGTTCATCGTTGAAAGAAGTCAGGGCAGGAACTCACACATGGCCGGATCCTGGAGACAGGAGTCGATACAGAGGCCATGAAGGGGTGCTGCTTGTTGGCTTGCTTTCAATAGCTTGCCCAATTCCCTTTCTTAAAGAACCCAGGACCAGTAGCATACAGATGACTGCCACCCCCACCTTCGATTGCTAATTGAGAAAAAAGTATACAGCTGGATCTCATGGAGACCTTTCCTCAAAAGACTCATTCCTCTCTGATAACTCTAGAATGTGTCAAGTTGACATAAAAACAGCCAGTACAGGACTGAAAGTCTACAATGTAGCAATACCCCAGGTTTAAGAAAGTTAGTAACTTGACAGTCTTAAAAAGAAACTGATTTTAAAAAAGCAAATGTCTATCTACTTAAATAATATAATATTATCAAAACTATCCAGTGATTTTATAGAGAAAGCAAACAAAATAATTTCAGTTAAAATATAAGTGACACCATCTATCCCAAGTATCTTGCCTTCAAGAGGTTAGACAAGGGAAGATCCTGGAAAGATAGTGTCAGTCAGGGAGAATTGGAAGTAGGCGTTCTGGCAAAGGCTCATTTTATTTCTCTTTGGGGTCAGTTATTTAAGCACCACAATCTAGAGGTTTTCATGGTAGAGAAAGGACACACAATGGCTTAGAATGCTGCTAGGGAGCAATCTCACTTAAGTCAAGGTTTCCTCTGGACACTGGGGCCTGTTAGTGGTGCTATGGTGGGGACGTGCTGCCACCTTGTGGTAACATCAGTTGTTTGCATAGTTGGGTTAATTCAGGTTTATTTTATGTGCCTTCTTCTCCCCCATCCCTTCAAAGAAACACATTTGTTTAGACTGAGGAAACTTTAGGGTATAATACCTCAACCCAGATCTTATTTCTACACATACATACTCATCATTTATGAGGTCAGAAATGAATTATATATGCATACATAACAATAGTTTGCTTTACTGAAAAAATTAGTTTTTTAAAATTAGGAGACAAAGTTATTTCTTAAATATTACATGCAAAATGGTTCTACTCATTTTTCCTAATTACTTTTCAGAAAATACATTATTCGGTACCATCTTATACATGTATTCCACTGTATAGAGGCTTTTTCATCAAGTATTTATTGTGTGAACACCAAGAAACTGGAACACCATGAATCTAGGTGTGTATGCGTGCAAGAGTGTGTGTGTGTGTGTGTGCATGTTTGCGTGTGTGCGTATATATGTGTTTGCATGAGTGTGTTTGCATGTGTGTGCATGTGTGTGTGTTTTGAGACTATCTATTCTTTGGAGTTCCATAAAGAAATGAAGACTAGCAGGGCTCTGGGGGAGAGAGATCTGTGCCGCTTTCCTTTCTATACTAAGTCTGTTCTCCCAGCCCACTCCTTTCAGAAGAACAGAAATCTCAAAATAAAAACATACTTTTTTTTCTCTGTATCTTTAACTCTTGCATCCTGAATAGATTTGTCCCCATTTCTATCTGTATCTGGAGCTTAAGATCCAGATATCAGGGTAGGATATCTGACACCAAAGGGCATCTTCCCCCACACAAATCAGCTTGCATCAGAAAGCTTTAGCTAAAATAGGGAAGAGGACACTTTGGAAGTGCATTAACCGAAGAGTCTCTCCCTGAAAGTGCCTGTCTTACTTTTGACCAACATCCCAGCAGGACTTTTGGGATCTTCCCAGTACTTAACTGGTGAAATTCCATGCCACTGGCCCATCCCCCTACACCTACTAAGAAAGAAGGGGAGAGCATGGTTTCTATAACACCCCAAATGAAAACAGAAAAAGTCCATATGAATGGAGATTATTTAGCAAAAAGTAACAGATGACAACATTTTTTAGGTACCCAGGAAGACATTTATCTTAATTTTTAGAGAATTTGGGCATATATTCAAAGACTATAATTTGAAAAAGTATTATATGCAACAACATACTGCCAAATTTTGGTGTATTGGAGACTGTGTCATAACAGTAAATAAGGGAATTGAAAAAGTCCATCTTTTTAACAAATAGTTTTTTTTTAAGGTTACAACTCAAACCAATTTTATTGTAAACACTAATTCTGTGGTGCAGTAGTTAATCTTGGTTGCCAATGGTTTGTTTGGGTCTGAGATCAACTGAAAGGCACACCTCTGGGCAGATCTATGAAAGCATTTTCCGGAAGAATTAAAGGACCAAAGGAAAGATCCTCTTCTAAAGTGGGCAGCGTTTTCTGGTGGTGTTATAGAATTAGTATGACCTCCCAGTGAGAAGCTACTCCATATGTCTAGCAATCAATGAGTCAGCTCTTTAATAATAGCACACATGTAGCCCTGTGTCTTAGGGTTGAACTGCTGTGAAGAGACACCATGACTAGGGTAACTCCTATAAAGAAAAACATCTAGCTGGGGTTAGCTTACAGTTTCATAGGATTAGTTCATTATCATCATAGAGAGAAACATGGCAGTATGCAGGCCAACATGGTGTTGGAGAAGGAGCTGAGAGTTCTACATCTTGATCTGCAATAACAGAAAAAGACTGGGTACTACACTGGGCATTGCTGGAGCGTACGAGTCCTCAAAGCTTGCCCCACAGCAATACATTTCCTTGATCGAGGCCACAACTCATAATAGTGCCTGTCACTATGGACCAAGCATTCAAACCCTTGAGTCTATAGGGATCATACCTGTTTAAAACAACATACCTTCCTAGTGCATAGATCAGAACTAGCTTTGAACAGAAAAAAAATGTCAGTTTATACAGGTTTAAGGCTTATGCATTCCAAATACATTGTCATTCTTAAATCTCTTTCTGGCCCAAGTTTACAGTTTGATCAATTTAAGCAGAAATAAGAGACTCAAGTTTGACACCCTGGTCAGATGGAAGATTCACAAAGCAACGTTATTGACAGAAGCATCTTTGTAAGTTCACAATGCTGGTCTTCTGAAATTATTGTTATCAGGGTCATCTTACCCACCTGGCAGAGACATGGCAGGCAAGAACTTAATGATGATTGTCATTCTGTGCTGCCTGCCCCGTTGAGTTTCTTGGTAGAGCCATGTTCCTTGACATGAGGTGGGTCTAATGGCTGGTTGTATACCAGGGTTTTCTCCTTTTATTATAGGCATGGGGCTTAACTAGAGGTCATTCCAAACTTTTGCAGAAGTGCACCCAAAGGAATTCTTAACTTCAATTATGCTTGAAGTATGAAAAGCTATCAGATATGAAGATGGCCACGTTGAACTACTTGGGTAATCTTTTCTAGCTCCTGTAAATTTCATAATTTCATTTTTCTTAGTAACTGAATCTTGGTGATGATGTTTCTCAGAAGAGTTCAGACTCCCCATAATGAAACTGATGTGTATGTATGTACATGTGATCCATTACATAAATGTACCACATTTTCATGATCTGTTAATCAGTTTATGGACATGTAAACTGCTCGTGGTTTCTTCCTATTGTGAGTAGAGCAGCAATGAACATGGATGAGCAAGTATCTGTATGTTATGATGTAGAATCCTTTGCCTATATGCTCAAAAATAGTATTGTTGGATCTTGAGGTAAGATCTATTCCCAGATGCATGAGAAACTTTCACAATGATTTCCATAGCGTCTTTATCAGTTTGTACCCCTGTCAGCAATGAATAAGTATTCCCCTTTCCCCATATCCTCACCAACATGAATTTTTAAATGTTCTGTAGACTTGAAAAATAAAAATACTTTCAAAGTTAAGTGTCTTGAAAATATCCAGTTTCTCTGAAAGTTCAAGTCTCTCAACTGTGGGGTTCTGTAAAACAAAAGTACAATTTAAATAATTCTTATTCCAAAAGGAAAGGAAGAATCAGTTCAAATCACAGTCAAATAAAATCAAAATCAAAGTTTAGCAGTGTAAATAAAATCTTGCATCTCAATTTCCATCATCTGGGACTCACTGACGATCTTCTGAGTTACAGTGGGGTTAAACATCTCTACTCTTCTGGCTCCATCATCCATAACACACAAAGTTTGTCTCTTGGACTCAGCTGACTTCACTTCACAACTGTCAGTGTAGCTTGTGATCACCCTACAGTCCAGACATCTCAAATAACACTGGTATTTTCACAGCAATTGAGGCAGCACCTTTGCTAATGGCCTCTCTTCTCTCTTAAACTATCTTCATGGTCTCCAAGCCTGACACACGGTGCCAAGCCTTATCCTCAATCCATGATCCCTTCAGTTCTACACTTTCACCAGTGAACTCTCTTGACCTCTCACAGTACCAAGCTTCAGTTGATCTCAGTAACACCCACAGGCCTTCAAAATCATATCATATGGGAGACTCTTACATGTGACCAAATTTGGAAGCCAGCATGAGATACAGCATTGGTATTTTCTTTCTTTCTTTTTTTCCTTGAACAACACTTTCTTCTGTTGGCCCTGAGGAAATACTCCCAGAAGATTTCACCCCAGTGAAGTTGGTCTCTACTTTAATACAGCTGCTTTCTCAGTCTCAGCTAATCAGTATCAATTGTGCCAATAAAACAAAGTTTTCACTTCAGTGGTGTTGGTCTCTTGCTGATTACAGGTGAATCCTCAGCTCTAGGTGACCATAAGTCACAGATTCGCAGCACAAAATAGCATATGAGTGACCCTAATAGAGTCTTGGAGAGACTCTCAAACTTCCTTCTGAAATGTCACAAGCCAGCCCTTCAGTGACTGCATTACTCTTAGCATTATCTTTCATATGACAGCTTGTGGGGCTCTGAGCACTCTGTATTTTCCAGCCCAAAGTTTCAAAATGTCTCACAGTTCTCCCATAACAACATGGTCAGAGCAGTTATGGCAATACCCTATTGTTCTGGTACCTGATTTCTGTTTTACTTTGCTCCCATTGCTGCTATAAAGACTATCACTAAAAGTAACTTGGAAAGTAACAGGTGGAGGAATGTGGCTTACTAACTTGTTTTCCATGATATACTCAGTCTGTTTTCTTATCATGGACCACATGCCACATCAGTCAGAACCACGGTGACTGGGACACCACACAGCAATCATTTATCAAGAAAATTCCCTAGAGTTTTGTCTACTGGCAAACTTTGAAAACACTTTTTTTTAAAGCTATAAAATGAGAGACTACATATACAAAGTCTTGGTGATGATGTTTCTCAGAAGAGTTCATACTCCCCAGAATGAAACTGATGTGCAGGTGTGTTTATGTGATCAAACTTCCAGGCCGGTGACTGGGAAATTCTGGAGACAAGAGGGGTTCTCACTGGGAAGGCTGAACTATAGCACACAGCAAGGAATAGCTTGCACACAGCAGGATGCACTCCCATATGGCTTAATGGAGATACAGTTGAGAAATTAAAGACAAAATTAGAAGTGCGTGTGTGTGTGTAATGGGTTGGCAGACACATGTTGATGCCATGTGTTGCCATGTGCTGCCAGCTGTTGGTCGAGATTCTAGAAGCAGTAATATCCTCGAAGTCAAACGAACCTAGAATCCTTATGCTGGCTTCTAATATTACTTACTACTGAATAAAACATGAAATTGTTGGAGAAATATTTGATTCCAGGACTCATAAAGAACAATAAAGAAAACCTGAAACATCTGGGATTCATAAAAACTAAGACATAGAGGAGCTTCTAAGAATAAAAATGAAAAATTAGGACAACTGATGAAATAAAACAGTATGAGATGAATCATAACCTAATCATAAAATAAATATACATGGGTCAAGTATTTCTAGGCTCTTGGCCTCTCATTCAAACAACTGAAACAAAAGTGCACACAACTTATTCAAAGGCGTGGCCATAGCACAGATTAGAAGTGAATGCACAGTCAAGCATTAAAATGGTACAAGCATGAGAGTCCTCAGGGTTCCAGTTATTGTTTGGGACTTCCTTTTAGGATATCCAAAAGAACTGGGAGTTTTGTTGCTAATGGGTACAAGGAGGACAGCCTTCTGTTTTGATTGACAGGCTTATATTTGATAACTGTTTGGTCACTGTGCATGTCCCCTACCAATAGTGCATCTTATTTTAATTATATGCTTGCCCAAAATGTATAGAAATAAGATGGTAAATAAGGGATTCTTTCTACAAGTTCACTCAGACTACATGGTTTATCATATTGTGTATGCATTCAAAATAGTTTTTGTTTGGTCAGTTGAACTCATCTCATAACTAACTATAGCTGGAATGCAAATATTCAGGCATGGTGGCACATGCTTTTAGGGCCAGTATTTGGGAGACAGAAGCAGGCAGAAATCAGTAAGCTTAAGGCTGGCCTGATCTAAATTGTATGTCCTAGGCCAGCCAGGTTACAGAGGGAACTTGTTTCAAAAAACATAAAAGTCTGAATAGAAACTGTCTATGTTTGATGCTGTTTAGGGGGAGAAGAAACTTAAACCATTGTTGTAGACTGTGCATTCAGCTTAATGCAGTTGCTAGGTGCATTGTTCCAAGAAAAGCATGTATACACAGTACCTACAGGCAAAATCCTAGGTGGGTAACAGTTTTCCAGGTTTTTTTTTTGAGAGAAATGTGTATATAGCCTGAGCCAAGTGAAGTCCCATGTCACTAAGCTATTTTCAAGCTTGCCTTTCTCAGTATGTCTCTACTTTTTCTTTGATAATGACATTAAACAATTATAACAATGACAAGAGCATAAGACATCAACACCTGGCTATCTGTACAAGGGACCATGCCAAATTGGGGAGAAAAGTTAGCTAAGAAATTTACTAGTTAAATATTAATGTAAATTCTTTTCTGTATGAAGATAGTAGGCATTTAATAAATTCCAGTGGGGAAAGCCCAGGTTTGTTGGAAAAAATTAATAATGAAAAAAGTTTTGAGGTTATAGTTACAAATATTAACCAGAAGTAAAGGGGCACCTGTGGTTGAAGGACCCATTTCTTGCATGCGTATTGTGTCTATTCAAACCCCCAAGTAATTTATAGACTACAAGATATCTTCTTCTTGTACTTTTCTCTAGGTAGTGGTCAAGCCGCATAATCTTAACATAAGGTTTGGGGATTGCTTTTTACATGAATTGCTCACAAATGGTATATGCCAGAGAAGGACCTAATAGTGTTTGAAAGTCCAATTTGTCTTTTCTCTTCGTAATTCATAGTCGTTTGACACACTTGTGTATATCAATCTGGAATGTTTGGAGCAGGGCTGTACTTTCCAAGTTAATACTATACATTTTGTTACATGGATTGATTATCTTATTTAGGAATTTTGTGGCTAACATATTTAAGCTGGAATTTAATAATTCCTATTGCTTAGAAAAATAATTTCTGACATCAGATATCTTTAAAGAAAGTTATAATTTTTTCAGATATTTCAAAAGAGATGCTGACAGAAAGTAAGGACATCTCTAATGGTGTAAATATGTCATTCCATCACTCAGGAAGCTGAACTAGGAGGTTTGATGTTAATGTGAAGCCAGCTTGGGCTACACAGAGTGCTTCAGACTAGCTTTGGCTAAACTATAATCTTAACATAAACAAATAAGTAGTAATTAAGAACATTAAACCCAGCAAAGCCTTGTTAAAGTTGGAAATAAACCAATGGCTAAAGTACAAGTAGGTTCAGAGACCAAGACAGCATGAGACTCTGGGGCAACCAGGCAAGTTAAAGTACAGAGAACCAGACTCCAGCTCAATATGAGCAAACAATTTTCAAAAGGAGATTTGTCCAAGATGAGTTTGTGATTATGTCAAGAGTATTCAACCAAGAAATCACACTTGGTTACTGCTCTTTGTGTAGGATGGCACTTAACTTTGCCCTTGTTCTGAAATTTTAATTGACTTCTTTTCTAGCCTACTCTCAGAGGGACTTTATCTTAAAAAGTTCTAAAAAAAAACTTCGGTGCCGCAATTCTCTGGAACTGTTTTGTTGGTTTGGATTAAACTAAGACCACAGTTCTGGCTGCTGCTTTTTCCACAGTCATCAGGGATCAGAGGTTTTGTTACTCCTGTCTCCGTTTGCTGCAGTCTGCAGTACGAGGTCTGTCGGCATGGAGCTTGAAACTCTGCATGCAGCTATGTTCATAGATTCAGTCAGTGGCACTTCAGTTTTGGCAGAGAAATAGAATTTTATGAGCATACTGAGGCAATCCAGAAGCCAATATCTTCACATCTGGGAAGATAATCTCAACAGTTTCCTAACAAGGTTAAATTAAAGAGAACAAACCTTAATAATTGGTAATGGGAAATTAAGAAGTGAAGTAATGCCACCAAGGTATGCATACTGTACCTGTGAGGATTGTTGTTTTCCCGAGAATTAATCAGTGCTAGGAATGTTTAAATTTGACCTTTTGTCTTTATTTTACAAATTTATCTTTCATTTTAGAATAAAATAAAAATTTTGGAATTCTTCAGCATCGTGTAAGAAGGCCACAAGAGAGAAACAAGTATAAATTAAGGTAAGAATATTTATCAAATAATTATGCATTTTAGAAAAACCCAGGGTGAGGAGGAGCTTGGGTGTCCCCCGACCCCATAGACGCCCAGGTCTCCCTGCAGTGCTGGCTACCCCCTCCCGCCTGCCATCCCAGCTCCCATCCAGCAGGGGCACTGACTTCTAGCAGAGGACCATCGGTGGGGTGAGTTTGCTTCGGGTCGTGGCAGGGTCCTGGTGAGGAGGAGCTTGGGTGTTCCCCGACCCCATAGATGCCCAGGTCGCCCTGCAGTGCTGGCTACCCCCTCCCGCCTGCCATCCTAGCTCCCATCCAGGTACGAATTCCTATATTTCTCCCTTCCCCCTGGGGCCATAAAATTTCCCCAGCTCAGCTGCCTTGAGAGCTGGGCCTGGGCTGTAGGCACAGCCCGGCTCGAGGCAGTTCCTGGGTCTTAAAGGCCTCCCTGAGGACAGGTGGACCAGGTGCCAGCTCAGCCACATTCCTGACCAGCAGGGGCCCTGACTTCTAGCAGAGGGCCATCAGAGGGGTGAGTTTGCTTCGGGCCTTGACAGGGTCCTGGTGAGGAGGAGCTTTGGCGTTCCCCGACCCCACAGTAGCCCAGGTCGCCCTGCAGTGCTGGCTACCCCCTTCCGCCTGCCATCCCTGCTCCCATCCAGGTACGAATTCCTATATTTCTCCCTTCCCCCTGGGGCCATAAAATTTTCCCCAGCTCAGCTGCCTTGCAAGCTGAGCCTGCATTGTAAGCGCATCCCGGAAAGAGGGAGTGCCTTTGCTTCAATAGCCTGCCTGAGGAAAGGTGGGCATTCTGTCAGTGAAGTCCCTGCCCAAGAAGGGAACCTGACCCGGTAACAGAAGTTCCAATAGAGAACATTTGAAGTAAGAGATGGGCAGACGCCAAGGCAAGACCTCATCCAACAATCTGAAAAACAACATGAAAACACCAGATCCCAAGGACCCTACAACAGAAGGGCTTGAACACCTTAACCCAGAAGAAGTGGAAAAAAGTGCCATTATGAAAGCAATAGAGTCCCTTAAACAGGATATGAATAACTCCCTTAAAGAATTGGATGAGAAATATAACAAAAAGTTTGAAGAAATGACTATAGAAATAGATGAGAAATATAACAAAAAGTTTGAAGAAATAAGTAAATCCGTGAATGAGACCCTGAGAAACCAAGAAAAAACAATCAAACAAGTAAAGGAAACAGTGCAAGAATTGAAAACTGAAATGGAGGCAATGAAGAAAACACAAACCGAGAACCAGCTGGATATGGAAAATCTAGGTAAACGAACGGAGACTACAGAATCAAGCATAACCAATAGAATACAAGAGATAGAAGAACGAATCTCAGAATCTGAAGATACCATAGAGAAAATAAATGCTCTGGTCAAAGAAAATGGCAAATCCAACAAATTCTCTTCACAAAACATTCAGGAAATCTGGGACACAATAAAAAAACCAAATCTAAGAATAATAGGGATTGAAGAAGGAGAAGAACTGCAGATCAAAGGCCCAGAAAATATATTCAACAAAATTATAGAAGAAAACTTTCCCAACCTAAAGAACGATATTCCTATGAAGGTTCAAAAAGTATACAGAACACCGAATAGACTGGATCAGAAAAAAACATTCCCTCGCCATATTATAATCAAAACACAAAACATACATATTAAAGAAAAAATTTTAAGAGCTGCAAAGGAAAAAGGTCAAGTAACTTATAAAGGTAAACCTATCAGGCTTACACCGGATTTCTCTATGGAAACCATGAAAGCCAGAAGATCCTGGATAGAGGTACTGCAGAAACTAAGAAACCATGGATGCAAACCCAGACTACTATACCCAGCCAAGCTATTGTTCACTATCAATGGAGAAAACAAAATATTCCAGGATAAAAACAAATTTAAACAATACGTAGCTACTAATCCAGCCTTACAGAGAATATTAGAAGGAAAATCACTACCGAAGGAATCCAACATTCCCAACACGGCCTACAATAGCTTGAACATCTAGCGACCATTCACAAGCACAAATCAAAGAAGAAAAACACATACACTCTACTACCTAAAAAAAAAAAATGACCGGAGTCAACAACCACTGGTCATTAATATCACTTAATATCAATGGACTCAATTCACCTATAAAGAGGCACAGACTTAGAGATTGGATACGAAAACAGGACCCAACATTCTGCTGTTTACAAGAAACACACCTCAACCACAAAGACAGACACCTACTCAGAGTAAAGGGTTGGGAAAAGGTTTTCCAAGCAAATGGACCTAAGAAACAAGCGGGTGTGGCCATTCTAATATCTAACAAAATCGACTTCAAACTAAAATCAATCAAAAGAAATGGAGATGGTCATTTCATACTCATAACTGGAACAATTCATCAGGAGGAAGTCTCAATCCTGAATATCTATGCTCCTAATATAAAGGCACCCACATATGTAAAAGAAACTCTTCTAGAACTCAAGGCAGTCATCAAACCACACACACTAATAGTAGGAGACTTCAACACTCCTCTCTCACCAATGGACAGGTCAATCAGACAGAAACCAAACAGAGAATTGAGAGATTTATTGGAGGTATTGAATCAAATGGACTTAACAGACATCTATAGATCACTCCACCCAAATAGGAAAGAATATAACTTTTTCTCTGCAGCTCATGGAACCTTCTCGAAAATTGACCACATACTCTGTAACAAAGCAAACTTCCACAGATACAAAAAAATATTAGTAACTACCTGTGTCTTGTCAGATCACCATGGACTAAAATTAGAATTCAACAACAATGCTTCCCCCAGGAAGCCAACAAACTCATGGAAACTGAACAGTCAACTACTAAATCACCCCTGGGTCAAGGAAGAAATAAAGAAAGAAATTAAACTCTTCCTTGAATTTAATGAAAACAAAGACACAACATACTCAAACCTATGGGACACTATGAAAGCAGTGCTAAGAGGAAAGTTCATAGCACTAAGTGCCCAATTAAAGAAAGCGGAGAAAGCACACATTGGAGACTTAACAGCACACTTGAAAGATCTAGAAAAAAAAGAAGCTGATTCACCCAGGAGGAGTAGAAGACTGGAAATAATCAAACTGAGGGCTGAAATCAACAAAATAGAAACAGAGAAAACAATCCAAAGAATCAATGAATCAAAAAGCTGGTTCTTGGAGAAAATCAACAAGATTGACAAACCCCTATCCAAATTAATCAAACGGCAGAGAGAGAACATGCAAATTAATAAGATCAGAAATGAAAAAGGGGACATAACCACAGACACAGAGAAAATTCAGAGAATCATTAGATCTTACTATGAAAGTTTATATGCCACAAAGTTGGAAAATGTAAAAGAAATGGACATTTTTTTAGATAAGTTCCATATACCAAAGTTTAACCAAGAACAGGTGAACAATCTAAATAGACCTGTTAGTCGCGAAGAATTAGAAGCTGTTATCAAAAATCTCCCTACCAAAAAAAGCCCAGGACCAGATGGTTTCAATGCAGAATTCTACCAGAACTTCCAGGAAGAGCTAATACCTATACTCCTTAACGTATTCCACAATATAGAAACAGAAGAGTCATTGCCTAACTCCTTTTATGAAGCTACAGTCACCCTAATACCAAAACCACACAAAGACACAACCAAGAAAGAGAATTACAGGCCAATCTCACTCATGAACATCGACGCGAAAATTCTCAATAAAATACTGGCAAACCGAATCCAAGAACACATTAGAAAAATTATCCATTATGATCAAGTCGGCTTCATTCCAGAGATGCAGGGCTGGTTCAACATACGCAAATCTATCAATGTAATCCATCATATAAATAAACTGAAAGAAAAAAACCATATGATCATCTCACTAGATGCTGAAAAAGCATTTGACAAAATTCAACACCCATTTATGATAAAGGTGTTGGAGAGACTGGGGATACAAGGATCATACCTAAATATAATAAAAGCAATATACAGCAAGCCGACAGCTAACATCAAACTGAATGGAGAGAAACTCAAAGCCTTTCCACTAAAATCAGGAACGCGACAAGGCTGTCCACTCTCTCCATACCTCTTCAATACAGTGCTTGAAGTTCTAGCAATAGCAATAAGACAACATAAGGAGATCAAGGGGATTCGAATTGGAAAGGATGAAGTTAAACTTTCGTTATTTGCTGACGATATGATAGTTTACATAAGTGACCCCAAAACCTCTACCAAAGAACTCCTACAGTTGATAAACACCTTTAGTAACGTGGCAGGATACAAGATCAACTCCAAAAAATCAGTGGCCCTCCTATACACAAAGGATAAAGAAGCAGAGAGGGAAATCAGAGAAACATCACCTTTCATGATAGCCACAAATAGCATAAAATATCTTGGGGTTACTCTAACCAAGGAAGTGAAAGAACTATTTGACAAAAACTTTAAGTCTATGAAGAAAGAAATTGAGGAGGATACCAGAAAATGGAAAGACCACCCCTGCTCTTGGATTGGGAGAATCAACATAGTAAAAATGGCAATTCTACCAAAAGCAATCTATAGATTCAATGCAATCCCCATCAAAATCCCATCAAACTTCTTCACAGACCTTGAGAGAACAATAATCAAGTTTATATGGCAAAACAAAAATCCCAAAATAGCCAAAGCAATCTTATACAATAAAGGAACTTCTGGAAGCATTACCATCCCTGACTTCAAACTCTATTATAGAGCTACAGTACTGAAAACAGCTTGGTATTGGCATAAGAACAGGGAAGTCGACCTATGGAATCGAATAGAAGACCCAGATATTAACCCACAAACTTATGAACACCTAATTTTTGACAAGGGAGCTAAAGGTATACAATGGAAGAAGGAAAGCATCTTTAACAAATGGTGCTGGCATAACTGGATGTCAACCTGTAAAAAAATGAAAGTAGATCCATATCTATCACCATGCACAAAAATCAAGTCCAAATGGATTAAAGACCTCAACATTAATCTGTCCACTTTGAACCTGATAGAAGAGAAAGTGGGAAGTAGTCTACAAGATATAGGCACAGGAGGCCTCTTCCTAAGTAGGACCCCAGTAGCACAGACAATAAGAGAAACAATGAAAAAATGGGATCTACTGAAACTGAGAAGCTTCTGTAAAGCAAAGGACACTGTCAGTAGGACAAAAAGGCTGCCTTCTGACTGGGAGAAGATCTTCACCAACCCCTCATCAGACAAAGGTCTGATCTCCAAAATATACAAAGAACTCAAGAAACTAGACACTAAAACTCTAATTAACCCAATTAAAAAATGGGGTACTGAACTGAACAGAGAATTCACAACAGATGAATTTCGAATGGCCAGAAGACACTTAAGGTCATGCTCAACCTCCTTAGCGATCAGGGAAATGCAAATCAAAACCACTTTGAGATACCATCTTACACCTGTCAGAATAGCTAAAGTCAAAAACACCAACGATAGCCTATGCTGGAGAGGATGTGGGGTGAGGGAAACACTCATCCATTGTTGGTGGGAATGCAAACTCGTGCAGCCACTGTGGAAATCAGTGTGGCGGTTTCTCAGGAAACTGGGAGTCAACCTCCCTCAGGACCCAGCAATTCCACTCTTGGGAATATACCCTAAAGATTCCCTAACATACTACAAAAGCATTTGTTCTACTATGTTCATAGCAGCACTATTTGTAATAGCCAGAACCTGGAAACAGCCGAGGTGCCCCTCAATAGAAGAATGGTTAAAAAAGGTGTGGAACATATACACATTAGAGTTTTACTCAGCGGTAAAAAACAATGACATCTTGAATTTTGCATGCAAATGGATGGAAATAGAAAACGCTTTACTGAGTGAGGTAAGCCAGACCCAAAAAGAGGAACACGGTATGTATTCACTCATAAGTGGATTCTAACCATAATTAAAGGTCTTTGAGCCTATTATTCGTGAACCTAGAGAAGCTAAATAAGAAGATGAACCTGATGAAGATTATGTAGCTATCGGCCAGGAGGTAGGAAATAGACAAGAGTCCCAGGTAACCTCGGGTGCATGGGGGGGGGGTGGGAGGGTTGATGGAAGGGAAGAGGGTTAGAGAGAAGGAAGTAGGGGAGGAATGGGGAAAGCTTGGTGGCCTGGGATGGGAGGGGGAGGGAGGAAGGATGAATATGGGATCAGGGAAGATTATATTTCAACTAAGGGAGTCATTTTAGGGTTTACAGGAGACTTGATTATATATGGGATCCCAGGTCCAAGGAGAGATCCCCCAGATTGTTCTCTGGACAGAGGAGAGGGTGCCTGAATCGGCCGTGGCCCATAACCATACTGATGTATATTTTGCTTATCACCATAGATCCTTCATCTGGCGAAGGACGGTGATACAGATGGAGACCCACATTGGAGCACCGGACTGAGCCCCCCGAGGTCCAAATGAAGAGCAGAAGGAGGAAGAACATCAAAAACGAAATCAGTACTGCGAGGGATGCTATCACCCACTGATACAAGGGAATGGATCTAATGAGAGTTCACCAAGGCCAGTAGGACTGGGACTGAACGAGGAGGTGATCTAACCAGATTCTCGGAATTTGGCCGGATTCTCTGAATGTGGCTGGCCCGAAGTCTTTCTGAAAAGCCATTGACTATGATATTGGGACCTGTTTCCTCTGCATATACTGGATTTTGGAGATCCAGTCTGTTTGGATTCTCACCTTCCTGGACCTGGAGGGAGGGGGGAGGAACTTGAACTTCCCACAGGGCAGGAAACCCTGACTGCCCTAAGGGATGAAGAGGGAGGAGGAGAGGGAGTGGGGGGAGTGGGAGGGTATTGGGAAGAGGGGCGGAAATGGAAACTTTTATAATTTAATAAAATTTACTTTCAAAAAAAAAAAAAAAAGAAAAACCCAGGACTTTATCTAGATTCCTAAAACAAACTTTTATTGAATCTCAAAATGTGATGACATAACTTAATGATTATTTAGGTGAGCATAATCTTTGAGAATTGTTGAAGGAAGCTGCTTATCGTCTTCGCTGCCCAGAACTGAAATAATCACACAGAATCTGTATTAATTAAAGCACTGCTTGTCCCATTAGCTCTGTCTTCTTACTGACTAACTCTTACATCTTAGTTTAACCCATTTCTAGTAATCTGTATAACACCATGAGGTCATGGTGTACCAGCAAATTTTTAGCACATCTATCTCTGGCTGTGGATCCATGGTGTCTCCTGACTCTGCCTTTCTTTCTCCCAGCATTCCTAGCATTAGCATCCCGCCTACCTAAGTTTTGCCCTATTAACAGGCCAAGGCAGATTTTTTATTCATTAATGGTAATCACAGCACACAGAGGGGACTCCCACATCAGAGAATAATATTCCATTATCCTGAAGGAAGATAATGGCTAAATCAAGCAAAATACAATAGTTGATATTTAAAATATAGTTTGAGTTACATGAATTCTATTACTTATTTGCTTTCACTATTTAGTAAATTTTACAATCATAGAACTTATCCATTTCCTTTATAGTATTGTTTCAGTCTTTTCATATGTAATATTGATCATTTTAATTATTAATGCAGAAAAATCTTTTTTTTTTGTAATTTTTTTATTACAAAGGTTTTTAAAAACCTTCATATTCAAGCCAAACAATTCTTACCATAAATTAGATGCTTATAAATACTGACTAAACACATTAATGAGTAGTCTGTTAAATATAGACAGATTAGTTTTGAAAAATTATGTTTCTTTCACTGGTGTAGCAATAAAGTAGCTCTTGATTTGTTAAAGAAATGAGATTTCTACCTTACTAAATCCTCCTTTTATTTCAAAATTAGATTAAGCTTCAAAGCCAATTAAACTTGTGACATTTTCACAAAAGTCTTCCTGATATAGCAAAGATAACTGTAGGTATCTAGTCCTATTTGAATGCACTACACATTTTGAAATGATGGTCACAATCAAGCTCATTAAGTCACAAGCTTATGATTTAGTGTAATAGGCAGAAGCATGTAAAATGATTTTACCTTATGTCTTCTGTAAGAGAATCCTTTCCCACTTCAAACCAACCATTGGACAGAACCTGAATGTGCTCTGCAGACTTGGGAACCTGAGAAGAATTTTTCTATTCTTCTCCAATAAAGATGAACACCGTTATCCACCTTATACAGTAAATTTAAATCATGCCCACCACTGTTGAAATCAAACCATTATAATTAAGTCACAAATGTTTAAAATTCTGGTAGATTCTGAACATATCTCCTTTTAAGCATGTTTTTATCTATATCTGGATTAGGAAAAAATGATGATTGAGCAAGAATCTTTTTGCATAAAGAATTCAAAATGAGGATTTTATAAAAGCACATTGGCTTTCAAAATAATAGTAATGAATAGCTGAGTAAAATAAGAAAGTTAATGCAATAAGTGAGAGGTTCAGAAGAAGATAGATATCTTGACAGAAATCTAACAAAAATATTAATGTAAAAGAATATTGAAAATCAGGTATATTTTAAAAATTGGTTATAAAATACTGGATACTGGAGCAAAATGGGTTAAATTTGCAATACACTTATGTGGTGAAAAGTTCCTAGGCTCAGCAAGGTCCCTGGGTGGACTACCATCTTACCAGTATAAGGTGCATGCTAGTCTCACTATTACAGGACAAAGATGCATGAAAGAATAAGACCTGCTGGAAGTTGTCTGCATCCAACTTCATAGACCTGACTACCTTTGGCTATTTAGGCCTGATCAACTTCAGCTATATACGCAAAAACAGGAAAAAAATATCTTCTGTATGTAAAGATGATTATTCTTCATGACTCACATGCAGAGGGATGAATTTTCTTGCTCAAGGATAATCTCAGAGTCTGTCCCCATATTTAAAATGTCTCAAACAACAGAGCAGCAAATAGCAATTACTCTGCCTTTAATATCTTCTGAACTGAGATTTGAGAATTCTGTGAACATGGAAACCGTGAGCCTAAGTCTGTCTGATACTGGACTGGTGTGCTAGCTCAATTGGCCATGTCCTTTACCCTGGCATGCAATTCTTCCTCTTTTTAATTTTTTTTCCTTTTTTTCAAGCACAGATTTCTTTTCTATACAATATATGCTGATTACAGTTTCCGCTCACTCTACTCTTGCCAGTTCCTCCCCACCTCTGCTCCCCCACAGATTCACTCCCTTTCTGTCTTTCATTAACAAAAGGGCCTAGAGAGATGGCTCAGCCATTAAGAGCACTTACTGCTCTTGCAGAGGAACAAAGTTTGGCTCCCACTACCCACAAGGCAGTTCACAATCACCTGTAGCTCCAGTTCCAGGGGGATCTGGTGTCCTCTTCTATCCTCCTTGGGCAACAGGAACACAGGTGACGCACAGACTATGTGGAGAGAAGATACACACACACACACACACACACACACACACACACACACACTAAAATAAATGTTAAAAATAGAGTCAATCCAGTTGGATCAGCCAATCAACTTGCCAAGGAACCACCCTTCAGGATGCTGGTTTATTGGAAGCTAAATTAAGAGGTAGGAGGAGTAATTGGCTTTTTAATGAGATAATGGGCTTTGCCTTCCCAGAATTTCCACCCTCTAGTAGAGTCCTTTACAGAATGCAGCTATGCAGCTTCCTAAGTCTGCCTGGTTCTCCAACCACTCAGAAAACCATACCTGTCCCTTTCCCAACTTCATCTCTTTTTGAAGCACCCTTTCCCCAGCACTTTGGACTTCACTCTTTTTTCAAACCCTCTTCCCCACCACGGGGTTGCTTGTCTGATATGTGGCTGATCTCTAATGCTGACTTAACTCAAGCCACATTTTCCCTCTCTGCTGAGAGATTCTTCTCGTTTGGGCAATGTCCACAATCTACAGCTTACTTGTCCTGAGCTTTTTTCCTTTAAACACCAATAAAATTGCCCTTGAGCTTAAAAAAAAAATCAATATGTAAATGTGCCTCATGTTCATTACCTGATTCATTTCCATTCATCACCTGATGAAGATTAGACTGCTGATGGTTTCTTGGTAAGAAAGGGTTAGTTTTTTTTAATGTGAGTCCTGGAAGGCAAATGTCACTCCATAACCTTACATCTTATAATTATGTGGAAAACAAAAATTGATTTGTGGGTTAAAGTAAAAAAGAAGATTAAATTGAGCATTTTTAGGGATAATCTAGTCATGGGTTATATGAAGGGCTGAGGGTTGATATGCCAAATATATATATATATATATTTATAAAATTATCAAGAATTAATAACATATATTAAAAATAGAAATGAACCGATTCTAAGTTTAGTCAGTCATAATTTATTCAGAACTTAGCAAGCTAGCTGTATTGCTGTGCTCATCCATATCATCATCTTAGTATTGTGTTTTATATTCTCAATTACAAATGACAAAACAGTTAACAATAATTTTAAAAATTAGGCCATGCCTATATTACAGAGAGAATTAAACCCTTTACTAGCTATATTACCTGTTTAACAAAACGTTTTTCCGTCAAAGCTGCAGAGGCTAATTTTTTATGCAGAAATTAAATGAAAAGATTCATTTACCTTATCTCACAGACTCATTTAAGGAAGGAAAAGTCCTCCAGCATGTACTTAATTCCTATTGTTAGTTTTAAAAATATCCAGATTCTCCATGGCCCTCATGGACTTGATTTTGGAACATAGAAATCTTAATAATTAAGTTGTATTTCCTTTTATCCCTGGAGGACTGTCTCCCAGAAGGGTGAGGGAAATCTCAGCGCTACACTTATTTGTAAACGCGACAATGTTACACCAAGTCTAAAGCCTGTGTGAATAGCCTTGTCTGATGCTATGGTATATCACTAGAGGTTCTGGATGGCTAAGGGCCTGGACATATATATCCAGTGTAACCCAACTCCTTTCTTAAAGCATGCAAGCATCTAAGACTACATACAGAGAATATTCTGCTAGTTGATCCTTCTGGTTCACCTTGCATGACTAAAAATTATAGTTCCTAAGATTATTTAAGGTTTAGCAGTTCACCATTCATAAAGTTACCGTGATTCTCCTAAGACCTGAATTTTTCAAGAAAGCAACTAATAAAGCAGAAGTTTTTAAAACAGAAGGCATTGATGAGTTTAGGTTATGCTTCTCTGTGAAAGACCCTGAAACTCAGATTGTGGATGAATGTTTGAAAGATTGAGTTTATTTTGTTTTGAAATAATTTTAAAATATGCTTGTGATAGGATAATTAGCCAAGTTTATATTTAAACATCACAGAACTAAAATAATAACGCCAAAAAGAAGGAACCTTGGGATTCTGCTGCTTCATTTTAAACAGAATCTGATCAACCACCCAATCGTAGAAGGTAAAAGTAACTTGAAAAAATATTTGAGATTCAGCAACTAATAAATCATCAAATGACTAGTTTCTTGGTGGGTACCGAGGGAAGAATTCTTTTCTTAAGATGTGAATGACTTTGCTTTAAATTTTCTGATATTTATATGTTAAACTCTATTTCGCTTATTGCATGTTTAAAAACATGGCTATGACATTGCATGCTCACCACCACTCACTTATTACCCACATAGTATATGTGTACTATAATCACGGAAGACTGCGGGCTAGATTCAAAAACAGCAAGCTAACAAATACAAGTTGAGCTTCACTTTAAAGGAGCTATGGCTGTGGAGGGGTAATCGATATTTGCCACTAGTATCAAAACATGGTGATGGAATGTAATAAGTGTAAATATGAAAACATTGGGGTCTCTGGCTCTAGGCAATATTAAAGTAAAGGTAATATGCTATTTACAAATATTGCACAACTTCTTCAGCTTTTTTTCACTGCTTTAGTATCTCATATTCCAACACCCCCCATCCTTTTCTAATTAAGAAGTTTGTGTTTTTATATTTGGACACGTAACTTTTGAGGAATTTAGTTAATATTTTATTTTTAATATTCAAAACTATGTGGTTGAATAGTGGTTATTACTGTTACCATAGTTATTGATTTTATGCCATAATATAATGACATTTCTCACTGATATCTTCATTCCCTAGACTTTAAAAATTTCTTTGGCTCCTTACTGCAACTTAGACTGACTTATCCCAAACTCCATATGCATATCACAAATTTCCAACAGAATTAAAATTGATTGTCTGTGCTTGAATTAATTGGCCAATTACGGAATAGTGTGATAAAACTGATAACATTAGTTGCAGACTTGTATCCAAGGTCTAAATTAGAAAGGAAAAGTCTATTTCAACCTAAAGCTTGTCTTGTATTGCATAAATGCATAACTATGCAACCTTCAGGTGTGACCCCAAGTCTGCATGTTTTATTATTAGGTTACTTTAATTTCTAGAACAAGTGTTTAATTATCTAGAACAATTGATTAATTGGTATTTGTAATACACAAATGATATGCTGATCACATAGGGAAAGAAATTATTTATGATCTTAAAAAGTCATTATTACAAAATCATCAGTATTCAATATTGCTATTAATGTTTGTTAATAATCATTATTCTTTTTATAAAATATGTTTGGCCCATGTGTAAGAATTAAGGAATTTTTAATAAAAATTAAAAAATAAGTCCAGGAAAGTTAATAAAAGTAACGGGAAGTTTTTATTGACGAGCGTTGCCTGATGGTAATACAACATGATTTATCAGGGGCAGAGACCAGAGACATATTTCTTTCCTGTAATTTATAATTCTGATGCTAGTTAGCAAATTTCAACCAGATTAGTTCTTCCTATTACTGCTTCAAAATATTAAAAAATAATGTATACAATAGCAAAAGAATGTATGAATCAGTGGCACAGTAAGTATGACAAACATTTTAGGAGGAAGAAGAAAAATGCTAAATTATACCAATTTTAGAAATTTAAATTAAAAATAACATGTAGAGTCTATATTAGCTGATTGAATTCAGTTTAAGTTGAAGGATTTTGAAGTTAAAATTGCTGATAGCCTTTTAAACCTCTGCTCTGTATCAGCTATTTGTAACACTAAGATCAAGCTAAGAGTTCATTTATTTTGCCTTATGCCTCTCATTAGGTCTCCTCCATGGGTGACAGGGGAGCAAGCAATCACTCAGGAGTGACTGACTTCATCCTTGTAGGCTTCAGGGTCGGCCCTGAGCTCCATATTCTCCTCTTCCTGCTCTTTCTGCTTGTGTATGCCATGATCCTTCTGGGAAACATTGGGATGATGACCATTATTTTGACTGATCCCCGGCTGAACACACCAATGTATTTCTTCCTAGGCAACCTCTCCTTCATCGACCTCTTCTATTCATCTGTTATTGCACCGAAGGCTATGAGCAACTTTTGGACCAAGAGCAAGTCCATCTCGTTTGCAGGCTGTGTGACTCAGTTTTTTCTCTTTACACTCTTCATTGTGGCAGAAGGATTTCTCCTGGCAGCCATGGCTTATGATCGTTTCATTGCCATCTGCAACCCACTCCTCTACTCTGTTCACATGTCCACACGCCTCTGTGCTCAGCTGGTGGCAGGCTCGTACTTCTGTGGCTGCATCAGCTCTGTTCTCCAGACCAGCATGACCTTTACTTTATCCTTTTGTGCTTCTCGGGCTGTTGACCACTTTTACTGCGATACTCGACCAATTCAAAGATTATCTTGTACTGACCTTTTCGTTCATAAAATAGTATCCTTTTCCTTATCTAGTATCATTATCTTACCAACGGTCATAGTCATTATTATTTCTTACATGTATATTGTGTCCACCGTGCTGAAGATACGCTCCACAGAGGGAAGGAAGAAGGCCTTCTCCACTTGCAGCTCTCACCTGGGTGTTGTGAGTGTGCTGTACGGTGCTGTCTTCTTCATGTATCTCACCCCTGACAGATTCCCTGAACTGAGTAAGCTGGCTTCCTTGTGCTACTCCTTAGTCACACCAATGCTGAACCCTCTGATTTACTCTCTGAGGAACAAAGATGTGAAAGATGCTCTAAGCAAACTTCTAGACAAGAAAAAATCCATTCTTTAGTTGTTCTTTCTTTCTCACTATTGTTTTGAGTGTTATTTCATACCTCTTATAATCAATATTTCTTCTCTTATGCTATTATCAGCATTTATGCAAAAAACCCTTATTAAATATGACTTTTTTCTTTTCTGAAATCTTAGATATTGGGCATCCTGGACATTATGGAATAATTCTTGATTATGCTCCCTTCTCATCTCTCCAATGACAATGTGCACAGAATCAGTATGCATATTATAGTATTGGATAATATATTAATGTTTCATTCTAATCATTAGCAACAATTTAGTGTTTATTTTTCATTGTTCTTCCATTTGTATAAAATTTATAATTATAATAGTTATTTTTAAGAATTTTTTTCTATTTTTTAGTTTTCACTTGAACTTTTAATTAGTAATTATATTTCAGCTTCATCAAATAGTTTATACTCGAGAAAGAACTGCTAATAAGATAAACAAAGTATAATATCCTTGTCTATGCACATTTATTTGGGAAATTGCCTCTAAGCATTGCAGGTATTTTGTAATGCTTTGATACAGTGCTCACTGCTCGATTTCATTTCAGTGAAATAAATTAAAAGACAGAAAGCTGAAAACATCTTTAAGTGACCCTTCTCTCCATATTATTGTTTTTAATTAAATTTTGTTTTTATTATCACTGGGAAATACTTAATGGAGTTTTAGATGTAATTGAGCCATAAAAATAGAATACATTCTAAAAATTCACTCTTTTATCCACACAGACGTATTTGTTTATTTGATGAATTTTGGTGAAGAACCCTGTTAATATTGTTACATGTTAGACATAGGAGTAAGCCACTCTGCTTTTTAGAGAGTTTATAAATTAATTAACGAATTAAATATTTAGACAAATAATTAATAATCATATGGCTGTGCCAACAATATTCTAAGAAAACACCAAGTAAAGTACTTAAGGACCAGTGGAAATCCTCTTAGGTAATACTCAGAAAAATTTAAAAGGCTAAGAATTTAGCCCTATCAGGGAAATTCTGTCATTAGTCAACAATGTTTACCTGTATTCAAAGCATAAAATTTATATAGAAAAATTAACTGATCAATAAGACAGGACTCCAAAACGATTTGTGTCTTCTAGTTTTTGAACTTGTGTAAGTGTTAACGGTGATAGAGTGAGCAGAACTGAAGTCGCAGCTCAGTGGTAGAATGCCTGTCTGCCATGAGTGAGGCTCTGAGTTTGAACTTCCGTACCACAAGGCAAACACAAAGCCTAACAACAATATTAAACACAAATGATCTCAGAGTAAGTCCACAAGAGGGGTATTCCTCAGTTTGACAATAGTGAGAGCGTTCATGTATGTGTACCCTACCCTAACATCACCTTTAATGATGAGAAAGTAGGACCAAAGGAAGGATATTACACCTTGTATACCTTTCTAATCTTTTATTTGTAGCACTACTTTCTGTAACAACATATGACAAAGAAATAAATTGTGATATTTTCAAGTGTATGCTGAAGATTCATCTTTCAATACCACAAATGTGCCTACATGAAGTATACCAGTATGTTTCTGAGATCAGGATGGGGCAACCATATGGTCAAGAACAACTTCATTCAAATAAGTAAAAAGAATAGTTTCATTTTTTTCTAGGTGTAATACATCCCCAGATAGGTTGAGTTCAGTTCTGAGAGGTTATGTTTGTTCATGACTTCTAACATGAGAGGAAAGAATAGAGATCACATTCAAAGAATTGATTTTGGAAAATAGAGGATGTTATAAATACCACAGTTGCTGCTGCAAAACTAAACTGTGACAGAAGTTAAGCAACCCAAAGCTTAAAATTTCAATAAAATGTACTTTAAGTATAATAATAAATATATTATAAAATGATCCAATTTATAACAGCATATAGAATGTGTATATAGAAGGGAATAGTGAATTATAAATTATTTGTATGTGTTCAGTTATCTTCAGTCAAAATTGGTTATTAATATAGGATATTCCTTGTAAATGCCTGGTAACTACAAAGTAAATAGCTATGGAAGATGATTGACTATGAGAACGGCATCAAGATATACCAATTCAGAGACAGATGAAGCTGTTATATTACTTATACCAAGCATTCTCTATCTCCAGGAGTCTCCAGTCCATCAGATTTATGGATGCAGGAAGAATGTATTAAAAGACAAAGGGATCAGTAATACTAACTAACAGTAAATAACAGAGATCAAATTAAATGCGTAATTACTGAACTTTGAGTTTGAGGGAAAACAAATTTTAAAATAGAACACTAAGGGAAATGTTAAAGATGTCCACAATCTCTACCACAGCAAAAGGAAAAGGAGGACTCTTCGTCCTGGAACACTCATCATTGTATTTGCTGTTCTTTACAATAGCAAGAAAATAGAACAAGCCTCAATGTCCATCAACAGATGGTTAAATAGTTTGCACCCCGATAAACCTCTCCACAGATACAATAATACAAATCAAACCAAATTAGAGTAAATCCAAGTTTAATGAATGCCAATGCTCCCTGGAAGAGAAAATGGAGAAGAAAGACCAGAAAACCATGTATTTGTTGTCTGGGATATAATTTAAATACCCTGTGGGAGTGGTCATGAGCATCTCTGGGGAGGGGTCATCATTCAACAGGCTTTCTCAGAGGTGGAGTCTGGACTAAGGCAACTCCCAGGGGAGGAGGCTTGGGATAGAACTTCCACCCGAGCATTCCAGACTCTTTGGATATATAGATTCCAGGGACTGAGGTAATGCTTCCAAACAAACATCCCAGGCTCTTTAAGGATATGGATACCAATGGTTGGGATGATGCTTCCACCCAAACATCCCAGGCTTGTTGGGTATAGTGGTGCTGGCTCAAGTCTGGCTACTTCCTGAGGGCATGGGGCGATGTAGGGGAGGGGAGAGTAAGGAGTTGATGGGCACACACTCAGTGGGAGGAGTCGCTGGAGAAGCATCTTAAACCTGTTAATCCTGGTCTATGAAGCCTGTGAAAGAGGCCAACCTGTCTGTATTTTTAGCAGGAAACTTAACAAATGAAGTAATGAGTTACCAGTCCTTAAGTCATCAAATACCATAAACAGATCTGAGAGAGATAAATAAATGAGCAGAAATGAGACAGTTTTCTCAGTTATGCAGACAATCTCAAGTCTCTCTGTATTCTTTGGCAAACACCAATCTTAGAAGTAGTATTTACCTTTAGCTGATGAGACCAGGAGGCCTGAAGAATTTTGTGTGTGTGTGTGTGGGGGGGTAGGGTTCAGTGTACCTGTCTTGGCAGGATGAGATGATCAATTCCCAGGTGTAATGTCCAGGAAGTTGATGAGGTGGAAAGCAGTTATTTGCTGTGTGGGTGGCTTTGCCATATGCAAAGGCAAGTCTCCAGGCAGAAGTTCCTTTGCAACCATGCATCTTCTTGGACAAGCTATAGGATGCTTCAGGAGCTGGAATGTCTCTCTGACATAAGGGCTCTTTTATTAAATGCCATACCCTCAGATTTGTAAAGGCACTTGAGAGTCAGGGCACCATTGCCTGTCAGTTATATCCAAGTTAGACATATAAGTTAAATTTAGACATATACTTTACCCAATCCATTACAGCTTACGAATACTAGTAGGGGCAAGAAGATTAGAAGGAATATTTTAGTAGGCAAAAGTATATTGAAGGTGGAATGTCTCCTTGGTAGGTCCAGTGCATGTGGGTACTGTTACTAAAGATGGCACTCTGGTTTTTACTTTGACCTCAACCTAAAATGGAGGCTATCCATGTGTTTGTATTTTTACAGACCTGTTGTAATCTGAAGCTACAAGTTTTATAGATTTTAAAACAAGCACATATACACACAGAGACATAAAACAAGCATACGGTGGCCACATTATTTACATATATATATTAACAGACAGATGAAGAAAACTTTTTTTAGGTACCTCTGTCAGCTGACCAACTTAAAAATTTTAGAGTAGGTTGCTGAAGCAGGGGAGCACACAGGTGATCCCATTGAAGGTAAGGACAGAGCACCTATGCAGCTCAGAGTAGGGTGGGGGAGCGGATCTGTTGTAGGGACAATCTCAGCGTGACCACAATACGTGCCAGGAATGCGCACAAACAGCAAAAAGTGAGAGAAGCAGGGAGGGGGTTTGGGAAGGGGATCGGGAGTACAGTATCCAGAAACCATGGGCATATGGAAGCTTGTTTACTTGTCTATATGCTGGTAAAGCTTTGAGACATTAAGGACATATGATGTAAGATGGCCCCAATTTAAAAAGATTTTGTAAAAGGCAGCCCAAGGACATTTAGGGATCAAGCCTTAAATTGTAGGTATTCATTTAGCAAGTCTTTGCCAAACCCAGAGCCTAGTGCAATGCATCCACTGTGGTACACTTTGAGTCAAAAAAAACCAGGAACTGAAAAGGATTCATATGACTGGGTAATGTTGGTTACCACATTACTTTAAAAGTAAAAGAACTACTTTTAACTACATAGTCATTCCTCCAACTGTCCCTATCACAAAGATACTCTTGAAGTACTTTAAAGGAAAAATAAACACCTAAATGAAATAAAGAAGTCAATATAGCTTTCAAAAGCAGAATTAATGTAGTCATAGAAATATTAAAAGCATCAATTCAAAATATTGGAAATAAACTGAGGATTTGGGAAAAGACAAGTCTTCATTTACTGTTGGTAGGAATATAGCTGTAGCATTTACGGAAATCAGTGTGTAGAATCCTCAAAGGGCTAAAAGTAAATCACCACATTACCCAGTCATACAACGTAATGCCTGCATTACTCTTGGTACACTTTGGGCGCCACTGTACTGTTTGGTAGGCGAGCAAGGGCCTGGAGATTAAAGAACACACAAGAGACATGGGTCATTCAAGAGGAAATAAGCCAAATGACATTTATTCAAGCTTAGGAAAAACCTTATATACCTACCTACTGCACAACATAATTCCCCTATGCAGGTGGGAAATTACCAAGCCCAAGGTGGAGCAAACAATGGCCTATAGCTAACCACCAGGGCAGCAGAGGTAACATATAATAGCTGGAAAATGCAACAAAAATCTAGCCAGAAACTGTCCTCAAGGTGAACCCCGGGAGGAGGGTTAGACCCATGGGCCCTACAATACAAATCCTTGGCATGTCCCCAAAGGACTCTACATCCTAGCCTACAGATACTTGCTCAACTATGTTCATTACTATTCTATTAATAATAATTAGGAAATGGGAACAACTTAAATGCCTTTCAAAGGAGAAGTAGATAATAAAAATGTGGTAATATACAGTCCAGAATATTACTCAGCTGTCAATAAAAACAACTTCACAAAATTTGAACATAAATGGATGAATATAGAACAGATCATATTGAGTGATCTAACCTAGACACTGAAAGGGAAATGTCACGTGTTGGCTCTCATCTGTAGTTCCTAGTTCCAAACTTTCAGGTGTAAGCTTATAGCACCAGGAATTTATAAAAGAATCATGGGCTAGTTTGAAAGAGGGAGAGGAAAGGGGAGAGATGAGGATGGAGGAAGGTCAATAGAGAAGGAGCAGGAGGGAGGAGAGACAACACCAAGGATGTTTGATAAAGTCTTAAGGAACCATACCATTTTATATTTGCTTTGTAAATATAAAATTCAAAAAAGTGAAATTACATATGATACATACAATTTCATGTGTTCATAAATATTTAAATTTTATTTTTTATTATTTTAACTATGTGTATGTATGTTTGTCTGCATGTAGAAATACTCATGTGAGTGCAGGTGCCCTCAGAAGCCAGAGGCATGGGGTTCCCTGGGGCTGGAGCTGTAAACTACTGTCAGCATTTGATGTGGGTCTTGAAACCTAACTATAGCCTCTGGAAGAATAACAACCAAGCTATCTAGCCAGCTCTAATGATTTATCTAAGTTGATTGATTGATTTATCTCTTTATTGCTTTGTTCATTTATTTTCATGTATGGGTGTTGTTCAGCTTAAATATATGTCTCTGCACTCCATTATCACTGGTGCCTAGAGAGATCCCCTAGAATATTTTAGGATTCCTTGGTATCCCATGATACAGACAGATATGAGTCACTATGTGAGTACTGGTATTTGAACCCATGTCCTCAAAAAGAGCTGGCACATAGGACTCAGATGTTTCCACCTGGATCTAACCTGAAAGTCTTTTTCCTGCGGTCTGTCTCCCATAATACCAGAAAGTACTATACAAGCTTCCAAGGCCCACCTTGGCAATCAGTAGTCTTTTTAATTTTTTTTTGATTTTATTAAGCTATACATTTTTCTTTGCTACCCTCTCCTCCTCTCCCATCCCCTTCTACTCTGTCCTATGGTCCCCATGCTCCCAATTTCTCAGGAGATCTTGTTTTTCTACTTCCCATGTAGATTAGATCTATGTATGTCTCTCTTAGGGTTCTCATTGTTGTCTAGGCTCTCTGGGATTGTGAACTGTAGGCTGATTTTATTTTTTTTTGCTTTATGTCTAAAAGCCACTTATAAGTGAGTACATATAATATTTGTCTTTCTGGATCTGAGTTACCTCACTCAATATGTTTTCTAGATCCATCCATTTGCCTGCAAATCTCAAGATGTCATTATTTTTTCCTACTGTGCAGCACTCCGTTGTATAAATGTACCACATTTTCCTTATCCATTATTTGGTTGAGGGACATTTATGTTGTTTCTAAGTTCTGGATATGACAAAAAAAATGCTGCTGTGAACATAGTTGAGCAATCGTACCACAAGGGCAATCAGTAGTCTTATCCAACTGTGATGTCTATGAACCACAACAATGACGAGAAAGGCAAGTATAGTGGTTTGAATGGAAAATGTCCTCCATATGCATGTATATTTGAATGCTTAGTCACCAGGGAGTGGAACTGTGTGACAAGGATTAAGAGCTGTAGCCTTGTTGAGAGAGGTGTGTCACCAGGCTTGTCTCAGTCTCACTCTCTCTGTCTATTGTCTATGTAAAGCTCTCAGCTACTGTTCCAGCACCATGCGTGTATGCCTCCTGTAATATTTATGGACTAACCCCCCAAAACTGTAGGCAAGACCCCAATTAAATGTCTTCTTTGATAAGAGCTTCCTTAGTCACAATGTCCATTCACAGAAATGGAATAGTAACTAAGGCACCAAAGTATCTGTAAGGGTGTAATATCTTGGTACTAACCAACAGATTTCTTTTTTCCTCCCCCTCTGCTCTTCCCAGCTTCCCCCATCTCCCCTCTCCCTAGGTCTACCTCCCCTCTGTTTCTATTCAGAAAAGAGCAGGTCTCCAAAAGACAACTACCACATGACAAAAGAAGATACAATAAGGCAAGATAAAAGTCTTCAAGGCTGAACAAGGCAACTGGAGAAAAATAGTCCCAAGTGCAGGCAAAAGAGTCAGAGACACACCTAGACACACCTGCTCCCACTGTTAGGTGTGCCGCAAAAACATCAAGCTAACAGTCATAATATATACACAGAGGACTTGGTGCAGACCCTTGCAGTCCCTATGTTTTGCTTCAGTCTCTGTGAGCCCCTATGAGTCTTACTTAGTTGTTGCCAACAACTCCCTACCTGGACTTAAAAAGTAGTCAATAGGAGAGAAAACTTTGTACTAAAAATCTTGCTCACCATTGAGGACAGTAATGTCACCAATCTTCTTAGTGAGGTCGTGGATCTCAGTGAGGTCATGGATCTCAGTGAGGTCATGGATGTTAGTGAGGTCATGGATCTTAGTGAGGTCATGGATCTTAGGGAGGTTATGGATCTTAGGGAGGTCATGGATGTCAGTGAGGTCAAAGATCTTAGAATAGAACCCACTACTTCCACTTCACTAGGACAGAATAATTCTTAACCACAGTCTAAACTTATTATTACACCCACAGGCAAAAGTGACTCTCACTTCTCATCAATGAAGCTTCTGTTTACAGTAGATGTAATCCATTACACAACCCCCCTGCTGGACACCACAGAGACCAATGGATTGTGGCAACAACAGCCTAAATAGATACATATACAACACAATTGCTATAATATTATGAGAATATTGAATAAGAGAGGATTTGTTATGAGGAAGCTGCTTGTTTGTCCTGGCTGCCCAGAACCAAAATAATCACATAGAAACTATATAATTTAAACACTTCTTGGCCCAATAGCTCTAACTTCTTATTGGCTAACTCTTACATCTTAATTTAGCCCATCTCTATTAATCTGTGCATCACCACAAGGTTGTGGCCTACTAGCAAAGTTTCAGCGTATCTGTCTCCGGCAGTGGCTACATGACTTCTCTCTGCCTCTGCCTCCCTTTTTCCTAGCATTCAGTTTAGTTTTCCCTGCC
Source organism: Myodes glareolus (assembly GCF_982192425.1). Lineage (NCBI taxonomy): Eukaryota > Metazoa > Chordata > Mammalia > Rodentia > Cricetidae > Myodes > Myodes glareolus. The sequence goes on along the minus strand of NC_142051.1, from coordinate 14,279,479 downwards.
TACCTATGTTCTGAAATATCAACAGGCCAAGGCAGTTTCTTTATTAACTAATGGTATTCACAGCATACAGAGGGGAATCCCACATCACTGCTTGAAAGATTTTTAGGAGCCAGAGGACCAGGAACTTTGCTGTGACATTGTCTCCTAGAAATAGATACTCAGACAAGCTCTGAACAATGTCAATATCAGTAGACATAATAACATGTAATGGAGAAAAATCTCACAGGTTTCAAACCCTGGACAAAAAACTATAGGTAACTGAGGATTGCTGAGATAGCAAGAACTAGTCTGTCCCAGAGATGAGCCCTCTGTTTGGTTATCCAGTGTAAAGCAGTCAGCCCTAAAATCATATGCACATAAAATGGAGTACACATGTTGTACTTATAAATCTGTATGCATATATATATATATATATGTATACACTCACAGATATACATCATATATGCACGTGTACATGCAAACACACATATATTCCAAGAAAAGATTCCTTTAATATGAGAGGGGTCAAGGGTCTTGGGATGGGCTGGAGGGAAGGGATATGGAAAGGATTGGAAGGAGGGAGCAAGGAAGGGATGGAAGAAGGACAGGGAAGGGAAGAAATTATGTAATTACATTTTAATAAAATGAATTTTTTTAAAAAAAAGTTAAAGAAGTCAAGTAAAAGCTCTGGAAAACCTCATCAACTGAGAGAATCAAATGAAGGAAGGAGTAGAATATTGTGACTTGAAGGCAAAGTAGGCAAACTGGAACTTTCACACAGTGATAAAAATAAATTTATTAAAGCATATTTGCAAACAGAGAAGGGATAAGGATCGGGAGCTGTCAGGAAGGAGAGGTCGCTTTGGGTCTGGCCGCTGCTTGCTTGAGGTGTCCAGCTGGACAGCGGCTCAGTCCTCGGTTCCTGGGTATGGTCTGCTATCCCTGCTGAGCCAGCATTGGAGGGCTGCAGACACCGCATCATGTCAGCCAAGAATGAGCAGGCCTAGAATGTACTGAGAGACTTCATACTAAATTGGATGAATCTTCGGATTGCCAAAACAGGAAAGATACTCTTGCAAGGAACAGAAGACCTATCTGTCCCTGGTGTGCAGCAGGAAGCCCGTGTGCCCAAGAAAATCCTCAAGTGCAATGCGGTGTCTCGAAAACAGAACTTTCCTTCTGCAGAGCAAATGGAAAAATTCTGCCTGGAACAAAAAGTCAGTTCAAAGGGTAGTGCCTAGAAGTTCCTTGAATTAGGCTTTGTGATTCCCTAACTCCACAAACACCTGGCAGTCCTTGATAGAAGCAGCACCCGAGTCCCTGATGATGGCTGCCAGTGTCGGGCAATGTCATCATAGAAAGAAAGTTCTTTGATGACAATCTTCTTGCCGGCACATCCGGAGCGAGACTTTTCTACGTCTGAGAGAAGAACATGTGTGCATCTCAAGAATTTGGAACGGGGGAAGGAGGAAACTTTGCTTTCCTCTTCCACACATTTGATTTTTGATACTCCAGCTGATTTCTTTGACACAGAGCCACCTGTGGAACCAGGAAACCAGTTCTATACAGGTAACCAGTTGGTTTCTCCTCCCAAAACCTCCATCTTCATTGACAAGACTGAACTCCCAACCCTAAGCAAGGGCAGGGGACAAGCCTGGACTCCTTCCTGGTTCAAGCATGGGAACAAACCCATACCAGAATCCACACTGCGTCCTCCCTACCCCACCTCCTCCTTGGGCCCTACAAGCTTTCTTTGGCCTCTGATTTTGAAAAAATTCACCTTCCTGACCCACCAAGTTTTTTTCTACAACTCCTATTTCATACACTCTCATACCATTAACTTGTAAAATAGACTATGACATTATTACATAATGTAATTAAAGCATTCAAATAGTTTTAAAAAGCATATTAACAAAACATATCAAGCCTGTTCCAAGCTACAAACATCTAAAAATTATTATTAAAGAATATGAATGTTTTGCTAAATGCATAGAAACCATCTTTATATACAGTGTCATAAGACATAACTGGATGGTGGTGTTGCATGCTTTTAATCCCAGCATTCAGGAGCCAGATGGGTAACATCTTAATAACTTTTGCCTAGTGAGGTCCTAAAGACCCCTAAACATTACAGACACTAGCTAATGCTCTTGGTTGCACTTCATAACTTGGCATTAAGACCATATTGCTGAAGAGAGTACATATTGGAGTCACAAAACATAGACAAATAAAACTAATATTCACATAGAAACTTCATCTTTATTGGCTAGTTTTCACTGTGCTGAAATGTGCATGCATGTTAGCAAGGGAGAGAATATTCATCACTCTTACCCATCTGTGAACTCTGTGAATTTTTGGATTATATTTAAGACTTGACCCACAAGATGAAATTCATACCTGGTATCATGATCAGGCCAAGAATCTGTGCCTAAAAATGTCATATGCTCTAAGAAAGAAGCTGGTACGATTATTCTGCTAAATGAACACTGTATTAAACCAAGTTCTAGTGGTTTACAGTTACACACATAAATTAGTGTCAGGAAAATTATACCAGTTGCAATGGCACATTTGGCAAATAGTACTTCACAAAATTAAAAAGCTTCTACACAGTGCCTAAAACAATAAAGTGAATAGACAGCTTACAGAATGTGAAATTTTTTTTGTATCTGCACATCTGAGAGAGAGTTTATATCTAGTGTATGCAAAATAAAAAGTACGTCGCTCATTTAAAAAATAACCATTAAGCGAGATAGTAAAGAGTACAGACATCTCAACATATGAAGTACATCTGGTCAATAAACACATGAAAAATTTGAGCCACGCTAGTTGTAATGGTTTTTGATAAATACCCAACTTAGAGTTATAATCATCTAGAAGACAAGTCATGTGTATTTCAGTAAGGGATTATCTAGATTAAGGAAGTCTGTGGAAGAGAGACTATTTAGATTATATTTAATAAGATAGGATGACCACCTTACTGCAATAGCACAGCCCGTGGTCTGAGGTCCTTTTCTGAATTGAAAGGAGAAAGCAGGCTACCAGCAGCAACAATCCTTCCCGCTCATCGGCAAATGTGATGTTACTAATGATATCTCGCTCCTACTATTGACCCTTCTCTGCAGATGCGATGTTAGTAGTGACATCTCGCTCTTGCTGTCATCCCTTCTTCTCAAAGATGAAATTTTAACTTGGAAACGTGAGCTAAAATAAACCGATCTTTTCTAACATTACTTTTATTGAGAAATTTTATCACAGCAATAAAAATTTTAATACAATATCCATCAGAGAAATGCAAAATGCAAGAGATTCCATATTACCCTATTCAGACAAGAAAACAAATATGGAATGACAATGCCTTGTGTTAGGGTTTACCTTGTCTCAAGAAATAGCTTAGAGAGTGACAGAAGACACCAATGTCAATTTATGGCCTCCATTAACGAATAAACTTTTGAATAACTGCACATATTAGGGCCTCCTGAGTACCAATATGTTCTCCATTTTGCTTATTCATTTTTCTGGCTTATATGTGATTTGTGGATAGCATCTAGTTTGTTCTTTAATTTTTAAATCATGGATTATGATTTTTTGCCAATACTAGAAGTCTTAAAATTTTATAAAATATACTAACAATAAGAGATCATTAAATTAATATGTGACAACACAGTACCTGAATAAACAACTTTCAGGTGATTAAACTTAGAAGTAAACCTAAGTTTAGATATAGTCAGTCATTATTAAATTTCACTGATGAAGTAGACGGCCTTTGCTAGACACTGCCTATACAGTCTTCCATAATTTTTATACACCTTATTCCCAGATATATTACAAGATATATTTAAAAACAGAAAGACATTTTCGTGAGTGGAATTCTGGAATAAGGCAGCAATTAGTTTTGTGCATCTTACTAAGATTTTGTTCCTTTAATATTTGTTTTCATTTCTTTATAAAAACTTCTATCATCAGGGTAAACTGAAAATGTTTCCTTTTATGTGACAACCTAAAGGATTTATAAAAGGAAGAACAAAATTATGCATTTTACACATTTTGTATCACTAAATCTATATCTTCTGAATTCCTCTTGGACTTTTTTGTTCTGAAACACAGATAAAGTTTAAATAATTGACCTAATTCCTTCTCTCTCTGGAGAGCTTTCTCCCAAAAGGTGAGAGAAATCTTACTGTTGTAACCATTTGAAAGCATTGCCTTGTTATTCCAAGTCCGAAGCCCTCATGGGTAACTGTGCTTTCTACTTTGGCAGACTTATGGGAAATACCATGTGGTCAAGGTCTTATATACACCTGACAACCAACCTCCCTTCCTTATAAGTGTGCAGAGGGGAAGCTGCACTGCCTTCTGCAGTTCTTGTGTGTGGCTTTGTGCCACAGTTCCCCCAAATTAGCTCAACTTTGACAGAGCATCACCAAGAAATTCACCTTTATTCTCTTCTGAAAAAGATCTCAGAAACTTTTCAAGAATTCAACAACTGAAGGGAAGCTTAGTCCATAAAGCCACAAGGGATATATATGACATTTTTTTTTCTCTGAGAAGGCTCTACCCTAAAAACTGGGATAATGAACATGTACTTGTAGGGTGGATTCATCTAAATCTCAAAGTAATTTTTCACAGATAATGAACTTTTTGCGTGCTATTTGGAAAACTAAAACAAACAACACCAGAAAGGGAAGCATCATAATTTGGTTTCATCTTTAACAGAACCTGACAAACTACCATACGATACAAGGTAAAAGTAACTTTTATAACATCTGTATTTGAAAACTTATAAATGCCCAAGCTGACCCTTGTATGCTAGGTACTCTAGGAAGGGTGCCTTTCATGAGGTAGGAAGTATTCAGTCATAAATTTACTAATGTTTTTGATGTTATAAACTATCAAATTCATAACATAAGTTTATTGAATAATACCCTCATTCTGAATCCTCATATCATTTAGCTGTTACATGGTAACCATAGTAGATATGTGGTATAATGATTAATTTCTATCACTAGACTCAGAACACTATGGTGCTAGTGAATATACAAAGAACACTTGGACTTTATCTCAAGAAAGCTATTGCCAAAGGGGGAGTAAAGTACCTTCATTTTTAGTGTTAAAACAAAATGTGGGATGAGCTATAACAATAAATCTTTATCAATTCGTAGCAATAGATATTGAAAATTAAAATAGTAATCATTCTTGCCTGTAGACAATATTAAACAAAACTGAAAATGCATTATTTTTAAAATTAATTTATGGCTACTTTAGGCTTTTTCTCTATTTAGATATCTTACTTTTCATTGATCTGAAAAGTATAATCTAACTTTTAAATATCTACATACCTAATTACTTACTAAATTAATTAGTATTCTACTTTCAACATTTTAAATAGCCATGGAAATAACATACCATGCAACTGTTCTTACTAATATTTTATCCTCAGTTAAAGTAAATAAATTCCTTAAAGTGGTCTTCACTTTCTATAAACTTTTAATATTGTAGGTAATTCCTTTACTTAATTTAGAATGATTTATCACAAAGAGTCATGTACATATTATGAAATTTCAACCTAATAATCACCAATTATTTTGTTGTTTCTTACGTATACTGAAAAGTCTGATGGAAAAAATAATGGTTAACATTTATTGAGTGCTTTACCACAATTGTTTACTGCAATTTATGTATACATGTCATTTTGTATCCACAAAGAAACTTATCTTCTCTTTACTATAAAGAGTGTGTAACCCAAGGAACTTGCCCAAGGTTCCATCTAAAAGGAGGGAGAAACTGAACCAGAACCTGCATATATCTTACACTAAAGCCCCTGCTGTTTATTGTGATATTACACAGACTTCTAGCTTCTTTCTGAGTACACATATTCAATAATCATTCATAGCATGTCTATATGATGTATCACTTCCTAGATGCTATATATTATTCTTACAATATATGGCGTAAGAGTTATAGAGGATCTTATTGAAGTGACTGTTAAGTGAGGAAAATATGAATATAATTTTAGAAAACACATTTTGACACGAGACGGAGAGTTGGGGAAATTTGTAGTTAAGATAATTAAGTTTAATTTAACACTCAAGAACTTGGGGAAGTGAGCCAGGTGATTACTAGGAAGGATTTACCTGAGCACACGCAAAGTAATAATTCCTAAGAATGATCAATAACATGGGTTCTACAGCTGCATTTCTTCATGTTAAATTACAATTCTGACCACAGTAGATGAATTTTAAGACTCAATACATTTTGTACCTTGTTTATAAACATGAAATATAGCATTATCTTCTTATTTTATTATCTTACAGATTAAATGAATATGACTGAAGCATTTAGGACAGTGTTTGGCATAAAAATGTTACCTTAATCTTTTTAATAATTTTTCTTATGCATACTCAAAAATACAAAGTCCAAAGTAGAAAGAAAAAGAGTAGATTGTTTTTTAATAGAAGAATATAAAAAAATCTATTTGAGGTCTCTAAGAAATGATATAGCATTGGTTATAAAATTGTGTATGGGGAAATAAAGAAGGCAAATAGTATTTCACACGTATATGTCACTTTTCTTATTTTTAATCCTAAACTACTATGTAAATATGCCATAGGCTCCTTTTTCTCTTGAAATCACAAAATTCAGGGAAAAATTATGAATAAAATATTATTTGCTGAGCCTGGGGACACAAATCAAAAAGCAGAGGTAAGACAAGTTCAAAGTTTACAAAATCTACAGCAGGTTGAAGAGAAGACAGGAAAATGAGCAAGATTTCAATATAAAATGCAAATAAATGGGAAGTTATCAGGCTCTGGTAGAATGCATATGGTCACACGTGAGATCCAAGTTCATTCTCCAGTCCCATCGAAAAAAAGGTACTGATCTTTCATTGGTAGACAAACCCTAGGATATGTATTAATTATTTCTACACTTAGTCATATATTAGTTTTAGGACCTAAATTAGACTAGCAAGTGCAATGCCCTGGGTTCAGTCTCCTCAGCTTCAAAAAAGAAGACAATATTTTAAAAAATCCATTTTGATATCTATTGAAACTCTAAGTTAAAATTTGAAGCCTTCTGAAACTTGAATACTAAAGCCTTCAATATCTCTAAAACAATACTTAAACACCTTCCTGAATGTCATTTCTTAAAATATGGGTACTTCCATTTTAATATCACTTCATAATATTGAAATCATTATGAACAATAGAAAGAGAAATATGTAAAACACTGACAATGAAAAGACCAGAGTCGTCAAATGCACAGAGTAAAGGCCTAATTCTGCCACTTTGGGAACTGGAAATAAAAGTAACATTTGAATTCTGATCACTTGTGTGAATTCATCTTGTCATCATATTCCTATGAAGCTCAAATTAAAAATGCTGATATAACAGTGTTGTAAACTCTTGTACTGTAGCAGCTGCTTGTAACACTACGATCAAGCTAAGAATTCATTTATTTTGCTTTATGCCTCTCATCAGATCTCCTCCATGGGTGACAGGGGAGCAAGCAATCACTCAGGAGTGACTGACTTCATCCTTGTAGGCTTCAGGGTCGGCCCTGAGCTCCGTATTCTCCTCTTCCTGCTCTTTCTGCTTGTGTATGCCATGATCCTTCTGGGAAACATTGGGATGATGACCATTATTTTGACTGATCCCCGGCTGAACACACCAATGTATTTCTTCCTAGGCAACCTCTCCTTCATCGACCTCTTCTACTCATCTGTTATTGCACCGAAGGCTATGAGCAACTTTTGGACTGAAAGTAAGTCCATCTCGTTTGCAGGCTGCGTGGCCCAGATCTTTCTCTTTGCACTCTTCATTGTGGCGGAAGGATTTCTCCTGGCAGCCATGGCCTATGATCGTTTCATTGCCATCTGCAACCCACTCCTCTACTCTGTTCACATGTCCGCACGCCTCTGTGCTCAGTTGGTGGCAGGCTCGTACTTCTGTGGCTGCATCAGCTCTGTTCTCCAGACCAGCATGACCTTTACTTTATCCTTTTGTGCTTCTCGGGCTGTTGACCACTTTTACTGCGATAGTCGTCCTCTTCAGAGACTCTCCTGTTCTGACCTTTTCGTACACAAAATAGTATCTTTTTCCTTAGCTGGCATTATTATCTTGCCAACGGTCATAGTCATTATTATTTCTTACATGTATATTGTGTCCACCGTGCTGAAGATACGCTCCACAGAGGGAAGGAAGAAGGCCTTCTCCACTTGCAGCTCTCACCTGGGTGTTGTGAGTGTGCTGTACGGTGCTGTCTTCTTCATGTATCTCACCCCTGACAGATTCCCTGAACTGAGTAAGCTGGCTTCCTTGTGCTACTCCCTAGTCACACCAATGCTGAACCCTCTGATTTACTCTCTGAGGAACAAAGATGTGAAAGATGCTCTAAGCAAACTTCTAGACAAGAAAAAATCCGTTCTTTGATTTCTCCTGTTCCACTAGTAGTGTTTTGAATATTGATTCCATAGTTCTTGTTGCCAATGCTGAGTTTTTGTCCTATCTGTAATAACAGTGCTATTAGTCGCCTGATGTATACAGTGCATCTTCATGACATCTTTGTCCCTCTAGTAATCCTTAAATTCTTGGTCATGTGAATGTCCTGGATATAACAGAAGCTTTTTATCCATCATCCCTTCTTCCCATATTTAGCAACATTTTATTTTGCAAAATAATTATGTGTTTCATAGTGTTTAAAATGCTTAATTTTACTGTATTTATTAAGTGTTTTTTGATCTAATATTTACTTTATCTAAAATTTTTATTTCCCTTCTACACACAATCTGGATAATCCACAAGGTGAAAGATTTTATTTTTGAGAATACATTGGCTTTTTGTTTTTAATTATTATTAATGTATTAAGTGATTATAAAACTTCAGTGTAATAAGTACTTTACATGTATTCTGCATAGAAGTTATAGCAAAGAAGCTATATGTAAACTCACTACATACACTAACTTGAAATTTTCTCTGAGAATGCCAGGCATTGTGGAGTCCTTTGAGCCACACAAAACACAAATCTGAATACAAAGAACTAACTTGGAAGATGAAACACTGTCAAGTTTTGATTACTAATTACCTCAATTTATCCTGTGTTAATTATTTTTGGTGGTATTTAATAAATGTATAGAAGTAGCTGAACCACAAAATTGAATGTTTTCTAAAATGTACTTCTCTAGCTCTCTTTCTATATTTGTTTACTTAATAAATTTTATTCAATACATTTTTACCACATTTTGGTATCATGATAGCCATAGTAATAAATCACTTTATTCTTTAAGAAGTTCACAATATAGTATATGAGTCAAATCTTTGGGAAATCAATTCAAAATCAGAGGCTGTGTGCCAAAGATACTCTCTGAGATCACACTGTGAGGTGAGTGAGAGTTGATATTTGGTAAGCATGGATATTTTTCATGGGCTCAGAGGAAAATGGATTTAATAGGTATAAAGTTGAAAGTAGGGAGACTAGTGCTGTGGCTAATGCTGGTGGTGTGAGCTTAAAGTTTACTTATGTTACTGAGGAAAAGGCACATTTTTAAAACCACTATTAGCAAATAAAAACAAAAGTTAAAGGACTAGTGAGTCAAGACTATGTGAAAAGAGATGTTCTCCCATTTTAAAACTAGAACCAATATTTGTGGTGATTGTCTAAGCAGAAAAGTCAATGAGAAGAACTAAGTTAGGGATGTGCCTGTCTGATCCATCAGACCCATGGTTTGATCTTTAGCATCAGTAATAAAAATAAATTAAAGGGTTTAATGTAAGAAAGCACCTCAGTTTTATAATTATAATGTTTAGAAAGATCTATAGCCAACATTGTCCTTAATGATAAAAACTTGAAGCTTCCCTGATGTAATTATTAACAATGCTACAATGTCATATTATAACATATATGTTTAAGTTTGTAATAAAAATTCTAGATGATATAATGAAATAACTGGAAACAAATGTTTTGTAGCTTCATTGTATAACTTAAAATTTTTATGTTGAAGCTTGTGGTGGTTTGAATGTGCATGACCCCATAGGCCATATTTGAATACTTAGTCAAAAGGGAGTAAAACCTGTTTAGGGACAGATTAGGAGGTATAGCCCTGAGGGAGGAGATGTGACCTTGTTGTAGGAACTGTGTCATTGGGAGTGTGCTTTGAGGTTTCAAAATCCTACACCAGTCTCAATTTCTCTGTGCCTGCTGCCTGTGGTTTAGGATGTATCTGTTTAGCTACTGATTCATTGTGATGCTTTTCTGTTTTTGACCATGATGATTATGGACTCACCTTTCAAACTATAAGAAAGTCCCCAACTAAATGTTTCTTTAATAAAAGTAGCCTTGGTCATGGTATATTTTCACAGCAAGAAAACAGTAACTAAGACAATTCCCAAATCTCCAATTCCTCAAATAAGACTATAGTTTGGATAGTGTCCTCAAAGATGAAATAAAGTTAAAGTTGGACAGCAAGTGGGTCACAATAAATAGTATATCAGGATATTTGTTGGCAGAAATTATAAGAACACAGAATTTTCAGTTTCAGGTGCACAGAGTTGAACCTAGGCAGAGACACCAAGAAAATTGTCACTTACAAGCCAAGAAAAAGACCTAAAATTAGTTCACTAGGATAGTAGCTTCATGTTAGGCATTAGTTTCCATGGCTATAAGAAAATATTTCTGTGATAACTATACCCAGTTAGTTGTATTAGTTATGACAGACAGAGAAAAGTCGTGTGATTAGATGATTGATGATAAATACACAGTTGCACTTGTTTACACATAAAATGGTGATATATGAAGAAAATTCAAATGTCTCAGCAGTAGCAGCAACAAAACTTCCTGCAATGAATAATCAGTTATAGTAAGTTTCCTGAAACATGGCTAATATGCAAAGGTCAATGTAAAACATCCCAGCAGCTTGGTCCTGAATCAACTTGATATGCCATGTTTTGTTGACTCCCATGGGAGGTCTTACCCTTTCTGAGGAGTGGATGGGGGATAGGTGGGCAAATGGGACGTGGGGTGAGAGAACAGCAGAAGACGAGGGAGGAGAAAATGTAGTTGGTATGTAAAATAAATTAAAACATTTTAATTAAAAAATGAAAAACATGCTTGAAAGTGAAAACATCAAGATAAAATAATAGAAATTTCCATTTCTAGTTTCTTTATGTAAACACAAATTTAACAATAATGTACAGAGAACCTGCCTGCAGCAAGGTAAGACTGCAGGCAGGGAAATTTCTGACCAGCAAGTGGCACTGATCCTGTAGCAGAAGATACAATGGAGGGGTAAGTGTGTTCCTGACTGCCGCACAAGCCCGGTAAGGGAACACACAATTTTCCCGCCATCCTTATCTCCCTGGCTATCCTGAGGGGTGGCTTCCCCCAGCTAAACCCTCTCTCCTCCTACCCCATCCCGGCTTTCAGCCAGGAACCCCTACCCTTCCTCTCTCCCTTTTTCAGGGCATAAAATCCTCCAACTGAGCCTGTGTGGGCACCACCGGGACAGGGTGGTGAGTGCAAATGGGAGGGAGTTCCTTTGTTTTAATAGCCTGCCTACAGCAAGGTAGGACTGCATGCAAAGTGATTCCTGGATAACAAGCGGCACTAATCCGGTAGCAGAAGATCCAGCGGAGGGAAGAGCCATTGGAGAGCATCTGAAGGAAGAGATGGGCAGGCGCCAAGGCAAGAATTCCTCCAGCAATCTGAAAAACAACATGAAAACACCAGATCCCAGCGAACTTATGACAGAAGGACTTGAACACCCTATTCCGGAAGAAGTGTAAAACAGTGTCATTATGAAAGCAATAGAGTCTCTTAAACAGGGTATGAAAAACTCATTTAAAGAAATAGAAGAGAAATATAACAAAAAGATTGAAGAAATGAGTAAAGAAATGGAAGAGAAATATAATAAAAAGTTTGAAGAAATGAGTAAATTCGTAAACGATACCCTGGGAAACCAAGAAAAAACAATCAAACAGATAATGGAAACAGTTCAAGAATTGAAAACTGAAATGGAGGCAATGAAGAAAACACAAATCGAGGGCCGACTGAATATGGAAAATCTAGGTAAACAAACAGAGACTTCAGGAACAAGCATAACCAATGGAATACAAGAGATAGAAGAACAAATCTCAGATTATGAAGACACCATAGAGAAAATAAACGCTCTGACCAAAGAAAACAGCAAATCCAACAAATTCTCATCACAAAACATTCAGGAAATATGGGACATATTAAAAAAACCAAATCTAAGAATAAAAGGAGTAGAAGAAGGAGGAGAATTGCAGATCAAAGGTCCAGAAAATATATTCAACAAAATTATAGAAGAAGAAAACTTTCCCAACCTAAAGAACGATATTCCTATGAAGGTTCAAGAAGCATACAGAACACCGAATAGACTGGATCAGAAAAAAACATTCCCTCACCATATAATAATCAAAACACAAAGCATTCAGCTTAAGGAAAGGATATTAAGAGCTGCAAAGGAAAAAGGTCAAATAACTTATAATGGTAAACCTATCAGACTTACACCAGACTTCTCTATGGAAACCATGAAAGCCAGAAGGTCCTGGATAGAGGTACTGCAGAAACTAAGAGACCATGGATGCAAGCCCAGACTACTTTACCCAACCAAGCTATTGTTCACTATCAACGGAGAAAACAAAATATTCCAGGATAAAAACAAATTTAAACAATATGTAGTTACAAATACAGCCTTACAGAGAATATTAGAAGGAAAATCACAACCCAAGGAATCCAACATTCCCAACACTGCCTACAATAACTCAGACATCTAGCGACCCTTCACAAGCACAACTCAAAGAAGGAAAACACATACACTCTACTACCAAAAAAACGACCGGAGTCAACAACCACTGGTCATTAATATCACTCAATATCAATGGACTCAATTCACCTATAAAGAGGCACAGACTTAGAGATTGGATACAAAAAACCAGGATCCAACATTCTGCTGTTTACAGGAAACACACCTCAACCACAAAGACAGACACCTACTCAGAGTAAAGGGTTGGGAAAAGGTTTTCCAAGCAAACGGACCTAAGAAACAAGCGGGTATGGCCATTCTAATATCTAACAAAATCGACTTCAAACTAAAATCAATCAGAAGAGATGGAGATGGACATTTCATACTCATAACAGGAACATTTCATCAGTAAGAAGTCTCAATCCTGAATATCTATGCCCCTAATATAAAGGCACCCACATATGTAAAAGAAACTCTTCTAGAACTCAAGGCAGTCATCAAACCACGCACACTAATAGTAGGAGATTTCAACACACCTCTCTCACCAATGGACAGGTCAATCAGACAGAAACCTAACAGAGAAATAGGAGAATTATTGGAGGTATTGAATCAAATGGACTTAACAGACATCTATAGAACACTCCACCCAAATAGGAAAGAATATACCTTCTTCTCTGCAGCTCATGGAACCTTCTCGAAAATTGACCACATACTGGGTAACAAAGCAAACTTCCACAGATACAAAAAAATATTAGTGACCACCTGTGTCTTGTCAGATCACCATGGATTAAAGTTAGAATTCAACAACAATGCTACCCCCAGGAAGCCAACAAACTCATGGAAGTTCAACAGTCAACTACTAAATCACCCCTGGGTCAAGGAAGAAATAAAGAAAAAAATTAAAGTCTTCCTTGAATTTAATGAAAATAAAGACACAACATACTCAAACCTATGGGACACTATGAAAGCAGTGCTAAGAGGAAAGTTCATAGCACTAAGTGCCCAATTAAAGAAAACGGAGAAAGCACACATTGGGGACTTAACAGCACACTTGAAAGCTCTAGAAAAAAAAGAAGCTGATTCACCCAGGAGGAGTAGAAGACTGGAAATAATCAAACTGAGGGCTGAAATCAACAAAATAGAAACACAGAAAACAATCCAAAGAATCAATGAAACAAAAAGCTGGTTCTTGGAGAAAATCAACAAGATCGACAAACCTCAATCCAAACTAATCAAACGGCAGAGAGAGAACATGCAAATTAATAAGATCAGAAATGAAAAAGGGGACATAACCACAGACACAGAGGAAATTCAGAGAATCATTAGATCTTACTACGAAAGTTTATATGCCACAAAGTTAGAAAATGTAAAAGAAATGGACAGTTTTTTAGATAAGTACCATATACCAAAGTTTAACCAAGAACAGGTGAACAGTCTAAATAGACCTGTTAGTCGCGAAGAATTAGAAGCTGTTATCAAAAATCTCCCTACCAAATAAAGCCCAGGACCAGATGGTTTCAATGCAGAATTCTACCAGAACTTCCACGAAGAGCTAATACCTATACTCCTTAATGTATTCCACAATATAGAAACAGAAGAGTCATTGCCAAACTCCTTTTATGAAGCTACAGTTACCCTGATACCAAAACCACACAAAGACACAACCAAGAAAGAGATTATAGGCCAATCTCTCTCATGAACATCGACACAAAAATTCTCAATAAAATACTGGCAAACCGAATCCAAGAACACATCAGAAAAATTATCCATTATGATCAAGTAGGCTTCATTCCAGAGATGCAGGGCTGGTTCAACATACGCAAATCTATCAATGTAATCCATCATATAAATAAACTGAAAGAAAGAAAAAAACCATATGATCATTTCATTGGATGCTGAAAAAGCATTCGACAAAATTCAACACCCATTTATGATAAGGGTGTTGGAGAGACTGGGGATACAAGGATCATGCCTAAATATAATAAAAGCAATATACAGCAAGCCGACAGCTAACATCAAATTGAATGGAGAGAAACTCAAAGCCTTTCCACTAAAATCAGGAACACGACAAGGCTGTCCACTCTGTCCATACCTCTTCAATATAGTGCTTGAAGTTCTAGCTTTAGCAATAAGACAACATAAGGAGATCAAGGGGATTCGAATTGGAAAGGATGAAGTTAAACTTTCGTTATTTGCTGACAATATGGTAGTGTACGTAAGTGACCACAAAAACACTACCAAAGAACTCCTACAGCTGATAAACACCTTTAGTAATGTGTCAGGATACAATATCAACTCCAAAAAATCAGTTGCCCTCCTATACACAAAGGATAAAGAAGCAGAGAGGGAAATCAGAGAAACATCACCTTTCACGATAGCCACAAATAGCATAAAATATCTTGGGGTTACTCTAACCAAGGAAGTGAAAGACCTATTTGACAAGAACTTTAAGTCTTTGAAGAAAGAAATTGAGGAGGATACCAACAAATGAAAAGACCTCCCCTGCTCTTGGATTGGGAGAATCATCATAGTAAAAATGGCAATTCTACCAAAAGCAATCTATAGATTCAATGCAATCCCCATCAAAATCCCATCAAACTTCTTCACAGACCTTGAGAGAACAATAATCAAGTTTATATGGCAAAACAAAAATCCCAAAATAGCCAAAGCAATCTTATACAATAAAGGAACTTCTGGAAGCATTACCATCCCTGACTTCAAACTCTATTACAGAGCTACAGTATTGAAAACAGCTTGGTATTCGCATAACAACAGAGAAGTCAACCTATGGAATTGAATAGAAGACCCAGATATTAACCCACAAACCTATAAACACTTGATTTTAGACAAGGGAGCTAAAGGTATGCAATGGAAGAAGGAAAGCATCTTTAACAAATGGTGCTGGCATAACTGGATGTCAACCTGTAAGAAAATGAAAGTAGATCCACATCTATCACAATGCACAAAACTCAAGTCCAAATGGATTAAAGACATCAATATTAATCTGACCACACTGAACCAGATAGAAGAGAAAGTGGGAAGTAGTCTACAAGATATAGGCACAGGAGACCACTTCCTAAGTAGAACCCCAGTAGCACAGACAATAACAGAATCAATGAATAAATGGGACCTACTGAAACTGAGAAGCTTCTGTAATGCAAAAGATACTGTCAGTAAGACAAATAGGCTACCTTCGGACTGGGAGAAGATCTTCACCAACCCCTCATCAGACAAAGGTCTGATCTCCAAAATATACATAGAGCTCAAGAAACTAGACACTAAAACTCTAATTAACCCAATTAAAAAATGGGGTACTGAACTTAACAGAGAATTCACAACAGATGAATTTCGAATGGCCAGAAGACACTTAAGGTCATGCTCAACCTCCTTAGCGATCAGGGAAATGCAAATCAAAACCACTTTGAGATACCATCTTACACATGTCAGAATAGCTAAACTCAAAAACACCAATGATAGCCTATGCTGGAGAGGATGTGGAGTGAGGGGAACACTCATCCATTGTTGGTAGGAATGCAAACTTGTGCAGCCACTGTGGAAATCAATGTGGCTGTTTCTCAGGAAACTGGGAGTCAACCTCCCTCAGGACCCCGCAATTCCACTCTTGGGAATATACCCAAGAGATGCCCTATCCTACTACAAAAGTATTTGTTCAACTATGTTAATAGCTGCACTATTTTTAATAGCCAGAACCTGGAAACAACCTAGGTGCCCCTCAATAGAAGAATGGTTAAAAAAGGTGTGGAACATATACACTTTAGAGTTTTACTCAGCGGTAAAAAACAATGACATTTGAATTTTGCATGCAAATGGATGGAAATAGAAAATGCTTTACTGAGTGAGGTAACCCAAACCCAAAAAGAGGAATATGGTATGTACTCACTCATAAGTGGATTCTAGCCATAGTTAAAGGTCTTTGAGTCTATAATTTGTGATCCTAGAGAAGCTAAATAAGAAGGTGATCCCAAAGAAAATCATCTAGTTATCCTCCTGGATATTAGAAGTAGGCAAGATTGCCAGGCAAACTTGGGTGCACGGGGGGTAGGGGTGGTGGAAGTAAGGGGAGAGGATTAGGGAGAGGGGAGAGGGGGAGGATTGGGGTTGGCTTGGGGGAATGAGAGGGGGGGGGAGGAAGGATGGTTATGGGAGCAGGGAAGTTTATATCTCAACTAAGGATGCCATTTTAGGGTTTGCAAGAGACTTGATTCTGGAGGGGTTCCCAGGCCCAAGGAGAGGTCCCCAGTTTGTACTCTGGGCAGCAGAGGAGAGGGTGCCTGAACTGGCCTTGGCCCATAACCATACTGATGAATATTTTTCATGTCACCACAGAACCTTCATATGGCGATGGATGGAGATAGAGACAGAGACACATATTGGAACACTGGACTTAACTCCCTAGGGCCAAATGAGAAGCAGAGGGAGGGAGGTCGTGAGCAAGGAAAGCAAAATCAGAGGGGGCCTTCATCCGATGATGGATGGAGATAGAGACGGAGACCCACATTGGAGCACTGGAAGTCAGGACTGCGAAGGGTGCGTTCACCCACTGATACAAGGGGACTGATCAAGTGAGAGCTCAACAAGGCCAGCTGGACTGGGACTGATCGAGCATTTGATCAAACCAGATTCTCTGAATGTGGCTGACATGGGGGCTGACTGAGCCCCCAAGGTCCAAATGAAGACTGAGAAGCCATTGACAATGGCACTGGGTCTTGTTTCGTCTGCATGGACTGGCTTTTTGGGATCCTGGCCTTTTTGGATGCTCACCTTCCTGGACCTGGAGGGAGGGGGGAGGAACTTGGATTTCCCACAGGGCAGGAAACCCTGACTGCTCTTGGGAATGGTGAGGGAGGAGGAGAGGGAGTGGGGGGAGTGGGAGGGTATTGGGAGGAGGGGTGAAAGTGGAAAGAATGTTTTCAGATACTTGAATAAACATGTCTAACTGAAAAAAAATAATGTACAGAACAAAATACATCTGTGAGAATTGAAGAATAGAGTTAAAATGTTATAAAACCCCTAAGAAACTGTGAAGGCAAGGGTTCCTTCTTCATAATGGGTAAAATATGCTCAGATACAGATGGCTCAGCTAAGTATCTAGAGAAAACCTTTATTCATGCTTTCCATATTGCAGGGAAATATTGGATTGGATGCCACAACCAACACACTGACTTTTTAGGAGATTAAATAAAGAATTATTTTTTTTTCTGTTAATCATTTGAGTCTCAAATGAAACCAACATAGTTTGTAAGTTAAAGAACTACTGAGAATACAGAGATAACAACAGGGGTGACTCTCTGCATCATAACTGGGCACAGTTGGGGAAAAGCATATAACTTGTATTTCATAAATCTGGAGGTAAGGGGAGGACATAGAATTGCAGAATGCCGGTTATTTATAAGACTTTCAAAAGCAATGGCACCCTCTTGTCTTATGTTAGGGACAATGTACATACTTTGCCTGAGTGTTTCTGAAATCAGTGAAAAACTGGGGAGACTGGTGTTGTAGAATTAGAGAACTTACATTATTCCAGACACTGTCAATAGCATGTTGTTATGTGCTACCAATAGAAGGCAGACAAATAATGTGGCATGCCTCTTGGTACAAAGTCTTAGAGTTCCATATTCTCCTAAAAACATTTGATATACCATCAGGAACCAGTGGACTGATTAGGAGGACTGTTCCTTTTACAAAGCCAGTGTACATATGCTAGAGGATGCCAAAAGAAGCCATGTTTTTGCCAATGTGACTCCTGATTGGTTTAATAAAGAGCTGAATGGCCAATAGCTAGGCAGGAGGAGGTTTGGTGGGACTTCTGGGGACAGAGTAGACTCTGGGAAGAAAGGTAGAGTTACCAGCCAGATGCAGATACAGCAGGATGTGCTGTACAGAGAAGAGGTAACGAGTCTCATGGAAGGACATAGATTAAAAATATGAGGTAATTTAAGCTGTAAGAACTAGTTAGGAACAAGCCTAAGCTAATGCTGAGCTTTTATAATTAATAATAAGTCTCCATGCCATTATTCACAAGTTGGCAGTCCCAAAGAGAAAATACTACATAATTCCCACACAAAATTATGAAATGTACAAAGAAACAGAGAAACAAGCAACAAATATAAGGGAAAATGAAACTAAAAGAAATAAACCAACAGGGATAGAACTATAAAAAGGAACAAAACAAGAAATCTAGAAATAAAAATTACAATAACTGAAACAAAAAAAATCACTAGAGAAGTGATATAAACTTTAACTGGAGTTAAGTTTTTAAAATAAAATACTGTAAAAAGTAAGATACTTTTTGAAATTATTTTGTAAGAAGAACCATTTAAAAATAATTAAAAAGTAAAAGATGTTTTCCAAGCTTATACAACACACCAAAATATGTGTGTATTATTGAAGTTGAAGAACATAAAAAAGTAGCAAGAAGCTTATTTAAATCAATAATGATGGAAAATGTATCACCTTGGAAGAGGAAACCAGACATTTACATTCAAGGATTTAACCATACTCTAAATCAGGTAACAATAAAGAAATCTATCCATCATGATTTAGATACAATAAAATCGTCAAAATCAAAGAAATAAGCTTTGAGAGAATGAAAAGAAAAGGAACTTGTTATAGATAAATAACTCTCAAAAGATTACAAGTGACACACAGTTCCTGGTCTGCCAGTTTCCCAGCACCAATATGTAACATCACTCCAAATTTCAACCACTCAGCCTTCACTTTCTTGTCACCTGTCCACCACAGAAAGGTAAGGGCCCTGAGAACTCTGCCACTCTCAATACTTCCTCACTTCCCTTTGGTTTTGGAGCTAATAAGCAAGTGCTCCTCAACCATCAGCCATGAGTCCACGTTTCTACTCAATCAACTTCAAATGTATAAATCTCAAAAAAATCCAAAAACAACCCAAACATCCAACATATCTCTTCTAAAAAAATTCAGCTATGCCATAATAATAGATCAAATTATAACATCTTCTGTTTATGTTCAAACAACTCAAAGAAGACAAAAATAGCTCCTCACAGTCTATCTGCATTGTCCTCTCCAAAACTCTCCAAAACACATAGTTTGGCAAGAAATGGTCCTTGCCTCAACTGTGGAAAGTATACTGTGATGTGGGATTCCCCTCTGTATGCTCTGACTACCACTGGTTAATAAAGAAACTCTTTTGGGCCCCTGATAGGGTAGAACAGAGCTGGGTAGGGAAAACTAAACTGAATGCTCGGAGAAAGAAGGCGGAGTCAGAGAGAAGCCATGTAGCCTACCCAGAGACAGATGCTGGAACTTTACTCAGTAAGTCAAGCCTTTTGGCAATACATAGAGTAATGGAGATGGGTTAGTTTAAGATATGAGTTAGACAGACATTTGCTTAACCTATTGGCGAAACAGTATTGCAAATAATATGATTTCTGTGTGATTATTTCAGGGCTGAGTAGCCGGGAACAAACAAGTGGCCTCTCCTACAACAATACTGCTCAAATTGGACAGGCAGGACACAAAAGAATCACCTGGTAAACTTTGGCATAACAAGGTATGCCAGTCCCTCAGAATTTTTGCTTCACAGAAAAGCTTATCAGATATTCTAGGCCTGTAGGCTAAAGATGGATGCCCCAACATTACAGAGGAACCTTGTGTGACCGTCCAGGCAGACAGTTGTTTTATTTCTATGGTTTTGGCCGCTGCATGTTCTGTAAGTCCTGTTGACTCAGGTAATATTTATGGCTCTTGGGTTTCTGATGGGGCTGAAGAATACATAGTTATAGTTTTACAGCTTTCCTTGTTACCAAATTCAGAAAAGAAACTTATAAAAGATATATAAAGATTATGAGGTTGAGAAACATAAGAATCAAGAATTGTTTAAGAAAATGTTTTCAGGTCTAAAAATATAATTTTAGTTAAATAATACAAGTTATGATAGAAAGTAGTATAGGTATAAAACTTTAGACTCACCAAGATAGGATAGATAACAGAATATTTACCCTGAATTTGCCAAGTACAAATAGACTGGATATTGTGAATGTAATTCTTACCTGATAATAATAATTCTTAACAATAGTCTCAATAGCACAATGAAAATATACAAGCTAGACAACTAGAGACAAAACTAAGCAAAAACCAGTATCCATTAATTTTCTGCCATTAAGAGACACACCTTACCATAGAGATAGTTTTAGATAGGGTAAATTGACTGAAAAACATACTCCAAAGAAATTAATTACTTTTAAAAATGACTAAGTGTAACTATTCTTATATATTATATACTATATATTAAACTAAAAATAGTCAAAAGGACCAAACAAGGTCACTTCATACTCATCAAAGGAACAATACACCAAGAGCATATTAAAATCTACCATAGAATCACCAAACACAGGTGCATTAAACTTCAGAAGAACTTGTAAACTGTAGCAGATGTAAAACAACAGATTAAACACAAAAATAGTAATACTGAGTGACTTAAGTACAGTACTATTATCAATAGACTATACAGCTAAACAAAAATTAAATAAATACTGCATAACTGGTACCGTGTATCAGATGGACCTAACAGACATTGCTAGAACATTCTACCCAAACACTAAAAGAGACAGACTCTTCTCAGTATTGTGTGAATCTTTCTCCAAAACTGATTATATACCAGGACACAAAGCAAGTCTCAACAAGCAAGAGAAACTGAAATAACGTTCTGTCTTTCATCTGATCACAATGGACTATTGCCCACTGTTATGCATCATTATTTAGAATACAATGAGAAATCATGTTGGTTTAGGAAAATGACAGTAGTAGATTGGGCAGGACTATTGGACTGCTTTACTGCCTTGACACTTCAACAATACCTTTTAATAGAATGAGAGATAACACAGTCTATGTACGTGTGTGTACCTGTTAGTGTGGGTGTTTGCATATTTGTATACAAGTATGCCTGAATATGTACACATATATGTGTGAAGGCCAGAGGATGAAAATGAAGGTCTGTGCTGGATCACACTGAATGACTCTCTCAGTGAACCTGAAGCTCATCAGTTTACCTAGATTGCCTGGTCCGTAAACTTCAGGGATACAACTGTTTCCACCCCACAACACTCCCAGTGCTAGAGTTACATTGTGTTCATCTGTTTATGATTGGCAATTTACTAACTGAACCATTTACTTGGCCAATTTTTCCATTCATTTATCTATGTCAGTTTTCATCATTGTCTCAATCTTGTCCTCTAACCAAAATTCTTGCCCTTGTCTTTTAACACTACTTTTTCCTTTGCTTGAGTTCAAGATGGCAGCCCAATGTATACTTTTGGTAGCCTATTTTATTAGTTCATCCAGTTTTAAGAATACATTGTTTCAATTTACTAAAATATTTTATATTAATTGCCTTATGACATTTATCAACACATTGTATTTATCGTAGAGATATGAAGTGAGTCCTTGGCTGAGAATAAATTGACTGTTAAGCAAACATGAAGACCTGAGTTCCGAACTATAGAACACATATAAACACTGTGTGTGGTGGCATGCATCTGGAACTCCAGCTCTGGAGGATAGGGCAGGCACAAAGGTAGGAAAAACCCCAAGTTCAGTGTGTAATTCCTTTAGCCACCTGTAAGGCTGCACTTCCAGGTTCTGAAGCCGGTGCATGTACCCCCCCTGTGTGCGCATGTGTAGGTCGCCCACCATCTGCGTCACCAGCGTCTGAAGCAGAAGCACCCCCCACCCATACGCAGGTGCAGGGCGGCAGGTGCAGGGCGAAGGGTCGTCCGTCATCAACGTCTGATGTGAGCCCGTCTTTCCTCTCGCGCGCATGTGCTAGGAAGCCTTTAAATGCTATACCCGCGCCATTCCCACTCTCTCTTCTCCCCCGTCTGTCCACACCGTTTCCACCGAGCTCGTGCACATAATCTTCTTAATAAACTTGTACATGTGGGTTTGTTCGCGTCTCGTGTTCTCGCCTCATTTCCGCCTGACATTTTTATAGTGGATGTTCCATCTATCTACATTGGTGACATCTATGATGGTGACATTCACACTAAGTTCTAGATCATCTCAAACCAACCTATGTAGTACCCATGGGTTTACCCCTGATTTTCGGGGTTCATTTTGAGGACAGTTTCTGGCCAACCACCGTTTCCTGTTTGTTCCTGTGTTCCCTCTGCCCCGCCTGGTGATTGGCTATACGGCCCTGTTGACTCTACATTGGGCGTGGTAATTTCCCACCTACCTGGGGGGTATTTCATTGTGCAGCAGCTAGGCATTTAAGGTTTTCCCTAAATTTGAATAAACAGCATTCAGCTGATCTCCTTTCGAATGACCCAGGTCACTTGTGTGTTCTTTCAATTAGACCCAAGTAGTACAGTACAGTGGTGCACAAACTTGACCTAGAGAGTAACACAGGCACAGGTGCTGCAAATTTATGGTATAAAGTGACTGAGAAAGATGCTATAAGTCACCCCTGGATTCCACATCTATGCACAAAGCAACTGTACCAAAAATACACATTCCACACAAGCATAAAGACACACTTGCATATAGCACACAAACATATAAGAAATGGCTGTATAAAGGTAAAGTTTATAATCTATTCAGGTATTATTGAACTTCTCCGTGTTGAGCAAGACTATAAGAAATGAACCAAGTGTGCCTTTAGCCACACTGTATCTGTGTTATTAGTTTCTTCTGTGTAGAAAATCAGTTATCATGTTCCCCAGAGAGCTTTTTTTAATTTTCCAGAAGTTTGATGAGTTCACCAATTAATAATTTTCTCTCTTCTTTCCTTGTTTTCTTCATTCTATTTCTTTTCATTTGTTTCTTTTTTTTCTGCATCATGGCACAAATATTTTACTGATGACAGAGCCTTTGGATCTCCATGGGATATTATATGGAGGCACTGCCTGCCCAGCTCCTTGGTTTCCATCCTCATGGGGAAATTTCTTTCTGGATTAGTTCCAGGCTTACTTGCCACTGAATTGGTGAAATAGTACAAGACAATTGTAAGTTCACCCAACAAGACATTAGAATATCATCTAAAAATGTTGCTACTGTTTGCTGATGCCAGCAAATCTGAACCTGGAACTGAACATTGATGAATGACAATAGAGCTGTGGAGAAGCTTCTGGTTAGTGAAAGGTTTGTTTATATCCATGTTTGGTGTACTCTTAAGCATACTTAGTGTTTACCAAGATAATAAGAAAAATTCTCATATCTGCACCCTAACTTCACTTTCAATTCTAACCCATGTTTTGAAAATTCTGCTAAAATCAGGAACTTTTTAATGTAAACTATGAATTTAAAGAAAACTTAGTTTTTTAATTAGTAGTCCTTGCTAGGGGTAATTTTCATCATGTCTCTACTTGTGAACATTAACCAGTTATATAGTTTTAACCTTTGTATTCAAGAGGGTCAGCTACTACATATACACCAAAGGTTCTAAACGTGCTAGCATATGAAAATTTCATAGTACAATTCCAGTACCAAGAAGAGCAATTGTGAGACATTTTTGAGCATAAATACACATGTTGTAGGCTAATGCACATGATTATGTGATTTAAAACTCAGCTTCATAGCATGCAATTGAACTATTGATTACACACATTCTTTTCTACTCTGTGATAAATTGTTGAGTAGTAGACAAGCATGTTTCTCACTCTAGTGACCCCAAGTCACTTAAATCTATTGTTAATATTTTAATTTTCTAAATCATAGAGTTGGAAAAAACTTCTCTATGTCTATGCTATATTTTACTTAAAAATATGCTGCAATTGTAACAGCATATGTTTAGACAAAGATAACTGAGACTTGCCTAAATTCTTACTTTTACTATTTAATTAGCTATATTTAAATTCTTTTGTGTTGTCTTTTCATTTTACAAGGGTATATATCATTGTGCATATAATTAGGGCTTTTTCTAAAAGGAGGATTTTTTTGCTAAAGAGTTAAGAAATCTCTACTTGCATTTATTTTTTTTATGAGAAAGTAATTTTATTAAATTATAAAAGTTTCCATTTCCGCCCCTCCTCCCAACACCCTCCCACTCCCCCCACTCCCTCTTCTCCTCCCTCTCCATCCCTAAGAGCAGTCAGGGTTTCCTGCCCTGTGGGAAGTTCAAGTTCCCCCCCCCCTCCAAATCCAGGAAGGTGAGTATCCAAACAGACTGGATCCCCCAAATCCAGTATATGCAGAGGAAACAAGTCCCAGTGTCATTGTCAATGGCTTTTCAGAAAGACTCCAGGCCAGCCACATTCAGAGAATCCGGCCACATTCAGAGAATCTGGTTGGATCACGTCCTCTTCCAGGAAGAGCTAATACCTATACTCCTTAATGTATTTCACAATATAGAAACAGAAGAATCATTGCCAAACTCTTTTTATGAAGCTACAGTTACCCTGATACCAAATCTACTTGCATTTATATATTGACAAAATTGAAAGGAGGAAGGATAATTTGAAAAAAGAAAAAATGAAGGATAAGATAGAAAAAAATTAATTAATTAATAAAGAAAATAAGAAACAGTGAAGGAGGAAGGGAGACATGGGGTGCAAAGCAAGAGTCTTGTTGCATTGCTTGTAGCAAATAGAAGCGAAATGGTGAGTGTCTTTGGCAGTTAAGTTGTGCCTTCAAGTATTTAAATCATCTTATGGCTGAACAACAAAAGAAATAATGACATGAAGTTATTATGTAAAAATATAATTGTCTAAACTGGAGAGACTCCCTATCTTCTATAAAATGGTATGTGCACACACATATGTGTGTGTGATGATATGTGTTACTTTTTATTTTGTTGATGAAACTAACCATACCAAATAACATTTTAATTTGTGCTCAAAATTTTTCCAAATATATTTACAGTATAATACTTCATATATTATATATTCTAGAAAGATTATGATGTATACAATAAATATAAACCTTTTGTAGTCACAAATCTTAATGGCAGTAAACAGGTGTTTAGAATCCATGGGAAGATTCAAAACAAAACTTTGTGATTTCAGACATTTTTCTGGAATTTCTATTTTCTCATATAGAATTTAGAGGCCCAATTTGCATTTATTACAGGCAAGTGTAATGAAAAACCCTCACTGGATTAAACAACTCAGTGGAAGGACTAACAAAACAATAGATTGTTTATGTCCATGATGTTTTGTAAAGTAAAATGAGCAAGGTAAGTGTGCTTCAATGCTGACTGAGTAGTTGTTTTTACTAAAACTTGGACTCTTCACTTATTTATTTATTTGTTTATGCTATTTTCAAGTTTTATCTTCATTTTAGCTATGAACAGTGAGCAGAAGAGGAATTACTCAGAGGTAACAGAGTTCATTCTGCTGGG
Source organism: Myodes glareolus (assembly GCF_982192425.1). Classification (NCBI taxonomy): domain Eukaryota; kingdom Metazoa; phylum Chordata; class Mammalia; order Rodentia; family Cricetidae; genus Myodes; species Myodes glareolus. The sequence continues at coordinate 14,253,413 of NC_142051.1, read as the reverse complement.
ATTTAGAACCCCTCCAAAGTTTCAAGTCTTTTTATTCTTGGTGTTCTTGATGATCTACATGGTCACTGTGGTAGGAAATGTCAGCATGATAATGATTATTAAGATGGACTCCAGACTCCAAACACCTATGTATTTCTTCCTTAGAAACTTGTCTTATTTGGATCTCTGCTATTCCACAGTCATTGCTCCCAAAACCTTAGCCAACTTCCTAACAAGTGAAAAGAAAATTTCCTACAATGGTTGCGCCACCCAGTTCTTCTTCTTTGCTTTGTTTGTTACAACTGAAGGCTTCCTTCTTGCTGTCATGGCATTTGATCGATTCTCAGCCATTTGCTCTCCTCTCCTATATCCTGTGCACATGTCCCAAAAGGTATGTATTCAGTTGGTAACTGGCTCCTACGTTTGTGGATGCATCAACTCCATGGTGCAAACAGGTTTCACCTTCAGCTTGCATTTCTGTGGAGAAAACAGGCTGGACCACTTTTTCTGTGATGTCCCAGCTCTGATTAAGATCTCCTGTGTGGACACCTTTGTGAATGAGATTGTGCTGTTTATTCTCTCTGCCCTCATCATCATCTCCACCACAACCATCATTCTGGTTTCCTATGGATACATTCTTTCCACTGTCCTGAAGATCCCCTCCACCCAAGGCAGGAGTAAGACCTTCTCCACCTGCGGCTCTCATATAGCAGTGGTGAGTTTATTCTATGGAACTGTGTTCTTCATGTATGCCCAGCCTGGGTCCATCTCCTCTCCAAAGCAAAGCAAGATTGTAGCTGTGTTTTACACACTTATAATACCCATGCTGAACCCTCTAATATATAGTCTAAGAAACAGAGATGTGAAAGATGTTGTAAAAAAAGTATTAGGTGGGAAATGTTCACAGTGATTTTTATGAAACCTTTATTTAGTGAAAAAAATTGTTTTCTAAGCTGTATACACACGTACACAAATATGACCACAAATACAATTTTATAGGTCTCATAGAATAATAATTCTAATACAGATGCAAAGAACATTATTTTGTGTGTACTGAATATATGAAAACATATAACTTCTCACTTTATAATGAAATTTCAATTGATTGGGTAGCAAACAGAAAAATTTATCCTAATGTAATTGTTAAAATCATTTCATATATGTATATTATACTCTTTTTTATTATAAGTTCAAAGGTTCTGTGATAGTGGCTAAATGAAAGCATGAGCATGACATACATTATGGATGAAACTTATTGTGGCCCAAGTTGCCACATTTATATTCTAGGAACTATCTTTCTTAGATAAAAAAGTTCATGTGAAGCATTTCTTCACACAAATACATGGCAATAGTATTTTGTTAAACTGTATTTCCCCATTCCCCCTTTTAATATAAAGTATTATATTAGATAAGATACTCTATAGATATTTTCTTTTAATTTAAAGATGCCTTCTTGTGGGAAGGATAGTAGTTCATAGGACTCTTAAAAGTTAAATGTAACTTAAAGACTCTGGAAGTTCATGCATATGTGTTTCTTTTATTGGTTAAAGAATAAAGTAGCTGCTTTGGCCTGTGTGGCTGCTTTGGCCTGTGACAGGGCAGAGTAGAGCTTGGCATGTAAAACTAAACTGAATGCTGGGAGAAAGAAGGCAGAGTCAAGAGAAGCCATGTAACTGCCCACAGGAGACAGACACACTAAAACCTTGCCGGTAAGCCACAGCCACATAGCGATACACAGATTAATAGAAATGGTTTATTTAAGATATATGAGTTAGCCAGAAATATGCTTCAGCTATTGGCCAAACAGTATTGCAATTAGTACAGATGTCTGTGTGATTATTTTGAGAGACTGGGTGTCCTGTAGATGAATAAATAGCCTTCCCCAACATTCACCAAGTGTAGAAATTTACAAAATTCAAAAGATCCCTCCAGGAGGTTATAAAACTAGTGAGAGTTTTTGACAAGAAGTGAGTCTCTTGTGGGGGTTACTGGGCAAGGAGGTTCTAACACGGTCTCACGATTTTTCACCATAAAGGGTGACTTTTCAGCACTGCATCTGCCTTTGAGTCATCCAAAATGCTATAATTAACCCCAATGGAAACACTCTTCACCCAAGTCAGATTTAGGTGGGAACTTTTCATTGGTCTCCCCCCAGTGCCATATCTTGTATGAACATACATTTGCTCAAGTCTTCCTAGGAGACAATGATTAACAAATAATAAATGTCCCTATGTAGATACCACATATGTACCAGACAATCTTCATCATCATTTTGTCCAAAGGAACAAACTGTGGTACTAGATGATGAAGAATCTTGGTTGACACCATCACCACAATGGTTCTAGAAATTTTACTAGCCAAACACACAGCCCAGTACATGTGAAGCAATGTAAAAATGAAGTCACACAGACTAGAGACAACCATTGTTGAATGCTGTTACAGATATGTAGCCAAGGCTGGTACATAACATATTTGATCTTTCTGTCATATATATATATGTATATATATATATATATATGCTCTTTCTTGTTTCATTTAACATTTTAATTAATTTTGTTATGAAACGGTATGTTTTTTTCAAACTTTTTATACATTAGAATTGTTCCTGTCATCTTTACTTTCATGATTATTTTCAATTGTCATCTTGGTAGGACCTGAAAATACCTGGAAAGGGACTCTCAGTGCCCTCTGTGTACAGATTCTTTTGGCCTGTGTACATGTCTGTGTGTAATTTTCTTCATTGGGTTAATTTAAATGGGTAGACCAGCACTCTAAAGGGTGACACCATTTCATTGGCTGAGTCTTGGACTGACTGAAAGGAGAGAGAGGTCTAGGCATAAGGATTCATTGCTCTCTGCCTTTTGACTATGAATAAAATATAACCAGCTGTTTCAAGTAGCTATCACTGTTGTTTACCAAAAATGATGGGTTGTTACCTGGAAATATGGGCTCAAATAAATCTCTTCTCTCCTAAAATGATTTTGTCAATTTTATCATAACCACCACAAAAAATTAAGACACAGACCTAATTTCTCTCTCTCTCTCTCTCTCTCTCTCTCTCTCTCTCTCTGTGTGTGTGTGTGTGTGTGTGTGTGTGTGTGTGTGTGTGTGAGAGAGAGAGAGAGAGAGAGAGAGAGAGAGAGAGACTGCTTTAGGATATTTTTTTTTACCTATATCAATATTCAGGAGCTGCTCTTTTTTGTTCTTTATTTTCCATGGAAAAGAATTTCACTAAAAATGCATAGTATAAAATCTGAGAGCAAGATCAAGAAGAAGTTGATTGTTCGCATATTTATCTCATTCACACCTAACTAAAATGTTGACTAATTAAAATGTTCATGTTGAATTTTTTGTTACAATGGTTTGATTACGTGTTTTTAAATATTAGTTTTGGAAACTGAGGCAGAAATTTTCTTATTCTAAGATTTATGAGAGAGATCTGTTCTACATAAATTATTTTACAGAAATAATAAACATTTAAAATTCTTTATTGAAATAGAGTTGTTTTTAGACAATATTATCACAAAAATCAGCTTATGCATAAATGTCACAGTTGATCACCCACTAAGACCCCAGGTTCCTTAATAATAATATTATTATTATAATATAATATTATATTATATAATAATAATATTATTATTAATATTAATAATAATAATAATAATAATAAGGTTCAGTAAACCCTTATTAACTCCACACCCTGGGTCCCATTTCTGCTCTCCTGCAGCTCTACCCTCTGTCTTGTCAGCTCCCACCTGTAATCCTATAATAAAACTTATTTCTGCAACTCACCTTTCTGTGCTTGGTGACTTTCACTCCTCAAATTCACTTGATGAATAATTTCCATTGATCCATGTGTTACCATACACTTCCTGGGTTAAGCCCACCTGAGGCAAAAGAGAAATTCTCTGTTGCTCTACAGGGTCCTAGATTTTCATCATTGCAACACCTCACAAAGGACAGACAGAGTGAAAATATGAAAATACCCTCCAGACAAGTCTGACTCTATTTTTATTCCATCTGTAGCTTTTTGTTGCTTATAATTGACCATAAAACATTCTATGGGCACTAATTTCTTACTATCTCTCACTAACCCAATCCCCAACATGGGATTCTATCAGAGTAAAAATAATCTCATCCTTGTGGTTAAGGGTATCAAAAATCAAACCATTAGATACTTATTTAGACTGTTGGTCAGGAATGAGGAGGTGTACAAAGTTTTTGGGGGGGCCACCAACCAGCTCCCAAGTTATGACACAGAGCCCTATTAGCTGTGAATCCTCAACCTAACTTAGGTTTGTTTTTGGCTAGGTCTTTTAACTTTAATAAGCCTGCCTCTCTTTATGTACCTTTTACCCTGGGTTTTTTTTTTAATCTTTCTTCTTTGTGTATTTCATACTTTCACTGTTTCTTGGGTCTGGGTGGCAGCTGAGTGGCTTCTGGCCTTGGGTGTGTCCCTCCCCTTCTCCTCCATTCTTTCCTTCTTCTTTTCTGTCCCTGAGCCTAAATTGCTCCTCCTATCTACTTCTCTGCCTTCCAGACCAGACTATCCCTCTCCTGCTTAGTTGTATGTCATTCAGTTCTTTTTTCAGACCAATCAGGTGCCTTCGGCAGTCCAGGAAAAACAGAAGCAACTCATCTTTATATAATTAATCACATATCCTTGCATCGTTAAACAAATGCAGCGTACACAAAAGTAACACACCTTTACACAGTTAAGTAATGTAGCGTAAACAAATGTAATACCTCTTTGCCTCCAGAGGCACCCAAAATGGAACCTACTGTTGCAGTTGCTCTTGTTCGCTCATCATAGATAGATGGAGTAATGTTATTTCTGAAGACACTACACACTTTGCATGTAAGACATAGAGAAGCCAACTTCAACTGTAGATGGTGAATTCTCCCTTCTGGATAGCTTATATAGTTCCAAAAGGTATTACACAACTTGCTGAGAGAGAAAAGAAATCAAAGGTGTCTCTAAGTGCTGACCTTTACATGCTAGAACACTGACCTAAATGGCAAGATGTGCTCATTGGTATAAGAGTGGTATAACTGGTAGGAGGGAAATCAAACATCTTATTATTTGATATGAAGTCTGCCTCACATGAGGAATTTAATGTCTTATACTGTAAATTGGCCAAAATCCCATGACTGGGGAACTCACAGACTCTAAAGGGAAAGTTACTGCTATTGGATTGCTAAATGGTTATGGGTCAAGCTGCCTTGTTTATTCCTAAAGTTGTGTTTATTCCTAAAGATTTGTGTTACTTATACCTTTGTAAGAGAAACTTCTTTTTGCAGTAGGTAATGCAGATATATAACAAGTCAAAGCACTGTGTACAGGTAAGTGAGTATCCATCTGTGGATAAATCATTCATATCATTCATAGCAAGCTCTTCTCTCACATCCTAGCTCAGGAAAATTTGTAGAAGACAGAATGAAAAAAATGGGGTAAAATCTACAAAATTATGACTTGTTGACATGGCATTGCTAATGCAATCTTCAAGATAGGGTTACATGAACAAGATCTAGACAAGGTCTTACAATCAATATTCCTACATGACCATTGGCTAAGCCCCTGATGCCATACCTTTGGTGGACCAGACATTGGAAACTGATGCCTACCAAAGGAAGATTCACTGTTTTTGAGTGAATCCCAGTAGTAGTAGATAGTCACATTCACATAAAGATGTGCAACAGTAATAGGACTCAATGCTATTAATAACCTACAAAAAGATGATTTCAGTCATGACACATTTTGAATTCTAGTATCTAGCATACAGATGTAGGTTCTGTGAGTTCAAGGCCAAGCTGGTATACATAAAATATAAGTCCAGACAGAAGTACATAGTAAGACCTTGTTTTAAAGAAAAAAAAAGAGTAGAAGGAAGACATGAAGAGGGGAGGAGATGGTGTGGGGTGAACAAGAACAAGGTAGAGGAAGGTGGTAGAGGATTGATGTAACCAAAATACATATCACAAATGTAAGCAATTCTCAAAAATAAGTTAAAATATTATTTATAATGGAAAAGTATATGTAATTTATAGTCATCACCATTACGTGTTGTTTTATATGTATAGTTTTACACGTATAACATGTAAACTTATGTAAAATTGCATATTGATACTTTGGTTTTAATTTGTGTTTTTTATGTTGATTTGAGTTTTGTTTGCATATTGCTACAAGGATAATGTGATGGTTTGAATAAAAACAGCTCCCATGGGCACATATATTTGAATATTTTGTCATCAGGGAGTAGGCACTACTTGGGAGGCACTATCAGGAAGTGCAGCCTTGTTAGAGTAGGTATAGACTTGTTAGAGGAATGTGCCACTAGGTGTGGGCTTTGAGGTTATAGAAGTCCAAGCCAGGCCCAGTGGCTTTCTCTTTGTGTTGCTTGCAGATCGAGATGTAGGACTGTCAGCTACTTCTCCAGTAGCATGTCTGCCTGTGTGCTTCCATGATTATAATGGACTAAACCTGTGAAACTGTAATTCAACAAAAAAATTAACTAAGATAGTTTATATTTTTTAATTTTTATTGCTTTCTAAATAATACCATTCAAAATTTCCACTTCCTCTCCTCCTCCCATTTCTCCCCTGCTCTCCCACCTACCCTCCCTCCTTTCCCTCCAGTCCTAAGAGAGGGCAGGGTATCCTGCCTTGTGGGAAGTCCAAGGTCCTTGCCCCTTCATCCAGGCCTAGGAAGGTATGCATCCAAACAGACTAGGATCCCAAAAAATCAGTGCATGCAGTAGAGACAAATCCCAGTGCCATTATCATTGGCTTCTCAGTCAGCCCCCATTATCAGCCACATTCAGAGAATCCGGTTTGATCACATGCTCCTTCAGTCCCAGTCCAGCTGGCTTTGGTGAGCTCCCATTAGATCAGTCACACTGTCTCAGTGGGTGGACCAACCCCTCACAAACCTGACTTCCTTGCTCATCTTCTCCCTCTCTCTGCTCTTCAACTGAAACTTAGGAGCTCAGTCCAGTGCTCCAATGTGGGTCTCTGTCTCTATCTCCATCCATATCCAGACGAAGGTTCTATGGTGATATTCAAGATATTCATCAGTGTGGCTATGGGACAAGGACAGTTCAGGCACCCTCTCCTCTGCTGTCCAGGGAACAATCTGGGGACCTCTCCTTGGACCTGGGAACCCCTCTAGAATCAAGTCTCTTGTAAACCCTAAAATAGCTTCCTTAGTTGAGATATATACTTCCCTGCTCCCATATCCATCCTTCCTCCCTCCCCCCATCCCAATACCCCAAGCTTTCCCCAATCCTCCCCTACTCCCTTCTCTCTAACCCTCTCCCCTTCCACCCCCCCACACCATGCACCCAAGGTTGCCTGGCACTCTTGTCTACTTTCGATATCCAGGAGGATAACTACATGATTTTCTTTGGGTTCACCTTCTTATTTAGCTTCTCTAGGATCAAGAATAATAGGCTCAAAGACCTTTAATTATGGCTGGAATCCACTTATGAGTGAGTACATACCATATTCCTCTTTTTGGGTCTGGGTTACCTCACTCAGTAAAGCGTTTTCTATTTCCATCCATTTGCATGCAAAATTCAAGATGAAATTGTTTTTTACCGCTGAGTAAAATTCTAATGTGTATATGTTCCACACCTCTTTTAACCATTCTTCTATTGAGGGGCACCTAGGTTGTTTCCAGGTTCTGGCTATTACAAATAGTGCAGCTATGAACATAGTTGAATCCTCTCCTCCGCTGCACAAGGCCCTAGCTGGGGACATCCCCTTGGACACCTGAGAACTGTTCTAGAGCCAAGTCTTTTGCCAACCCTAAAATGGCTCCCTTAATTAAGATATCTCCATACCCGCTCCGATATCTGCCCTTCCGCTGTCTCAACCATCCAACTTCCCCAAGCTCTTCCAGTCCTCCCATTCTCCCTTCTTCTTCCCCCTTGTACCACCCTATTGCCAACCCTATGCTCCCAACTTTTGCCTGGTGATATTGTCAGCTTCCAATTTCCAGGAGGATCTATATAAGTTTTCCTTTGGTTTCACCTTATTATTCAGCTTCTCTAGGATCGCAAACTATAGGCTCAGTATCCTTTGTTTATGGCTAGAATCTACTAATGAGTGAGTATATACCATGTTCATCTTTTTGGGTCTGGATTATCACACTCAGGATAGTGTTTTCTATTTCCATCCATTTGCATGCAAATTTCAAGATGCCATTGTTTTTTTTTACCACTGAGTGGTACTCTAATGTGTAGGCGTTCCACACTATCTTTATCTATTCTTCCATTGAGGGGCATCTAGGTTGTTTCCAGGTTCTGGCTATTACAAATAGTGCTGCTATGAACACAGCTGAACAAATGTTTTGTAGTATGATTGGGCATCCCTTAGGTATATTCCCAAGAGTGGTATTGCTGGATCCTGAGGTAGGTTGGCTCCCAAATTTCTGAGACATGCCACACTGATTTCCAAAGTGGTTGCACAAGTTTGCATTCCTACCAGCAATGGATGAGTGTTCTCCTTACTCCACATCCTCTCCAGCATAAGTTATCATTGGTGCTTTTGATTTTAGCCATTCTTACAGGTGTAAGATGGTATCTCAAGGATGTTTTGATTTGTATTTCCCTGATTGCTAAGGAAGTTGAACATTACCTTAAGTATCTTTTGGTCATTTGAACTTCTTTTGTTGAAAATTCTCTGTTCAGTTCAGTACCCCATTTTTAATTGGGTTATTCAGAATTTTAATGTCTACTTTCTTGAGTTCTTTATATATTTTGAGGATCAGACCTTTGTCTGATGCGGGCTTGGTGAAGATCTTCCATTCAGTAGGATGCCTTTTTGACTTAATGACAGTGTCTTTTGCTTTGCAGAAGCTTCTCAGTTTCAGGAGGTGCCATTTATTCATTGTTGCTCTTATTGTCTGTGCTATTGGGGTTCTACTTAGGAAGTGGTCTCCTGTGCCCATGTGTTGCAGACAACATCCCACTTTCTCTTCTATCAGGTTCAGTGTGGTCAGATTAATATTGAGGTCTTTAATCCATTTGGACTTGAGTTTTGTACATGGTGATAGATATGGATCTATTTTCATTCTTCTACTGGTTGACATCCAGTTATGCCAGCACCATTTGTTAAAGATGCTTTCTTTCTTCCATTGTATACTTTTAGCTCCTTTGTCGAAAATTAGGTGTTCATAGGTTTGTGGGTTAATATCTGGGTCTTCAATTCGATTCAATTCGATTGGTCGACTTCTCTGTTTTTATGCCAATACCAAGCAGTTTTCATTATTGTACCTCTGTAATAGAGTTTGAATTCAGGGATGGTAATGCCTCCGGAATTACTTTTATTGTATAGGATTGTTTTGGCTATCCTAGTTTTTTGTTTTTCCATATAAAGTTGATTATTGTTTTCTCTAGGTCTGTGAAGAATTTTGTTGGAATTTTGATGGGGATTGTATTAAATCTATTGATTGTTTTTGGTAGAGTTGTCATTTTTACTATGTTGATCTTACCAATCCATGAGCATGGGAGATCCTTCCATTTTCTCTTCAATTTCTTTCTTCAAAGACTCAAAGTTCTTGTCAAATAGATCTTTCATTTTCTTTGTTAGAGTTACCCCAAGATATTTTATGCTATTTGTGGCTATAGTGAAAGGTGATTTTTCTCTGATTTCCCTCTATACCTCTTTGTCCTTTGTGTATAGAAGGGCTACTAATTTTTTGGAGTTGATCTTGTATCCAGCCACATTACTAAAGGTGTTTATCAGCTGTAGGAGTTCTTTGGTACAGTTTTTCGGGTTGCTTATGTACACTATCATATCATCTGCAAATAACAAAAGTTTGACATCATCCTTTCCACTTCATGTTCCCTTGATCTCCTTATGTTGTCTTATTGATATTGCTAGAACTTGAAGCACTATATTGAAGAGATATGGAGAGAGTGGACAGCCTTGTCGTGTTCCTGATTTTAGTGGAAAGGCTTTGAGTTTCTCTCCATTCAATTTGATGTTAGCTGTCAGCTTGCTGTATACTGCTTTTATTATATTTAGGTATGAACCTTGTATCCCTAGTCTCTCCAAGACCTTTATCATAGAAGGGTGTTGAATTTTGTCAAATGCTTTTTCAGCATATAATGAAATGATCATATGTTTTTTTCCTTTAGTTTATTTATATGATGGATTACATTGATAGAGTTTCGTATGTTGAACCAGCCCTTGATCCCTGAAATGAAGCCTACTTGAACATAATGGATAATTTTTTGGATGTGTTCTTGGGATTCTGTTTGCCAGTATTTTTTTTCATTTTTAATATGTCATCAGTATTTATTTGATCTATGACTAGTAGTATATGACAATAATCCCAGGTATTTAGAAGACTGAATCAGGAGTATCACTAACAATTTACTGGTGGGTATATATGATCATATTTTATTTTCAAGAATAAATAAAAATGTTTTAAAAGGCAGAATACAAGGACATGTAGGACTTTATCTTAAAGAATAAAATAATATAATTAAAAATACATGTAAAAATACATATATAAATATGTATAGTGTATATAAGAATACATATAAAAGACAAAAAATACACTTTTTTACAAAATTTATTTTTACTAAATATTTCAGTATTCAGAAACAATATTCTCTCCTTATTTTCCTGCTATCATTGTAAAGCACAAGAGCTACAAAACATTCTGGAAGATGCAAATATCACAGGAAATATGGGGGGGCAATAACAGTCTCACTTGGGATATCTACTTATTAATTGGTAATTGCTCTACATATTATTCCAGAGACTCACTGATTTGTTTTTTAAAATTGTAATGGACTGTTCAAACTGTCTTCAGTCCCTGTGCTTCTTACAGTTTTTACCTTATGTTAACTTCATCTCTTAACTCCTAACTACATATCATTCTTCCTTTATTCATTCTTCTCAACAGCACCCGTTTTAGACATAAACTCAAATTAATTTTCCTTAACAGTAAATAACAAATCTGCCCAATATTTTTAGATGACAATCAACATATTGATGTTATATCTACTCTGATTATATGCCTTATGATCCTATAAAGCCTCATTTGATTTATAGATGATGTTTCAACTTCCATTAAATCTCCTTTCTAGTATCTCAAATTCTACCTTTTGTACAAGAGTTTCAAAATACTCTTGTAATTTTAATAATAATAAATAAAGACAGAAATGTCTGTGAGGAAGCCAAACCATTATTTCATAAGAGTTACAGGAAGGGGTTTATTTTTTCTTTCTTTGATTGAATACACTGCCTTTTGCAGCAATGATTAATTCACTATTTTGCGTTTTTTGACCAGAATGTTAATGTCAGGAATAATTTTAGTCATCATAAATCTTTGAACTTCGGTTCTTCTTAAAACAGGTAAAATGTCAACATATAAAAATATAAAGAAGTAAAATATCTTATAAAACACTCATACCTTCTTTTCTCCTTCCTGACTTCCATAATGTTTTGTTATTGAATTCTAAAACTTAGACTACAAGAGTATACTTACCAGAAAACATTTATTTGATCATATTACCTAAATCATTATGCTGAATTTTTCCATTTAGTAATACAAACAGTGGACATGAAAAAAAAAAAAACTTGTGTAAAATTTTTCTTTCAGCACAAATTTCTTTTTTTTTTTGTCAGTGAAACTTTCAACAATTTGAATTGGGCTTCTCAGTTTCCAAGGTTTTTTTTAAAAAATTTATTTACTTACTTATTTTGTTTGTTTTTAAACATTTCCACTTCCTCCCCTCCTCCCCATACCCTCCCTTTTCCCCCACTCCCTCTCCCCCCTACTCCCTCTCTCCCCCCCACTCCTTCTCCTCCCCCCCCCCCACTCCCTCTCCTCCTTCCTCTCTAGTCCAAAGAGCAGTCAGGGTTTCCTGCCCTGTGGGAAGTTCAAGTTCCTCCCCCCCTCCCTCCAGGCCTAAGAAGGTGAGCATTCAAACAGACTAGGATCCCAAACAGCCAGTTCAAGCAGACAAAACAAAACCCAGTGCCACTGTCAGTGGCTTCTCAGTCAGCCCCCATGTCAGCCACATTCAGAGAATCGACTTTGATCACATGCTCGTTCAGTCCCAGTCCAGCTGGCCTTGGTGAGCTCTCATTCGATACTTTTGTATCAGTGGGTGAACGCACCCCTCTCGGTCCTGATTTCCTTTTTCATGTTCTTCCTCCTTCTGCTCCTCATTTGGACCTTGGGGGGCTCAGTCCAGTGCTCCAATGTGGGCCTCCGTCTGTATCGCCATCCATCGTTGGATGAAGGTTCCCTCTGGTCCCGCCTAGCTTGCTCACGTTTTCCCTCCTTCTGCTTCTCATTTGGATCTAGGGAGTTAAGTCCAGTGTTCCAATATGTGTCTCTGTCTCTATCTCCATCCATTGCCAGATGAAGGTTATCTCTGGATAGAACTCCTCAGCATTGCAACAGGGATCTGTTTGCCAGTATTTTATTGAGAATTTTTGTATCAAAGTTCCTGAATGAGATGGGTCTGTAATTCTCTTTCTTGGTTGAGTCTTTGTGTGGTCTTGGTATCAGGATAACTATAGCTTCATAAAAGGAGTTTGGAATGCCCTTTCTTTCTCTATTTTGTGAAACACATTAAGGAGTATAGGTATTAGCTCTTCTTGGAAGTTCTGATAGAATTCTGCATTGAAACCATCTGGTCCTAGGCTTTTTTTGGTAGGGAGGTTTTTGATGACAGGTTCTCATTCTTCTCGACTTACAGGTCTATTTAAATTGTTCACCTGGTCTTGATTTAATTTTGGTATTTGGTACTTATCTAAAAAAGTGTCCATTTCTTTCACATTTTCGAATTTTGTGGCATAGAAGCTCTTGTTGTAAGATCTGATGATTCTCTGAATATCCTCTGTGTCTGTGGTTATGTCCCCCTTTTCATTTCTGATCTTATTAATTTGTGTGTCCTCTCTCTGCCTTTTGATTAGTTTGGATAGGAGTTTGTCCATCTTGTTGATGTTCTCCAAGAACCACCCTTTTGTTTCATTGATTCTTTGGATTGTTTACTGTGTTTCTATTTTGTTGACTTCAGCACTCAGTTTGATTATTTTCAATCTTCCACTTCTCCTGTGTGAGTTTGTTTCTTTTTTTTCTATAGCTTTCAGCTGTGCTGTTAAGTCTGTAATGTGCGCTTTCTCCGTTTTCTATATGTGGGCACTATGTAGTGCTATGAACTTTCCTCTTAGCACTGCTTTCATAGTGTCCCATAGGTTTGGGTATGTTGTGTCTTTATTTTCATTGAATTCAAGGAAGACTTTCCTTTCTTTCTTTATTTCTTTCTTGACCCAGTAGTTGACTGTTCAGTTTCCATGAGTTTGTAGGCTTTCTGGGGGTAGAATTATTGTTGAATTCTAACCTTATTCCATGGTGATCTGATATTACACAGGTGATTATTACATTTTTTTGTATCTGTGGATATTTGCTTTGTTACCGAGTATGTGGTCAATTTTTGAGAAAGTTCCACGAGAGGCTGAGAAGAAGGTATATTCTTTTCTGTTTAGGTGGAATGTTCTGTAGATGTCTGTTAGGTCCATTTGATTCATTACATCTGTTAGTTCTCTTATTTCTCTGTTAAGTTTCTGTCTGGTTGACTTGTCCATTGGTGAGAGAGGAGTGTTGAAATCTCCTACTACTAGAGTGTGGGGTTTGATGTATGCTTTGAGTTCTAGTAATGTTTCTTTTATATATGTGGGTGCTTTTATATTAGGAGCATAGATATTCAGTATTGAGACTTCTTCCTGATGAATTGTTCCTGTAATGAGTATAAAGTGTCCTTCTCCAGCTCTTCTGATTGATTTTAGTTCAAAATTAATTTTGTTAGATATTAGTATAGCCACACCCGCTTGTTTCTTTGGTCCATTTGATTGGAAAACCTTTTCCCAACCCTTTACTCTGAGGTATTGTCTGTCTTTGAGGTTGCAGTGTATTTTTGTAAACAACAGAATGTTGGATCCTGTTTTTGTATCCATTTTCTTAACATGTGCCTTTTTATAGGTGCATTGATTCCATTGATATTAAGTGATATTAATGACCAAAAGTTGTTAACTCCATTTTTTTTTCTTTTTTTGGTAGTGTTTATGTGTTACCCTTCTTTGAGTTGTGCTGGTGGAGGGTTGTCAGATGCCTGTGTTATTATGGGTATTGTTAGCTTCTTTGGTTTGTGGATTTCTTCTGTATTTTCTGTAAGACTGGGTATGTGGCTACATAGTGTTTAAATCAGTTTTTGTCCTGGAATATCTCGTTTTCTCCATCAATGGTGAATGCAAGCTTTGCTGGGTATAGTAGTCTGGGCTTGCATCCATGGTCTCTTAGTGTCTTCAGCACATCTATCCAAGACCTTCTGGCTTTCATGGTTTCCATTGAGAAGTCAGGTGTAATTCTGATAGGTTTCCCTTTATATGTTACTTGACCCTTTTCCTTTGTAGCTCTTTCTTTATTCTGTATGTTTTGTGTTTTTATTATTATATGGCGATGGGATTTTTTTGATGCAGTCTATTTGGTGTTCTGTATGCTTCTCGTACCTTCATAGGAATATCCTTCTTTAGGTTGGGAAAGTTTTCTTTCAAAATTTTGGTGAATATATTTTCTGGGTCTTTGAGCTGTAATTCTTCTCCTTCTTCTACCCCTATTATTCTTTGGTTTAGTCTTTTCATGGTGTCCCAGATTTTCTGGATGTTTTGTGTTAAAAATTTGTTGGATTTCTTATTTTCTTTAAATCTTTTCATCTTCTGATTGCTTTTTCAATTTCTTTCTTACAATGCAGTATAATGCATCTTATGCTTTAATATTCAGTTTGGGTTAAAATTCAAGTACTTTTTATTTTGCACACAGGAATATAGATTTTTGTCCTTTACTCTTCTAGGGGTTTATTATTATTGTTTTGTTAGCTAAAGATTTTTGTAAGTTTGAGAAATATCATGTATTCATTGTTTCTCATTTACACTAATGTTTTCTGATTGAATTTTAGCCTAAATTTGTAATAAATAGAATGAGAATAAGTATGAAAAATTACTTTTAAAGGGTAGGGTATGTTCAAAGAGTTACAGTCCTAGATTTTTCCCTCTGAAGAAATTCTCTGCAGCTTGTTGATCTTCAGATCACTTGTCCTAGTTCTCAGCATATTATATGCTGTACTCCAGAGCCTTCTTAGTGGGGTGTGTGTGCACATGTGCACACGTGCATGGGGGAGCATGGGTATTTATGTGTGTCATAGAAATGAGACACAACATAAGTTTCAGTCTTCCTTCACTTTCCGTCTTGTTTGGGAAAGAATTTCTTATTGTTAACACTGCAGACACCAGGGTAGGTATTCTGACAACTTTTACAGTCTTCTGTCTTCACTGTCATCCTGCCATTGGGCTTTTGAAGTTACAAGTACATTCTATTGCATATAGCTTTATGTGACTTCTAGGGATTCAAATTCAGGCTCTCAAATTATGTGACAAGTGCTTTACTCACTAAGCAATCACTCCATCTAGTTTTTATATTTTTAGAAATATGTTGTCAGAATATGTAATGACTTTAAAAGTAAATACTAATATACATACAATATGAAGTTATGCACCATATATTATCATATTGATTATCCATGTAGAGCATATTAAAAGCTACTTTGTAAATAAGAAAAATCATGGTTTATTCTTTGTTAAATTATTATTGATTTGTAGATAAATCACTTCTCATTTTTATTATTAATTACTTTAGGTTTGACTTATTTTTATAAATTGATATAAATAAGAGAATTACTTGTAATTTAAATACACAACATTTTATATTCAATTATTTGGATTTCATAACTCAAAACTTCTTCAAATATTCCAGATAAAGATCCAATAGTGTATATAAAAAAGGTTTACTATTTTCATAATATTTTTAGTAACCTTTCAATACCTAGGAAAGCTGGATAAATAAAGTAGAAATCACCAAAAAATATCATAAAACCACTTAAGGAGTAAATTTTAAGAGATTAGTTCCAATTTTTATATCAAGCATCAATATTTATTAAATAAGTATTTATCCAATGAACAGCTATGGACTCATTGTGATGCTTTTCTGTTTTAGACCAAGAAGATCATGGAGTTACCTTTCAAAACTAAAGCCCCCAACTAAATGTTCTTTTCATAAGAGTAGCCTTGGTGATGGTGTATTTTCACAACAATAGAACAGTAACTAAGACAATGCCCAAATCTCCAATGTCTCAGTATAAGACTATAATTTGGATAGTGTCCTCGAAGATGAAATAAAGCTAAAGTTGGACAGCAAGTGGGTCACAATTCATAGTATATCAGGATATTTGTTGAAAGAAATTATAAGAACATGAAATTTTCAGTTTCAGGTGCATAAAGTTGACCCTAGTCAGAGACAGCATGAAAATTGTCACTTACAAACCAAGAAAAAGATCTAAGATGAGCTCACTCTGATAGTAGCTTCATGTTAGGCATTAGTTTCCATGGCTATAAGAAAATATTTCTGTGATAACTATACCCAGTTAGTTGTATTAGTTATGACAGACTGAGAAAACTCGTGTGATTAGATAATTGATGATAAATACACAGTTGCACTTGCTTACACATAAAATGGTGATATATGGAGAAAATTCAAATGTCTCAGCAGTAGCAGCAACAAAACTTCCTGCAATGAATAATCAGTTATAGTAGATTTCCTGAAACATGGCTAATATGCAAAGGTCAATGTAAAACATCCCAGCAGCTTGGTCCTGAATCAACTTGATATGCCATGTTTTGTTGACTCCCATGGGAGGTCTTACCCTTTCTGAGGAGTGGATGGGGGATGGGTGGGCAAATGGGAGGTCGGGGGGAGAGAACAGCAGAAGAGGAGGGAGGAGAAAATGTGGTTGGTATGTAAAATAAATTAAAACATTTTAGTATAAAAGTAATTTAAAACATGCTGTGGAAGTGAAAACATCAAGATAAAAGAATAGAAATGTCCATTTCTAGTTTCTTTATGTAAACACAAATTTAACAATAATGTACAGAACAAAATACATTTGTGAGAATTCCAGCATACAGTTAAAACGTTGTAAAACTCCTAAGAAACTATGAAGGCAAGGGTACCTTCATCAGAATGGGTAAAATATACTCAGATACAGATGGCTCAGCTAAGTATCTAGAGAATACCTTTATTCATGCTTCCTATATTGCAGGGAAATATTGGATTGGATGCCACAACCAACACACTGACTTTTTAGGAGATTAAATAAAGAATTTTTTTTCTTATGTGAATCATTTGAGTCTCAAATGAAACCAACATAGTTTATATGTTAAGAAACTGCTGAGAATACAGAGATAACAACAGGGGTGACTCTCTGCTTCATAACTGGGCACATTTCAGGAAAGGCACATAACTTGAGTTTTATAATTCTGGAGGTAAGGGAAGGACATAGAATTGCAGAATGCTCGTTATTAAGAAGACTTTCAAAAGTAATGACATCATTTTGTCTTATGTTAGGGGCAATGTACATACTTTGCCTGAGCGTTTCTGAAATCTGTGAAAAACTGGGTAGATTGGCTGCTGTCACAAATTACGGATCCATTGCACCTTTCACCTTAACATTATTAGAGAGTTGCAGTGACAAATGGTTAACTCCCAATGATTGGAATCATTTAACAGAAGCCACACTTACAGAAGAAGGTTATATTTTATGGAGGACTGAATTTACAGAGAATTGCAGACAGCTAGTACCCCGTAAACAGAGAAAATATCTTCTAATTAGATCTTGCAAAAATTGTTGTGGGGAAAGTCCTTATAACTACAAATGAGATTCAAGCCTGCTTTTCCCCAGGTCTATTAACTCAGATTCAACAAACAGGTCTGAGGGCATGGCAACAACTACCCCCTAAGGGGTCTGCTAAAACTCCATGGCAAAAACTAGACAAGGCCTGGAAGAACCCTACAGTGATTTTGTCAGCCAGTTTAATGAGGCCACAAAGAGGCTCTTTTGAAGTGGAGAAAATGAAAGTCCTTTCCTAAAACATCTAGCCTTTGAAAATGCCAACCCTGCCTGCCAGGAAGCTATATGCTCCCATAAGAGAGGCAGTCTTTCTGACTATGTTAAACTCTGTTCCGGCTTTGGCTCTTCTCATGCATTTGACCTGGCCATAGGAGCAGCTCTTCACTGTGCTGCAATAGGCACCTAGTCCAAAGCATGTTTTAACTGTAAACAGCCTGGCCAGTTTCCTAGAGAATGCACTGCCCCCGTCCAGTGTGGCAGATCACCCTCCTCCTACTTCTCTCTGCCCATGATGCTGTAAAGGAAAGCACTGGGCTTCAGAAAGCAGATCTAAGACAGATGTTCAGGGCCAGCACCTCCCATCCAAGCTGTAGGGAAACTCCCAAAAGGGCCAGCTCTAGGACCCCACTCAAAGGACAATCCATGGGACTGTCAGGTTTGTCCATCAAGCAACCTTCTCACCAGACCAGTCCATGTGCCCCTCAGCCAACCGTAGAACCGTTTCAGATCTCTGGCGAGCAATTGCCAACAGTGCAGGGCTGGACCTCTGTTCCACCTCCCATGTAGTACTAACTCCTGAGACAGATGCTCAGGTTCTAGGGACTGGAATTTATGGCCCACTGCCTGCTGAGACTTTTGGGCTCATATTAGGAAAAGCGAATGCTGTTTTATGAGGGCTTCAGATTGCTCCTGGGGTCATTGATAATGATTTCACTGGGGAGATTAAAATCATTGCCTCTGTAAGTTCCTGTGTCATGACTATCCCAGCCAGCGAGAGGCTGACCCAATTCCTTCGTCTCCTGTTCCAACACTTTAATGACAGATACTATAAAAAGAATAGCTCAGATGATTCCACTGGGTCCTCTGACGCCTATTGGACTCTACAGATTTCACTTAATCACCCCTCACTTAAACTTTATTTAAATGGTAGATTATTTTCTGGCATCCTAGATACAGGGGCGGAGGCTACAGTCATCTCTGAGAAAGATTGCCATCCCCCCTCTTGGCCCCTAACGGTCTCCCATACTCACTTCAAAGCAATTGGTCAGACTTAGAGCCCTAAACTTAGTTACCAGATCCTAACATGGACTGATGAAAAAGGCAATTCCAACTCAGTGACACCATTTGTGGTCCCTGAACTACCTGTTAATCTTTGGGGTTGTGATATTCTTACACAGATGAATGTTATAAGGTGTAGCCCCAATGAGGTAGTTACTAAACAGATGTTTAAACAGGGATTTCTCCCAGGAAAGAGAATGGGCAAACATTCCCAGGGTATTAAGGAACCCATTTCTGTGCCACAGAAAATAGATAAAGCGGGACTGGCTGCTCCCCCTCCTTCACCTTTTTCCTAATGGTCATTGATATTCCTGCACCCCATGCAGATAAGATCACCTGGAGAATGAGCGATGATGTCTGGGTTGATCGATGGCCTTTAATCAGAGCAAAAACAATGGCAGCAATGGAGTTAGTACAGGAACAGCTTGTTGCAGGACTTTTAGAGCCCACTAATTCCCCATGGAATTTACCCATTTTTGTTAGTAAGAAAAAAAATCTGGCAAATGCTATAGGATTTAAGAGCAATAAATAAAGCTATGCTCCCTATGGGAGTCCTTCAACCAGGCTTCCCATCCCTGGTAGCTATTCCTTCTGGACATTTTAAAATTGTCATAGATCTTAAGGACTGCTTTTTTACCATCCCTCTGCATCCTGAGGATAAACCTCACTTTGCATTCAGTGTCCTTCGGATTAATTTCCAGGGACCTATGCCTTGTTATCAATGGAGGACATTGCCACAGGGCATGTCAAATAGCCCTACCTTGTGTGAAAAGTTTGTAGCACAGGCCATTGACCCGATAAGAAACAAGTGGCCTTCAGTTTATAGTCTTCATTATATGAATGACATTTTTTGTCTGACACTTGTCAAGACCAACTTTTTAAATTGTCTTCAAGGATTGGCCCATAGCTTATCACAAAGATAGCACCTGATAATGTCCAGATTGTTGATCCCTTTACCTCTCTGGGATTTTAGCTTTTTCAGCAGTGTGTCTTGATGCCATGGATTCAATTACCCACCTCCCACCTGCATACTTTAAATGATTTTCAAAAGCTGCTGGAAGATATTCAGTGGCTCAGACCCTACCTAAGGCTTACCACTCATGAATTACTTCCCCTCTATGATATCCTAAAGGGGGACTCAGACCCCTTATCCCCCAGGAAGCTCACCCCTGAAGCTCAGGCTTCTCTTGCCTTAATTAACAAGGCCATTCAAAGCCAAACTGTTTTCCAGATCTCCTCTTCTCGGCCCTTGCTGTTTGTCACCTGTGCCACACCCCATGCCCCTACAGGTGTTTTTTGGCAGCATGAGTTCTCTAAAAATCAAAATAGAGGCCACCCATTGCTTTGGGTCCATTTGCCTGCTTCTCCTCCAAAGGTGTTAGCCACTTATCCATCCCTAGTTGCTCAGATGATCATAAAAGGAAGGGAAATGAGTTGCTAATACTTTGGAAAAGACCCTGATTCCCTGGTTATACCTTATACCCAGGACCAGCTTAATTGGCTGCTCCAAACTGATGACAATTGGTCTGTCGCTTGCTCTTCCTTCCTTGGCACAATTGATAATCCTTTCCCCAGTGACCCTCTATTACAATTTGCTAGGATACATTCTTTCGTGTTTCCAAAAGTAACAGCCTCATAGCCTATACAAGGGGCCCCCTCGGTGTTTACTGATGGCTCTGCCAATGGAATGGCTGTCTATGTGACAGATGGGATTGCCACCCCTCACCCCTCGGCTTATACTTCAGCACAACTTGTTGAACTCTGCAATTGTTAAGGTTTTCCAGGCATTTTGTTCTCAGCCTTTTAATTTGTATACTGATAGTGCTTATGCTGCCCACTCTGTTCCAATTTTGGAAACAGTTCCTTTTATGAAACCCACTAACAATGCATCTCCCCTATTTTCCCAATTGTGCTTCCTGATTGTTTCAAGGTCACACCCCCTTTTTTATTGGCCACCTCCGGGCTCATTTAGACTTGCCTGGTCCCCTGTCTGCAGGTAATGCCCTGGCTGACACAGGTACTCAGCTAGTTTTTCCTGTTCTTCTAGGTTCTGTCCCCCAGGCAGCTTAGACCCATTCTCTTAATCATCTTAATGCTCATACCCTCTGCCTAATGTTTAAAATTACCAGGGATCAAGCTCAAGAAATTGTTAAAAATTGTCCTGACTGCTTGATCTCCCTTCCAGTACCACATCTAGGGATTAATCCACGGGGACTAGTCCCTAATGAGGTTTGGCAAATGGACGTCACCCATTTAAATGAATTTGCAAACTGAAATACATACATGTCACAATTGACAACTTTGGCGGCTTCATATTCGCCTCACTCCAGGCAGGAGAAGCCTCAAAAAGTGTCCTTGCTCACACTCTGCAATGTTTTTCTGTCCTGGGCAAGCCTAAGATAATAAAAACTGATAATGGTCCAGGATACACTGGAAAAAACTTCTAGTCATTTTGCCAACACCTTCGTATAAAACACATTACTGGTATACTCTATAATCCTCAGGGTCAAGGCATTATTCATGCCCACTGTTATGCCCAAATTCACAATTCCCGCAAGCCTACACGGAATCCTAGAGTCCCGTATGTAAAAGCAAAGAGCCTTTATTTTAATCAAGTTTGCAAACCCAGTCTCTCCGCATGTCCAATCTATTCGAATAACTGGAGAGCCTCAAGCTCAATTAGAATAGAATTTTATAGTAGTAAAGGTGGGGTGTAACATGAGGGCCGGCTTGTTGGGGTTTCTGTTCCCGCCTGGTACCCTACAACTGGCAAGTCCCAGAGAAAATCAACCACACAGAGATCTCTATAAGTTATAAAGCTGATTGGCCCATTAGGTCAGGCTTCTTGTTAACTCTTATAACTTATGTTACCCCATTATCCTCATCTACATTAGCCACATGGCTCCGTACCTTTCTCAGCTGGGCAAGTTAAATGCTGCCTCTTCAGTGGTCTGCACAGGAGTGGCTGAGGGAGCTTCTGCTTCCAGAATACTCCCAATCTCTTTGCTCCACCTCTACTTCCTGTCTGGTTTTCCCGCCTATGCTGCCTGCCTGGCCAATCAGTGTTTTATTAAAATATGATTGACAGAATACAGACAATTCTCCCACACCAGTGAGGGTGAGGGGTTTCTTAGGTTTTAAGACCCCTGATTGGCTGACATTCGTCTAGGGTTTCCTGGTGACTGTGGGCTGGCAGGTGTTTCTATCTACAGTGCTTGGAATGCCAAGCATTCCTTTGAATGGTCTGTTCTTGGTTGGGAGTCAGGTGATCTCAGCTTGTGGTTCCTTCTGCAGCCCTGCATAGTCTCAGGGTAAACAATTGAGACTCCAGCCTCCATAGAAATTCATGGATGGCCAGAGTCCCAGGTGATAATGGTTGGAAGAAGTGAAGAACTTCCTTTTGGTGACCTGCCCAGACTTAGACTATCTGGTGGCCCTGACACCCACCAGATCCTAAAGTCTATGCTCCATAAATTAAGGAGAGGGGACCTCTATGACCCATGAGGGGCTCCTCGAAATCTTTTACATCATGCTCTTTATGGCCTTAATTTTCTTACTTTGGACAAAAATGAAAGATCTACAGCAGATCGTCTGTGGCACCCTGAAACGCAAAAATGTCAAGCCATGGTAAGGTGGCATGAAGCTTTAACAGCTCGTTAGAAAGAATCCTACCCAGTCCTAATCTGGGGTCGAGGATCTGCATGTGTCTATGGTCAGACAGAAGGAGGCCCTCGTTGGCTCCCCGAAAGGCTGAAAAGGCAGGTTAATATAACATCCTAGTCCAGGAAAGGAAAAAAAAAACAACACTCCCTCTGAGACAAGTTTCTCTTCGTTTCTCTTTGCAGATAATTGCTGTAACATGAGGGCCAGCTTGTTGGGGTTTCTGTCCCGCCTGGTACCCCACAGCTGGCAAATCCCAAAGAGAAAATCACACACAGGACTCCATAAGATTATAAACTGATTGGCTCATTAGGTCAGGCTACTTATTAGTTCTTATAACCTATGTTACTCCATTATCCTTAAATCCGTTAGCCACACGGCTCAGTACCTTTCTCAGCTGGGCAGCTTACATCTTTCCTTTCCGGTGGTCTGGGCAGCACTGGCAGAGGGAGCTTCCTAGAATACTCCCAGTCTCTTTGCTTCACCTCTACTTCCTGTCTGGCTTTCCTACCTATACTGCCTGCCTGGCCAATCAGCGTTTTATTAAAATATGATTGACAGATTGACAGAATACAGATAATTCTCCCGCACCAAATTGCCAAGATGCATGTTCTGCTCCTAATAGCTGGGATTGTGTCTGTCCCACCCAGGAGCACCACCTCTGCTTCCAACCCCATTAACTGCTTAATTATACCTGCTTGGTAATCAATGAACGAAGCGACATCGTTTGGAATACCTCCCAGGTTTCACATGAGGACTGGTAGCCAATCTTATACCCAGATCTCTGTAAACTAGGCCTGGGAGCTAGGGTCCCCTGGTGAATAGAGCATGTTTTCGTTCAAAGCACAGCTCCAGAGATAGGCCTGCCTTCCTCCGGTCAAGCCCTGGGGGAAGGTCAGCTGGAGCCACAGAATTAGGGATACTTGTCCTAAGATCAGGCAAGCCCAGGTGCTCCAACCAAACTGCTAGATCTGTCCTTACCTTACCTTAGCTTACCCTATTTATGTATGCCCAGGATACCATAGAGATCGTTCATTACTTTACCAATGTGGAGGGAACAGTGATTTTTACTGTCGATCCTGGGGATGTGAGACTACTGGTGATACTTACTGGAAGCCATCCTTCTCCTGGGATTATATCACTCTTCAGGCAAATTACTCACACCCCTCCATACAACTTTGCACCCTGGATACCTGCAAAGCTGCCAACCCTAAGATCAAGGAATGGTGCCATCTTCTTAAGATTCAATTTACCTCTAAGGGAAAGCATGCCACCTCCTGGTTGTCTGGGTACTCCTGGGGCTTAAAGCTCTACAAGGAAAAAGATGATGATGGAGTCATCTTTACAATTAAATTATTCAAACAGGTCCCAGGGTCCACATCTCCCACCTGTGTGGGACCCAATAGTGTTCTTTGTCCTTCTGAAGAACGACGGCCATGGTTTAGTGAACAACGGCCATTGTCTAATGACCTTGGGACAGCTCCATCACCCCAGAATCACTCTATTATTTTGTATCTCCTGTTTTATCTCTTTATAACCTTGGCATCTATAATTTTGTTTTAAAAATAATTAATCAACACCTTTTTAGCGCTAAATGCAGCTAATCCTACCTTAACAAGTTCCCGTTGGCTATGTTATCATTCCACCCCACGTTTTTATGAAGGTGTAACCACCTATGAAAACTATAGTTATTCCAATAACCCCCCAAAATGCAGATGGAATCAAGTCCCTACAAGTAAAATTACCTTGACTCAGGTCGTTTGCTCAGGGTTGTGCATAGGTAATAGCATACCCTCCTCTCACAAGCATCTTTGTAATCAGATTGCCCCAGCCAACCATACTTTCCTTTATTTACTTTCTGATTCAGAAACCTGGTGGGCCTGCAACAATGGACTGACACCCTGTATCTATTTCTCCCACCTTAAACAACGTAATGGTTTTTGCATTCTTATTCAGATAGTTCTAAGATTATTACTATTATTCCTCAGAACAATTTGCTCAGGCTTGGGACCATGGCAATAGCCATTCCTTGACCAGAGTTAGGTGAGAGCCTGTGACTGCAGTAACCCTGACTGTTCTTTTGGGCCTCAGTGCTGCTGGTGCTGGAACAGGTATATCCTCCTTAATTCTCTCCAACAAACACTATTCAGAACTATGCCTTACTATTGACGAGGATATCCAAAACCTAGAAAGAGGCATCTCTAATTTAGAAAAACCACTTGTTTCCTTGTATGAGGTAGTATTGCAGAACCGACGAGGACTAGATAACCTATTCCTCCAGCAGGGAGGCCTTTGCGCTGCCCTAAAAGAGGAATGTTGTTTTTATACTAATCGTACCGGAATAGTGAGAGGTAGCATGGCTAAGGTCAGAGAAGGATTAGAGTGTAGAAGAAAGCAGAGAGAGAAAGAGGAGGGGTGGTTCAAAAACTGGTTCTCCACCTCCCCCTGGGTCACCACATTCTTACGTTCCCTTTTGGGACCCCTTTTAGGATTTTTCTTATTAATGGTTTTGGACCATGAGCCCTTAATAGGCTCACTAAGTTTGTTTGCCAACAGGTGGACTCTCTGGCATCCACGCCCATTCAGGTCCATTATTAACAGCTTGATCTGACTGATTGAGGGCTAGAAGAAGTCCCTTGAGAGTGAGTCTCCTATTGGAGTCACATAAAACTCAGAAATATGTGTGCCTGTCCACAACAGACATGGGCACCAGCAAAGGGGTTGTTATTCCTTTGGCTCTGGTCCCTTTAAGGGCAAGCCACGCCCACTCCCAGCCACTTCTGACCTCCTGGTCACCATCTTAATCTCTTCTGTCCCTCGGCATGTGCACACGTGTTTTTCCTCTCTCTGTCCTCTTTTCTATTTCTGCCTTTCTTCCTCTCATTTTTCTTTAAGTAATAAATGTTTACCTTTATGTTTAGCCTTATATTTACTTACTATGTCCTATATGCCTTTTATCCGCAGACTCCACCCGCCAGCTCTGCTGCTCGCCCTGAACCTGCACCCCTTTGGCGGTAGCCTCTGCCTGGCTTGCAGGCCGCTCGGGGCACCCCAACATTATATTTTTAAAGAATAAAAGGGGTGTGAGGCAAAAAGCATTGCAGGGAGAAGACCATGCATTCCATCTCTGAGTCTCCTGAGGAACTTGCCTTATTGCATATGAAAGACCTGGATAAATCCAGATCCCCCTAGCAGGAAAAAATAGAGCCAAAAATCCAAGCAGGGAGAGAAGAATCAGAAATCTAGGATTAGCCAGTACAGTGACTGTTTCAGGAACTAGCTGAAGATAAAGTTAGATTGTAATCTTGAGAATAATCTTGAGAAACAGGGAGTTGCCTTCTTGTGATCATCACTGGTATTTTCAGAATTTTCTATGATGCCCTCCCTACCAACTTTGGATTACTGGGCTTTGGTTTCTTCTCTTAAAAATCCCTTCTCAAACAAACAAACAAACAAACAAAACCAAAAACCCCTTCTCCTAGTTACTTGGGGTCAAACTCCTCCCCTGCGTGGATTATGAATTTTGGCCCCAGTGCACTGGTACCTGTCAATAAACCTCGTGTGATTGCAGCAAGGATGGTCTCTCGTGAGTTATTGGGGCGGGGGTCGTGTTACCCGAGACTTGAGTGAGAGTCTCCCTACACTGGGGGTCTTTCACATAGAGGTTGATGTCTGGAGATATTGATATAAAAACCTAGACCCTCTCCTCCCCAAAAAGACATCTGTAATTTTGAAAAGAAATTTCCTCTACCAAGTTGGAAAGAAATTTCCCCCAGCAATTAAACATGGAAGGATTGGTCCTCTGTCTCACACCATGCCCACTGGTTAATGCCCACTCATCTACCAGATGACCTTTAACTCAACTCATTCTAATACTTAAAAAGGGCAGACATGCCAGATGCAAAGACCTGTATTTTGAGACTTGTATTTTGTTTATGCCATCTTAAGTTCACAAGTTAAGTAAAATACTCACGTCTATCACCTCTGCAGGGTAAGTTCCAGACCTAGGAAATTAACCCAGTATCTTGTCTCCCTGCAAGACCTGCAGGCTCCAGACTTTAAAAGCAATTAGCATCTCCTTTGTTAGTTAATATCTCTTCCTCTCAGCTAGAGACCTTCCAGACCTGAGTTCCAGCAGACCAGACTTTCTTGACACCCTACCCTCCCCGCTACCTGTTTGTGATATAACAGCTTCTGAAAAATAATAAAATTTGCAGCTTGATCAGAAAGCCTGTCTTACTGTCATTTCTCGTGTCTCTTGCCCTTTCATTCCTCCCCTACAGGTTTATAAGGGACCCCCGTTCGTGTCCTGCTGGCCAGGGTTAATAAAGATACAGAGTTACGTAACAACACACAAGCTGAAATAATGCTAATAATGAAAAATTATTATTATCCAGGAGACAGCTGGAAAGATGGCTAAGTAGTGAGGAGTGTAGCTGCTGTGGAATGAGCACAAATCCAGCTCTCAGCACCCAAGCCCAGCACCTCACACCCACCCTAGCTTCACTGTTAGTGATACACAGATAGGTACATATCATTTAAAAATAATAAAATAAAAATAACACCTCAGTAGAAATCCTCACCAGTAGAATGGATCATGTGGAAAAATGGAGTAAGAAGGCTGGAAGACAGGCAGTGTAATTATACTGCTCAGTAAATTGCAGTGATACATTTCCAAACGTCTGTGAAGGAGACATTAGAAAGCTTTGGAACACCATAAAATGACCCAGCCTTAGAATTCTGGGCATATGATGAGAATACCATATAAAAGGAGTAGAAAATATTTTCAGTAAAATTATATTAGCAAATTTTCTCCACCTAGAGAAAGAGATACCCTTGCAGCTCTAAGAAATCAAAACAGTCTAAATAGACAAATGAGAAAAGAAGCTCTCCATGACACATTACAGTTAAAATACAAAAAGTGCAGAATAAAGTATTCTGAAAGTTGAAACAGAAAATGATCAAAGTCACTTACAAAGCAGGCCTTTTAGAATAACCTGGGAGTATTCAACAGAAGAATGCAAAACCAAAAGGACTAAAAAAGATTAATTCCAAGTCCTGAAAGACGAAAACTGTCAACCCAGACTATTATGCTCAGCAAAACAAACAATTAAAAATAAGAAAAAAAAATAAAAACCTTTCAAATAAAAGCAAATCAAAGGCATTAATGACTAATAAGCGAACTCGACATAGATACCAATGGAAGTACTTTATTGTATGGAAGAGTACATATAGTCAAAGGGTCATTTGGAACAGAAAGCACTGCCGTAATTATTAATCAAAAGAGATTAAAGAAAATATCACAATTCAACAAAATTACAGGAACTAATACACATGTTCAATAATACTTCTTAACAATAGTCTCAAAGAACAGTGAAAATACAAAGTTAGGCAATTAGAGACAAAACTAAGCAAAAACCAGCATCCATCAATTTTCTACCATCAAGAAACACATCTTACCATAGAGATAGTTTTAGATAGGGTAAAATGACTGAAAAGTGTATTCCAAAGAATCAATCATTTTTGAAAATGAATAAGTGTAATTATTCTAATATGTTATATATATTAAACTAAAAATAGTCAAAAGAATGAAACAAGGTCACTTCATACTCAGCAAATGAATAAAACACCAAAAAATATTATAAATCTAACATAGAATCACAAAACTCAGGTGCATCAAACTCCAGAAGAACTTGCAAACTTGTAATAGATGTAAAACAACAGATTAACCACAAAATAGTAATACGGAGTGACTTAATTACAGCACTATTATCAATAGACTATACACCTAGACAAAAATTAAATAAATACTAGATATCAGATACTGTGTATCAAATGGACCTAACAGACATGTCTAGAACATTCCAGCCAAACACTAAAAGAGACAGACTCTTCTCAGTATTCTGTGACTCTTTCTCCAAAACTGATTATATACCAGGACACAAACCAATTCTCAACAAACAAGAGAAACTGAAATAGCATTCTGCATTTCATCTGATCACAATGGAATATTACCCACTGTTAAGCATAATTATTTAGAATACAATGAGAAATCTTGTTGGTTTAGGAAAATGGCAGTAGTAGATTGGGCAGGACTATTGGACTGTTTTACTGCCTTGACACTTCAACAATATCTCTCAATAGCGTAAGAGATAGTACAATCTGTGTATGTGTGTGTACCTGTTAGTGTGGGTGTTTGCATATATGTATACAAGTATGCCTGCATATGTACACATATATGTGTGAAGGCCAGAGGATGGAAATGAATATCTGTCCTGGATCACACTGAATGGATCTCTCAGTGAATCTGAAGCTCATCAGTTTACCTAGATTGCCTGGTCCGTAAATTTCAGGTATCCAACTGTTTCCACCCCACAACACTCCCAGTGCTAGAATTACAGGCCATGCAATTATGCTCATCTGTTTATGATTGGCAATTTACTAACTGAGCCATTTACTTGGCCAATTATTTTCCATTCATTTATCTATATCAGTTTCCATTATTATCTCAATCTCGTCCTCTAACCAAAATTCTTGCTCTTGCAATTCCATATTTCTGGAGTCTTTTAAAACTACTTCTTTTGCCTGAATTCAAGATGGCAGCCCTATGTATACTTTTAGTAGCCTATTTTGTTAATTAATCCAGTTTTAAAAACACATGCTTTCAATTTACTAAAAATATTTTATATTAATTGTGTTGTGACTAATATCAGCACATTGTATTTATAGTAGAGATAAGAAGTGAGTCCTTGGCCTAGAATAAATTGTCTGTAAAGCAAACATGAAGACCTGAACTCAGACCTACAGAACCCATATAAACACTGTGTGTGGTGGCATGCATCTGGAACTCCAGCTCTGGAGAACAGGGCAGGAACAAAGGAAAAACCCAACGTCATTGGATATTCAATCTGTCTACAATGCTGACAATCACACTTAGTTCTAGATCATCTCAAACTAACTTATGGTATAAAGTGACTGAGAAAGATGTTGTAAGTTACACTCTGGCTTTCACATCTATGTGCACAAGCAAGTGTACCAAAAATATACACCCTACACACACATAAAGACACACTTGAATATAACATACAAACACACAAGAAATGGCTCTATAAATGTAAATCTATAATCTATCCTGATATTATTGAACTTCTTTATGTTAATCAGGACTATAAGAAATATAATCCAAGTGTGCCTTTTGTCACATTGTATATGTGTTATTAGTTTCTTCTGTGTAGAAACTCAGATATCACGTTCCCCAGAGAGCTCTTTTAATTTCCCAAAGGTCTGATGAATTCACCAAGTAATAATTTTCTCTCTTCTTTCCTTGTTTCCGTCATTCTATTTCTTTTCCTTTTGTTTCTTTTTTCTGCATCATGGCACAAATATTTTACTGATGACAGAGCCTTTTGATCTCCATGGGATATTATATGGAGGCACTGCCTGCCCAGCTCCTTGGTTTTCATTCTCATGGGGAAATTTCTTTCTGGATATATATACACCAAAGGTTCAAAACATACTAGCATATGAAAATTTCATAGTGTGATTCTAGTACCAACAGGAGCAATTGTGAGACATTTTTGGCATAAGTAAAGATGTTGTAAGTTAATGCACATGATTATGCAATTTAAAAGTCAGTTTCATAGCATATGATTGAACTATTGTTTACACACATTCTTTTCTACTCTGTGATAAATTGTTGAATAGTAGACAAGCATGTTTCTCACGTTAGTCACCCTAAGTCACTTAAAACTATTCTTAATATTTTAATCTTCTAAATCATAGATTGGAAAAAACTTTCTTTGTTTTTTTTATGTCTATGCTTTATTTTACTTAATAATATGCCACACTCGTAACAGTGTATGTTTAAATGAAGATAACTGAAGTTTGCCTAAATTATTACTTTTACTATTTAAATAACAGATAATTTTAAGTGTCTTGTGTTATCTTCTCATTATACAAATGTATATATCACTGTACATATAATTAGGATTCTTTCTAAAAGGAGGATTTCTTTGTTAAAGAGTTAAGAAAACTCTACTTGCATTTATTTATTAATAAAGATTGAAAGGAGGAAGGATAGTTTGAAAAAAGAAAGAATGAAGGATAAAATAGGAAATAAAAAGTGAATTAATGCATAAAGAAAATAAGAAACAGAAGAAGGAGGGAGGGAGAGATGGAGTGCAAATTTTTACATTGCATTTAGGAAATATAAGCAAAATGGTGAATGTCTTTTGCAGTTAAGTTGTGCCTTCAAGCATTTAAATCATCTTATGGATGAACAACAAAGAAAATAATAACATAAAGTTATTGTGTAAGAATAAAATTGTCTAAACTGGAGAGACTTCCTCTCATCTATAAAACTGTGTATATATACACATGTGTGTTGTGATATATGTTACTTTTTATTTTGTCGATAAAACTAACTAAACCAAATAACATTTTAATATGTGGTCAAAATTTATTCAAATATAATAACATTATAATTCTTCACATATCATATATTCCAGAAAGATTATAATGTATCTAATAAATATCAACATTTTATGTCACAAAATTTAATGGCAGTAAACAGGTGATAGAATCAAGGGGAAAATGTAACCCAAAACTCTTGATTCCAGATGTTTTTTCTGGAATTTCTGTTTTCCCAATAGAATTTAGAGGTCAAACTTGTATTTATTATAGGTAAGTATAATGAAAAACCCCCACTGGATTAAGCACCTCAATGGGAAGATTGTTTATGTCCTTGATGTTTTATAAAGTAAAATGAACTAGGTAAGTGTGCTTCCGTGCTGACTGGGCAGTTATTTTTATTAAAATCCTGACTCTTATGCTTATTTTTTGCCATTTCAAGTTTTATCTTCATATTAGCTATGAAGAGTGAGCAGAAGAGAAATTACTCAGAGGTAACAGAGTTCATCTTATTGGGATTTACAGCCCCTCCAAAGCTTCAAGTCTTCCTATTTTTGATGTTCTTGATGATCTACATGGTCACTGTGGTAGGGAATGCCGGCATGATAACGATTATTAAGATGGACTCCAGACTCCAAACACCTATGTATTTCTTCCTTAGAAACTTGTCTTATTTGGATCTCTGCTATTCCACAGTCATTGCTCCCAAAACCTTAGCCAACTTCTTGACAAGTGAAAAGAAAATTTCCTACAATGGTTGTGCCACCCAGTTCTTCTTCTTTGGTTTGTTTGCTACAACTGAATGCTTCCTTCTTGCTGTCATGGCATTTGATCGATTCTCAGCCATTTGCTCTCCTCTCCTATATCCTGTGCGCATGTCGCAAAAGGTATGTATTCAGTTGGTAACTGGCTCCTACGTTTGTGGATGCATCAACTCCATGGTGCAAACAGGTTTCACCTTCAGCTTGCGTTTCTGTGGAGAAAACAGGCTGGACCACTTTTTCTGTGATGTCCCAGCTTTGATTAAGATCTCCTGTGTGGACACCTTTGTGAATGAGAATGTAATGTTTATACTCTCCGGTCTCATCATCGTCTCCAGTACAATCATCATTCTGGTTTCCTATGGGTACATTCTTTCCACTGTCCTGAAGATCCCCTCAACCCAAGGCAGGAGTAAGACCTTCTCCACCTGTGGCTCTCATATAGCAGCAGTGAGTTTATTCTATGGAACAGTGTTCTTCATGTATGCCCAGCCTGGGTCCATCTCCTCCCCAGAGAAAAACAAGATTGTGTCTGTGTTCTACACACTTATAATACCCATGCTGAACCCTCTGATATATAGTCTAAGAAACAGAGATGTGAAAGATGTTGTACAAAAGATATTAGGTGGGAAATGTTCTCAGTGATATTTATGAAACCTTTATTTAGTGAACAAGATTTCTTTTCTAAGCTCTATATGACCACAAATACAATTTTATAAGTCTCATAGAGTAATAATTCTAGCAAAAATGCATAGAACATTATTTCGTTTGTACTGAATATATGAAAGCATATAACTTCTCACTTTATAATGATAATATAAATATCATTATATTTATAATATAATTTCAATTGATTAGGTAGCAAATATAAAAAATTATCCTTATGTTATGTTAAAATTTTGTCATATGTGTACATTACACTTTTTATGTCAACCAATGACTTAATTTTTATATCCTTATATCACAAATATACAGTTTGTAATTAGCTTAATTACATACAAATTATACTGTAAGCAATGTGGTTTTATAAATCCGCTTTCTTATTTACTTTTTACACCATTAGATTGTATGTTCTAAAACATATGTTTTGTGGAATCAAAAGAAATTTCCTAAATTATCTTCCAAGCAAGATTTTATCTTTACTATTTGCCCTTTTTCTATGTAAAGAAATCTAGCCATAAACATTGAGCCTATATTTCATGATACTAGAGAAGCTAAATAGTAAGGTGAACCCAAAGAAAAACATATATTGATCCTCCTGGAAATTGGAAGCAGACAAGATTGCCAGGCAAATTTTGGAACCATGGGGGTTGGGGTGTGGTTGGGGAAAGCAGAGGGAAGGAGACAGAGGGAGAAGGGAAGGTTTGGGGACAGCTTGGGGGAGTGGAATGGATGAGATGGAGGAAGGGTAGATATGAGAGCAAGGAAGAAGATATCTTAATTAAGGGAGCCATTTTAGGGTTGGCAAGAGACTTGGCTCCAAAAGGGTTCCCAGGTGTCCACGGGGATGTCCCATGCTAGGTCCTTGAAGGATAGAGAAGAGGTTACACTCTTTTTAAATTATAAGTTCAAAGGTTTTGTGATAGTGGCTAAATGAAAGCATGATCATGACATACAGTTTGGATGAACTCTTATTGTGGCCCAAGTGGCCACATTTATATTCTAGGAACTATCTTTCTTAGATAAAAAAGTTTATGTAAAGCATTTCTTCACACAAATATGTGGCAAAAGTGTTTTGTTAAACTGTATTTCCCCATCCTCCTTTTAATATAAAATATTAGATAAGATACTCTATAGCTATTTTCTTTTAATTTAAACATGTCTTCTTGTGGAAAGGAGAGTAGTTCATAGGACTCTATAAGCTAAATGAAACTTAAATGCATCAGAAAGTTCATGAAACTTAATAGGCTTTGGAAGTTCAGAATTTCAAGAATATAAAACAGTAAAAACTGCTGTGGAGATAAGACTTCCTTTAGTAGAGCTGGCCACACATTAACCAGAATGCTGCATAGTTGTAACTCTTATAAGTTGCCAATAAGAGTAGGGTGGATTTAAGGTGACTTAGCTACCTTTGTGGTACCTATTCTATAAATATCCTCAACTAAATTAATTGGTCTAACAAGCTAGATGTTGGTGGAATCACTGGGATAAGTAGACATTTATTCATGTCTTCACAGGAAAAGTCATAAAACACAATTGGTACCCAAAGAGGAACCAACCAATAGACCCAAGGATAAATTGGAAGGACCAGTTCTTTGACTCCTGAGTTAGATGACAAGAAATGATTGAGACTGATCCATCTGAGAGCAATGTGTTCATTGGGGCAATCTGTATATGTCTACAGTTCTTCATATGTTATAAATGCTGTGCCTCCTTGCTGTTGTGGCAATTAGATACTCTTTGTGATGGGTGATATGTAACGTAACAAAAAATGATCCATCCAAGAGTGCATTGTATTTTCAGGGGAAGTCCCATACTATCTTGCTCAACGAAGAACATGGTAGCATGCATCACTGCTGCATGGGGATCACTTCATAAGTACAGGGATAGCACTAAATGGGTATGAACCACAATCTATTGTAGTTAGCGAAAGTATGTAAGGGAAATGATATAAAGAGTACTAGGAATATAAAAATGTGTAGTGATCTTACAGAAATAGCTAAATCTTAGAATGAGGGCTCATGAAAAGGACATGCTAGATGTGGTAATATACCCCATGTATACTGATGACCCCCAACATTGATCTTTTGAGTAATGTTTCATTCAAGTCATGGCATCTTTCACGCTGTATAGAACCATGCTAATGCTTTATCTTATTATTTTATTACCTACTGAATACAAAAAGCAATTGGAACTTGCTTGCAATGAAAGATGGAGATTTTTTTAAAGATTCTGTTTATTCTCTTTTCAATTTTATTTTCATTATATGTTATTTTTTGAGTGTCATATGGATTTGGGAGTTCCAGGAAGGATAAAAATAGTTGAAGAATTTTAACAAAGGCACCATACATGTGTGGGGAAAAAGCATTTCAAGGAGCAATAATGCAGTTAGATGGAAATCTCAGTGTTAGGGTAAGCTACTTCCCTATGATTTCTGATTAGGGAGACCTCCCAAACCACAAGGCTATTGTCACTGCTGTTGGTTCCAGGTCAAAACTATAGAGTAAATCAATATTGTTTAGAATACTGT
This sequence comes from Myodes glareolus, assembly GCF_982192425.1. Taxonomy (NCBI): domain Eukaryota; kingdom Metazoa; phylum Chordata; class Mammalia; order Rodentia; family Cricetidae; genus Myodes; species Myodes glareolus. Next base: position 14,218,371 of record NC_142051.1, on the reverse strand, counting down.
AAGTTTTGGTTGCAGGGCTTAAAGAAATCAATCTGAGAGAGGTGAGTGGTATCTGCCAGCTAACTTTCTTAGTTCCAGAGTATACTTTGTTCATTGTCAGGGATTAAATTTCATTTACGGTCCTGAATGGCTATGGACCCAGCATGCTACACTGTCAACATATCATGTATGAGAGATCAATGGTACGGTATTGACAAACTAGTACGGATTCAGCAAACTACTTTATGATTAGACACAAAGCCTGCTTTACAGATTCTGTAAGACAGGACAAAAATCTATGGAGAAGAAGTTATACCACAGAGACAAGAACATAGATATTTTTTAAAAAAGAGATGTGATGTACTTAACAAACTGCCCTGTAAGCATTTGTGTTTGTGCCTATAGATTCCTGTTATTTTCAGCCTCGATAAACTTCTTATTCAGTGCAAGGTAGTTACTGCAAAGACTCACAACTGTTCAAGCTCTTGGAAATAAGTGACTCTGTGATAGTGGCCTAATGTTCAAGCATTAGTGGAAGAAACCAATTTGTTATCTCATATCACATTTTCAGGGTCAGGGACCATCATGCCCAAGGAGTTTGCAGAAAAGAATGAAAGAGGTAGAGGAAAAGGTGAATTGTGGGTGGGTACTTCCTTTGAAATGAAACATTTCCTCACAGAGGGAGAAAGGAGGATCATCAAAGGAAGCTAAAGAAAACTTCCAATGCTCTGAAATTACACAGAATTTACTATGTTCATCTGGTGTGGGAAGTCCTTCTGTATATGTGTTTCTTTTGTTGGTTAATGAATAGAGAAGCTGCTTTGGCCCGTGACAGGGCAGAGTAGAGGTAGGCATGGAAAACTAAACCAAATGCAGGGAGAAAGAAGAGTCAAGAGAAGCCAGGTAGATGCCCACAGGAGACAGACATACTGAACTTTGCTGGTAAGCCACAGCCACATAGCGATACACAGATTAATAGATACAGGTTAATTTAAGATATAAGAGTTAGCCAGAAATACGCTTCAGCTATGGCCAAACAGTATTGCAATTAGGACCTATTTCTTTGTCATTTTTTTTCGAGAGCCTAAGTGTCCAGGAAATGAACAAATAGCCTCACCCAACATTCACCAAGTGTAGAAAGTTACAAAATTCAAAAGACCCTCCCGGAGGTTATAAAACTAGTGAGAGTTTTTGACAAGAAGTGAGTCTCTGGTGGGGGTTACTGGGCAAGGAGGTTTTGACACGGTCTCATGATTTGTCACCATGAAGGGTGACTTTTCAGCACTGCATCTGCCTTTGAGTCATCCAAAATGCTGTAATTAATCCCAATAGAAACACTCTTCACCCAAGCCAGATTTAGGTGGGAACTTTTCATTGGCACTTTCCCAGTGCCATATCTTGTATGAACAGACATTTGCTCAAGTCTTCCCAGGAGAGAATGGTTAACAAATAATAAATGCCCCTATGTAAATACCACATATGTACTAGTTGGCCTTGACCATTTTGTCCAAAGGAGCAAACTGTGGCACTAGATGCTGAAGAATCTTGGTTGACACAAATACCTGAATGGTTCTAGAAATTTTATTGGCTAAATACACAGCCCAGTACATGTGAAGCAATGTAAAAATGAAGTCACACAGACTAGAGACAATCATTGTTGAATGCTGTTACAGATATGTAGCCAGCGCTGGTACATAACATATTTGATATTTCTGTCATTATGGTTATACATTCTCTTTCTATTTTCATTTAACATTCTAATCATTTTTGGTATGAAACAGTAAGTTTTTTTAAAAATTTTTATACATTAGAATTGTTCCTGTCATCCTTCCTTTCATGATTATTTTCAATTGTCGTCTTGGTAGGACCTGAAGTCACCTGGAAAGGGACTCTCAGTGCCCTCTATGTACAGGTTCTTTTGGCCTGTGAACATTCCTGTGTGTGCTTTTCTTCACTGGGTTAATTTAAATGGGTAGACCAGCACTCTAAAGGGTGACACCATTTCATTGGCTGGGTCTTGGACTGACTGAAAGGAGAGAGAGGTCTAAGCATAAGGATTCACTGCTCTCTGCCTTTTGACTATGAATAAAATATAACCAGCTTTTTCAAGTAGCTGTCACTGTAGTTTACCAAAAATGATGGGTTGTTACCTTGAAATATGGGCTCAAATAAATCTCTTCTCACCTAAAATGATTTTGTAAGAGAATTTTATCATAGCCACTCAAAAGAAATTAAGACACAGACCTAATTTCTCTCCCTCCCTTTCTCTCTCTGTCTCTGTCTCTGTCTCTGTCTCTGTCTCTGTCTCTCTCTCTCTCTCTCTCTCTCTCTCTCTCTCTGTGTGTGTATGTGATTGCTTTAGGATAATTTTTTTTACTGATATCAATATTCAGGAGCTGCTATTTTTTGTTCTTTATTTTCCATGGATAAGAGTTTCACTAAAAATGCATTGTATAAAATCTGAGAGCAAGATCAAGAATAAGTTGATTGTTTACATATTTATCTCATTCACACCTAACTAAAATATTAACTAATTAAAATGTTCATGTTGAATAATTTGTTACAATGGTTTAGGTACATGTTTTAAATATTAGTTTTGGAAACTGAGGCAGAAATTTTCTTATTCTAAGATTTATGAGAGAGATCTGTTCTACATAAATTATTTTACAGAAATAATAAACATTTTAAATTCTTTATTGAAAATAGAGTTGTTTTTAAACAATATTATCACAAAAATCAACTTCTGCATAAATGTCACAGTTGATCACCCACTAAAACCCCAGGTTCCTCTATTCAATAAACCCTTATTAACTCCATACCCTGGGTCCCATTTCTGCTCTCCTGCAGCTTTACCCTCTGTCTTGTCAGCTCCCACCTGTAATCCTATAATAAAACTTATTTCTTCAACTCACCTTTCTGTGCTTGTTGAATTTCATACACTTCCTGGGTTAAGCCCACTCAAGGCAAAAGAGAAATTCTCTGTTGTTCTACAGGGTCCTAGATTTTCATCATTTCAACACCTCACAAAGGACAGACAGAGTGAAAATATGAAAACACCCTCCAGACAATAATGACTCTCTTTTTATTCCATCTGTAGCTTTTTTGTTGCTTATAATTGACCATAAAACATTCTATGGGCACTAATTTCTTACTAGCTCTCACTAACTCAATCCCCATCATGGGATCCTATCAGAGAAAAATAATCTCATCCTGGTGATTAGGGGTATCAAAAATCAAACCATTAGATGCTTATTTAGACTGTTGGTCAGGAATGAGGAGCTGTACAAAGCTTTTGGGGGGCCACCAACCAGCTCTCAAGTTATGACACAAAGCCCTATTAGCTGTGAATGAATCCTCAACCTAGCTTAGGTTTGTTTTTGGCTAGGTCTTTTAACTTTAATAAGCCTGCCTCTCTTTATGTACCTTTCACCTTGTTTTTTTTTTTTATCTTTCTTCTTTGTGTATATCATACTTTCACTGTTTCTTGGGCCTGGGTGGCAGCTGAGTGGCTTCTGGCCTTGCATGTGTGCCTCCGTTTCTCCCTCATTCTTTTATTCTTCATCTCTGTCCCTGAGCCTAGATTTCTCCTCCTATCTACTTCTCTGCCTTCCAGACCCAACCATCCCTCTCCTGCATAATTGCTGGTCATTCAGCTTTTTATTAGACCAATCAGGTGCCTTCGGAAGGCCAGATAAAACAGAAGCAACTCATCTTTATGTAATTAATCACATATCCTTGCATCATTAAACAAATGCAGTGTACACAAAGTAACACACCTTTACACAGTTAAGTAATATAATGTAGCGTAAACAAATGTAACACCTCTTTCCCTCCAGAGACACCCAAAATAGAACCTACTGTTGCAGTTGCTCTTGTTCGCTCATCATAGCTAGGTGGTATATATAATGTTATTACTGAAGACACTGCTCACTCTGGCTGTAAGATATAGAGAAGCCAGCTTCAACTGTAGAGGGAGCATTCTCCCTTCTGGATAGCTTATATAGGTCCAAAAAGTGTTATGCAACCTGTTGAGAGAGGAAAGAAATCAAAGGTGTCTCTAACTGCTGACCTTTACATGCTAAAACACCGACCTACATGGTAAGATGTGCCCATTGGTATAAGTGTGGCATAACTGGTAGGAGGGAAATCAAACATTTTATGATTTGATATGAAATCTGACCCACATGAGGAATTTAAAGTCTTATACTGTAAATTGGCCAAAACCCATGACTGGGAAACTCATAGACCCTAAAAGGAAAGTTATTGCTATTGGTTTGCTAATTTGTCATGGGGTCAAACTGCCTTCTAGATAGCTATGTTTATTCAGAAAGATTTGTGTTACTTCAACCTTTGTCAGAGAAACTTCTTTTTGCAGTAGGTAATGCAGGTATATAGCAAGTCAAAGCACCATGTACAAGTAAATGAGTAACCTTTTCTGGATAAATCATTCATATCAAGCCCTTCATTCACCTCCTAGCTCAGAAAAAGACTTTGTTGAAGACAGAGTGACAAAGATGGGGTAAAAATCTCAAAAGTTGTGACTTGTTGACATGGCATGGCTAATACATACATCAGTTTGTGGTAACATGCACAAGATCTAGACAAGACCAAACAATCACTATTCCTACATGACCAGCGGCTGAGCCCATAATGCCATACCTTTGGTGGACCAGACATTGGAAACTGATACCTATCAAAGGAAGATTCACTCTTTTTTGAGAACATGGCAGCTGATAGGCTTATGGAGATCTCTATGTAATTTCTTTGGGACTTGCTGGTTGTGGGAACTGGGCAGGACAGAAACCCCAACAAGCAGGTCCCTCATGCTACAGCCCATGTCCAAGTAGATAGTCACATCCATATGAAGATTAGCAGCAGTAGGACTCAAGTTTACTACAAAAAGATGATTTCAGTCATGATACATTTTTAATTCTAGCACCTAAAATTGCATATTAATACTTTGCTTTTAATTTGTGCTTTTTATGTTGATTTGAGTTTTGTTTGTATATTGCTACAAGGATGATGTGATGATTTGAATAAAAATGGCTCTCATAGGCTCATATATTTGAAAACATGGTAATCAGGGAGTTGACACTACTTGGGAGGGATCAGGAAGTGCAGCCTTGTTAGAGTAGTAATAGACTTATTAGAGGAATGTGCCACTGGGTGTGGGCTTTGAGGTTATAGAAGCCAGGCCCAGTGGCTTTCTCTTTGTGTTGCTTGCAGATCCAGATGTAGGATCTCAGCTACTTCTCCAGTAGCATGTCTGCCAGTGTGGTGCCATAATTATAATGGACTAAACCTGTGAAACTGTAATTTGCCAAAAACGAATAAACTAAGGTAGTTTCTTTTAGGGAATTGTTTGATATAGGTAAACCCTACGTAACAGGTTTTCATGTTTTATTGATATATCATGAAAGAATAGTTTTTTGTTTGTTTTTTAAAATTATTAATATTTATTTACTTATTATTGATTTTTCCCCTCCCTCCCTCCTCTCTTCCCAGTCCCTTCCCCTGTTACAGAATATTTGTTTACACTGTGAAGATGTGTATTTACCCAGGTGCTTTCTGAATGGTTTAATAAAAAGCACAATGGTCAGTAGCTAGTCAGAAAGAGGTTAGGCAGCATTTTCAGGGACAGAGAGGACTCTGGGAAGAAGGGTGGAGTTGTCAGCCAGATGAGGGGAAACAGAAGGTTCAAGATGAGAGGTAATGCCATGTGACAGAATGTAGATTAATATAAATGGTTTAAGTTATGAGCTAGTTGAGACAAGCCTAAGCTAAAGACCAAGCTTTCATAATTAATAATAAGTTTCCATGTCATTATTTCTGTGGTGACAGGTGATGAAAAAACTTGCTACACCCCTCAACTAGTATGTAGTTACATTGACTGTATATTTTCAAACATATTTAAGAATGTAAAATATGGGCATGAAAAACATACATTCAATACTATAATTGTTTATTTTTCTTTTTTCCTTTTAATGAAAACAGATTTTTTTCTCACATATTCTAAGTAAAGTTTCCCATGTTGATACACCTAGAGCTCATCTCTACCTCTCTCCCCTTCAACCCAGATCCACCCTGTTTCTGTCTCTCATTAGGAAACAAACAGGCTTCTAAGGGATAACAATAGAATATTATAAGATAAAATAAAAGCTAACACAAAGAGTTGGACAAAATGAACGATCAAAGGAAAAGAACTCAAGAGAAGACACAAAACTTGAGACACACTCATCTGCATAATCAGGAAACCCATAAAATGCTATATTATGCCATATTAGATACACAAAGCACATGTAGAGTAAAAAAAAGAAAAATATAGATTTAATAAAACAAAAATATTTTTTTTAAAAAGTTAAAGTTCTACCAGAGCACTAGGATAAAAGAAATCGCCGAAGATATCATTGAGTTTGTTTTGTATTGTCCAGTTAGTACTGAGCATGCAGCCTACCCCTAAGAGTAGTTTGTTACCAGTTGTTAGGGTTGCTGTCATGTGTCCACTTCTTTCAGCTGTAGGACCCCAACTAGGAAGGCCATGGAGCACTTGCGCATGTTGCCTCAGTTGCATGAGTTTATATGTGCATCAATATTGTTGATTTAAAGTGCCTTCTTTTCTTGGAGTCCTCCATTCCCTCTGGCTCTTATACTCTGCCTCCTCTTCTGCTGGGTTTTGAAGCTTCTCTTATGAAGGCTAAGCAAGGCACTGATCTATGAGTATAGTAGAATGTCATTAAGAGTAATTTTATTTTTATTTTTTTGACAGTAGTATTTGGTTTTACCCCAGGTCCCTGGACTATCTTGTTTTGATAACGCAAGCAGTGTTGGATATGTGTTCCATCTTGTGGAGCGGGCCTTACATCAAGTCAGATATTGACTGGTAATTCCCACAAGCTTTGTGCAATCACTGTCCTATATATCTTGCAGGAAGGAAAGTCTTCTAGAGCAAAGGTTTTTGACTGGGCTAATGTTTATGTTTCTCTTTCGGTATCTGTATGTTGGGACCAGCCAACTTGTTGAACAATACTTAAAATGGGGCATGAGGATTAAGAAAGAAAGAGACAAAAGACAGAAGATGGAATCAGGAGGATTCTGAGCAAATAATGTAGCAGAGTTGAGTTTATTTTTATAGCCCTTTTATACCCAAAGGAAAAAGGAAGAAGTCAAAAGAAAAAGTCTTTTGCCTTCCTTACCATGGTTCAAGGAACAAACAAGCATATACATCCTTAATTCTCAAAACATCTAGTAACCATACCTTTGATTAAACATCCTGCTATTTGGCCTTGAGGAGCAAAACATCTAGTGACCATGCCTTTGGTCAAACATAGTGTTGTTTGGCCTTGAGGAGCAAAATACATCAAGTGAACACGTCTTTAGCCAGACACCCTGTTATTTGGTCTTGACAAGCTTGAACTCTCTAACCTTAAGTCAAGATGGAAATAGTCACTGTGGACTTCCACATCTGCAGAGTAAAAGCTTTCTCTTTAGGAACAAGCTCGACTTCTCAAGGTTCTTTTTTTTTTTTTTTAAAAAAAAGATTTATTTATTAATTATGTATAGGGCATTCTGCCTGCATGTGTTCTTGCAGGCCAGAAGAGAGCATCAGATCTTATTACAGATGGTTAGGAGCCACCATCTGTGGTTGCTGGGAATTGAACATAGAACCTCTGGAAGAACAGTCAGTGCTCTTAACCTCTGAGCCATCTCTTCAGCCCCTTTTCAAGGTTCAATAAGTTATGAAGGTATAGTCTTCATTTGTGGACTTGCCTTCATTTTGTGGAGAGAAATCTACAGACTGGTCTACAGTCTAGGTTGTATGAGTATTCCCGTGTGATTTCTATGGCCAACAATTCAATCAGAAGTAACCCACTCCTGATATGGGAAGATTTATTTGATGACAAGAGATGTCCATTTAGGGTTCTGTCTGCCCTATTATTTGGCAATTTTTAGATCATCTTCATGTATGCATATATTTTAGGAATCTTCTACTGCATTAGGTTTCCATACTACTCCTTTTAACTGTGTCTTCCCATATTTAACTGTCTTTCCTCCCAAATCTCTGTCTTCCCTCCCCCTCTCCACTTGATCTTCTTGTTACCGTCTCCCCTCAACATGCCTAAAAATGATTTATTCTATTTCGCTTTGCTAGAGACATCTGTATGTCTCCTCTTATTTCTTTACTCTATATTTTCATTTTATTTTTAGTAACCTTTCAATGCCAAGTAAAAGCTGCATAAAAATAAAGTAGAAATTACCAAAAAAATCATAAAAACACTTAAGAAGTAAGTTTTACGGGATTAGTTCTAATCTTTATATCAAGCGTCAATATTTATGAAATAAGTATTTATCCAATGAACAGCATTAGGTATGTGTGACCCACTTCTCAAGCACTGGCATCAGAAATAAGAGAAATGTGCAATATTTCATTTTTGTTACATAGAGGCAGGGACTCCTAGATGCAGTTTTTGTGAAATAATATAATATTATTTCAAAGATTCTTCATAATCAATGGTGAATTTTGAGTGAGAAAATAACTATTCTGCTTGGAAGCACTGTAGCCTACTTATCTTTGAACTTTTTTATAATAGAAACTGAAATTATAAGAGTCATGAAGAATCAGACAATGAAGAATTTCTATCCTAAACTCACCATGGCCCATGTAGATATTTTACAATTTTATATTAATTAATATAATATTAATATTATAATATTATTAATATTAATTAATTATTATTAATATAATCGGGTGCTACCCAGGAATCAGATTTAAAAGAAAAACAAAACAACTTCCCATGTGATTCCAGTGAGTCAGAAAATACACCAAATGCTGACCTAATTGACCTCTGGGACCTATTTTATTTTCATAGAAATATATGTGTAGATGCAAGATATTTCTGATTTGCTTTCCTGATTTGAGAGTAATATGCAGCTGGATATTATGATGTTTTCACTTTCACATTTTCTAATATAACGAAGGTATTCTTGAAGTTTGAGCTGAAAACCCAGTGTAGGGATTTCTTCTGAGGGTAATGAGTTGAGGACATGTGATACACGGAAAGAAACAGGTCTGCTTGGTATGTGTGGTTTGATACTTGAAGAATCTGTATGAAAGATAAAATACTTTTGTTAATTGTTATACTTTTCTCAATATGACTTATTAAACAATAAGCTTTTAAATTCATTAGTGAGGCTTTTTGTAGCCAGATCAAAGGTCAAAAAGTTAGTTTTTATGTAGATCTTACTTTACTTTGGCAAATAATTCTTGCTTCTCAGTTCATTCTCTCAAGTATGAATTATTTATTCAAGAATTTGCATTTTCCAAGAGCTACATACTTTATTTACTTTTTATATATGACTTTGGCCAATCCTTAAGACAATCTATTGAATCAATTTTCTATTACACAAATTACTGATAATAAAATAAAGACCTGGAATTAAACATTTAACTGAATTGCTGAGATAAAAGAGCCAGAGGCAGAAAGTTCAGGGATTATTATCCTTTTCATTATTTTTGTTTTTTCCAGACAGGGTTTCTCTGTTGCTTTGGAACCTGCCCTGGAACTAGCTCTTATGGACCACGCTGGCCTCAAGCTCACAGAGCTTCACCTTCCTCTACCTCCCGAGTGCTGGGATTAAAGGCGTGTGCTATCACCACCTGGCATAACCCAAATTTATGTGAACCAAATATCATGATTTTATAAACAAATACTTTCATCCTTCATAAAATATGACAGAAGTTAAGTCACTTTCACTTCTTCTCTCTCTGTTGTACTTTTAATTTATAAGATTTTGAAATAAAAATGTACAACTTCAAAAGTTCATTAAAAGTTCCTCAAAGAGAAGGAACTGCTTTTGCTAATCTGAAGTTAAATATGACAGTTAGGCCCCGAGGATCTTAAATCTATTCTCTTATTTAGAATTAGCTTTTCAGATATTTTTGCCATTAATTTGTTATTCATGTATTTTTTGTTATTTAATAGTAAGCATTTATATTTACTAACGAAGTAAACCAGATTTATTTATTTTGTGCTTTTGAATATTCACAAAGAAAAATAATTCTTGTTGAGGAAGTTAATAATAAGTGGCAACCAGGACATTTTACATAAACAAATAATTTATATGTTTAAAGCTGGGACAAAGAAAAGAAGTGCTGGGACTTGGCTTCCCCAAAAGAAGCCACTGTCCTTCAGAGATGAGCGATGAGTGATACAGAACACAGATGTTAGCTATGTCAGGCTAGTACGGCGGACACGGGGCTGATTTCTCACTGGGATGACATTCTTCCAGGCTGCTGCTTTACTTCACTGTGTGAAACTGCAATCTCCTGTGTCCAAATGTCTTTATGTACACATGAAATTTTTTATTTCATTTTTTAGATTAAAATTAAAAACATTATTCTCCACTTATGTTTTCTTCCTCCAACATATCCCAGATACCCCTCCTTGCTCTCTTTCACGTTTATAGTTTTTTTCTTCATAAATTATTATGTTAAAAAAAAAAACAAGTCCACTACGTCTTTTGCTGGGGACGTAGATTCAACAAATTTCTCATTTCTAAATTTCAAAAAATTGTATGTATACGTGTTTAAGCATTTGACTACTATCTAATTTTATGTGTTGGGGTTGTTATAAATACTACCGCTTCATTCTCTGTTTCCTGCAATCCTTGAAACAACCTCGTACAGTAGGTATTATTAGCAGTTCCCGTCCTACAGAAGAGGACTTTGATGTGGTGAGAGTTTAAAAGCCATCTTAGAGTTACTTAGGTTGAAAACTCTTAAGTATCCTAACCTGACTGGGTAGAATCCAATCCAGAAGTGTGCCTACCTCTATTCACACTTCTCAATTTATATCAGGGCGTATTATGTTAGAGTTAATGGGTGGCTTCATCTTTGACACTACACTGGCTAATCTAAATTCAAAACTATCTTGTCAAATGAGTTATTAAAAATGAACCAATTTATATTAGCATTTTTCCCGAAAGGAACCACAAGTTGACCACAGTGCCCTGCGATCTCTTTTCTCAGATAGGTCTCAGTTATGAAGTTGGAGCAAAGCAGGAATGACACGGAGCTGACAGAGTTTATTCTGCTGGGATTCTCGGTATCTCCAAAAGCACGCGTTCCCTTATTCTTACTGTTCCTGTTTATCTATTTGACCATTGTGTTGGGAAATATCAGCATGTTAATTGTCATTAAAATAGACTCCAGACTTCATACACCTATGTATTTCTTTCTCCAAAATTTATCTTATTTAGATCTCTGCTATTCCACAGTCATCGCGCCCAAAACTCTAGCTACTTTTTTCTCCAAGGACAAGAAAATTTCATACAATGAGTGTGCAACGCAGTTCTTTTTCTTTGCTCTTTTTGTTGGGACAGAAGGTTTCCTCCTGGCCGTGATGGCATATGACCGCTTCTCAGCCATCTGCTCACCTTTTCTGTACACTGTACGCATGTCTCAGTCGGCTTGCATTCGTTTGGTGGCTGGCTCCTATATCTGTGGATGCATCAACTCCATGATACAAACAGGGTTCACCTTCAGCTTGCGTTTCTGTGGAGAAAACAGGCTGGACCACTTTTTCTGTGATGTCCCGGCTCTGATTAAGATCTCCTGTGTGGACACCTTTGTGAATGAGATTGTGCTGTTTATTCTCTCTGCCCTCATCATCGTCTCCACCACAACCATCATTCTGGTTTCCTATGGGTACATTCTTTCCACTGTCCTGAAGATCCCCTCCACCCACGGCAGGAGTAAGACCTTCTCCACTTGTAGTTCTCACATCATTGTGGTGAGTTTATTCTATGGAACTGTGTTCTTCATGTATGCCCAGCCTGGGTCCATCTCCTCACCAGAAAAAAATAAGATCGTGGCTGTGTTCTACACCCTTGTCATCCCAATGCTGAATCCTCTGATTTATAGTTTAAGAAATACAGAGGTAAAAAATGCTTTGAAGAAGATATTACTAAGAAAAATGCCTTTTCATTGACTTTAAGTTTCCCTCAAAACTGGGGAATCATTTAAAAGCAACATTATCAATAATTTATGGCTCAGTCAAAGGTATCTCAAAGTTTTGCATACTAAATTTTATTTTTTACTATTGGTACTATCCTAGATTTTCATTGTTCCTTCTATAAAACAATAGTATCATAATTTAAAAACTATAATTAAATTCATTACTACCAAATTAAATATACATTATATTGATTAAAATCTATCTTTCCACAGCTTATTTAACAAATTTTGATGGTCAGTATCATTTATGCTTGTCTAGTTCATATTTTTGTGTCTTATTTCAAAATTTTATATCTAAATTAGATTATACATTTTCCTCTAATTTTGAAAAGTTATTTCCATGAAATGACATAAAATATTTTCTCATAATAATTTGAGTCTTTCATTGTCAGCAATCAAACACTTTCTAAATATCCTGGTACTTTCATCTTATTTTCTCCATTAGACTTGACACAGGATTTGCTTTGAAGTTCATTTTGAGATTCATATCAATATTTTAAATATTTTCTGGTACTGTGTCAAGTTGTTAAACATGTCTTTGTTTTATTTTGCTGAGGTATATTAAAAATTACCAAAATACCAAAATTAATGCATATACTGAATATATTAGTGTGATATCTGCATACAAATCTTCATGCCATATAATTATTTTATTTTCTAATTTTTATTAACTTTCTTTTTGTGAGCTTAAATAGTGAATACTGTTTCCTTAGTTCCATGAATTGTGTTGAAGAGCTACACAATCAATATAGATGTACATTTTCTAAGTTACTAAGTACATTTTGATTACAAGTTTTATTGTTTAAACATAGGACACAGGGAATGATTATCTCAACAGCAGAACGCATAAGATAAAATGCAAAACAAAACAAATAGAGCATTAGATACAGTGACAGAAAATACCAAACCTGAGCGTGGAAAGAACAGACTGAAAAATGCATGTACCACAGTTTAGGGGCCTAAACTAAAATAAAAATGACACTTTCTAAGTTACTAAGTACATTTTGATTACAAGTTTTATTAAATGTACATTTTCATTTTTCATATGTTCTTGTTCCATTGTGTGTAATGTCACTTTTACTATGGAACTGTTTAAATGGATTTCTTACTTCCAGGATAGTCCATTTACTTGACTCATGCCATATTAACTTTTTTCTAGTTTTATTACTGCATTTAAAAACACTAAAACTTAAAATGATCATGGAAAAATTCTTATTTTTAATTAATTTGTATAGTGGCAGAAATAAGGCAGGGCTAGCTTTCCTACACACCACCTCCTGCATTTCAGTGTTGTGAGACTCTTCGAGGGGGAAGCTCTTCCATGAGTGGTAGGTCCAGCTTTCCCACTCCCATGGATATTAAAATGGCTTAAGGTAACAACCCTGACCAGGCCACAGATATCAACATGGTCTTTGGTCATATCAGGACCATTGACCCATTCAGAGCTTCAGCATTTACTCAGGTGGCTCACATACTCACATCAGTATGGTTTCCTGAGGGAGCAAATCCCGAGGACATCACCAAGGTATTAGACAGCAGCGCAGACTGCATTTCTCCACATAGATCTTAGGCTTTGTCACAGCTTGGGGCAACATCTTGGACCACTGACATCAACATGGCCTCTGGGAGCATCACTGATCAAGGTGGTCCATTGATGAGGTCCTATCCTGAAAGTGAACCTTTCTTCATCTCAGGCCTCCATCATTGCCCAGAACCAGGGCGATCCTAAAGCTGGACAGAAGGTTCAGGACTGAGTACATCTCTGCACAAGCTCCAGGCTATTGTACACCATCTGTTCACCCTACTTGGAAATAACACCATGCAGACCTCGACCCTCTCATCTTTCACAGTCATCATTTCTTCAGTTCCACTTCACTCCCAAACTCATGATTTCTTCTGTTTTTCTATCTCCACTTTCCATCACATATTGATTGTAGAGGCACAAGCCCACCATGGTCTAAGACACCAGGGCAGCACTTATGTGTCTTGGGCTGTAAGGCTGGAGTGGTGTTTCAGGGAATATTTTTTTAATATGGAAAACACTGATGATTTAATATTAGAAATTTCAAAGTAATATGAAAATTTTCTCAAAAGATTAAAAGTAAGCCTGAGTAAAAACATTTTATGATTTTATGACACACTACTATAAGATACTTAAAAAATAAAACTCAAAATAAAGTTAACATTAAAATCATTTGAGTGTCTAAGGGAGAAAATAGAGTAAAATTATCAGAATATAATGAGAAAGTATGTGTATCTGCAGATATTGAAAGGGTCAACTAACAATGAGAAAATATTTTATAGAAATAAATTTTTAAATTTAGAGGAAAATTCCTACTTTTAATTCAAAGTTCACAAAAATTTAGGAATAGTTTAGTAAGACATATATGATCTTTCTATAGAATTTATAAAATTAGGTCAACCACATGATAGGATACATGTTGTTCAAAATTTATAAAAGGTACCAGTCTTATATGAAAATAAATACACATACAGGGCTTTTATTGATAGTGCTTCATTTGGTGCCCAGAGTTTTGGGGTAAAAATTCACATGGATACCAATTCCATGCCTACTGGAACCAGCTCAAAATGTTTGTGGTTAAAAGTCTCCTACCCCGGCCCACCTGGCTTGATTACATCTATGTGGCTTTCTGTCAAAACCGCACCACAGCAGAGGTAGCTCTTTGGTAGCCTCACCATGCAGAGACTTGGCAATTTCTCCAGCTCACACTCACTTTTCCCCCTGCTGCTTTCCCTGGCACACAGCAACTTGGGAAGCTTCCAGCTTGTTTTTCCAGATAGCAATTTACTGAACTATCATAATGGAGGAAAGTTCACTTGATTAAAAATTAATCAATAAATTTGAAAGTTATATAATGGCAGACCATTATCACCATCCAGAAATATAACAACATTTTTGTTTATATTATGGATAATATTCTACAAGGCTCATATGGTTTTTCTGATGCATTCATTTATTTGATATTGGGATTTAGCTTTTTTTCCATATTATATCTTTAAAATAATGGTTTGATAACAGGCTAAGAATGAGGCACTTTTAGAAATAATACAGTCTTTTTGGACTAATAATGAACAGCTAGCTGACAGGATTTATACCATTGAAAATCAAAAGTTAACTGAAAAATTAATATGATTGAAAAGGATAACATTACTTTGACAGATAAAATTCAATTAGTGTCAAAGGGTACTGAAAAATTATCTGAAATAAATTATACTGTTGAATTTGGCAATCAAAATCTGTTTAAAAGTTATGATAAGTTAGCAGGTAGAGTCTCTCTCCAGGAAGGCTCTTGGCACGCCATCCAAATAATATCCAAGGATGAGAAGTTATCATTAATGGAAAAAATTCATACCATGGAATCATATGTGCAGAATGAGGACCAGAGGTTATTTGAGTCAACGAAAACATTAGAAAAATTCACAGGTCAAGAGATTCAGGCTTTACAAAAGAGAGTGGCAAAATGATTTCAAATGATTGAGGAAATTATCAGAACTGATGATCAGGGGGTGGAGGTACAAAGACAGGATTTAGCCTTGCCAGTTTGTGTCAGAGTCAGAGATGACTTACCAAGGGTTCTAGCTATCTAGATCTCCTCTGGCAAGCCATCCAGTACTAAATACCTGAAAGTATTCAAAGAATGTGAATGGCAGCCTATAGGTATGAATGATCTAAAGGAAATTAAACAATAAGACTACCCCAAGTAATTGGCTTCAGTTAGTTACAGTGGCCCTGGAAGATGGGTTATGATTACTGTGGAAGTGCTACTAGTTAGAATAGGCAAAAGTTTTAGGACAACAGGGAAGAGCAAAAAGATCTGAGGCGTCCTAAGACCAAATTCTGGTGAGAGCACTTATGTTGACAAACAGGACCAAGCTCTTTATGATTAACACATTTTGTTCCTATGCCACACAGCAGCCTTAAATGCTTGGGAGAGTATTCAGGAACTAGGAAAAAGGATGAGTCATATACTGCGTTAAACAAGGACAAAGAAACCCCATTAGTGCTTTTTTTTTTTTTACAAAGATTAACTAAGGCTGTGCAAATAGGAGTAACAGACTGAGAAGCTAGATGAGTACTTTTTGAATCACTGACAGTTGAAAATGTCAACTTAGAATGCAAATGATACTTGAACCTTTAGTGGTTAGACCAGCACCCAAGAATGAATAGATCTTGCTTATAATGAACAGTGAAACATTTGATAATACTAATGCTTGGGTAGGAGACATCAAAATACCAAACATTTTAATTGTGGTAGAAAAGGACATCTGAGAAGGGATTGTAGACAAAGCAATCCTAGGATTAATGTCTTTTCTGGGCATTAAAAATATAGAAGATCTTAACTTTCTGGATTATGTAGAAGTGGCAAAGGCTGACACTGGACCAATGAATATTGATTAAAAAACAAACAAACAAACAAGGCAACCTGAAACTATTGGGAAACTCCTTGGTGGGGGGGCTCTTTAGGCCCCCAGGTCAAAAAATGTGATCCAGTAATTCTCAGTCACTATTGAGGACTTGTCTCACCAGGAAAATTAAAAATTTCAGTGCCTGCTGTGAAAAATGATACTGCTCTGGATAATGGATGAAACATGGAGGATGAATCAAAGATTTCAATAGGAAATAGGAAACATATATTTTGGCAGACAACTATAAATGGTAAAAGACCAAAGCTACGAGTGTGTATAAGTAACATTGTAAATGAGGGATTACTAGATATGTGTGCAGATGTGACTTTCATTACTCCAGAATCTTGGAATCATAATTGGCTGCTTCAAGAGGCAAATGTTCAATTCCTACGAATTGGAACCCTATTTCAAGTGAAATAAAGCATGAAATGAATTGAATGCATAGAGGGAAAAGGACAGAGAGGAAGGCTGAGATCATATGTGGCTAATATCACAGTAAATTTCTGGAGTCATGACCTGCTGTGGCAATGGAATACCAGGATTAACATTACTGCAGTCTCAGAAACTCATGTTTCTGGGAAGGATATTATCAGGTACTATAAACTATAAACAAAAGTCACTAGCCATTCAGGCTGTAAAACAAAAAAAGCTAGCAAACCTTCAGGGGTACCAATGATTCTACCTTTAAAATGGTTAACTGAGAAAATCATATGGGTTAAGCAATAGCCTTTAAGAGAAGAGAAACTGCAGACTTTAGAACAGATGGTACAGGAGCAACTAGATGCTCACCATATTGAAGACTCAACCAGCCTTTTGAATTCTCCTGTATTTTTTTTGTTATAAAGAAGTCTGGAAAATGGAGAATGGTGACAGACCTAAGAGCTGTCAACAAGGTAGTTCAACCTGTGGGCTCTCTACAATTTGAAATTCCTTTGCCTTCCCTTATACCTAAAGGATGGTCTCTTATAGTTATTGATTTAAAAAATTATTTTTTCACTCTACCTTTACAAGAAAAGAACAGAAAAAAATTTGATTTCAGAGTGCCTACTTATAATAATTCTCAGTCTGCTAGGAGATATCAGTGGACTATCCTCCCACAGGGAATGTTCAATAGCTCTACATTGTGTCAATATTTTGTAAGTCAGTCATTGGAAATAATGTATAAACAATTTTCTAAATCTATAACTTACTATTACATGGATGACATTTTGCTATTTGATTATGATATAGGATTTTGAAAGAATATTTGAAGAAGTAAAGAAAGTTTCACCTAAATGAGGATTATAACTTGCTCCTGAAAATAACAAAGAAGAAATTATGTCAATTGCTGAGGTTATAAAATAGGTTTACAGAGAATTAGAACACAAAAGGTGCAAATCAGGAGAGACAGATTGCCAACCCTAATAACTTTCAAAGATAATTAAGGGACATTTCCAGTCTATAACCTGAGATAATACCTGATCTAATAATTTATTTAAATATAACCTTAGATGGTGGAAAAGACTTAAATAGTCTCAGGAAGTTAACAGCTGAAACTAAGAAAGAATTACCTGTGAGAAATTATAGTAGGTACATGTGGTTCAGGTGGATCCAAATCTTAATTGCATTCTAGTCATATTTTCTTACAGAATTTACCCTACAGGAATTTTAATGCAGAGGGAAGATATTACCTTAGAATGCATTTTTTTTACTACATAAACCAAGTACAAAATTAAAAACTTATATGAAAAGGGGTTAGGAAAACTGAGATTTCATCACTAGAAGAAATAGACCCAGCAGAGATTATAGTGCCTTTTATTACTGATTAAACTAAAAATAAATGTGGGACAACAATGAGCCCTAGCAAAGTGCTTCTGCTAATATTTTAGGAGAGATCAACAACAATTATCCACAAAGCAAAAGAAATAACCTTATAAAGAGAACTACTTAGATTCTTCCCAGCATTGTACATGACACACCAATAACTGGAACCCATACATTCTATAATGATACAAATAAATCAGTGAAGGAGGTTACAAATCGGAAGATTTAAGTAATATGGAACAAAGCCCTTATAATTATGTCCAAAAGGCAGAATTGTATGCTATTCTCATGGTTCTAAGGGATTTTAAACAATCTCTCCATATAGTCATTGATTTGCAATATGCAGAAAGAATTATCTTACATATTGAAACTGCTTAATTTATACTAGATGATACAAAATTGATTTCATTAATCTTACAGGTTTAAGATATAATCAGGAATAGGCTTTGTCACATCTACATAACACAATCCAATCCCATATGCGTCTGCCTGTTCCTCTATCAAAAAGTAATGCTGAAATTGATTGATTATTGGTTGAAAATGTGCTGAAGGCCTCAGAAATTTATAAAAATAACCCATCATGTCAATAGCAAAGGTCTAAAGACATAGTTTTTTATTAATTGGAAACAAGTTAAGAAGATTATAAAGAGATGTCCTACTTGCTCTTTCTATAACCGAACACCATTACCAGCAGGGAGTACTCAAAGGATACTCAAAGGAATGAGATCTGGCAGATGAATGTGTTCCATTTAACAGAATCTAGAAAATTAAGATATGTGCAAGACATCATTAACACTTATTCAGGTTTTTAGTGGGCAACTGCTTTGAGCTCAGAGAAGGCTGATTCAGTAATTACACACTTATTAGAAGTTATGACTATCATGGGTATACCTGCACAAATAAAGACAGATAATGGTCTAGCATGTGTCTCCATGAAAATTAAACCATTTTTTGCTTATTATAATATAAAACATATTACAGGTATACCAAACAATCTTACAGGTCAGGCAGTTATAGAAAGGTCAAATCATGCTATATAGGATATGCTGAAAAATAGAAAGGGATGAAAAATACCTCAAGAAATTGATTGAATAATGATGTATTAAACTTGAATTTTCTTAATGCTAATGAGACAGGAAAAATGGCTGAAGAGAGACATTGGATAATGGAAAAAAACTTCTGAATTAAATCAATCAGTGTGTTTCAAGAATGTGTTGACCTCAAAATGGAAATCAGGAGATGTGCTATATTAGGGAAGGAGTTTTGTTCTTGTTTCTACAAGAAAAGAAAAACTATGGATACCATCAAATTTAATAAAAATTCAGTTTGAAAAAGTGAAACCTCTTGAGAAAGAGAAATGACAGCTCATCCACAGAGGTGACAGTCATATGACAGGGTTCAGTTTTTGTCTTTTCAGGAAAATACTTGTCTTCAAAGTCAAGAGACCTTGGACATTTAGATGTCTAAAGAAGAAGCAATAAATATCCAGAAAAAATCACCAAGCAAAGAAAAATCTGACTTATGGTACCATATCCTCTATAGGGTAAAATTTTATCACCTGAACACACACACACACACACACACACACACACACACACACACACACACACACACCTTTATATAATAAGTGTAAATTACTCAAATATCAAAGCTTGTTTTGGAATCAGACAACGTCTATCCATCTCTAAATCCAAACATGTTATTAAAAGAAAAATTTGTGTTTCTTTCTCATATCAGGAGCCATCTGGTACAGGACAGAAAGAAGAGAGAATTTAGAGAAAGAATTTAGGAAAGCTCTTACGTTTCCCCATAAATATTTTTGTCTCTATTATACCTTTCATTGAATATATGTCTCTATGAATAATGTTTAAGTTTTTCACAATGAACACTGAATTTTCCTGCTGTAATCTTTGAAGTTTTCATGAAGAAGATGAAGCCCTACAACAATGATTCCACCTGGCTGTTATTACATCATCATGCTGATAGCACTAATTTAAGATCACTTTTGGGTATCAGCTGCTCAAGATGGTTCCAAGCGTTCTGGTCAGAACTTCAAATAAGAACTTCAGAAAAACACTTCTGACTACTTAGAGACTTTTTTCAATTATATTAGTAATTTTGAAACTTAACCACCATTTTAGTTTTACAGGATCCCATAAAAAGAAGAGTACCCCCATGACAGCTGGAAGTATCACTTTTTCTGCAAGTTTACTCTGTTGCTTTAAAGACTTTGTTTCATTTTTTGAAAAACCATTTACTTCTTTTTATGACTCTCTATACTCTTTTTTCTCCTTCCCAAGCATCTGTACATTTTTCCAACACTGTGACCCATTTAGATGTCTTTTTTTAAAAAAAAATCTGAATCGTCATTATTGTGTATCTGTAATAATTCTATGACCAGAAGTGTCTCTTACTTTTTTCTTTACTTTTCTTTCTTTCTTATTTTTCTTTGCTAAGGAGATATACCTAGAGACAACAGGGCTGCTTTGCTTTATGACTCCACCCAGTCTCTCAAGTCAGAGGTCTGTTTACCACCTCTGAGAGCCATTCTCTACATCCCAGATCCAGGGTCAGGTCACAGCAGGTCTGTGTTGCTATTAAGCAAGTTGTATCACTCTGTTCACAAGCCCCATTTAAATACTCCATAGACGGATCTCACGAAAGAGTCAGAGTTTGTGCTGGCAACATGGCCCAAGAATCTGCCATTTCAAAACTGTGTGTGTGTGTTTTTGTTTTGTTTGCTACCACTGAAACAGAAAGCCCTCTCTTAAGGAAGCTGTGGCATGCCACCAGTGAAAAAATGCATCTAAACTTTGTTTTTTTTGTGTGTGTGTGTGTGTGTGTCTAGAATTTACTTCCAAGCTTTCTCAGGTTTTACATGGATGTAGTCAGCCATGTTGGTGTGAGGATATGTAGTAGGAGGATGCTTGTTCATGTCTTGACTGCCTGGCTACCCAGACTCTTGAAATAACCACACAGAAACTGTATTAATTAAATCACTGTTTGGCTCATTAGCCCTATCTTCCTATTGGCTAACTCTTACATCTTAATTTAACCCATTTTTAATAATCTGTGTATCACTGTGTGGCTGTGGTTTACTGGCAAGTTTCGGGCATTTCTGTTCCTGGCGGTGGCTACATGGCATCTCTCGACTCTGCCTTCTTTCTCCCAACATTCAGCTTAGTTTTCCCTGCCTACCTCTATTCTGCCCTGTGCATGCCTAAGACACTTTCTTTATTAATCAATGGAATTCAAGGCATACAGAGGGGAATTCCACATCAAAGCTCTATGTTGCTTTTGTATATAAGTAAAAGCAGATTGAAAGTTTGTGTGATGGGGCACATCAGCAGTTCCTCTCCTTAATAAATATACAGAAGAAAACCTTGCATAACTACTGAAGGAAATACTGGCAGTCCACTCCATCAAGGGAACAAGTAAGCTAACAACAGATGTCCACCTATCCATTCACTCCTCCAAATCTAACCCCTGGACTAATCTGCAGCTTTGAAGCAGATGCTATAGTCTTCCCTTTCTCTCTGACCCCAATCTCAAGGAATCATATAGATGTTTTCCAACTTCTCCTACCCCCTCACTGCATTATTTCAGCCTCCATCAGCAGCAGACATTCCCTGGGTCCTACTCATCACCCTAGACAGAAAAACAGTTGGCTAACAGCACATCTTCACCTCTTCTTCTTATCCTCCAAATCCAGCACCCAGGTTTATCCTCAGCTCTGTAGCAAACCACCTGCAATGGCCTCCCTTCCTGCCTCCATCTCCAGCAGATTACACAAATCTTCCCCTTCAACTTTTCTTCCTCACTCATCCTATTATCCCAGGGCCCAAGTCCAGTAGATTTTCCTTGAGAATCTGCAGGCCACTTCAACCAGGAAAACAGGTAGCCTAAGTGTGGATCTTCACCTTTCCCTCCTCTCCTCCTAACCCAACCCTGCATTCTTATCCCCACCTTTGAAGCAGACGACCTGTTATATTCTCCCCCTTCTTTCTGCCCCTATCTCCAGCAGATCATGCAGATAGTCTCTACTCTTCCTTCTTACTCACCCTGTTATCTTACCCCCCAATCCAGGGTGCATTCTTCTCTGGGAATTCTCTAACCAAGCATGACAGAGAAGTGAGTAGGCCAGCACAGCAAGTGAACAAGCTTTAGATCTTCACTCTTCCTCCTTTCCTCCGTATCCAAACTCCAAGCATCATCCCCATCTCTAGTAGGCTACCTGTTGTGGCCCTTAGTCACTCTCTGTCCCCACTCCCAGAGGACTAACCAGATACTGGTGGAATACCCTGTAGGCCCATATTTCTATATGGTATGACAGCCAGGCTCTAAAGCCATAGGCCACACCTGAAGTGGTCATGTACCCTTCCAGAAAGGCTGTTGCTACCCTAACAAAAGGTCAGGATGTTGCTCTGCTCCTTCTCTGTAATTTGGAGGACGCCTGAATAGAAATGCTAATTCAAGCCTATGTGGCTGAGCTAGCATACAGAACAGGAAGATGTGACAGCAAGCACAGGTGGATGTGGATGTGACTAAAAGCCATTTACATGGTAACCTAAGAAACAGAATGCTAATGATTTCCCCCCTCAGTTTATATTTTTGATATATAAGGCTGTTTGGAGAATAAATAGGGGAAATTCTTCAACATGTGAACTCAGGATTTCATGAGGGATCACGGAGAATTTCCCTCCCTATAAAGTCATGTGAGTTGTGTCTTTATTCCCACATTTCTATGCTGGTAAAGAGGGATAGTTTATGTTAGGGTCTGGTTCAGAGAAATAATTTATGGTTTGGGCTAGCACCAGACCCCAACATAATGGTGCCCAGATATGAGGCTGATCTGTGAATCCCCACAAACACGGAAGAAGTGACCAGACGTGAGGAACCTGTGAGAGAAGATTTGACCACAGCTGGATACATGTGTATTGAGCACTCAGAAATAGAGAATAAATTTTAAGGAAGTATAGAAAAGCTGGACAAAATTTAAATCGAGAGTTAAAATTTGTGAATAAGTTATACATATTTGGGATAAGGAAAAATATTCAGTTACGTTGATATCTAAAGGGAGTTAGAGTGGAGCAGAAACAATGGCAGGGATATTTAAAATCTGTAAGCATGATAGACACAGAGATACAACTTTTATTGTTTGCTAAACGGGTAGGAAAAGTGAAGGAATCGCCTAGGTGACCGCTGAGATTGAGGCGCTACATGTGCACAGTAACCAGCTAAATCTAACACACCTGCAGGGAAAGGCAAGCAGGAGACAGAGAAAATTTAGAGAACAAATTTAACCCCACACAGTCAGCCCAAAGTCAGCCAATAGAACAAAGGAGAGCTTTCAGGAATTCTCTTAATTTTATATTTACAAGTTCAAATAAAAAAGAAAGTTAAAAATTGGCACATCTATGTCCACCAGGACTTGGGACAGCAGGCTGGCAGATGGAGAGAGCCTGTGTCTTACCTAGTGTCATGCAGCGGCAGCTACCTAGAATCTAGGTAGCCTCAAGGAACTGCAGCTTCAGGACAATTAAAAAATAAATAAACAGGTTAAATATGCTTCTTTTCCATTTCACCAATTTTGCTTCTTTGTCAAAAATCTTTAATTTTTAGGTGTGTAGATTGATGTCAGTTTCTTTGATATTTATATCTGTTTTTAATCTGGTTTCAGAGTTGTGGATCTGTAGTGAAGTTTTAAAGTCAGAGATTGTGAGGTGTTCAGAAGTTCCTTGATTGTACAAGATTTTAAGATTGTTTAGGCTATCCTGAGCTTTTATCTTTTCTTATCAGTTTGAGAATTGTTCCTTCAAAGTCTGTGAAGAATTTTGCTATAATTTTAATGGACATTTGCATTAAATCTGTAGATTAATTTCAATAAGATTGTCATTTGCTATGCTGGTTCTACCTTCAGAGGAGAATAAGAGGTCTTCCCATTTTCTGATATCTTAAATTTCTTTCTTGAAAGATTTAAAGTTATTATCATGCAGATTTTTCCATTTGTGTGGTTAGAGTCACTCCAAGATATTTTATGATATTTATGGCTATTGTAAAAAATGGTATCTCCCATTTATCATATGTGTAGAGGTAGTGCATTTTGGGTTGTTTCAGATTCTGTGTATGACAAAGTAATTCTGCTGTGTACATAGTTGAGTGTTTGTCCTTATGGTATATCCTTTGTATATAGGCCCAAAAGGGGTACTGCTGAGTTTTAAGGTAGACAGACGGGCACCTGTTGCCATACTAGGATCCAAAGTGGCTGTACCAGTGTGCACTTCCGCCAGCAGTGGATCTTTTTTCGTCACCCCACACTCTCTTAAGCAAAAATTGTTAGCAGCATTTTTAATCCTGGTCATTCTTATAGGGATAAGATAGAATCTCAGAGTTTTGATTTGCATTTCTTTAATGGTTAAGGATGTTATGTTTGAGCATTTTTTAAGTGTCTTTCAGTCATTTTAAGTTCATCTGTTGAGAGTTTTCAGGTTAAGTCTGTAGCATATAATTTTTGGATTATTTGTTCTTTTGATGACTAATTTCCTGAGTTCTTTTTATGTTTTTGGACTGGATTAGTGGTTAGTAAAGATATTTTCCCATTCTACAGACTAATCTTATGTCTTGTTTACTGTGTCCTTTGCTATACAGAACCTTTTCAGTTCAAGAGATCTCATTTATTAATTGTTTTTTTTCAATGTCTGTGCCACTGAGGCTGTGTTTGTGATATACCAATACATTCAAGTGCACTTTTAACTTTTTCTTCTGTGAGGTTCAGTGTGGTTGGATTTATGTTGAGGTATTTAATTCAT
The DNA here is from genome assembly GCF_982192425.1 of Myodes glareolus. Taxonomy (NCBI): domain Eukaryota; kingdom Metazoa; phylum Chordata; class Mammalia; order Rodentia; family Cricetidae; genus Myodes; species Myodes glareolus. The sequence goes on along the minus strand of NC_142051.1, from coordinate 14,193,339 downwards.
TTAAACTTGAGTTTTGTACATAGAGATAACTATGGATCTCTTTTCATTCTTCTACATGGTGATGTCTAATTAAGCCAGCATCATTACTTGAATATGCTTTCTTTTTTCCATTTTCCTATCAGCTAGGTAGACTTTCAACTTAAGAGGATAGCTTACAAACTTTTAATTAGATATACAATGGTTAAAACCTTAGTCATAATATTCTTATGGGAGATCTTGAGCCACTAAGTAAAACTCTTAAAGGGAGCAATGAGCCAGTTTCCAATAGAGAGCTTATAAAAGCTGCCAAACAGGTACTCAAACAGGTGGAGTATAGATCAACAGGTAGCATATACAGTAATCAGCAAGTACATTATATTAGTTATTATTCAGCTATAGCAAATGCGTGTATTAAGTACAAAACTTATTCTACAATAGTTTTATGAAAAAACAAAATGCTTTTTATAGCTGCATCTCATTTTTGTTAGTTACATTTTAAACTCTTAATTTAAAGCAGTAGGTTGTCTATTACAAAAGTACAGGATGGAATCTAGGAGATATTTTAGCAGAGTACTATTATCAATGATTTCTTATACTAAGCAATAGATTAATTAATAATTTTAAGATAATGATTCTTGGACAAATTGTATTTGCTCAATTCAAAGGCCAGAGTAATAATCTTTCCCAGGTGATCGTTGCTGCAATCTGCTCAACTATATTTTGCTAATGTCATAGCTAAAGATCCTATAAAGATGCTACGTTGAACTTAACAGATGACTCTTCCAATGGAAGAACTGCATATAATAATAAAAAGAAATTATGGAGCACGATATGACTCCTTGAAAACAACATAAAAGGATAAAAGTTGCAGACAGATCTGCTGCAGGTAGATCTGGCATAATGGCACCAAGGTGACCTTTGCTAAGGCAAGGTGAAAAATAGACCTTGCAATGGATTATGAAAAGACCCAATACACACACACACACACACACACACACACACACACACACACACACACTGGTTTGGGGATATGTTTATGTTTTTTTTCCACAGAAAGAAAATAAAGCTGGATGAGATGACTGCCTATACAGTAAAGGAATGACAGACCTGATGACGTCATAGCTGAAAATACCCCATAGAGGAGTTAAATAAGGGAGTTGGAGAGGAATCCTTGGTTCAATCTTCCCCACCTCCACACACAGAGAGAGTACCTGGTCTGAGGGACCTGCTACCACCACTTTATACTGCAGGGTTCCATGCTGCTCTGAGAAACAGATGCTGAGCTGGTTCCAGACACTTGGATACACACAAACGCAGAGGCCCTGGTGAGATGACCTAACCACGGTGACTACATTTTTCTGCAGTTTGAATCCTGTTTGCTTTGGGGCTGAGATGCAGACTGAACATTTGACTGTTTTAATCATTGAGATACAGAACTCATTTTGATTAAAATATTCAACTTAACAACTAAGATCTAAACTTTCCACCCAGGAAAAGAAAGACTCAAAATAAGGAATGACTAAAACCCCTCTTCACTTAAGAAGGGGGCAGTCTAAGGGTTTAACAGCTGCTCAGAGATTGGAACTTGTACTTGAAAACAGCAATGCCATTATACTCTTACCAATATTGACCTTATATTTATAACTACATATAAGATGTTGAGAAAAGTTGGTATTGACCAATAATGCTGAGAATTATGGTACTGACCTGATGATATCTGTAAAAGTTGGTATTGACCAATAATGCTGAGAACTATGGTACTGACCTGATGATAGATATCTATAAAAGTTGGTATTGACCAATAATGCTGAGAATTATGGTACTGACTTGATGATATCTGTAAAAGTTGGTATTGACCAATAATGCTGAGAACTATGGTATTGGCCTGATAATGTTTGTAACTGTTTATAAGATATTGAGAAAGGTTTAACACCCTGTATATCTTGGGAGTTAATGCATATATTAAATAATTTTAGATTTTGATACAATGCAAAAAATTTAAGAGGTGCTCTAAACTAGCTGAAGAAACATTTTCAACTCAGGTGTTCTCTTCTCCTTTAAATAGGAGAACATAGCCTTTAGGAGCATTATTCAGAAAGCATTATAATTTATCCTGACAGGAAAATAAGGCTCCAAGACACAGAGCCCAAAGGTATCTCTCTCTATTAATATCTTTTCTTCACAGAGATGAGCAGTCAGTGACGAGTTTGAAGCTTCTTCTCCCAGATGCCTAAGACAGGAGCTCACATATATGAATGCCTGTTCCAAAGATAAGAAAATTTGGGTAAATGAAGAGGTCTTTACCCACGCTAGGTGTGATCATTTGTCCTATTGCAGAAGCAGAGGTTTTATTAAAATTTATATGAGAGAATGGATTGTAGGCCCATTAGACATGGCAGCCAGGCTCTAAGCCATAGGCCACACCTGAAGTGGTCATGTACCCTTCCAGACAGGCTGTTGCTACCCTAACAAAAGGTCAGGATGTTGCTCTGCTCCTTCTCTGTAATTTGGAGGATGCCTGAATAGAGATGCTAATTCAGCCTACGTGACTGAGCTAGCATACAGAGCAGGAAGACATGACAGCAAGCACAGTTAGATGCAGAGTAATCAACAAGTTGGCATGAAGTAGTCAAAGAGTGTAAGAGGGAGTCAGGAATATGGGTAGAGAGATGCAAAAAAAGTAGTGGGAAGGGACTTTCAATTTTGCAGTCATTCTGGTTTGGGACAGTGGAAGAGAAGCTCTGTTTCTGGGATGATGGAGGAGGAAAGTCATCTGTCTGCTTTCTCTGTCTCTCTGAGGTAGAAGGTTTTCAACCCACCATCTTGTTCCTGAATCTTTATTGTTAAAATAAAAGTATAGAGACTTAGTTAAAATGACACTTGTCTCCCTACATGAAGGTGGCAGTGGGACATGAAGGCTCTACCAGGCTGCGGCTTCAGCAGCAAGGCTGTGATAGGATTAGTTGTAGGTGTCATGCTGCAGATAGAAAAACAACAGCAACTCTCTCAAAATTCTAACACACGTCACAGTTTTTGAGAGGACAATCTTCAACTTCATATGGAAACACAAAAAAAAGAAAAGCCAGAACAGAACAGGATACCTACAAAAACCTCGAATGATAAAAGACCTTCTAGAGTTAACAAAATCCCTGATTGTTGGAAGATGCAGCCCCTTGGACCTGGAACTTTCTATTACCTTTTGCCGGCTGGAGCAAACAACTTGTTTTCTTATGCTTGAGGTTGCTCTGAGCATGGAATTGTCACGAGTTCCTGCTAACAAGGAAGTGGTTTCTGGTGGGTTTGCAGTGAAAACTCCCAAGAGCTAGAACGTGGCTACTTGTGGTGGTCATTCCATGCCACGGGGTCTGCATCACCACCCACCTGGTATGGACCTCGGTTCCATACCTTCCACGAGCTCTATAATGTCCTAGGGGTTAAAACACAAGACGCACACACACATACAGAGTTCGAGTCATTCTCAGGGAGGAGAATGCCCGTTTATTCAGCTTAATCCGGGGTTAAAATACCCTTTGGCCCCAATAATGAAAACCCCTCCCAGTCAGGTGTGAGATGACGGTGTTGAGCGCCTGGCGCCTAGTGATAGGAGCTTCCAGGCAGAGGGTATGGAGCTGGGAACCCTGACAGACAGATAGGAGGAGATTTAGGGTGCCTGTGAGAACCCTCCTTAGCAGGTGAAATTACCACATCAAGACAGAAACAAGGTTCTGAACTAATCTCCTCCAGCTGGCAGATTCGAGCAGAGGAAGCTAAGCTGGTTAGTGTAAACATTTTTTGCATCCTCTGCTTGGCCTCGAGGAACAGGGAAGACAGGGCATTACAGCTACTAGTCAAGGAGAGCACTAAATAAGCTCCCTGGAAAAATAATAAAAATGGCATCCTTGCTTCAAGAGTGACCTGTCTCTGTGTGCTCTTTACTCCGCAGATCCTTGCCCGAACACGGTTCTGGGTGGTGCAGGTGCCTTAGGTGGAGGCCATGATGGGATCGGGAACTAGGGACACCTTCCAGAAGGCTACCCAGCAGAAAGTATCAAAGAGAAGGTGAGAAAGTTTGTTAGCCATTTGGGCAAGAAACTGCTGTTGTCTGGACTGCATGATGAACTGCAGAATGACATGCAGAATCCACAGAGAAATGACTGCTGAAGTTGCCTAAAGAAGGTGAGACAGGCCTTCAGGGTTCCATCTTTATGAAAGAAACTGCCAGACAAAATGCAGGACATAGAAAAAGTGACTGACAAACTGCCAATATAGTCAGAACTGTCTTTGATATTTTCTGCTTCATGGAAAAGTCTGGCAGATACTATGGGCTTGTAGGCTGAAGATGGATGCTCCAACATTACTGAAAAACTTTGGGTGACAGTCCAGGCAGCGAGATGTCTCTGTCAATTTTAGAGTTTTGGAAGTTGCTTACAATGCACTTCCTGTTTACTAGGGTAATATTATATCCTTCTGGAGTCTTTGATATAGTTGAAGAATTGATAGTTATAATTATAGTTTTCTTTTTATGATAAAAGGTAAAGTAGATGTAAATATTGTAACTGTCATTCTTGCTGGATACCTGTTTTGTTATCTGTAATTTCACATATAACAAAAACCTTCCTTTTTTATTTAAACAGAAAAGAGGAAATGGTGTAGGAGGTCCTTCGGTATACATGTTACTTCTACTGGATAATGAATAAACAAACTGCTTTGGCATATAGCAAGGCAGAACTTAGCTAGGCAAGGAAAACTAAACTGAATGCTGGAAGGAAGAACGTGGAGTGAAGAGAAACTATGTAGCACTTCTGGAGACAGATGCTAGAATTTTATCCAGTAAGCCATAGCCTCATGGTAATATACAGATTAATGCAGTTGGGTTAATTTAAGATATGAGTTAGCCAGAAATATGCTTAAGCTATTGGTCAAATAGTATTGCAAATAATATGGTTTCCTTGTGATTATTTTGGGGCTGAGCAGCTGGGAACAAACAAGTGGCCTCTTACAACACCTGATATCAAGTTCTACCACAAAGCTGTAGTACTAAAAACAGCATGGAATTGGAACAAAAACTGTCACATTGGTCAATGGAATCAAACTGACTAGCCAAAAATGAATTGTCATACACATGGACATCCAATATTTGGGAAGGTAGCCAATTAAACACTGGAAAAGATACAACATCCTCAACAAATGACTCTTGCCAAACTGGACAGTTGCATATAGAAGAATCTAAACAGATCTATGTGTTTCTCCTTGCATATAACTCAATTCCAAATGTATCAAAGACCTCAACATAAGATTAGATATACTGAACCTTATAGAAGAGAAAGTAGAGAATAGCCTTGAATGCAATGGACAGGGGACAATTTCCTGAACAGAACACAGATAGAAAGACACAAAAATCAACAATTAATAAATGGTACCTCATGAAACTGAGAAGCTACTGCTCAACAAAAGACACCATCATTCAAACAAAGTTACTGCCTACAGAAATGGGAAAAGATTTTGATCAACTACATAACAGAAAGCTAGTATCAAAAATATATATAAATCTCAAAAACATAGATATCAAGAAAATAAATGAGTCAGTTGGATGCATATCTAAACATTATTTTTGAGAGAAATCTCAAAAAGGGAAGCTCAAATGTCTGAGAAACATTTAAAGAAATGCTGGACTCCCTTAAACATCAGGAAAATACAAATCTAAACTTCTTTGAGAGTTTATCTTATACACACCAGGATGGCTAAGATCAATTAAATAAGCGACAGTTCATTCTGGTGAAGAAATGGAGAAAGAGGAACATTTATCATTTGATGGTGATATTAAAACTTGTATTGTGACTATGGAAACCAGTTTGAAACTCAGAAAAATGGGATTCAATTTACTTTAAGACCCAACTAGAGCACTTAGACATACGCCCAGATGATGCTTCATCCTACCGCAGAGACACTTGCTCAACCATGTTTTTTTGCTGCTCTATTCATAATAGCCAGGAATGGGAAACATCCTAGATGTCCCTCAACAGAAAAATATATAAAGAAATTGTGATCAATTTGAATAATGGAGTATTACTCAGTTTTTAAAAGAAATGAAATCATGAAATCCATTATTAAATGCACGGGAGTAAAAAAAAATCCTAAGTGAGGTAACTCAGAGTCAGAAAGAAAAATATGGTATGTATTCACTTAAATATAGATATTACCTTTTCAGACAAAGATAAACAAGCTACAGTATATAGGACATAGAGCTTAGGTAGAGAATAAGACACTATGGGGAGACATATCTCTGTAGGGAAGGGAAATAGAGTAGATACTTATGAATGGGTGGTTGGGAGATACTGGAATAGGAGGATCAAATGGAGAAAGGAAGGAAAGAGGGAAATGAAGAAGGAAGTATGTGAAGAGACAGCTAAAATTAAGAACCTATGATAGGAAGTATGGAAACCTAATACAATAGAACCTTCCTTTAAAAATATACATATATGAATGTGATCTGAATAAAATCATTAAATAATAGGGGAGACACAGCCCCAGCTGGACATTCTAGTCACCAAATGAAGCTTCCAGTATAGTGATTGGGTTACATCTATTTGCCTTTGGCCAAAGGGGAATTCATCAGAATCACTAAACAACTCAGGCTGTTGTCAAGACTATAGGTTGCTCTCCACAAACTGAAGGCAAGTCCTTTTGCTAAAGATAACACCTATGTATCCACTGAAGATGGAGAATTCAAGTTGGTGCCTATAGAAAACCTTCATCCCTTTATGTTAGAATCATTGTTATAGAAAGGTACACTGCAGACTACCAGAGGACAAGTATAAGCATCACACCAGTCATAAACTTTTGGATCAAAAATGGTGTCCTTCCACAAGATATGCTAAGGTAATGGTGGCACAAACCTTGTGGGAGTAACCATCAAATATCTGGTTTGAACTAATGACCACTTCATGAGTTAGAACCTTTATGCGACACTGCTTGTTTGGCTGCTTGTTTGACCAAGAACCAGAGACTGGATAGGGTAAAACCAATTACTACTGTCCTTTCAAAAGCAAGCAAACAACAGCAAAGCCCTGTAGTGGTAAAATGATTTCTAAAGACATTCTGCTATACTCATACACCAGTACTTAGCTCAGCTAGCATCTCAGAAGTGTCTTCCTGCAGCAGATGGCAACAAATACTGAGACCCAGATCCAGACATTAGGTAGAGATTGAAAGAACTTGGAACACTCAGCCTTGTAGCAGGCTTTCTTTTTTGAGCCACGAACCAGTTCCCAAATCATGACGCAAAGACTTATTATTAGTTTTGAATGCTTGATTTAGCTTAGATTTGTTTCTGGCTAGCTCCTTTAACTTAAAATAGCCTATTTATTTTTATCTACCTTTTGCTCTGGAGCTTTTTGCCTTTCTTCCTTCTGTATATCTTACTTTGATTGCTTTTTGTGTCTGGCTGGCAGCTGTGTGACTTTTGGTCCCTGGAGTGCTCTTCTTCCTCCCTCCTTCTTTTTCCCTCTCTCTGAGCCTAGATTTCTCCTCCTATCTATTCTCTCTGCCTACCAGCCTTAACTATCACTATCCTGCCTAGCTATTGGCTTTTCAGTTTTTTATTAGATCAATCAGGTGTCTTAGGCAGGCAAGGTAAAGCAACAACAGATCTTTTTTTAAAATTAATTAATTTATTTATTAAAAATTTCCACCTCCTCTCTGCCTCTCTTTTTCCTCCCCCTTCCCACCTCCCCCTCCCTCTCTAGTCCTAAGAACAGTCAGGGTTCCCTGCCCCATGGGAAGTTCAAGGTCCTCCCTCCTCCATCCAGGTCTATAAAGGTGAGCATCCAAACAAACCAGGCTCCCACAAAGTCAATCCATGCAGTAGAATCAAAACCCAGTGCCATTGTCCTTGGCCTCACATTGTCATCCACATTCACAGTGTGCAGTTTGATCACATGCTCCATCACTCCCAATTCAGCTGGCCTTGGTGAGCTCCCATTAGATCAGTCCCACCATCTCAGTGGGTGGACGCACCCCTCATGGTCTTGACTTCCTTGCTCATGTTCTCCCTACTTCTGCTCCTCATTTGGACCTTGGGAGCTCAGTCCAGTGCTCCAATTGGGTCTCTGTCTCTATCTCCATCCATCGCCAGATGAAGGTTCCATCCATTGCCAGATGGTGATATGCAAGATATTCATCAGTGTGGTATGGGAGAAGGCCAGTTCAGGCACCCTCTCCTCTGCTGCCCAAGGAACAATCTGGGGACCTCTGCTTGGACCTGGGAACCCCTCTAGAATCAAGTCTCTTGCAAACCCTAAAATGGCTCCCTTAATTAAGATATTTACTTCCCTGCTCCCATATCCACCTTTCCTTCATCCCACCCATCCCATTTCCTCAAGCTCTCTTGAATCCTCCCCTTCTCCCCCCTTCTCCCTTCTCTCTACCCATCTCCCTTTACATCCACCCCTCAACCCTCGTGCACCCATGTTTTGTCTGGCAATTTTGTCTACTTCCAATATCCAGGAGGATAATTATATGATTTTCTTTAAGTTCACCTTCTTATTTAGCTTCTCTAGGATCACGAATTATAGGCTCAATGTCCTTTAATTATGGCTAGAATCTACTTATGAGTGAGTGCATACCATATTCCACTTTTTATACATCTTTTTATGATTAAATAAATGCAATAAAAACAAATGTAACACACCTTTACATAGTTAAAGCAATATTCTGCAGCATAAACAAATGTAACACATCTTTGTCTAGTTAAAATAATATTGCACAACAAAGTCCTTAAAGGGATGTCTGAATCAAATCTTTCTCCTCAGGGACAGGGAACCAAGACAAAGAAGAAGCAGAAAGAGTGTAGGAACCAGAGAGGGTGGAGAACACCAAGAAAATAAGGCTCCCTAAATCAACATTATCTAAGATCATATAAACTCACAGAGATTCAGGCAGAATGTGCAGGACTTGAAAGTACCTGAACCATATCCTGTGTGTGTGTGTGTGTGTGTGTGTGTGTGTGTGTGTGTGTGTGTGTATGTGTGTGTGTTTGTATACATAATGTGTATGTACACATACATACATATATAATTATTGAGAGTGGGCACTGCTAGGTCTCTGAAGCTTGTGTTCCTCTCCTTCTGTTTGTTTCGTCCATTTCAGATGTGTTAGTTTTATTTCATCTCATTATATTTTATTTGTTAGAATCCTGTTTGTTTTCTAGTGAGAGACAGAAAAGGAGTAGACCAGATTGGAGGGGAGGTGGCAGGGAACCAGGAGGAGTAGAGAGAGTGAAAATGGTAATCAACATATATGATGTGAGAAAAAACTATTTTCCGCAAAACATTATGCTTAGTGAATTTTATACATGTGCTTGCATGTGAATTGCATTTAATGACATTCATATGGAGGTCTGGGGAGAACTTTTGGAAGTTTGTTCTCTTCTTTTACCATGTGTATTTAGTGAATTGAACTCAGATCTCCAGACTCAGTGAGTGATATGTGCCATTCAGCCCATTTTATAGTAGATTTCAGTGTTTTCAGCAGACTGCTATCTACATATGTTTTATGCAATTGTTATGTATCTCATTTTTTATCTGCCTTGTTCAAACTGTAAAATTATAAAAATGCTTCTCTATAAGTGGATAAACTGAGTTCAAATTCATTTTGTTCAAAAACTATATATATATTTAACTATTAAAAATCAAGGTTATTCCTTCTAGTCTGATACTTTATTCAAGTTACACCAATTTTTCCAACAACTCCAGTTCATGGGAAAAGTGTCCTTATCAACAGTAGACATTGCATCCCAATGTCTTGTCTTCTTTAACTCTTTCACTTTGAACTGACTTCTCAGTGCTTTTAATACTTATAACACTGACACCATGGACCGTTATTGACTACCTAATGTATACTAGCTGAATACTCTAATACTTAGCTACACCCTTTCCTGTTTTCTTGATTGCAATATGTAGTTTCTTATCTTCATTTATCTTTATGTTTGTTTGTATGTTTGTTTATATGTGTGTGCCTTAGTGGGTGTGCATGTACCATGTACATGCAACTGCCCATAGAGGCCATAAGAGGATTCTGAACCCCTGAAATGAGATGTACAAACATATGTGACGTACCCAGTATGGCTACAGGGAATCTGAGGTCCTTAAAAAGTACTCTTAAACACATTGAAGCATCTTTCAGCCTCATTTTTTAACAATATAAAATATTTGATGTTTATGCTACTTTCTGTATTACCAAATATATGCATACTACTATTCAAAATTGCTTTATAATTTTTTAAACTTTCAGGCTTTTGTTTTTAAATTTAAGACCCTTTTTTAAACTTTGGCTAGCTTTTATTTTCAGACTTAGCAGATTTCTCTCCTTCTGTAATAATTAATAACTCATTGATGCTTATTATCTTCTGTATATCTTCACTAAGTTTCCCTCTTTGTTTGTTGCCATACATGGTTTGTTCAGTCTCTTTTTATATATTTTAACTAAACTAAATCAGCTTATTTTGCCAGATTGATCATAATGATGAAATGTTTATGAATATTTCCTTACTGTGTGGTCAAATGATGTGGGAAGTAATATAGGCTGTGAATATATTTTATTGCCTTTGTTAATAAAGAATCTGCTTTTGACTGATGGCTTAACAGGGTATAGCCAGGCAGAAAATCTGAACAGAGATGTAGAGAGAGAATAGGCAGAGTCAAAGAGAAGCCGTATAGCCCTTAGAAGAGACAGATGCCAGAACTTTACCTAATAAGTTACAGCCACATGGCGATATACAGATTAATGGAAATGGGTTAATTTAAGATATAAGAGTTAGCCAGGAACATGACTAAGCTAATAGGCCTAGTAGTGTTTCAATTAATACAGTTTTGGGTCTGGCAAGCTGGGAAATGAATGAGCAACCTCCAACAACAGTCAAACAAAAAAGGATGAAGAAAAAATATAAAGTAAATAATAATATCTTGCTTTTTTCATAATGATATTTATTTTTGAAGTTATAATTACACTATTTACCCTTTACATTTTCTTTCCCAGCCTCTCCTAAGCACCCCTTCTTCTTCTTCTCTCTCTCTCTTTCTCTCTCTCCCTCTCTCTCTGTTTCTCAAATTCTTTGCCTGTTTCTCTTTAATTGGTATGATGTACACAAGTGCACGTGAGCGCTCACACACACACACACACACACACACACACACACACAAACACACACACCTAAGTTGGAAATCCAAATATAACACTCTTCTACTGTTGCTATTGTTTCAGTCTACTGAGTTTATACAAATATTTCAAATTAAAGATTAAATCTTAAAAAAGAAAAAGATGAAGTGTTTGTCAATATAGTATATCCAAACAAATTCCGCATTGATGGTTTACAAGTACAGTGATACTGAGATATGGATGCTCCACCTAACACTCCACTTTTATAGACAGGCACCTCAGTTGAAGAATCCTAGAAGATAAATTCATGTTTTTGAGAAGGTTAATGTGATATGAGACCTTGTTGGTATCAAGGTACAATTCAGATACACAGTAGATAATTCCTCAAAATTAGCAATTAGAAATATGTATATAAATATATTCCTAAATTCATAAATACAACCTGCTAGTTCTTGCTTAGACATGAATAACTGGAACTACAATGAGAAGTGTAAGAGAAATAAGAGGAGGTGGCAAATTTTTGATTTTGCCTTTTTTTTATTTTCTAAAGAATGATGGATACCTAAATTTGAGTTGTATCAGTTTGAAGACTGGAATAAGAAATAGACATGCTTTGGTTTTCATTGACTCTTTAATTTAATATTGAAAACAGTCTGTAACATAAGCATAGAGTGCTTCATATTTTAAAATGAAAACCTCACGAAACACAAAGTAATGAAAGTGTATTCAGACTCATCACAGATTCAAATTCCCCACTGCAACATGGCTCTCCATTTGCTAAGGTCTACAGTTTCCTACAACCCCATCCCGTCCACATTTAAGCCTGAGAATTTATTAAATTGAGAGGGATGTTTCCTAATGTTTTTTTTTGAGGAGAATTTCATCTCATCTCTGGGGCAGGTGCTTCTTCCATTAAGGTGCCTCTTTCACCTAAAATTTCTCAAGTCTTTTAGTCAATATAAATTTGCACTTTTAATGCAGGGAACACTGGAGAAAACCCAAAAGTTTGCATAAAACTCTTCTACCCTTGCCACTAATTGTTTTCATCAGTTGAGACTGGATTTGCAAATATTTCTAATTAAAGACAAAATCTTTCTCAATATAGTATGCTCAAACCAATTTTACATTGCTGATTTACAAATAGAGTGCTCCCCTATGGGTAGCTGACCTAATACTCTCCTTGTGCACTTAGGTGTATTAGTTAGTGAGTCCCAAAAGATAAATTTGTGTCTTTCAGAAGGTTAATGTGAGCCTTGCTGGTCTCAAGGTACAATTTAGGTTTACGGAAGATAATTCTTCAAACTTAAAAAAAAAATCGATCTGCTTTATCACAATTAGCTATTAATTGTAGCAGGGCAACTAAATGATTCTCCGAGGGTAGAGTGGAACTTTTGTGTTCTGCTGTGAATTACCTTCAGTGAAACCCGTGTGAAATATCTCAAGAACTTAATCAGTCTCAGAGGGCCTTATTAAATGTGAGTTCAGCAAGGAACAAATTTAGAAGTAACCCTAAGTAATCCCTGGATAGATGATTACAGAGTTCTAAGTCATATGTTAGATGTTAAGAACTACAGATTCATAAAAAAAAATTTAAAATTTTCAGAGTTATCCTACACACACACACACACACACACACACACACACACACAGAGAGAGAGAGAGAGAGAGAGAGAGAGAGAGAGAGAAAGAGAGAGAGAGAGAGAGAATCAAGAGACTCTCTCAGTGGATGCAAACAGTATTAGACTATTTCCCAAAGTTCATAAGTTAAGAGTAACCTTGATGTATTTGAAAGAGTCCATGAAGAATAATGCTTACATATGCCATGCTTCATTCTTTCTCCTTTAAATCTGTTTGAAAGAATAATTTATAGTCTTCATTATAAATGACTGTATATTAATCTTTGTAAGTTAATTTAGAACTAATGTTCACTTGTCATTCCTTCAGTGGAAATGCTGTTGCATTATACGTTAGACTAACAACATAGCTCAGAACATATGAAAAAAAAACAAAGCTTTTTGAGAAAATATTTTTTTAAGGAGTTCTATTTGTTTAAATGTTTCTCCACTCTAGGAAATACATCAGCTACTTAGGTGAACTTCTATGAAAGTTCTGTAGTCGCTATCCATGGTGACTTGCATTAATTTCTCTGTAAACACTTGTGGACTGTAGTTACTATTGCTTCCAGTACAGTTATCTAAAGTGATATTTTGCCCAATTCTTTCAAAAGGATTTTGTTTGAGTTTTTTCCTTTTAAAAGTCCACTTTGAATGTCAATATAAAATTTTAACAATTTCTCTTAGTATGCTACTAACGTTTATTGGGACATTGGTAAAAGGTCTCCACCAGTCATATAATTATGTAGCAAAGTTCACATGACTTGATGGTCTTTCATTGTTTGCTTTCCGTTCAGCTCATATCACGTATACAGATACTAGTCACATATGCAACCTCACAGCTATCTTTTGGTCAATAATATTCATTATTTTTCAAATTATATTACATACTATATGCTACAATGTGCTAGTTATTTTAAATGGCAAACACACAGCAGAATCGTGAATTGATTTTCATCATTAATGATCTTTTGAAGTCACATCAATTAGAGATCAATGTCACATTCCAAACTATAATACTAATTGAGTAAATATGTGCTAAGTATCTCCAAGACATCTTAATATACTCAATCACTTTTTAGGTTTTTGCCAAACTGGGGCTAACCAGGAAGATAATTATGGGAATTAACTCTATGATTGTAATGATCAAAACTGTCAAATGCAAAAGAGAATGAAATGCTAAGAATATTGTATTTTATAATCTGCATAAAAGATCTTTATAAAAAGAAAAAAAGCATTGTGTTATCTATCAATCACAGTTAGAGAATTTTGTACTTTGTCACTGAAGTTAAATCAGTATTAAGTGATTACATATTTCAAACCTATCCTTTTACATTTCCTAGAACTATATCAAATAGAGGGTACAAGTTTCTACTTAAAGAGATAGTCAGTACTTTAAATGTTCAAGGTATCTCTACAGTCTATGAATATCCATGTCATTTTTTTGAGAACAGTGCTTCTAATAACAGAGAATCAGATGAGTGTGTGGCAGAAAATAATGATTTCTAGGGAAACATTTACTCTCACTTGTCTATGTATGTGATTACTTCACATAAGTAATATTTCCAAAGACTCAAAATCGTAATCTACCTACAAGTAAGAAGTAAAAACTTTAGAGGAAAACAAAATGACAGATTTCAGATACTTTCATTTAGCATTTAACATTATATATTTTATACACATATGTATTAAAACATGTATGTGTGTGTGAATATATGTGTGTATGTAAATGTGCTTCAAAGCAGGGTTTCGCTGTAAAAGCCCTGGCTGTCCTGGACTTGCTCTGTAGACCAGGATGGCCTCAAACTCAGATATCTTCTTGCCTCTGCCTCCTGAGTGCCATAGATATATTTTAAACAATTAAATTATTCAAAATTGAATACTTTCTGAGTCAATCATCAATGAGGAGGCAGCATCGCAGCACCAAAGAGAATTGCAAGGCAGTCCATTTCACTTTCAGTCAATGTCTTTGGTTCTTTGTGAAGTTTTCCTGTTTTTGATCAAAAGGTGTTTTCATGGAGTCCCTACGTCATGTTTAAGTCTCACACTTTGTGTCCTTGAGAATCAGTCTAATTGTTGTGTATGTCCTTTAAATTTACAATGGCAATGGCTTCAGGTTTCTTAGAAAATATTTGACCTTTCATAATAATTGGAGTTAAATCTTGTCTATACTATCCAAACACAACAACTCTGGCCACCACTATCAAATGATCCCACTAAAATATTTGAACTTCAAAAGTCGTGACACTGATAATTTCACACACTATTAATTCCTTCTTATGCTTTAAAAATGTCTGTGTTCACTGCTATGTAGATCCTCCTTCTGAAGAGTAGTGACATGTGTTTCATGGACATTCTGGTTAATTCCTTTTACTAGTGTGGGAATCATTAATGGCTGAGACAGAAGCTTCCTTTAATCTGAAGCTAATTAAAAGCATTGAAAATTTATGCTGGGGAGTTATAAATGACTTACAAAAAGTATAGTTAAGTGGCAAGAAGTCAGCCATATGTGAGTTATGCATTTAGTAGACGCACACAACAGGGTGAAGGAGCGAAGGACAAAATGAAGCAACTGAGTAAACTTTAAAGAAATATGATATTTTAATGAAAATGCATTTACCATATTATATCTAGAGAGAAATTTCACACTGGGTCATGTTGTAGTTTTTTAAGTATGAAATGTGTGGTGTGAACATTCAGCTACAGGCACAGTAATTCTGTCCACCAGATGGCGCTGTTGTGTTTGTCATCTGCATCTCAACAGTAAATGATTACATTTTATTGGGCAGTGAATAGCATCAGGAAGAAATGTCCTTTTTTTCAGAAGGCATTTAGCAATCAATAATTTGACTGTGTGAAAATGAAGAAATACACAATTTGGTGAACATTTGTAAAGTCTTATTCTAGATCCTTTAACTAGGTGAAACAGTGCTACCAGCTCAATCACTAACTATCAATAGCTATCTTAAGTAGTGGAAACTACGTTTGGAAGCTGAGGATAAAGTGCTTGGTTAATCTTATTTAAACATTCTTTTAAAAATTCAAAAACTTTAAAAATAATTTTGGGCATGGGGAGGGAAGAGAAGGATGAGGGAGAATACAAAAGAAGAGATAGTAAAATTAAGGACCATATGAGGGGTAGTATGGAAACCTAGTAGAGTAGAAGCTTCCTAAAATATGAAAATATATTGAGGTGGTTATTTTAAAAGTTGTCAAATAATGAGGGAGCCAGAGCTCCAAATGGACATTTCTTGTCTCCAAATGATGTTTCCAGTATCAGGATTGGTTTACATCTAATTAAGTTTTTGGCCAAAGAGGTCCCATGAGAATTCCTAAATAAACTAAGCTATCACCAACATGACAGGAAGGCTTCATGACTGAAGACAATGCCTCCATAATTCATTGAACATGGAGATGTCAAGCTAGTGCCTTTATAAAGCTTGGGGGAATAATCAACCAATATCTTATTTGATTGAAGGTTTGTTCCTCCTGATAGAACCCATACCAGAACTGTTTTTAGAGACATATTCAGGATTTGGTTTGATTTTTATGAGTCTTTTTATCAAAAACAATGGTTAAAAATAGTTTTGTGCTCGAGGGCAAAGTAGGTTTTAAAAGCATGAAATTTGGGCTAGCAAGACTTCTCAGCTGGTCAGGTACTTGCCACATAAGCATGTGAACCTGAGTTTGGAACTTTAGCACCCATGTCAAAAGCTGGGCTTCAGCTTTGTACTGTGATCCCAGAGCCGGTGTGCTTGGGGGTGATGCATGGAGACAGGAAGAGTCTTGGTGCTTATTTGACATCCTGTATAGCAGAACCAACAGGCCCCAGGTTCAGTGAAAAGCCTTAAATCAAAAAAATATATTGAGGACGGGTGGTGCCTGACATAAGCATACTTGCTGTACTAGCATAAGAAACAATTGTCATTATTCTAATGAACGTGTCCACAGTGATGAATTTTCTTAACCATCTCCATTAGAAATCCCTCTATTTGTTTATGTCTTTGATTTGGCTCTACATGGTGTTATTGCTTTCCTCATAGAGGCCATATGTTTATGATCCTGGTACTGACCTTGTAGACTATGGTGGCTGAGATGTGTACAATATAATCCTCTTGTCATATTTACTCAGGTTTGGAAATTTCAGGCATATATATAACATATATATATATATATATATATATATATATATATATATATATATATGACTGTAATCACAGTAGTGCACAATGGAACACTGTGATGACACAATGGAGCACTGTGATGTTACAATGGAGCACTGTGATGACACAATGGAGCACTGTGATGTCACAATAGAGCAATGTGATGACACAATAGAGCACTGTGATGACACAATGGAGCACTGTGATGACACAATGAACTACTGCGATGACACAATGGAACACTGCGATGACACAATGGAGCACTGTGATACACAATGGACTACTGTGATGACACAATGGAGCACTGTGATGACACAATGGAGCACTGTGATGACACAATGGAGCACTGTGATGACACAATGAACTACTGCGATGACACAATGGAGCACTGTGATGACACAGTGAAGCACTGTGATGTCACAATAGAGCACTGTGATGACACAATGGAGCACTGTGATGACACAATGGAGCACTGTGATGACACAATGGAACACTATGATTACACAATGGAACACTGTGATGACACAATGAAGCACTGTGATACACAATGGACTACTGTGATGACACAATGGAGCACTGTGATGACACAATGGAGCACTGTGATGACACAATGAACTACTGCGATGACACAATGGAGCACTGTGATGACACAGTGAAGCACTGTGATGTCACAATAGAGCACTGTGATGACACAATGGAGCACTGTGATGACACAATGGAGCACTGTGATGACACAATGGAACACTATGATTACACAATGGAACACTGTGATGACACAATGAAGCACTGTGATACACAATGGACTACTGTGATGACACAATGGAGCACTGTGATACACAATGGAGCACTGTGATGTCACAATAGAGCACTGTGATGACACAATAAACTACTGTGATGACTCAATGGAGCATTGTGATGACACAATGGAGCACTGTGATGACACAATGGAGCATTGTGATGACACAGTGAAGCACTGTGATGTCACAATAGAGCACTGTGATGACACAATGGAGCACTGTGATGTCACAATAGAACACTGTGATTACACAATGGAGCACTGTGATGACACAATGAACTACTGTGATGACACAATGGAGCACTGTGATGACATAATGGAGCACTGTGATGTCACAATTGAGCACTGTGATGACACAATGAACTACTGTGATGACACAATGGAACACTATGATTACACAATGGAACACTGTGATGGCACAATGGAGCACTGTGATACACAATGGACTACTGTGATGACACAATGGAGCACTGTGATGTCACAACAGAGCACTGTGATGACACAATGGAGCACTGTGATGACACAATGGAGCACTGTGATGACACAATGAACTACTGTGATGACACAATGGAGCACTGTGATGTCACAACAGAGCACTGTGATGACACAATGGAGCACTGTGATGACACAATGGAGCACTGTGATGACACAATGAACTACTGTGATGACACAATGGAGCATTGTGATGACACATGGAGCACTGTGATGACACAATGAACTACTGCGATGACACAATGGAGCACTGTGATGACACAATAGAGCACTGTGATGACACAATGGAGCACTGTGATGACACATGGAGCACTGTGATGACACAATGGAGCACTGTGATGACACAATGGAGCACTGTGATGTCACAATAGAGCACTGTGATGACACAATGAACTACTGTGATGACACAATGGAACACTGTGATGACACAATGGAGCACTGTGATGACACAATGGAGCACTGTGATGACACAATGGAGCACTGTGATGTCACAATGGAGCACTGTGATGACACACAAAGTGTCAGAAACGGAGCCCATGACTGAAACTACTTGACTTACCAGGAACTGGAGACTGGATAACCCAGAGATCCAGGATAGAGAAAATACTCAGTAAATGGGTGTTTAATGTTATTCTGCTATACTCATATATCTTTGACTAGTTCAAGCATCATGAGAGAGACCTCCACAGGCAACTAATGGGAACAGATGCAGAGACCCACATCCAAACATTAGGCAGAGAGAGATTCCAACTTGGAGCGATTTATTGGGTCCTTTCCCTTGGAGCTCAGGAAACCCCATGGAAGAGGGGAAGGAGTAATTATAGGAACCAGAGGGGTCAAGAACACCAGGAGAACATGGTCTACAGAATCAACTAAGCAGGGCTCATAGGGCCTCAAAGATACTGAAACAGTAGTCATGGAGTCTGCATGGGCCTGCACTTGGTCTTCTGTATATATTATGGTTGCTAGTTTTGTCCTTTTGTGAGATTCCTAAGAGCAGGGGTGGGGGTGTTTCTGACTCTTTTGTCTGTTCATGGCACCCTTTGCTTCCTACTGGTTTGCCTCATTCAGTCTTGATATCATGGTTTGTGCCTAGTTTTGTTTTATCTTGTTACGCCATGCATTGTGGGAACTCAGTCCATTTAACCAATGGTATTTGAGGTGACTAGCAAATCTATTCTTCCGTTGCACCCCTCAATAAATTATGAACCAGGCTTTGTGGGTTATTGCTTCAGCCATGCTTTTCTGATATCCCCAGGAGGCCCACTTTTGCGAAGGAAAACAGAAGAAGCATGGATCCAGGGAAGAGGAGACAGGAAAATGGGAGGAGAAGGGGAACACAAAACTGCAGTCTGGATGTTTTAGGAAAAAAAATAATAAAATGAAGTTAAAGATAAAGAAGTTGGTGCCTGTAAATGGCTATGGTGATCTTTTTTTTTTTATCAACTCCACTACGAGTGTCTCAGTTGCAGTCTTTTTTCTTTTTCTTTTTCTTTCTTTTTTTTTTTCAAAAAGTGCCTCTTCCACTTTTGTCCTTAAATAACCTCCTAAACAGTACAAAGGTCTTCTCCACACATGTCACACCCTTGGAATGGGCTAGGAAATAAAAATAAATATGATCAAAATATATTATATGAAAAAATTTAAAACTAAATTAAAAACAAAACAAAAAATCATGTTAGTTCCAGCAGATTCCACATTCAATTCATAACATAATTTTAAAAGTGTCATGGGTTATATAAGAAAGCAGAATGAGCAAGCCATGGTCAAAGACAACTTGGGGAGGAAAATGTTTTTTTGGCTTACGTGTTAGAATCCACCATTACAGGCAATCAGTATAAGAACTCAAGAGACACGTAGAAGGAGTCATAGAAAGAGAGGCCAAGGAAGAATGGAACTTGCTCCGCAGGGCTTGTTCATTCAGCTTTCTTATACAATCCAGGGCACTTGATAAGGGATGGAGCTACTCACAGTGGGCTGAGTCATCCCAAATAAATAATTAATAAAGCTCCATAGACTTGTCT
This sequence comes from Myodes glareolus, assembly GCF_982192425.1. Classification (NCBI taxonomy): domain Eukaryota; kingdom Metazoa; phylum Chordata; class Mammalia; order Rodentia; family Cricetidae; genus Myodes; species Myodes glareolus. The sequence goes on along the minus strand of NC_142051.1, from coordinate 14,173,118 downwards.
ACAGACCAATCTGATATAAACATTTTCTCAGTCAAGATTACCTTGTATCAAAGCAAAAGTCTATATACTGATTATAAATATTATCAATGAAATCTGGGACTCATGATCTTCTGAGCACCAAAGGCTTGGGCAGGCTCATTCGCCTAGACTTGATATCTGCAGCACTCACAGGTTGTCTCATAGGCTCAGGCTGGTTTCACTGCCCACCTTCTGCTGTCTGTGTGGTCATTCCAAAGTCCTGTTATTTCCAATATTCTGTGATCTCCACTGCAACTGGTGCCGCACTGTTATCACTATTCTCTCCTGGACTTCCTTCTAAGATCCCTTCAAATACAGAGGTCTTTAATTACAAATTAGCTTGCATTTAGGGCCTTCCCTGGTTTCTCACAGAGCAAAGCCTTAGCTGCCTTACATGACCCTTCAATCTGCTGCTTTCATTCTGCCCAAAGTAGTAACACATTACCAGTTTTGCCTGCAAACCTGAGATTAAAGCCTTGGCTTCTCTGAGCTATAGCTCTCTATGATGATCCTTAGGAAACAACCCCCAGATTTCACCTAAGAAATGCTGGTTTCTTCTGAGCTCAGCTAACCATCATAGATTATCCCAGTAAAGAACAGGTTTCAGTCCAGTGGTACACCACTGAAACTGAAGTCCCAGCAGAAACCACTGATTCTTATTTCAGGTATTCACACAACTGACTAAAAAGTCATTCAGTAACTCTCAAACTGACACCTTAAACTTGACAAGCCAGGTCTCCATTACGCATTTCTCTCAGCATTATCTTTCAAATTCCTACAACATCCCACTAAGTTCTGAGCTGAAAGTTCACTGAAAGTCATCAAACTGGAAGAAAATGAACATATACTAGATGGGGTTGATAAAGGCAATAGTAGAAAGATCATGCAGGACTAGTTAATCATAGAAATCATTTGGTCTTTTTCCTTTGAGAAATGGGGACTATTGCTTCTACTTAAACATGTTGGTGATACAATGAAACTTGCCCTTTGCAGTTTTCACGAAGACTGAATGTTGGAAAAGATTAAACAGCTCAATCTAAATAAATACATATGGGGAGGTAAATAAAGGATCAAAGACAATGATTGGATTTTGTCAGAAGAAATAAAGAGTAGGCAAGGTTACCCTCATATTCAGTTGCAAAACTCACTATTTTATGAAAGATTAGGCAATAGACACACTAGAAAAATAGGCCCAAGAAGTGGGCCCAAGATTTCTCTCTCCCATAACAAAATGAAAAGTGTAGCAATTAGTGCTAATATATAGAAAAATTGATGCCATTTTCAAGGTAGGATTATTGACACATTAAATTTGAACATGTCTAGTTTGAAACGCCTACCCTGCATCTTTCTAGTCCTTGACTATAGCAATTATTTTGACAGTTACTCCAGGGAGGCAAGCAATATTGTTTTTGTTTTGTTTTGTTTTGTTTTGTTTGCTGTTTTCCATGGCAGAGGCAACTGTAAATGCTTCCATTAAGTCTTTCCAATAATAACAGCCCTTACTCCACAAGTTTGGGAACCAATATAGGAATCATGAAAACTTCTAAGTATATCTAGCCCAATTATACTTTCTGGGACTGAAGACATTACCACAAAATAAGTTTGGGGATCCACTGAACCACTATGAATTGGACGTCATCCACAGTTGTATTAATCACTTGACTTCCATAAGACCCTACTTGAATTGTTTCTTGGGTCACATATTCCATGTGTTCTTCCAGAATTGGCATCAGTTTAAACTAGTATCCAGTAGGACCCAGAAAGTCTGATTGTTTCCTGTCCCCCAGTGTACAGTTTCTCATGTGAAAGATCATAGGTTCCTCTAGTAGAAGGTGTAGAGAAAGGCGAAAAGTAAAACTCTTGGGTATTTTATCAATGTCTTTCCATTCATATAAGGGGTCCTGCAAATTGGTTCATGGGTCAAGACTGCCTTTTATCATCTTCCAGAGCAGACTTTTTTCATTTGTTTGAGAATTTTTCTGTTTAGAGATAAAACAAAAGCATAGTATTTCATAGTATATTAACAATACCTGGAAACACCATGATTGATTAGCCAGTACCCGAGATCCGTACGCATCATGGCACCATAAAAATCACGTTGTGCTACCAATTATGGACCAGGCTATTATGGACATTGCTTTGCCTGTACTGACCATTACACTAACTACTATCTCCTTGCATTTGAAAATTTAGTGCTGCTACTTAAACCTTGCTATTCCAGGGCCCAGTTAAACTCATTCCATTTAATTCACCCAACTAAACTTCTCCAAACACAGTTTCTAGAACAAGGAAATGTCAACAATGAGTCTCTTCAAATTGTGTAGAAGCCCCTCTCACCATTTTGTTTATGTTTGTGTCTCTCTATAATGTTAGACTATATTGAAAAACAATTAATTCACAAGGCACATCAGTTTCAATAACAGTTGTTTTCCATGTATTTCTTATTTTCTTGATAATAATGGAGGGCAGACTAGCATATCTTTTATCCCAATCTCAACTATTAATTAATTCTCTGATCACATATCAAAGTGTGTGTGTGTGTGTGTGTGTGTGTGTGTGTGTGTGTGTGTATGTGTGTTTCACATGATGAATATTTAGTTTTAGGAGGTGTAGAGATGAATCCAGCTGCAAAGAAAATACTTTTCCAGATAAAATAATGAAATGCAGACAGATGTGCATAAAGTCCAGTTTGTGGCACAGGAGGATGGCAGATTCAAATAAATAAACAAGGTTCAAATAAATAAACAAAGTCATTGCCAGGGAATTTCTTTCCCAGGAACAGTCAAGAATTTTCTTCCTGTTGGTCCTTCATTCAGGGTAGTCATATTATAAATTAGTAGGGATCCATTACCATTCCAACATAAAATAGTCACCTCTTTATAGACCCAAGTCAGGGTATCAAATTTCTTCCTTGGTCTGGAGTATTCTAAAATTTTTGAGTGTGGTTTCTCCGGTAAGATTTCTAGTGTGCCCTATAGTCTCAATTCATCCTGATAAATTTACCTTTCTACTTCAATAATAAGCTATGTGCCAGTCTACTCCAGTCTTTTCAGACATCACACATGTCTGGAGTTATACTCCATCCTCAAAAACATCAAAAGCTGCCTCTCAAGCTCTATCTCAAAGAAAGACTATGAAAAACTGTAGTCTTACAGATTATGGAGAAACTTGGGAGGAACATCACTTATTCACAATATGGAGATGGTTTCTCTCAAAGAAGATTACAAGACTAAATGGCTCACTCTTCATACTATATGTATAGTAAGAGCTCCAGCTACATACCAACCCTGGTTTTATAGATGGAACTTAATGGGATGTGACTATGGAGTTAGTGTTATGAGAAGCATATCTGCTCTAGTGAGGAAAAGAACCAGGCATAGAATGGATAGTGTCATTCACAGAATGAGTGCCGCAGTCACTTCAATATTTCTTATCAGAATGACAGCTCTGTGCACCAAGGGAGACATAAGGAGTCATCAGGACTTGCCTTTAGGTGGTTTAGACTATCAAGGAAGACCTCAAAAGATTGTAACAATAAGAGTTATGGCCCAGCTTGGGGAATGATAGACCAGTATCCATGGAGATATCTAACAAGGGTTAAATCATCTTTCAGATTGTGAGAGTTTGGTATCTTTGTTGATTCTATTAACATGGATCATTACCATTCTTTTCCCCCAGTTGTCTTTCAAATAGATGATCATATATTTATATTTTTCTCTCTGCATCTCAAGTAGCATCACTAACAATATGTTTGTTTATTGGATTCAGCAACCAAACTCATATCAGAAAATTGCAAGCCTAATTTAATATATAATCATGTTATTTGTATGTGTGAACCAATACTTACATAATGTAAGAGAGTAAGACTGTCAAGAAGAAATATATGAGGACTCCTGAAAACTATGTTAGGGAAGTGAATAACTTGGTAAAAATCAGGCTGATAGCTATTCAACAGAAGTTTCATGTTACTAGTCAATCTAAATGTTCTCTGCTAAAGATACAAACAGATCTCAGCTTTCTTGTCTTTAAGATCAAGTAGATATCAGTGTTACATCACACAGAAAATATTGCCTCATGAAACACCATGAGGAAAAATCACTGCTAATAAAACTAGCCTCAGAGTGCTAAGATCTCACAACAAAAGACATGCCTGAATTTCTGAGGCATTAAGATGTTTTTAAAAGTGTGAAAACATAGTATTACCTCTTTCACAAAACACTATAAACTATATGAAATCTTAGTTATGAAGGAGTAAATGTATGTTAAAAACATAACATTTTATAATACTCTGTGAACTACCACTCTTTCTAAGAACAAGATCATACCTACTGTCCTGAAGCAATTTCATTTCTTAAATTCATCTTATGACTCTGCTCCATCTTGCTCTAAGAAAGAAAAGTGTGTTTCTTGAAAAAAATGTTTCCTTTCAACAGCTGAGTGCTCATTTAAACACTGCAACTTTCAAACAAAACAAGTAATATTTGCTTTTGAAATGAAAATTTTTAACAATTAAAAGTGGTTCACATTTTAAAAACTACAATGTGAAGAGTAAAGCATAAAAACACACAAGTATTTATGGAATATTTCATGAAATAAGGTGTATAGCTGCAAAAGTATTATTGCTTACTGTACATACTCTTTTGAAATTTTGATAATCACACATAAATTAACTTTATAGTCGCTGATGTATTTTGATCAACAGTTAAAACTTTTCCTGCAGAGAAGGACATGATTCTGAAACTTTCTTTGTTTCACAAGTTAAAGAGGACACCTACACAGTTGCATATTTCCCTTCTTGTCCACTATTTATATGCACCAAAACTTCTGTCTGAAACATAATCAGATAAACAAGCCATTTTGAAAATAATAGAACTGCATTGCTTTTATTCAGCAATCAGTCACAAATTTTCTCCCATGATCTCAAAAAATATAGTAAGCTACTCAAAATTTTAAAAGTATAAATACCTGTTTTATTACTAATATTCAAGTGAACAAGTAAGACTAACACATTTATGTTTAGATATGGCTAGAACTATTTGTAAAATATAAATGGTAAAGGTCTTAAAATAAATATTTTACATACAATATTTTATAACAATTACCATACATACATGCATGTATGACATACACAAGTTTTATATATGTATAATATACACAATATAATATAATATTACATATTATAATATATAATATTACTCTCTTACATTATGTAAGTATTGGTTCACACATACAAATAACATGATTATATATTAAATTAGGTTTGCAATTTTCTGATATGAGTTTGGTTGCTGAATCCAATAAACAAACATATTGTTAGTGATGCTACTTGAGATATATATATATAATATATACTTGAGATATATGTATATATAATATATATATTAACAATAATGGATAAACTCTGCTACAACGTTTTTGATTTAAAATTTTATTACATTTTATTTATTCATTTTTGTCAGTGAGTCTATATAGAAGATAAAGGAGCACTGTTTTTGAAGGAAGTCAAAGAAAACCTTGTGGGAATTTGGTTCTGTCCATTTACCATGTGGGTACAGGAACCACACTGAAGCAGTAGGGAATAGCAGTTAGGGTTCTAATCTGCCAATCCATCTTGTTAGTTGTTAATTTTTTTAAATAAGATGCATGCTAAAATTTAGAAAGATGTAAATAAAAATATTAAGAAATATCTGTACTTTGGTTATAAATTACCATAAAAAGAGAATAACAGAATAATGTTTCCATGAAGCACACATCAAACATGATATAAAATAAAAGAGAATCTAATAGTTTTGACTAATTGGAATTTTAAAATTCATTTTGTTTTGCATGCAGTTTTACTGTTGGGAATCAAAACCATGCTCATTCGTCTTGTGCAGTCCTTCTACAATTGAATCAATTTCTAGGTCATGACGAGAATTTTAAAGGACAAAGAGATGTAGAAAAATAAGCTCAATTTTATTTGATTCACACTTAGAGGAAAGAGGAAGATGAGTTTTAGGGGGAAAACAGCCTTTGAAGATTCAGGTTACACAACTGTGATCATAGCTCAATAGTAGTGTGTTTTTCTAGCATGTGCAAAACTCTAAGTTTAATTCACTGCTCCCCACACACATAAACTTTGCTTCTAAAGAGCAAGAATTTTCTGTGAGATGTGAAAATGAATAACAAAACAAGGAGAGGCAATTGAAGCAGACTTATCTTATATACTACTGGTGTTATTAAATCTTCTTTCTTTATTTCCTTCATAAAGTGAAATGGTATAGTCATTTCTTTGAGAAAGATGTAATCTTGTGTATTGTATTAACGAATGCCGTTTTCACTTGCTGATTCCTCAAGGTGTAGATAAAAGGATTCAGAAGTGGAGCCACTGAGGTATTGAGCACGGAAATTCCCTTGGAAATAGATACTCTCTGCTTGACTGAAGGTTTAACATACATGAAGATGCAGCTGCCATATGAGAGGGATATCACAATCATGTGAGAAGAGCATGTAGAGAAAGCTTTCTTCCTCTGGCTGGTTGAAGGGATCTTTAGAATCGTCATGGCTATGTAGGTGTAGGAAATTATCACCATTGCCAGTGTGAGTAAGAGTGTTACCAAAGCCGAGACAAAGCCCATCGTCTCCAGGAGCTGCGTGTCTGTGCAGGAAAGCTGCATGAGCGGGGTGGTGTCACAGTAGAAATGATCAATAATGTTGGAAGCACAGAAGTCAAGATTCAAACCTAACAAGAGTGGTGGAAAGATGACAAGGAAGCCAGCAAGCCAACAACTGAGGATCAACTGCACACAGACTTTATTGTTCATGATGGTCATGTAGTGCAGGGGCTTGCAGATGGCCACGTAGCGGTCATAGGACATGGCTGCCAGCAAGTAAAATTCTGATGCTCCAAGTAAGAAAGCAAAAAACACCTGAATGGCACAACTGTTATACAAAATACTTTTGTCCCCAGTTGCCATAGTAGCAAGCAATTTGGGGATGCATGTGGTAGTGTAGGAAATCTCTAGGAAGGAAAAATTCCGAAGGAAAAAATACATGGGGGTCTTCAGGTGAGCATCCACCAAGGTGAGTGTGATGATGACCAGATTGCCAGTGATGCTGAGCAGATAGGTAAGAAGCAGGAAGACGAATAAGACAACTTTCCACAGCGGGTCATCAGTCAAACCGGCTAGGATGAAAACTGTCACCTTTGTGTGGTTCTTCATTGTGGTCCTCTGGCTGTTAGCTGGTCTAAGTGGACAAGAAAGAGGAGGGAGGTTATCACTCCAGAAGTATGCTAGTGATAAGTAGTGTTGAAGTACCCTTGTCATTGAGAAGGCAAGGGTTCAGACAGCAACACAGTACTCATCAATGATCTAAAGAGAGCTGTGCCAAGAAAATGGTAGCTTATAGCTTTATGGCATCTGGACAGAAATAAGGATATTTATTTTTGATGTTACTCTAGAATAATCTCTATGATGGTGTTGTCTGTTCATCTCTTTTCAGAAAATAAATTACCAGTAAATTAAAGACTATAGAAAGAACAGCTGTTTTGTTTCTTGAGTATGTAACTGAATTAGCATGGTAAGTCATATTTCCTGTTCACTTAAAGAACTTTAATTTGCTATATATTAAATATTTTCAAAGAAATCCAGTGACATTAGTCACTTGAACCACAGTGGTCTATTATAAAAAAGAATGGAAAAAAGAAAGAGGAGCTAGAGAGAGGAGGAGGGAAGGGAGGAAGAGAAAAAGGAGAGGGAAAGAAAAAAACCATCATTAAGATCAATATGCCTTTCTAGGTTATGCAGCTTATCCAATTGAACTGTCTGATTTTCATTTCAATACTTTCATGGAGGTGATGCAACTTTAAAATTGAAAACAAATCACTGTGGTAATGTTTATATTTCTATTGAATTCAATGACTTGAAGAAATTTTCTTTACAATTTCTATTGCTTTGATTTCTGCTATCACCATATATTTTTTTGAATTTTTCTTTCAATACCACTTCATCAGGAACAGTTTGTTACTACCAGTGTCTATAATAAGTCATTGTGGTTTCTTAAGATTCTAGTACCAAAGAAAAAAATCTTAAGCAACAGGTACACCAGACAAAAGATATATGTAAATAGAGTTTAAGGGGGCTGAATGAGATGGGAGGATTAAAAAGTTGTGTAGAATTCTGATATAAGGTATCTAGAAATGGGAAATAAAATTGAAGAGAAAAATTTTAGAGGAGTGTGTGTGTGTGTGTGTGTGTGTGTGTGTGTGTGTGTTTGAAGCAAATATGACATTTTTAAACCTTTAAGTTTTTCCTTATGTACTTCTAAAGCTTACATGTTCCTGGATCATCTTATGAAGAAATTCACAAGGTGAGTAAATGACCTACAAAAGAGGAGAACTATTTGATAAAGTTAAAAATTACTTTATATATAAAAATTATGATATATATAATATATAAATAATATATATTTTGAAAGTATTGTATTATCAAATAACATGACTCAAATTTTAGTTGACATGTTTCCCTCATAGTAATATTAAAATTTCTAGCTGCTATTCAGTTAATAGAAAATTATGAAACTGGAGATATGATAGAGTGCTTGGGTAGTATACATAAGACTTTTGCCTTTACAGCAAGATAGAATGTCAGGGGGAGAGGAGAAGAAAAGAAACAGTGGTAAATATGAGCAAAGACAGTAGGAAGTGATGTAGAAACCTATATATATTGAAATGGCACTATTAATAAGCAAAATTACATAGATTTATATAGCAAGTAAATTAGATTTCTAGCATTAAAAGTAATAATATCTCCTGGGGAACTTCTAATCTGGGATCCTCACACATAGATCTTCACACATGAGGGGCATGACTTTCTACAATATTATTTTTTGTCTTAAAATATTATGGTAATTACTTAATCCTCTAATGTATAGATTATTCCCAGGAAAGGTCACAGGTAAATAAAAAAAGATATCCAAAAACTTACTTCACATAATTTCATGAAAATATTTGGAGTCTATGACAGGTCTTAGAATGAGAAACAGAAATGAGAGCAAATATTCCCAGAATACTGAGGAAAACTGAGGCAAAGTGAAGGGTGAATCCATAATCTACTGAGAAGCAATGAGGAGCGTTCTGCTGTCAGGACTGTGCATACCAACACAGCCGACACACATGGCTAAAGAAGAACACCATTTATTGGACATACCTTCACATTCAAAGAGTCACAAGGGCATCTCTTACAACTTCCTTTGTGTACATGAATGGCCGCAATGGCAATAAAATGAAGAAATTCATGTGTCTAAACCACAGAAATCACAGTATCATTAATTAAGTTCATTCATTTACCTATGTGAAGTGACACATACCAAGGATTCTACAAAATTCTCTGAAAGCAATATTCACATCCAAGACAAATCTTTGAATGAACTTTGAATTGTATCACCCATTTTGAGTATTAGATTAATTAAAATGGAAACATTTTTAGCTGTAATTATCACAACAAAGGTCTTACTTTCTCTATTAAAGTTTAAAGGTGATCAAAACATATCAATCTTTTCATAGAAAAATTTAAATGAATTAAATATACATAGGAGACAGTATTTCTTAACTTTTGCAAATGATTTTATCTTTATGAGTTCCAAGAAATAGTGTAAAAAGTCTAAAAGTACAAGTATTTATTTGAAACACACAAACACATGATAAAGTGGTAACGATACCAGCACAGATGTGCTTGGACCAGACTCTTTTTGGACTAAAATGTTTGATCAAGTTTATGAAAAGAGATACTGCATTCCTCTCTGAATGCATCTGACACTAAACTACAAGTTAGGATGTGTTTTGCTCACCTATTGAGACAACCCTGTAGGCAATTTTCTTAGCAATTGTTTGGCAGACAGACTTTGTGTTGAAGTTCTCTTTTTACTGCAGTGATGTGGTCCTTGCATTGAATCATTTTCTACTTATTGTCCACACTGCCGTATAAAATGAATCAATCCTTATCTTAGGAAATTTTAATGGGCTCACTTTCTGAATCAACATTTAAAGAAAATTCTCGTGAGAATTTGAGATTCATGACAACATTTCCCCAGGATTAAGCACTTCTCCTGTTATCCAAACGTACTCCCCAGACAATCTGTACTTTAAAAAAGAAAAAGACAGAGAATTCTCAACAGAGCAGTGTCAAATGGCTGAGAAACAATTAAAGAAATCTTCAACATCCTTAGCCACAGGGAAATGCAATTCATAACTACTTTGAGATTCCATCTTACACGTGTCAGGGTGCCTAAAATCAATAACAAAAGTGACAGCTCATTGTGGAAAGAACAAAGAGCAAGGGGGACACTCCTCCATTGCTGATGAGAGTGCAAACTTGCACATCCACTATGAAAATCAATATGATGTTTCCTCAGAAAACTGGAAATTGATATACCTCAAACTATACCACTCTTGGGCATAAACCCAAAGGACACTCCATCCTATCACAAGGACACTTGCTCTACTATGTCCGTTGTGATGTTATTCATAATAACCAGAAAGTGGAAACAACCTCAGGTGTCTCAACTGAAGAATAGATAACAAAATGTGAAGCATTTACACGATTGAATATTACTCGGCTGTTAAAAATGACATCATAAAATTGCAGGCAAATGGATGCAGCTAGAAAAATAAATCATCCTTAGTAAGGTAACCCAGGGCTGGAAAGACAAATATGGTATACATTCACTTATAAGTAGGTATTAGCTGTTAGTATATGATAATCAAGCTACAATCCACATACCTAGAGAGGTTAGATAAATTCAAGGGTTATAGGGGGAAGGATGGATCTTCTGGGAAGGAGAAATAGAAAAGCTTCTGAGCGTGGATTGGGGTCAGTGGGAATGGGAGCTGGAGGGATCAGATGGTGGGGGGATGAAGGGAGAGACTGTGGGGGACAGACAGCGGGACTGGGAGGCATTGTGTGTGTGTGTGTGTGTGTGTGTGTGTGTGTGTGTGTGTGTGTGTGTGTGACAGTGTGGAAACCAAGTGCTGTGGAACCTTCCTGAAATACACGAGGGTGATACGGAATCTGAACTGGTTATCTTTTGTAGTAAGGCAAGGCTTCCAGTGGTGGGACTGGGTTACATTCGGTTGAGTTATTGGCCTTGGAGGTCCTGTGAAGACCACTAAACCACCCAGGCTGATGCTAGGACAGAAAGTCCCTCTCTGAATACTGGAAGCACACTTCCTCATCAAGGACAAATTCTACATAGTCCACAGAACTTAGAGAGGTTGAGCAGGTGCCAGCTTGGAGCCTTCACCCCTAAGTTCCAGTCTCTTTGGAGGGGAAGGTACTTTTCAGGCTACAGAAAAAGAAACCTGGACACTAACCAGTCGCAAAATTCTCCATCTACAATTTACCCTGCCTGAATGGTTTGCTGGGGCAATGGTAGTGCAGAATTTGTAGAAGTTGGCGAGCAATGTTTGGTTTAACTTGAGGGCCCTGCTACAAGAGGGAGTCCATGCCCTATCCTGCCTGGATGGCCAGAAATCAGAGACAGGATAGCCCAGAGACAGAGTAGAATCAAAGACAACTGGAAAGAAAAATAGAAAGAAATGATTCCTAATGATATTTGGCTACACTCACAGCTTAGTGTCTTGTTCAGTCATCATCAGAGAGGTTTCCTCTAGCAGCAGATAGGAGTGTGCACAGAGATCCACAGTCAGACATTATGAGGAGAGAATCTAAACTGAGGTTTCTACCAGGTCCCTAGAAGATGGGGGAACCCATAGGAAAAGAGAAAGACTGTAGAAGTCAGAGGGGATGGGTGATATCACAAGACTATGGCCCACAGAATCTACTAAGCAGGGCTCACATGGGCTCACAGAGAATGAACCAGTAAGCATAGGTCTACACTAAATCCTCTCCATATATGCTATGGCTGTCAGCTTGGTGTTTTGGGGGATTTCTAAAAGTAGTAGTGGGTGTATCTCTGACTCTTTTGCCTGCTTTTGAAACTCTTTTCCTATTGGGTTTCCTTGTCCAACTTCAATATGAAGGCTTTCACCTAGTCTTATTGTATCTGGGATGGACAGGTAAATGAGGGACAAGTTTATTTTTACAAAGCTTAATTTAAAGTGGAAGTCTTTAACTCCATTTGTCTGTTTTCTGTTTCTCTACCAGAATACTCTAGATTTTTTTGTTTATTTAGGGAAGATATTGGTATAACAATGTGAGAAAACATGTATGTGGCAAACTTCAAAAGTTTAGTGTATATAAAGAAAAATGATTTTATTTTGGTTCAATTTTCTGAAGGTTAGGAAGTCCAAGATCAGGAGCTTGTACCCTTTAACTCGCAACAGAAAAGGCAGAGATAGGCATTGATTCTCTCTCAAGGAGCCACTCTGCTATCCAAATATGTTTCTCTAGACCTCACCTTCCGTCAGTGTGCACTGAGGAACTAAGGAGAACAAAATCAAGTAGAAGATCTATCTTATTTCCTTTCTGGAGACTATGCCAGCAGGATGCTAGGGGTTTGCAGTTAGGAGAGTGAAGAATACATCATTACCTGAAAAGATCATGATGCAATCTTAAATTAAAAAAATATGTTCTCATAGTCATGTACTGCTATATTCTTGATAGCTTGCCAACACAAAGAGTTGAGAAATATTTTACTACAGACAATTGTTTCCACTGGGCACATGCATTAGGAACTGAATGAGATGGATATTGCTATTTCTTTGCTGAGCAGGTTGTGCACTAAAGCTGCCAAACTGAAGATATTCTAGAGAATGAATTTCAAGGGTCAGAATTGTTAAACCCTCTACCAAAATCCTGACAAACACTGATTTGTAAGTTTCCTCTGTGTGAAACTATGTCACCTAAAATTTTATTTAAATGGAACTTATTCCATTAGTATACTTCTGTTTAATCGTTCATTATTTTATTGGCCAATATGTGTTTAAAATTCATCTATGCCTTTGTATTCCTAACATTTGCTAAGCTGCTAACAATTCCAATATATGGGTATATCACAGGTTTCATCTTTTACCTCTTGAATGCTATGAATTGCTTTTGTCTGTTATGAATAAAGTATTACCATGGATAATACTTTGAGAAAAATGCATTCTCAAAATATTTATAACTAATAAAGATATGGTTTTTGTTTGTACAGAAAGATTCCATTTACATTAATAAAATTACTGTTTTTTCACCAAGAGTGACTATCTCATTTTGCATTAAAAATGTTATGATCAGAAATCTTTTCTACACATCCAGGTATTCAAGCCTTGGTACCCAGTTTGTGCTTCTATTTTAGGGCAATTCTGGAAACCTAAGGAGATAAGATCACCCTGTCATGAGATGAGAACAAGGAGAGAGATTTCTTTCTTGATTGAGGGAGCCATTATAGGGTTAGTAGAAACATGGCTTTAGAGAAATTCCCAGGAATCCAAATGGATGACCCCACCTAGGATCCTGGGCAATAGAGAAGAGGGGCCCTGATCTTGACTTGCCCTATAGTCATATTGACGATTATCTTAAATATCACCATAGAGCCTTCATCCAGCAACTGATGGAGGCAGAGGCAGAGACTCACATTGGAGCACTGGATTGAGCTTCCAAAGTCCAGTTGAAAAGTGTAAGGAATGAGAATATAAGCAAGGAGGTCAAGACCATGATGGGTTCACCCACTGAAGCAGTTTGCCTGAGCTAATGGGAGCTCACAAACTCCAGCCAGACTGGGAGCAAACAAGCAAGCATAGGACCAAACTAGTTCCTCCGAATGTGGTTGACAGTTGCATGGCTGGGACAGACTGAGGGGCCACTGGCAGTGGCACCGGATTTATCCCTACTACATGCACTGACTTTTTGGAATCCTAGTTTCTTTGGATGTATACCTTGCTCAGCCTAGATATAGTAGGGACAGCCTAGGATTTTCCACAAGGCAGTGTGCCTTACCCTCTCTGAGGATTAGATGGGGGTGGGGTGGGAGGGTATGTGTGGAGGGAATAGGAGGAGGGGAGGGAGTGGGAACTTGAATTGGTATTTTTTAAAAATCTAATAAATTAAAAAAGATCACCCTGTCACTTAGGGAAGGTCATTGAGGGTATCTAGGTCTGTTACATCTCTAGATTCCATTTGCACCCAAATTTCTGCTTTAATGAATTAGAAACTCCTTCAGCTCCTTACTAGTATAGAGCACCTCCTCAAGGACTTTCTATCTCGCATCTGGGAGGCTGCTTAATCTTAAGTCTGGTTATAGATCAAGGGGCAATACTGAAGGGCCCTAAGAGACACCAGTATTTTCTTGTCTGGCATCTCCTTTAGGGAAGTTTACTGCTGTGTGGTTGACAATGAAAGACTAATTCCCACAAGAGGCAAGGGTTGGAATACATCCTCTGCTAAGGATGGAGAGACTACTTCTTCAAGTGGTATAAGCCCTTCAGAGTCAGAATGTACAAAGTCCACAGCTTCAGCAGGGTCTTCCCACGGATCTCCATCCCAAGTTACAGGATCGCGTCTCTTACCAATCAGTGTCCTTACCTTAACACCTGACACTCTGTGAGACTGAGACTTCAATTTTTATTGTAATTCAGTCAATCTTATGATGAGGTTACAGGTTTGATATTCCACAATTTGAGTTCTATGGCTGCTGGAAAGAATATTTTCTTCCCTAGCACACGTAGAAACCTTTAGATTGTTTACACACATCTGGATCTGGGCAGCTGTTTCACAGAGTTCACTCTTTTTCCTTTGCCACTGTATCCCACGATAATAGAAATTGGTTAATTTTATCCTTAAAATCATTCTTTTCAATTGTCAGTTTATTAAGAAATGGGAAAGAGGCAGTTATCATCATTGCTTTTCTTAGTTTTTGATAAATTGTTAAAAGTTTTATATTCAGAGTCACTGAATTCCTTATTCTATGCATCAAGCCTTTTGAAGATTTCTAAGCACAGGCTGTCAGTGTTCTCATGCTACCTGGGGAGTCTTTGGTAACTGTAGGTTTGTCAAATTCCCAAACCTGCTTAACATACTTAAAAACTCATCCTTACAATTCTGTTTCATTAGATCCATTTCTGGCATCATAGTCTCTGTTAGGGTTTTCTAGAAGAACAGAACTGATAAAATATATGTATTTGATATATAAGAGTATCTTACAGGCTGTGGTCCAGACAGTTCAGAAATGGCTGCCTCCCAAAGGAAAATCCAAGGATCTAGTACTTGTTCAGTCAACAAGTCTGGGTGCCTCATCTGGTCTTCAGTCTTCACTGGAATTACAAAGGAGTAGACTCTAATGCCAGTGAATAAATGAACTTTCCAAGAGAGTCAAGGAAGCAGCAAAGAGCAAAAGCTTCTTTCTTCTTGTCCTTTATATAGTCTGCCACGAGAAGGGGTGATATCACTTGAAGTTGGTCTTCCAACTTCAAGTGATGTGGATTTAAGCTGTGTCTTCCTACCATAAGTTATCTGAGTAACTAATAACTCTGTTACAGGTGTGCCCAATGCCTTGGGATTTTAGTTAATTCCAGATGGATGTAGTCAATTTGACACCTATGAATAATCATCACACAAGTCAATTCTTTACCATATCACCTTTTTCTTAATATGGTGAATAACAATTACAGGAATACCAATTATATCAGGTTAGTTTGTTTCTTTTTCTTTTTTTGGTGACAATGTACTTTCTTCATCCCTCCAATTTAATTTTCAATTGCCAAATTCCAAATTCAAATGCTTGGCACTTACAGAAATTCCTTACAATATTTCTATAAATTAGCACTAGCCAACAGGTAGCGAACCGTGGCATGAGATTTCTCAATCTTCTAAAATCAAGCTTTAAGCAAGATTTCATGTTATGAATAATTTACTTAATACCTTACTAGATCTAAAGAGAAATACATTTTTGATTGTGTTTTATTATATTTCTGTTCCATGAAGCAGTTTTCTAACAGTTATAAAATGATGAAAGTCATGACATATGGATTCAAAGTTAAAAACTTAAACAAACTAAATTTAGTACTGCCTTATAATCCCAGAATTTCAAGAGACTGAGGTCTCTTGAGGAGACCTCATGAGGAAATTCATGGACTCAAGTCCCAACTGGACTACAGAGTGAGTTTAGTTCGAAGAAAAAAAAAGGAGTAGACTTAGCTTGATTGCAGTACACCGTCTTAAACTGAGTTCTAAATACCACAAAAATTTGAATGAATGAATGATTAAACAAATATACAGTTCTAGGTTTGTTAGTATCTATTTGTTCAGATTGAAAACTATAAAATAAACATATTTGTTAGGTTATCAATGCTTCAGTAACAACACAGAATAATAAAGGATTCATAGAGTTGAATAAACTCTCTGCACAATGGAAAAAGTTTCAGCTGCTTGGCGTAACTAGTCCACTTGTCTGAGAAACTTCCTCAGTGTTCCCTTTCGAAAAGCTTCTTTCACTTCCTTGTTCCTCAAAGTGTAGATAACAGGATTCAGAGCAGGGGTGACCACAGTGTACATGATAGCAGTAGCCTTGTCAGTGTCTGGGGTGTGTGAACTCTTGGGTTGGAGGTAAGTGAACAAGGCAGTGCCATAGAAAAGAGAAACGACTAAAATGTGAGATGAACAGGTGGAGAAGGCTTTGTGCCTGCCAGTTGCTGAAGGCATTCTCAAGATGGTCAGAAGAATACGCACATAGGAACAAAGAATGAAGAGACAGGGACTCATGATGAAGATCAGGGAAACAATAAATAGTACGATTTCATTCTGGGAGGTATCCACACATGCCAGTTTCACCACGGGCATGATGTCACAAAAGAAGTGCTGAATGTTTCCTGCTCCACAGAAAGGCAGAGTGAAGATCCACGTAGTCTGTACTGACTCCACCACTGTCCCGGTCATCCAAGACGCCCCAGCCAACTTCAAGCAGACAGAAGGGCCCATCCGCAGAGTGTAATGAAGTGGGTAACAAATAGCCACAAAGCGATCATATGCCATGGCTGCCAGCAGACAGCATTCTGTCAGTCCCAAGATGGTGAATACATACATCTGCGCTGCACAGCATCCCACACTTATGGTCTTGGACTTCACCAGGAGGTGCACCAGCATCTGAGGCACCACACTGCTGATGTAGCACATTTCCAGGAAGGAGAGGTTGACCAGGAAGAAGTACATGGGAGTGTGCAGGGAAGGGGTGGCCCAGATCACACAGATGATGAGGAGGTTTCCTCCCACTGTAAACAAATAGATAACCAAGAACACAAAGAAGAGGACAAGCTGCAGCTCTGCTAGAGAAGAAAAGGCCACCAATGTGAATTCCGTGCAGAGAGATAGGCTTCCATTCTTCATCAGCTCAGAGGCAGACATCTGGGAAGACAGCAGAGCAGGCAGATAGTTCCAAGGGACACAATCAGCAGCCACGGGTGTCAATCACCCTCAGCAATGGAACTCATCCACTATCAGCGTGCTAACAAAAGAATGGAAACACCTGGATGTGTATGAGACAAACAACCCATCAAGTGGATGCATATTTCTGGTGTGAATCTTGTATTATTTTCATAGAAACTTATATAAAAAGGTATCTAAGTTAAGAATTCCAATTTCTACTTAGTAATGCACACAAGCTCTTCTACAATTGACATATAAAAGAGTTTCAATTATAAGACCATAGAAAATTAAATAAGAGAGTGTCTTGTTCTGATTATCTGACCTTTACAGTCATAACAAGACTCCTCTCAAGTATCCATCAGAAAGTTTATTCCAGTCACTTATTTAGTACTTACCTGCATAATAATGTAATTTTGACTTAAATAGAATATGCTAATGATTAGACAGGCAAGACCCACAAATAAAAATAAGGATCTTCTTTTCACCCTGCATAAATTTGTTCAGATTATTGTGGCTTGGATGACTGCCTAGAAGCTTTTTCTTGCTATTGGTATTCTAAGTGTTCTAAAATGCCAAATGACAACATGAATCTCAAGCACAAGTAGTGTTTTTATTTTTATGAGAGACCATGGGGATTTTATCCCTGTACTGTGTAATTATGTTAGTCTCAGGAGGAATGTGTTAAGACAAAACAACATACACACACACACACACACACACACACAAAACCATGTTTCTTGTGTAACTTGGGTTTTGGATCTTTTAGTATATTTCCAGAGGTAATCTATTATTTTCAATGATTTCACTGAAGATACGTAAAGTAAAAGTTTCTAGCTGACACCCATGATTTGCTTGAAACTCTAAGGGCTGAACCATAGCAATTTTTATGAAGGTCTATTACAAATTTTTGCAATACATATTTTTGCAATACAATCGAATGTAGTTTAGAACACAAATGGAGTCCGCACAATCCACACAGACATTCACATCCCTTCATTATCAATCTTTTAGATGGAGAGCATAAAAGGTGGGCATGACCAATAAATATTAAACTTCCCATTGAATTGAGTGGTGCATTTAAAGGAAACATGTTTTTTTTAAGCTCGGTCCTGCCTCATCTTGATGTGTCATACTTTGTTCAAGCTTAGGGGATGCCTACCACTTTCAAAATGGAGACAGAGGAGGAGAGGATGGGGAGGGAGGTAGATGGGAAGATGCGGAGGAGGTACTGGGAGGGAGGAGGGACGGGGAACTGCAGTTTGTATGTAAAATAAATGAAAAGATGTTATTTAAATTAAATTTAAAAGTAAATGAACAACTTGAGGTCTGGTATCACAGCCCATTCGGTAAAGGAATTTGCTGTAATATCTTGATGACCAGAGTCAAATCCTTCAACTTCATATGGTAGATGGTGAGGAGGTCACCACACATGCTCATGTGTACACAGTACACACACACACACACACACACACACATATACACAAACACACAACAAATACATATCTATATTTACAATATTTTTTTAATTCAAAGTTTATGCATTGGCTAAAGTACATTTTTCACTGACAGTCAGTATTCTCGGATCTTATCATAAGAACTAAAAGCAAAAGAAAGGAGGGTTGAGAAACCAAGTTTGAAGGTATTATCTTGCATAAATCTGCTTTCTACTTCTACAACAATCAACAACAACAAATACTAGAGTTCCTATACGAGAAAAGTCTCAAGGCAGAGAATAATTCAAGAAGGGAAGGAGGCATGAGCACATCTATAGATAGGTAGATCTATAGATAGCTACACGAGTTGACATGATTGGATAACACAAGATTTCTACAAAATTGACTTATAGTTTAAGGAGACTGAGACATTCCACAACAGACCATCTACGCCAAGATGTTGATATTTTGGCTTGGTTCCACCCCAAAGGTCTCAGGTGTAGAAAAATTAGTCATATAGTTTTTCAGTATAAGACTGGAAGTCTGGGATTCTGAGGCTATAATCATAAATTACTGAATCCATTGATCTTGGAGCTTTCATACACAAGAAATTAAGAAGGGTGTATCCATGCTCAAAGAGATTCCCAGGTTGACATTTCAATATCAGATTTCTATCTCTCTGGGCTTTCCTCAAATTTAGATAATTATAATTGAATCATTTGCCCACATTGAGTATGGGTTCTCTCTCTCTCTCTCTCTCTCTCTCTCTCTCTTACTCTCTCTCTCTTTCCTTGCAGTACACACACACGCACACACACTACATTGCTTCCATTATTTTAAACTTTTTATTTATTTTATCCTTTTATCAAAACTCAATTCTTTTCTCATACAATATATTCTGGTTACTATTTCCCCTGCCTCTGCTTCTTTCAGTTCCTCCCCATCTCCTCTTCAATCTGGACTCTTTTTATTTATTTCCTTAAAAAAGAACAAGTTTTTAAGACATAACAACAAATCATAGCAAAATAAAATAAAATAATATTTTAAAAACCGCATCATGTTGAACTTGGACAAGACAAAAGAGCAGAAGGAAAAGAATCCCAGAAGCAGGTACAAGAATCAAAGATCCACTCATCCACACATTAAGAATCCTATAAAAATACTAAACTGAAATCTATAATATATACAAAGAAGACCTAGTATAGATTTGTGTTGTCCTGTGTTTGCTGCTTCAATCTCTTTGAGTTCATATGAGCTTTGCTCACTTAATTTAGTGAGCCTTGTTATCCTGGTGTCCTCTATACCCTTTGGCTCTTACCCTCTTCTGTCTCTTATTCCACTGAATTCTCTGAGCTCTGAAAAGAGTGATTTGATGGAGACATCCCATTTATAACCATGAGTTACAAGGTCTCTCTCTCTCTCTCTCTCTCTCTCTCTCTCTCTCTTTCTCTCTCTCTCTGCACAATCTCTAGCTGTAGGTCTCTCTATTTGTTCTCATCCTTAGAAGACATAAGTGCCTCTGCTACTGACTGAATAAGGAACTCATCATATATATATATATATATATATATATATATATATATATATATCTCATTAGGAATCATTTTATTGTTACGTCTTTTAGACCAGTAACATTTGTTTTACCCTATGCCCCTGGTTCTTGATAACCCATGCATATTGGGCATAGGTTCAATCTTATAGAGTGGGCCTAAGTCATATCAGACATGGGTTGATTACTCCCACTGGCTTTGTATCACCATTACCCTAGCATATTTCAGCAACAGGACAGATAACAGATAAAAGATTTTGTGACTGGATTGGTGTTTACATTTCTCTTTTGGTAGCCTAGGGAGTACCTTCCTATACTAAAGGCATTAGAATTTAGGGGTGAAGGTTCTATGTAAGCACCATCTCACCCTCTTCATAGTTGAGTTGTGTGTGTGTTGTCTTCAACAATGGGATCAGTTCATGGAGAGACACTTGTTGTCTTGGCAATAGCCTGGGTGCTGGAGAAAGTCATTTGTTCAGGTCTCATCTTTTGTGAAAGCCAATTTGTTGCATGGAGGAGGGAGCCACTTATACTTCATGGCTGCCCAGAACTGAAATAATCACACAGAAACTGTATTAATTAAATCACTGCTTGGCCCATTAGCTCTAGCTTATTATTAGCTAACTCTTACATCTTAATTTAACCCATCTCCATTAATACATGTATCACCACAAGGTCATGGCCTACCAGCAAAGTTTCAGCATGTTTATCCCTGGTGGCGGATTCATGGCATCTCTCTCTATCTCTGCCTTCCTTCTTATAGCAATCAGTCCAGTATTCCCTGCCTTCCTAAGTTCTGCCCTATCGGCAGGCCAAGGCAGTTTCTCTATTCATTAACCAATAAAAGCAACACATAGACAGAAGGACCTTGATGCGGAATTTCCATGGGACCCCTTTAGCCAACAATTCAATTGGATGTAACCAAGTTCTAGCACAGGAAGCTTTATTTGGTGACAAGAGAAGGCCAGCTGGGACTCTGTCTCCCCCATTATTAAGAGACTTCATTAAGATTGCCTTTTTATATTTTAGGAATTTTCTATGGCACTATGTTTCCATACCACCCCTCAAATGCTCCTCAATTCTAACTGTCTCTCCCCACATTTCTTCCCTCAACTCCATCTCCCCTACCCCTACCCACCCAATCCTCCTGTTCCTATTCCTCTGCTCCATAAAAATTATTCTATTTGCCCCTACCAAGAGATCATGCTTAGTGAGATAACCCAGGCACATAAAGATAAATATAGTATTATTAAGATATTATATATTATATATAAGTGGATATTAATTGTTAAATAAATGATAACCAACCTACAATCCATAGACCCAGAGAAAGAGATGTAGAGGAAGGGACAAAAAGTTACACCTAGATCTTACCTAGAGGAAGGGACTAAGTGTTACATGTGGATCTTACCTTCTCAGTCTCCCAAGATTCACACAGATGATTCCTTTGCAAACATCACCACAAATAAACCTCATAATATCACTTTGCTATGTTTCAAGACCTTCTTAACCAGCCAAACTGGTACTTAATATTAAGCATTACATGACCATACCCTAATATTAAGCATTAGATATCCAGGCTTTCGGCTTAGACAATAATAATGCATGCATTAATCAGAAATAATACTATATAGCGTACGATGATAAACCTCATATTAGCAAAATGTTACTAATTCCTGTTGACATAAATTCAATAAATATGATGTTATACAACATAAGAACAAGAAAGGAATAAAAATAAAGATTAAAACAAGTGTGTATGAGTGTGGGTCATTTTGTGATACATAATTTAGCCATTTAATCAACAAAACAGTTCAACCTTTTCTCAGGATCTCCTGAAGCTTCAATCTTAAACGCAGACCTCAGTATAGTGAATTCTTATGAGAAAAATTGGCCTGATCCAAGATTTCATTTTTTTTCTTCCACTGTCCCTCACCTGTATTTCCAGAACATATTCTTTGAATTACTGTTGCAAATTAGAATGGCCAAATAGTTCTTCCGAACATATATAATACTCTTACTGGGTCACATTTTGACATCACTTTTAGGTCCGTCAGTGAATTGAATCCAGTTATATGTCTACAGAACCAAAGAGAGGTAAGTGGTGTTAGCTTTTGAGGTCAACCAGCTAACAAGCTTCTCCGACAAGGCAGAAGGAATCTTCTCTGATGATATCACTGTGTAGAAATGCTTGTGTCTCAGAGAATGGGAGTAGTATAGTCGCTTCTGGCAAATCAGCCTCAGGAGACCGTAAAGGGTCTGGTCCATGTTCTGGGCCTCTGGAAGTTCTTGTCACATGCTTTACATCAATATTCAGAATTTCATTGTTTCTCAGCCTGTGCTTGGCTATCATGACAGCCACTTTCCTATGCTGAGGGCTAGGCTTTATTTGCAGCTCAGCAAACTATGTGAATAGGGCCTCATTTTGACTTTCAGCAATTTCAGGGCATAAAGGTGAAAATATTCCATTTTAGGATACAATTATAAACTCATTTCTATTGTCCTATTATCCCAACTTTTACAGTTCCTTCTCCCCTCCACCCACATAGCTCCTTTCCTCCTGGCTTCTCAAGTTACCCCACTTTATATACTCAAATTAAGCAGTTCCTATCAATCTACTTTTTATCACGTGACTTCTAATCTCTTCCGTTCAGTGGGTCTGACTTCCTCAGTTTCTTGCTGAAGTTCCCTGCATACCTAAATTCATCTCCAGTTTCATTCTGTTATCAGAAGTCCTCTCCTGCCTAGCTGTTGGTCATTCAGCTCTTTATTAAACCAATCAGAAGGTGCCTTAGGAAAGATACACCTTCACAGTATACAAAAAGATTATTCCACAACAACTGGTCTTATGCAAACCTATGCAAGCATCTATTGCTGGAGAGGTCATTTATCCTACAGTAGAAACTACTACGAGCATTTTCAGTATGGTTTTTAACTGTACTCTAAACACTTATTATACCCACAGATAAGAGTAGTCCTTACTCCTCATCAAAGAATCTTCATTTTGCAGCAGACAGAGGTTACTGTAGAGATGTATTTTTGGTCAAAATGCAGAGAATAAGTTACCATAAAGTGTCTGACCATGATCAGTTCACCTGTAACACAACCCACACCTAAGGTTTAGGGACTATTGCAGAAAGACTATAGGGGCTGGACCAGAGTATCCATAGCTAGACTGTGTCTATTAGACAAAAAAAGCAGGATGTATCCTTGAAATTTCAACAATATAGTTGCCTAAATAAGGCCTGTATAACAACAATATCAATTGACATGCCAACAGTTAAGAGAGAACAATTTTGCAAGGTCTCACTTCTAGGTGAAGATCTGTAAGGTATTATCTGCTCAGAGAGGGAGAGTCAGTTTTCCCCAGAGATGATCCTCTTGGTAGGTTATCCAGTCATACATGGTCAGTCTTAAATGCATATACATACAACACACAATACTAAATGGATTCAGTAGGTTTAAAGATATGTCATGAATCTGAAAAGGAATTATGGAGTAGAGAAAGGAGTGATTGACAACAGAGGCAGGAGAAGTAGAAAAGATGTTAATACAGTGTGCTCTCCTATCAATTCAAAAAATAAAAATATATCTTAAAATTCTAATTTCACTTATGTGAATCCAGAGACAAAACATGTCTCTGTATTACTTTATCTATTATTGGTATCACTTTATTTCTTGATAGTAGTAGCTGCAAAACTATAAAACACTATTATTTTGCTTCATTTTTCATTAATATTTGAGTAATATTAAGGACTGTCAAATTCCTTGCTTATTATTTTATCTATTTGTTCTTTGCAATGCTTATGTTTAAACTAAGAATATTGGCAATTCCAAATTGTAATTTTTTTTCAAACATGGGTTTCATTATATACCTCTGACTGTTCTGGAACTCGCTCTTCATACTTTCCTGATCTCAATCTCACAATGGCTTTCAATTACTGGGATTAAAGGCATACAATACTACATCCTGCTGTGTAATTTTTTATATGCATTTATTTTATATATCCCTGAAGCCAAGCACACTGTGAGGTAGCAACATCTCCTAGGTAGGTGGTCCTGTTTTATATAAAAATGCTAAGCATGAGCCTATAGGTGAGCCAGAAAGTAAGCCACCAAACAGCATTTCTTCAGGTTCCCGTCTTTGCATTCTTGCCTTGAGTTCCTACACAGACTTTTGCTTTTGGTATCTTCTGACCTGGCAGTATATGCCAAATAAACCACTTTCTCCCCCAAGAGCTTTTGGTATTTTATCATAACAACCAAAAAGAAACTAAAACGATCTGGAAGCAGAGCTTGTAACTGTTGGACTTGGGTAGTTAGCTGAGGAAATTTTCTAGCAAGGTGATGAAACTTATACAAAAAGTGTCTGTGTGTGTGCTGTGTGTGCTCTGTGTGTGTGTGTGTGTGTGTGTGTGTGTGAGAGAGAGAGAGAGAGAGAGAGAGAGAGAGAGAGAGACAGAGAGAGACAGAGAGACAGAGAGACAGAGAGACAGAGAGAGAGTTGAGTCAGTAAGAAAAAGGAATTAGGACTTGATAACTTAGGGAATTCCTTATAATACTAACAAATTAGAAATGACACAATTGGTTAGTTATTTTGCTTTCTGGTTGTCATGCAGTGAACAGCTGTGCACGGCCATGTGTTCCCAGTCATGAAGTTCTGCCTCATTACAGACCCCAGAAACAACAGCGTTATGTATATGATATTTTAATCCTACCTTAAAGAAACATTTTAGCTTTTATTTTTATTCCTGTACATTATTTGACTTTTAAATGAAACTTCTGGGTTCATGCAGAGCAGTCAAAAAATTAAAGACATATCCCCAGTTTTAAATTCTCAAGTATAAAATTTTTATCTACTTTACATGTTTAAATGATTTTTACATAATACTTTGGATGAGTTTATTAGGTATTTAAAATAAAAATTAAAAGTCATGTTCTAAGCATGTGCTCTAAGCTTATATAAATACTGGCTCTTATTTTATCTCACAATAAATGTGAAAATGTCACAGAAAAAATTGAAATATATATTCTTCACATAGTTTTAATGTAGCAATATTTGTAATACCCAAGAGTCCCATAACAAAGAAAAGTATTATTCTGAAGGGTATATTAAAATGCAGTCATAAATTGCAGAAAGCATAATCAATTCTAAAAAAGTGATCCACAGTTCTCCTTGGGGGTAAAATATTGTCTGATTAACAATAGTCCTTTACAATGTCCCTGGGATCATTTCCCCAAGGTTAGTTACACTTTTAAGTATTATTACTGAAACATATTCATCATATAGTGCTAAAACAAAGCAGGTTAGTCTGTCTAAGCCTTTTGCTTCATCAAAGACTGAGCTATTGAAAATTTCAAGTTCTGTCATCATTATTCTTTGAAAAATTGGTTGGACGTCTAATTAAAGGAGAAATGTCAGCCATTAGTTGGTAAGAAATATCCTGAGATTTTCTTGTAATTTCTTTTGACCCCTACTTCAATTTTTAAACATATTATTTTATATTTTCACCCACTCATTGTGGAGACATTCTAAGAAAAACAATAAATCAGTTAAATTACAGAAAATGGATTAACTTTGTCATGCATTAAAATAAAGCAAATGATGATGGAACTCATACAAATGATGATGTATTTCCTGGAAAGTCATGGAATGCTGAAAACCAAAGTATTGCTGAAGCAAAAAGAAGCACATGGCCTTTAATCATACAAACCTGTGCAGTTCAGACAAGATATGTGTTCATATGCACATAGATTTGTTAGAAGTGCTACTAGTTTTACAGAAATTCTAAGACCCTCAGCCTCATAATGTAGGTTCTCAAAGGTTTGCATAGGTACTTATCACATAACAACATTGAATCAAATTATTTTATGAAAAAATATAGTTTTTTTCAAAGTCAACTAGAATGAGAAATAAAAATTTATTTTTTGTGTTAAAAGATCAATTAATTGTTTAGTGTGTCAGAAATAAATGCCTCAGCCTCACTAATATACAGCTAATTAAATTAGAACCCAATACTCTACTGAGAGAAAGAATGTATTTTGTGGATTTTTATTGTTTATTTATTGTTACTTATTCTATTTAAGATGGTATATATATTGATAAAATTTTTATATGCCATATTTTGACCTTTTTATTAGAAATTATCTAAAATATGACTTGTGAAAATCATACCAGAATCACTGAGTTTGTTCTTCTGGGATTTACAAGCAACCCTGGCATGCAGGTCTCCCTCTTTGTTTTATTTCTGGCTATCTATTCGGTTACCTTGCTGGGAAATTTTCTCATTATCACAGTTACCAGTGTGGACCATGCTCTTCAGACACCCATGTATTTCTTTCTGCGAAACCTATCATTGCTTGAAGTTTGTTTCACTCTGGTCATGGTGCCAAAGATGCTGGTAGACCTAGTGTCAACAAGGAAAGTCATCTCTTTCGTGGGTTGTGGCACCCAGATGTACTTTTTCTTCTTCTTTGGCAGCTCTGAATGTTTTCTCCTCTCTATGATGGCTTATGATCGCTTCGTAGCCATCTGTAACCCTTTACGTTATTCTTTCATAATGAATAGGTCCCTGTGCTTGTGTATGGCCATAGGTTCTTGGATGTCTGGTGTTCCCGTGTCCATGCTACAGACAGCTTGGATGATGGCTCTTCCTTTCTGTGGGCCCAATTCAGTAGACCATTTTTTCTGTGATGGTCCTCCTGTTTTAAAACTAGTTACTGAAGATACAACTACATATGAAATGCAAGCACTTGCATCTACCCTTCTCTTTATCATGTTTCCATTTTCTCTCATTTTGGTCTCTTATACCCGCATTATTGGGACCATTTTGAAGATGCCTTCCGCTACTGGTCGACAGAAGGCATTTTCTACTTGTTCATCACACCTTATTGTGGTATCCCTCTTCTATGGAACAGCCAGTTTGACTTATCTAAGACCCAAATCTAACCAGTCTCCCGAAAGCAAGAAACTTGTGTCTTTGTCTTACACGGTCATTACACCTATGTTAAACCCCATCATTTATAGCCTAAGGAACAATGAAGTGAAAGGAGCAGTTAAGAGAACTATCAATCGAAAGGTCATGAAGAAGTTGGATGCCTTATAAGATCCTCCATGCGGAGTATTTCTAAGCATAGTGGAGTGCAGTATCCACCCACACTTCAGGGAAAGGGGTAGATGGTTTTTCTTTTTTCCATCAGAATCACGTCACTCTTGGGCTCCTCCCAGGCCATCCATCTGAGTCCTCACAAGAAAGAAATGAAACTCTCAAGTTCAAGCTTTTGAGGAAGAGATTATAAGCAGACCATTTAAAGACTGTGGGAAAGTTTATATGATTGCCACTTAGGTTATGTGATATAAATTGGACAAACTTTGGCCTGAAGTGGTGTTTTTATTCACTGTGCATATGCAGATGTTCCTCAAGACATGATAAATAAAAAAGATACAAGAACTCTGCAAGCAGAAAAAGAGTCATAATCCCAGTCTTATTCTGTTTTTATTTTTTAAAATGTATGACTGGCTTCTGTTCTTCCCCACACCAAAGCTGAAGTAGAGAGTGAAACTGTCTTTGACTCAGCATATGAATGAAGTCCAGACTTTAGGGGATCGATCCAGGTGGAAAGGGTAAGAAATATGATGTAGAGTAAATGTAAATACACAACACAAACCACTGTGTGATCTATGGCTAGTGAGACAGAAGAAATTCAGTGTGGTTTAAGTTATTTTTATTATATAGATTTCCTGAAAAATGAAATTTACAGATACAATGAACACATGATGCAAACTCTTAATCTGAATTCCATACTATATTGAATCTTTCTAAAATAAATTATCTTAGAATTTAATTTGTTTATATAATTATGGACATTATGTTTCAGAGGCTAAATTCAGCATTAGTTATTAACTAATCATCTGCTTCTATAGTTAAAATAAAAATATTCATATCACACCATGCAGAAAAAAGGAGAACAGAAACTTGTTGCAAGACAGGCTAATGTCCTTGGCACAAATGTCATGGGAGTAATCAACCACTTTTTAATCAGATTTAAGGCTTACTCCATGAGATGGATCACATAACAGCCAGTGCTAAGGTGGCTAATAACCTGAGAATAGTTAGATCACAAGCTTAAGGGAAAATCTGCCACTCTTATTCTGGTAAATATACAAAATAAAACGATTCCTAAGGACACATTGATGTGGCCACAGATCAGCACCTTGCTTGTGACGGACTCGTTCAGCCGGACACTGGGACCAACAGCACAGGGTCTTAGGAATAGGTGGGTAAGGAGTGAGAGAATGGAAAACAGACACAAAATTCAAAGAAATTGTATCTAAATGCATCTTCACTAGTCATGAGACTTAGCATTTATACAGAAAATAATTGCTTAACAGCATGTATTGTTTTTTCACGATAATTCTTAGAATCATTATATCAGATACATGAAAATAAGATTTTATCAGAGAGATGTCCCCGGTTGGTCATGCTAGACATGGCTTGGCATTAGTTTTGATATAAATCTTTATCTAGGCTATGAATTTATGGCATTTTGAGCTAAGGGCAAACAATTGTGATTAATAGTAACACAATCTACAGTCTTTTTTTTTATATTTTCACAATCTATGTAGAAGAATATTTTTTCTTTTTACTTTTCTATATTTTCAACTCCTTTTAAAACCTTCCTCAAAACCAATCTCAAGATGTTACAGACATTTATCTCGCTCCTCTGTCCTTATCCCATCTTTGCTAAATTTGTTTTAATTGTTTAAGTTTGCCTTTTTTAATTTACTAAGTACCAGATTAAACCTAAAAGCCTGTTTGCCTTCAATGTTAACCCATCTTTCTCCATTAACATCATATACTCCTGTATCTGACAATATCTCATCAGTAGACACTAAAACTTAAACATACTATCTTCCCTTTCAAAGAAACCAGTCCGTATTCCTTAAAACATAAACAGGTAATGTCAAAAGTACAAGGGCTCCAATACAAAAAACACAACAACATACCCCTTTTCTGGGAACACTCTTCCTTAAAGTTTGTGCCACAGCCTATGTGAGAGATCACACAGACTCTGCAGGAGGTGAAGTGACACTTGCTCATCAGAGAAGCAAAGGGGAATTAGCAAAGAGACCCACGACTGGACAATGTGCAGAGTGAGAGACTTTGGAGCACTCAGTTCTGAATAGGATGTCTTCATCAAACTCATTCTTCTCTCAAGGATCAAAGATCTATGGGAAGAGGAAGTGGAAAGATTGTAAGAGCCAAAGAGGATGGATGACACCAAGAAAACAATGTTTTCCAGACTCATCACTGATGTACGTATGAACTCACAAACATAGCAGCACACACAAGATGTGCCCAGGTTCAAACCAGGCGGCATCCCACGACCGAAAGGTGGAAGTAGATTTGTGATTCCATAAATACCGAGGACTCTGCAATTGATACATGCAAGCAAGGGAAATCAGTTTTCTGTAAAGGAGTATCATTGATTATATCAGTCACGCTCCAGGACAGACTCAATGCTTAGGAGTAGGTGGCCAACAGAAGAAATTCCGTGTTTGGGGATTTTGTTTTGGAGTTTTTTGTTTATTTTTGGCATTTTTTGGTCTAATTGGTTTTGTGTTTATTTCAGTTTCATTCTTGTGTTCTTTTCGAAAAGGAGAGAATGAGAAAAAACATAAAGTTCGATAGGTGGGGAGGATCTGGGTGGGGAAAAGCACTATCATAATATATTGTAAGAAAAAACAACTAAATTAAAATAGTAGCAATATTACAAATGTGATTTACTGTGATAATACTGTTGAGGCAAATCAAGTGATAGATTCTATTGAATCTTAGTTTTTCATTAGAGAAAATTAGTACCAAACAGTATAAATAGCTTACTGAGAAATGACCATTTCTCAATTCAATTCTGTTCTACTTGAATTTTAAATATGCTATATTAATGTTTAAATTATTCCCTTTATATTTTTATTGTGATAAAGCTACCACCTAAATTAACTTGATACTGAAAATAACATACATTTTCATTAAAGTTTATATTCCACTGTGTATATATACCACAACCCTTCATGATCCGTTCACTCATCGATGGATATTTTCACAAACAAAAACATGGCTGAATCTGGAAATTATTATATTGAGATAACTCAGACTCAGAAAGATGTATATTATGTGTCTTTGTTCATATATAAATCATATATTCTAGATTTTACATACATGTATTGATCTGAAGATGAATGTGAGACCTGGTGGGGGAAGAATATTGTGGGATAGGAAATAATCAAATGTGTGTGATTTAGTATGGATCTTGGTATATTGATACAAACTTAAGGTCAGTTTTGTTATATGTATGTTTCTGCTCTTGATTAAGGTATTTTGTTTGTGCAGATCATTTAAAAATGCAATGTATTATTAAAAATTATAGGTTAATAGATAGTCATCTATAATACTCAAGGTCTTATGCATGTTAGGTTTTCTAGATGTACAGAAATATATTTCACATGGATAGTTATTCTTTAAACCTTTTAAAGACTTACAGAATATGGCAATTAAAACGTTTTAAGAATTTAAAACTTTTCATGACAATAAGACACATCTGCTCCTGGTAGCATTAATCTGCTTCAAGAGGATGATGGGCATCAAAGAGGTTTCTTATGGAGTTTGCTAGCAATTTGGGCAAGAAACTGCTCTTTCCTGGACTTTTTGATGTTATGTCATATGAACTGGACATGCAGGACCCACAGGAAAAAAACTGCTGAAGTTGCCTAAAGAAGGTGGGATAATCATTCAGGTTTCCTGCTTTATGAAAGAGTCTGCGAGACATTTTGCAGGACACAGAAGAAAGTGACTTCCAAACTGCCAATATAGGTGGAGCTGTCTTTGAAATTTCCTGTTTCATGGAAAAGTTTGCTGGATATAGGAGACTTTATACATACACACCTACACACACACACACACACACACACACACACACACACACACACATACACACACACAGATACACACACACACACAGAGAGAGAGAGAGAGATAGGCCTGTATGCTAAAGATGGTAGCCCCAATGTTACAGAAGAGCTTTGGGTGACTGTCCAGGTAGCAAGATGTCTCTATCAATTCTAGACTTTTGGAAGTTGCTTACAATGCACTCCCTGTTAGCTTAGGTAACATTTTATCCTTCTGGAGTCTTTGATGGAGTTGAAGGATAGATAGTTACAATTATAGTTTTTCTTAGTTAAGATAAAAGATAAAGGAGATATAAATATCGCAACTATAATTCTTGCTTGATAACTGTTTTGTTGTATGTAATCTTGCTATGTTAAAGTTAAAAACCTTCCTTTTAGAAGGACAGAAAAAGGGAGGTGATGTGGGATTCCCCAGTGTATGCTGTGAATATCGTTGGTTAATAAAGAAGTTGCTTTGGGCCTATTACAGTGCACAATAGGAAAAGGTGGGAATTCCAAGCAGATAGAGGAAGAGAAAGAATGCACACTTAAAGAGATGCCATGTAGCTGTCACAGGACACAGATGTATTGGAACCTTGCTGGTAAACTGCAAGCCTCATGGAAAAAATAAAATAATGGAAATGGATTAATTTAAGATATAAGAGCAAGCCAATAATAAGCTATAGTTAATAGGCCAGTGATTTAAGTAATACAGTTCCTGTGTGGTTATTTCAAGTCTGTTCAGCTGGGAAAAAATGGAAAGTAGAGTACTGCGGAAGGAAAGATGTAGGGTGAATGGATGTGGAAGATGGGAGAGAGGAAGGTGGGAAGAGACTAACCAAAGGAAATTATATATGAAAATTACATTCTAAAGCTTGTTTTCTCATATGTTAATTAGAAAAATGAATATTAAAGAAAACAGAGATAAAATAATGATATGAGCCAAATTTAATTTGGAAACTCAGTGCAAAAATATATTGGATTAAATTTGAGTGATAAATGATGATATTTTCACCCCTGTAAACATCACTTAATGTTTATCTTAGTGTTTTCAACCAGTAATTATCATCTACCAAGCTTTGTCAATTTCCCGGAAAATGTATAAGTTAGAACAAATTTGTAATTTGTGATGAATTTTTTTTTAAATTTTTTGAGACAGGGTTTCTCTGTAGCTTCAGAGCTTGTCCTAGAACTAGCTCTTGTACACCAGCCTGGTCTTAAACTCACAAAAATATGCCTGTCTCTGTCTCCCGAGTGCTGGGATTAAAAGTGTGTGTGACCACCACCAGGTTTTGATTTAATGAGGTATTTACTAACTGTAATGGAGAAGTTGAGATTGGAAATGTATGTTCTTTAAATTTTTCTCTCCTTTAATTTTTAAAATACTAAGAGGGTTCAAAGGAATTTTCCTTAAGGTTAGGCAAAATTCTGTCACAATGATTTCTATCTATATGCAGTTTGTGAACAGGATTTGGGATTGTAAAATAAAATTAGTATGGCATGAGTATTTTGAAATGTGTGTTTATGTCTAACATGATAACATGTAGATAACGTGTGAAAATAAGAATGTACTTAACACATAGCAAACAATATCTCAATGTAATATCAAAAACTTACAATGCATACTTCATATCAAAATAGTATGTTTTTATATATGTATAAGTTACATACTGACTGAACAACAAAATTAATTCCTTTATGTTATATGCAAATAAATATATTAGCTAGTCATGTACCTACTGCATATTTAGAGATTAGGGATGGGGAAATGTATACTTTGAGGCCCACAATACCTAGAATTTTACATTGATTTAACTTAATATATTTCACCTAAACTGAAACTTCATTTGTCTAGAGCAATAATTCTCAACCTGTGGGTTGTAATCCCCAAATGGGTCACGTATTAGATATTCTGCATAACAGATATTTACATCGTAATTCATAACAGTAGCAAAATAACAATTATAAAGTAACAGCAAATAAGTTTTGGGTTTGGGCTCACCACAGTATGAGGAACTATACTAAAGGGTCACAGCATTAGGAGAGTTGAGAATCACTGTTGTAGAGGAAGTAGAGATGGATCAACACACACAATAGAGATGTTTCTGTTTGATTGTCTTCGTTTTTCATGCTCTCGTCTGTTTACAAGTATCACCAGTGACCCAAGCTAAGATGTGTAAGAATAATTGCCCGATACTAGTATTGATTAACCCCAAAGCGATTGTTTTGATTCCAAAGCAATATCTTTTATTACACTTGCTATTTTTCTTTTCTTTCCTTTTCTTTATTGTTCTCTCATACATTATATTCCTCCCCTTCCCCAGTCCCTCCCTCAGAATCCCCTCTGCCCAGAACCACTCCCTTCATCTTCCCTGAGATTTTGTTTGTTATGTTTAGAATGATTTATTCCTGTTTGTAAGCACCATGAAAATTATGTTCTGCCCTAGAAATTATATCACTAGGAGGGGCTTAAATCCATTACTTGTTTTTTTTCTGATTTTCAAAGTACTTTAAAACTAACTTTATTTTTAAATAACTTAGAAAACAGTAGGCGTCCTTGTGGCATTTTCATACATTCTTTTCTTTTCTCAATGGCTTCATTCCGGCTCAAACCCTTCCAACCCCAGGATTTCTCCTCCCACTTAGTTATCATATTTCTTATATCTCTTTCCCCACCCCCTTAAAGCCCATCCCCCAGCTTAGGACTCTTTCTAGTTTTTAGATCTATACACACTTATTCTCACATAAATAGCACACGTGTAAATATCAGAAGTTAGGCTGTGTTATGAGAAGGAACTGTAATATTTGTCTTTCTGAACAATTTGTCTTGGGTTATCTCCCCTGATGGATGTATAGGCCGATACCACTTTCTTTCTATTGTGAATAGAACAGTAAAGCTTAATTTTTTTAAAAAGTACCTTGAGCTATATATTGTGCAATTTACTGACTACATTTTATTTAAATGTAAATACATTTTATTTAAATTTTCTGCCTATATTTTGTATAATTACATATATTAAAACCAATTAGAAACAAAAGGTAGGACAAGGTCTTTGTAGTATCCTTTCCCAAGACCCACATAGTATATTTTAATCATATTGTCCCTAGCTTTCTTTCTGAAAACATTTTTCAATATGATATTGATGTTACACATTTCCTAAATATAAGTACAGTCATAAGCCATTGAGCTACCTCAGTGGGTAAAGGCCTGTGCTGACAGGCCTCCTGGGCCAAATCTGATTACTAGCATCCACATACTGGGGTGAGAATACCAACTCCTTCACATAGTTCTATGTCAACCATACCCCAAAATAAATATAACAAAAATATAAAAATAAATTGGTTGGAGCATAGATGATTTTAAGCATATCACAAAAAGGTCTTTTGCTTGTTTGCAATTTAAATTAAGATACTAACTATAGCACAACACCATTTGCTAAGCTGATGTCAGAAGTCAGTTTGGCCAGCTTTCACACGAATGATCTTTGGAGGGGAAAGAAAGTCTAGATTCGAATTCAAGCTTGCCGGTTTTGTCCATTATTAAGGTATTTGCAGGCTCTAATGTGAATGAATTCAGGTGTTCTATATCCCTCAGGACTTCCTTGCTTATAAAGAATACCAGTAGTTATTTTGTGAATAACAAGTGGTAAATGTTCCTAAGTTTGCTATTACTTTTTAATGATAAGATCGTTTTTACAACTTTGTAGTTACAATAGAGCTACTGATATACCCTCATTGTGTGAATATTTTTTCCTGTTACAGAAAAATAACCTGGATTCTTTGGCTGATGTACTATCTGTTTTTAAAAGATAATTTATAATTATTTGTCTCATTTATTGGATAATGGTATTTTTAATCAAAGAAATTTTAAAAGTCCTCATGAAAATCAGAGTGACACCATTTCTAGTTTCTTTGAAATGAACAGAGTTAGAAAATACAGCAACATAATCCACTCATTTGTCTATTTTTATAACTGTTTTTCTAAAATCTATGAACTAACATGAAAACTTCACTGTCAATTCTACACTGAATTGGTCTAACACTTTCTTGCAGTATTTCTTTCTTGCCTATTATGATGTGACACCTGCCTTCTAATGTCTGCGCTTTATTAACCAAGCTGGCTGATACAAATTATGCATAAGATAGTTCTGGAATTGATATTCAATGCCACTGTACTAGCAAACTTAACTAACTTCAGATAATATGAGATATTTATATATCTAAACCTCATATCACAATGTCATAACAATTACTTAAGTAATATCTCTCTACCTTTACTACTCTCTACTTAAATTACCTTGTTCATCAAAGAATATTTTCTTCTGTTTGAAAGACTATTATAACTTTAACAGTTAATGCTAGAGTAAAAATTTATGAATAAATTAGGTTTTTTGTAAGAAGCAAAAGAGATTAAATTAAATCAAAATTAATATTAAAGAAGTTTATAATGAATATAGGAAATCAATGAAGGAAAAAAACCTAAAGAAAAAATAAAAAGCCAAATTTATTTTCTTCTAAAAATATCCAAATGTTAAGTTAGGATATTTAATTTAATTTAAGGATATTTAATTTAATTTAATTTAAGTTAGGATTGACATTAATGTTCATTGATAGTTTCCATATTCTAACTCTTTAAAGGGACAAATATATTCAATTCCCAAATATTGTTTATAAATGTTTGCTTAATTTTAAAGGGGGATATCTCTAGAGATTTACATTAATATGAATCCTGTTCTATTGATACAAATTTAAGGTCCATTTTGTTATATGTGTTTTTCTGCTCTTGATTAGGATATTGTGCTTGTGCAGTTCATTTGAAAATGCATAAATAAGAAATATTGGTTAATAGATAATCATCTATAATAGTCAAGTGTGTAGTATGGTATTTAGGTTTTCTAGATATATAAAGAAATATTTCAGTTAGATAGATATTCTTCAGATCTTTCAAAGACTAACTAAATAAGGCATTTAAAATGTTTTAAGAACATAGGACATTTCATGACAGTGAGAGACATCTGCTATTGGTAGTACCAAGCTACTTTAAAAGGATGATGGGCACTGCAGAGGCTCCTTATGATATTCACCAGCCATTTGGGCACGGAACTGCTCTTCTTGGAGTGCCTTGCTTGACTTGCAGGACCCAAAGAGAAATGAGTACTGAACTTGCCTAAAGGTGAGATGGTCCTTCAGGGTTCCTGCTTCATGAAAGAGTCTGCAAAACATTCTACGGGATATGAAAAAAAAGGGACTGACAAACTGCCAATATAGGCCAGACTGTCATTGAAATTTCCTGCTTCATGGAAAAGTCTGCCAGATACTATGATCTGTAGGCTTAAAATATTGGCCCTAATGGTACAGAACTTTGGGTGACTGTCCAGGTTGTTGTAAAAGGAGCAGTGAGCCTCCTCCCACTGCCTGGCTCCCAGCTAACTTTACCCAAAATAATTATATGGAAACTGTATTCATTTAAACACTGACTGGCCCATTATATCTAGCCTCTTATTAGCTAACTCCCACATATTAGATTAACCCATCTCCATTAATGTGCATTGCCACTTGACTGTGGCTTACCAGCATGAGTCTAACCAGCGTCCGTCTCAGAGAGGAGAGCCATGGCATCTGCCTGACTCTGCTTTCTTTCTCCCAGCATTCTGTTTGGTCTACTCCACCTATCTAAATTCTGCCATATCAAAAAGCCAAGGCAGTTTCTTTATTTGACCAATGAAAGCACCACATAGAAAGAAGATCCTCCTACGTCACAGGTAGTGAGATGTCTCTGTCAATTCTAGAGTTTTGGAAGTTGCTTACAATGTACTTTCTGTTAACTTAGGTAATATATCTTTCTGCAGTCCTTGATGGAACTTAAAAATAGATATATTTATATTTTTCCTTAGTTATGATAAGAGATAAAGTAAATGTAAATATTGTAACTACAATTTTTGCTTGATAACTGTTTTGATAAATGTAATTTACTATGTTAAAGTTAAAACCTGACTTTTATTTAAACAGAAAAGAGGAGGTGATATGGGATTTGCCCCTGTATGTGTGAGTACCATTGGTTAGTAAAAAAACTGCTTTGAGCCTATAGTAGAGCAGAGCAAATAGAGCTAGGCAGAGAAAACTAAACTGAATGCTGGGAGAAGGAAGGCATATTCAGAAGAAACCGTGTATCCCTGCTGGAGCCTGACAAAACTTTATCCCGTAAGCCACAGCAACGTGGCAATACACACATTACTAGAAATGGGTTATATTAAGATGTAAAATTTAGCCAGTGAGAAGCTAGAGCTAATGGCCCAAACAGTGATTTAATTAGTACAGTTTCTGTGTGGTTATGTCGATACTTAACAGTCAGGAACAAACAGCAACCTCTTATAAGGAGATAGCTTTGGGCCACCACCTGGGTGCGAGGAACTCAGGTCACCAGCAAGAGTAGCAAGTATTCGTAACTTTTGAGTCATCTTTTGGGCCACAATCAAATCTTAATTGTGAAAATACTTTAATCTGATTGAAATTTTACAAAATAAACCCCAAGAGAATAAAATTATACATGAAACTGAAAAATAGAACTTAATTTTTCTTTCCAGGGACACCAAGGTTCCAACTTCAAATCCTCATGTCTACACAGCAAAGAGTTATCTCCCCAATCATAAATTTATTTTTGTAACAGAGAGTTTATTGAGTCAATGTGGTGTAAACAAAATGTTGCATGCATCAGCATTCATTTCAAATATGTTTACACCGTGCACATATCTTGATGCTGTTTTAAGAAACAAAAGAATTTCAAAGATTTTTAATTTTTTAAAAATTATGACAACATAACATTCTGAAGTGGGGATTAAACTAATATACAATAATATTCATATGAAACATAAGATTCAATTAAATTATACTGAGGATTCCAGATATATTCTAATTACTTTAAAACTTAGAGATATAACAGAAAATAAAGTTCTTTTCTCACTTAGTGGAATAAATAAGATAGGCAAAACTTAAGCAGCGTGTGTGTGTGTGTGTGTGTGTGTGTGTGTGTGTGTGTGTGTGAAATCTAGAAGTCTTGTGAACAAAACAAAAACTGCCGCTCTGTATGCCATTCATTGTTACAAGGAGAGGGTCCTTTGTTTGTCCCAGCTGCCTAGTGAGCTTAAACCTGAAATAACCACACAGAGGTCTATATTAATGATAAACTGATTGACTCATTAGTCGGGCTTCTTATTAACTCATATAACTTATATTAGCTCTTTATTCTTGTCTATGCTAGTCACATGGCTCACTACCGTTTTCAGCGGGGCAGATCACATCTTTCTTCTTCCGTGTCTGGACAGGACTGAGGAGGAATGGGCTTTCTCTTTCCCAGAATTTTCCTGTTCTCATTGACCTACTTTTACTTCCTGTCTGGTTGTCCCTCCTATACTTTCTGCCTGGCTACTGGCCAATCAGAGTTTATTTAAAATATAATCGACAGAATATAGACAATTGTCCAGCACCACTTCCCCTTCTTTTTTGTAAACAAGAACATCCATAGTCTATTTTTTGGGAATGTGGGTGTAGTTATCCAGGCTACTTACTGCTGGTGAGGGGTGCTGATAATCTTATGAAGACCTAAAGAAAATTTAGAATTATGATCAAGTCCTGACTGGAGTATCCTGTGAGTCTTGATCATCTCAGAAAGCAATCTTGAATTTGTTCTGGATGTAGAACTCAGACATCTGGGCCATCTGTTCCTACTGGATATTTCTTAGGTGGTCTTCCTTAATCAAATCTGATTTTTCTTAATTCAGAATGAATTCACAGCATCTCATTTCTGGTGGAAACAAAAGCAAAACCTTTTCTCCAAAGTAACATATCTTTTGACTTCAATACTGAAGTCAAGATATTTTTAAAAGACCTGTCTTGGATTAATTCAGCAACATTTATAAGCAAATATCTTTTAGTAGCTGTTGCTCCTTCCTCAGCATTCAAACAATTCAAAGAAAGTATAATAACATACAGTATCAAGATTCTCTGTGTATTTTTTCATCTTTACATGGCTTTATTTTAACCTCTACTTTTTTATTTTTACTTTTTGCTTTTTGAAACAGGGTTTCTGTGTATCTTTGTCCTGGAACTCCCTCTGTAGACCAGGCTTTCCTTGAACTCACAGAGATTCACCTGTCTCTGCCTCCCAAGTGCTGGGATTAAAGGTGTATGCCAGCACACCTTGAACTGAAAGAGGTCTGTCTGCCTCTGTCTCCCTAGTTTTGGGATTAAAGGCATGTGCTACCATGCCTTGAACTCACAGAGGTCTCTTTGCATCTGCTTCCCAATCATTGGGATTAAAGGCATGTGCGACCATGCCTTGAACTCACAGGCGTCTGTTCACCTCTGTCACTCAAGTGTTGGGATTAAAGGTATGGACCACCAAACCCAATTATTCTCATTCTTTTTTTATTTTAAGAACTTTAACCTAAGCTTGCAAATATTTTTAACACATTGCAAACAACTTAGATGTTTTCTTCATCTTTGAATCTCTCTTTACTGTATCTCTTTCTTTTTCTGACCACATGAGTCTTTAATTTGCTAAGCAGTATGAAGAGGATTAAAGCTGTGGCTTTGATGGCTGAATCCAGCCCATTCCTTAGTTTTCTGAAATTCCAGCTCATGGCAGAGGTACCAGCCATGTTTATTGCCACAACTCTATGGTGTTTCAAAGACCTTGCCATCTAGCAAGCTACAACAGTGTGTCCACAAACAACACTCAAATGTTCTCTCTTTATCCTGCCCCAAAGAGTCAGAGTTTGTACTGGCAGGACAACCCAGAAAGCCGGCATTTTAGAATGGTGCAGCTTTTTTCCTGCTGTCACTGAAAACCAAAAAGCAAGTGGTGAGCTTTTGTCAACACCATTTAAGTGTTTTGTGGCAGGACCTCTTAAAGAGCTGCAGTTAAAGCTGAGTCAGGAAGTGTCTCTTTAATGAGAGCTCTTGCCTCTAGCAAGCAGAACAGATCTGAGCAATTGCTGCTACCAAGAAGCCATGTTTTACTCTATTCTTTTCTGTCTAGAATTACTTCCCAAGTTCTCTCAGGTTTTATGTAGATGCAGTTGTCCATGTGGGCAATATTCTGTGACAAGGAGAGGGTCCTTTGTTTGTTCTAGCTGCCCGGCTAGATTACATCTGAAATAACCACACAGAGGTCTATATTAATGATAAACTAATTGGTCCATTAGCTCAGGCTTCTTATTTACACTTGTAACTTATACTAACCCATTATTCATATTTATACTAGTCACATGACTCAGTACCTTTTTCAGTTGGGCAGGTCACATCTTCCTTCTTCTTTGTCTGGACAAGACTGGGGAAATATTTTCCTTTTCCCCAAAATTCTCCTGTTCCTTTTTTTACTTTTAAACATTACTTTATAATAATATCATTCAAAATTTCCACTTTCTCCCCTCTTTCCACTTCCCTCCCACTCCCCTACTCACCTTCCACCAACCCCCTTCATTCCTAGGAGAGTCCAAGGCCATCCCTGCTCCATCGATGCTTAGAAAGGTATGCATCCAAATAGACTAGGATCCCAAAAAGCCAGTACATGCAGTAGAGACAAATCCCAGTGCCATTATCATTGGTTTCTCAGTCTACCCCAATTGTCAGACACCTGCAGATGATCCAGTTTGTTTCCATGCTCTTTCAGTTCCAGTTCAGCTGGATTTGGTAAGCTCCCATTAGATCAGTCACATTGTCTCAGTGGGTGGAACAACCCCTCATAGTCCTGACTTCCTTGCTCATATTCTCCCCCCTTCTGCTCTTCAACTGGACCTTGGGAGCTCAGTTCAATGTTGTCACGTTGGTCTCTGGCTCTATCTCTATCCATTGCCAAATGAAGATTCTATGGTGATATTCAAGAGAGTCATCAGTCTGACTACAGGACAAGGCTAGTACGGGCACCCTCTTTTCCACTGCACAGGGTCCTAGCTGAGGACATCCCTGTGGACACCTGGGAACCCCTCTAGAACCAAGTCTCTTACCAAACCCAAAATGAATCCCTTAATTAAGATATC
The DNA here is from genome assembly GCF_982192425.1 of Myodes glareolus. Classification (NCBI taxonomy): domain Eukaryota; kingdom Metazoa; phylum Chordata; class Mammalia; order Rodentia; family Cricetidae; genus Myodes; species Myodes glareolus. Next base: position 14,131,797 of record NC_142051.1, on the reverse strand, counting down.
TTCTTCCCTGCTCCCATATCCATCCTTCCTCCATCTCAACCATCCCACTCCACAACCCTCCTCTACTCCATTCTCTCTCCCCATTTCCCCTTCCCCCACCCAACCCCAACATTATGCACCCAACTTTTGCCTGGCAATCTTGTCCACATCCAATTTCGAGGAGGTTTTACATACTTTTTTCTTTGGGTTCGCCTTATCACTTCTCTAGGATTGCGAACTATAGGCTCAATACCCTTTGCTTATGGCTAGAATCCACTAATAAGTGAGTATATATCATATTCATATTTTTGGGTCTGGGTAATTTCACTCAAGATAGTGTTTTCTACTTCCATCCATTTGCATGCAAATTTCAAAATGTCATTTTTTTTTTGTTTTTTGGGTTTTTTTAACTGCTGAATAGTACTCTAACGTGTATATATTCCTTATTTTCTTTATTCATTCTTTCATTAATGGGCATCTAGGATGTTTCCTGGTTCTGACTATTACATATAATGCTGCTATGAACATAGTTGAACAAATGCTTGTGTAGTATGATTGGTCATCTCTTGGGTATGTTCCAAAGAGTGGTATTGCTGCATCCTGAGGTAGGTTGACTCCCAATTTTCTGAGAAACAGGCACACTGATTTCCAAAGCGGTTGCACAAGTTTGCATTCCCACCAACAATGAATGAGTGTTCCCCTCACTCCACATTCTCTCCAGCATAGGTTATCATTGGTGATTTAGATTTTAGCCATTTTGATAGGTGTAAGATGATATCTCAAGGTTGTTTTGATTTGCATTTTCCTGATAGCTAAGGAAGTTGAACATGTCCTTAAGTATCTTTTGGCCATTTGAAATTCTTGTCTTGAGAATTCTTTGTTCAGTTCAGTACCTCATTTTTTAATTGGGTTAATTAGAGTTTTAGTGTCTAGTTTCTTGAGTTCTTTGTATATTTTGGAGATCAGACCTTTGTCTGATGTGGGATGGTGAAGATATTCTCCCATTCAGTAGGTTGCCTTTTTGTCTTAATGACAGTGTCCTTTATTTTATAGAAGTTTCTCAGTTTCAGGAGGTCCCACTTATTCATTGTTGCTCTTATTGTCTGTGCTACTAGGGTTATAAGTACAAAGTGTCTCCTGTTCCCATTTATTTCAGACTACTTCCCACTTTCTCCTCTATCCGGTTCAGTTTGGTCAGATTTATAATGAGGTCTTCAATCCATTTGGATGTGAGTTTTGTGCATGGTGATAGATATGGATCTATTTTCATTCTTCTACAGGTTGACCTCTAGTTATGCTAGCACCATTTGTTAAAGATGCTTTCTTTCTTCCATTGTATAATTTTAGCTCCTTTTTCAAAAATCAGGTATTTATAGGTTTGTGGATTGGTATCCAGGTATTTGATTCGATTCCACTGGCCAACATCGCTGTTTTTATGACAATACCAAGCTGTTATTATTACTGCATCTCTGTAATAGAGTTTGAAGTCAGGGATGGTAATGCCTCTGAAAGTACTGTTATTGTATAGGATTGTTTTGGTTATCCTTGGATTTTTTTTCCATATGAATTTGATTATTGTTCGCTCAAGGTCTGTGAAGAATTTTGTTGGGATTTTGATGGGGATTCCGTTGAATCTATAGATAGCCTTTGGAACTGCCATTTTTACTATGTTGATCCTACCAATCCAAGAGCATGGGAGATACTTCCATTTTCTGGTATCGTCTTCAATTTCTTTCTTCAAAGACTTACAATTCTTGTCAAATAGATCTTTCACTTCCTTGGTTAGAGTTACCCCGAGATACTTTACGCTATTTGTGGCTATCATGAAAGGTGAAGTTTCTCTGACTTCCCTCTCTGCTTCTTTATTCTTTGTGTATAGGAGGGCTACTGAATTTAATGAGGTGAAGTTTCTCTGATTTCCCTCTCTGCTTCTTTATCCTTTTTGGTTTTGAGGTTTCTGATGACAGCTTCTATTTCCTCTCAACTTATATGCCATTTAAATTGTTTATCTGGTATTGATTTAATTTTTATACATGATATTTATCTAAAAAACGTTCATTTCTATTATGTTTTCTAATTTTATTGTGTACAGGCTTTGGTAGTAAGACCTAATGATTCTCTCAATTTCCTCAGTGTCTGTTGTTATGTCCCTCTTTTTCAGTTCTGATCTTGTTAATTTGTCTGTTCTCACTCTGCCTTTTGAGTAGGTTGGATAGGGGTTTGTCAATCTTGTTGCTCACAGAACCAGCTCTTTGTTTCATTGATTCTTTGGATTGTTTTCTATGTTTCTATTTTGTTGATTTCAGCCCTCAGTTTGATTATTTCCAGTCTTCTACTCCTCCTAGGTGATTCGGCTTTTTTCTCTAGAGCTTTCTTGTGTGCTGTTAAGTCTCTAATGTGATCTTTCTCTGTTTTCTTTATGTGGGCACTTAGTGCTATGAACTTTCCTCTTAGCACTGCTTTCATAGTGTCCCATAGGTTTGGGTATGTTGTGTCTTTATTTTCATTGAATTCAAGGAAGATGTTAATTTCTTTCTTATTTCTTCCTTGACCCAGGGGTGGTTCAATAGTTGACTGTTCAGTTTCCATGAGTTTGTAGGCTTTCTAGGGGTGGAATTGTTGTTAAATTCTAACTACTCCATGGTAGTTTCTCCAAATTTTTTTTTGTATCTGTGGATGTTTGCTTTGTTATCAAGTATGCGATCAATTTGAGAAGGTACCATTAGATGCTGAGAAGAAGGTATATTCTTTCCTGTTTGGGTGGAATGTTCTATATATGTCTGTTAAGTCCATTTGATTCATTACATCTGTTAGTTCTCTTTTTTCTCTGTTAAGTTTCTGTTGGTTGACCTGTCCATTGGTGGAATAAGAGTGTTGAAATTTCCTACTTTTGGTGTGTGGGGTTTGATGTGTGCTTTGATTTCTAGTAATGTTTCTATTACATATCTGGGTGCTTTTATAGTAGAGGCATACATATTCAGGATTGAGACTTCAACTTGATGAACTGTTTTTCTTAGGAGTATAAAGTGTTCTTCTCCATCTCTTCTGACTGTTTGTAGTTTGAAATCAATTTTGTTAGATATTAGGATAGCCACACCTGATTATTTCTTTGGACCACTTGATTGGAAAACCTTTTCCCAACCCTTTACTCTGAGGTAATGTCTGTCTTTGAGGTGTGGTATGTTTCTTGTAAACAGTAGAATGTTGGATCCTGTTTTTGTATCCATTCTCTTAACCTGTGCCTTTTTATTGGTGCATTGATTTCAATGATATTAAGTGATATTAATGACCAGTGCTTGCTAACTCCTGTTATTTTTGCTGGTGGTAGTGTTTGTGCATTTCCCTTCTTTGAGTTGTGCTGTTGGAGGGTTGTTAGATGCTTGTGTTATTATGGGTGTTGTTGTCTTCCTTGATTTGTGGTTTTCCTTCTAGTATTTTCTGTAAGGCTGGATTTATGACTATGTATTGTTTTAATCTGTTTTTGTCTTGGAATATCTTGTTTTCTCCATTAATGGCAGAAGAAAATTTTGTTGGGTATTGTAGTCTGGGCTTGCATCCTTGGTTTCTTAGAGTCTGCAGGACATCTATCCAAGACCTCTGGCTTTCATATTTTCCATTAAGAAGTCAGGTGTAATTATGATAGGTTTACCTTTATATGTTCATTGACCTGTTTCCTTTACAGCTCTTAATATTCTTTCTTTATTCTGTATGCTTTGTGTTTTGATTATTATATGGTGAGGTGATTTTTTAAAATTCTGTCTATTTGGTGTTCTGTAAGCTTCTTGTACCTTCATAGGAATATCCTTTGTTAGGTTGGGAAAGTTTTCTTCTATAATTTTGTTAAATATATTTTCTGGGCCTTTGATCTATAATTCTCCTTCTTCTACCCCTATTATTCTTAGGTTTGATCTTTTCATGGTGTCCCAGATTTCCTGGATGTTTTGTTTTAAGAATTTGTTGGATTTGATGTTTTCTTTGATCAATGAGTCTATTTTCTCTATTATATCCTCAGACCCTGAGATTCTTTCTTCTATGTTTTGGATTCTGTTTGTTATACTTGTCTCTGTAGTTCCTGTTTGTTTTCCCAGATTTTCCATATCCAGCCATCCCTCAGTTGGTGTTTTCTTCCTTACCTCTATTTTGGTCTTCAAGTCTTGAACTGTTTCCCTTACCTGTTTGATTGCTTTTTCTTGGTTTTCATGGTTATCTTTGAGGGATTTATTAATTTTTTCTACCTTTTTGCTTGTCTTCTCTTCCATTTCTTTAAGGAAGTCTTTCACTTCCTTTTCAGGATCTCCATCATTTTCATAAAGTTAAGCTTAAATTCTAATTCTTCTACTTCTTCTGGGTTAGGATGTTCAAGTTTTCTTGTTGTGTTTTCACTGGATTCTGGTGTTATCATGTTGCTTCTCTGGATGTTGGGGGAATTCTTGCATTGGCACCTGCCCATCTCTTTTTTCAAATGCTGACAGCGGAGTTTAGGGGTCTTGGGCCAATCTGTGGCTGACTGTGTGCTTGGGAATTTTTCTTTCTGCCCTCTCTTAGGTCTCAACTGCACTGGAGCAGGTTCTGAGAGTCCCTCTACCTTGAAGCAGGCTGTGCTTGGTGATCCAAGGACCTACAGATGAATAGGCATGCAGGCTTGGGGGGCAAAGTGGAATGTGGTAAAGAAAGTCAACAGCTGGGAACACACCCCACTGGATCCACTCAGCACAGGAGCAGGTCCTCTTGCTGGGCTCCAAGGACCTCAGAGACAAAAAGGTGGTATGGGAGGCAGGGTGGAATGGAACAAAGAAGTCCCAGTGTCAGGAAACTACCAGCTAACTCCCTGGACCTCTCTGCCCTGAAGCGGGCTGAGATGAGGGATTCAAGGACCTTGTGGATGAAAAGGAGTGCTTGGAGGCAGTGTGTAAAGTTATAAAGAAAACCAGTGGCTTGGAACACACCCCACTGGATGGCCAAAAAAGCTCAGGGGATTGAAGGGGGCCTGTATTCAGTTCCTCGGGACCATCTGGCCAGGTAGCCACTCACTCACCTCTCTGATCTGCTCAGCACAGGAGCCAAATTCTCCTGTTCTCATTGACCTGCCTCTACTTCCTATCTGGTTGTCCCACCTATACTTCCTGCCTGGCTACTGGCAAATCAGCGTTTATTTAAAATATAATTGACAGAATATAGACAATTGTCCTGTACTGCTAATTGTTGCATGAGGAGGGTGGCTTTTTGTTTGTCCCAGCTGCCCAGCTAGCTTACACCCGAAATAACCACACAGGAATTGTATTAATTAAATCACTGCCTGGCCCATTATCTCTATTAATCTGTATATTACCATGAGGTTGTGGCTTACCAGGAAAGATTCAGCATGTCTGATTCTGGTGGCTCCATGGCAGTTCTCTCACTCTGCTTTTTTCTCCCAGAATTCAGTTCTGTCTTCTCCACCTACATAAGTTCTGCTCTATCAACTAGGCCAAGGCAGTTTCTTTCTTCATTATCCAATGAAAGCAACACAGAAACAGAAGGAACTCCTACATCAGTTCATGTGCTGTGCACTGATGGACAGTGGCTATTTATAAATGGTATAGTCAAGGAAGCTTTTCCCTAGGCACAAATATTTCAGATGTGACTGGCATGAGGAAGTATGACATCTGATAAAAGGTGGGACAGTGTTCAAAGCTAAACCTAAAACAAGAAAAATTTAGCACATTTTAATTCAGAACAACAGTAGGAAAATGAATTAAATAGTATAAAGTACCAAAATTATGTTGAATGATTCACACACAGCAAGAATAAGTAATATGACAGCCAAATAAACAGATATACCTTACAGAAAATGACTCTTGCCTGACTCCAGAGTTTACCCTGTTTGCACATTTTGTAGTTTCACACCCAAGATTTGCTAAGAATTAAGCTGCTATAATCACAAAGACTCTGACTACACATTAATTGAGTGCACACTTTTATTAGTTTACAACCATTTAAACACTAAGTTAAGGTGTAGTTCACTATGTGCAGAGCAACTCAACAGCAGGTGGTGTAACTCTGAGCTGAAAATGAACTTGGTTGACCAAGAAATAGGTTGTGAAATAAAGTTAAGCATAGTAGCAACAGAAAATTCTAACAGGTAAGAAATAGCTAGTATCTACAAGTTACATTTGATCATAGAATGGGCTACTTTTTTTGTCTTTTACCTTTTTCTTTCTTTCTTTCTTTCTTTCTTTTTTTTTCCTTGTGTGTGTGTGAGGGGGGGTGTTGAAACAGGGTTTCTCCATGTAACATGGCTGTCCTGAAACTTGCTTTATACACCAGACTGGCCTGGAGCACACAGAGATCCACCTGACTCTGACTCCTGAGTGCTGGGATTATAGGTATGTGACATGACCGCATGACTGGACTACCTTACTTGGTCTTAGTTATTATTTAATGTGTTCATGTTGGGTCAGAAAGCCAGACATTCCTGGAAATTTTTACTTGTTTTTATTCTGGCTAATTTTATACATGTATACAATGCATTATGCCCATATATACTCCCATTACTCTCCTGCACCCCTTCCAATCCTGCTGATGCTGCTCTTTTTAACTAGTCTTCTTATGTGTGTGTAAGTGCACATGTGTGTAGGACTTGTACAGGTAGTCATGGCTATTGCAACTCAATGATTGTAATGCCCATGACATTTCCAGAAGACAGTGCTTCATAGGAGTGCACTCCTCCCTCTGACTCTTATAGTCTATAGCAGATATAAAAATAGTAATGTAGCATGATCTCTAACTAGTCTTAATAATAAAAACCCCAAGTCAGATATAGTGGTAAATTGGAAAGATCAGAGAAGCAGAGCAGTCAGCTTACCTCTACTAACTCCTCAAACCAAATGGGCAATCCTAACTCTAGGAATTCTCAGATGCATTTCTGGGTCTCAGCAAACATGTGCCCAAGGATGCCATTCCTGGTCTAAGCAACCATGTGCCTGCAGATGCAATTCTGGATCTCAGCAAACATGTGCCTGAGGATGCCCTTCCGGATCTCAGCAAACATGTGCCTGGGAATGCAATTCCTGTGTCTAAGCAAACATGTGCCTAAAGATGCAGTTCCTGGGTCTAAGTAAACGTGTGCCTGAGGATGCAATTCCTGCATCTAAGCAAACATGTTTTTGAGGAAGCAATTCCATGTCTAAGCAAAAAAGCTTGTTATTTGTTGGCTACCTTTCTCAAGTTCTTTTAAAATGCCTCTTCCAAACATTGGACACTTCTTTACCTTGTCACATTAGTGACTGTGAAGAAAATTTGTACTGCTCATATATGCATTGATAAACATGAAAGTTAAAAATGTAAAGTTCTTGATAAACAAGAAGATTATATGATTTTGTTGTTGTTGGCTTATACAACAAATGCAATGAACAGATTTATGTGATTTTAAATTCACTTTTATATAAATAGCCTGCCTGTCTTTTGTTTTTCTTTCTTTTTTTTTTCTGAAGGCCCAGGGATCAATTCCCAAGGGTTCTGAGCCTTTATATTCTCCAATTAAGCTACAGAAGGACCTGGTTTGGACCAAATATAGAAGTGGCCATGCTTGAGGTTAGAGGGGGTTGGTGATGGTCAAATTTAATTAGACATTTTTTGCCTCTTTATTGTGCCATCTACTGTTCATCTTTGATGACATAGCTTCACACACATTTGTTGCATACACTTTTATTGATTTAAACAATAGACAAAATATGACTTGTAAGATACTGCAATATGTAAAAAATTTAAATGACACACAATTAGAGCAAAAACTGGTAAAAAATAAGACAAATTATGTTTTATGTTATTTCATTCTCCCTCCCATGGAGTCAGTTATTTTTGTTTCCTCTTCTGTGACCTGGAACCATTTCTTCTCATATCCTAGCAGGTGATTACCAAGCCTTTGTGTTCCACCATGTGAAGACACAGAAGCAAATGTGTGAGTAATAGAATTCGTTATGGAGACAACGTTTCTTGTCGTAAGTAATTTCATAGCTATACATTTTTGGAAAATTTTAAAATTCATTTCAAAGCCTTTTAACTACATTTAACACATTATTTGATGGCAATCTGGAAGGGAATCCTTTCTTGTCAAACAAAATTCATTGGATCAAGTTTTATTGTTTGGGTACATATGTAATTATATATAACCATATATAAATATCACACCATATAACCATGTACATATCAGGAGTTATTGTAAAATATTTTGTGCTAGTAAATATTTGAGAATATTTATCTTGTAGAAATGACCATAATATTTAATCTAATTGATGATATAACTTATAAATACAAAAAAATTTTGTCTGGTAGCATACATCTGTAAGATTGGCACTGAGGAGGCAAAGGCAGGAGGATTGCCACAAGTTGTAAGGAACCAGACTTACACAGCAAGGCCATTTTAAAAGATCAACAGATTATTTACTTACTTTCATTTTTTAATCGTTCACCCAGTAAACTCAGGAATTATGTTTAAGGCACAGCCATCGCAAACCAGGAACTCACAGTAGCCGACGTAACATGACTATCACAACACAGGAAGATTGATTATTGTGAATTCTGAACGCTACTAAGAAGTGAGATCAATTGGCTGGTAGGAGAGAACAAACACCCACAAGTTGTCCTTTGATTTCCACACTTGCACAACAACACATTCTCCACTCCCATGCACACAAAATAAATAAAGAAGAATGTAGTAGAAGCTGTTTTTTTTTAAATAGAGTAAACTCATGTTTATTTAATTTTATTTTTCAGATTATGGTAATTTGTTTTTATCTGTGGCTCCTGATTTTATACTGAAACCAAATTCAATTTAATTTTCACACTTGCCGTTGGTATTCTCTATTTCGTCTTCCCTAAAGTTGATGATGACAAACCACACATCAGTGACAGAGTTCATTCTTCTCTGATTGACAGATGATGTCAACCTTCAAGCTATTCTTTTTCTCTTTCTGCTCCTAACTTATATCTTAAGTGCCATGGGAAACTCAGCCATCATTCTCTTGACCCTACTGGATTACCGCCTCCAGACGCCTATGTATTTTTTCCTTCAAAATTTTGCATTTTTGGAGATATCTTTTACCTCTGTTTTCATTCCCAAAATGCTAGTCAATATTGGAACTGGAGATAAGACTATTTCCTTTGCTGGTTGCTTCACACAGTATTTTTTTGCAATTCTTCTGGGAGCCACCGAATTTTACCTCTTAGCAGCTATGTCCTATGACCGCTATGCCGCCATTTGCAGACCCCTGCATTACATGACTGTCATGAGTAGGAGACTTTGTTTTCAACTCGTGCTAGGTTCCTGGTTCTCTGGTTTTTTAGTTGTTATTGTGCCACATGCAATGACTCTTCAGTTGCCTTTCTGTGCCTCCAACATCATCAATCACTATTGCTGTGACTTCACTATATTGCTGCATTTATCCTGTTCAGACACACATTTCATAGAAGTGATCCAGTTCTTCCTGGCTGCCATGACCCTCATCGTCACCTTGCTACTGGTTATTCTCTCCTACACATACATCATCAGGACAATTTTGAGGATCCCCTCTGCTCAACAGAGAAAGAAAGCTTTTTCTACATGTTCCTCTCACATGGTAGTGGTCTCACTTTCCTACGGAAGCTGTATTTTCATGTATATAAATCCTTCTGTTAAAGATGAAGCAAATTTTAATAAGAGAGTGGCTGTTCTAAATACCTCTGTTGCTCCTCTGTTAAATCCATTTATCTACACTCTCAGAAACAACCAAGTAAAAATATCTCTCAAAGATATGTTAATCAAGATGATAAATTTCTCAAAAAAGTGAAACTGTTTAAGCCTGGGTACTATGATAAAAAAGGTTTAGAAGATTGCAACTGTACATAAAAATATACCTTCTACATAATTCACTTATTAAATTAAGTCATTTTCTTCTATAAGGATGTGTTTCTGTTTATCGTTTCTACTTAAATTCTGTTGCTTTTATTTATATTTCACTTAAAAGTTTTTCATTACGGTTATTTTTGTACATGGGTGCCTTTTCTGTACATTTGTGTAGGAGGCATGTAGACCCTTGTGCTCCCACACAAGCTCTAGCAAAACTCAGAATGTTAAACACACATGCTTGTCTCTTCACAGGAAAGATGTTTATATCACCTGTTTTCTGCCCAGAAGGCTGGGGATAGATGTGCTTCATCGCCTGGTGACCTTTCAACACTCTGCTTGACCAGGCCACATTGACTATCTGGAGCAAGGTTTCGTAAAGACATTAAGACAGTATTAGTGTAAATCCCAGAAGAGATAAGTTGGTTTAAAATTCTTATTTGCTAGTTCTGCTACACCAAGGCGAAATTATATAAGCATCATATACATACCTTGTGGATAACTGAAAGTGAAAGGTTTATTCTTTTATTTAAATGATAATTGAGTCATTATTTTACTCACTGTTTCCTTTCTATTTTAAATACTATCATCAGGACATTAATTAATTAATAATTGAATTGGATATATGGTTTGAAAGTACAGATTACAGAATTATATATAGTTAGGTATTTAAGTCACATATTATTTATTTTGAACTACACACAATTGTATACAATTGTATAAAGACTCATAAATACACATTGGATTTATTTACATATTCATCATTGAGAATTCCATGTATTTCATATAGAATGATCAAGTCAACTTCCTGTTTATTCCCCTCAAATTCTTCCCATATATCCTCAACCAATTTTCACTTCTTCCTTCCAACTTTATATATTCTCTTTTAAACTCACTGAGTCTGCTTTGTTTACTGGTGCCTAACACCAGGGCCAACCACCAGGACAGAGATGCCCAATCAGGACTCAAAAGACTGAAGAAAGCTGATATGAAAATCAAATTTTAAAAAGCCAAATCAAAGTATGCTTTTCTGTATAAACTGTATGTATGGCAACAATACACTGAAACCCCTTCATCTCTATAATTAACAAAAATAATAAAAGAGGAAAATATATTGAGCTCAGACTTTTATCTTGAGGAGAACTACTAATTAATAATGTGTTCAGAGAAGATGAATTCGCAAATCATTCTATGAAACAGAAATCACAAGCAAATAGTGTTTGAAAGTCTATACATATTATATTTGAGTTTACTAAATAATACAAAAATTAAATACATTTTAATGCTAATTATTTTGATTTTGATTCTTTAGAATATCAGTAATTTGTGTGGAATGCATAATAATATCCACAAGATCAATTAAACAGTGTATCAAGATAGTTTTGACTAAAGCTTAATATTTCTTTATGATTTTTAATTTTCCTCAAATTTTTCTCATCTTGATAATATTTTGAAAACTCTGGTTTCTCTGAATTCTCCGGTGTATTGGCTATTAAGGAAAGAAAAGTCAAGCATAAAAGAATTTAACTACTTTTCTCAATAATACCTTTTTTAATATATAAGATGGGAAATTTTAAATATTAGTATCTCAAAAAATATTGTAGATGTTATTTCTACTATTTGTTCATTAAATATGCTAAAATGGCCTATTTAAAAGACCAATAAATTCTCAAGAAAAGCATTGGACTCTTTCAAACATAAGAATTATCTTAATTGAAGCTATGACTTTGGATTTGATGCTGCTGAAAAAGTAAATACAGACCCTGGAATTTGCATATGGAAGGTTTTATATTTGTCTTCAAACATTGTCAACTTCAGCTAGCTTTCATTCAGAAAGGCCATCACAGTGTACTGCCTTACTCTAGTACAGATGCACAGCGCAATCATTCATACAACATAATTTATCCTTATGGAAATTAATTGCAATAATGCACTGATAAGTTAGTATAACAGCAGTATAAACACAGGACCCTAAGATTGGTCAGTGTCAAGATACTTGGGAACATTTGTAATAAACATACTAGATAAGGGTTACAGAATAACGTTCATAAAAAAATTATGGGACCTTCTGGAGAAAGATGTTGAGATTTTCCTTTCAAAGTTTAATATATTACATGTGGTTCAAACTATTATAAAGAAACATGAAATCTTTTTTAGGGGGCTTTGTGGATTTTTAAGATGCATGTATCACATGGCTATTTGACATATAAAGATGCTAGATTTGCAAAGAAATTTCTTCAGTAAATCAAGGTTGCTTACTATACAGGTTGTTCAGCTAAACAGAACTCCTGATCCAACACATTTGATGTTTGGGGGAGGTAATATTCCTGGCACATAGACATGCTGCTTATAGACGTTGTAGGTAAATAGGGCATGCACTAAGATTTTCAGAAAAGCTAAGCCATCCTATGTGGATATCTACTCAGTTTTGAAAATTGGTTTGGGGTTATTATTGGGACTGTGTAGAGAATGAGTGTTTGACTTCCTTACCAAGTAAAATAAAGACCCAAAATGAACTGAATGTTATCTGACATGACCTTATCATGTACCTGGAATATACACAGCAGCACTCCCTCATCAAACAGAAATGACAGATTGCCGTGGAGTCATCTGTTAAGAAGAATTACAATATGCATGTTTGTGAAAACAACAGTTTCAATGAATTGATGCACAAATTTGATAAAAATCATTTGTGCTATCAGCAAAATTTATGTGAAATAAGAAAATATCTATATGAGGAAGAATGGGAAATGGAGGAGGCAGATTTTATGTACTTGCAGAATTTTGGGGTCTATGAGGACAAGAGCATAGAGTGCTAAAGATACACTGCATTACAATGAAAATGGTTCAAATAGAAGCACTAAATTATATTTTATCTGTCCAAAGATGAAACCACACTATAGATATTCAGCTATATGCTTGACATGTAGATGTAGATTTTGACTACCCTGGGTGCTTACATTAGACTTAAGTTTCAAATCTTATGCAATGCTCAATTTGGCTAGCAACACTCAGAATTTGGAGAGATGTGTGAGCATAACCTCCAGGACTTTCACAAATGTTGCGGCATATTTGAGGTTCAGTAAAGAAATCTTCAAAAGCAATGTTGGAAATACTAAAGATGATTCATTAGTTGGTAAAAAAAATCACTAAATTAATACAAACATTATAAAGGTATAGATCATCTATAAAAACACTAAGAAATAAAGATCTAGTCCATGCTCATTTATAAAAAGAATTACTATTTTTATGATGTCAGTTCTTCCTAAATTAATGCACAAATTCAAAACGATCTTTAATTTTAAGGTATTTTCCAGACATTGACAAGTAGATTCTAACATTTATATGAAAAGACAAAATGCCTAGAATAGCCCACAAAATTTTAATTGTGAAAAACTTGGAAGACTCACAATACTTTACTACAAAATATCTCCAAAATTGATAACATGAGGTTTTACACATAGATCAATAGAACATATTTGAAGGGCCAGAAAAAGATTCCTGTAAACAATTTGATAATTCTTTGATACAAGAATAAAGGTTGTGGGATGGCAGAATGATAGTGTTTTCCAAAATGACATTGAAAAGCCTGGTGTTCACTAGGAGATACAAAGAAGTGGATTTTGACATTAAGATGGCCCATACAGGTAGATCCACTCCACCATGACCAATGATCAAGAAATTCAAGCATATTTCTGCTACTTCTTTTGAAATAGAATGACCTTCGGAGTGGCTGCCTTCAGGATACTTGGTCTAGAGTGAGTTTACTGCCTAAACAACAATATGCTAATGACTTGATGCCTCAAAATATTGAAACAAACAGCTGTTCTAGTTTTCCTTTTTTCATGTTAAAGCAGTATTTTGTCTTCTTCTCTCTTTCGTACTGGGGATGTAAAAGTGTATGGAAAATAACCAAGAGTGAAGTCAGCAGTCAGTATTCGCTGAGTTGCCCTCCTGTTACTATCCAATGTTTTAGTGATTCTTTCTTTTTTCTTTTTTCTTTTTTTTGTTTTTTTTGAAAGTAATTTTATTAAATTATAAAAGTTTCCATTTCCGCCCCACCTCCCAACACCCTCCAACTCCCCCCACTCCTTCTCCTCCTCCCTCTTCATCCCTAAGGGCAGACAGGGTTTCCTGCCCTGTGGGAAGTTCAAGCTCCTCCCACTCCCTTCAGGTCCAGGAAGGTGAGAATCCAAACAGACTGGATCCCCAAAATCCAGTATATGCAGAGGAAACAAGTCCCAGTGTCATTGTCAATGGCTTTTCAGAAAGACTCCGGGCTAGCCACATTCAGAGAATCCGGCCACATTCAAAGAATCTGCTTTGATCACGTGCTCGTTCAGTCCCAGTCCAACTGGCGTTGGTAAGCTCTCATTAGATCCGTTCCCTTGTATCAGTGGGTGATAGCATCCCTCGCAGTCCTTATTTCTTTTTTCATTTTCTTCGTCCTTCTGCTCCTCATTTGGACCTTGGGGGGATCAGTCTGGTGCTCCAATGTGGGTCTCCGTCTGTATCGCCATCCATCTCCAGATGAAGGATCTATGGTGATAAGCAAAATATTCATCAGTATGGTTATGGGCCAAGGCTGGTTCAGGCACCCTCTCCTCTGTCCAGAGAACAATCTGGGGATCTCTCCTTGGACCTGGGATCCCATATATAATCAAGTCTCCTGTAATCTCAAAAATGACTCCCTTAGTTGAACTATATTCTTCCCTGATCCCATATTCATCCTTCCTCCCTCCCCCACATCCCAGTCCACCGAGCTTTGCCCATTCCTCCCCTACTCCCTTTTCTCTAACCCTCTCCCATTCCAACAACCCTCCCACCCTACCCCCCCATGCACCCGAGGTTACCTGGGACTCTTGTCTATTTCCTACCTCCTGGCGGATAGCTAAATAATCTTCATCAGGTTCATCTTCTTATTTAGCTTCTCTAGGATCATGAATAACAGGCTCAAAGACCTTTAATTAAGGTTACAATCCACTTATGAGTGAATACATACCGTGTTCTTCTTTTTGGGTCTGGCTTACCTCACTCAGTAAAGCATTTTCTATTTCCATCCATTTGCATGCAAAATTCAAGATGTCATTGTTTTTTACCGCTGAGTAAAACTCTAATGTGTATATGTTCCACACCTTTTTTAACCATTCTTCTATTGAGGGGCACCTAGGCTGCTTCCAGGTTCTGGCTATTACAAATAGTGCTGCTATGAACATAGTTGAACAAATGCTTTTGTAGTATGTTAGGGAATCTCTAGGGTATATTCCCAAGAGTGGAATGGCTGGGTCCTGAGGGAGGTTGACTCCCAGTTTCCTGAGAAACCGCCACACTGATTTCCACAGTGACTGCACAAGTTTGCATTCCCACCAACAATGGATGAGTGTTCCCCTCATTCCACATCCTCTCCAGCATAGGCTATCATTGGTGTTTTTGAGTTTGGCTATTCTGACAGGTGTAAGATGGTATCTCAAAGTGGTTTTGATTTGCATTTCCCTGATCGCTAAGGAGGTTGAGCATGACCTTAAGTGCCCTTTGGCCATTCGAAATTCATCTGTTGTGAATTCTCTGTTCAGATCAGTACCCCATTTTTTAATTGGGTTAATTAGGGTTTTGGTGTCTAGTTTCTTGAGTTCTTTGTATATTTTGGAGATCAGACCTTTGTCTGATGAGGGGTTTGTGAAGGTCTTCTCCCAGTCGGAAGGTAGCCTTTTTGTCTTACTGACAGTGTCCTTTGCGTTACAGAAGTTTCTCAGTTTCAGTAGGTCCCATTTATTCATTGTTTCTCTTATTGTCTGTGCTACTGGGGTCCTACTTAGGAAGTGGTCTCCTGTGCCTATATCTTGTAGATTACTTCCCACTTTCTCTTCTATCAGGTTCAAAGTGGACAGATTAATGTTGAGGTCTTTAATCCATTTGGACTTGAGTTTTGTGCATGGTGATAGATATGGATCTATTTTCATTCTTCTACAAGTTGACATCCAGTTATGCCAGCACCATTTGTTAAAGATGCTTTCCTTCTTCCATTGTATACCTTTAGCTCCCTTGTCGAAAATTAGGTGTTCATAGGGTTGTGGGTTAGTATCCTGGTCTTCTATTCGATTCCATAGATTGACTTCTCTGTTGCTATGCCAATACCAAGCTGTTTTCAATACTGTAGCTCTGTAATAGAGTTTGAAGTCAGGGATGGTAATGCCTCCAGAAGTTCCTTTATTGTATAAGATTGTTTTGGCTATCCTGGGTTTTTTGTTTTGCCATATAAACTTGATTATTGTTCTCTCAAGGTCTGTGAATAAGTTTGATGGGATTTTGATGGGAATTGCATTGAATCTATAGATTGCTTTTGGTAGAATTGTCATTTTTACTATGTTGATTCTCCCAATCCAAGAGCAGGGGAGGTCTTTCCATTTTCTGGTATCCTCCTCAATTTCTTTCTTCAAAGACTTAAAGTTCTTGTCAAATAGGTCTTTCACTTCCGTGGTTAGAGCAACCCCAAGATATTTTATGCTATTTGTGGCTATCATGAAAGGTGATGTTTCTCTGATTTCCCTCTCTGCTTCTTTATCCTTTGTGTATAGGAGGGCCACTGATTTTTTGGAGTTATGTTGTGTCTTTATTTTCATTAAATTCAAGGAAGACTTTAATTTCTTTCTTTATTTCTTCCTTGACCCAGGGGTGATTCAGTAGTTGACTGTTCAGCTTTCATGTGTTTGTAGGCTTTCTGGGACTAACATTGTTGTTGAATTTTAACTTTAATCCATGGTGATCTGACAAGACACAGGTGGTTACTAATAATTTTTTGTGTTTGTGGAAGTTTGCTTTGTTACCGAGTATGTGGTCAATTTTCGAGAAGGTTCCATGAGCTGCAGAGAAGAAGGTATATTATTTTCTATTTGGGTAGAATGTTCTGTAGATGTCTGTTAAGTCCACTTGATTCATTACCTCTATTAATTCTCTTATTTCTCTATTAGGTTTCTGCCTGATTGACCTGTCCATTGGTGAGAGAGGTGTGTTGAAGTCTCCTACTATTAATGTGTGTGTAGTTTGATGAATGCCTTGAGTCCTAGAAGTGTTTCTTTTACATAAGTGGATGCTTTTATATTAGGGGCATAGATATTTAGGATTGAGACTTCCTCCTGATGAATTGTTCCTGTTATGAGTATAAAGTGTCCTTCTCCATCTCTTTTGATTGATTTTGGTTTGAAGTCAATTTTGTTAGAATTTAGAATGGTCACACCCACTTGTTTCTTAGGTCTGTTTGCTTGAAAAACCTTTTCCCCACCTTTTACTCTGAGTAGATGTTTGTCTTTGTGGTTGAGGTGTGTTTCTTGTAAACAGCACAATGTTAGATCCTGTTTTCATATCCAATCTCTTACTCTTTGCCTTTTTATAGGTGAATTGAGTCCATTGATATTAAGTGATATTAATGACCAGTGGTTGTTGACTCTGGTTATTTTTTTTTATTTTTATTTTTTTGGGTAGTAGAGTTTGTGTGTTTCCCTTCTTTGCGTTGTGTTTGTGAAGGGTTGCTAATGTCTGATTAATTGTTGGCAGTGTTGGCAATGTTGAATTCCTTGGGTTGTGAGTTTCCTTCTATTTCTTTCTGTATGGCTGGATTTGTGGCTATGTATTGTTTAAATTTGTTTTTATCCTGGAATATTTTGTTTTCTACATTGATCGTGAATGATAGCTTGGCTGGGTATAGTAGTCTGGGCTTGCATCCATGATCTCTTACTTTCTGCAGTACCTCTATCCAAGACCTTCTGGCTTTCATGGTTTTTATAGAGAAGTCCGGTGTATGACTGGTAGGTTTACCTTCATAAGTTCTTTGGTCTTTTTCCTTTGCAGCTCTTATTATTCTTTCTTTAATCTGAATGTTTTGTGTTTTGATTATTATATGGTAAGGCGATGGTTTTTTATTTTGTTTTTGTTTTTTTTTTTTTGATCCAGTCTATTTGGTGTTCTGTATGCTTCTTGAACCTTCATAGAAATATCGTTCTTTAGGTTGTGAATGTTTTCTTCTATAATTTTGTTGAATATATTTTTTGGGCCTTTGATCCGCAATTCTTCTCCTTCTTCTATCCCTATTATTCTTAGGTTTGGTCTTTTTATTGTGTCCCAGATTTCTTGAATGTTTTGTCATGAGAATTTGTTGGATTTACTGTTTTCTTTGATCAGAGTGTTTATTTTCTCTATGGTGTCTTCAGAATCTGAGATTCGTTCTTCTATCTCTTGTATTCTATTGGTTATGCTTGTTTCTGTAGTCTCTGTTCGTTTAGCTCGATTTCCCATATCCAGCTGGCCCTCAGTTTGTGTTTTCTTCATTGCCTCCATTTCAGTTTTCAATTCTTGAACTATTTCCATTACGTGTTTGATTGCTTTTTCTTGGTTTCCCAGGGTATCATTTATGGATTTACTCATTTCTTCAACCTTTTTGTTATACTTCTCATCCATTTCTTTAAGGAGTTATTAATATCCTGTTTAAGGGACTCTATCACTTTCATAATGGCACTGTTTTCCACTTCTTCTGGATTAGGGTGTTCAAGTCCTTCTGTTGTAATATTGCTGGGATCTGGTGTTTTCATGTTGTTTTTCAGATTGTTGGAGGAATTCTTGCCTTGGAATCTGTCCATCTCTTCCTTCAAATGCTCTCTAATGGATCTTCTGGTACAGGGTCAGGTTCCCTTGTTGGCCAGGGACCTCGCCCTCTGATGGATCTTCCGCTACTGGATCAGTGCCCACTTGCTGGCCAGGAATCTCGTTGACAAAATGCCTATCTTTCTGCAGGCAGGCTATTGAAACACAGGACTCCCTCCTGTCGGCTTGCACTTACCACCCTGTCCCAGTGCCCAAACAGGCTGAGCTGGGGGATTTTATGGCCCAGAGAAAGGTAGGAAGAAGGGAAGGGGTTCCTGGGTGAAAGCTGGGATGGGATAGGAGAAGAGAGGGCTTAGCAGGGTGGAGCAGCCCCTGCAGAATGACCAGGGAGTTAAGGGGATCAGGGAATGTCTGCGTTCCCTTGCCGGGCTTCTGCCATGCGTTAGGAGCACACTTACCCCTCTGATGGATCTTCTGTTACAGGATCAGTGCCCCTTGCTGGCCAGGAATCTCGTTGACAAAAAATAATCTTAGTGATTCTTTCTTATCTCTGTTGCTTCTATTTAACATATTTCTAATCCTCATGCCCCTACCCTGGTAAGTGGTATACATGTTGAAAATGGTCCCTGACATATAAGAAATATACCTAATGAGTAGTGTAGTTAGATAATATAGTCGATTTAGTTCTAGTTTTCAGAACTTTCACACTGTATTTCATAGAGGTTGTATCAGTTTGCATTCCCAGCAATAGTGTATGAGAAGGTTCCACATCCCCCACATCCTTGCTAACACTTATCATTCAGTTTTTGGATCTTAGCCATCTTTTGAAATCTCGAAAGAGTTTGAATTTTCTTTGCTTGATAGTAATTGGTCTTAATTATCCACTAGTATTGGAAAGTAAGACCTATTTCTGAAGAGAATACACACACACACACACACACATATACACACACAAACAAAGACACACTTAAACAGAGACACACAGACAGAGAGACACACAGACACAGACACACACGTACACAATGATCACAGAGAAATCAAGTTATTAGAGATTAAGAACACTCTTCCCTGCTGGATACCTTCCTTGGTACCAAAAGCTGCTATTCTGGTTACTGGGCATAGGGGAGGGGAGGGAGCTAACAACAAACAGTCATATACAGCTGTGAACACTGTGCACAATAGTCAAGGCGCCCATGTCAGAACATGCTGACAGGTGTAATAGGAACACAAATGTTATGTGGATAGCCAATAACTTGCTGACTAAACTTAAGGCCAATACACAAGAAGAAATATATGCTTGTTACTGTAAATCAGTTCAAGACTCCAAGATCAGGGTGCCCATAGATGAGGCCCCAGGGATGAGTCTACAGTCACTGTAATGCTAAATAGACATAGTATAATATCCCTGCACCCCTCTACCTGTTGATTAGTACAGAACTCAGACCTATCAAAGAAGATTCTTTGTGCAGTTAACAGGTGTACAGAGAGCAGGCAAATTCACAACTGGTCAAGTTTAGACAATAAATGTCAGTAGTGTGCTCAGTCACTAATAGGTCGTCTATATCACCTCTCACCCCACACAAGGCTGAGGACCACTGCCGAAGAAGAAACAGAAAGATTGCAAGATTAAAAAGTTGAAAAGGGGCCACACTGTCTTTTGGACATGACAGGCATGCTGCACTCATGAGCTCACATTCTGTTCACTTAAAAGTGATTTGACAATCAGTTAACATTCTCCTAGGGACCAGAGAGGGACTCATGAGCCTCTCACACCACCCTGATTAAAGATGGCCTTAGTAGCCCAATCATAGTAAAGTGTTTGGTGCCACATCCTGGAGAATATTGGCAAAACAAATTAGACTTGAAAGAGTATAAAAAAATTTAAAGAAGAAGAGGATATGAATTTGGGGGAAGGAAGTAGATAGTGGGCTGGATCTAAGGGGAGTTAAGAAAAGAGTTTGTGTGTGAATGTGATCAAATATATTGATGAAATCACAAGAATTAATAATTCTGCTTTAAAGATGACAAATTAATAAGTATATATTATCAATAAAGCAATATATCAAACAGGGAAGGACATACTGTATAGGAGGCCAAAAGATTAATAATATACAGTTCTCATCTCACATATCCAAAGCCAAGAACTGGTATGTAAACTAATACATCACATAAGAAATTGTGATGGCATAAAGAAGTGATGGTTACTGGTGGTGGATTCTTCAGTGGCAGGATTTATTTTTTATGATGATTGGAGCAAAAGGCTGCTAATTTTCTTTGGCAATTCATGAAATTTTGACTGAAATACTTACATGTTTAAAGGTAACAATATATCTACATAAATAATATTCCAGAAATTTATATTTAATCATCTTTTACATAATTACTTCATAATTAATAATTTATTAAGTTACGTAACTACTTAGAGTTATGACGAGTAACCTTTTAAGTGTACATATTCACTATTTGTAAGTTAAGAACAAAAAAGAAATTGAAGAACATTTCACTTGGCTGTGTAAGCAAAGTTATGTTCTGATATGAAAATTGAAACATTATTAATTAAAGATATTTAAATTTAAAAGTTCAGCCATAGGTGCAGAAGGTGATCATGAATCCCAGCCATTAAATCTGAACTCGTATCTATAGGTAGTCTGTGACCGAGTGGTGCTATTGTCTTTATTAGATACTCACTTTTAAGCCCACCAGATTTCAAGCCCATAGAGAAATTACCAGGTGCATGTGAAAATCACAAGACATAAAATCAATTTAATTTAATTTAATAAAATTTAAGAGGTTATTGAGAGAAAGAAAAACACATGCACAGGTGTGGGAAAGTTGGTGTGGGAAGAGAGCATGGAGTGTGCGTGCCCAGCTTATAAAGCTGCCTAGCACATGTGCATAGACACTTACATAGCTGCATCATGTGTAGATCATGTGACCATGCTACATGTATGGCACATAAGACTTGAGGGCCCTGGGTGGCTGTGTAAGTTGCCTGAGTGCTTGATGACGCGTGCATGGCCTTGGAACCAGGAAGTGCTAGCACCTGGGGAGGTTTGACATTTTGTCAAAGTTCTGAGTGATGAAAATGATAACACATAGTCATATTGGTGACAAAAAAGTCAAACATGAATGTGAGAAAGAGATTTAAGTGGAAAAAAAAGAGTAGATGGGGTGGGAGGAAGATAAGACATGATGGAGATACGTAATCAACATATATGCAAGCATGAAATTATCAAGAAAAAATTTACTTAATAAAACTATACATCATTTCCTTGATTTGTCAATTCCAGCATTAGATAAACTTTGTTTTATCAATTTTTGTTGTTTCCTAAAGCAGTTATTAGTAGTGGGTATGAAATCCAACCTGCTTCGTGGTACAAGGAATCTACAACTGAACTACACTCCTAACCCATTTAGCTTCTGGGTATTTCATTTTAAGTTAATGAAAAGTTGTGATTTTTTTTTTTCATACACGGATGACATCCCGGAATTGCTGCTCAGTGGCTTCAATGCTGAAAAAACCTTTTAGAATTAGTTAGATCACAAAGCAGAATTGGAAATGCTATTAAAGGTATTTAAATGGGGCTTATGCATGAGGGGTAAGAGAAAGAAGCTGCCAGAAGACAGCATAAAATTAATGCTGCGAGGTGGGCAGGCTCAAGGGAAGTGCTGGGAATAGAAGAAAATACTCAGGGGTGGGTATAACTATCTTATCAACCGCAAACCAATCTTACTATTACCACATACTTGATTGATGGCATTCAATTTCTATCTCAAAAGACTGTCAGGAATGATGTGTGAAGTAACTCTGGAGACACTTTGGATACTTTATAATATGATAAAATAAAACCAGAAGTCACTAGAGTTATATGTAGGATTTTTCAAAAGTATTTTCCTTATAATTAGGTGAAATTCCTAGCAAATTTCAGGCTCATGGATAGGAAAGGAAAAAATACTCAAGCACTGATTAATTGAGTGAGAATTCCAGATGTCATTCTGTCAGAAGCTGCAGTAAGCTTCCATAGTGAGAGGCTTCTTTCTCAATGCATTTTTCAGGCAAAATCCCAACCAATATTATCACAAGCCTAGTCTACTTACAGAGCAAAACTATTTGTGACACATAACTTATAGTCTAATAAACTGATTAAGTGTATTGTCCACCTTACTAAGGCATATAACTGAATTGGGAGCCCTGAGGCATACCAGTTAGTGTAGGAGTTGTGAGAAACTACACAAGCCTGATACAGACACACGGATAATTAGTTTAATTTAGAAGCCTCACTGATAACTGTTTTCTTAAATGATAGAGCAGATTTCTTTGAGGAATCTACATGCAAGTCTCTGGAGATTGTTTAGTTTTTTAAGTATAATTTGCTTTTAAAAATACAGATTGCCTGGGGAGTACATTTGGATAACATGAAAATAGTTATTTCCTTGGGAAATGTTATAAATCTCCAATTCTCGTGACAATTTTCATCATGTCTTTAAGTTTTGCTTCAAGAAGTGAGTATATGAAAATTCACTGCGTTAGGATGGATTCATTTTCTGTGTCAGTGTGAGCAATGATTCCATAGACCACATCACTATAGTAAAGAGAGAACTTAATCACAAAGCATTGGCTAATGATGTCATCTTCAAGATTGTCTGACTAGGTGAGAAAAGCTATCATAATTGTGGCTTAAACTGAGATGCATTCAGAGAGAAGGGTAGTGCCTGTGCTCTTATCAGCAACTTGATCAGTCTGTAAAATAGTGGAAGTCTGGTCTAAGTACAACTGGGCATGTATCTGTGCCTTATTTATGGTATTTAAATACATGTGTTTCAGATAAATATTTATATTTTTTGATTTTTTACACACTTAATTGGAATGGGATTCTAAAAGGTGAAGTCATTTGGAAAAGTTAAAAATTTTTCTGCTACATATGTTTAATGTATTTTTGCTAATTTTTTCTTTAAAACATAGATGTATTTATTCATGTTTAAATTTTAATTAAAAAATAGGATACTTTTTACTGTATTTACCATTTAGAACTATTTTTTTCCACTTAAAGTTAACCTGTTACTCATGATGGGTGATACTATTTTTTAAAAATTTTATCATAGGCTTAACTTCAATGTAAATTCTACATTTTCCAGAGTATTTTGTAGAATCATTGATATGTGTAATTAAAGTAGAATAAATGAATGATCTTAGGTAATAATATAAGATTTCTGTGGTTTAGACATATGCATGCCTACATTTTTCCATTGAGTTCATCCTTGCACACAGAGGAAGCTGTAAGAGATGCCCTCGTGACTCTCTGAATGTGAGGCAATGCCCAATAAATGGTGATCTTCTTTAGCCATGTGTATTGGCTGTGTTGGTATGTACAGCCCTGACAGCAGAATGTTCCTCATGCTTCTCAGTAGATTATGGATTCACCAAGCACTTTGCCTCAGTCCTCACAATTCTGGGAGTATTTTCCCCATTTTGTTTCTCATTCTAAGACCTGTCACAGACTCCAAATATTTCCAGTAAACATTTCTTCATATTTTTTTTAAAAAGTTTACTTTGTACTGTATGTCTTATTTTAATTACTTGTGACCTCTTTTAGGAATGATATATTGGTAAAGGTTTTTTAATAATTACTGTAATATCCTTAAGGCAAGAAGAAATCTTATAGGTTGTCATACCCTTCATGGAAATATAAGAATCTATGTGTCTGACGGTGAAGATTCCAGATAAGAAGTTTTCCCAAGAGATGGATATCTTTACTTTTCATACTAGATGCTCACCTTACTTGCTATGCCAGTCTAACTAATTTTGATCATCAATAGAATCATGTCAATATATACAGTTATCTACTTCTACTTGTTAGTATCTTTGTTCATGTTTCCTGCTCTCTCCTCTCCCGCCGCGCCTCCCCTTCCCTTCCCTTCCCTTTTCTCCCCTCCCCTTCCATTCCCTCCCATCCCTTTCTTTCCCTTCCCTTCCCTTCGTTCCCTTCCTTCTTTTCCTTTTTTTCCCTTTACTTTGTTCCTTTGTCTCCCACCAAGTCCAAGGTCTCATTACAATAGTCAGCACTCTGACACTGAACTATATCCCTAGTTTTTTATTTTCCATTAACAGAATGTTAGCTAGAGATTGTAGTATTTTTGTGAGCGAAAACCATGCCAACTATAATTTGAGTCATGTTACTTGATAATACACGATGTTTCTTAATTTACCAAATAATGTTACACTTTTGCAGGTTGCGTAGTCATAATGCCAATCTCTTCATAAGATAACTCAGATTATGTAAGCAATAGATAAAGAAAAATTGAATATTTTTTAAATTTGCACTTGCTTTAACTACTTACTGATTTATATTTATTTAACTCTGAAAAACTTTCCTCTTCAAGTTCATCTCCCTTTCTCTAAAATACCTACACCTCGATTTTTATTTACAGCTTTAGTATTCCCAGCTCATACAACTTTCTAAAACTGTATTTACATGTTAAGATGATTTTTTTTGTCACTTGAAGCATAAGAAATCACAATGGAGGACAGGTGTGATGTGCTAAATGTTTAATCCCTGCCCCAAGATGCAGAGGCAGGCAGATCCCTGTGTATCTGAGGACCCCCTGATCTACCTAGTGAGTTCCAGGACACCCAGAGCTACATAGTCAGACTTTGTCTCACACACAAATAAAAAGTAGTTAATAATTACAATGTCTTACTTCAAACCCTAATAATATCTAACTGTTCCTAATGAAGTGGTATTGGAATAGAAGGTCAACAAAACTTAAGGCGTCAACAGAAATCAAAGCAATGGACATAGTAACAGAAAGTATAAAGAAAATTTACTCTAAGATGAGCAGTGGTAGCACACACCTTTAATCCCAGCACTCGGGAGGCAGAGTCAGGTGGATCTCTGTGAGTTTGAGGCCAGCCTGGTCTACAAGAGCTAGTTCTAGGATAGGCTCCAAAGCTACAGCGAAACCCTGTCTCAAAAAACCGAAAAAGAAAAAGAAGAAGAAAAGAACTTCAACAACTGACTTTTAAATTTTGAAACTGTATTAATTTTAAAAAGTAGTGAGAAGGAAATCAGACATTTCAGCAACATGAACTGCATAAACTCACCTGTTAGGTCGAGGTATATACTATCCCAACATTGTCTCTCTCTTGCTCTGTCTCTTCCTGTCTCAATCTCTCTCTGTCTCTGTCTGTCTGTCTGTCTGTCTGTCTGTCTGTCTGTCTCTCTCTCTCTCTCTCTCTCTCTCTCTCTCTCTCTCTCACACACACACACACACACACACATCCACTGTCTCTCCTTTCTCCCTTCACCTCTGTCTCAATATAGACTGCTGTGTTTCAAGTAAATACTGACTCTGGATTTCTTTGAAAACATTTAATATTGTATGTAATTAAACTTCTTTAATTGAGCAGAAAATATGACTTGCCATCCTAACTTCTATATACTCAGAAAAAAGAAAAGATTTTTATATTCCAGTGACTTTATATCCTGAAAAATTATTCCATTAAAAGAGAAGCCCACAAAACACCATCATATAAATTGTTATAGCGTAAAATTAAAAATTATTATTCTGCTTTCTGTCCAGATGCCATGAACCTATAAGCTACCGTTTTCTTGGCACAGCTCTCTTTAGATCGTTGATGAGTACTGTGTTGCTGTCTGAACCCTTGTCTTCTCAACTACAATGGTACTTCATCACTACTTATCACTAGCATACTTCTGGAGTGATAACCTCCCTCCTCTTTCTTGTCCACTTAGACTAACTAACAGCCAGAGGACCACAATGAAGAACCACACAAAGGTGACATTTTTCATCCTAGCAGGTTTGACTGATGACCCGCAGTGGAAAGTTGTCTTATTCATCTTCCTGCTTCTTACCTATCTGCTCAGCATCACTGGCAATCTGACCATCATCACACTCACCCTGGTGGATGCTCACCTGAAGACCCCCATGTATTTTTTCCTTCGGAACTTTTCCTTCCTAGAGATTTCCTACACTAGTACATGCATCCCCAAATTGCTTGCTACTTTGGCAACCGGGGACAAAACCATTCCTTACAGCAGTTGTTTCACTCAAGTATTTTTTGCTTTCCTATTTGGAGCATCAGAATTTTACTTGCTGGCAGCCATGTCCTATGACCGCTATGTGGCCATCTGCAAGCCCCTGCACTACATGACCATCATGAACAATAAAGTCTGTGTGCAGTTGGTCCTCAGTTGTTGGCTTGCTGGCTTCTTTGTCATCTTTCCACCACTCCTGTTAGGCTTGAAACTTGACTACTGTGCTTCCAACATTATTGATCATTTCTACTGTGACACCACCCCGCTCATGCAGCTTTCCTGCACAGACACACAGCTCCTGGAGACGATGGGCTTTGTCTCAGCTTTAGTGACACTCTTTCTCACATTGCTAATGGTGATAATTTCCTACACCTACATAGCCATGACGATTCTAAAGATCCCTTCAACCAGCCAGAGGAAGAAGGCTTTCTCTACATGCTCTTCTCACATGATTGTGATATCCCTCTCATATGGCAGCTGCATCTTTATGTATGCTAAACCATCAGTCAAGCAGAGAGTATCTATTTCTAAGGGAATTTCCGTGCTCAACACCTCAGTGGCTCCACTTCTGAATCCTTTTATCTACACCTTGAGGAATCAGCAAGTGAAAACAGCATTCATTAATACAATACACAGGATTACATCTTTCTCAAATAAATGACTATACCATTTCACTATATAAAGAAAGGATACTTAAAAATACCTGTAGTTCATAAGTCTCTTCATTTTTCTCTCAGTGTTTTGTTATTCATATTTCCATCTAAAGAGCATTTTTGTTCTTTAGAAGGAAATTTTATGAGTGCAGGAAGCAGGTAATTAAACAAACATGACCTCAGTTTTAGAGGTCTGCACTCTACTACTGTGTTAAACTTCCTGTTAAACTACTGTGTTAAATAATAAGCTAATATTATTTTAAATACAAAGATTTTTTTCCTGAAAGTCCTCTTTTGTCTCAGTGATATCTGAGAGATATTGAACATTTCATTATTATTATTATTAGTAGTAGTAGTAGTAATTAGTATTATTAGTAGTAATTAGTATTGATTTTTAGAGACAGGGTTTCTCTGTAACTTTGGAGCCTGTTCTAGAACTAGCTCTTGGAGACCAGGCTGACCTTGAACTCACCAAACTCACAGAGTTTGTCTGCTTCTGCCTTCCAAGTGCTGGGACTAAAGGTGTGTGCCATTACCGCCTGTCTGAAAATATTTTTCCAATGTCTCTTCTGTCTTCTAAAAATTCATCCTGACTTAAGAGATAGGCTCAATAGTAGAGGGAGTCTCAACAGAAAGCGGTTGGTTTTGATGCCCAGTTCCACCAACTATGAAAAAAAAGCCTAAAAAACAAAGTGAATTTTTAAATTCAAGTTGGTCAAGGCTATGAAATAATGTTTCACATGTGTTATATTTGATAGGAAGGTTATAACACTACTCTATATTTGTGATAATTTACCATCAGCATATTAAAACTATTATTTAATATGCAATTTTATTTGTTTTCTTTTTATTTTCATGCATATTTTATTATTTTATTTGAAGAAGCTAAAAGCCAATGGGGTGGCTTAGCAGGAAAATGTCCTTGTAGCCAACTCTGACCACATGTGTTGTGTCCCTAGACCTACAAATTAGAAGAACAAAGCAACTCCCACAAATTGTTTTCAGATCACCATCAAAAACATTGCGGTTTTCTCCCTTAGACACATAGTAACATGGTAAAAATAAATTTTTTATTTTTAATTAAAGTAATTTTAAATTATAGAAAAGTATAGTAGGTTTTATTCATTATTGTATTCTTCATCTGTAAATGTATATATTAATATTTGATTTTATTAATATTATATATACACAACTATAGTTGTAAACTCTTTTGGAAAATATCTATTTTTAAGACCAAAGTTACATTTATAATTTAAAAATAGTTCTAGGCATATCTCAAAGATAATGTTGTTAGACTTATTGGTTAGTTGTCAAATTTTCAGCCCGCCCAACCAGATCTTCTCTGTTGGAACTGCGATTTGAGGAACTGAAAGAATGAGGCATACTACTGTCTAACATTGTAGACAAATTACTTCAGTTTCATTGGGCTTTTTTATAGAAATGGAAAAAAAAAGAATGCAGCTATCCAAGGAAGGTTGTTTAAGTTCAGAAAAACATGGTGGAAAAATTATCAGAACAACATACAAGTAAACACCAGTAAGCCCGTACTAAATGTTAACAGAATAATCATTTACCAGAACTTTCACACATCATCTCCCCTTTTCTGTCTAAATAACTCCTTCTGTATATGTGTTGCTTTTATTGATTAATGAATAAAGAAGCTGCTTTGGCCTGTGATAGAGCAGATTAGAGCTGAATGGAGAAAACTAAACTGATACTGGGAGAAAAAAGGGGGAGTCAGTGAGATGCCATGGAGCTGCAGCAGGAGACAGATGAGTTAGAACCTTGCAGGTAAGCCACGGCCATATGGCGATACACAGATTAATAGAAATGGATTAGTTTAAGATGTAAGAGCTACCCAGAAATATGCTTAAGCTATTGGCCAAACAGTATTGTAAATAATTATGTTTCTGAGGAATTTTTTTTAGGTCTGGAAGCCTGGAACAAATGAGTAGCCTCCGACTACAGATTGGAATGCCAACGTGTGTCAGCTAAATTCATATAAAATTTGAGAGAGCTTATAAAAAATTCTACACACACATACAAAACAAAGTTTAGTTGCATTTTTTTTAAAAATGGGTTCTGCTTGCTGCTGGCTCATTTAAAAGAGGTCTTCTTAATTCAGCATTATCAGAAAAAAAACACTCAGCTTCCTTTTTTATATAAATAAACTTGTAAAATAAATTTATTTATATAAAATAATAATATCCAAGTGTATAATGTGTGTACATAAACGCATATGCAGAAGCATTTATATTACTATCTTGTGCACACTGAACATTCTTTTTTATTATTTTTTAAATTTTTATTACTTTTTGTGCTTTTTTTAATCCCCTCCCACTCCCCCACATCCCCTCCTCCCTTTCCTGCCCTGCTTGAGTGAGGGCCAGGAATCCTGCTCTGTGGGAAGTCCAAGGCCCTCCCCCTACATCCAGGCCTAGGAAGCTGTGCATCCATATAGACTAGGGTCCCAAAAACCCAGAACATGCCATAAAAACAAGCCCCAGTGCCTTTATCAATGGCTTTTCAGTCAACTCCCACTATCAGCCACAATCAGCGAGTCTGGTTTGATCACATGCATATTCAGACAGATTTGGTGAATTCCTATCAAACAGGCACACTTTGGGTGGACTAACCCCTCAGGGTCCTGACTCCCTTGCTCATCTTCTCCCTCCTTCTGCCCTTCAACTGGACCTTGGGAGCTCAGTCCAATGCTCTGATGAGGGTCTCTGTTTCTATCTCCATCCGTCACCAGAGGACCCCATGGATACTTGGGATTCCTTCTAGAGCCAAGTCTCTTGCCAACCCTAAAATGGATCCCTTACTGTAGGTATCTTCTTCCCTGCTCCTATATTCTCCCATCCTCTATCTCCACCCTACCACTCCCCCAAGCTCTTACCAGTCCTTCCTTTCTCCCTTCCCTCTCCCCTTCTCCCCTTCCCCCAAAGTCACTCCACCCCTGCCCCACCCCCATGCTCACAGCTTTTGCCCTGTAATCTTGTTTGCTTCCAATTTCCAGGACAATATATATATATGGTTTTCTTTGGGTTCACCTTGTTATTTGACTTCTCTGGGCTTGTGAACTATAGGCTTAATGACCTTGGTTTATGGCTAGAGTCCCCAAATGAGTGAGTACATACCAAATTTATCTTTTTGGGTCAGGGTTATCTCGCTCAGGATAGTGTTTTCTATTTCCATCTATTTACCTACAAAATTCAAGATGTCATTGTTTTTTAACCTCTGAGTCGTACTCTAATATGTATATATTCCATACTTTCTTTATACATTCTTCCGTTGAGGGGCATCTAGGTTGTTTCCAGGTTCTTTCTACTACAAATAATGCTGCTATGAACATAGTTGAACAAATGCTTTTGTAGTATGAGTGGGCATCTCTTAGGTATGTTCCCAAGAGTGGTATTGCTGGATCTTGAGGTAGGTTGATTCTGAATTTCCTGAGAAACTGCCACACTGATTTCCAAAGTGGTTGCACAAGTTTGCATTCCCACCAGCAATGGATGAGTGTTCCCCTTACTCCACATTCTCTCCAGCAAAGGCTATCATTGGTGTTTTTGATTTTAGCTATTCTGACAGGTGTAAGATGGTATCTCAAAGTTGTTTTGATTTGCTTTTCCATGATTGCTAAGGAAGTTGAACGTGACCTTAAGTGCCTCTTGGCCATTTGGACTTCTTGTGTTGAGAATTCTCTGTTCAGTTCAGTGCCCCATTTTTTAATTGTGTTAACTCAAATTTTAAAGTCTAGTTTCTTGAGTTCTTTATATATTTTGGAGATCAGACCTTTGTCTGATGCGGGATTGGTGAAGATCTTCTCCCATTCAGTAGGATGCCTTTTTGTCTTAATGACAGTGTCCTTTGCTTTACAAAAGCTTCTCAGTTTTAGGAGGTCCCATTTATTCACTGTTGCCCTTATGGTCTGTGCTACTGGGGTTATAAATGTAGGAAGTGGTCTCCTGTGCCCATGTGTTGCAGTCTACTTCCTACTTTCTCTTCTATCAGGTTCAGTGTGGTCAGATTTATATTGAGGTCTTTAATCCATTTGGACTTCAGTTTTATGCATGGTGATAGATATGGATCTATTTTCATTCTTCTACAGGTTGACATCCAGTTATGCCGGCACCATTTGTTGAAGATGCTTTCTTTCTTCCATTGTATACTTTTAGATCCTTTGTCGGGTGTTCATAGGTTTGAGGGTTAATATCTGGGACTTTGATTCGATTCAATTGGTTGACTTCTCTATTTTTATGCCAATACCAAGCTGTTTTCATTACTGTAGCTCTGTAATAGAGTTTGAAGTCAGGGATGGTAATGCCTCCAGAAGTTCCTTTACTGTAAAGGATTGTTTTGGCTATCCTGGGTTTTTATTTTTCCACATAAAGTTGATTATTGTTCGTTCAATGTATGAAGAATTTTGTTGGGAGTTTGATGGGATTGTGTTGAATCTATAGATTGCCTTTGGTAGAATTGTCATTTTTACTATGTTGATCCTACCCATCCAAGAGATTGGGAGATCCTTCCATTTTCTGGTGTCCTCTTCAATTTCTTTCTTCAATGCCTTAAAGTTCTTGTCAAATATATCTTTCACTTCCTTGGTTAGTGTTACCCCAAGACTTATGTTATTTGTGGCTATCGTAAAAGGTGAAGTTTCTCTAATTTCCCTCTCTGCTTCTCCATCCTTTATGTATAGGAGGGCTACTGATTTTTTTTTTGAGTTGATCTTGTAACCTGTCACATCACTGAAGGTTTTTGTCATCTGTAGGAGTTCTTTGGTAGAGTTTTTAAGGTCACTAATGGACACTATCATATAATCCATATATTCTGCAAATAATGAAAGTCTGACTTCTTCCTTTCCAATTCAAATCTCCTTGATCTCCTTATATAGTCTTCTTGCTATTGCTAGAACTTCATGCATTATGTTGCAGAGATATGGTGAGAGTGGACAGCCTTGTCTTGTTCCTGATTTTACTGGAATGACTTTGAGTTTCTCTTCATTAAGTTTGATATTAGATGTTGGTTAGCTGTATATTGCTTTTATTATATTTAGGTATGATCCTTGTATCCCTAACCTCTCCAAGATCTTTATCCTAAAAGAATGTTTAGTTTTGTCAAATGTTTTTCAGCATCTAATGAAATGATCATATGGTTTTTTTCTTTCAGTTTATTTATGTGATGAATTACATTGTTAGATGTTCATATGCTGAACCATCCCTGTATCTCTGGGACAAAGCCTACTTGATTATAATGGATATTTTTTTTGACGTGTTGTTGGATTCTGTTTGCCAGAATTTTATTGAGAATTTTTATATCGATGTTCATGAGTGAGATTGGTCTGTAATTCTCTTTCTTGGTTTGGTCTTTG
Organism: Myodes glareolus; assembly: GCF_982192425.1. Classification (NCBI taxonomy): domain Eukaryota; kingdom Metazoa; phylum Chordata; class Mammalia; order Rodentia; family Cricetidae; genus Myodes; species Myodes glareolus. Next base: position 14,099,277 of record NC_142051.1, on the reverse strand, counting down.
TGTGGTTTTGGAATCAGGATGACTGTAGCTTTATAAAAAAGAGTTTGGCAATGACTCTTCTGTTTCTATTATGTGAAACCCATTAAGGAGTATAGATATCAGTTCTTCTTGTAAGTTCTGATAAAATTCTGCATTAAAAGCATCTGGTCCTGGGCTTTTTTCATTTGGTAGGTTTTTTTATGACAGCTTCTATTTCCTCATGACTTATGGGTCTATTTAAATTGTTTACCTGGTCTTGATTTAATTTTGGTAAATGGTACTTATCTAAAAACAAGTCCATTTCTTTTACATTTTCCAACTTTGTGGAATATAAGCTTTTGTAGTAAAACCTAATGATTCTCTGAATTTCCTCAGTGTCTGTGTTTATGGCCCCCTTTTCATTCTGATCTTGTTAATTTGCATGTTCTCTCTCTGCCTTTTGATTAGTTTGGATAAAGTTTTGTCAATCTTATTGACTTTCTCAAAGAACCAGCTCTTTGTTTCATCGACTCTTTGGATGGTTTTCTGTGTTTCTATTTTGTTGATTTCAGTCCTCAGTTTGATTATTTGAAGTCTGCTTCTTTTTTTTCTAGAGCTTTCAGCTGTGCTGTTAAGTCTCTAATGTGAGCTTTCTTCTTTTTTTTTTTAATGTGGGCAGTTAGAGCTATGAACTTTCCTCTTAGTACTGCTTTCATAGTGTTCCATAAGTTTGGGTATGTTATGGCTTTACTTTCGTACAATTCAGGAATGACTTTAATTTCTTTCTTTATTTCTCTCCTGACCCAGGGGTTGTTCAGTTTCCATGAGTTTGTAGACTTTCTGGGGTTAGTATTATTGTTACATTCTAACTTTATTCTATGGTTATTCGATAATACACAGGTGGTTACTAATTTTTTTTGTATCTGTGGAAGTTTGCTTTGTTACTGAGTATGTGATCAATTTTCGAGAAGGTTCCATGAGATACTGAGAAGAAGATATATTCTTTCCTCTTTGGGTGCAAGGTTATGTAGAGGTCTGTTAAGTCCATTTGATTCATAACCTCCATTAGTTCTCTTATTTCTCTGTTAGGTTTCTGTCTGATTGACCTGTCCATTGGTGAGAAATGAGTGTTGAAGTCTCCTACTATTAGTGTGTGGGGTTTGATCTGTGCCTTGAGTTCTAGTAACGTTTCTTTTACATAAGTGGGTGCTTTTATATTAGGGGTATAGATATTCAGGATTGATACTTCTTCTTGATGAATTGTTCCTGTTATGAGTATAAAGTGTCCATCTTCATCTCTTCTGAATGATTTTAATTTGAAATCAATTTTGTTAGATATTAGTATATCCACACCCACTTGTTTCTTTGGTCTGTTTGTTTGCAAAACCTTTTCCCAACCCTTTACTCTGAGTAGATGTCTGTCTTTGTGGTTGAGGTGTGTGTCATGTAAACAGCAGAATGTTGGATCCTGTTTTTTCATCCAATTTTTTAACCTGTGCCTTTTTATAGGTGAATTGAGTTCATTGATATTAAGTGATATTAATGACCAGTGGTTGTTAACTCCGTTTTTCTTTTCTTTTTTTTTTGTGGTAGAATTTGTGTGTTTCCCTTCTTTGAGTTGTGCTGGTGAAGGGTTGTTAGATGTCTGAGTTATTGTGGGCATTGTTGGGATCCTTGAGTTGTGATTTTCCTTCTATTACTTTCTGTAAGGCTGGATTTGTGGCTACGTATTGTTTAAATCTGTTTGTATCCTGGAATATCTTGTTTTCTCCATTGATGTTGAATGAAAGCTTAGCTGGGTATAGTAGTCTGGGGTTGCATCCATGGTCTCTTAATTTCTGCAGCACATCTATCCAAGACCTTCTGGCTTTTATGGTTTCCATAGAGAAGTCAGGTGTAATTCTGATAGGTTTACCTTTATAAGTTACTTGACCTTTTTCCTGTGCAGCTCTTAATATTCTTTCTTTATTCTGTATATTTTGTGTTTTGATTATTATATGGTGAGGGGATTTTTTTTTGATCCAGTCTATTCAGTGTTCTGTATGCTTCTTGTACCTTCATAGAAATATCTTTCTTTAGGTTGGGAAAGTTTTCTTCTATAATTTTGTTGAATATATTTTCTGGGCCTTTGAGCTGTAATTCTTCTCCTTCTGCTACCCCTATTTTCTTAGGTTTGGCCTTTTTATGGTGTCCCAGATTTCCTGGATGTTTTGTGATGAGAATTTGTTGGATTTGCTGTTTTCTTTGATCAGTGTGTTTATTTTTTTATAGTTTCTTCAGCATCTGAAATTCTTTCTTCTATCTCTTGTATTCTGTTGGTTATACTTGTCTCTGTAGTCCATGTTCATTTACCTAGATTTTCCATATCCGGCCGTCCCTCGGTTTGTGTTTTCTTCATTGCTTCCATTTCTGTTTTCAAATCTTGAACTGTTTACATTATCTGTTTGATTGTATTTTCTTGGTTTCCTAGGGTATCTTTTAGGGATTTATTCATTTCTTCGAACTTTTTGTTATTCTTCTCCCTTCATTTCTTTAAGGGAGTTTTTCATATTCTGTTTAAGGGACTCTGACTTTCATAATATCTGTTTCTTCTACTTCTTCTGAATTAGGGTGTTCAAGCCTTCCTGTTGTATGTTCGCTGGGTTTTGGTGTTATCATGTTGTTTTTCAGATTGTTGGAGGAATTCTTGCATTGGGGACTGCCCATATCTTCCTTCAAATGCTCTTCTCCAATGGATCTTCTGGTGCAGGATCAGGGCCACTAGCTGGTGAGGAACCTCGCAGACAAAAGGGCGGGCTTGCAGTGTGAAGGCTCAGTGAAACAAAGGAACTCCTGCACCCTTCTACTCCCCACTTTTTCCCCAGATCCTCAGTTCCAAAGCAGGCTGAGTTGGGGGATCCTATGTCCCCGAAGAAGGGAAGGGGTGCCTGGGAGCAAGCTGGGATGGGATAGGAAGAGAGAGGCAGTAGCCGGAGAGAAGCCCCTGCTGAATATCAAGAAAGTTAAGGGGGATGCAGGGTGTCCGTGCTCCATTTCGGGGGCGTCCGTTGGCTGGTTGGGAACACACCTCTCTGATGGGCCTTCTGGTACAGGATCAGGGCCATTTGCTGGTCAGGAACTTAGCAGTCAAAAGGGCCGGCTTGCCCACACTGAACATTCTTTAAGAGATCCTTTTTTTTTCATTTTTCCACTCAAATATTTACACTTCCTTCCCTCCTCCAAATCCCCTCCCACTTCCCCAACTCGCTCCTCCCTCCCCCTCCCTGCTTGAGAGAGGGCAGGGAACCCTGCCCTGTGGGATTTCCTAGCCTCCCCCCCACATCCAGGCCTAGGAAGCTGTGCATCCATATAGACTAGGGTCCCAAAAAGCCAGAACATGCCATAAAAACAAGCCCCAGTGCCTTTATCAATGGCTTTTCAGTCAACTCCCACTGTCAGCCACAATCAGAGAGTCTGGTTTGATCACATGCATGTTCAGACAGATTTGGTGAATTCCTATCAAACAGGCACACTTTGGGTGGACTAACCCCTCAGGGTCCTGACTCCCTTGCTCATCTTCTCCCTCCTTCTGCCCTTCAACTGGACCTTGGGAGCTCAGTCCGTTGCCTGATGAGGGTCTCTGTCTCTATCTCCACCTGCCACCAGACGAAGATTCTATGATGATATTCGAGATAATCATCAGTGTGATAGTGGGGCAAAGCCAGTTTAGGCACCCTCTCCTCTGCTGTCCAAGGACCTAGCTGGGGACATCCCTGTGGACACCTGGGATCCCCTCTAGAGCCAAGTCTCTTGTCAACCCTAAGAAATGGTAGCTTCCTGGTTCATGGTAGTTGCACATACAGCTCTGGCTCCTTCAAGAAGGCCAAGCACTTAAGTGGAGTATGTGAACAGTATGTTAAAAATTGTTTAATGGTGACACAGACCTGCTCTAACCCTTGACCTGTGATGGAGGGAATGGCTCTCAGAGGCAGCAAACATGAATCTTCCATGTTGGAATAAGTAGAACCAACAGGCATGACCTTGGAGTTGGTCCTAGCCATGCCCAATTAACATTAAAAATGTTTCCAGAGGGAAAAGACCTCTAAATGAGTCACAGTGTTGGATAAATGTACACAGGCTTGAGAGAGGGGAAAAAGAATATAGACAGTTATAGTATAAAAGAATACAGGCAGTCATAGATTAAAGGAGTAAAGATAATAAAATAAATATTAAACTTGTAGAAAAAGTAATAGAGTAAAAAAATAAGCCACATAAAGATGGAAAATACACAGAGAGTCTGGATTATCTATATTATTGTGTATTCTTTAAATTTTTTGACTGTGAATGAGCTAAGAACAGAGAGATTTCATTGAACATGCTGCTAAGGATCTTAGCCATCCTATTGAAGTAATATGAAATCTCAAAAGAGTTTGAATTTTCTTTGCTTGATAGTAATTGGTCTTAATTATCCAACAGAATTTGAAAGTAAGACCTATTTATGAAGAGAATATATTCACAACCACACACACACACATACATGAGACACACAGACACATACATAGACACACACACACTGATCACAGCACACAGAGAAATCAAGTCATTAGAGATTAAGAACCCTCTTCCCTGTTGGATACCTTTTCTGGTACTAAAAGCTGCTATTCAGGTTACTGGGCATAGGGGAGGGGAGAGAGCTATCAACAAACAGTCTTATACAGCTGTGAACACTGTGACCAATAATCAAGGCCCCCATGTCAGGACATGTTGACAGGTACAATAGGAACACAAATGTTATGTTTTAACCAATAATTTGCTGATTGAATTGAAGGCCAATGCACAAAAAGAAATATATGCTTGTTACTGTAAATCAGTTCAAGAATCCAAGATCAGGGTGCCCGTGGGCCCCAGCGATGAGTCTACAGTCATTGTAATGCTAAGTAGACATAGTATAATACCCCTGCACCCCTCTACCTGTTGATTAGTACAGAATTCAGACCAATCAAAGAAGATTCTTTGTGCAGTAAACAGGTGTACAGAGAACAGGCAAATTCACAACTGGTCAAGTTTAGACAATAAGTGTCAATAGCATGCTCAGTCACTAATAGGTCGTCTATATCACCTCTCACCCCAACAAGGCTTGGGACCATTGCAAAAGAAGAAACAGAAAAATTGCAAGATCAAAAAGTTGAGAAGGGACAACATAGCACAGAACATTGTCTTCTGGACATGACAGGCATGCTGCACTCATGAGCTCACATTCTACTCACTTAAAAGATCAATTCAGCTAGCATTCTAGCAGGGAGCAGGGAGGGACTCATGAGCCTCTCACACCACCCTGATTAGAGATGGCCTTGGTAGGTCATCATAGTAGAGTGTTTTGTCCCACACCCCAGAGAATATCAGCAAAATAAATTAGACTTGAAAGACTTAAAAAAATAAAAGAAGAAGGCAAGAAGGGAGTAGATATTGGGCTGGATCTAAGAGGAGTTAAGAAGAATGTTTATGGGTGAATGTGATTAAATACATTGATGAAATCTCAAAATTAATAATTCTCTTTTAAAGATGACAATTTAATAAGTAGATAACTATCAACAAAGCAATATATTTAAACAGGGAAGGACATACTCTATAGGAGGCCAAAACACTAATAATATAAAATTCTCATCTCACATACCCAAAGCCAAGAACTGATATGTAAACTAATACATCACAAAAGAAATTGTGATGGCATAAAGAAGTGATGATCACTAGTGGTGGATTCTTCAGTGGCAGGATTTATTGTTGATGATGATTGGAGCAAAAGGCTGTGGTTATTTCAGGGCTGAATAGCTGGAAACAAACAGTGACCTCCTACAATCATAACATATTTACCATATGTGGTATTATAAGATTTTAAATGCCTGCTACAAATACAGAACAAAAATCAATATACATATGTATGTTAGTTGCAACATTAGAGAAATATGTATGTTACAAGATGACATTTATTCAATGAATGCTACTAGTTATTATTTAAAAATCAATCAATATAGTTAAGTTAATAAGGATCAGCACAGAAAAAGAAAACCCAAAAACTATGTTCATTAAAGATTTTAGAACAATACAGGGTGACTATGCCTTCCCCAGACACTACAGGCTATTAAATAAAAGCCCAGTATCAGGTATGAATTACACCTTTTTCTTATTGGTCACTGGAGTCTCATAGATCACCCCAAACATTATATGTTATTGCCATTGTTTTTTGTTACTCCCCAAAAAGTGATGGTAAGAAACTATTGCTGTAAATACCACATATATGAGTCATTGAGTATAAAGTAATCAGGCTGGTACCAACATGGAGGCTTCATCCCTCTTAGCTAGATTTCAGAGTGCTGGAAGGTCCTATAAATGCTACTAGAGAAGAAAGTCGTCACCAGCTTTACCCAGCTGTGAATCCTGTGAGCCACAGTAATGTCTGGCTTGGGAAGATGTGCCTACTCGTACAAAAGCAACACGAATGTCATGGGAACAACCAGACACTTTCTAGTGGCTTTGAAGTCCAATTCACAAGATGGAAAAGTCGTAGGGCCCAGGAGGAGGAAGCCCATAATGTTATTCTGCTAAACTACCCCCAATATTCTTATCCTTATACCCATTGATTAGTATACCATCCAACTCCCATCAAAGAAACTTCTTTTTCACTAGACAGTGATCAATATAGAGAATCATAATAAGACAATGTGCACAGAATAAGAAACTGTTGAGTGCTCAGCTCTAAATGGGATATCTATATACCTCCCACTCTCATCTCCAGGGCCCAGGTATTAACATGGAAGAAGGACAGAAAGTTATTTAAGAGGCTCTCTATTTAAGGGAATAGATTTCTCAGCAAAATTGTGTTTGTTGAACATAAGATCACATGAACCAGTGACTTGACTGTTTGCAAAGTATATGCACCAGATCAAGCCAGACAAAATCCTATCATTCAGGTGAAATAATCAGACTGCTGGAGGAGGAAAATATTGGTTTCTTCAGAGATGTAGCCCATGAGAAACTATCCATGCTCCAGTAGATGATTTCACACCCGTACACAAACAAACATCACCATATGGAATCAATGGGCATTAAAAAAAAAACAGCACAAGAGGTTGGGAGGGAAAATTGGTGGAAGGAACAGGAGAGCAATGTGGGTTGGATTTGATCCACATATGTTATGTGCATGTGTGTATATTATAGACAAAATATTTTCATTGCAGGAAAACCTGAAATGCTGAAGCCCTCCATCATGCAAACTCACTTAAAGAAAAACAATGCAAATCCCACAAACTACCTCAAATTCTCTCACAATAAAAATTTTGAACACTAGGGTCATATAATATTTAAGGAAGTATTAGTTTTTCTAGTTATTACCAAAAAGAAATAAATAAAACAAAAAAATGAATAGGAAAAAAGTATTCTTCGTTACAAATAGGCTAATTGTTTCCATAAACATTTGTAAGGACTGTAAACTGATAGAATTACCAGTATGAAGAAAGTAACATTCTATCTTTCTTTTGAGTATTATATTTGTAAACCTTAGGGTTTGTGAACTTTGGCTTCCACAGACCCAAGGAAATAATTATTATTCTAAAAGGTTAATGTGAATCTTGGTAAAAAAATATTATAAGCCATATTACTTACAAAGACTTGATATCCAAAATTTGTAATAAACTCAAGCAATATAGTTTCAAGAATATGAAAGGCATAGTTTGCAAATAGATAAAGGATTTTCTTTTCTCAAAAAGAGACACTCAATTGACCAGCAAATATGTGAGAAAAATGCAGAATTGTAAATAAAATTAAACCCACAAGGAAAAAAAAATCACATATCAGATTACTTAAAAGCTAATTCAAATTAATGCACAGTTTGAATATGAGACATCCTGAAGGCTTCTGTGTTGGGGTCTTTCTTGGTTGTCAGATCATGTAATTTGGGGAACCAGTTGGTTCTTACTCACTAGCTCTTTCAATAGACTGGTCCATTGGAGGATCAGGATATGAAGGATCAGGTCTGTTGGGAGAGAGTGGAAGTGTAGGAGGAGCGCCTAGGAGGAGGAAGTGGGTTACTTTGTAAAGCATGTTTCATTTCCTGTTATTTTGTCCACATCTTCCTCTCTGACCCCTATGAGGTGGGTGACTTCACTTTGCCACATTGCTGCCATGGTCACCCTGTGCGACTTGTTCCAAACTGTTAACATTGGGGACATGGTCTGGAAACCCTGAAACTGCATCACAAAATAAATCCTTCCTCTTTTAAGTTGTATTTGTCTGATGTAAGCCATAGCAACACAAAGCTGGATAACACGGCTTCCAGTAAAAGTAAATCTAAAAGAATAAGTTTTGGTAAAAATGTGGTGTTTTGCTTAGGCAGAAAAAAAATCAAGCAGGTATTTGAGATGATCCTAAAAATAAACACCAGGAGAACATTCTAAAAGAAAGCTAGGAGTCATTCCTAGTTTGACTGAAATAGGAGAGAAAATGACACACTTCTAAATAAACAGAAAGGAAAAAAACGCATAAAGAAAAAGGAGCAAGGCCAGAAGCTGACATTTGCTGGCTCCCCTGTGACTGAAGTTGCAGATAGCTTTTAGCTACCACCAGGGTGCTAGGAACTTTACCCAGGTTACCCGCAAGAGTAGCAAGTATTCATAACTGTTGAGCCATCTCTTGAGTCACAATCAAATATTAATTGTGAAAATACTTTAATCTGAATGAAATTTTACAAAATAAACCACAAGACAATGAAATTATATATGAAACTGAAATTAGAACTTAGCTTTTATTTCATGGACACTGAGGATCCCACCTCATATCCTCGTATTTACGCAGCAAACAAATTTGTCTCCAATCAGAAATTTATTTTTGTAATGGAAAACTTATTAAGTCAATGTAGCATAAACAAAAATGTTGCATACATCAGCATTCATTTCAAATTTGTTTATACATGCACATATTTTGAGGTTGTTTAGTAAAAAACATTCCAAAGATTTTTGATTCTTTAAAAATTATGACAAAATAACATTCTGGAGTGGTGATAAAACTAATATACAATAATATTAATATAAAACATAAGATTCACTTAATTATACTGAGAATTCCAGATACATGCTAATTTCTTTAAAACTTAGAGATATAGCATTAAATAAAGTTCTTTCCTCACTTAGTGGAATAAAAATAGACAAAACTTAAGTAAACATGTTTGTACATATGTGTGTATTCATGTAAAATCTATAAGTCATGTGTACAGAACAAAAACTGCTGCTCTGTATGCAATTTGAAATGAGTTCATGTGCTGTGCAGTGACAAGCAGTGGCGATCTTGAGTGGTATAGTCAAGAAAACTCTAGGTATGAATATTGAGATTTCACTGGCATGAGGAAGTATCACATCTGATAAAAGCTAAAACACTTTTAAAAACTAATCTTAAAATAAGATAAATTTAGCACATTTTAATTCAGAACAACAAAAGATGAATTAAATAGCACAAAGTGTATTTGTGTGTATTTGTAGAAGGTGTAGGAGGTTCTTCTGTTTGTGTGTTGATTTCATTGGTTGAATAAAGAGACTACCTTGGCCTTTTGATAGGGTACCCCTTAGGTGGGTGGAGTAGACAGAACAGAATGTCGGGGAGAAGGGAAGTGTGGCAGACGCCATGATTTTCCTGCCCAAGACAGAAGCTGGTTAGACTCATGCCAGTAAGCCACAGTCAAGTGGTGATACACAGATTAATAGAAATTGGTTAATCAAGACATGAGAGTTAGCCAATAAGAGGCTAGATATAATGGACCATTAAATGGATTCATTTAATGTTTAAATGAATACAGTTTTTGTGTAATTATTTCAAGGGTAAGCTATCTGGACGGTGGAATGCAGCCTGCTCCTCCACACAACAACAAAGTACCAAAAATGATGTAGAATGTTTTACCCACAGCAAGAGTAAGTAATATGACAGCCAAATAAACAGATATGGCTTACAGAAAATTAATATTGCCTGACTCCAGAGTTTACCCTGTTTGCATATTTTGCAGCATTACACCCAAGATGGACTAAGAATTGAGCTGCTATAATCACTAAGACTCTATACAGTAATACATAATACACTATACATTAATTGAGTGTACTCTTTCATTAGGTTACAATCATTTAAACACAAAGTTAAGGTGTAGTTCACTATGTGCAGAGCAACTCAACAACAGATGATATGATTCTGAGCTGAAAATGAGCTTGGGTGACCAAGAAATAGGATGTGAAGTAAAGTTAAGCATAGTAGCAACAGAAAATTCTAACAGGTGAGAAACAGCTAGTATCTACAAAAGTTACATTTGATCATAAGCTTTAACACTGGACTACCTTTTTGTCTTTTACTTTTTTCTTTGTGTGCATGTGTGTGTGTGGAGGGGGTGACAGTGTTGAAACAGGGTTTCTCTGTGGAACGACCCTGGCTGTCCTGAAGCTTGCTTTATAGACCAGACTGGTGTCCTGGATCTCACAGAGATCCACCTGTCTCTGCCTCCTGAGTGCTGGGATTATAGACATGTGACATGACCTCATGGCTGGACTGCCTTTCTTGATCTTACTTCTTATTTAGTGTGTGCATGTTGGGTCAGAAAGCCAGACATTCCTGGAAATTTTTAATTGTTTTTATTTTGGCTAATTTTATACATGTATACAATGCATTATGCCCATGTATACTCCCGTTACTCTCCTGCACCCCTTCCAATCCTACTGATGCTGTTCTTTATGACTAGTCTCTTTCCTATGTGTGTGTAAGTGCACATGTGTGTAGGACTTGTACAGGTTGTCATGGCTATTGCAACTCAATGATTGTAATGCCTGTGTCATTTCCAGAAGACAGTGCTTCATAGGTGTGTACTTCTCCCTCTGGTTCTTACAGTCTCCACAGACACATAAGTGGTCATGTAGCATGAACTCTAATTGGTCTGAATAATAAAAACCCCAAGTCAGATATAGGGGTAAATGCAGAAAGATTAGAGAAGCAGAGCAGTCAGCCAACAGTTCTCACCTCTACCAACTCCACAGACAAAATGGGCAATCCTGTCTCTAGGAATTCTCAGACTGAAAGTACTGAGTTCCTGTCTCCTCCCATCTTATGTTCCTCTCTCCACTTAGCCATATCCCTTCCTGTCTCCACCTTCTTAATTCTGGAATTAAAAACATGTGACTCTCAAGTACTAGGATTAAAGGTGTGAGCCATCACTGCCTGGTTCTATTTCTCTTTTGGACTAGATCAATCTCTAATATCCCAGGATGACCTTGAACTCACAGAGATCTGTCTGCTTCTACCTTCTGAATTCTGGGATTAAAGGTATGTGCCACCACTGCCTGACCTCTATGGCTAGGTAGTGGCTTAGCTCCACACTCAGATCTTCAGGCAAGCTTTATTTTTTTTAGATCACAAAGTATCACCACATGTCAAAAATACTGAGAGTAAGTAACTGTAAAGTGCTCAGCATTACAAAGGACTTCTTTCTCTATACCTCCTGCTTCCAGGCCCAGTGAAGAGTTCTGGTTAGTTTTAATTGACAAAGTCTGACTTTCATATTCTTTATTTCTATTTTCTGAACTTATAAAGGCAACTAAGACATAATTTCCTTGATCTCATTGATTTATAGAAGAGTTGCTAAAATGACAGTTTCAGGACAGTCCTCCCTCATTCTACTTCCCTTCGCATATAAGAGAATTTCATATGTGCATAAGATGTATTTTGATCATATCTATCTCACATTCCTCCCCAATTCCTTCACGATCCATACTGACGTTTTTGAAGAAGTTACTCTGGCCTTCAGTGCTGACTGTGCTTGTGCTTTTACAGGAATGGAAAGGCAAATTGCACTTGACACATTGCAGAAAAAGTGTGTTCTAGATACATCCTATCAAAGTATCCATGGTGTCACTATATCTTATTACTAGAGATGTGGATTCTACTCCCTGAGGTAAGCTGATGCTTGCCTTTCCCACCACACAGCAATGTTCCCATTGTTATTACGTGGTGAGAGTGAGAAGGAAGCACGGAACACACAACAAACCCGCTTAGGAGTTTATTAGAGGAGACGTGCACAGTCCTGGTGAAGTCGGTGTGCAGAGAGAGAGGGCTGAAGATGGCACATCCAGCTTTTAAAGGCTGCCTAGTGCATGCACACAGGGGGATGACATAACTACTACATCATAAGAAGATGATGGAGCTCACGCATGCTCACAAGGACTAACATAGCTGCTTCATATGTAGGTGATGCAGCCATGCTGCATGTGGGTCATGCAGGGCCTTTTAAGGTCCCCAGGGTGCAGAGGCATTTTTACCTGAGGGCTTGTCTGCACATGCTTGGCCGTGGAACCCAAAAGTGCCCGCCATGCTGGTTGGTTAAAATCATAATAGTCATTATTTCGAGCAACTCTGTCTTTCAAATCACTTCCATAATTTATTTCTGGTCCTAGAACATGCCCCAGACTATTTTCCTTCCTGTCTCTGGAAACAGCACAAGGAGACAACACTAAGTAGAATTTACTAATTTGAAACATTGATGGAGAGAACATGTGATTGCAGATGCAGTTCCGGGTCTAAGTAAACATGTGCCCAAGGATTCAATTCCTGGGTGTAAACGAACAAGTGCCTGCAGATGCAATTCTGGGTTTAAGCAAACATGTGCCTAAGGATGTAATTCCAGGGCTAAGCAAACATGTATCAAGGATACAATTCCGGGTCTAAGCAAGCGTGTGCCTACAGATGCAATTTCTGGGTTTAAGTAAACATGTGCCTGCAGATGCAATTCCGGGTATAAGCAAAAAGCTCTTTAGTTGACTACTTTTCTTAAATTCTTTTAAAATGCCTCTTGCAAAAATTGGACGATTCTTTACCTAGCCACACTAGTCACTGTGAAGAAAGTTTATACTTTAGCAATGCTTGAAAACGTGAAAGTTAAAAAATTAAAGTTTTCAATGAACAAGATTATAGAATTTTGTGGATGACGGTTTATACAGCAAATGAAACGAACAAATTTATGTGATTTTTAAAAAATTCACTTTCATATAAATAGCCTGCCTTTTTTTTTCTTTCTGAAGGCCCAGGGATCAATTCCCAATGGTTCTGAGCCTTTATATTCTCCAGTTAAGCTACAGAAGGATCTGATTTGGACCAAAGATAGATGTGGCTCTGCTTGAGGTAGGAGGGGGTTGGTGGTGGACAAACTTAAGTAGAGATTTGTTGACTCTTTATCTTGCCAACTACTGCTCATCTTTGATGACATAGCTTCACACACATTTGTTTCATACACTTTTATTGATTTAACAAAATATACTTGTAAGATATTGCAATATGTAGAAAATTTTAAATGAGACACAATTAGAGTGAAAACTGGTAAAAAAAAATAAGACAAATGATATTTTTTCTATGTCATTCTTCCTCCCATGGAGTCTGTTATATTTGTTTCCTCTTATGTAACTTGGAGCCATGTCTTCTCATATCATAGCAGGTAATTGTTAAGCCTTTGTTCCACCATGTGAAGACACAGAAGCAAATGTGTGAGTAATAGAATTCATTATGGAGGCAACTTTCCTTGTTGTAAGTAATTTCATAGCTATATATTTTTGGAAAAAAATTTAAATTTCTTTCATAACCTTTTAACTACATATAAAACATGATTTGATGGCTTTCTGGAAAGCAATTCTTTCTTGTCATACAAAATTTATTGAATCAAGTTTTATTGTTTGGTTACATATGTAATTATATATAACCATATGCAAATATCACTATATACCATGTACATATCACAAGTTATTATAAAATATTTTATGCTGGTAAATATTTAAATATTATTTTTCTTTTAGAAAGGTACTATATTATTTAATCTAAAAGATAATATCACTTATTAATATAAAAAAAATTGTCTGCTGGCACTGAGGAGGCAAAGGCAGGAGGATTGTCACAAGTTGAAAGGTAGCCAGAGTTACACAGCAAAGCCATCTTAAAAGATCAACAGAAAGTTTATTTGCTTTCACTTTTTAAGCGTTCACCCAGTAAACTCAAGGATTATTTATAAGACACAGCCATCACAAACCAGGAACTCACAGTAGCCGTCATAACAAGACTATTATAAAACAGGAGAAGTGGTTAATATGAATTCTGAATACTACTAAGAAGAGAGATCAATTGGCTGGTAGGAGAGAACAAACACCCACAAGTTGTCCTTCAATCTCCACTCTTGCACAACACATTCTCCACTCCCATGCACACAAAATAAATAAAGAAGAATGTAGTAGAAGCTTTTTTAAAAATAGAGTAATTTTATTTAAAATAGAGTAACAGAGGTTTTTTATTTTATTTTTCAGATTATGATAATTTGTTTTTAGCTGTGGATCCTGATTTTATACTGAAACCAAATTCAATTTCATTTCCACACTTGCCGTTGGTATTCTCTATTTCGTCTTGCCTAAAGTTAATGATGACAAACCACACATCAGTGACAGAGTTCATTCTTCTCGGATTGACAGATAATGTCAACCTTCAAGCTATTCTTTTTCTCTTTCTGCTCCTAACTTATATCTTAAGTGCCATGGGAAACTCAGCCATCATTCTCTTGACCCTACTGGATTACCGCCTCCAGACGCCTATGTACTTTTTTCTCCGAAATTTTGCATTTTTGGAGATATCTTTTACCTCCGTCTTTGTTCCTAAAATGCTAATCAATATTGGAACTGGAGATAAGACTATTTCCTTTGCTGGTTGCTTCACACAGTATTTTTTTGCAATTCTTCTGGGAGCCACCGAATTTTACCTCTTAGCAGCTATGTCCTATGACCGCTATGCTGCCATTTGCAGACCCCTGCATTACACGACTGTCATGAGTAGGAGACTTTGTTTTCTACTAGTCCTAGGTTCCTGGTTCTCTGGTTTTATAGTTGTTATTGTGCCACACGCAATGACTCTTCAGTTGCCTTTCTGTGCCTCCAACATCATCAATCACTATTGCTGTGACTACACTATATTGTTGCATTTATCCTGTTCAGACACACACTTCATAGAAGTGATCCAGTTCTTCCTGGCTGCCATGACCCTCATCTTCACCTTGCTGCTGGTGATTCTCTCCTACACATACATTATCAGGACAATTTTGAGGATCCCCTCTGCTCAACAGAGAAAGAAAGCTTTTTCTACATGTTCCTCTCACATGGTAGTGGTCTCACTTTCTTATGGAAGCTGTATTTTCATGTATATAAATCCTTCTGTTAAAGATGCAGCAAATTTTAATAAGAGAGTGGCTGTTTTAAATACCTCTGTTGCTCCTCTTTTAAACCCATTCATCTACACTCTCAGAAACAAGCAAGTGAAAATAGCTTTCAAAGATATGCTAATCAAGATGATAAATTTCTCAAAAAAGTGAAATTGTTTGATGCTTGGTACTATGATAATAAAGGTTTAGAAGATTATAATTGTACATATAAAATGTGCCTTCTGTATAATTCATTTACTAAATTAAGCCATTTTTATTTTATAAAGATGTGCTCCTGTGTTTCCTTTCACACTTAATTACTACTGTTTTTTATTTATATTTCACTTAACATTTTTTCATTACTCTTATTTATGTACGTAAGTGTTTTTTCTGTTGTGCTCCCACACAAGCACTAGCAAAACTGAGAATGTTAAACACACATGCTTGTCTCTTCAAAGGAGAGATGTTTATATCACCTGTTTTCTGCCCAGAAGGCTGGGGCTATATGTGATTAATAGCCTGGTGACTGTTAAGCTCTCTGTGTGATCAGCCACATTGACTATCTTGAGCAAGGTTCAGTAAAGACATTAAAGTATATATTTTCACAGTATTAGTGCAAATCACAGAAGAGATAAGTTGGTTTAAAATTCCTATTTGATAGCTCTGCTAAAACAAGGCTTAATTATATTAGCACCATATAAATACTTTGTGGATAACTGATAGTGAAAGGGTTTATTATTTTTTATTTAACCTTAATTGAGTCATTAGTTTACTCATTTTTTTTGCTATTTTATACTTACATCAGAACATTTTTAGTAATTCAATTTGGTATGCAGTTTTAAATCATAGATTAAAAATTACATATATTTAGGTATTTAAATCCCATATTTTTTATTTTAAAATACATAATTGTATAAGAACTCATAAACATACATTGGATTGTTTTTATATTCATCATTGAGAATTCTATGCATTTCACTTAGAGTGTTTGATTAAGTCAGCCTCCTGTTTATTCCCTCAAATTCCTCCCATATATCCTCAACCAGTTTTCACTTCTTCCTTCCAAATTTATATATTCTCTTTTAAACTCACTGAGTCTGCTTTGTGCTGACAGTGGATACCTAAGGGCAGGGCCAACCACTGGAGCATAGATGCCCAATCAGGATTCAAAGCACTGAAGAAAACTAATATGAAAAGCAAATTTTAAAAGCCAATTCAAAGTATGCTTTTCTACGTACACTGTATGTATGGAGATAACACACTAAAACCCCTTCATCTGTATAATTAACAAAAATAATAAATAAGGTAAAATATATTGAGCTCAGACTTTTATCTTGAGAACTACTAATTAATAATGCTTTCAGAGAGAATGATTTAGCACATTGATCTATAAAACAGAAATCTACAAGCAAATCATGTTTGAAAATCTATACATATTATATTTCAGTTTATTAATTAAAACAAAATGAAACATATTTTAATGCTAAGGTTTTGACTTTAATTCTTTAGAAAAATCAGTAAAGTTTGTGGAATGCATAATAATATCTACAAGATCAAGTAAACAGAATATCAAGACTGTTTAGACTTAAGGTTAATATTTCTTTATGATTTTAAATTTTCCTCAAATTCTTTTCACCTTGATAATATTTTGAAAACTCTGGTTCTTACAGTGGTTTCTTTTAATTCTCTGATGTGTTGGCTATTAGCGAAAGAAAGACCAAGCATAAAAGAATTTAAGAACTTTTCTCGTCAATAGTAATTTTAATTCATAAGACTTGGGAAAATTTAAATATAGTATCTCAAATAAAAAATATTGTAGATGTTATTTCTACTATGTCTTCATTCATTCTGCCAATTTAGGCTATTTAAAAGACCAATAAATTCTGAAGAGAAGCAGTGGACTCTTTTAAACTTAAGAATTGTCTCAATTGAACCTATTTCTTTGGATTTGATGTTGTTGGAAAAATAAATAGTTTCTGGAATTTTCATATTAAAGGTTCATATTAAAGGTTCAAATATCATCAACTGCAGCAAACTTTTAATCAAAAATGCCAGCACACAGTGTATTGCCCTACTCTACTACAGATGCGCACTACATTCAGTCCTATATCATAATTTATTCTTACTGAAATTAATTGCAACAATGCACTTTGTTCAGTTTGTGTAACAACAATATAAACAAGGGACCCTAAGATTGGTAAGTGGCAAGATACCTGGAAATATTTGTAATAAACTTGCTAGCCAAGGGTTACAGAATAATGTAAAAATTATGGGACCTTCGAGAGAGAGATGTTGGGATATTCCTTTCAAAGTTTAATATATTCCATGTGGTCCATACTATTACTAGGAAACATGAAATCTTTTAGTGAGCTTTGTGGATTTTGAAGCTGCATGTATCACATGGTTATTTGACAAATAAAAATGCTAGATTTGTAAAGAAGTCTCTTCAGTAAATCAACGTAGCTTACTATACAGGTTGTTCAGCTAAATAGAACTCCTGATCCAGCACATCTGATGTTTGAGGAAGGTAATATTCCCGGAACATAGACATGCTGCTTATAGACATTGTAGGTAAATAGGACATGCACTAGGATTTTGTGAAAAGTTATACCATCCTATGTGGTTATCTACTCAGTTTTGAAAATTAGATTGGGGTTATTATTGGGACTGGGTAGAGAATGAGCGTTTGACTTCCTTACCAGGTAAAATAAAGACTCAAAATAAACTGAATGTTATCTGACACCACCTTGTATATCAGATGTACCTGAAATATACACAGCAGCACTCCCTCATCAAACAGAAATGACCAATTGCCCTAGGAGTCACCTATTAATAAGAATTGCAATATGCATGTATGTGAAAACAGCAGTTTCAATAAAATGATACACAAAATTGATAAAAATCATTTGTAGTATTAGCTAAATTTAAGTGAAATAAAAGATATCCATATGAGGAAGAATGGAAAGGGGGGGTAGATCTCATGTACTTGCAGAATTTCTGGGTCCACGAGGACAAGCGTGTTGAGTGCTGAAGATATACTGAATTACAATTAAAATGGTTCAAATAGAACCATTACATTATTTTTTATCTGTCAATAGATTAAACCACACTATAGATATTCAGCTATATGCTTGGGATGTAGATGTAGAATTTACTACCCTAGGTTCTCACATCAGACTTAAGTTTCAAATCATATGCAATGCTCAATTTGGCTAGTAACACTCAGAATTTGGAGAGATGTGTGAGCATAAAGTCCAGAACTATCACAAACGTTGCGGCATATTTGAGGTTCAGTAAAGAAGTCCTTAAAAATCAATGTTGGAAATAATAAAGATGATTCAGTAGTTGGGAAAAAGAATCATTAAATTAATACAAATATTATAAAGGTATAAGTCATCTATAAAAAAACCCTAAGAAATAAAGATCTTGTCTACGCTCATATATAAAAAGATTTACTATTTTTATGATGTCAGTTCTTCCTAAATTAATAAGTAAATTCAAAATGATCTTTAATCTTATGGTATTTTCCAGACATTGACAAGTAGATTCTAACATTCATATGTTTATGAATGTTAATATGAAAGGCATATGAAAAGACAAAATGCCTAGATTAGCCCACAAAATTTTAAATGGGGAAAAAGTTGGAAGATGTACAATGTTCTACTACAGAATTTCTCAGCGATTGATAATATAAGGTTTTGCAAATAGATAAATAGAACATATTATAAGGCCAACAATAGATTCCTGTAAACAATTCGATAATTCTTTGATACAAGTATAAAGGTTGTGGGATGGCAAAATAATAATGTTTTCCAAAATGATATTGAAAAGCCTGGTGTTCACTAGGAGATACAAAGAAGTGGATTAGTAGAACCAATGGCAATAGCTCACACTGTTTGGTGGAGTCTCTGGGACACCTTTGATCAATAACTTGATGAGAAATATCCAAATCCTGACACTGGCTATTTTTCTTGATAACCTACGGATTCTGTAATGAACAAAACCCTATGTAAACTAAGTCCAACTATACCCATTTATATGAATACATGTATTCAGAAAGCTTATAAAATAGGAGGTTTCCATTGCCTTTTTCAAACATCCTCAGTATTAACCCTCCACACCACAAAATCATCCTCTGCGTTAGTTTTCCAAATATCTCCCCACATAAACCTCCTTCCGTTTCTTGTCACCTGTGTTCTGCTATCCCCTCTACTTTGAGATCTTTCTTTCTTTTTCACTACAATTATCCCTTTCAAGTTTTCTGTAATCTACAATAACTCCAAATCAAACACACAAATCTAAACTAAGCTTGACTATGAGTGATGGCTTGGGAGATTGACCTTTCTGGGTCTGGGTCACTTTGTTCAATACAATGTTTTCTGGCTCCATTCATTTACCTGGAATTTCACTTTTCTTCACAGATTAATAAGTTTGCATTGCATATAGATAAAACATTTCATAGTCCATTTATGAGTTTATGGACATCTAGGCTGTTTCTGTGTTGGCTACTAGGAATAAAGCATTACAAACAATGATGAGCATTTGTCTCTGTATTAGGAAATGGAATTCCTTGGGTATAAGTGTGGAGGCCCAAAAATGTGATCTTATTTCCAGCTTGTCTGAAGGTCATAGAGTTTCAGCTTGCTCAGAGTTATTGACAACAAGTATATACTTGTTGAAGATAATCCCTGACATATACGGAATATACCCAAGGAGTAGTGTAGTTAGATAATATAGTAGATTTATTTTTAGTTTTCTGTAGAACTTTCACACTGTATTTCATAGAGGATGCATCAGTTTGTATTACCACCAATAGTGTATGAGAGAATTTCACATCCCCCACATCCTTGGTAGCACTTATCATTCAGTTTTTGGATCTTAGCCATCCTGAATGAGGTAAAATGAAATCTTAAAATACTTTGAATTTGTATTTGCTTGATAGTAATTGGTCTTGATTATTCACCAGAATTTGAAACTAAGACCCTATTTCTGAAGATAATGCACACACAGGCACACACACACACACACACACACACAGAGAGAGAGAGAGAGAGAGAGAGAGAGAGAGAGAGAGAGAGAGAAACAGAGAGACACAGAAATACATACAGACACACACACACACACACACACACACACACACACACACTGATCACAGCAAACAGAGAAATCAAGTCATTAGAGATTAAGAAGCCTCTTCACTGCTGGTTAACTTCCTTGGTACCAAAAACTGCTATTCAGGTTACTGGGCATAGGGGAGGGGAGAGAGCTATCAATAAACAGTCTTATAGAGCTGTGAACACTGTTAACATTAATCAAGGCCCCCATGTCAGGACAACAGGGACATAAATGTTATGTATTAACCAAATACTTGCTGACTGAATTGAAGGCCAAAGCACAAAAAGAAAGATATGCTTGCTACTGTTCATCAGTTCAAGAATTCAAGATCAGGGTGCCCACAGGCCCCAGGGATGAGTCTACAGTCATTGTAATGCTAAATAGACATAGTATAATACCCCTGCTCCCCTCTACCTGTTGATTAGTACAGAACTCAGACCAATCAGAGAAAATTCTTTGTGCTGTTAACAGGTATACAGGGAACAGGCAAATTAACAACCGGTCAAGTTTCAACAATAAATGTGAGTAGTGTGCTCAGTCACTAATAGGTCATCTATATCACCTCTGACCCCACACAAGGCTCAGGACCATTGCAGAAGAAGAAACAGAATGATTGCAAGGTCCAAGTTGAGAAGGAGCAACATAGCACAGAACATTGTCTTCTGGACATGACAGGCATGCTGCACTCATGAGCTCACATTCTACTCACTTAGAAGATCAAATCAGCTAATATTCTCGCAGGGAGCATGGAGGGACTCATGAGCTCCCCACACCACCCTGATTAGAGATGGACTTTGTAGGCCCATCATAGTGGAGTGCATGGCTCCACATCCCAGAGAATATTGGCAAAACAAATTAGACTTGAAAGAGTATAAAAAAAAATAAAAGAAGAAGAGGGCGTGAATTTGAGGGAAGGGAGTAGATAGTGGGCTGGATTTAAGAGGAGTTAAGAAGAGAGTTTGTGTGTGAATGTGATCAAATATATTGATGATATCTCAAGAATTAATAATTCTGTTTTAAAGATGACAAATTAATAAGCAGATAACTATCAACAAAGCAATATATTCAGGCATGGAAAGACATATTCTATAAGACACCAAAAGATAATATACAGTTCTCATCTCACATAACCAAAAGCCAAGAACTGGTATGTAAACTAATACATCACATAAGAAATTGTGATGGCATAAAGAAGTGATGATCACTAGTGGTGGATTCTTCAGTGGCAGGATTAATTGTTGATGATGATTGGAGCAAAAGACTGCTAATTTTCTTTGGCAATTCATGAAATTTTGACTGGAATACTTACATGTTTAGAGGTAAAAATATATCTACATAAATAATATTCCAGAAATTTATATTTATTCATCTTTTACATAATCACTTAATAATTAATTAGCATAATTACATAATTACTTAGAGTTACGAGTGTACCTTCTGAGTGTACATATTCACTATTTGTAAATAAAGAACAAAAAAGAAATTGAAGAACATTTTACTTGACTGTGAAATCAAAGTTATGCTCTGATATGATTGAAGTGTTATTAATTTAAGATATTTAAATTTAAACATTCAGCCATAGGGCCATAGGTGGAGAAGGGGGTCATGAATCCCAGCCAATACATCTGAACTCATATCTATTGGTAGTCTGTGACGGGGGGGGGGGGGGGGGGTGCTATTGTCTTTAGTTATATACTTGCTTTTAAGTCCACCGGGTTCCAAGCCCATAGAGAAATTACCAGGCACGAGTGAAAACAGACCACGAGACACACAATCAAACCCATGTTAAGAGTTCATTGAGACAGAGAAAGACACATGCACAGGTCTGAGGAAGTTGATGTGGGAAAAGAGCGTGGAGTGTGCGTGCCCGACTTATAAAGTTGCCTAGAGCAGGTGCATAGGCACTTACGTAGCTGCATCGTGCGTCGTTCATGTGACCATGCTGCATGTAGGGCACATAAGACTTGAGGGCCCTGGGTGGCTGTGTAAATTGCCCGAGTGCTTGATGACGCGTGCATGGGCCTGAAACCAGGAAGTGCCTGCACCTGGGGTGGCTTGACATTTTGCCGAAGTGCTGGGTGATGAAAATGATAACACATAGTCATATTGGTGACAAAAAAAGTCAAACAGGAATGTGAGAAAGAGATTTAAATGGAAAAAGAAGAGTAGATGGGGTGGGAGGGAGATAAGACAGGATGGAGATACGTAATCAATATATATTATACGCATGCATGAAATTATCAAGAACAAATTTAATTAATAAAACTATACATCATTTCATTGCTTTGTCAATTGATTCCAGCATTAGATAAATTTTGTTTTATCAATTTTTCTTGCTTCCTAAAGTTTTTTTTAGTAGTGGGTATGAAATCCAACCTGCTTCATGGTACAAGGAATCCACAACTGAACTACACTCCTAACTCATTTAGCTTCTGGGTATTTCATTTGAAGTTAAGGAAAAGTTGTGGGTTTTTTCATACACTGATGACATTCTGAAATTGCTCTTCAGTGGACAAGGCCATCTCTGGCTACTGTTTTATTTCTATTTAATTTTTTTCATTTATCTTACATACCAACAGCTGTTTGTCCTTTCTCCTCTCCTCCTGCTCCCAATCTCCACCTTCCACCTCCCTTCCCATCTACCCGCACCCTCTTCCAATCATAGTCCATCTTCCTATTGGTTCACAGTCCATGAACTCAGGTCAGTCATTTCTGTAAGTACCTCCATCATGACCTAGACATCCTGTCACTCATACAAGCCCTCATCTGTGTCTTCAGGACTCCTGGAGCTAGGCACAGTGTTTGGCTGTGGATCACTGAATTTGCGTAGATCAGCTACTGGATAATGGCTCTCTGATAACAATTAGGGTAGTAGCCAATATGATTACAGTAAATGGCCAGTTCAGGTACACTGTCCACTACTGCTAGGAGTCTTAGCTGGGATTATCCTTGTGGATTCCTAGGTGTTTCCTTGGAACCACATTTTTCTTGCCATCCCCAATGTGCTCCCCTAATCAAGTCATCTCTTTCATTACTCTCTCCCTTCATCAGGCCTCCCACCCTCCTCCAGCAACCACCCAGCCCATCCAACCTGCTCCCTAAAGTTCCCATCCATCCATCTCACCTCCCCTACCCCCAGTTTACACTACCTATAGAAAATGGGCTCCACAAAAAATGGTCATTGAGGATATATTGTCCTCTACAGTAAGTTCTGCCCACCTTCAACACTAAAAGCGTTAGCTCATTATTACTGTCTAGCTTCTCCCATTATAAACCATGCTCACTGATGGATAGCACTCAGGCATTATGCTGCCCTGCCCTTGGGGACCTAGCAGGAGATAGCATCAACCAGAATAAAACCCTATGTGCATGTGCTTGCTAGCATTTCGGAGGCCCTCAGCTATAACCACTAATATCAGCCCCTGTGCACATGCACTGTTAGCATTCAGGCAGATAACTTGACCAGCCCAGGGTCCTACATCTGCTATGCAAATGTGGAGTCTCTGTGCACATGCCCTAGGTCTCTTTTAAAAGCAAGCATGGCCCATTTCCCCTCTTCCATTTCCTATCACTTCTCCTTCCAAGTTGGGTCTCTATGAACCACTTCTCTTCCCTTATCGGTCCATTAAACCTCCTATGTAAGTTCATTGTTCTGTGTATCCCATTCTGAAGGAGCTGGCTACAACACACTTCTGCTCCTTTCTATCCTCTCTTAGTCGGGACAATTATTTACTTTTGTAATTCTTCTTGTTAAACATTTCAGGATAATTTCAGCTGGTCCATATCCTAACAATGAAATTGTTTTGCCCTTCATTCCTATATATTCAATGTTTCTTTGTATATAGGATATTCCAGATCTTGGAAATCTGGGGATATATAGCACAAAGGACACAGTGTCTACAATGAGATATGGACTTTTATAAATAAAGCACAAAGAACTTAACAAAAAGAACTTAATCAATGTAAAAATAAAGTGTTGACTGTGAAGAAGAGCAAAAAGCTTTAAAGAAGAAACATGATTCATCAAATGCAGGCTCCTTTTCTACAAGAATTTTATGGAGATGTTAAATACAAGACCTGGAATTTTGAAGTGGGGAGCAGTAACAATAGTCTAGAGGAAAACGAAGTCAGTGTCACAGTGGATGCCATGGCAAACTAGGATGATGATGAAAGTAATAGCCTCTGTGTAGAACCTTTCCAGATGATTTCCTTGAATTAGATGCGTTCATATATGTGACATCTTATCATGGATAGTAAAAATAAAATCACTTCTAGGACTAGCAATAAAAGCCTTCCACATGATAGTAAACCATGTCTTTTTTCCTTCATCTGACCACTGAGGATATTAAAAATGACAAACAACTAATGGTTAGATTAACTCTGAGGAACTTTAAAGCAAACCACTCACTGTTAAGATTTTTCAGCTCACTAAGCCACTCTGCTATCGCAATAATCCAAATCAGACCAATTCAGACCAAATTAGAAGAAGCCCAGTTTAATGGATGCCGGAGCTCCGGAGAGGCCTTCTGGGAAAACACGGAGAGGAGGACAAAAAACCAGGGAGACCACGAATACTCAGAAAGACCACATGTTTGTTCTCTAGGGGCAGTTTAAATAGCCTGTAGCAGTGGTCTTAACCCTCTCTGGGGAGGGGTTGCCATTTGGCGGGCTTTCTCAGAGGTGGAGTCTGCACTATGGCAACTCCCAGGAGTTGAAATGGAGCTTTTCACCCAACATTCCAAAATGGATGCCAGGAGCTGGGGTAAAGCCCCAACCAAACATTCCAGACTCTTCGGATAAAGGGGGTACTTGCTCAAGTCTGGCTACTTCTGTGGGCATGGGGTAACATGGGAGAAGGGAGAGAGGGGAGTTGGTGGGTCATGCTCAGCAAGATGTGTGGTTGGAGAGGCATCTGGCTTACTGTCATCCTAGGGACCTCAGGCATCTGTTCTTTGTGGGAGATGAGAAGGGAGGTGGCTAGGAGAAAACATTATATTGTTATTAATGCCGTATGAATGGGGCTAGCAATGGGAAGGGCCGTTAACTGCCAGGAAGAATGGGACAGAGAAGTGCCCTGCTTGTGCAGGAAAGGCACAGGTGAATGAGACACAAGAGCAGATATGCCCTTTTAAAATCAGATTTGGGTTGGTAGGTGTCCTTTTGAGCAAGGAGAATTGGTACCAATGGTGAAGTCTCAGGGGCTGGTGCAAGTGTTAGCATTATTTGGAGGGCCCTTTGTAACTTGGTCTTGGCCCAGACAGCATATAAAATATACTTGAAAATGGGTGGGGATAAAATACCAGACCAGATTTTTTATACAGCCACAGAACTTTTCTTTTAGGAATCTGTAGGTATCTGAAAGACAACTTGAACAGGAACATTTTAGAAGAAAATTAAAGGGAATTGGGAACTCTGGAGTTTTGAAGATACACCTGAAACTTGTTAATTCTGAACTATAAAGCCCATGAAAGAGGCACACCTGTTCGTATTTTTAGCAGGAAACTTAATAAATGAGACAATGAGCTACCAGTACCTTAAATCATCAAATGCCATTAGACACATCTGGGATGAATAAACGAACAGAAATGAGACAGCTTTTAAGCTATGCAGGCAATCCCAAGTCTCTCTGTAGTCTTTAGAAAACACCAACCTTAAAAGCAGTGCTTGCCATTAGCTGCCGAGTCTAGGAGGCCTGAAGATTTTCCTGTGGTAGGGACAGATTATTTTCTACCTGTCTTGACAGGATAAGACAATTGATACCCCCATGTAGCACCTAGGAAGGTGATGAGATAGAAGGCTGTTTTTTACTTTGTGGTGGCTTTTCCATACCCAAAGCAAGCTTCCAGGCAGAAGGTCTTCTGTAACCATATATCTTCTTGGAGGAGCTATAGGATGCTGTAGGTGCTGACATGTCTCTGTGTTAGAAGTTCTTTTGTTAAATGCCATACTTTCAGATCTTTAAAGGCACTTGAGAATTGGGTACCATTGCCTGTTAGTTGTATATAAATTACACATATAAGTTAAATTTAGACATGTATTTTATCCAATTAGTTAGAGCTTACCAATGATACTAAATGTAAGAAGATTAAAAAATATTTTAGTAAGTTAAAGAATTTTGGAGGTGAAATGTCTCCTTGGTAGGTCCAGGACACGTGGATACTCTTACCCAAAATGGTGCTAAGGTCAAAATGGCCCATTAGCTCCAGATTCTTAGTTTCTAACCTTTACATCTTAATTTAATCCATTTTCATTAATCTATGTATTACCACGAGGTCATGGTCTACCAGCAAAGTTTTAGTGCGTTTGTCTCTGATGGCAGTTCCAGGGCTTCTCTCTGACTCTACCTTCCTCTTCCCAGCATTCAGTTTAGCTTTCCTGACCTACCTCTATTCCCTGTGCAGGCCCAAGACAGTTTTCTTTATTCTTTAATGGTAATCACAGCATACAGAGGAGAATCCCATATCATCTCCCCTTTTCTGTTAAAAGAAGGAAGGCTTCAACTTCAACATAGTAAAATTACATATCACATAAAGGGGTGCCAGGGAGCTGAGGTGATGCTTCCAATCAAACACTCACCATCCAAATAGGAAAAGAAAATTTCCATCTTCTATGCTTAGTATTTGAAATAACTTTCTATATATTTTACTAAACTAATCTGTCTGTTGAAATTAGTGGTAGTAGTGGGCCTTGAAAGGTCAGTGACCTGGAGGAGTAGGAGCTAAGATTCTGGATGTTGGCTTTCTCTCCCCTCATTTGACATGACTCACATGGGGATGCTCAGCTTGAAAAAAAGTGACCAAGCTGAACGATTCAGGTAATAGCATGGACTGATTATATTTCATACTCTACAGTAAAATTTTATGTAAATTTTTTCTTATATGTTGTCACAGTAATTTTTAAATTTGTCTGTTACCACAGGGAGTGTTGAAATACTTAACAGTGGAAATGTAAAATTTTACATTCATTTAACATAATTTCCTGTTGTTTGAATAGCAACATATGCAGTCAGATGCAAGCACACAGTCTGCATTCAAACATTCAGCATTGGCCTCACTTTTTTTCTACCAAATCGATGTGATTCTGCTGCTCAATTTTTTATTTAATTAACTGTTTTTTATTGATTTTACATACCAACCACAGTTTCCCCTCCCTTTTTTCCTCCTGTTACTTCCCCTGACTCCCATCCTCCCCCTCCCTATCCGCTCTTTCTCTATTTCCAATTAGAAAGCAGCAGGCCTCCCATGGACAAAGCATGGCACATCAAGTTGAGGCAGGACCAAGCTCCTCCCCTTGCTTCAAGCTGGGCAAGGTAATCTAGCATGGGGAAAGGGTTACCAAAAGCCAGCTAAACCCCAGGGACAGGCTCTCATCTCACTGCTAGGAGCCTTACAAAGGGATCAAGCTACACAACTGTCGCACACAGCAGAGAGCCTAGGTCAGTCCCATGGAGGCTCCCTAACTTTAGTTGGTCCAGTGTTCATGAGCTCCCTTGAGCTCAGGTCAGCTATCTCTGAGGGCTCCTCAATCATGACCTAGCGGCCCCTGGCTCCTACAGTCCTTCCTCCCATTTCTTCAGGAGGACACCTGAAGCTTGACACAGTGCTTGGCTATGGATTACTGAATATACTTTCATCAATTACTGGATAAAGGCTCTCTGATGACAATTAGGGTATTCACTGTCCTTTTTCATTATCAGTGCTGACATGCCTTAGTTTTCTAGATACTGCAGATGCTCTGCAGATATCTGCAGATTCAGATACTCTGAATCAAGAGGAGGTACTTTGGAGGCTTAATTAGGGAGGTACAATATGAGCTGTTTATTCAATGACTTTTAACTCAAAGTTTCAGTAATTCCTTTTCATATTTCCACACTATTCAGGATTATTTTTCATTTTTTATTGTTTGAAATATATTTTTGTGAGAAAATGTAAGAGGAACTGGGCTTAAGTTATGGTTTGTAACATAAAGCTACTCAAACATGATTATGGATTTTAAGTCTTCTTCACTCAAAACTATTTTAATATATTTAACATGGAATTACAATAGTCTCCAGGGAATTGCTTTCTTCTCATGCTAATTTTTAAGCCTTAAATCCTCTTGAGACAAGTGATCTAGTGTACAAAAGGATTGTAGTTCCTGAAATCTTAAAAACTACCAAAAAAGCTAATACCCATTCACATTGGCTGGAATTATTTCATAGAGAAAGGTAAGTATATAATTGCTGTTGTGTTCTTTCCCATCTTAAGACAAATATATTTTATGAATAATCAAGTAGTTTATGTCCCAAATTTTATAAGAAGTTAGAGAACATTTCTTCTTCTTAGAAATCATGCTAAGTAGGATAGATGAGACTTTTTGTTTTTCTGAAACGTTTGGACTGAACATCTTGAAGAATGTGTGTCTGATACTGTAGCAGTTTTGGATAAGAAGTCAAGACAAAAATATATGATACAACAATATACTAGATATGAAACATTCAAAGTGCCTCTATTCTGAGATTTACATTAAAAAAGATGATTGAAAATAAATTATCGCAGAAAAAAATAAGGCTTGAAAAACAATGGCTTTATTTTAGTCTTGGTCAATAGTTATGAACCTAGTGGAAGAAAATTACTGTTATATTCATTAAAATAGCATAACACAAAACTGGAATTGATTTTTATAATGCATCCATATATTTTTAAAGTTATACTGTAGACATGAATTGCAGTATGAGACCTAGTAGTTTATTTTTAATGAGTCATGTTTTTAACAGATACTCTTCACAGTGTAAATAAAATTGCTATTGAATGAGTGGTTTTTTACCTGATCATAATAATTCATATTCTTCCATTACTCATGATGGATGTAAATGTTAACAATGTGACAGAGAAAAATGTTCATTCTAAACTTGAGGTTTTCTTTAATATTTATTAAACAGTTATATTAATTATATGTTTAAATTTTCACTAATTTTTTAAAAGGATCTCTTACCTCACTGTTGAATTTCCTAATCAGCCACCAACAAACAGAGGGCCATGTGATAATTTCTACTATTTTATTAGCAAATAGTTTGTTATAGAATTTAGAAGCACACTAATGCTGCTAAATAGTTTATAATAACTCTTTATTATTTAAATTCAAATTTAAGCTAAATGCCAGACATAAATAAAATTATCTCATTTTTTCATTAGGAAAATAAAAGTGAAAAGGTCATGCAAAAAAGAAGTACAGGTGTGAACATTGTACATTGACTATTGTCCCTTTTGTCTGGTGTGGCATGGGCGACTTCTGATCTTGTTCCGCCTGAATTCTTTCTTGTTACCTTAAACCTCTATCTGCTACTGATTACACTGGTATTCAGCAGCACAGAAGTCGAACGATCATAAAGAAGGTGAGTTATACAGCTGTTGTTAGCAGCAAATTGCTCATCTTTGCTATTTAGGACTGTAACACAATTCTTTTCTTGCTGAAATATTATGTTGATGTAATGATTGTCTTGTCTGAAGCTGTTAGTGGTTGTAAGTCCTCACCTCCATTGACAATATGACAGGAGGGCAAATGCTAACTCAAACTATGTATTACTCTTTATCTGTGATAGACATCAAGAGTTTTCCCAAAGTGGTCCTATCCAGAGGACCCTAAAGAGAAAGAGAGAGGGGGCAGGGAGAGCAGGGGTTACTTTGCCAGCTTGCCATCTTGCTGCTTTCAGTCTTTTGATCACTCTTCATTCTCACATGCGTATCAACAGATGGATACAATAACTAAGCGTAAATGAAGTTAAAATTTCCTCTGAATGTATTAATGATTCGTAAAGGATTTCATACAATGAGTTCTGGTCACACTCACTTTCATTCCCCCAGCTCTTCCCAGATCCATGCCTTTCACCCAACTCTGTGTCTTTTCTGCAGGAAGGTCGATATGTGCTGGATTTGTCATTTTCTGCTGGATGTGTTATTTTCCTCTGGAGTGTGGACAGTTTCTGAATTTTAACATCTTATAAAATGCGTATTTCACAGAATGAAGTTTTTCTCTCTTTGTCTTTAAGATAGACTGTGACTTTGAAGTTAAGAATATTTCATTCTTGTGTACAGATATAATAAGGATTATATTCATATGGTCAAGATATACATATTCAGATACTTTTTTGAAAATGGACAAATGAAGACACATAAAAGAGAACAATGTTAAATAGTAATGAGAGAGTAGGAAAAGATTTAATTATCTAGTAATCATTTATAATTCCTGGGTCTATAATTTTTTTCACTCTAGAACTGGAATGTTCAAAATAGAAAATGTTCTAATACAAATTATTATATTCTCTAAAAATTTTAGAAGCATTTGAAATAGTTTGCAGGTAATAAACATGAACAAGCAAGTATTTCTGGAAGAAAGAAATAAGAAAACAACTCAGAAAGCAACAATAATTTTTAATTTTTGTACTCTAAATGAAAAAATTGAGGAGGACTGTGACTTACACAGGGAAGGACAGAGGCACTCTGAATGGGGAGCAGCAGGCAAAACAATCAATGACAGCCGCAAAACTATAGGATATATCTAACATTTTTCTTGTATTATGCAATCTTTATCTGTGTCACTGCAAATATTAAAAAATACATGCTATGTAATTAACACAAAAACTGAAAATGAAAATATGCTCTCTATTTACATATCAGTAAAAAGAGAACAATCAAGGTAAGCGAGCTACCTACAGGTTTGATTTGTCATCAAAATCAATATTAACAGGAAATGTATAAAATACAACATTCATATTATAAAAATAAAGGATGTGCACAAAAAAATTAAACAAGCTCAAGTTCAGGAGAAGCCTGAAAGCAGAAATAAATACGGTCACAAGGATGCAAACAAAGTACAGGGTTTTCAGAATTTTCATGAGGTTATTAAAATCCTGCTGGATCTCAGTTAAATGTGAAGTTCGCCATGTGTCTCTTTTAAGAGTTCACTGACAAAATATTGTACAAAATTTAGCAAAGTCTTTGGAAAGAATGAAATAAGCACAGTCTTTTTGTTGAACAATAAAGAATGGGTTACCACATTATCATTAATAATGTAGCAGAAGGTAAATATGTTGAGAAACATCAAAGTATAAACAGAAATACAAATTTAAATATTGTGATAATTTTGTGTATATTTAATCTTACACTTTAAATGACTTTGTTGAACATATTATTTATTTGTTTATGAACTTCTAGCAAACTGAATAACAACAACAACAACAAAAACTTGAATTTACTTAGTAAGGTAACAGGTAAAAAAAATATGAGAAAAATTGTAGAGGTTACTATCAGAGAACAATGCTCTTTTTTCATTTTAAAATAATGTATTTTATTATTTCTTTGAGATTTTCATACACTGTGTTGATTATATTCGCTTCTGCTCCTCGTTGAAACTCTTTGCAGATCCATTCCCTTCTCCTTACTCCCTGTACTTTGGTGTTTTGTTTTTTTAAATACCAATCCAAATTTCCACTCTCTCCCATCCTCCCTTTTTGTCCACACACCCTCTAGTCCCACCCCCCTCTAATCCTAAGAGAAGGTAAGGCACATTGCTTTGTGGAAGGAAATGTGGTTGACAGTTGTATGGCTGGGGCAGACTGAGGAGCCACTGGCAATGGCACTGGGACTTTTTTCTACTGCATGTACTGGCTTTTTGGGATCCTATTCTCTTTGGAGAACAGTGTTTTTTTGAGGGTTGTTTGGTGTGAATTCTAGTGTTCCTGTAAAGACTTTCACACATGTTACTTAGAGTTTCCCTCTTCGTTTCTAATTTTCTTTCCCTACTTTGGGCAATCAGACCTTAGCTATGAAGAACCACACCACGGTGACTGTATTCATTCTTCTTGGATTAACAGATGATCTACAACTGCAGGTGGTCATTTTTGTGCTTCTCTTTCTCACATACATGCTGAGTGTCGCTGGGAACCTAACCATCATCACACTCACGCTACTGGATTCTCATCTCAAGACACCCATGTATCTCTTCCTACGGAACTTCTCAGTTTTAGAAATTTCATTCACAACTGTCTGTATCCCCAAATTCCTCGTTAGTATGGCGACGGGGGATAAAACCATTTCATACAATGACTGTGCAGCACAACTATTTTTCACTATTCTCTTAGGGGCAACTGAATTTTTCCTTCTGGCAGCCATGTCCTATGACCGCTATGTGGCCATTTGCAAACCCCTACACTACATGACCATCATGAGCAGCAGAATTTGCAACTTGCTGGTCTTTGCTTCCTGGTTGTCTGGTTTCCTGATAATTTTTCCTCCTCTCATCATGGGGCTCCAACTTGACTTCTGTGCAGCTAACACTGTAGACCATTTCTTCTGTGACGTTTTCCCTATACTTCAGCTTTCCTGCACAGATACGCACATAATAGAATTGATGGCACTTCTCTCTGCCATTTTGACACTCCTGGTTACGCTGGTGTTAGTGAGCCTTTCCTACACACACATCATCAGGACTATTCTGAGAATCCCATCTTCTCAACAGAGAAAGAAAGCCTTCTCTACATGTTCTTCACACATGGTCGTGGTGTCCATTTCTTATGGCAGCTGCATCTTCATGTATGTGAGGCCATCTGCAAAGGAGAGGGTCGCTTTAAATAAAGGAATAGCTCTGCTCAGCACTTCAGTTGCACCCATGCTGAATCCCTTCATTTATACACTTAGAAACAAACAAGTAAAAGATGCTTTTAAGAATATGACTAAAAGGATGGAGTTTTTCTCAATGAAGTAAGAACTTAATTGTATTCCAAGTTGACTTGTAGTGTTAGCAGGAAGAGTGAAGTGCATTATCAAGTTCTTCCACACATGTATTTAAAATCATCCAACCCTTTATTTAACTGAACAGCTTCTGTGTACCCAGTTATATTCGAATTCTGTGTCTTAACCTGTTTGGAATGAAGTATCCTAGTTTACCATGTTGAGCTGGCATTGCACAAAAATTAATAGCCATATTGGTCTCAAATTTTAAATTTATTTTTTTCCAATTTTATATGAGTGACATACTACATTAAATAGATAAGATCTTATTTATGTGGCTTTAATTCCAGAAACAATAAAGTATTTTTCAAATTATAAAAAGAAAGATATTTATGTGCCTTTTTATTTTTATGACTTTCAGAATTCTCTTAGTCAACAAAGTGACTTCAAAATTTCCATGATCTTCTGCATTGTTCCAGAGACTCAGTCCCTTGTTTATTTTATAAAGATGCTTATATATTATATAAGCTAATGACATATTGTTACAGTATGTAAATTCCAGTTTTCTTAAACAGTGCTTGAATTTATCACAATACTCATTCTCATGTTTTGCTAGGCTTCTTGAAATGTCTGACTTTTATCTTCACAGCTTTGTAAAATGTGTGCTGACATGTTGATGTCTAAATAAGAACACAAAAGATTATGAGTAATCTGATTATGACAAAATAGAAAATTAATATGTACACAAAAGGAATAACTGAATAATGATCTTTTTAATTCTTATTTGAATTCTCACACACTGTTCAAAAATTGTACAGCAGTTCCTCTCTGAACCTGGGACACTTAGGACATAAGTAAGTGCACTTGTTTTAGAACATTACAAAGATTTAAAGACTCTTATTCATAATTTTTGAGCATTGTAGGTTCTACCCGAGTTAATTCTTCTCAGTATAAGTGGTCAAATATGTTTTTAAAGTAATTATAATGAATTATCCTGTGAAAAGCAGAATGTGTTGGCTGGCTTCTTCTCAAATGAGCCATGTTTCAATATGACACAAAGGAGAAAACCTTCCCCTGAAAAGTTAATGTACTCTTATTGTAGAGAGTTAATGGGCATAACATCTGACATTATTAAGAGACATAATCTCATAGTAATAGATATCATTAAGTAGATGGAGGAATGCCCAGGAGAACTATAGAAATACTGAGAGCAGGAGAAATGATCTTCCCCAGTAAGAACACATAAATTGGTTATCCAATGCCAAATAGTGAGCTATGAAAACATTTATGCAAATAACATGATACAGACTGAGTAGGTTGTATTTAGGAACATTTATGTATACTCTTATACACATATGCATGTTACAATAATGAACAAAAAGAATTATGAATTTGAAAGGGAGTCAGGAAAGGTGTGTGGGAGGGTTCAAAGGGAAAGAAAAAGAAAGGGAAATGATATAACTTTATTATAATCTCAAAAATACAGCTATGGATTTTAAACTGTGACCCCATCCCCACCCCACCAATTTGCAAGTATATGAGACACTTGTCTTAAGCTACCTATTTTACAACTCTGAAACTAGGACAAGGAAATGCTCCTCAAAACAGTGTCTGAATGTATTTGAGATGGTATGTCTCAGAAGGATTCTAGGTGTCCCATAAAGAGATAGGCTGTTCAATGATAACGTTAAGAAACATGTCCATCTTCAGAAAGAAGTAAAGTACAGGATACAGCAATGGCACTTGAAATACTTCACCATCTTATGAGAATGAATGATGGCAAATACCCAAAGATAGCACTGCTTAGAGGAGTGTACGGGATAAGGCAAAGAGGAAGGCCCAACAAGTGCTGCATAGATGGCACAAAAGAAGACTGTGGAACCTTGGATATGACAATGACACAGGCATCTAGGATTGCCCAGGATAGGAATAACTGGAGAACCACCTTAAACAGGCTGCTCATGCATGCTTGAGCATTGCCGGGGCATAAATGATGAAGGTGAAGCGTTTACTACTATCAAGAATTAACTGAATTCTTATGGTTAACTTTAAACTTATAAATTTATATGGTCTGGGGAGGTAAATACCACTCTGAAATCTGTGGTCAACCATATCTACCAGGTTATGCTGTGTAAAATTGTTAGAATTATCGTATAACATGTTTTGGAAAATAAGTCAGATATAGAAAAAAAGTATATTAAGTGTTCCTACATTGTGGCAACTTGGAAAACAAAAACCTAGAAGTAGAAAGAGACAGAAAATTAAATAATGAGATTCTTAGTTTAAAAAAAAAAGATCATTCTGAGTGAGGTAACCAAGACCCAGAAAGACAATTATGGTTTGGAATTTGTGTATATGTGGATATTAGCTGTTAAATCAATGATAACCAAGCTAGAATCCATAGAACCACAGAGGTTTGTTATAGTGTAAGATGTTGTGGGCAGCACAGTGTGGGTGTGTGGGTTAACATGGGTCCATGAAATGAAGACTCAGAGACACTTTGAGAATGAACTTAGCCTGAGCAGTTGCAGGGATTCCCACCCTCAGCAGACTGAAACACTTCCCCTTAGCCCAGGGCATTTTTAGTTTTCTCTATATTTACACTTTATTTGGTAGATTCCCATATACCCAAAACAGCCTAAATGAAGTTTCGAAAAATACAATGTCAAGTATAAATATCTGATTCAGGAGGTACCCAAGGTTTCCAGGTTTCCCCCTAATCAAGTTTTGCATAGGCTTTGTACCTGCAGAAAACTCCCAAACAAGATGTATATAGGGCAGCAAAAGGTATCTATAATATGAAGGATGGATTAGGAATGAGTGATAACTTTGGAGCTAGACCAAGGATGCCCAGA
Organism: Myodes glareolus; assembly: GCF_982192425.1. NCBI lineage: Eukaryota > Metazoa > Chordata > Mammalia > Rodentia > Cricetidae > Myodes > Myodes glareolus. The sequence continues at coordinate 14,063,422 of NC_142051.1, read as the reverse complement.
AGGGTTATTAGTAGGGGAGTAGGGGTTGTCTGCTAACCCTCTAGAGCCAGACCACAGGAAATTCTGCCACTTTAAGGAACTAGGGATCAGGACACAAATAGATCTCACTAGGAAAGAGAAATAGAACAGATAGCAATGAATAACAAGTATAGGAGTGTGGAAGTGACAGCTAAAATTAAAAGGCTATTTGATGAGTAGTTTCATAAATACATGAAAATGGCATAAAGAAAAATGCTAACTAATGAGGGAGACAGAAATGAATATCACTTGTTACCAAATGAAGTTCCATTTCTTGGATTGGGCTACATCTAATTGATTTCTTGGTCACAGGGACCCCATGGGAACCTTCTAACAAACCAGAATTGTTTGTTGCCAGGACTAGAGATTGCTTTACAACTGGCAGCAAGGCCCTATTGCTGGAGATGACACCTACACAATTCATTGAACGTGGAGAAGTGGATCTGATGCCCACACAGAGCTTTCACCCTAAGTGGTTGAGTCTTTGGCACAGTAAGGTACCCTGCACAGTGCCAAAGGAGAAACATAAACACCAACCCGCAAAACCCTTTGCTCTACTATGATGGCCCGCCTTCAAGAAATGCTGGTGCAATGGTGGAACAAGCCTTGTATGAGTAGCCAACCAGTTTTTGACTTGACTTAAAGGCCACTCCACGAGGTGCAACACGTGCATGATATTTGCCTTGGTTACCAAGAACCAGAAATTAGGTAGCCCAGGGAATGAACCTGAAATGAAATTTATGCTCTGGCAATGTTGAAGCATGCATGGGCAAACCATATAGGGTGATTCTGTTGAACTTGTCTATATTGGATTTCATGGTCTAAGCTGATGAGGATGACTGACTCGGTCTCTTCCTCAGGTAGCCCGGGGACCTGGGGTAAACAAAATACTATTGTTCTAAAACAAATAAACAAAGCATAGCAAAAAAAAAACCTGCTAATGACATTCTGCTATACTCGTAGATGAGTGACTTGCTCAGTCATCATGGGAGAAGCATCCTCCTGCAGCAGATGAGAACAAATACAGAGACTCACAGAAAGACATTTTGCAGAGAACGACAGACCTTGTAACACTGAGCCCTAAATCCATCAAGTCCCTCCCCTCAGGTCTCTGGGGAGTCTGAGAAAGAAGAGAGAGGAAGAGTGAAAGAACCAGAGTGCATGGATTTCAACAAGAAAAGAAGACTCTCTAAATAAGCAGGATAAATGTATATACAAATTCACAGAGAGTGGGACAGCATGCACAGGGTCTGATGGGTCTGCACCAGATAGAGTTCTGGATTGGAAAGGAGATATAAACATATGTCCACATCCCCAAATCAGACAACCACTTGAAAATGGGACTCCCACTGGGGAGTCAAAGTACTCTTAAGGGTAGGATGTATACCTAGCTGTAGATGGCTAAAAAAATAAACCCAGTGATATCTTTGGAGGTTTCTTATCTCACAATGTACTATCAAGATTTTCCTATTTCTTTTATCTTAATTTTAAATTTTATTTTATTTTATTTATACATTGTTGTTTGGTCTTTGTATCTTGTAAGTCTATTGTGTACACACACACACACACACACACACGCACACACACATTATATATTATGACTTCCAGTTTAGTGGTTTCTTATGGGATTCTGAGCATGCTAATAAGTGATTCTCTGCATTTGTATTTGTTTTGCGTGCCTTTTCTTGGGTTCTTTTCCTTCTGCTTGTTTGTTTTGTAATGTTTCAATGTATTAGTTTTCTTTTGCTTATTTTACTTTATTTTATTATTATACCTTAGAAGCCCGATTGTTTGCTAATAAGAGACAGAAAGGAGGGAGAGCCAATTGGGAGGGGTGGTGTGGAGTTACCAGACAAAGTAGAGGGAGAGGAAACAACGATGTGAGAACAATGCTTTTCAATAAACATCAGGGGAAAGGACACAGAAAATGAGAGATCGAGGGGAAAAGGAGGACAGGCGTGGAGAGTAGAAAACAGTGGTGTGGCGTGATTGAGTTATGATATTGATCAAATCATCTTGTATGCATCTGTAGAAATTTCCAAATATAGCCGATTAACTTGTTCAACCAATATGTGTTGGAAGACACAGAGAGGAAAGGATTGTAACTGAGAGGAATGCTAAGCTCCATTCCCCAAGCTCTCTCTAGTTCCTGTCTTCCATTTCTTTCTCAAAATTCGTCAGCATGTGATACCCTATTCTATTGTATAATGCAGTAGGAAGGCACACTAGATGTCAGCAGACATCCCATGTTCCTGTTACCACCCATATTATGATGTCTTCAGTGGGCTTTAAGTATCTCCCACAGAACATCATACATGGTCTTCTCAGGGCTACTTGCAGGCAATCTCAAAATGTCTCACACTGCATAGCTTCTTTTGCAATTTCAATGAAAGTCTCCAAGACACTGTAATTCTTGAATTTTACATATATGCAAAACTAATACCACGTAGGTGATGGCAATGTCTACTTCAAAGTTGGGTAGTAATGTGCTATTTTGAACCACTGCTACACTGGTCTCTATGCAGCTTGCCTGTGTGACTGAGCCCACTGAAAGGAATCCTGGTGAAACAACTTCCTAGGGAGTTTTGTATAAACATGCTGACACAGAGATACTCTTCTTTGAAATGAAAAATTTTAAAATGAGTTTGTTTTTTATACACCAAAACCTGCCATATGCACAACCTGGCCAATTCCTAAAACACCCTAAGGGCACATACCTCATTTTCCAAGAACAAGGTGCTTGGGTTATTTTTAGTGTCATAAGGTCTTCTTTTTCACAAATGCAAACCATTTATTTCCTTACAAGATCGTTTCTTTCCCAAGTCTCTTTGCTCCTGATTCTCACTACAAATATATTGAAAAACCACTTATAGGCCTGCCACATACTGACTAATGGGCTAACTTAAACTCCCTCTGAATGAATCAGTCTGTAATCTTTAATTTTACCCACCCATAAAGGACTTAGGACACAAACACAGTGTAGGCACATTATTTACAGGAAGATAACAATATAACATACACAAACTTTAGAACAAATTTCACTATAGTACTGGTTTCCCACCTTAAACCCCTTGGATGTTCTTTTGTATTTTAATCATCTCAACATTACACTATCTTGAGATTCCACCAGAATCACTCATTAATTTCTGTTCATAATAGAATTTTAGGCTTTACTTTACATCTCAAATCCAAATTTTTCCAAATTCTGCCTTCAAACCAGAACCATCAGTAGTTTGGAGACAGGGACACAGTTCTTTTATTTTTTAGTTTTTTTAAAATTAATTTTGCATATCAACTACGTTTCCCCCTCCCTCCCCTCCTCCTTTTCTCCCCTCAAACCTATCCCCAACGCACCCTCCATTCACTCTTCCAAAAAGGGCAAGGCCTCCCATGGGGAATCAACAAAGTCTGGCACCTTAAGTTGAGGCAAGACCAAGCCCCTTTCCCCTGCATCAAAGCTGAGCAAAGCATCAGGGGACACAGTTCAATATAACTTTCTTCTTTAGCTGGAACATTTTCTTAAGATCTTTAGGAAACATTTAAAACCAAATCCAGATTTGTGGCTTCAATGCTGAAAAAAAAAAAAAACTTTTAGAACTAGTTAGATCACAAAGCAGAATTGGAAATGCTATTAAAGGTATTTAAATGTGCGCTTATGCATGAGGGGTAAGAGAAAGAAGCTGCCAGAAGACCACATAAAATTAATTCTGTGAGGTGGGCAGTCTCAAGGGAAGTGTTGGGAATAGTAGAAGATACTCAGGGGTGGGTATAACTTTCTTATCAACAGCAAACCAATCTTACTATTACCACATACTTGATTGATGGCATTCAGTTTCTATCTCAAAAGACTGCTGAGAATGATGTGTGAAGTAGCTCTGGAGACACCTTGGATACTTCGTAATATGATAAAATAAAACCAGAAACCACTAGAATTATACGTGGGATTTTTCAAAAGTCTTTTCCTTATAATTAGGTGAAATTCCTAGCAAATTTTAGGCTCATGGTTAGGAAGGACCCAAATACTCAAGCATTGATTAATTGTGCTAGAATTCCTGGTGTCATTCTGTCAGAAGCTGCAATCAGCTTTCATAGAAAGAGGCTTCTTTCTCAATGCATTTTTCAAGCAAAACCCCTACCAATGTTTTCACAAATCTATTCTATTTACATAACAAAACTATATGTGGCACATAACATATGGTCTAATAAATTGATTAGATAAAGTGTATTGTCCACCTTAGTAAGGCATATAACGGAATTGGGAGCCCTGGGACACACCAGTGAGTGTGAGAGTTGTGAGAAACTACACAAGCCTGATACAGACACATGACTAATTAGATTAACTTAGAAGCCTCACTGATAACTGTTTTCTTAAATGATACAGTACAGACTTCTTTGAGGAATCTATATGCAAGTCTCTGGAGATTGTTTAGTTTTTAAAGTATAATTTGTTTTTAAAAATACAGATTGCCTGGGGAGTACGTTTGGATAACATGAAACGAGTTATTTCCTTGGGAAATGTTGTTATAAATCTCCAATTCTCGTGAGAATTTTCATCATGTCTTTAAGTTTTGATTCAAGGAGTGAGTATATGAAAATTCACTGCGTTAGGATGGACTCATTTTCTATGTCAGTGTGAGCTATGCATAGGAGATGATTCCACAGACCACATCACTATAGTAAAGAGAGGACTTAAACATAAAGCATTGGCTAGTAAGTCATCTGCAAGATTGTCTGACTAGGTGAGAAAAACCATCATAATTGTGGCTTAAACTGAGATGCATTCAGAGAGGAAGGTGGTGCCTGTGCTCTTATCAGCAACTTGGTCAGACGGTAAAGTATGGGAAGTCTGGTCCAAGTACAACTGGGCCTGTATCTCTGCCTATTTATGGTATTTGGATACGTGTGTTTCAGAAAATATTTATATTTTTTTGGATTTTTTTGCACACTTAATTGGAATGGGATTCTAAAAAGTTGAAGTTATTTGGAAAAGTTATAAATTTTTCTGCTACATATGTTTAATGTATTTTTGCTATTTTTTTCCATTAAAACATAGATGTATTTGGTTATGTTTATATTTTGGTTAAAAAAATAGGATACTTTTTACTGTATTTACAATTTAGAACTAATTTTTTTCCACTTAAAGTTAACCTGTTACTCATGATCGGTGATACTATGATTTGAAAATTTCATCATAGGCTTAACTTAAATAAAAATTCTACATTTTCCAGAGTATTTTGTGGAATCATTGATAAGTGTAATTAAAGTAGAATAAATGAATGATCTTAAGTAAGGATACTGAGATTTCTGTGGTTTAGACATATGCAGTCCTACATGTTTTTGCTATTGAGTTCATCCTTGCACACAAAGGAAGCTGTAAGAGAAGCCCTCGTGACTCTCTGAATGTGAAGGTATGTCCAATAAATGTGATCTTCTTTAGCCATGTGTGTCAGCTGTGTTGGTATGCACAGCCCTGACAGCAGAATGTTCCTCATGCTTCTCAGTAGATTATGGATTCACTGAGTACTTTGCCTCAATTCTCCTCACCATTCTAGGAGTATTTGCTATCATTTCTGTTTCTCATTCTAAGACCTGTCATAGACTCCAAACATTTCCGGTAAACATTTCTTGATATGTTTTTAAAAAGTTTACTTTGCATTTGGATATCTTATTTTAATTACTTGTGACCTCTCTTGGGAATGATATATAGGTTAGAGGTTTTTAATAATTACTGTAATATCTTTAAGGCAAAAAGAACTGTTATAGGTTGCCATATCCTTCATAGAAATATAAGAATCTATGTGTCTGATGGTGAAGATTCCAGATAAGAAGTTTTCCAAAGAGATGGATATCTTTACTTTTCATACTAGATGCTCATTTTACTTGCTATGTCAGTCTAACTAATTTTGTTCATCAATAGAATCATGTCAATATATACAGTTATCTGCATGTACTTGTTAATATCTTTGTTCATGCTTCCTGTTCTCTCTTCTCTCCTTCCCTTCCCTTCCCTTCCCTTCCCTTCCCTTCCCTTCCCTTCCCTTCCCTTCCCTTCTCTTCTTTTCCCTTCCCTTCCTTCCCTTCCCTTCCTTCCCTTCCCTTCCTTTTCTTTCTTTTCCTTTTCTTTGTTCCTTTGTCTCCCACAAAGTCCAAGGTCTCATTATAGTAGTCAGCACTCTGACACTGAACTGTATCCCTAATTTCTTAATTTTTCATTAACAGAATGTTAGCTAGAGACTGTAGTATTTTTGTGAGTGGAAAACATAGCAACTGTAAGTTGAGTCATGCTATTTGATAATAAATTATGCTTCTTAATTTACCAAATAATGTTATACTTTTGCAGGTCGTGTATTCATATTGCCAACCTCTTCATATGATAACTTAGAAAAAAACGTAAGCAATAGATAAAGAAAAATTGAATATTTTTAAATTTGCACTTGCTTTAACTACTTACTGATTAATAGTTGCAATGTCTTACTTCAAACCCTAATAATATCCAACTGTTCCTAATAAAGTGGTATTGGAATAGAAGGCCAACAAAACACAAGGTGACAACAGAAATCAAAGCAATGGACATAGTAATAGAAAGTGTAAAGAAACTTACTCCAAACTGAGCAATGGTGGCACACGCCTTTCATCCCAGCACTCAGGAGGAAGAGTTAGGCGGATCTCTGTGAGTTTGAGGCCAGCCTGGTCTATAGAGCTAGTTCCAGGATAAGCTCCAAAGCTACAGCAAAAGCCTGTCTCAAAAAACTGAAAAAGTAAAAACAAAAAAAGAAAAAAAAGAACTTCAACAATTGACTTTTAAATTTTGAAACTCGATCAATTTTATAAAAGTAGTGAGATAGTGAGAAGGAGATCAGACATTACAGCAACATGAACTGCATAAACAGAGATGTTAGCTCTAGGTGTATACCATATCAACATTGTCTCTCTCTTTCTCTGTCTGTTCCTTTCTCAATCTCTCTCTCTCTCTCTCTCTCTCTCTCTCTCTCTCTCACACACACACACACACACACACACACACACAGACACCGCTATATCTATCTCTCCTTTCTCCTGCACCTCTATCTCAATATAGACTGTTAGGCTTCAAGTAAATACTGTCACTGGATTTCTTTGAAAATATTTAATATTGTATGTAATTAAACTTCTTTAATTGAACAGAAAATATGACTTGCCATCCTAACTTCTATATACTCAGAAAGAAAACAAAATTTTTGTATTCCAGTAGCTTTATATCCTGAAAAATTATTCTCTTTAAAGAGAAGAGCACAAAACACCATCATATAAATTGTTATAGAGTAAAATTAAAAATTACTATTATGCTTTCAGTCCAGATGCCATAAAGGTATAAGCTACTGTTTTCTTGGCACAGCTCTCTTTAGATCATTGATGAGTACTGTGTTGCTGTCTGAACCCTTGTCTTCTCAACGACAAGGGTACTTCAGCCTGACTTATCACTAGCATACTTCTGTAGTGATAACCTCCCTCCATGCATCTCTCTCTTGTCCACTTAGACCAGCTAACAGCCAGAGGACCACAATGAAGAACCACACAAAGGTGACGTTTTTCATCCTAGCAGGTTTGACTGATGACCCGCAGTGGAAAGTTGTCTTATTCGTCTTCCTGCTTCTTACCTATCTGCTCAGCATCACTGGCAATCTGACAATCATCACACTCACCCTGGTGGATGCTCACCTGAAGACCCCCATGTATTTTTTCCTTCGGAACTTTTCCTTCCTAGAGATTTCCTACACTAGTACATGCATCCCCAAATTACTTGCTACTTTGGCAACTGGGGACAAAAGCATTCCTTATGGTGATTGTTTAACACAAGTGTTTTTTGCTTTCCTATTTGGAGCATCAGAATTTTACTTGCTGGCAGCCATGTCCTATGACCGCTATGTGGCCATCTGCAAACCCCTGCACTACATGACCATCATGAACACTAAAGTCTGTGTGCAGTTGGTCCTCAGTTGTTGGATTGCTGGCTTCTTTGTCATCTTTCCACCACTCCTGTTAGGCTTAAATGTTGACTTTTGTGCTTCCAACATCGTTGATCATTTCTACTGTGATACTACCCCACTCATGCAGCTTTCCTGCACAGACACGCAGCTCATGGAGACATTGGGCTTTGTCTCAGCTTTGGTGACACTCTTTCTCACATTGTTAATGGTGATAATTTCCTACATCTACATTGCCATAACGATTCTAAAAATCCCTTCAACCAGTCAGAGGAAGAAGGCTTTCTCTACGTGTTCTTCTCACATGATTGTGATATCCCTCTCATATGGCAGCTGCATCTTCATGTATGCTAAACCTTCAGTCAAGCAGAGAGTATCTATTTCTAAGGGAATTTCTGTGCTCAATACCTCAGTGGCTCCACTTCTGAATCCCTTTATCTACACCTTGAGGAATCAGCAAGTGAAAAGGGCATTTGTTAATACAATACACAGGATTGTATCTTTCTCAAAGAAATGACTATACCATTTCACTATATAAAGAAAAGAGACTTAAAAATACCTATTGTTCATAATTCTCTTCAGTTTCTTCTCAGTGTTTTGTTATTCATTTTCCCATCTAAGGAATACGTTTGTTCTTTAGAAGTAAATTTATTAATGCAAGGAGCAGGGAATTAATCAAACATGACATGAGTCTTGGAGGTCAGCACACTACTATTGTGTTAAACTTCCACTTTATATAAGCTAATATTATTTTAACTCTAAAGTTTATTTTCTCCCTGAAAGTCATCTATTCTCCCAGTGATATCTGAGAGATATTGAACATTTCTTTTCTTTCTTTCTTTTTCTTTCTTTCTTTCTTTCTTTCTTTCTTTCTTTCTTTCTTTCTTTCTTTCTTTCTTTCTTTCTCTCTCTCTTTCTTTTTCTTTTTTTTTGTTTGTTTTTTGAGACAGGGTTTCTTTGTAACTTCGGAGCCTGTCTTAGAACTAGTTCTTGGAGACCAGGCTGACCTCAAAATCACTGAACTCACAGAGTCCACCTGCTTCTGCCTTCCAAGTGCTGGGACTAAGTGCTCCATCACCGCCTGTCTGAACATATTTTTCCAATGTCTCTTCTGTCTTCTAAAAATTCATCCCAGCTTAGAGATTGGCCCAATAGTAGAGGGAATCTCAACACAAAGGGTCTGGTTTTGGTCCCCAATTTACCAACTATAAAAAAAAACTAAAAACAAAGTGAATTTTTAAATTCAAGTTGGTCAAGGCTATGAAATAATATTTCACATTTGTTATATTTGATGCATTATTTAATAGGAAGGTTATAACACTACTCTATATTTGTGATAATTTACCATCAGCATATTAAAACTATTATTTAATATGAAATTTTATTTATTTTCTTTTAATTTTCATTCATATCTTATTTGAAGAAACTAAAAGCCAGTGGGGTGGATTAGCAGGAAAAGGCCCTTGTAGCCAACTCTGACAGCATGTGTTGTGTCCCTAGACCTACAAATTAGAAGAACAAAGCAACTCCCACAATTGTTTTCAGATCTCCAACAAAGACACTGTCGTTTTCTCACTTACATAGTAGCATGGAAAAAAAATAAATTGTTTATTTTAATTAAAGTAATTTTAATTAAAAGAAAATTATGTACGATTTTATCTGCTATTGTATTCTTCATTTGTAAATGTATATGTTAATCTTTGAATATTATATATCCATAACTGTAGTTGTAAACATATTATGGAAAATATTTATTTTTAAGACTAAAGTTACAGTTATAATTTACAAATAGTTCTAAGCATATCTCAGAGACAATGTTGCTAGACTTATTGGTCAAATTTTTAGCAAGCCCAAAAAGATCTTCTCTGTTGGAACTGCGATTTGTGGGTCAGAAAGAACGAGACATACAGCAGTCTAACATTGTTGACAAATTACTTCAGTTTCACTGGACTATTTTTACGGGAATAATAAAAAAAGAATGCAGCTATCCAAGGAAGGTTGTTTAAGTTCAGAAAAACATGGTGGAAAAATTATCAGAAAAACATACAAGTAAACACCACTAAGTCCATACTAAATGTTAACAGAATAATCATTTACCAGAATTTTCACACATCATCTCCCCTTTTCTGTCTAAATAAAGCCTTCTGTATATATGTTGCTTTTATTGATTAATGAATAAAGAAGCTGCTTTGGCCTTTGATAGGGCAGAATAGAGCTAGATAGATTAAGGTAAACTGAATGCTGGGAGAAAGAAGGGGGAGTCAGTGAGATGCCATGGAGCTGCAGCAGGAGACAGATGAGCTGGAACCTTGCAAGTAAGCCACGGCCATGTGACGATACACAGATTAATAGAAATGGATTAGTTTAAGAAGTAAGAGCTAGCTAGAAATATGCTTAAGCTATTGGTCAAACAGTGTTGTAAATAATAATGCTTCTGAGGAATTATTTTAAATCTGGGCAGCCTGGAACAAATGAGTAGCCTCCGACTACAGATTGGCATGCCAACGTGTGTTAGCTAAGTTCACATAAAATTTGAGAAAGCTTATAAAAAATTCTACTCACACACACACACACAAAACAAAGTTTAGTTGCATTTTTTTAAATGGGCTCTGCTTGCTGGTGCCTCATTTAAAAGAGGTCTTCCTGATTCAGCATTATCAGAAAACAACCACGTAGCTTCTTTAAGAAATGGCAGCTTCCTGGTTCATGTTAGTTGCACATACAGCTCTGGCTCCTTCAGAAGGCCAAGCACTTAAATGGGGTATGTGAACAGTATGTTACAAATTGTTTAATGGTGACACAGACCTGCTGTGTCCTTTGACCTTGGATGGAGAGAATGGCTCTCAGAGGCAACAAATGTGAATCTTCCATGTTGGAATAAGCAGAGCCAACAGGCATGACCATGTCCCATTATCAATAAAAATGTTCTCCACAAATCCAGATGGAAAAGATCTCTAAGTGAGTCACAGTGTTGGATAAATGTACACAGGCTTGAGAGAGAGGGAAAAGAGTATAGACAGTTAAAATATAAAAGAATTCAGGCAGTCATAGATTAAAGGAGTAAAGATAATAAAATAAAATATTAAACTTGTAGAAAAAGTAGTAGAGTAAGAAAAATAAGCCACATAAAGATGTAAAATACACAGAGAGTCTAGATTATGTATAAATATTGTGATTTCTTTAATTTTTTTGACTGTGAATGAGCTAAGTACAGAGAGATTTTATTGTATATGCTGCTAAGGTAAACCAATAAATATATATATTAAAAGAATCTTGACTTCAAACTTTGTGTCTAAGGATATGTTGTTTTGGAAAAGACGTTCTGCTTTTGTTTCCACAGAAGATGAGAACCTGTGGATTCCTCATACTACTATGGTTTGATGAACCAAAACTACCCAAAAGGTCTCTGTGAAACCCCCCCAGATTAATTCATCCAACAAAAAGATGGAAGCCCAAATTCCCTAAATGATTGTTTATAAATGTTTGCTTACCTTTGAAGGGTGATATGTTATAGACATAAATATTTTGCATTAGTATGTATATTGGTTTATTGATATGAATTTAAGGCCAATTTTTTATATGTATATTTCTGCTCTCGATTAAGGTATTGTGTTTGTGCAGCTCATTTAAAAATGTAATGTATAATTAAAAATACAGTTAATAGATAGTCATCTAGAATAGTCAAACATGTAGTCATTTTGTTAGGTTTTCTAGATGTATAGAGATATATTTTTGATGGACCTTTCTTCAAAAAAAGGTTTGAAGATATATTTTCTCAAACCTTTCAAAAACTTTAGAATATGGTATTTAAAATGTTTTAAGAACTTAAGACTTTTCATGATAATGAGACACATCTGCTCCTGAGAGCAGCAATCTACTTCAAGAGAATGATGAACATCAAAGAGGCTCATTATGGCTCTCCACTTAAGTTGATATTGACTATGAGATTGTTGTAAACTGTCCTTTTTATATTGAGTTATATCCTTTTTCCCTTTATCTCTCTAGGAATTTTAACATGACGAGGTTATGTATTTTGTCAAAGACTTTTATGCTTCTAATTAAGTGATAATGTCATATTGTTTTTTCAGTTCATTTATATGGTGGATTATGTTAACTGATTTACTTATGTTAAAATATCCCTGTGTCTCGGCAATGAAGCCTTTTTCTTTATATAGTCTTAGATGATGTTTGCAAATATTTTATTCAGAATTTTGTTGATGTGAGATGGTCTTCTGTATAAGTATTTCTTATTGGTTAATGAATAAAGCCTGCTTTGGCCTATGACTTAGCAGAATATATCCAGGCTTGAAGAGATATATATAGAGAGTGGGCAGACACAAGGATAAACCAAATAGCTACTGAAGGAGAGGGATACACTGTTACTTTAGAAACCTTACCAGTAGGCCACAACTTCATGGTGATACACAGGCTGATTGAAATGGGATAATTTAAGATATAAGAGCTAGCTAGAAATAGGAACTTAAAGAAAATGGACAATTTTCTGGATAAATATCACTTACCAAACTTAAATTAAGACCAGATAAACAAATTAAATAGACCGATAATTGCTAAGAAAATACATTCATCAACAATCTCCCAACCAAAAAACCCAGGACCAGATGGTTTCAGTGTAAAATTCTACAAGATTTTAAAAGAACTATTGCCAATACTCTTCAAAGTGTTCCACACAATGGAAACAGAAGGAACATCACCAAACACTTTTTAAGAGGCTACAGTTAATCTGATACACAAACCACACAAAGACATTACTATGAAAGAGAATTACAGACAAATCTACCTCATGAACATTGATGCAAAAGTACGCAATTACATACTGGCACACCAAATCTAAGTACACATCAGAAAAAAAATCATCCACCATGACCAAGTAGACTTCATCCCAGAGATGAAGAGATGATTCAACATATAAAAATTTATCAATGTTATTCTCCATATAAACAAACTGTAAGAAAAAAATCACATGGTCATCTCATTAGATGCTGAAAAAGCCTTTTACAAAATTCAACACCCCTTCATTTTTATCATTAACATACCTAAACATAATAAAGGAAATATACAGCAAGCCAACAGTCAACATCAAACTAAATAGAGAGAAAGTGAAAGTGATCCCACTGAAATCAGAAATAAGATGCATATGTCCATTCTTTCCATATCTATTCAATATAGTGCTTGAAATTCTGGCTAAAGCAATAAGACAACAAAAAGAAATCAAAGGGGGATGCAAATCAGAAAAGAAGTCAAACTCTCACTCTTTTCAGTTGATATGATAGTATAATTAAGTGACCCCCAAACATTCTCTCAGGGAACTCCTACAACTCATAAACATCTTCAGTATTGTAGCAGGATATAAGATTAACTCAAAAAATCAGTAGCCCTCCTCTGTACAGATGATAAATGGGCTGAGAAAGAAATTAGAGAGACATCGCCCTTCACAATAGCCACAAATAACATAAAATACCTTGGGGTAATGCTAACCAAACATGTGAAAGACCTATATGACAAGAACTTTAAAACTTTGAAGAAAAAAATTGAAGAAGACACCAGAAAATGTAAATATCTCCCATGCTTTAGGGTAGGTATAATTAACATAGTAAAAATGGCGTCTTACCAAAAGCAGTCTACAGATTCAATGCAATGCCCAGCAAGATCCTACCAAAATTCTTCACAGACCTCAAAAGAACAATACTCAACTCCATATGGAAAAACAAAAAAAAAATCCCAAGAGAGCCCAAACAATTCTGCACAATAAAGGAACTTCTCAAAGCATCACAATCCCTGACTTCAAACTCTACTATAGAACTACAGTAATAAAAACAGCCTGGTATTGGCATAAAATCAGACAGGATTACCTAGGGAATTGAATCAAAGACCCAGATAACAATCCACACACCCCGAACACCCAATTTTTGACAAAGGAGCTAAAAGCATAAAATGGAAAAAAGAAAGCATATTCAACAAATGGCATAACTGGATATCAACATGTAGAAGAGTGCAAATAGATCCATATCTATCATCATGCATAAAACTCAAGTCTAAATGGATCAAAGACCTTAACATAAAATTAACAATACTGAACCTAATAAAAGAGAAAGTGGAAAGTCCACTTGAACACATTGGTACAGGAGTCTACTTTCTGAATATAATCCCAGTAGCCCAGACACTGAGTACAAAAATTGATAAATGAGACCTCCTGAAACTGAGAAGCTTCTGTAAAACATGATCAACAAGACAAAATGGCAGCCAAAAGAATGGGAAAAGAGCTTCACCAACCCCACATTGAACAGAGGACTGACCTCCAAAATATATAAAGAACTCAAGATACTAGACATCAAAAGAACAAATAATACAATAAAAAATGGGGTACAGACCTAAACAGAGAACTCTTGACAGACATATCTGAAAGTGCCAAAAGACAGTTAAAGAAATGTTCTATATCTTTAGCCACCAGAGAAATGCAAATATCAAAACAACTCTGAAATTCAGTCTTACACCTGTCAGAAAGGCCAAGATCAAAAACACTGTTGACAACTTATGCTGGAGAGGATGTGGGATAAGGGGGACACTCCTCCATTGCTGGTGGGAGTACAAACTTTTGCAGCCACTTTGAAAATCAGTATGGCGATTTCTCAGAAAATGAGTAAACAATCTTTCTCAAGACCTAGCAATACCCCTTCAATCATACTACAAGAACATGTGCTCAACTATACTCATAGAAGCATTATTTGTAATAACCAGGACCTGGAAACAACCTAGTTGCCCTTCAACTGAAGATTGGATAAAGAAAATGTGGTACATTTACACAATTACACAATAACGTCTTGAAAGTCACAGACAAATGAATTGATCTAGAAAAAGATATATTGGGTAAGGCAACTCAGACTCATGAAGACAAATATGATATATATATTCACTCATAAGTAGCTTTTAGACATAAAGCAAAAAAAATATCAGCCTACAGTCAACAATCACAGAGAACCTAGACAATAATGAAGACCCTCAGAGAGACATACATGGATCTATGTAGGAAGGCGAAAAAGACAAGATCTCCTGAGTTGATTGTGAGGGTAGGGATCATGAGAGAGGGTAGAAGGGGAGAGTGAAATAAGAGAGCAGAGTGAAAAAAAATGTGTAGCTCAATAAAAACAATAAAAAGTACCTTTAAAGAAAGAAAATTATCATTTATTTTAGATTTTTCATTTTGAGAGAGTTCAGGTTTAAGGTATGTCATTATGTTTCTTTGGACTTCCTCTGTGTCTGTTGTTATGTTCTTCTTTTTGTCTCTAATTTCGTTAATTTGGATCCTCTCTACTTTCTAGGTAATTTGACAAAGGAGTTGCCAATCTGATTGAATTTTTTCTGTAAATCAATTCTTTGGTCCATTGATTTTTGGTGTTTGTTTGTATTTTATTGATTTCAGTTTTGATTTAATTATTTCTTAGCATCTACTCCTTTCTTTATGTTTCAGAGATTTTAGGTATGCTATTAAATGATTAATATGAGATCTCTCCAAATTTTTATGTAAGCACTTAATGCTATGAGCTGTCTTATTTGAACTATCTTCATTATAGTCCATTAGTTTGGATATGCTGCTTATCCATAAGTTTGGATTTCCATTCAGTTATAAAAAGTTTTAAATTTATTTATTAATTTCTGTCTAATCTCAGTTTTGTTCAGTAGTGAGTTGTTCAGGTACCATGAGCTTGTACACTTTCTGTTGTTAGTGATATCCAGTTTTAATCTATGGTTGTCAGATAGTATGTAGGGTGTTATTTTAATTTTCTTGTGTTTTGATACTTGCTTTGTGTCCAAGTACATTGTTTTGAACAGTTTCATGAGCTACTGAAAAAAAGGTTTATTTTTTTTTAATGTGTGTTTGAGTGAAATATCTGTTAGGTCCATTTTGTTTGTAACAACATTTAGGTCTAGCATTTCTCTATTAGTTTTTGTCTGGATAACCTGTATATTGGTAAGAGTGAGGTATTAAAGTCTCTCCCTTTCAGTGTCTTAGGACAATATATGATTTTTTTCTCTAATATGTTTTTTTTAACAAACTTGAGTGCCCCTGTGTTTGATACATAAATATTTAGAATTATATCTTCTTGGTGTTTTATTTCTCCTTTGATGATTTTTCTAATTAAATAATTAATTTTTCCCTGCCTGATCAGTTTCACCTCCCTCCTGTTCTTCTATTTCTCCCTCCCAACCTCTTCTTTCTCCTCTCATTCACTCCTTCAACTTTCTTTTCAGGAAAGTGCAGGCCCCCCATGTATTTCAGCCATGACATACCAAGTTGCAATAAGACTAGGCACTCCCTCTCCTGCAAAGACTGGAGAAGCTACCCAGTAAGAGGAAAAGAGTCCCAAGAGCAGGTAATAGAAAAACAGACAGCCCCTGTTTCTTGTTAGTCCTACAAGTAGAACAAGCTACACAAATGCAGCATGTATGTAGTTTTCCCACAGCTAAGGATGGAGATCTGACTTCTTGCCGCTTGGACTTTTGTCCTCTCTCACGCCATCCAGTCCCCAACTCCTGTACTGACGGATCTCAAATTGGCTTGACCTAGTCCTCCACCATCAAATTATCCAGAAGACATTCTGGTTAAGAGCCATTGAGTCGTCACCTTTCTCACATTCTTGCCTTGGGAAATACACCTAAAACTATCTGTCTAGCCTCCCCCACGTATGTCTTTTACAGACCCTAAATCCTCTGCTTTACTTTCAGATTTCTAACCTTATCTACCATTGCACTAAAAAGGGCCTACTACCTGTTAAATAACAATTTATAGGGGAAGCTTTCTATTTCTGTCAACAAACAGGCAGATTATAAAGTTCCTATCCAGCCTTGCTCTGCACTGCTAGTGTCCTACTGGCATCTCATGTCTGTCTGCTTTTCTGTTCCCTGGACAGCCCCACTCCCACCTGCTTGTAAACCCTCTTTTTTTTCACTCGTATTTCTTTTCTCACTCCAATTCCTTCTATTCTGTCTCTGCCACGGCTTCAGCGGCTGGTCCCACAGTAACCAACAAAGCTGGCCGGATCTGAGGCGGTTGTACGGCTTCCAGCCCTTGCTCCCTGCTGTGGCTGGCAGTGTGCTGATGGGTGGCCCGTGGCTGGCAGTATTCAGTAATTTTCCTGTCTACTTCAAGTATGAAAGAATGTGTGAATGGTGTGGCCACACGGATGTGATTCTGTTTTAAATGTATGTTCTACACAGCCTCTATGTCTCTCTTGTTATTTGTATTTGTTTAAAATTCCCGACATGGCTCTAAAAATGTGGCTTCTCCCTGCAACACGTGGCCACTGTCATTTTAACTAAGACCAGGTCAGATGACCTCACCACCATCTTGACTAAGGGCAGATCAGATGACCAAGTTCCATCATCTTGACTAAAAGCCAGTTAGGTAAACAAGTCGCCATCTTTGCTGAGATATTCCTTGCCTAGTCTTGCTTTTTATTATGTTTTTGTCTCTAAATTTCTCTGAGTCTGTTACATGTATGGCTGCATAGTGGCATGTTTTTAGTAGGACCTGAAATGTCCGACATGACGAGACGAAAACAAACCCACTTAGAAGCTTATTAAAGAAGAAGGATGTGCTCACGGGCTGAGGAAACTATGGGGGTGGGGGAAGAACATAAAGATGGAGTGTCCAGCTTTTAAAGGCT
This sequence comes from Myodes glareolus, assembly GCF_982192425.1. Classification (NCBI taxonomy): domain Eukaryota; kingdom Metazoa; phylum Chordata; class Mammalia; order Rodentia; family Cricetidae; genus Myodes; species Myodes glareolus. Next base: position 14,045,757 of record NC_142051.1, on the reverse strand, counting down.
TCCTAGCACATGCTCGCAGAGGGAGGGACGACATGTGCCTACATTAGACGCTGATGACGGGCCACCCTACGCCTTGCACATGCGCACAGGGGTTTTGCATGAGCATGTCAGACGCTGATGGCACAGATGGTGGGTGACCCATGCATGTGCACACAGGGGGTTACCTGTGTCACGGGTGGAGGTAACCATGTATGCATGCACGTGGGTCATGCGGGCCCTATTCCCAAGGGTCCGCCCACATGTGCCTGCCTTAGGACCTGGAAGTGCAGTCTTATAGGTAGCTAAATAATTACAGGGCCCACCAAAGCATCTACTTTGCTTAACTCCTGTTTTGTGTGTGTGTGTGTGTGTGTGTGTGTGCAAGCATGCATGTGACTTTTGAGTTAACTTTATGTATAATCATAAATTAGCTTTATCTCTGTGTGTGTATGTGTATAAAACTTAAATTCAACTGGATATAAAAATATATACACTTACTATTAAATGTTATAAATTTTCTGTTCATTTTATCTCATTCCAGGCTAAGAAAACAATATGTCTCTTGTTTTAAATTGGTATGTACTCTTAAATCTCTTACAAAAATATTATATATGTGATCAACTCTGCTTTAAAATATATTAAGCTATTATCTACTATTTTCAGTTCTACCATTAAGCTTCTATTGCAAAAAGTTTTTTCTTGTTTGTCTTTCACAAGTATAACTCTTACCTCTTATGTTAAAAACCAGTGCAGTCAAGCTTAGACCCAGATCTCCAGGCAGATTCTGTACTGTAGTTATAACTTATCTTTACTGTATAAACAGCCCTCAAATGCTCAGAGGTCTGGGAAATAGGACATTTAAATGTTTAATTATTAAAAGACTTTTCATAACAGAGAGACAGGTTACCTCCTAGCAGCAGTACTCTATTTCCTCCAAAGAGGAAAAGAAGACAGATGGGCACAGAACAACGTCCGTCCACAATTCACTTCATCTGAAAGTGCTAACAGATGGGAAAAACTGCCTTTTGTTTAAACTCCTGAAGATCTCCAGAGAGTGGACAGAATCACTGAAATCGACAGCCTAGTTGCTCAGGTCAAGGTAGGCTTGTCTTCCTACAGATTTTCTAACACATAGGCTCTTTTGGTGCCTGGCAGGCACTGCTTCTAACAGCAGAAGGTAAATACAGTTCTCATGTCCTTGCCCTTGATCACCATGGAGGACTCTGAGGAGTGATTCTAGGTAGTAAGTTCTCTGTCATTTTTTAAATCAATAACTTAAGTAAAATTTTATCCTTCTCAATGATCTCTGATGCAGTTTGACATCTGAGAGTTGTTGTCAGTTTAAAAGGACAGCATCAACAAACAAATTTCAGTAAGATATACAAATGCAAGTTATTAAGGTATGTACCTGCAGGTTGTAAAGGTGTGAGGACAACTACAAGCTATCAAATTTCTCTCTCATGCTGCCTTTAATAGTCTTAACATATACAAATACAAATTATTAAAATGTGTACCTGCAAGTTATAAAGGTGTGAGGAGAAATACAAGTTAGGAAGTTTCACTCTCATGCTGCTTTTCATAGCCTTAAAGATACTTTTCATTGGGCAAAAACATCTGTCACAGTCATTCTGACATAAACATGCTTCTGTTTATACAATGTATGTGTCTAAAACTTATGTTTCCACAAACTCAAAAATTCTTGTGAATTATTCCAGGGAACCAAATTAAAGGATCCATCTTAAACAGTTTAGATACACCCCTCTCATTTCCCTGGTCCTGAAAAATCTTTTTTTTTTCCCTCCTGAACTTAACTTTGTCCTCTGCTCTGCCAACGCTTTCCAGGTCCAAAGGACACAGGACACTTCCACACCACAAATCCTGGATAGAAGTAAAGCATCCAGCTATCCCAGGATGTCACCAGCACCTAGCTATCTTAGGCCCCAGGAAAGATCTTGATGCCCACAAATAAACAGGAAGCAGTCTTGAGAATCTGCCATCCCAATTCCTTCAACCTGCTATACCTAACTCCCCATATTTTTAGTATAAGAAAAAGATGGGAAGATTGTAATCTGCTGGCCTGGTCTGTCACCTTGGACAAGCTCCACTCACTTCCAACCTCCCCACTTCTGCCAGGGCAAGTGAACAAGTGAATTTCCTACCTCTTTTCCAGTTCTCTCTCTCTCTCTCTCTCTCTCTCTCTCTCTCTCTCTCTCTCTCTCTCTCTCTCTCTCTCTGTGTGTGTGTGTGTGTGTGTATGCCCTTCTTCTGGGGAGGTAGCTTCTGCCTCTCTCTCTTCTCCCCCCTCTCCTCTTCTCCTTCCCTTTTCCCTCCATAACTCACTAAATAAACTCTACCCAAACTCTCTTTGCATGATGTATCTATCTGTCTGTCTCCCACTGATGCCTCAGGCCACCCGCTAGGGACCCACTGAGGCCCCAGGTGACCCGCTGCCTTCCCTCATGGGACAGTCCTCACCATCTCTTTTTAAATGTTAACAATACCTTGATAGGCAGCTTCTTTCTGTTGTGGAAGTTTTCTTCTACGATTTTGTTGAAAATATTTTCTATGCCTTTGACCTGAGTTGTTTTTTTTTTCTTCTATCCCTAATATTCATAGATTTGGTCCTTTTATGGTCCCTGAATTTTTGGATGTTTTGAACCTGAACTTTTCTCTATATTTAACATTTCTTTCATCAAATTATCCATTTCTTCTATTGTGTCTTCAGTGACTGAGGGTTCTGTCTACTACCTTTTGTATCTTGTTGGTGAGAACTGCCTCTGAAGCTCCTGTTAAAGTTTCTAAATTTTTCTTTTCCTGAATTCCCTCAGTTTGTGTTTTTTTCTATTGATTCTATTTTCACTTTTGTGTCTGAGCTGTTTTCATCATTTCATTTCACTGTTTGTTTTTGTTCTCACAGACTTCATTGGGGAATTATGTAAATTCTTTTTAAGTACTTTGAGCATAGTCCTAACAGCTATTTCTAAATCTCATCCTTATGTTTCAGCTTTACTTCATTGCTCAGGGCCTACCATGGGAGGGTTGCTGTGCTCCTGTGAGGACATACTGTCCTGACTGTTATTGATTTTCATAATGATGTCTATGCATCTGGGTTTGGGATGATTGTAATTCTAGGTACGTATATCTGGTATTGTCTTTGTTAGATGGAGTTCCCTTTCTTGGTTTCTCTTGCATTCTCTATCTTTTTGGTAGATATGGTAGCTGTGTGTTGTGAATCTACAATCCATAGATGCAAAGAAAGTAGATAAAGAGTAAGGAATTATGAAGGACAGATAGATCCCCCAAGGAAAAGGAATAGAATAGATATTTACGTGTGGGTTGGGAAGCACTGGAAAGGAAGAATAAACTGGGGAGGGAGAGGAGAAGAGAAGAAGGGGATAAATTTGATAAGGGAAAACAGTTTAAATTAAGGATTATTTGAGGAATCTTATGAAAGCCTATGTAGCTGAAGCTTCCTAAAATATATGCCTGTACAGAGGTGATTTAAACAAAATCATCCAAAAATGGGGAACACAGAGAGTTCCAGTTGTCCATATCTTGCATACAAATAACGTTCTAGTACTGGAATTGGATGACGTCTATATGAGCTGTTAGCCAAAGAGATACACAGGAATACAAAGGAAAAGAGAAGGAAGAAAGAAAGAAAGAAAGAAAGGAAGGAAGGAAGGAAGGAAGGAAGGAAGGAAGGAAGGAAGGAAAGAAGGAAGAAAGAAAGAAAGAAAGAAAGGAAGGAAGGAAGGAAGGAAGGAAGGAAGGAAAGAAGGAAGAAAAGACAGACAGAGAGAGAGAGAGAGAGAGAGAGAGAGAGAGAGAGAGAAAGAACCTCACAAACCCTAGGCTGTTGACAAGACTATAGGTTTCTCTCCACAAACTGACTGCAAAGCCATATCACCAAAGACAATACCTACACCTACACCACTCATTTACATGGAGAATTCAACTTGTGCATGTTTCACCACTACATACTTGAATCTTTGGTAGGAAGTTACACTGTAGGGTGTCAAAGAAGAAATGCACCATTCACAAATCTTTCTATCTATGATCTAATTTTGCCTTTAAGATATGTTAGAAGAGGGGTGGCACAAATCTTGTGTTGATAACAATCGATATTTGATTTGACTTAAGGCCCATTACACAAAATGGAATTCCTACCTGAAACTGCTTGTGTTCCCAACAACCTGGGATTAGACAACTCAGAGACTTAGGATAAGCAAAATACTAGTGTTCTTCAAAAATAAACAAAAAAACACATAGCAATAAAATGACTCCTGATGATATTCTGCTATATTCGTAGATGAGTGCCTTTTCCAGCTAGTACCAAAGATCAGCCAGTATCTACCTGTAACAGATGAGAACAAAGATAGAGAACCACAGCCAGACTTTATGCAAAGAGTGAGAAGCAGTTCTCGATGGGACGTCTTCATCTAATTTCCCACTCGGGGCTTAGGGAAACCTGCACAAGAGGAGGCAAAAAAGAGTATAAGAAACACCAAGTAAACCATACCCTCTCAGTCAACATGACTGATGAACATATGAACTCACAGAGACTGAGGCAGCTTAGCATATGCAGGGCCTATAGGGAGCTGTACCAGTTTGAGTACTAGATCTGTAAACAAAAAGGGGAACCCAGAAGTAATCTTCAGTTAATACTCACTTGGAAATGACTACTTAGTTTTCTCCAAGGTAGTCTCAATGGGGAAACAAACAACTCTTAAATAGTAGGCTGTATGCCTAACAGTGCATGGCCAACAAAAAAAGAATGAAAGGGTTCTTTGTCTTACAATGGCCTGTCAGGGAATTTCCTTTTTTTAACATTTATTTTTTTAATTTATTTGTTTTTTGTCTCTCTTTTATCTGACAGGTCCTTTATGTGTATGTTGGGATTCTGAATTAGTGTTTATATGAAAGTCCTTAGTGTTGTAACCAGTGAGTCTCTGCAACATATCTGTTTCTTGTGCTTTTTCTTGGGAGTCTTTTCCCTCTGTTATTTATCTTCTTCATATGTGCTAATTTTATCTTATTAAAATTTTATTGTATTATTATCCTTGGAAACATTTTGTAGAATAAAGTGAGGGCCAATATGGATGGGAGAGGAGTTTGGGAAGAACTGGGAGGGATAGAAGGAGGGAAACCATAACCAGGAAATATTATCTTAGAAAAAAAATCTATTTTCAATAAAAAAAGAAACACATACAAAAAGAATAAATTCTTGAACAAGAAGAACATGAAATTGGTTGAAACTGTGATGGCAGATTTGGGGAAGTTGTGGAGATATGAGGGGATGGATATGACAAAGATACATTGTATACCTGTATGAAATTTATAAAGAATGAGTTAAATTCAAATTAAGATTAAAAATAGAGTAGTTATTCCCTCTTGGTGACTTAAGTGTGTATAAATAAATTTTTATTTCAAATGTTAAGATGTTATAAAAGACTGGAGTCTTGGCCCAGACTGCTCTTAGAGAGGTGACTATCCGGGTTCCCAGTTGAAGGGCTCTGCTTTCTAGGCCCTAGGCCTCAGAAGCACATCCTGTGCCCCACCCCTACCCACCAAACCACAGAGACCCCAGAATAGCCACTCCTCATCTACAACCATCCTTCACCACATCTGTACCCACCAGAGTTTTGGGCCAGACCTCCGAGGAGGTGAGTGTCTGAGTTTCCAGTTGGAGCGCTCTGGTTTCTAGGCCCTAACCGTGAGAGGCATATACCATCCTTCACACCCTCGGAGATCCCCGAGTAGTTCCCCACCACAGAACCATCCCCCAGTACATCTGGAACCACAAGAGCCTTGGCCCAGATGACTTCTGGAGAGACTGCTCCTAGAGAGACTGCCCATAGAGAACATCTGGGACCACCAGACTCTTGGCCCTGACAACTCCTGGAGAAAGCCAGAAAGCCTTGGCACCACCTAAACCCAGAGGGGCCACAGAACCATGTCAGAGTCCACTATAGGCATGGATCTGCCTGCACCTGTCACCAACTAAGCCACAGGCCCCACTTTCATCAATTGTAGGAATAGGTACCCACTGAAATGCAGACTCCAGCTACACCCACTGGAGGAAAAGATGAGCAGATGGCAGTGTAATAATACATTCAACAATATAAAGAGCAATATGGCACCACTAGAAACCAGCAGTTGTACAACCAGAAGACCTGAACATCTTAACACAGAAGAAGCAGAAGAAAATAACCTTAAATATAACTTTATGAAGATGATAGAGAGCCTTAAAGAGGAAATGAAAAATTTCCTTAAAGAAATGGAGAAAAAGACAAACAAAACTTGGAAGGAATCAATAAATCTCTTTTAAAAAACCAAGAAAAAGCAATCAAACAGGTAATGCAAATAGTTCAAACAGTTTAAGACTTAGAAACTGAAACAGAGGCAATACAAGAAACACAAGCCAAGGGAAATCTGGAAATGGAAATTCTGGGTAAATAAACAGGAACTACAGATGAAAGCATAACCAACAGATTACAAGAGATGGAAGAGGGAATCTCAGAAGTTGAAAATATGATAGAGGAAATAAATTCATTGGTAAAAGAAAATGTCAACTCCATCAAATCCTTAACACAAAATATCCAGGAAATCTAGGGTACCATTTAAAGACCAAACCTAAGAAAATTAGGGGTATGAGACAGAGAAGTCCAACTTAAAAGCACAGAAAATATATTCAACATATTATAGAGGAAAGCTTTTCTAACCTAAAGAAGGCTATGTCTATGAAGGAACAAGAAGTATACAGAACACCAAATAGAATGGACCATAAAATAAAGACCCCTCACCATATAATAATTAAAATACTAAACATACAAAATAAAGAGAGAATATTAAGAACTGCAACAGGATAATGCCAAGTAACATACAAAGGCAGACCCCTCAGAATTACACCCGGTTTCTCAATGGAAACTCTGAAAGCTTGAACAGATGTAAGCTCAGACGACTATACTCATCAAAGCTTTCAATCACTATAAATGGAGTAAACAAGGGGTTGGGGATTTAGCTCAGTGGTAGAGCGCTTGCCTAGCAAGCGCAAGGCCCTGGGTTCGGTCCTCAGCTTCAGAAAAAAAAAAGACAAAATAACAATAAATGGAGTAAACAAGATATTACATGACAAAACCAAATTTAAACATTACTTATACACAAATCCAACCTTATAGAAAATACTAGAAAGAAAACTCCAACCCAAGGAAGTTAACTTCACCCATTAAAACATAGGCAACAGATAACCTCACACCTCACACCAGCAGACTCCAAAGAAGGGAACCACAAAAACACTGCCACTGAAAAATAACAGAAATAAACAATCATTGGTCATTACTATCTCTTAATATCAACAAACTTAGTTCATCTATAAAAATAAACAAACTAACAGAATGGATATGAAAATATGATCCATCCTTTTTCTGAATTTAAGAAACACACCTCAGACTCAAAGACAGACATTATCTCATAGTGATGGGTTGGGAAAAGATTTTTCAATCAAATGGACAAGTGGTTGTAGCTATCCTAATATCTAACAAAATAGACTTCAATTTAAAATAATCAAAATAGATAAAGAAGCATACTTCATACTCATTACAGGAAAAATCCACCAAGATGAAGTCTCAATTCTGAACATCTATGTCCCAAATATAAGAGGACCCACATATGTAAAAGAAACATTACTAAAGCTTACGCCACACATCAAACCACACACACTAATAGTAGGAGACTGGAATACCCCACTCTCACACAAGGACAGGTCTTCAGGACAGAAACTTAACAGAGAAGTCAGAGAATTAACATTTTGTGAATCAAATAGACTTAATACATATCTACAGAACTTTTCACCCAAATACAAAGGAATGTACCTTCCTCTCAGCAACTCATGGAACCTTCTCTAAAACTGACCACATACTCAGTCACAAAGAAAACATCAACACATGCAAAATAACTGGAATAACCACCTGTATCTTATTGAATCACCATGACTTAAAGTTAGAATTTAATAACAACACTAATTGTCAAAAACCTACACACTCAAGTAAATTGAGCAATGCTCAATTGAATTAACCCAGGTCAAGGAAGAAATATGGAAAGAAATTAGACTTCCTACATTTAACAAAAATGAATGCACAACATACCCAAACCTGTGGGAAACTATGAAAGCAGTGTCAAGAGGAAAGTTCATAACACTAAGTGCCTACATAAAATGGAGAAATCTCATAAGAACAACTTAACAGCACACCTGAAAGCTCTAGAACATAAAGAAGCAAACTCACCCAGGAGAAGAAGATAGCAGGAAACAATCAAGTGGAGGGCTGAAATCAATAAAATAGAAACAAAGAAAACAATGCAAAGAATCAATAAAACAAAGAGCTGGTTCTTCAAAAAAAATCAATAAGATAGAAAAACTCTTATCCAATCTAACCAAAATGCAGGGAGTGAATATTCAAATTAATAAAGTCAGAAAAAGTGGGGACATAACAGATACTGAAGAAATCCAAAATATCATTAGGTCATACTTCAAAAACCTGTACTTCACAAAATTGAAAAAAATTTAAAAGCAATGGACAATATTTTGGACAAATACCACATATCAAAATTGAATGAAGGACAGATAAACAATTTAAATAGACCTATAACCCCTAAAGAAATAGAAGCAGTCATCAAAACTGTCCTAACCAAAAAAAAAACAGCTCAGAGCCTGATAGTTTCAGTGTAGAATTCCACCAGAACATCAAAAAAGACCTCAAACCTATAGTCCTCAAAATTTTCCACACGATAGATACATAAGGAACATGACCAGGCTGTTTCTTTGAGGCTACAGTTACCCTCATGCCCAAACTACACAAAGATATAACTAAGAAAGAGAATTACAGACCAATCTCCCTCAAGAACATTGACACAAAAATACTCAATAAAAAAAAGAAAAAAGAGAAAAAACAAGTCTCCATAATTTTATTCATTGCCATAATTATTAAATTAAGCAAAACCAATTAGTTATATAAGTGATTAAATGAACTATAATACATGGTCACAAAGAAGGGCTACATGGTAGAGTTGTAAATAGATTTGAAGTATCTTCTTAAACTCTTGTGCTGTATTTGACAAGATATAGTGTTATGCAAATAAACCGAGAGGACACCATAACTTTGTAGGTTATCACATTTCTCTAAGGCCAATGTGTCTAAAACAGGTTTCTCCTTTTTCATCTTATATTTTCATCTTTCATATCACACTGAAGTAAACTCAGAATTATGCAACAATGATTTCAAAACGTGGGTCCATGATAAGCATTCAAGCATTGTAGCCATCTATTAACAATACTCTGGCAGCAATATTAAAAATATAAATGTGGGGAGGGTAGTGTATACACATGCGCACACATACAAAGGTCTAATTTTATAAAAAGCACTTCTGTATCATACAATTTGGCAGTCCCTCAGGAAATGATGCTCTTAGATCTCAGTTACCCTGAGGATTCTTCATTCTTCTGAGATTTTTCTGTAGAACAATAGGAAATAAATCCTCTATGGTCTCATTAGATGGTAAATTTTATATAGTATTGTATGTCACATTCTGCAAGGTTTATAATATCTCACAAGTGAACTGCAATGAATTGCAGAAAAGTGGGTGATGTGGCTTATTTTCATATCAAAATGGGATAAATTGATTAAAAATAATATCTATAGAAGAACATTTGTTTAATCGTGTGTTTAGAGGTAGAATGAGGTGCTGGGGAGAAGAGGGATCATCAGAGCTCTCTGTACACAGCGGTGATGGACTGAGCTATGTGCAGAAAGCCTGCTCGCATCTGCACATGTGACTCACTGACAAAGCTGAAGAACAGTCACAGGGTTAGTGTCTTTATCATTCACATTGGACTCGTGGATAGTGGGGAAATATTAGTAATCAATACAATCAAATGAAAGTTTTTTGATTTTTTTATATTTTGTAACATTTCATCTAATGAACATAAATGCATTTATTAGCTTGTGTCATTTTATTCCATAGGTCATTTTTTTCAAGAATACATGGTAATGTGATTGTTGAGGTCAGACAAATCAGTATCACAGTGAGATGGAATTCCACCACATGATTGTACATTTGAATGGGTGTCATAATTGAGATGACCTACATTAACAGGAACATTTTATTTTTTATCCAACAATTTTATGACCTAAAAGATATGGTCCATCAGGGGAAAACTCATGTATTCTTTTCAGAGGAAACATGTTGAATTATTACTGTTCTTTGATTTACTCAGGGCCGTATGTCTAGAATATTGTCTAAAGACCCCACCACTCTCAATGCGAAGGCATCTCATCTCATCTAATTTTATTTATCTCTTTGTGTTTTTATGTGTTCAGCCTTATAAAATTTATTTATGCATTAGAGATTGAAATATTGGAAATATTTTTGTTAATACCCTCAAAACAGAAAATATGACTGTAGAGTGTCCATTTTAAATTGATTTGACTATTTCATTATAATAGTGAAAGCAACCAAGAAAGAGATTTTCCTTGAATATTTTACTAAATGTCTTTTTCTGAACAAATTTAGTGGACATTTAACAACTTTGCTTGCAAATACCTACACTGCAGTAAGGCTTTACATAGAGACATAAAGAAGGCTCATCCCTGAAAACTAGATCTTATTAGAAGAAATGGCTGTAACAGCTTTTAGTAAGAAGATTTAAAAGTTCATTCAAAAACTTTTATTAACTGAGTTTTCAAAGCTTTGACTTCTGAAAATAGTCACTCTTCATTTGATCTTTTGGGATAAATACAAACTTGAATATATTTTTGTATTTAATGTCATTTGTTCCGTGTGTAGAATATGTAAAATACTGATTTTTTATATACACAGTTATTAGTGTGGCCAAGAATTTCATTTATTTAAGTGATAGTTGACATTATATTTCAATATTATTCTTTTATAAGATATTTACATATTCAAAATTCATCTCAGCAACAGTATAATATAATTTCTTCTTTTCAGATATAGTTTTGATCTTTTAATTTTGCATAATATTTCATATATCATTTGTTGTTTAGCTTCCATGCATTTTCTTTTCTTCACATTTCCTTTACCATAACACAAATGCATTTTTATATTTCTCTGCTTCCACTATATTTATTATGTTTTTTCTTTAATTTTATATATTTTTAAGTTTTAATATTAATAAGCATATCAACAAGCTGTCTCTACTGCCTATATCATCTTTAACACAATTAATAATGAAATGTACTGTGAAGGAAGTGTCAGAGACACCATCAAAGTGAAGGATTAGAGATGTTAGTGATACAATCATTTTTTAGAATACAATATCAAGATTATTCTCTGTGTGTTTCTATTGACTATCTGAAACACTACGTCATAAAACACAAGAGAGTTTATGAGTTGAGACAAGAGCACTGTAGTCCAATAGTTGCTTAGAATTGTTTTGCATGTGCAAAACCCTGGGATTAGACCTATAAGACAGAAATCGGTTAACTAGAAAACTGAACAGTCTGATTTTCTAGTTGTTTTTGTATAAGTGTTTTAAAATGCCAAATTTAGATTCTCCTACTAATTTAGATTTGGCTCTGTTTCATATTATCTAAAATTCCATGTTCTATGGGTTTTCTAATTATTAAGATCAATTAAAAAACTATACTTTTGTGATAAAAAAATCTTCTTAGAATGCTTAAAATAAAACTATATTCATCCACAGATACAAAGCATGTGCTGTCCAAATGAGCAATTTTAAGAAGGGGTTGGAGTACTTCTCTGCAGCACCACTTTTCTATAGAACACACACATTACATCACTCTTATATTTCCTGGTGGACTTCTTTTCCTGTTCAGGCTTGATTTAAGTCAGAAGACTGTAATGGGAAGCCGTTCAGGAGAATCAGTGTTTATTTGTGGGTTTAGTTGGTGACACAGTCTTGAGAATGGTGCCATTTCCTACTTCAGCCTAATCACACTTGCCATAGAAGATACTTATATTACGTGAATGTATGAAACAATTCTTCTGCAATAATAGAAATTTTGCCTTCTTAGAAATTTTCTATTCTAGTATATATAAATGTCAAAGGCAATAGTTAATGTGACCAATGTGAATGATTTCCTTAGAATAGTAAATCAAGTAGTATTGCCTTGGCAATTAACTTGAGATGTTAACAAAATTAAATTTTAATATAGATTTAGAATAAAAGTTTGAATGGAGGACCACAGAAGGATACAAATGTAGCACATAAGCATTTGACGACCTGTAAATGGGCAAGAAGGATGTACAGAACTCTGCACCAAGCTCAGAGCTCTGACAGACATGGTGATGTTGTAGAGGACATGTTCAAAGAGTGACTTGAATATTGATTTCTGAAAATATCTGTGGATTTATTAAACATGAATACAGAATTTTTATGGGTAAAAAGGAAGAAATTGTTTTCCTGTATGTGATATTAGCTTTGTATTTTTGTAGATTTGCTAAGAAACATGAGAAATGAAGAACCAATCATCAGAAATTGTGTTTATTTTGCTGGGATTGACAGTTGACCCTCCACTGCAAATTCTGATTTTCCTGTTTCTGTTTTTCAATTACATCTTGTGCCTGATGGGGAACTTAGTGATCATCCTCCTCACCCTGCTGGATCCCCGCCTCAAGACTCCAATGTACTTCTTCCTCAGGAATTTCTCCTTCCTAGAAATGGCATTCACCTCAGTGTGCATCCCTAGGTTTCTGACGAGCATTCTCTCAGGAGATAAAACGATTTTGTACAGTGGCTGTGCAGCTCAATTATTCTTCTTTTTTCTACTAGGGGCCACAGAGTTCTACCTCCTGGCGGCCATGTCCTATGACCGCTATGTCGCCATCTGCAGACCACTGCATTACCCCATCATCATGAACAGCAAAGTGTGTCACCTGCTGGTCATCAGCTCCTGGGTGACTGGGTTCTTAGTCATCTTTCCCCCTTTGCTCTTGGGCCTCAAACTGGATTTCTGTGCTTCCAAAACTGTAGATCACTTCCTATGTGACACCTCTGTCCTGCAGCTGTCTTGCACAGACACACGTTTAATAGAGTTAATAACTTTTGTCTTAGCTGTGATGACCCTTGTCATCACCTTGCTCTTAGTGATCCTCTCCTACACACTCATCATCAAAACCATCCTGAAGTTCCCGTCAGCTCAACAACGGAGAAAGGCCTTTTCCACCTGCTCCTCACACATGGTTGTTGTCTCCATTACTTATGGCAGTTGTATCTTCATGTACATGAAAACATCAGCCAAGGAGAGGGTGACTTTAAACAAAGGTGTGGCTGTGCTCAACACTTCTGTGGCCCCTTTGCTGAACCCATTCATTTACACCCTAAGGAACCAGCAGGTGAAGGATGCATTCAAACAGGTCCTTCACAGATTGTGTGCTAAAAACCGTGAGACAAGATTTAGACATAAATAATATCTTCTTGAAAGCTAAACTTCTCTCAACTGTATTAGTTGTGATCTAAGTCAGTTCTCTTAATTAGTGTTTTGACCACTTGTTTCCAAATGTATTTGAATGTTTCTGCATTTTTATTTTAGCTCAAATTCTAACTGAGAGAGATCAAAGAGCATCAAGTGGGTAGGGGGAGGATAGAGAGGGAATGAGGGAGAGTATATGGTATAGGAGACCCTTCTGTATTTGTGTTGCTTTCTTTGGTTATTAAAGAAACTGCCTTGGCCTAGTTGATAGGGTGGAACTCAGGTAGGCGGGGAAGACAGAACCGAATTCGGGGAGGAAGAAAGCAGAGACAGGCAGATGTCATGGTTCTCCTGCCTGGAATGGACTCTGCTTAGACTCGTGCTGGCAAACCACAGTCAAGTGGCAATACACATCAATGGAGACAGGTTAAACAAATATGTGAGAGTTAGCCAATACGAGGCTAAAGCTAAGGACCAGGCAGTGATATAATTAATACAATTTCTATGTGGTTATTTCAGGTATAAGCTGGCCAGGTGGCCAGGATGACAAGCAGCCTGCCTGCCCGGATGTAAGCCAGTCTGGGACTGGATGCAGCCTGCTCCTCCTTACTACAGAGTGGCGCCCAATCTGATAAACTGACTGCAAGTAAAAACCTGCGAGGGCTTGAAAAGAAATTCTAGACACAAATATAGAATTTAACACAGCCTTTTGCTGTTTGCTGGTGGGCTGCAGCAGAGAAATTTTCCTGACTCAGGAGCCACAGGAAGAAAGAAAAAAAACACAGCTTCCTGGGCTGTGCTGCCAGTACAAACACCTGCTATTAAGAATTTCAATGCCATTTGTGCACCGGGATGTTTCTGTGCCCACTGGGGTCAGGAGATAAGTGCCTGTGACTCAGCACGTCCTGCCCAGGCAGGGGGCAGGATCAGTTTTACTAGGCATGCACAAGCAGGAGAGCATTGCGGATTTCTGCCGCCATACAGAGAGATGTTTCCAGGCTGTGCAGTGCTCTGCCTGGCAGATCTGACTGTAACTCAGATAAAAAAAAAAAAAAAAAAAGCTCATTCTCAGAGTTAAAGTGCTGAGTGCAGCTACCTGGCAGCCCCAGAGCTAACAGAAATGATAGGTCCACCATTTTGAAACTGGAAAGAGGTGGAGCCAACATTCAGAGCAGCTGCAACCAAGATGCTTAGCATTTTAAAAGCTCTTCAAGACCATAGAGAATTAAAGACAATGCAATAGGACAGATTCAGACATAAAAGACTTCTAAATGGGTCATAGTGTCAGATAAAGTTGTAGCCTTGGGAGAGAGAAGAAAAAGAGTACAGAAAGTCATAAAATAAAATTAATGCTTTTAAAAAGGGTAAAGTCTTTAAAGAGTCAGAGTACAGATAGTCATACATTAAAAAATAAAGAAAAATAAGCCACATAAAAGTGGAAAATTCACAGAGAGTCTGGATTCTATGTATTATCGTTTTCTTTGAATTTTTGACTGTAAAGGAGCTAAGTACAAAGAGACATTTCACTATATGGACTAAGCTAAACCAACATGTATATTATAAAGGTATTATGGCTTCAGAATTTGGTTCTATGGATATGATGCTCTGGAAAAGAAGTTCTTCTTTTGTTTTCACAGATGAGAACCTGTGGATTGCCCGCAGGCAAATATGGTTTGATATACCACGCCCTCCTGAAAGGTTGCTGTAAACACTCTCAAAAACTTACTTTGCCCAACTGCCAACTGAGATTAACCTAGCATACAGGATACACCATAAAAGACCTGATTAACAGTGCGCCCATACGTCATGAAGCAGTTTGGAGAGAAAAAACTATGCCAATATTCCCAAATATTGTTTATAAATGTTCTTTTACATTTAAAGGAGGAAATGATATAGAGATGAATAATTTGCATTGGTATAAATCTTTGCTTATTGATATAAGTTTAAGGTCAATCTTGTTGTATGTATACTTCTACTCTTGATTAAGGTATTGTGATTGTGTAGTTCATTTAAAAATGTAATGTATAATTAGGAAGTATAGGTTGTTAATGGATAATCATCTATAATAGTCAAGTTTGTAGTCAAGTTAGTTAGATTTTCTAGATGTGCATAGATATATTTCAGATAGGTATTCTTCATATCTTTCAAAGACTACAGAATATGGCATTTAAGATGTTTTAATAACTTAGGGCTTTTCATGACAATGAGACACGTCTGCTCCTGGCAGCACCAAGCTACTTCAAGAGGAGAATTGGCACCCAAGAGGCTCCTTATGGAGTTGGTTAGCCATTTGGGCAAGAAGCTACTTTTGCCTGGACTGTTGCATAAACTGGACACAAAGAACCCAATAAGAGAGGACTGCTAAACTCTCCTAAAGGTGAGATGATCCTTTGGGGTTCCTATTTCATGAAAGAATCTGTGAGACAATCTGCAGGACACAGAAAAAAATGACTGAACTTTCTTTGATATTTCCAGTTTTATGGAAATATCTGCTTATAATATAGGCCTGTAGGCTGAAGATGGATGCCCCAATGGTACAAAAGAACTTTGGGTACAGGCAGCGAAATGTCTCTGTCAATTCTAGGGTTTTGGAAGTTGCTTACTTCTTGTTTACTTAGGTAATATTATATCCTTCTGGAGTCTTTGATGAAGTTGAAGAATGGATAGATAGTTATAGTTTTCCTTTGTTATGATAAAAGATAAAATAAATCTAAATATTGTAACTGTAATTCTTGCTTGATTCCTGTTATATGTAATATTACTATGTTAAAGCCTTCCTTTTTGTTTAAACAGAAAATGGGAAATGGTATAGGAGGCCCTTCTGTATTTGTGTTACTTTCATTGGTTATTAAAAAACTGCCTTGGCCTAGCTGATGGGGTGGAACTCAGGTAGGCAGGGAAGACAGAACAGAATTCTGGGAGGAAGAAAGCAGAGACAGGCAGATGCCATGGTTCTCCTGCTTGAGATGGACGCTGGTTAGATTCATGCTGGTAAGCCACAGTCAAGTGGTGATATACATTAATGGAGATGGGTTAAACAAATATGTGAGAGTTAGCCAATAGGAGGCTAGAGCTTAGGGCTAGACAGTGGTTTAATTAACACAATTTCTGTGTAGTTATTTCAGGTAGAAGTTAGCCGGGTGGCCGGGATGATAAGCAGCCCTCCGGCCTGGCTGTACACCAGTCTGGGAGTAACTGGACACAGCCTGCTCCTCCTTACTACAAGTATATAGGGAGAGTGTGGTGGTTTGAAAAAAAAAATGACCCCCATAGTCAACAAGGCTATACCTCCTAATAGTGCCACTCCCTGGTGACCAAGCATTCAAATCTAGGAACTTATGGGGGTCATTCTAATTCAAACCACTGCAAGGAGTCTCATCCACATTACCGGTTTTACAGTGATCTGCTGAATTAAGTGTGTGATGTGTCCTTGGATGACTGCCATGCTCAGAAATCTTGAAGGATATTCTGGAGAGATGCTACCTTACTGGAATGAAATAATTGTTTCTGATGTGTTAAACAGCAAAAATATTGTTGTCTTCCCATGGGAATACAGCAGGGAAATTTTTCTGAAACATGTGAAAGGTATCTAATGACAATATCCACAGTACTCTTCCTACTAGAGTACCAATTTTGCAGGAGTTTGGTAAGAGTTGTAAGCTGTTGAGCCTAACCAGCTCCTGGATAGCAAAGAGGCCTTCAAGGCAACTCTTGAGGACATGAGGGATTATGGAAAAGTGAAATAAGCTAAAGACACAATTATTCCCTGGTGCTGCCCAGAATCAATACAGAAGGAGGGGCACGCAGTATGTCAGTCAGTATTGATGTCTCCCTTTTTCCTGAATCTCCACATATACTCCAAGGACAGGCAGAGTGTATATATATCACTAGGTTATTTATCATGACTTACATCCAATTTTAGGATGCTGAGGTTTTTGTGCTGTAAGCCTAGGAGTTCTTTTCTGCTATTACTGTTTGAACTAGGTTCCCAAACTAGTAACCAGGTGGATTTGATCAAGGTTGTTTCATGAATTTCAGAGACAAGAGTGTAACAAGTGGAGATGAATCTGTCCAACGTGAAACAAGTCATTACTGGGTTACCACTGGCGGGTACTACTCCAATGGACAGTACACAGTTCATCTTTTTATTTAATACTTTCTGAGATGAGTGAAGTGAGAGAGCTAGTCTCAATGCCTTCTCGGTGTTCACATTGGAAGCTACAAGAAGCAAAGGGATTTTTTTCCTCTGGCTAATAAAAGGATGAACAAACAAACTCTCATGTACTTTTCCTAAGCAGTCTCTTTATTCTTCTGCTTCTATTCTAATTCTCCTGTCTGACTTCTAATTTTCACTCCTTCTCCTCACTTCTTCTCTCTCTAGTATCAAATTTTTATTTTTCCAAGGAGCCTTGAGGTGATAAAGAAAATACAAAAATTGTCACACATCAGTCAAAAGCACATTCCTAAAGAGAGCAATGGGGACTGAGCCATTGCCATGGCAACATAAGTGTTTAAGGTTACAGAAGTAAGACCGTGAACAGAGGGCAGGGCGGAGAAGAGGCACAGTGAGGTAAGCTTTGATACACAGGTCTTTTATTAACAGACTGGCAGTCAAAGAATTGGCACGCTTTTCTTAGTAACCTTGTTTGTACATCTGTGTCTATGACCTTAAGCATAGCTGCAAAATTTGAAACATATGATCTATTTGCAAAAAGCCTTTAGTCTAGTTTGAACTTACTTTGAGGTGGAAGAGAGCTAATTGTGCACAATTAGTCTGAGCAGAAAGTAACAAAGCAGGTTTTCAATTTTCTACAGTCCTCATGGGACAAATAAATCCCATAAAGTTATAAAGCATGTCTTAATATATAGTCTATATATCAGAACTATATAGCTAAAGGAAAATTTATCTTTCTGACCACCCACAGATATATGTGCCCAAGACTGAGATGCAATCATAAGATTACATATATACATCACATGAGATTACACACCACCATTGGTATTGGGAAGACGCCTAACTGCCTCCACAAAAGTGAGCAACAGCTTTCAGAGTCAATGTTCCTGTAGGTCTTGCCAGGACAAAATTAACCTCCATCAGAATCACTCTTCTGTTGGGTTGACACTGATATTAGTTATCACCTGTTATAACTCTCATGATCCCTGATACTAGTATTACTTTCCTAGTTGAGACCAGAGGTCCATCAAATGAGAAAATCACAGGTAAGTTTCTTTAGGAAACCAACCAATCAAGCAGCACAACCACAGCAAGACCTTTTAACTTTGCCTAGTTCACTGTTATCCTCTGTTTATAACAGTAGAATTAATCTGCTGCAATGGTAATTAGCAGGCTATGTACAACTGTAGCTGCTCCCATTAGCTTTTTTTATTTGTTTGTTTGTTTCTGATTATTTATTTTGTTTTCAAATTTTAATATTTGGGTACTTATGGCTGATTTAAAATAAAGTGATAAAGCTCTGTAACTGCAAATGATTGAATAAACAAATAAGTGAAGTATGTGAACTGTCCATATGGAAAGATCATAAGCAACTAAATAGGCAAGCTAAGAAAAACAGAAAGTCAATGTGGGATGTTCCCCTGTATGCTGTGAATATGCTTTATTACCATTGTTTAATAAAGAAACTGCTTTGTTTTGGCCTTTGGCAGAGCAGGATACAGCTAGGTGGGAAATCCAAGCCGAGCGACAGGGAGAAAGAAGACAGGGTCAGGAGATAACAGTTGCCACGGCAGTAAATTGTTCCTTCTGCCTCTATCAGTCACTGTGTGTGATCATCCAACTTGTTCTGAAGCTCTTGGTTATCTGTAGGTTAGACATGTCTTTGTAGATTGTCATAGAAAGTGAAAGTACAGCTGGAGCTCATGGGTGTTCTCTGCCTCCTTCAGTTTGCATGTTTCAGTTCCATACACTTTTCCATGCTTCTACTCTGATCTTTTGTTACAGCACAACCACTGTGCTCTTCTCATAGCCAACTTCCCTCACTTTACCTCAGTAGTTGCTACTTTCATTCGCTGAAAAATCAATCACAAGAATGAATCATTTACTTCAATGGGTACAGAAGTGAGAACAAGAAAGTACAGTTCCTCAAAGTTTCCATCTTTCCATTTTTATGCCATTATAGGAAAATTAAATAGAACATCTGCTTGATAAGCAGCAATAAGTCTTCAGCAACTATAACATTATGACTTGGGAATTAAACTGAACAGAGTCAATTATCTAGGCAAAGAAGTCCACAAAATTGTCTTTAATGAACAAGAACAAAACTACGTAGGGATACAGTCAACATTCTGTTGCTTGTTTAGAACATATTGCAACTGAAAATTAAGACTCAGTCCACCTACTTATCTTCAAGTTTCAACACTTAACTGATGGTGGAAGTCACGAAATAATCCCACACTAGTTCAGTATTATGAATAATAAAGGGTTTTTTTATTAGGGAATACTTACAGATCACTGTTCTAGACCACAGTCCTCTGCATGAACAGGTAACAAGAACAGAATTTAGTAGCCAGAAGAGCAAGCCAGAAGCAAGAAAGAGAACACACGCTTTACAACTGCTTTTACAGTATCAGAGACCATGCCCAAGTGGGCTGATATCTTAAAGAATATTGGCTGAAGGGGCAGAATGTGTTCCCACAGCACCTCCCCCTTTTGTTTAAATAAGAGAGTTCCAAACCCATTACAAAACTATGTACACTAGGAACAGATATCAAGTATAATTATAATTACAACCAGCCTAAACAATATTAAGCAAGGAACAAGTGTTACATGTTTTAATAAACATTCTATCCAAAGGAGTCTAAGTCTTGTATAGGAAATGTCTTGACTAGATCATAAGAGTACAGTAACTATGACTATCTAATCTTCAACACCTTCAAAGGCCTGAGAAGGAAGATAATATTACTTGCGCAGGCAGGAAGTACAACCAAACAGTTTCTAAAGTGAGCAATATATGACAGAGACAATTAACTATCTGAGCAAACTCCTAAGGTCTCATTTTGCAATGTTAAAGCAAGCAACCTTAGTTCTTAACTAGCATAATTGACAGACCATTTTTAGAGGCAGGAAAATTTTCAGACCTGTTTAACCCTGTCTTTGCAAGATTTTATAGTCTTTTTCCTTGTGTCCTGCTTATTCATTTTCAAATACCATGTACTTTGTCAGTGGTTGAGGTATGGGCAGTTTCTTGCCCAAAGACCAATTGTGCCAAGAAGAAAACAAACACCAAGTGGAATGTCTTTGGTGCTCAACATTCTCTTGGGAGTAGATTGGTGCTGTCAGGAGCAATCATGTCTCATGTCAACAGAACCATAAGTTATTTAAATGTCATGTTCTACAGATCCTTGAAGTGGTTGAAGATT
The DNA here is from genome assembly GCF_982192425.1 of Myodes glareolus. Taxonomy (NCBI): domain Eukaryota; kingdom Metazoa; phylum Chordata; class Mammalia; order Rodentia; family Cricetidae; genus Myodes; species Myodes glareolus. The sequence continues at coordinate 14,024,950 of NC_142051.1, read as the reverse complement.
TATCTAGACAGACTACAATCTCTATGTATATAAAAAATCCAATTGATCTGACTGTATTCACAAAATACACATGAACAACTATTGACCTATAATATTTAATACTTGTATAACTTAAAGACTAAAACTTCATGTAAGAATATGAAATAATCTGTAAATAAATGTGCAACAAATGAGGACAATGATTTCAATATGTAAGCAATATATAAATATCTTGATCAGAGGTAGGAGTAATATATAATGAAATAAGAAAATATATCCTAAAAGTTGCATGAATATACAAAATGTCCTAAACAGAGGTTGAAACGTGCATATATACAATATACAAAAACTATACCAATGTAAATTATCTATAAATAATAGCTCACAGGTATTCACTCTATTACCCAGTGTTATTATTTTTTTTTTCTTTGAACAAACATAGTTTTTACCCCAACTCTCTACCTAGTACAAGTAATAATCAACAATCCCTAAATGATGTTCCCAACCCTCAGGACAAACTTTTTTGGGATGGGGGCATCATCCTCTAGAATTGCTTCACACTGTCATGGGGGCAACATTCTCTTAATGGGATCTTGCAAAAGTAAAGTGATGGTTAAGTTTAAAAATTACTATCTAGTATAGTTGCAAACAATTTTCGAGCAGTTGATAGAGTTTTATTCAAAGTTCTTATTTGGAGTTCTGGCCAGAGCATTATGAGAAGTTGTAGCACTCCAGCAGCTGGTACCCAAAAACCTGGTCTTATAGTAGTGCTGTCAGCACTGTGATATCATCTCATCTAGGTGGAGTTGTTGTTGTGGGACCCCATCTTCTTCCTGGAAGCTTCAAAGATTACTGCAGGAAAAGGGTCTGTAGGAAAATCTATTATTCATCATGGAAAACTTAAACATCATTCATACAAACATACATTCAATGAATAATATGATATAGACAAAATAGAAATGGAGAAAGTAAAATTTTTCCTAAGTTTTTCTTCTGTCCCATACCAGATGGCTCCTGATATGAGGCAGAAGCTCTGAATGTTCCTTTCAACAACACGCTTGGATTTAGAGAAGTATAGAGCCATTGTCCAATTCCAAAATCAGCTTTAAATATTCATATGTTTATATACTTAAGCGTATATGCTTTGATCACCTGTCCTTACAAGTCATATTCCTTTTCCTTGGTGATCTTTATTGGATAGTTATTTTTTTCTTCTGTCAGCATCCAAACAGTCAGAGTGTCTTGAATTTTTGAAGATGTGTATTTTCCTGTAAAGACAAGAGAACTCTGCCCAAACCCTTATGCGGTTTTCTTACCAGCTGTGTGATTGTCAAGGTTATGGATGAAGTGGTCATTTCACTTTTTCAAGAGGTTTCTCCTTTTCAAAGTGAATCTTTATTAATTTTGATTGTACCTTAAGTTTTTTTCCTGTGGAAACAAAAGCAAAACCCCTTCCCCAACATAGCACATTTCTGGTTTCCATTGTGAGGTCAACAATTACTTGAAATATACTAGTTGATTCAATTCAGACATTTTTTCCACTATCCAATATCACTCTGCTTCTGTTGTTCCTTTCTCATTAGCATTAAGAAAATAGATGGTTAATAAAGCATTATGCAATCTATTTCTAGGGGCATTTGTATCCTTTTCTGTTTGTTCAGCATATCCTTTATAGTATGATTTGACCTTTTTATAACTGCCTGGCCAGTAGGATTATTAGGTATACCTGTTATGTGCTTCATGTTATAATAAGCAAAAAAACATTTCATTTTCTTAGACGCATATGCTGGACCATTTTCTGCCTTTATTTGTGCAGGTATACTTATGATGTTCATAACTTCTAATAAATGCATGATTACTGAATCAGTCTTTTCTGACATCAAGGCAGTTGCCCATTGAAAACCTGAATATATGTCTATGGTGTGGTGTACATATTTTAATTTACCAAATTCTGCAATGTGAAACACATCCATCCACCCACCAGATTTTATTCCTTTGAGTATCCTTAGGGTTACTCCATGCAGGCAACAGTGTTTGGCTATAGAAAGAGCAAGTAGGACATCTCTTTATAATCTCCTTAGCTTGTTGTCATGTAATAGAAAACGCCTTCTTTAAACCTTTGCTATTGACATGATTTTTTTAAATAAAATTTAGAGGCTTGCAACACATTTCTCATCAGTAATTGATCAACTTCTACATTACCTTGCGCTAGAAGACCTGGCAGACCCATATGGAATCAGATGTGTGTTATGAATATAGGGCAAAGTCTATTCCTGACTATGACTTGCACCTGGATAAATAATAAAGTTAATTCTGTATCATCAGGAATAAATTCAGCAGTTTCAATATGCAAGACAACTCTTTCCGCATATTGTGAATCAGTAACTATATTGAGAGGTTCTTTAAAGTCCCTTAGTACCATAAGAATAGCATATAATTCTGCTTTCTAGACAGAATTATAAGTGCTTTGTTCCACCTTAATTAATTATTCTAATTTGTAACCTGCCTTCCTGGATTTATTTGCATCAGTATAAAGTGTATGGGCTCCAGTTTTTGGTGCATCACATACAATTCAGGAAAGAATACAAGAAATTCTCTGTATAAGGTTAAGTCTATCGCTTTTGGGATAATTGTTATTAATTTCTCCCCAAAAACTAGCACAAGCCATTTGCCAGGGTCATTGTATTCCCATAAATTTTTTATTTCTTCAGTAGTAAAAGACACTATAATCTCTGCTGGCTCTATACCTGCTAAATGATGAAGTCTCAATTTACCTTTTATAATAAATTCAGAGACCTTTTTCCATAAATTTTTAATTTTTTACTTGGTTTATGTGGTACAAAAGACCCATTCTAAGATAATAACATCCCTCTGCATTAAAATCCCTGTAGGAGAAATTCTGGAAGGCAGTATGACTAGGATGGAACTACAATTTGGGTTCACCCTTTCCACATGTGCCTCCTGTAATTTCTTCTCAACAAATGTCAATTCCTTTTCTGCTTCAGCTGTTAATTCTCTTGGGACTATTGAAGTCTTTATCACCATCTAAGGTCTTCTTTAAATGAATTATTACATCAGGTGTTATTTCAACAGCTGGTTGTAGACTGGAAATGTCTCCAAATAATCTATGAATGTCATTAAGATCCCGCAACTGGTCTCTCCTAATTTGTGCCTTTTGTGTTCTAATTTTCTGTAAGGCTATTCTGCAACCTAGGTAATTAACAGAATCTCCTCTTTGAATCTTTCCAGGAGTAATTTGTATCCCCATTTAGGCAAGACTGTCATTACTTCTTTAAACATTCTTTCTAAAGTATCTGTATTTGAATCAGATAACAAAATGTCATCCATGTAATGGTGGATTATAGACTTAGGAAATTGTTTAAATATTATTTCTGATGGCTGACTGACAAAGTATTGGCACAGGGTAGGGCTACTGAGCATTCTTTCTAGGGGAACACTCCATTGATATCTTCTAGTGTGCTGAGAATCATTATAAGGAGGCACCGTGAAGACAAACTTTTCTCTATCCTTTTCTTGTAAAGATATAGTGAAGAAACAAGCAAGAGAGCAGGTACATGATTTACAGTTGCTTTTTACAGTATCAGAAACCACACCCATGTGGGCTAGTATCTTAAAGGCTACCAGCTGAAGGGGCAGAATGTGCTCCGACAGCAAAATAGATTGATTGGAATCTGCCAGAACAGACACATACACAGGGCTGAGAACTGATGTTGGGCATGTTAATGCTTTTATGTTTTCTTGGTTTATTTATTTCAGAAAGCCAGAAGTTTTCAAAAGGAGAGTCATGAAAGATGTCACAAGGAGATGCAGTAAGGATTATTGTAAATAATAGTCTGATTTGCAAATATAGATTTGTAAATATTTTCTTGAGATAAGCAGAAAATAAAAAGTGAAAATTTTGTAGATGGCCTATAGAAAAGAAAGAAAGAACATATATATATATATATATATATATATATTATATGGAAAATTACTATCAGTCACTATTAAGAAAAACAGAGACAACTCTGACAGTCTACAATAGACAAAAGAGTTGACCTCACCCTTACCAGCTGCAGCACTCAGGAAATGGTCCCTGCCTCTCACCTAGGCAGCACAATAGAGCTTCCTGGTAGTCCTAGTTGAGGGTGACCCAGCTCTGATGTTATGAGCAAAGGAGAGCTATTTTCATTGCTTATTGGACATGTGGTAGCATGGGCTGAGTAGAGATTCTCTCCTCCCTACCTCTCATCAAAACCTGAGACAGGTGGAGGAGCTGACTCAGCTGTCCCTACCTCTACTCCTTACAAGCTCTAGCACTGGGAGAGTGGCTCTTGTATGTCATCTGGGCAACACAACAGAGCTGGCCCTAATGGTGTAAGTGTGGGAGAGCCAACCCTGAGGGCCAGAAAGCAGGAGAACTCACCCCACCCCTGGTTCATGGTGGTAAGAGGTGAATTAGTCAGGGCAGTGCCGGAGATCTCACTCTGGTGGCAAGGAACGAAGTAATCTGGTGAGCAGATCAACCCTACAGTCACCCAGGCCCAGACTCAAATTTAGGGCTTGACAAGTCCCAACAACCACCCCATCGATGATCTGCTAGAGTAACCAAAAGGACCTTACCCAAAGGCCCCAAAATACAGCATACTACAACACAGAGCAACAAAAAGAATCCTAGTGAGGGCCCAGCATTGATAGTGTAGGAGAATCCAGAGGCCTCAAACCAAACCAAAGGCGCTTTGAAATGAACACTTGCAAGTAAAGATATATGGATAAAGTAGTTTATTGCATGACTCATTGTGTCACACTGCAGCCTCCATGACAAGATTTTAGAAATCTCTCCTTTACCCCTTTTAGTCATTTTTGTTTTATTTTTTGGGGGGGTTGGGGATGGAGGGTAGATAGTAATGGATAGGGAAATGAATGAGACCACGATACATGATATAAAAGACACATAGAATAAAAAATAAGAAGGAATTTGTTTCCAAAAATACAATACATTTTTTATAAACTATAGCAGAAGAAAGTATTCCTAGAGATTTATAGACTACAGTAAGTTATTATTAAAACAGTTCTTAAATAATATTTTGTTTAAGTATATATTTGCTAGAAAATCATATACATATGGTATTTCCATAAGGAATTCATAGTGGAATATTTTGGTAATCAAATGATTCGTGGCATTAAATTAAAAGAATGAAGTGATTCCAGCAACATATATAGAAAACATGAATACAGATATCACCAATAAAAACATAGAAATCTAGAAAAAAATAACCTTCAGTAACTACCACAATACAAAAGTCAGAGAGATATGTTGAAACAGCTGATATGGCCTATAATTTTCAGTAATATGACTAGCACACTTAGGTCAAGTCAAAGTCACCGTTTTAAAGTAGCTGAGGTACATTTTTTAATGATGTCCTTCAGGGCTTCTTTGACTTGTTTGTTTCTTAAGGTATATATGAAAGGATTTAGTACTGGTGCAACTGAAATAGTGAGTATGGCAATCCCCTTGTTTAAAGTTACCCTCTCTTCCGCAGAAGGTTTGATATACATAAAAATGCAGCTGCCATAAGAGATGGAGACAACAATCATGTGGGAGGAACAAGTAGAGAAGGCCTTCTTCTTCTGCTGGGCAGAGGGGAACCTCAGAATTGTACTTATGATTTTCCCATAAGAGAACATTACTAGTGCCAAGGTAATAAAGAGAATAATGATAGCAAAAATGAAATTGATCAGTTGCATGAACCTTGTATCAGTGCAGGAAAGTTTCAAGATGGGAGAGTAGTCACACAAAAAGTGTTCAATATTAGTACCACAGAATTCTAAATCCAGACTTACAATGACTCCAGGGCAGATCGCCAACAAAGCAATTAAACAGCAAGCACCAAACAGCAAAGTACAGACTCTGGTGCTCATGATGGTTGTATAATGAAGGGGCTTACAAATGGCCACATAGCGGTCATAGGACATGACAGCCAGCAAGAAAAACTGTGCTATTCCGAAGACAAAGGCAGCAAATAATTGTGCGAGGCAAGCCTTGACGGAAATAGTTTTATCCATGGTCACTACGCTGACCAGGAACCTAGGGATGCAGGTAGACGTCAGTGAGATTTCTAAGAAGGAAAACTTCTGAAGGAAGAAATACATGGGTGTTTTGAGGTGGGAATCCAGCAAGGTCAGAAGGATAATGATAAGATTTCCAGTGATGCTCAGCAGATACATTATCAATAGGAAAAGGAAGGCTACAATTTGCCACTTCGGGTCGTCTGTCAATCCTAGAAGGATGAATGTTGTCACAAATGTGTGATTTTTCATGTCTAAGTGTCTTCTAAATCCTTCCAGCCTGGAGAAAAGTAATAAATGTGAATTGATCTCATCTGAAAAGTTTTAAAGGTGATACGAAGAATCCAGCAAGGCAATGAGAAGGCAGTTTTTCATCTTCTATGCCTCCACATTTATTCATTGGTTAGAACTACAAGCATAACAACGTACCAAGTCCCACTTCCCAGATACTCATTTCTGATTCTTTTTAGCTTTTTTTGTACTTGGAAAAATTCTATATTATTTTTGTAGTATCTGCACATTTCTTGTTTCCCCCCTCCCCACACTTTGAAAATACAACCCCCACTCCTACTGATGTCCAAGTGATATTTTAGACTAGTTTGAGTAAAAGATATATTTTATTGAAACATCCTTCTTTGTTTCCACAAGCACAGCATTTTGTATATTATTATAATATATTTTGCTCATGTTTCTCCTACTCTACTTCCCCCAAATCCTCTCTATCCACCCAACTTTTTGCGCTCTCTCTCTCTCTCTCTCTCTCTCTCTCTCTCTCTCTCTCAAAAAAAACCCTTCATACAGAAATAAAAATCAAAACAGACAAAACAAATAAGATAAAAAATGTAAAAATCAAAACAAAATGAAACAGAAAACTCTTCAAAAAGCCACCAAGTTTGTTACTTGTTTGCCAACTACTCTTGGGCATGAAGCCTGTGCTGGCGTGGGTTGATATATCTGTGAGACTCCATTAAAGAGAACTGATTTTCATTTTGACAGTTGGTATCAGCTGCAAATGGTTTCTCGGTTAGGAATGGGACCACATGTTCACCTTTCCTGTCAGAGCTGGTCTTCCCCCTTCCCTGATCCAATGCTGGTCTTGTGGTTGTTGCCCACAGTTTCACTGAGTTCATATGTGTGTCAGTCCTATATAACTGGGAAAAACTGTTTCATTGGGAACATCCATCCCCTCTGACTCTTACACTCCTCAGTCTCCTTTTCTGCATGAGCCTTGAGGAGAGGAATTCGATTTTTTGAGACTAGGTTTCATTATGTATCCAAGGTTAGCCAGAAACTCACTATCCAAGTTGGTAATACAAGGTGGCCTTTTTTTAAAAACAAACAAACAAACAAACAACACATCTTTAATTGTAACTACACACAAAAAACAAAATTAATGTTATTTTATCCCTTAGAATTAGACTAAGTAAAATATTATTAGAAAAAAATTCAAAAGTCTAATTATAAAAGTATTTAGGAAACATAGAAAGTGAGATAGATATTTAGTTATTTTGGGTACTTGTCAGTGGAGGGGAAAATCAGTATCATCTGGAATTTCTAAAGTCCACATGTATATTCTCTTTGATAAATTTGGCATATGTTTGATGTGAGAATGTTTAGTATCTTAAGTTTTAGTTCAGGAGTTAGTTAAAGTTACCCTGTATAGTCCAAGGTGATCTTATACTTACAGGGGTTCCTCTGACTCCTGAGTGCTGGAATTTAAGGCATGCACTATCATATCCAGAATAAATTTATATATTTTTAAGGGGCAAAATTAATGAAAACCAATCTTGAAATAAATAATTTAAAATGATTATTTGGTAGTGTTGTCTGTTAATTTCAGAGTTCTTTGATACTACCAAATAGACCTAGTTCAGTTGGAAAAACAACTTTATGCATTTTAGATTTAAACTTACTTCAATTAGAAAATAAGCATTTAACATTAAATTTAAAACATTTCTCCTCAATTATTTTCCAGTTCAACTTGAGTGCCTTTGTTTAAGAAATAATTTACATCCTGTACTTCCTCCAAAGTTAGCTATTCTGTTACCTAATTTTTAAAGTTTGAATAAAAGTCATTGTGAGTTCCGGTGGGCAAAACTTTTCTAATAAATAAGAGCAATCAGTTTTCATATGGAGAAAGCTTAGTGAGAAAGCTTAGCCGTGAGATACAAGGATGTGCTCTGAATTTCTCTAGTGGGGGATTTAGATGGAATAATCTATGTTGAAAACAGAACCGTCCATAATACAAACTTTCAGGTACAGAATGACAAACACCGAAAATACTTACCTTCCTTGAGTTCAACAGAGGTTTTGTTTGTAGATACACTGTCAAATTTTATTATTGTGTAAACATCCAATATAAATAATTCTTCCAAAATGAGTATTTTTTCCTAACCCATAGTTGTTTCTTTGCCTTATCAGTTTCAATGGAGAACATGTTCAGATTAAAATTCAGCTCATTTAAAAAATAATTATATTTCTCACTCTTTAATCAGAATTCATTATGTTACATCCTTTCTTTAATCCATTGTTTTCTCTACCCTACAAGTGAAATAATTAATGTCTTCCAAAACAAGAGTGTGTTCCTGTTTTGTTGTAACAGGAATTATAGCCACAGCTTCATCCCTCCTTCAATAAGCGTGACTTTTCTCCATACTACTGGAAGCTGTTGTGTTTTTTAATAATGAATTATGTTTTCACTCAGACCTGGCATAAAACCTTGGGGGATTTTGTGGAATGTAAACTAATTGACTATTTTCATCATCAAGTCTAAAAGCAAAATAACAAAGTTAATAGCATCTATAGGGAATCTTGTAATGCTGATGTAAAATGAAGTCTAAGACCTATATAGTAAATTTTCAATTTTTGTCAAAATGTGTTAAAATTCTTAAAACTTCTGAGGATGGAGGGCTTCTTAATTATCTTTTTAAAATGTGTGAGAAGGGGATAGCTCTTATATCTGCTTGTGACAATGTTAGCATAACCTTACAAGAAATATGTCTTCTGTAGGAGTCCACCCTATTTTATCCTTACAGTCTCCATATATACATACATACATACATATAAAAGCAACACTACATTGATAGCTATCTACTAACAGCCTGGCTAGTAAACAAGGCCTAACTAAATTTTCAGGAAGTAACCAAATGTAAATAAGTAGATAAAATCTTTCAAGAAAACAATCTGAAGCTCAGTTATCATATAATTTACACCAAAGAGATAATTCATTCTGAAGTTATATGTAAGAACAAATGGCAGAAAATCAGAACAGAAAATATTTTTGTTAGGAAATCTATTATTAAAATGAGTCCAAATTGATGGAAGATTAAGTTTGTTACAGATGATGCCAGAGAGCATTTCACAGATACTGACATCACTAACTGATTGATAAAACTACAGCATGATAAGATTTTTTTTTCCTAAGGAAGAAATAACACTTTGGGAAATCTTTAAAATTTAATTCTACCCTGAAAATAAAAAAATACTCACTTTTTATGTAATATATGTTTTATTGGCTTTGAAGCAGTATAGAAATATGAAATGATTGAAAGAGTTGATGAGATAACAAATCTATGATGAATGATGTGACATGAAATAATTTTTAGATAAACATGAATACTGAACTGAAAAAACCAACAATGAAATAGTGTTTGTTCTGTTCTTTGCAGAGCTAAGGAAAGTTATGATATACATATGATTAGGTGTGCCAGCAAAGGAGAAGTAGACCATAGAGCAGAAATGACACTCAAAGCAGCATCTACAGAATACTTTAGAATGCGCTGAAAACTGTCAGCTCAGTGGCTAAAGAACCCTGTGACCGGCAAGAGAAAACATTCCCTGGCCTGTTGAGTGAGGACAGGGATATACGGGAACTTAATCCTATGCCTTTAAAAGGCGTAGTGGGATGGGTTTTGGGTTGTTTGCTGTTTACGAAGATCATCTGAAAAACTTCATATAACATATTTTAAATGTTTTAAATAAATTTTCTTCATATAATGTATTTTGATCATATTTCCCCAATATCTCAAAATCTCCCAATCTCAAATTTTATGTTCTTTCTTTTTCTTTCTTACCAATAAGAAAAAATGCACAAAGCAAAATGAGACAAAAAGTTTACAGAAATAACACTGAGTTAGTTTTGGTCTATACAATTACTCCTGTGCATGGGGCATGCCTGAGGTGTACTTAAAATACATAGTAGGACTCCATTGGAGAAAACTAAAGAAAGATAGAAAAGTCTATCTTAGTAAGTGGATGTGAGTTGCAGATGATTTCTTGGTTTGGGAAGGAACCCGAGTCTACTCTCCACTCTTACTGTTTGGTCCCCATCTGGCTTCAGCCTGTAAAGGGACTGTCTGTTCTACCACAACCTCTGTCAGTCCTGATGCGTCTAGAAGACATTGTTTTCTCTTCCTCCTAGATCCGTGAACCATGATGGGAGGGCACTGATGAATGAACAGGTTGATGAACTTTCCACTTTTTAAAGTAGTTAAAAATATTGGATTTACTGTAGCATTTCACAGTCAATTTCTTGTTAATATATTTTATTAATTCTTTGATTTTTATACATGAGAGATTATGTAAGCAATAGTATCTTATGACTTTCGTTCAGCATTTGTTTGGAAGATGGTGACAATGTGGGCTTTAAGCAATAAGACTATGCCACATGAGTGGCTTCAATTAGTTTCGGTAGTCCTGGAAGACAGGCCACAACTACTGTGGAAATGATACTAGTGAGAAGACACAAAAATTTTGGAGCAACAGGGAAGAGGAAAAGAATTTGTGGCTTTCCAAATTCAAATTCTTGGTGAGGGCACATATGCTGATCAACAGGATCAAGCTCTTTATAATGAATATATCTTGTCCCTATTCCATAAAACACCCTTAAATGATTGGGAAAATATTCAAGAACTAGGAAAAAGATTGAATCATATACTAGCATTAAACAAGTCAAAAGAGAATTCTTTAGTGACTTTTTACAAAGATTAACTAAGGTTATACAAATATCAATCACAGACCCAGAAGCTAGATAAGTATTTATTGAATCTCTTGCTTTTGAAAATGCCATCTTAAAATATGAAAAGATACTTGGATCTTTAAAGGTTAAATGAGCACCAATGGATGAATGGATCTCACTTCCAAAGGATGTTGAGACATTTTATAATAATATTGAGGCTTGGATAGGAGAAGCAATTTCCTAAAGTATAAGGAGACATGAAAATGTCAGTACTTGCTTCTTGATTTTATATATTGTCTGTGCCCATAAACCAAAGAATTTAAGAAACAATGGCTTAAGTTTGTAAATGGTTTTCTGGGTGGGTTTGTAGAGAGGAAGCAAAAGAGGGCTGATGTAATGATAACATCAAAAATAAAGGAATTAGTTAAAGGATAAAAAAAAAGAAAATGTCAAATGTATTAAATGTGGCATAATAGAACATTTTTTTTGAAAGTAAATTTTATTAAATTATAAAAGTTTCCATTTCTGCCCCTCTTTCCAACACCCTCCCACTCCCCCCACTCCCTCTCCTCCTCCCTCTTCGTCCCTTATGGCAGTCAGGGTTTCCTGCCCTGTGGGAAGTTCAAGTTCCTCCCCCCTCCCTCCAGGTCCAGGAAGGTGAGTATCCAAACAGACTGGATCCCCAAAATCCAGTATATGCAGAGGAAACAAGTCCCAGTATCATAGTCAATGGCTTTCCAGAAAGACTTCGGGCCAGCCACATTCAGAGAATCCGGCCAAATTCCGAGAATCTGGTTAGATCACGTCCTCGTTCAGTCCCAGTCCAACTGGCCTTGGTAAACTCTCATTAGATTCGTCCCCTTGTATCAGTGGGTGATAGCATCCCTCGCAGTCCTGATTTCCTTCTTCATGTTCTTCCTCCTTCTGCTCCTCATTTGGACCTTGGGGGGCTCAGTCCGGTGCTCCAATGTGGGTCTCCGTCTGTATCGCCGTCCTTCGCCAGATGAAGAATCTATGGTGATAAGCAAAATATTCATCAGTATGGTTATGGGCCACGGCCGGTTCAGGCACCCTCTCCTCTGTCCAGAGAACAATCTGGGGGATCTCTCCTTGGACCTGGGATCCCATATATATTCAAGTCTCCTGTAAACCCTAAAATGACTCCCTTAGTTGAAATATATTCATCCCTGATCCCATATTCATTCTTCCTCCCTCCCCCCCCCATCCCAGGCCACCGAGCTTTTCCCATTCCTCCCCTACTCCCTTCTCTCTAACCCTCTCCCCTTCCATCAACCCTCCCCCACCCATGCACCCGAGGTTACCTGGGACTCTTGTCTATAATAGAACATCTTATAAGGAATTGTCAACAAGGAATTCCTAGAAATAATGTCATCTCTGGGAATGGCAAAATAGAAGATATCAGTTTTCTGGATTATGTAGAAGATATGGTAAAAGCCAAATTTAAGCCAATGAATGTAGTTCAACAAAAGACTAGCAAGGTAACCCTATACCATTTGGAAACTCCTTGGAGAGCCTCTCATAGGACCCCAAGTTAAACATGGTTTAGTTCATTCTCAGTCACTGTCGAGAATATGTCTCACCAGGAAGATTTAAAAAATCCATTGCCTGAATGGAGGTTGAATCACAAATTCTAGTGGGAAATAGGAAAAGTATGTTTTGGCAGACTTCTATAAATGATAAAAGAACAAAGCTAAAAATGTGTATTTAGCATTATAACTGAGGATTACTGGACATAAGTGATGTTCAATTCTTAGGAATTGGAAGCCTATTTCAAGTGAAACAAAGTATGTTATGGATTGAATGCATAGGATTAGAACAATATGGAGAAAGGCAGAGGCCATATCACTGAGGCTTTTAACACAGTGAATTTATTGAGTTGTGACCTACTGTAGCAATAAATATCCAGAGTAACATTCCTCCTATCCTAGAAACATATTATAAAATACTATAAACAAAGGTCACCAGCCATTCAGGCTGTACCAGAACATAGGCAACTAGAGGTACGGATGACCCTACCTTTAATATGGTAAACTGAGAAACCAATATAGGTTAAACAATGGCCTTTAACAGATGAGAAATAGCTGGCACAGTAGCAACTAGATGCTCAATCTATAGAAGTATCAACCAGTCCTTGGATTTCTTCTTGATTTGTTGTTAAAAAGAAATCTGAAAAATGGAGAATGGTGACAGATCTAAGAGCTGTCAACAAGGTAAGTCAACTTATGGGCCCTCTACAATCAGAAATTCCTTTGCCTTCCCTGTTTCCTAAATTATGGCTTCTTATAGTTATTGATTTAAAAGATTTTTTCACTGTATCTTTACAAGAAAAGAACAGAGAAAATTTGCCTTCACAGTGCCTTCTTATAATAATTCTCAACCAACTAGGAGATATCAATGGACCATCCACCTACAGGGAATGCTCAATAGCCCCCACCCTGTGCCAATATTTGGTGAGTCAGTCACAGAAAATCCATAAACAATTTCCCAGATCTATAATTTACCTTTACATTGATGACATTTTGCTATCTGATTCACACATAAAAACTTTAGAAACAATCTTTGAAGAAGTAAAGAAAGTTTTTCCTAAGTGTGGATTACAGATTTCTCCTGAAAAAAATACAAGGAGTAGATTTTGCCAATTACCTAGGTTATAAAATAGGTTTATAGAAAATTAGACCACAAAAGGCGCAAATTAGGAGAGACCTGGTGGAGTCTTACTGACTTTCAAAGATTGTTAGGAGACATTTCCAGTCTATGACCCACTATTGGGATAAGACCTGGTCTAATAACTCATTTAAACTAAACCTTAGATAGTGACTAAGGCTTAAATAGTCCCTGGGAATTGACAGCTGATGCCAAAAAGGAATTGATTGTTGTTGAAGAAAAACTACAGGAGGCACATATGGATAGGGTGAATCCAAATCTTAACTGCATTCCAGTCATATTGCCGTCCAGAATTTTCCCCACAGGAATTTCAATGCAAAGGGAAGATATTCTCTTGAATATATCTTTTCACCACACAAACCAAGTAAAAAATTAAAAACTTATATGGAAAAGATCTCTGAATTAATCATAAATGGAAAATTGAGACTTTGTCAACTAACAGGAATAGACCCAGCAGAGAAAATAGTGCCTTTTGCTATTGATGAAATTAAAAAGTTATGGGAAGACTATAAACTATGGCAAAGAACTTGTGCTAATTTTGGGGAGAAATTAATAGCATTTATCTCAAAAGCAATTGCATTAACTTCATAAAGCAAGTTACTTGGATTCTTCCCTACATTGTACATTACACACAAATAACCAGAACCAATATATTCTAAACTAATGCAAAGAAATCAGAAAAGGCTGATTCAGTAATCACACATTTATTAGAAGTTAAGAACATCATGGGTATACCTGCACAAATAAAGACAGATAATGGTCCAGCATATGACTCTAAGAAAATGAAACAATTTTTTAGTCTTTTGCTTATTATAGTATAAAATATATTACAGGTATATCATTGGAATCACTCCTCTGGTGGGTTGACACTGAGCATTAGTTGTCACTTGCTATAACTCTCATGACCCTTGATACTAGTATTATTTGCTAGTTAAGATCAGAGGTCCATCAAATGAGAAAATCAAGAAAGTTTCTTTAGGAAACCAACCAGCCAGCACAATCACAGCAAGATCTTCTAACTTTCCCTAGTGTCAGTGTTATCCTCTGTTAATAACCAGTAGAATTAATCTGTTGCCATGGTAATAAACAGGATATGTACAACTGTAGCTGTTCCCATTAGCTTTCTTTTTGTTTGTTTTTTGTTTCTGGCTATTTATTTTGTTTTCAAATTATTATCTTTGGGTACTTATGGCTGATTTAAAATAAAGTTATAAAGTTCTGTAACTGCAAATGATTGAATAAATAAATAATAAATAAGTGAAGTATGTGAAATGTCCATATGGAAAGATCATAAGCAATTAAATAGGTAAGCTAAGAAAAACAGAAAGTTCATGTAGGATGTCCTGCTGCTGTAAATATGCTTTCTTTCCATTGTTCAATAAAGAAACTGCTTTGCTTTGGCCTTTGACAGGGCAGAATATATCTAGGTGGGAAATCCAAGCTGAGAGACAGGGAGAAAGAAGGCAGGGTTGGGAGATTCAAGCCATCACCATGAAAGAAATATGTGATGTAACAAATCACAAGCCTTGTGGTAAAACATAGAACAAGAAAAAAGGGTTAAATAAGAGCTAGTTAAAAATAAGCCTGAGCTAACAGGCCAAATGCTGACTGAGTTTTTCTGTCCTGCCTGGTCCTGCATCCGTTACATCCCAAAGAATTACAGAGAGGTCTACATTAGTTATAAACCAATTTTTCCATTTGCTCAGGCTTCTTATCTACTAATTCTTATAAATTACAATAGCCCATAATTCTAGACTGAGTTAGCCATGTGGTTCAGTACCTTATTTGGCAAGGCAGTCACATCTCGCTTCCTCTGTGTCTGGGTCATGAAAATAGACTGCAGAATCCTCTTCCCAGAATTCTCCTGTTCTCATTATCCCACCTCTACTTCCTGCATGGTTGCCCTGCCTATACTTTCTGCCTGGCTACCAACCAATCAGCATTTTATTAAACAAGTATGAGAAATAAATGTTTATAGGGTAAAAACTCTTATCCCCCAGCAGCTAAACAGTTTGCATTTAATTTTAAGCCTCAGAGTGGTTATTCGGGACTGGCAGTGGGAGAGAAACCTCCAATTATAGAAAGTTAAAATTAATTTAAACACTATTGTTAACCAAAAGAAACAATAAAAGACTATAGTCTATATACTGCCTGGTTCCATTTGTATAAAATTTTGGAAAATGCAAATGAATACAGAGAAAATTCTCAAGGCTGTCGTTACCTACATTTTGCTGAAAGATCTTACACAATTCTGCTATTAGAATTTACCTTCTCCAAATCTCTGAAGCTTGACAATGCTAATTATAAAGGCTGTCCAGCCAAAGACAATCTCCACCTCTGCCTTTTGATGCACACGGACAGATATGAGGAATCAACAAACGTTGCTGTCCACACAAAGTTATTCCTCAACTCTGTTTCCTGGGTAATGGTCAAGAAAAATACAGGAGGGCAGTTGTCTAAGTTAGTGTTCCCAATGTCATGATAAAACTCCATGACCAAAAGTAACTTGCTTGTGGAGGAAAGGGTTTTTGTCAACTTAGAGATCTCAGAGCACACTCCATCACTGAGAGAAATCAGGGCAGGAACTCAAACAGGAACCTGGAGACAGGAACTGAAGCAGAGGCCATAGAGAAATGCTTTTTCTAGCTTACAATCCATAGTCTGCACACCCTGCTTTATATATAACTCAAGAACACTTGCCTAGGGGTAGCACTGCCAACATCAGTCACTACTTAAGAAAATGCACCATAGGTTTTCCCATAGACCAGTCTAGGGGGTGTTCTCAACTGATATTCTCTGTTCCCAAATGATTCTAGCTTATGGCAAGTTAACATAAAAGTAGCCACACTGGGTTTGAACAACAAACTTTGAAAATTTAATATATTATCATTATATTTTCAGGGAACTATGCATTCTTTTTTGTGTAAATCCAGAGCAGTCTGGTTCATTCATTCATTCATTCATTCATTCATTCATCAGTCATTATCGATTCAGACAGAAATGAGGACCCATGGGATCTGTTATTACTTGAGCTCATCTCCTGATGAATATGTTGGAGACTGTTCCATAATGCACCAATGTTGGAATATCAGGTCTGCTGAGAGAATATAAAATCACAAGGGTGGGGTCCTCAGTAGGGTATGACATCACAAGGGTGGGCCCCAAGAAAGAATCAACGTCTTACAGAGATATCTCAAATATCACAGGAGATACCTAGGTGTCCTTCCAGTCACTTGAATCCCTTCCTTTTTTTGCTATCTGTCATGAGTCAAAGGAACATGAGTCTCATGAATATGAGCAATGATCATGAATCTTCTAGACTCCAGAAACATGAGCCAAAGAAAGTCAGTTTCTTTTATAAATCACCACAATATAAGTAATCTGTAATAACATCAGATAATACAATTTAAAGTGTACTTAAACGAAGCCAAGTTTAGTCAAGTATCATGAAAAGAGCTTTTTCCCTTTTTTTGTTTCATTTTTCTCAAAGGTTAAAGCACTCATTAGGATAATCTATACTGAACTCTCCAAACACACGATTTAAAGCAATTTTGGCCGTAAAATATTGCTTTTTAAAGTTATAAAGTGTCTGAGGAAAATATTTGAATAACATGAGAAGTGGTGTTTCCTTAGGAAATGCTCCTGTGAATTTTAAATTATCATGAGGATTTTCATCGCCTCTTGAGATTTTTATTCAGGCTACAAGATCAAGAAAACTCCTAAAGATCAAGAGCCAGTCATCTTATGTGACAGTGTGGATTATAAGTATGAAATAACTGAATACATACACAACTGTATAAACTACCATAAAGAGAATTAGCACACCAGGAACTGCAAAAGTTACTTTAAAAATTTTTTTTTTACAAGAGTGTCTTTATAAGTGAAAAAAACATCACAACATATTAGATTGTAATTTAGAACCAGGATCAGTCAGAGAGGAGAGACTTGCTTGTGCTAGATAAGCACCAGAGTGGAACAGTTAAATGTGGAGAGTCCAATCACCTTTGAAATACATCTATGCTCATATATCCATTAGGGATATTTGGGTTTCAGATAAACGTCTATATTAAAAAACTACTTTTCTGGAACACTGCAAGCTAAAACAAATGAAAATAATTAATATTGAAAAAAGCTAAATATATCAAGATCTGTTGCAATTCATTGTGGTCTGTTCTTTTATAATCATTAAAAATTACATTTTAATTCAACATTTTAAATTTTAAGTCAGAGAAAAATGATGAAGGAAAACCATGGAATAGTTTGTTAACTTAAACCTGAGAATCATTTTTTTTGTATTAACTCAAAGTCCATGATTGCCAATATATCTGAATAAAATTTCATTCATAGACTTAACTTCTAATGTGAACTTTACTTTTTTAATGTTATGGTAGATAGTTCATGTGTGCAGTATTTAGTGTTGAATAGGAAGTAATTTTATTTTTTTTCAAAGTTTATTAAATTATAAAAGTTTCCATTTCCGCCCCTCCTCGCACCATCCTCCCACTCCCCCCACTCCTCCTCCCTCTCCATCCCTAAGAGCAATCAGGGCTTCCAGCCCTGTGGGAAGTTCAAGTTCCTCCCCCCACCTCCTCCAGGTCTAGGAAGGTGAGTATCCAAACAGACTGGATCCCAAAATTCCAGTATATGCAGAGGAAACAAGTCCCAGTGTCATTGTCAATGGCTTTTCAGAAAAGTTCCGGGCCAGCCACATTCAGAGAATCTGGTTGGATCACGTGCTCATTCAATCCCAGTCCAACTGGCCTTGGTGAACTCTCATTAGTTCAGTCCCCTTGTATCAGTGGGTGATCGCAACCCTCGCGGTCCTGAGTTCCTTTTTCATGTTCTTCCTCCGTCTGCTCCTCATTTGGTCCATGGGGGGCTCAGTCCGGTGCTCCAATGTGGGTCTCCATCTGTATCGCCATCCATCACTGGATGAAGGTTCCCTCTGGTCTTGTCTTCTTTGTTCAGGTTCTCTTTCCTTCTGCTTCTCGTTTGGACCTAGGGAGTTAAGTCCAGTGTTCCAATGTGGGTCTCTGTCTATCTCCATCCATCGACAGATGAAAGATCTATGGTAATAAGCAAAATATTCATCAGTATGGTTATAGGCCAAGGCCGGTTCAGGCACCCTCTCCTCTGTCCAGAGAACAATCTGGGGATCTCTCCTTGGACCTGGGATCCCATTTATAATCAAGTCTCTTGAAAACCCTAAACTGACTCCCTTAGTTGAGATATATTCTTCCCTGATCCCATATCCATCCTTCCTCCCCCCCATCTCAGTCCCCCGAGTTTTCCCCATTCCTCCTCTACTCCCTTCTCTCTAAACCTCTCCCCTTCCAACAACTCTCCCACCCACCCACCCCCCATGCACCCGAGGTTACCTGTGACTCTTGTCTATTTCCAATCTCCAGGAGGATAAGTACATGATTTTCTTCAGGTTCACCTTCTTATTTAGCTTCTCTAGGATCTCAAATAATAGGCTCAAAGACTTTTAATTATGGCTAGAATCCACTTATGAGTGAATATATACCATATTCCTCTTTTTGGGTCTGGCTTCACTCACTAAGTAAAGCGTGTTCTATGTCCATCCAGTTGCATGCAAAATTCAAGATGTCATTGTTTTTTACCGCTGAGTAAAACTCTAGTGTATTTATGTTCCACACCTTCTTTAACCATTCTATTGAGGGGCACCTAGGTTGTTTCCAGGTTCTGGCTATTACAAATAGTGCTGCTATGAACATAGTTGAACAAATGCTTTTGTGGTATGATAGGGCATCTCTTGGGTATATTCCCAAGAGTGGAATTCCTGGGTCTTGAGGGAGGTTGACTCCCAGTTTCCTGAGAAACCGCCACACTGATTTCCACAGGGCTGCACAAGTTTGCATTCCCACCAACAATGGATGAGAGTACCCCTCTCTCCACATCCTCTCCAGCATAGGCTATCATTGGTGTTTTTGACTTTAGCTAATCTGACCAGAGTAAAATGGTATCTCATAGTTGTTTTGATTTGCATTTCCCTGATCGCTAAGGATGTTGAGCATGACCTTAAGTGTCTTTTGGCCATTCGGAGTTCTTCTGTTGAGAATTCTCTGTTCAGATTAGCACCCCCATTTTTTAATTGGGCTAATTAGAGTTTTATTGTCTAGTTTCTTGAGTTCTTTGTATATTTTGGAGATCAGGCCTTTATCTGATGAGGGGTTGGTGAAGATCTTCTTCCAGTCAGAAGGTAGCCTTTTTGTCTTACTGATGGTGTCCTTTGCTTTACAGAAGCTTCTCAGTTTCAGGAGGTCCCATTTATTCATTGATTCTCTTATTGTCTGTGCTACTGGGGTTCTACCTAGGAAGTGGTCTCCTGTGTCTATGTCTTGTAGACTACTTCCTACTTTCTCTTCTATCTGGTTCAAAGTGGTCAGATTAATGCTGAGGTCTTTAAACCATTTGGACTTGAGTTTTGTGCATGGTGATAGATATGGATCTACTTTCATTCTTCTACAGGTTGACATCCAGTTAAGCCAGCACCATTTGTTAAAGATGCTTTCCTTCTTCCATTGCTTACCTTTAGCCCCCTTGTCAAAAATCAAGTGTTCATAGGTTTGTGGGTTAATATCTGGGTCTTCTATTCTATTCCATATGTTGACTTCTCTGTTCTTATGCCAGTACCAAACTGTTTTCAATACTGTAGCTGTGTAATAGAGTTTGAAGTCAGGGATGGTTATACCTCCAGACGTTCCTTTATTATATAAGATTGTTTTGGCTGTCCTGGATTTTTTGTTTTTCCATAAAAAAATTAATTATTATTCTCTCAAGGTCTGTGAAAAAGTTTGATGGGATTTTGATGGGGATTGCATTGAATATATAGATTACTCTTGGTAGAATTGCCATTTTTACTATGTTGATTCTCCCAATCCAAGAGCAAGGGAGATCTTTCCATTTTCTGGTATCCTCCTCAATTTCTTTCTTCAAAGACCTAAAGTTCTTGTCAAATATGTCTTTCACTTCCTTGGTCAGAGTTATCCAAAGATATTTTATGCTATTTGTGGCTACCGTGAAAGGTGAAGTTTCTCTGATTTCCCTCCCTGCTTCTTAATCTTTTGTGTATAGGAGGGAAACTGATTTTTTGGAGTTGATCTTGTATCCTGCCACATTACTAAAGGTGTTTATCAGCTGTAGGAGTTCTTTGGTAGAGTTTTTGGGGTCGCTCATGTATACTATCATATCATCTGCAAATAACGAGAGTTTAATTTCTTCCTTTCCAATTCGAATCTCCTTGATCCCCTTATGTTGTCGTATTGCTATTGCTAGAACTTCTAGCACTATATTGAGAGGTATGGGGAGAGTGGACAGCCTTGTCTTGTTCCTGATTTCAATGGAAGGGCTTTGAGTTTCTCTCCATTCAGTTTGATGTTAGCTGTCGGCTTGCTGTAAATAGCTTTTATTATATTTAGGTATGATCCTTGTATCCCCAATCTCTCCAACACCTTTATCATTAAGGGATGTTGGATTTTGTCAAATGCTTTTTCAGCATTTAATGAAATGATCATATGGTTTTTTTTCTTTTAGTTTATTTATATGATGGATTACATTGATCGATTTGCGTATGTTCAACCAGCCCTGCATCTCTGGAATGAAGCCGACTTGATCATAATGGATAATTTTTCTAATGTGTTCTTGGAAACGGTTTGCCAGGATTTTGTTGAGAATTTTTGCATCGATGTTCATGAGTGAGATTGGCCTGTAATTCTCTTTCTTGGTTGTGTCTTTATGTGGTTTTGGTATCAGGGTAACTGTAGCTTCATAAAAAGAGTTTGGGAATGACTCTTCTGTTTCAATATTGTGAGATCCCTTAAGGAGTATAGGTATCAGCTCTTCTTGAAAGTTCTGGTAGAATTCTGCAATGAAACCATCTGGCCTTGGCTTTTTTTGGTTGGGAGGTTTTTGATAACCGCATCTAATTCTTTGCAACTAACAGATCTATTTAGATTGTTCACTTGGTCTTGGTTTAACTTTGGTAAATGGTATTTATCTAAAAACCAATCCATTTCTCGTACATTTTCCAACTTTGTGGCATATAAACTTTCGTAGTAAGATCTAATGATTCTCTGAATTTCCTCTATGTCTGTTGTTATGTCCCCCTTTTCATTTCTGATCTTATTAATTTGAGTGTTCTCTCTCTGCCGTTTGATTAGTTTGGCTAGGGGTTTGTCAATCTTGTTGATTTTCTACAAGAACCAACTTTTTGTTTCGTTGATTTTTTGGATTGTTTTCTGTGGTTCTATTTTGTTGATTTCAGCCCTCAGTTTGATTATTTCCAATCTTCTACTCCTCCTGGGAGAGTCTGCTTCTTTTTTTCCCCAGAGCTTTCTAGTGTGCTGTTAAGCCTCCAATATGTGCTTTCTTCATTTTCTTTAATTGGGCACTTAGTGCTATGAACTTTCCTCTTAGCACTTCTTTCATTTTGTCCCATGGATTTGTGTATGTTGTGTCTTTATTTTCATTAAATTCAAGGAAGACTTTAACTTCTTTCTTTATTTCTTCCTTGACCCAGGGGTGATTCAGTAGTTGACTGTTCAACTTCCACGCGTTTGTAGGCTTTCTAGTGTGAGAACTGTTATTGAATTCTAACTTTATTCCGTGGTTATCCGACAAGACACAGGTGGTTACTAATATTTTTTTGTATCTGTGGAAGTTTGCTTTGTTACTGAGTTTGTGGTCAATTTTCGAGAAGGTTCCATGAGCTGCAGAGAAGAAGGTATATTCTTTCCTTTTTGGGTGTAATGTTCTATAGATATCTGTTAAGTCCATTTGATTCATTACCTCTAGTAATTCTCTTATTTCTCTGCTGAGTTTCTGTTTGATTGACCTGTCCATTGATGAGAGAGGTGTGTTGAAGTCTCCTAATATTAGTGTGTGTGGTTTGATGACTGCCTTGAGTTCTAAAAGTTTTTCTTTTACATAAGTGGGTGCTTTTATATTAGGGGCATAGATATTCAGGATTGAGACTTCCTCCTGATGAATTGTTCCTGTTATGAGTATAAAATGTCCATCTCCATCTCTTCTGATTGATTTTAGTTTGAAGTCAGTTTTGTTAGATATTAGAATGGCCACGCCCGCTTGTTTCTTAGGTCCGTTTGCTTGGAAAACCTTTTCCCAACCCTTTACTCTGAGTAGATGTCTATCTTTGTGGTTGAGGTGTGTTTCTTGTAAACAGCAGAATGTTGGATCCTGTTTTCATATCCAATCTCTTAGTCTTTGCCTTTTTATAGGTGAATTGAGTCCATTAATATTAAGTGATATTAATGGCCAGTGGTTGTTGCTTCGGGTAATTATTTTTTTGTGTGTGTATAGTAGAGTTTGTGTGTTTCTCTTCTTTGAGTTGTGGTTGTGAAGGGTCGCTAGATATCTGGGTTATTTTAGGCAGTGTTGGCAATGTTGAATTCCTTGGGTTGCGATTTTCCTTCTATTACTTTCTGTAAGGCTGGATTTGTGGCTACGAATTGTTTAAATTTATTTTTATCCTGGAATATTTTGTTTTCTCCGTTGATAGTGAACGATAGCTTAGCTGGGTATAGTAGTCTAGGTTTGCATCCATGGTCTCTTAGTTTCTGCATTACCTCTATCCATGATCTTCTGGCTTTCATGGTTTCCATAGAGAAGTCCGGTGTAAGCCTGATAGGCTTACCTTTATAAGTTACTTGACCTTTTTCCTTTGCAGCTCTTAATATTCTTTCTTTAATCTGTATGTTTTGTGTTTTGATTATTATATGGTGAGGAGATTTTTTTTTTTGATCCAGTCTATTCGGTGTTCTGTATGCTTCTTGAACCTTCATAGGAATATCGTTCTTTAGACTGGGAAAGTTTTCTTCTATAATTTTGTTGAATATATTTTCTGGGCCTTTGATCTGCAGTTCTTCTCCTTCTTCAATCCCTATTATTCTTAGATTTGGTTTTTTTATTGTGTCCCAGATTTCCTGACTGTTTTTGAAGAGAATTTGTTGGATTTGCCGTTTTCTTTGACCAGAGCATTTATTTTCTCTGTGGTATCTTCAGAATCTGAGATTCGTTCTTCTATCTCTTGTATTCTATTGGTAATGCTTGATTCTGTAGTCTCTGTTCATTTACCTAGGTTTTCCATATCCAGCCAGTTCTCGGTTTGTGTTTTCTTCATTGCCTCCATTTCAGTTTTCAATTCTTGAACTGTTTCCTTTACCTGTTTGATTGTTTTTTCTTGGTTTCTCAGAGTATCATTCACGGATTTACTGATTTCTTCAAACTTTTTGTTATATTTCTCATCCATTTCTATACTTATTTCTTCAAACTTTTTGTTATATTTCTCATCCAATTCTTTAAGGGAGTTATTCATATCCTGTTTAAGGGACTCTATTGCTTTTATAATGGCACTTTTCTTTTTTCCACTTCTTCTGGGTTTGGTGTTCAAGTCCTTCTATTGTAGGGTCCTTGGGATCTGGTGTTTTCATGTTGTTTTTCAGATTGTTGGATGAGGTCTTGCCTTGGCGTCTGCCCATCTCTTACTTCAAATGTTCTCTATTGGAACTTCTGGTACCGGGTCAGGTTCCCTTCTTGGGCAGAGACTTCACTGACAAAATGCCCACCTTTCCTCAGGCAGGCTATTGAAGCACAGGCATTCCCTCTTTCCGGGATGCACCTACAATGCAGGCCCAGCTAGCAAGGCAGCTGAGCTGGGGAAATTTTATGGCCCCAGGAGGAAGGGAGAAATATAGGAATTTGTACCTCGATGGGAGCTGGGATGGCAGGCGGGAGGGGGGAGCCAGCACTGCAGGGTGACCTGGGAGTCTATGGGGTCAGGGAAAGCCCGAGCTCCTCCTCATCGGGACCCTGCCACGGGCCCAAAGCAAACTCACCCCTTCGGTGGCCCTCTGCTAGAAGTAGGAAGTAATTTTAAACATTAAGTTTATCTTTTGTGTTTAGCTACACTGATTCCTAACGTTGTTGTCATGTGGTGATTTGTGTAAGCATGAATCTCTTGTAAGAGCTTTCTTTGTGATTATCTGAATGGGAATGGAATGTCCACCAGGAATAGTAGCCAACCAACTCCTTTCACTCACGGTTGTAGACATCTTCAGCCTGTGCCATGGTAAAAGCAGAAACTGCTGCCTCTGTTCTTTCAGAAATTCTGAGTGAGACATTCACATTCTGTTCAGGCTAAATCCTCTCTTAAGATTTTATCTCATTTCTTTCCTTCACTCTAATACCTACTATATAATATATTTTTCCTATAAACTTCATCTTGTGTTTGCTAATCTGTTTTTAGTTATTTGTGTGCCTTTCTTAATATTGTACATTTTAGAAGTTATAACTACTTATTCTCATATCTTTAAGACATGCCATGTCAGTCATGAATATGTATGTTGTTTCTGTCAATGTAATCCACCTTATAAACAAACTAAAAAATAAAAAACACACGATCATCTCATTAGATGATGGAAAAGATTTTGACAAAATACAACATCCCATCATGATAAAGGTCTTGGAGAGAGCAGGGATACAGGGTACTTACGTAAATATAATAAAGGCAATATACAGCAAACCAACAGCCAACATCGAACTAAATGGATAGAAACTGCCAGTGATCCCACTGAAATCAGGAACAAGACAAGGTTGTCGACTCTCTCTATATGTATTCAATAAAGTTCTTGAGGTCCTAGCAAGAGCAAAAGGACAACAAAAGGAGTCAAAGGGATACAAATTAGAAAAGAAGTGAAACTCTCACTGTTTACTGATGATATGATAGTTTATATAAGCAACTCCAGAAATTCTACCAAGGAACTTCTACAACTCATAAACACTTTCAGCAATGTAGCAGGATGCAAGAAACTTCAAAAAAATTAGTTGCCCTCCTGTCTACAGATGATAAAAGGGCTAGGGAAAAAAATCAAAGAATCAACATACTTCACAATAGCCATGGATAGCACAAAATATCTCAGAGTAACTCTAACCAAACAAGTGGAAGACTTGTATGACAAGAACTTTAAATCTTTGAAGAAAGAAATTAAAGATGACACCAGAAAGTGTAAAGATCTCCTATGCTCTTGGGTAGGTAGAATTAACATAGTAAAAATGGCAATCTTATCAAAAGCAACCTACAGATTCAATGCAATGCCCATCAAAATCCCAGCAAAATTCTTTACAGTCCTTGAAAGAATGGAACTGAACTTTATATGGAAAAGCAGAAAACCCAGGATACCAAAACAATCCTGTACAATAAAAAAGCTTCTGGGGGCATCACAATCCCTGAATTCAAATTCTACTACAGAGCAAAAGTACTGAAAACAACCTGGTATTGGCATAAGAACAGACAGGAAGACCAATGGAACTGAATAGAAGACCCAGATATTAATCCACATACCTTCAAACAAAGAAGCAAAACATATCAAATGGAAAAAAGAAAGTTTATTTAACCAACGGTGCTAGCATAACTGGATATCAGCATGTAGAAGAATGAAAATAGACCCATATCTATCACCATGCACAAAACTCTTGTTCAAATGGATCAAAGAACTCAACATAAAGCCAGACACACTGAACCTTATAGAAGAGAAAGTGGAAAGTACACTTGAACACATTGGCACATGTCTGGCACACTTTCTAAATATAACACCAGCAGCAAAAACACTGAGAGAAACAATTAATAAATGGGACCCTCTGAAACTGAAAAACTTCTGTAAAGCAAAGGACACAGTCAACAAGACAAAACGACAGCTTACAGAATGGGAAAAGATCTTCATTAACCCCACATCAGACACAGTTCTGATCTCCAAAATATACAAAGAACTCAAGAAACTGGTCATCAAAAGAATAAATAAGCCAATAAAAATGGAGTGCAGTTCTAAACAGAGAACGTTCAACAGAGGGATCTAAAATGGCTGAAAGACACTTAAGGAAATGTTCAACATCCTTAGTCATCAGAGAAATGCAAATCAAAACAACTCTGCGATTCCATCTTACACCTGTAAAAATGGCAAAGTTCAAAAACACTGATGACAACTTATGCTGGAGAGGTTGTGGGGAAAAGGGAACACTCCTGCATTGCTAGTGGAAATGCAAGCTGGTACAACTCCTTTGGATGTCAGCGTGGCCATTTCTCAGAAAATTAGGAAGCATTCATCCTTAAAACTCAGTAATACCACTTTTGGGTATGTATCAAAAGGCTACTCAATCATGCCACGAGGACATGTGCTCAGCTATGTTCATAGCTTTATTGTTTGTCATAGCCAGAACCTGGAAACAACCTAAATGCCCCTCAACTGATGAATGAATAAGGAAAATGTGGTACATTTACAAAATGGAGTACTACACAGCAGAAAAAAATAATGACATTTTTAATTTTGCAGGAAAATGGATGGAGCTAGAAACATCATTTTGAGTGAGGTAACCCAGACACAGAAAAACAATTACATGTTCTCACTCATAAGTGGTTTTTAAACATAAAGCAAAGAAAACTAGCCCATAATTCACAATCTCAGAGAACTTAGACAACAATGAGTACCTTAAGACAGATATACATACATCTAATCTACATGGGAAGTAGAAAAAGACAAGATCACTTGAGTAAGTTGGGAGCATGGGGATCTTGGGAAATGGTTGAAAAGGAGGGGAGAGGCAGGGAAGGGAGCAGAGAAAAATGTAGAGCTCAAGGAAAATCAATAAAAAAAATAAATTTATCCATTTCCTCCTGATTATTCATGCGTTAGACATATAAATTCTTATACTTTTCTCTTATTTCTGAGAAATCAACTATAGATTTTTCTTTTTTTGATTTCTGCTTTTTATTATTTGATAAGAGAAGAAAAATCTCTCTTTAATCTTTTGTTTAAGATATGACTTTTTATGAAATTCGGAGGCCTTAAATACACCTCTAATCAATATTCAATAAATTTCTATATTATCTTGTGCTAGAGGACCTGGCAGACCCGCATGGATTCTGATGTGTGTTTGGTATATGGGACTGAGCCTATTCCTGATTATACATGAATAATGAAGTCAAGTCTGTATCATCTGTTAGGAATCCAACTGTTTCAATATGAAAACATGACACGTCTTTCTGCATATTGTGAATCAGTAACTATATTAACAGTTTCCTTAAAATCCCTTGGTACCATGAGAATAGATTATAATTATGCCTTTTGGACAGAAGTATCAGGGCTTTGTTCCACCTTACTTAAATCTTCTGATTTGAAACCTCCATTTCCTGATTTATTTGCATCAGTGTAGACTGTATGGGCTCCAATTATTGGTGTGTCCTGTACCATGTGGGGAAGGATCCAAGTAGTTCTCTTTGTAAGATTAATTCTATTACTTTTGGGATAATTTCTATTAATCTCTCCTACAAAATAACACAAACTCTTTGCCAAGATTCATTGTCTTCCCATAACTTTTTAATTTAATCTGTAGTAGAAGGCACTATAGTCTTTGCTGGGTTTATTCCTGCTAGTAGATGAATTCTCAGTTTTTCTTTTATAATTAATTCAGAGACTTTTTCCACATAAGTTTTTATTTTTTACTTGGTGTATATGATAAAAAGATCTATTCAAAGATAATATCTTCCCATTGCATTAAAATTCCTATGGGGAAAATTGTGAAAGACAATATGATTAGAATGTAATTAAGATTTGGATTCACCCTATCCATATGTGCCTCCTGTAATTTTTCTTCAATGACAATCAATTCCTTTTTGGCATCAGCTCTTAATTTTCTGGGACTATTTAAGTCTTTGTCATCTGTCATCATCTAAGGTTTTGTTTAAATAAACTATTAGAGCAGGTGTTATTCCAACAGCTGGTTGTAGACTGAAAATGTCTCCTAACAACCTTTGAAAGTCATTAAGAGTTTGCAATCAGTCTCTCCCAATCTGTGCCTATACACATATGTTCACACACACACACACACACACACACACACACACACACACACACAGCTCAAGATCTAATGGCATTCATCCAGTGACCTACTTCATGCATCAGGAACCTATCTTCTAATGTTTACAAAACCTCCCTCAAAGGATCACCATATGGGTACCCTCAGCTCTAATACATAAGCCTATGAAAAATAGTTTATTTTCAAGCCATAACAGTTGTGAAAATGAAAATAAATAATGTAGTCACTGACTGTAGGTTAGCAATTTCTTATAGAGGGAAATGGAGTCCTTCTGTATAACATAAACATCGCACTCTTCACTATTTAGCAAATGTTTGAAAGTACATATACACATGAACATCTGTACATAAATTAGAAGATGTTTGGTTCATTAAGTATCTAAATATGTACTCAATAAATATGTTCTTCAAGAAGTGGAATGATAGACATGTGTGATGGATCCAAATATTAGAATCATCAGTAAAATAAGGTGGACAGGGATAGAAGACACATAGATTTGCAACTCTGGCATTAATGCACAATACTTGACAATAATTCTGTAATTGCACCCACAAACAACACACACACACACACACACACATACACACACACACAATCCTTATGAAATTCTTGAAAGATGAGCCCTACATATTAATAGCTAATGTAGAGTGCTTTATTTGAGGTGAATTATATAATTCGATAGCATTTAATAGAAATTATGTATCTGTTGCCTTTTCAGACACAAAATTAAAAATTCATTTTAGGTACGTAATTTGAATTAGGTCATACAGATTATTGATTGGCAAAGTCAAAACTTAACTCAAGAAATAATACAAAGCATACATACAATCTTTAATCTTACTTTGATTTTAATGTGATTATTAGTGAATCATGGATACATATTTACATAGAAGAGATGTTTTTATTGATGTAATGGTTAACATGAAGACGTACGATGTCTTTAAATAAAAGTTTAAACCTATCTCCTAATGTTCCTCCTCTTTTATGTACTGATAACTTGTAACTATAATGGTTATGTTTTGTTCATGTAACAAATCAAATACATTACTTTAAGATTAAAATATTAATAATTAAAATTTTTTGTTTACTAACAAAATAAAAAAGATACAAAAGCATAGATGAGTTTTAAATACATATTCATTTAAAAATGGGAGGTTTTCTCTGAGATTCCATCTTATGCCTACAAGAATGGCCAAGATCAAAAACACTGGTGACAAGTTATGCTGGAGAAGATAAGGGGTAAAAGGAGCATTCCCCCATTGGTGAGAGTGCAAACTTGTACAGCCATTTTGGAAATCATTATGGTGATTTCTCAGAAAATCAGGAAACAACCTACTTCAAGACCCAGCAATACCACTTTTGAGAATATACCCAAAGGATGCTCAATCATGCCACAAAGACATGTGCCAAGCTTTGTTCATAGTAGCATTATTTGTCATAATCAGAACTTTAAAACAACCTAAATTCCCCTTGATCAAAGAATGGATAAGAAAAATGTGGTATATTTACATAATGGAGCACTACACAGCAGAAAAAAATAATGACATCTTGAAATTTGCAGACAAATGGATGGATCTAGAAAACATCTTATTGAGGGAGGTAACCTAGACTCAGAAAGAGAAATATAATATGTACTTACTCATAGTGGATTTTAGACATAAATCAAAGAAAAACCAGCCTACAATTCACAATCCCAGAGAACCTAGACAACAATGAGGACCCTAAGAGAGACATACATGGATCTAATCTA
This sequence comes from Myodes glareolus, assembly GCF_982192425.1. Classification (NCBI taxonomy): domain Eukaryota; kingdom Metazoa; phylum Chordata; class Mammalia; order Rodentia; family Cricetidae; genus Myodes; species Myodes glareolus. Next base: position 13,994,600 of record NC_142051.1, on the reverse strand, counting down.
CATGGGAAGTAGAAAAAGACAAGATCTCCTGGTTAAATTGGAAGCATGGGGATTATGAGAGAAGAGAGAAGGTGATGGGGAAGAAAAGAGGGGAGCCAAAAAAAATAATGTGCCAAAGTTGAGACCCTCACAGGGACCACTGGAATCCATTTAAATCCAGAATGCAAAAGCAAGGTTTACTCTGAATGCAAAGTCCAAGACAGGCTGGGAGCACAACTATCACACATGATGCAGCACAGTAGGGAGAGCCCTTGTTCCCAATTGGGACTGACATATATAGGCAAAACCCACAGGCTGGGTTTTGGTCAAGGGAGCTGGTCTCACATAGCAGAAGATGTGAATTATCTCTAGCACGCCCCCCCTCCCCAAAGCGGTCGCTTCTGCTGTTCCCTGGTAGACCACAGCACTAGGTGTTAACAGGTGGCCCACCTTTAGGAACATTTTGTGGTTTATGCTTGAATTCAGTGTCCTAATTAGATAACCTGCTTTCAACTAACTCTTGATGTCGAAAGTTTTATTTTTTCATGTCCTTACAATAATATAACTCAATAAAAAACAATAAAATAAAAAAGAAAAAGATAACATTTTCATCCTATCAACAACAAAAAAATGGGAGGCTTAAAATGAGACAGCCTTTATGGTTCCATCCCTTGAAGTTTCAGAAAAAGGAAATAAATAAATACACACACACACACAAATCTGTCACTATCAATATTTTGGTGAATGATTGTACACAGTTCTGTAACTGGAAATTTATTTGAATGATGTATTCAGCTCTCCATAGTATCTGCAGATTGACAATTTTTATCATACAATAACCTCCCCCTCACTCACCTTTTTGGATACATGAACAACATGAGAGGCCAATGAACACAACTGTAGGGTGTTCCTCAAGTCATCTTCCTCGATAGTAGTCAAGAGAAAACCAAGTGGGAGGCCACCAAAAAATCTTTTAAAATGTAAGATTCTATCATGATCTTCCAGAGAATGATGCATTCCTTGACCTAAATGAAAACTGAGGTCAATCTGGTCCACATTCCCCTCAGGTAGAAACCTGACCACAAAGGATCTGGCAGCGCTTGAGCTTGTCCTCTGATATGCCTGTGTCAAAACCTTAGTTCCTCAATGCAACAGTGTTGGAAGGTGAGACTTGGAAATGGGTTTGGATCATTGAAGTGAATTGATTCATTTTTCCCCAGAGTGGGTTACCTATATCATTTATTCCCTTTAAGCTAAGCTCTTTTACTTCTTCTTTCTGTCACCACTTACAGGAGACTGAGGCTCTTATTATGCAACCACTAGATTTAGGTGGGGGCTCTCAACCTTCAGAAACACCAGATAAAACAAAAGCATTTGTTTTATAAATTACCTGGGTCACCAACCCAGCCACATAACCTTCAACCTACAGTCTATCCTGCCTTTGGGATGTGATAGGGTAAGAGAGTGTGGGAGTGGCTAGCCAATCACTGACCTAGCCTAAATTCCATGACAGGAGAGTAAAACCTTCCCTGACGATGCCTGAAGCACAAGGACCCACAGGCTGGATGACCCAAGACCTATGGTGGAACCAAACAGGACTGAGGAATGTCAATCTAAAGATGCCCAAAAATATTCTCTAATAGTCATAGATTGGTGCCTAACCCAGTTGTCATCCAAGCGGTTTCATCCAGCAATTAATGAAAACTGATGCAGACCCACAGCCAAACACTAGGTGGAACTCTGACCATTCTGGAAAAGAGGGGGAGAAAGGATAGTAGGAGACAGAGGGGTCAAGGACACCTTAGAAAACCCACAGAATCAACCAACCTGAGCTCAGAGAGGCTCACAGAGACTGAACCAATAACCAGGGAGCCTGCATGGCACTGATCTAGGCACTCTACATATATGTTACAGTTCTGGGGCTTGGTCCTTTTGTGGGACTCCTAACAGTGGGAGTAGGGGCTGTTTCTGACACTTTTACAGGCTTTTGGGATACTACACCTCATGCTGGGTCATCTTGATCAACCTTAATACATGGGGGGATGCTTAGTCTTACTGCGTCTTGATATGCTACATTTTATTGATATCCAGGAGAGACCTGTCCTTTCCCGAACACAAATGGAGGAGGAGTGGATTGGAGATTGAGAACAGAGGGGGTTGGAAAAGAAACAAAGAGGAGAGGAGGGAGGGAAAACTGTGGCCTAGATGTAAAAAAAATAAATGAAATAAAGTACTTTATCTTGGATAAAGCTACCTAAGGGAGCCCAATTTTACTGAAGTTTCATAATAATAATGCTTTCTGTTTGGTTGTCTTCTTAAATTCCTGAACAATTATTAGACTAATGTGCATTGGAATCTCTAGAGACATAGTTTATAGCAGTCTTTGAAAGAATATTTTTAAACACATTTGCGGGGGGGGGGGGGATGTCCGGGGAAGACAATTGGATAGCATAAAATGTGGAATAACCTTGGGAAATGTTGATGTGAATCTCAAAATCTCATGAGAATTTTCATCCTCTGTTGACACTTTCATTGAGGCAATAAGATCAGGAAAACCCCCAAATAGTATGATTCATTTTGCGGCAATGTGGGCAATAAGTAGGAAATGATTTAATACATAAGTAACTACAATGAGATAAGGGGACCCTACACTCCAGTCAATATGAAATAAATTAGATAATGAAATCATTTATAAGAGGTCCTTCACAGTGAGAAAAAGAAGCCAAAAATTGTGGTTTAGAGTCAGATGCATTCAGAGAACACAATAGTGCCTTTGTTCAGATCAGCGCTATGGTAGGACAGCTAAATATGAACACTCAGATCTCTTTGTCCAAGTACAACTGTGCCTGCATTCTTTTAAGGTATTGTTCTCATATTTCAAGTAAATGTCTGTATTTTGAAGATTTTTGACAAACTGATACTGGATTCAAATAGATGAAAGTAACTAATATTGGATAAATTTAAATATAACAATGCCTGCTATGTCTATTGTGATATATTTTGTTTCTTTTTTTAAGCTTCAACATATTTTTATTCATCTTTTTTATATTTTTACTTCAGGAAAAGAAGATGAAGCAGACCATGGAATAACTTGACAATTGAAAATTCTTTTTATTTTTATATTAATTTGACACTCAAAATTGCTAATACAATTAAATGAAGTTTCATTCATGGGTTCAATTCCTAGTGTAAACTTTTTGTGTATCCAGGATTAATAAGTGCATGTAATTGTTGAAGTTGGACAAAAGTATGATCTTAAGTGTTGAATTTCTAATGTTTGTGTCTTAGCTGCATGGATTCTTATCATTGCTGTCATGAGATGATTTGTGTAAATTCGGGAACATTGTAAGAGATATCATCACAGTTATATGAATATGAAAGAAATATTCTACAAATAACATATCCTTTCTCTTGTTTTTATTGACATCATAGGTACACAACAACAACAGACTCTGCTCCTTATTCTGAAGGATGATGTGAGTGAGCTCCCATCCTGCCCCTCCTCAGGATACTTCCTCTTCTTGGAGTTTCTCCTTAAGCTTACACCTATCACAAAATCTAGATTAATTTTCTTTGAAACAACTCTTGATAGTATTGGAAAGTAGCTTAATTTAACCTAGAATAAGTATCTTTAGTATTTATATTAGTATTAAAATATTTTATTAGTTAATATAATGCATATTTTGAAGACAGTGAATGATCACTTTGAAAGCTTAAGACAGAAAGTATTGTCAGATAGTGTTCTGACAATCATGAAAATTTAACTTTTTTATGTGTTTGATGGTGAAGATTCCCTAGTTTTCTCTAGAGATATCATTACTTTTAATTCTTATCTTTAGTATGCTAGCTGTGCAAAAACCAAGCAAATTTGTTTCTTTTTTGGAAGAGTTAAATTTTATTTTTTAAAATAAAATATAAAAAAAATATGAAAAAAACTAACACACTGGAATTGGACAAAACAAACAGAAAGAAAAAAAGCACAAGAGAAAACACAAGAAACAGAGACCACTTGTTTGAAAACTCAGGAATCTCGTCAAAACACCAAAGTGGAAGCCATAATATGTATGCAGACCCATGCAGGCCGTGTGCTAGCTGCTTTAGTCTCTGAGTTCTTATGAGATTTGCTCATGTTGATTTAGAAGACCTTGTTCTCCTGATGTCCTCCCTCCACTCTGACTCTTACAATCTTACTGTCTCCTCTTCTTCGAGGTTCTGCTCTCTCTGTCAGGGGTGATTTGATGGAGATTATCACATGTAGGGCTGAGCGTCCCAAGGTATCTCATTGCATAATGTATGACTGTGAGTCTCTGTGTTTGTTCCCATCTGCAGCATGAAGAGTCTTCCCTGATGATGGTTGAACAAGGTACTGATCTGCTTCCCTGGCCTGAGCCACTATTTTGTTACTTAACACCCTTTCCAAATATACATAGTAATATTGCTAATAATACACTCTCTCCCTGGGATCCACCAGACTCAGAGCCTTATACATACTCTGAAGGACTTACTGCAACACTGAGAATGTTCTCAGCTCCTGCATCTCTTTACCTGAAGCATAGCCAGGAATTTTATGTCTTATTTTAGGGAATCACATGCTTCCTAAAACTTGTGTTAAGGTACTCATGATGTATTATAGTTTTGAAACTCAGCTCTTGCTTTGCAGACCACACGGATCCCAAAGACTGAGGTTTTCAATCTTTGAAAGGCAAATATAGCATCTACTCACTCTTAAGTGGATACTAGCTTAAAGTAAAGTATAACTTTGCTACAATTCCCAGACACAAAGAGATCAGGTAATAAGGAAGGTTCATGGAGAGTTGCTTGGACCTCCCTGGAAAGAGGAATAAAAGAGACTTTTATGGATGGAATAAGGGTGGGTGGAGATGGGAACATGAGTGATAATGTGGAGAGGGGACACCTGGAAAGGGGTGGCATTTCAGGGACATGTAAAAGCCTGATGCAAGGGAACCTTCCAGAATGCCACTAGAATGACCCCAGCCAAGACTTCTGGCAATAGCATTTAATAGCTTTAATTTGCCATCTGTTATAACCAGATTGGTGCCTAGCTCAACTGTCATCAATGTGTCTTCCAGCCACAGATGGAAAAAGATGCAGATCCACAGCCAAACATTAGGCTGTGTTCAGGGAATCCCGCAGAAGGGAGGGAGAAAGAATGGTAGGAGACAGAGAGGTCATGGACACCTAAGAAAATCCACACACTCAACTGACACTAGCTGATAGGGGGTCACAGAGACTGAACTGATAACCAGGGAGCCCACATGAGATTAACACTCTAGCCTAGGCACTCTGCATGCATGTTACAGTTCTGTGGCTTGGCCTTCCTTTGGGATTCCTAACAGTGGGAGCAGGGGCAGTCTCTGACTTTTTTCTGGCTGTTGAGACCCTACTCCTCATACTGGGTCACCTTGTCCAACCTTAATATATGGGGGAGTGCTTAGTCTTACTGCAACTTGTTATGCTGTATTTTATTGATATCCAGGAGGGATCTGTCTTTTCCTGAACAGTAAAGGATGAGGAGTGGACTGGGAGTTGGGAACAGAGGCAGTTGCAGAAAAGACTGAGAATTAAGGGGAAGGGAAACTGTGGCCTGGATGTAAAATAAATATTTTTTCAAAAAAGAACTAATAATAGGTGGATAAAAATTTTCATACAGAACAGTTCCTCTCACCCAACAATTTAGAGTCACTAACATTTTTCTTTTTCAAGCCCATGATCCATCTCTAAAGATCTTTATCTCACTAGATTTCCAGAAAGATATGTCTTGATACCCCTGTCTCTAAATCCGTATTTCTAAGTTTGCATTTTTGGTGTTTTGCTACACTAATATTAATTTATTTTTATTGCGCTGTTAATATTATAACCCCAGAAAACAACCACTATAGTTTACTATTAATACTAGTTTTATAAGACTATTCCCACTGACTTGGTATTGAAGTACAAAGTACACAGAATATAGGATAACAACAGAAATTAAAGCAATTGAAATATTAATAAGACTGTAAAGGAAAGCATTGCCAAGACTTCATTTAAACTTATGATAAAGAACACAGTCATGGAAGCAGTGATAGGGTTGATATCCTTCAACCTGATTAGTTGAGGTAATTGATGATAGTCTTATATGAGATAATGAAGATGGCATGTGAATGTGCTTGTTCCTGTGTTTGCATGCGTGTACATGCATGCGTGTTGGGGCGGGGCTGGGACAGGGAGGGGGGGAGATAAAAATACACACTGCTGTGCTTCAGGGAAATTTGGATTTGTATGCAAACTTTTTAAAATTTTGCTCAAGCAAACCTCTTTAATTGAAAGAAAGGTAATACCATATCAAATTTGAGAGATATAAGAAAGCAAGAAAAAATTATTTTCAGTTCCTTTAATTTCTCCTTATGCATTCATATAAAAGAGATGAATGAATAGCACCAGTATATAAGTTATTCACAAGTAGAATTATAAATTAATATCTTTGTTTTCTGTCCAGATGCCATGAAGCTATAAGCTACTATTTTCCTGGCACAGCTCTCTTTAGATCATTGATGAGTACTGTGTTGCTGTCTGAACCCTTGTCTTCTCAACGACAAGGGTACTTCAGTCTGACCTATCACTAGCATACTTCTGGAGTGATAACCTCCCTCCATGCATCTCTCTCTTGTCCACTTAGACCAGCTAACAGCCATAGGACCACAATGAAGAACCACACAAAGGTGACATTTTTCATCCTAGCAGGTTTGACTGATGACCCGCAGTGGAAAGTTGTCTTATTCGTCTTCCTGCTTCTTACCTATCTGCTCAGCATCACTGGCAATCTGATCATCATCACACTCACCCTGGTGGATGCTCACCTGAAGACTCCCATGTATTTTTTCCTACGAAACTTTTCCTTCTTAGAGATTTCCTACACTAGTGCATGCATCCCCAAATTGCTTGCTACTATGGCAACTGGGAACAAAACCATATCTTATGGTGATTGTTTAACTCAACTGTTTTTTGCTTTCCTATTTGGAGCATCAGAATTTTACTTGCTGGCAGCCATGTCCTATGACCGCTACATGGCCATCTGCAAGCCCCTGCACTATATGACCATCATGAACAATAAAGTCTGTATGCAGTTGGTCCTCAGTTGTTGGATTGCTGGCTTCCTTGTCATCTTTCCACCACTCCTGTTAGGCTTGAATCTTGACTTCTGTGCTTCCAACATTATTGATCATTTCTACTGTGACACCACTCCTCTCCTGCAGCTTTCCTGCACAGACACACAGCTCCTGGAGACGATGGGCTTTGTCTCGGCTTTGGTGACACTCTTACTCACACTGGTAATGGTGATAATTTCCTACACCTACATTGCCATGACGATTCTAAAAATCCCTTCAACCAGCCAGAGGAAGAAGGCTTTCTCTACGTGTTCTTCTCACATGATTGTGATATCCCTCTCATATGGCAGCTGCATCTTCATGTATGTTAAACCTTCAGTCAAGCAGAGAGTATCTATTTCCAAGGGAATTTCTGTGCTCAACACCTCAGTGGCTCCACTTCTGAATCCTTTTATCTACACCTTGAGGAATCAGCAAGTGAAAAGGGCATTCGTTAATACAATACACAGGATTGCATCTTTCTCAAAGAAATGATTATTAAGTCATTGCCTGGGAGACCAGACCCTTGCAGCATAGGGCTGAAATGCATGTACAGAGTTGGCACATATTATGATTTTTTTTATTTGAGGGGGTTAAGTGAAAAGGACACTTCCACACTCTCTTGATCCTTCCTTCTTTATTCTTCTTATGTGTTCTGATTCTGTGTTCTGTAATTTCTTTTCTTATCTCTATCCAGAAATGTCTTTGCTGCCTCTCTTGATGTTTTTCTTCTTACTCTTTTGATGTTTTTATTCTAAGTCTCTCATTGTTTTGTTTTCTTTATAACTCTTTCTAACTCCATTCTTTCCCACACATCTTATTTACCCTAGCTAAATCTTTCAGGCAATATAAAAACAAAAAAGTGATTGTAGTCTATCTTTCAAGTGAATGATTACAATCAATACAAGTAAAAACATCATGTTTTCCATATCCCTTAACATGATGACATATTTTATGTATTAACGGGTTAAAAATAAATTATCCCACACACCCACATATATTTGCACCCAAGCAACTTGTTGCAGATGAACAGTATAAGCCAGCAAGTTATTCTTTTACTGGTAGACTGAATTTTGCAGTTACACAGCAAGACAAATCACTTTATTACGTATCTTGAAAGACAATCTTATCAGGAATGTTAAAGAAATCACAAATCTAAACTTTTGTATATGAAAGGCTATCAGTAAGCTCTGTTTTAAATCTTTAGGGTGTACAACTGCTCATCAATAGTTTATATATATATATATATATATATATATATATATATATATATATATATATATATATATCAGGGTATTGAGGGAAGAAATGGGTATAAGGGATTAATCATCATCCTTGATCAACAATCAGTCTTCGAAGGAAAGTATGTCAGTTAGTAATAGTTGTGCTGCTTTGTTTATTTGATTTTTTACCTCAAAGCTATTGTCAAAACATTTCAATCGAACCTGAGGTCATTCAGGAGAAAAATCCCTGCCAGACAAATGAACTTCAATTCCCACCTGTTGCTCCTCTGACAGCCACCAACACTATACTATTTCATTCTATGAAGGAAATTGCATGTATTTTACCTTTCTTTCTTTCTTTCCTTTCTTTCTTTCTTTCTTTCTTTCTTTCTTTTTCTTTCTCTCTCTCTCTCTCTCTCTCTCTCTCTCTCTCTCTTTCTTTCTTTCTTTCTCTTTTTGGTCTTTCAAGACAGGGTTTCTCTGTGACTTTGGAGCCTGTCCTGGAACTAGCTCTTGTAGACCAGGCTAGACTCGAACTCACAGAGATCAGCCTGCCTCTGCCTCCCAAGTGCTAGGATTAAAGGCATGCACCACCACATCCCAGCCTTACCAATTTTTAATATGGTATTTTACTTAGAAAAACTAAGAGAGCATTATACCAGTTTTTATCCATCACGTTTGATACTCAGGGAAAAGACAAAAGGATTCAGAATATCTAAAACTTTCCATGGAAAGTCGTCATTTATTTTCTTCATAGTTGAAGTTGCATTTATCTTTTACAAGTAGAGTTTTTCATTTTAAGAGGAAATATGTTAATTACACTTGTTTATCTCTAAACAGCAATGGAATGCAATATATTGTTTGTATTCTGAAACCGTCTAAAGTCTCTTTGTTTGATGTAGGATACTCTTTAAGTTGGAAAGTATTTTTGAATGATTACTGAATACAAACAATACTTAGGCAGCTATTGGTTTGTCAAGGGTGCAGCTTATATTTCTGGAAGGTATAATCTCATAGCAAACTCCCAATTTCTCTTGTTCTTAAAATCTTTTTTGCCTTCTCTTCTGTAACAAATCTTGAGTCTCTGGTGCATTAGTTCTGCTATAAATGTATCCACTGGAAGTGGGCTCCACAGCTCCCCACTTTCACCCACTATAATGGTACTTTCTTATTGAAAAGATACATTTCCTTAATAAAGAATGAGACTACACCTACCTGTGGTTATAAAGACAGATATTTAGAAGTCTTCCCAACATGACTACCTGAACATGACCTGAATAAGAGAAACACCAGGATGTATGCTCAGATCTAAAGGGGAAAGTGCAGGATGCTTCAACACTAAACAAAGAACTACAGGCAACTAAGAAATGCTGAGGTCTGTAGAAATAGTCTTCCACAAAAACGCACACCAATTGGTTAGCAAATCCCGAGTGACCAACACTGAAACAAAATACATTGTGTGTGTGTGTGTGTGTGTGTGTGTGTGTGTGTGTGTGTGTAAATGAGAAGGGTATATTTATTACTTTATAGGAATATATGTATGTGTATATAATATGTATGTGTCTATATGTATTTGTACATATGTATATGAATATATAAAGAACTAGAGGCCATAGCTTTGAAAGAGAGTAAGGGAGGTATATGGGAAGATATGTATGGAAAGGGAAAATGATGATATAGTTTTTTTAAAAAAATTAAATGTAGAAACAAAAAAGGCTTGTTGCTGACTTTTGGGAGGACAGTGAGTATGTGAGAAAATCCACGAATGCCGTGGGGGCTAGATTTTTCTATCTGAGGGGTAAATAAAGAGACACACTGTTTCTGCTGATAATGTAAGTAAAAAGGAATAAGCACACACTTTCCTGATGGTAATATTCTCCTTTACTTTAACTTAGTGTCTTTCTTGGCAGTCTCTCATCACATACAAACATTTCTGTCACACCAAGATACATATTTTAATACTCAATTTCACATGACTACACATCTTCCCTTTACACACATTTCTCCTCCACATCTCTCATCTACACAACTTCATTTTCCTCGCCTCCACAGTTACAAATCTCCACACAGCAACAGCTCTGGATCTCATTTACATATCCTCTCAGCCTGCAGCACTTGAGACCACTCCTAGATGCAGCTACTCTAAGTAGCAGCGGCTCCTACACACACAGCTCTCTCTCACACACACAAACTCACACACACACTTCTCCATCACTCATTCATTCTCAAATCACCTCACTCATTCATCCTCTACTCACCTCACTCATTCATCCTCTCATATTCTCTCATGCTTCTGCTTCTACTCACTTTTCTATCTCCCACACCAGCCTTCTCTCAACACTGCTGCTTCTCCCTTGTCACAGACAAACTCTAGACAATTATATGCTGTTTTTCAGGGCACTACCCAAACTCTAAACATAATTTAAGCCACATAGTTTCTCTCGGGCTAGGAATGTCACAATGATTCATGCATGTCGCGCTATGTTGTGAAGGTACTCAGATAGAAAATGACATTGGAAATCAAGACTTAACAATAACAAGTAGTTAGCTGGACCTTGAATCTGAGACTGGGTCTACATGCAGACTAAAGTTGTTTCAAGTTTTGGCATTGAATCAACAAAACTACATCTGGAGAATGACCTTCTATATTATTTCTAGGTCCAACCAGCCTGCTTTGAATCTGCTGAGGTCTTGGCTAAATGTGTAAAAGACTGTTTTGGTAGCTGGGAAATCTATGTCAGTCTGAGTTATGAAGAATATCCTAGTGTTTCTATTAATCAATATTACATAACTTAAGCAGAATCATCCCTGTAGATCATCCACAGTTATATGTGTGCCCAACAGATAGAATATATACATGCGACAACACACAAGCTGTAGGAATATAAGCAAAGCTGTTATTACGGAAGAAATGAAGTTCTTAGTGGAGAAATGAAGAGACTCATGAGAGAAATTACAGTCAGGAGAGTGGTCCCACGACTGTGCTAGATGGAGTTCCCCACCTGGGAATCATGCATCTAATGGGTCTACCTGTTAAACACTAATTGTCACCTGCTGTATACTCTCACAGCAGCTCTCTACAAATGTCAACTCAACGCATTTATTATACAACGCATACATTATAATGAAAATAGAATTGTAACATTCACGCCTTTCCCTTTCTTCCCTCCAAACCCTCCCATTTCTCTTCCCACTCTCAAGTTCATAGTCTCTTTTTATTTTATTGTTATTGTACATAAATAGATATATGATATGTGAACAAGTACATAACAACAACCCGCCAAAATTATTTATCTATTGTGTATATCTGAACTATGTATAATGTACATTTACAGAATGGTACATAGAAACATCCATGTATGTTGATAAACATTCTTCCAGTGAAACCAAGGCATTTTAAGAATTAAATCTCCTTTTTACTAAGAATTTTATTGAAGACTTGAAATTAAATTCTGTATCCTAATCAGAATGTTTTAAAGTTAAGAATAATAAGCAGTATTTTCAAGGCTATTTCATTTTATTAACTCTTTTAGAAATATATTTGGCTTCTGGACATTTTTCTATATGTTATTTTTAAATCTGTGACTCTTTTATGCAGTAAAATATTTTCAATTTGAGAAAACGTGAAATATTTATATATTTTACACGCATTATATATATCCAGATTTGTAGCAATCAAAACACCAACGTCTTAAGAATAACACCAAATCTCTCAAGAGAATGTTTCATTGTCATGTATTAGTGACGATCCATTTAGTTAACATACATTCTTCCAACTAAAGAGCTTTGTTAGCTATTATAGAGTTATTCAACTGAAATAGGTTTTGGCAGCATAAGCCTTTACTATGCCCCCTATGCACACAGATCAAATACCACTTTTCTTAAAAGTGTTGTCTTTCCAAACTAGTCAGCTAACCTTTTATAGTACTCTACCCTCAAGTTTTACATTTCACCACTGTTCCACCATCCCAGAACAGTCATGCTGAATTTACATGTTAGTTCACAAAATTAATAATTTTAAATCTGTTTTTTTTGCAAAAATGAATTCTAGTAGATAATTCCCATTGTAATTATGTAAAACACATCTATTTAGTTCACTCGTCATATTGATCTTCTAGAACAAGAGTATCTAGGTTTGAAGGGGTTATGTTTTGCTATAAAAAATACAATGTCATAATACTGATGCTTTTTCTAGAGATATGCCACTTGGTTAGAATGCTGACACAACTGCCATCCCTGCACCTGAGATGCTAAGGCACATTTACCTCACAAGGCTGAGGTGAGGCATTATAGGAAGATCCTATCTGCAAATAAAAAAGAAATTATTTCTTTTAGAATTAAAAGGTAAGATAAGATTTTTCTTGGTATAAAATTTTATCTGTAAACATCTCAATGGAAATATAGCGTCAATATTTTTTGCTATATAAAATAATAACTCTGCAATGTCTTAAATTTTATATTCTATTTATTTGTGGCGTGTGTGTGTGTGTGTGTGTGTGTGTGTGTGTGTGTGTTCAACAGTGTCCAACAATAAAGACCAGGGTATGACCTATGGCAGTTGGTTTCCTCCTTCTACTACAAGGTTCTTAAGGGTCAAACTCTGGTTGTCAGGCTTTGCAGCAGTTACCTGCATTCACTGAGCCATCCACAGCCTGCAAAACAATCACTTTAAAGTTATCTCCTGTTAACATTAGCCCACGCTTAGGCTCATTAGGAAGTGTCTATCAATTCAAGGAAATAAGGAATCTGAAGTCTTTTTAAAACTATCTGTTTCATTTTATATTTTGTATAGATGTATATGCTTGTATATGGACATTTATCTGCAAATAATTTAATACCTTTAACATTTTAATAGGTCAAATAACAATTCTATTATATTTTAAATTTCTGTGACATTATTGCATATTTTATTTATTTATTGAGGAGGTTTCCATGCAGTCAGATGTATAGAGACCAGAGTCTAACATCAGGATGTCTGTCCTTGATGACTTGACCTAAACTTTGAGATATAATCTCTTATTGAACCTGTTTTTGCTTGTCCAGCTGACAAGTGAGTTAGATCATAGAAACAGCATCCCTAGGGTACAGATACAGTATATTCAGATTTTACATGTGTTTGGGGACTCCAAACTCATGTTCTGAGGTTTAAACAGCAAGCACTTTACCCAATGTGCCAACTCCAGTCCCCAAAGTGATTATTTTTAATGTAATGAACATTATGGTACTTTATATCATTATGTTTGAAAAAATGAAATTTTTGGAGGGAAATCGTGCTATAATAGTCCTTGATGGTCTAGTAATCACTGTATCACCTAGATCCACCTCATAGTTTTGGCAGCCCTCCTGCTTCAACATCTTAAGTAGAGCTTTTACTTTCGATATAAGGTCTCACTATGTAAATAATCTGAATTGAACTTGTCATCTTCCTAACTCATCTCTCATTTAAGTCACAATCTAAGTCTAAACTTGTTTTAATTCAATGATAAATATGAAAAGCATACTGGTGTTTTTAAGTTGCTTTCCATGTTTTTAAATTATTCTTTCTTCTCCTTGGGGATGACGTCCCCTTAGATTTCCTTGAGAGAGGCCTTGGTACTGTTAAATAATTGAAGATTGGTATTAGCTAGCTTCCAGCAGATAATTTCAGCAAAAACAATTTTTATGAAGTTGTGTGTGATTTGATTAGGTGGACATATATGTATGATCACATAAGTATTCCGGTGTTTTAAATTGCTATAAAGATTCTTGTTATTTAAGGCATGAGCTGAGATGCTCAGAGATGTGACTGCAAATAAATATCATTTTGATTGAAAAATTCACATCTTAATAGGCTGCTTTTAATTAACCTGAAAGATTCTTTTGTGTTAATTTTCTTCTTCACAAAATTAAATATAATTTTCACTGAGTATATTTGCCTTTAAGTGTGGTAGTTCATATCCTCAAGAAAAGATGATGGATGCTAACATGTTCTTTAATGGTAAGTGAAATAGTAACTTAGTTTCCTTTGATACATTTAAGAATAATTTACTCGTAACAAAGAAATAAAAAGACAACATGAAACTTGGAGGGAGAATGTGATACTGATAGGCAGTGATGAGCAAATATGTTCAATACACATTGTAAATGCATGAAATTTCCAAAGAATAGAACATACTATTTAAAATTTTAAAGAATAATTATATATAAAATGAAACTTACACAAAATAGAAATGATCCAGTCATAAAACTTTTTTCTTTTTCATTTCATAAAACATTAATAATTTCTCACCTATGTTACAGCTCATGAAATGAAGGGTTTTAAGTCTATTTCGTGGACTTGTATATGAATTTTTAGTTTTGCATTTTAACCCAGAAACCGCACTAGAGAACTACGGAGAAAATTGGGGTACTCCTGTTGGCTAATTAAAGTTGACAGTGTTAAAAGTCATTCAAACATGAAAGGTTAGGAGTTTTTTTTTCCAAGAATATCAAATATATATGCCTTAATTATATTACTAAAAATGCAAGGGGATAGTCCTTTGGAAATGTTGGTTGTGATCAATGTATTTTGAGCAAGCATAACTTATTGATAATTTCTAACTGCCAAATTCAGTTGTTGAAAAACAAATATCAGCTTCTCAGATTTGAAAATAACTGGATGCCCACAGTTGATTACAGAAATGCTGAATGTGTTTTACGGAGAAAGAATATTCGCAAAGAGAAAAATATCAAGTCAAGGAATGAGGTAATGAACTAAATCATTCTTTACAACTCTGTTTTGGATGGATCTTCCCTGTAATTTCTATAAGTCACAAGTAGGCTTCTGGTCTATCACTCTTGTAATTTATTTGACCTTATTCTGGGAATTTCCCCGAGCCGTAGGTGTCAGAGTTATGTTGAAGTCGGGCAGTGGTGGTGCACACCTTTAATCCCAGCACTCTGGAGACAGAGACAGGTGGATCTCTGTCTCTGTCTTCGAGGCCAGCCTAGTCTACAGAGCAAATCGCAGGACAGGCTCCAAAGCTACACAGAGAAACTCCATCTTGAAAAACAAAAACAAAAACAAAACAAACAAAAACCACCAGCTACGCTGTAGATGTATCCATTGTTGTAGATGTATCCACTGGGATCTGAACACTCCATGATCAGTTCTCTGTATTTTGACCTGTAGCGGTTTTCTGTTATGGTCTCTATGCACTACAAAGAGACGTTTCTTTGATGATGTGTGGAAGTTACATTTACCTGTGGGTTTAAGGACAACATTTACAATGCAGTTAGTGAGCCTACTGGGGTAGGCTCTCCTCAAAGGTCCACTATAGGACCTCACACTATTCCTGAGTCACTGGCTGGGTTTCCAGTTTCAGGCATGATTTCCTTCTTCTTAAGTAGACTTTAAGACCAATTATAGAGCTGTTGGTTACTCCGAAGATAAGAAAGGCACTATTATCTCTTTAGTATTCTATTGCAGGGCTCCTCATTGTTGTGGTTCATAGGCCTCAAAGGGTAGGAGAACTGCTTGCTTTCGCCCCTACTTGGTAGTTTTCAAACTGGAGGGAGGGGGGAGGAACTTGAACTTCCCACAGGGCAGGAAACCCTGACTACTCTTAGGGATGGAGAGGGAGGAGGAGAGGGAGTGGGGGAAGTGGGAGGGTGTTGGGAGGAGGGGCGAAAATAGAAACTTTTATAATTTAATAAACTTTAAAAAAAACATAATCAAAGGAAAGGGGACAATGAATTTTAGAGAAGTAAGGGATGTAAATGGAAAGGGATGGAGGGAAGAAACTGAAGGGGACAACAATGTAATTATATTTTAATTAAAACTTTAAAACATAAGAAAAATGTTCTGATTCTGCAATGCAACAACAAAAAATTCCTAAAACATAAAAACATTTGCTAGACAAAACATAATGAAAGATCAGTAATATAACTAAGTATTTTAGTTTCCAGAAGTCAAAGTATTATATTTTTAATTTCCCTTATTTGGGTTCTGTTCAAGTTTACATGTAAATAATTTGTCAATTATACAAATTAATAACTTAAAGGCTTAATAGGGATAGGCTAAAAATTAGACAGACTTTTTTTGCTGAAAGTACAGCTGAATAAATCGTCAGTAAACTCGCGGCTGTTTCTTTCTAGTATGAAAATATGAGGGCAATCAAACAAGATTTGTTTCATCTGTTCTTGGGTAAAATATTTCTAAGGTTGACTGGACTTATATCAATAATATAATCAAAGTGTGGATTGATAATTTCATCTTTAAGTGTTATCATTTTGTAGACATTTGCAGGTATCATAGGCACATGAAATTTTCAGACATTTTGAAAAGATTTACAATTTATTAAGTCCTTTGAAATTCTGCACCTGAAATACTATTGGATATTTTTTATTAGTTGTGTATTTATGATGTCTTTGACTTAAACTATATTACCTAAGTAATAAAATTATTTTTTAAACCATTTAAAGAATTGCTTAGCATTAAATATTATGAGTATATTTTATCTTTTACCTAAAGTCATGACATTTAACCTATACATAACATTCAGGTGTTTGTTTTTGTTTTCTGAAACAGATAATTTTATACAATCAATTGAGAAAATATTTTCTATCAAGGTATACATTCAGACTTCTCAACTCTCCTGTTTTGTTTCCTCTTATATATGGCAAAAATTAATAAATTTTTGTCTACCAGTTATCAAAAATAAGTATTTATAAAAGAATATTTATTTATTCTTTTTATATTAAAACTTTTTTATTGATTTTTATTGAGCTTTACATTTTTCTCTGCTCCCCTCCCTGCCTCTACCCTCCCCACTTCAAGCCTCCCTCAAGGTCCCCATGATCCCAATTTACTCAGGGGATCTTGTCTTTTTCTACTTCCCATGTAAATTAGATCTATGTATGTCTCTTTTAGGGTCCTCATTGTTGTCTAAGTTCTTTAGAGTTGTAATTTGTAGGCTGGTTTTCTTTGTTTTACGTTTAAAAACCACCTATGAGTGAGTATATGTGACAATTGTCTTTCTGTGTCTGGGTTGCATCACTCAAAATAATGTTATCTAGCTACAATCATTTTCCTGCAAAATTCGAGATGTTGCTATTTTTTCTGCTGTGTAGTACTCCATTATGTAAAAGTATGACATTTTTCTTATCCATTCTTCAGTTGAGGGGAATTTAGGTTGTTGCCAGGTTCTAGCTATGACAAACAATGCTGCTATGAACATAGTTGAGCAGATGTCCTTGTGGCATGATTGAGCATCTTTTGGATATATATCAAAAGGGGTATTACTGGATCTTGAGGAAGGTTGTTTCCTAATTTTATGATAAATCACCACACTGACATCCAAAGGAGCTGTACCAGCTTGCATTCCCATCAGCAATGCAGAAGTGTTCCCTTTACCCAACAACCTCTCCAACATAAGTTGTCATCAGTGTTTTTGATCTTAGCCATTCTTACAGGTATAAGATGGAACCTCAGAGTTGTTTTGATTTGTATTTCTCTGATGACTAAGAATGTTGAACATTTTCTTAAGTGCCTTTCAGTAATTTTAGATTATTCTGTTGCGAATTCTCTGTTTAAGTCTGTACTCCATTTTTTTATAGGATTATTTGTTCTTTTGATGACCAATTTCTTGAGTTCTTTGTATATTTTGGAGATCAGCCCTCTGTCTAATGTGGGGTTAGTGAAGATCTTTTCCCATTCTAAACTCAACAACTGATATATGGAATCTCATGAAACTGAAAAGCTTTAGTATATGTAAAGACAATGTCATTTGTAGGCCAACATACAGAATGAAAAAAGATTTTTACAAACCATATATCTGATAGAAGGATATATCCAAATACGTAAAGAACTCTGAAAATACATGTCTTGAAAACAACTTAATTTTAAAAATGGGGTACAGATATAGCAAGAGAATTCTGAAAAAGGATTCAAATTCCTGAGAAACACTAGAAGAAATATTCAACATCCTTAGCCATTAGGAAAATGCAAAACAAAACATCTTATATCCTTCAAAATGTTCAAGACCAATGAATAATGAACCAATGAATAAATGACAGTTTATGTTGACTGGAATATGGAGTAAGGGGAGCACTCACCCATTGTTGGTGGGAGTGTAAACTTGCATAATCACTATGAAAATCAGTGTGGCATTTCCTCATAAAGCTGAGAATAGATCTATACCAAGAGTCAGCTATACCACCCTTGGTAAATTCACCCTCCTACAGAGAAACTTGATCAACCATAGCTTTAGTAATAATAGCGAGAAATAATCTAGATTCTCCTCACAGATGAATAAAAAAAGAAAATGTGGTATATTTACACAACGGAATAACACCCAACTGTTAAAAAATTAAATTTACAGGTAAATTGGTAGAAATAGAAAAATTATCCTGATTTGGTAACCCAAAAAGACAAATATGGTATATATTTACTTATGTGTGGATATTAGCTCTTAAGTCAATGATAACTAGACTACAATCTTTAAAAACCACAAAGATAAGCATAGAGTAAGGAATGAGAAGGTACGCAGATGGCTCTTACTAAAGAAGGGAAATAAAATAAGTTGTTATGGATGGATTGGGAAGGGTTAAACAGAATGATCAAGTGGAGAGGGGGAGGAGAGAAGGGGAAGAGGAAGGGAATAAAGGAAAGGCAGCTAAAATTAAGGGCCATTTGAGGGTAGTATGAAAACTTAATAAAGTAGAAATTTTCTAAAATATATACACATATGAAGGCAAAGTAAATGATATCACCAAATAATGAGGGAGACAGATCCCCAGTTGGCTATTTCTTGTTACCAAAGGAAGCTTCAAGCACCAGGACTGTATACATCTAATTGAGATGTTGGCCCATGGGGTTCCATGGGAACCCCTTAACAACCCAGGCTGTTGCCAAACTATAGATTATTCTCCACAAGCTGATGACAAGTTCCCACTGCTGAAGACAACATCTACACAACCCACTGAATGTGGGGAAGTTGAGATGGCACCGATATAAAGTCTTCACTCATATGTGCTATGCTATGGTAAAGGAAGGAACTTTGTATTCCACTATAGGAAAAAGATGAACAACAACTCAGTCACAGTCCTTTATTTACAATGGTATCCTGCCTGTAAGCTATGCTAGTGCAATGGTGGCACAAACTGGTGGGTATAACCAGCCAAGATCTGATTTGACTTATTGTTGACTTTGCAAGATAGAACCCTTATGCAACACTACTTGTTTGAACAAAAACCTGAGACTATACAGCCCAGGGAGCATTGATAAAGTCGAGTACTATTGTTCAAAGAATGTTAACAATAAAATTATTCGTAATAACATTCTACTATAGTCATAGGTCAGTGCCTTGTTTAGCCATCATCAAAGAAAATTTTCCTACAGCAAATGGAAACAAATAATGTCAAACACAGTGAGATATTATCCAGAGAATAACAGAATAGTTTTAGTACACACACACACACACACACACACACACACACGGAATCCTTATGATTTTAATTTTTTAAATATTGACCTTCACAGTCTCTTATTTCTAAGATAGTCTTCTTAAAACAATATTTTCCTCAACATTATCAGAAGTTTTACTTTTTCATTGTTTTTTCTCTAATAATATATACTTTAAAAGTATTAGTAATTAAATTTCATTGCATTATTTATTATTATTATTATTATTATCATTGTATTGGCTAAAGAATATATTGTTATTGTTTTAAATCAAATTCAGCAGATGTGTTTATATGATAGAGTAACTACAGAGTCTATAGAATTTCAAAACTGACTTGTGTAAACTTAATAACATAAAAAACCATTTCATTGTTAATATTATGCCTAAATTTAAAAATTGAAATAAATTCCATGAACATTTAACTACATGTTATGGATCAGTAAACTCTAACACTGTTTTGGTAGTATCTGTTAATGATAGTGTGTTTTTAAACAAAGATGCTACAGACATAATTTCAGTTTCTTTTCATTGATCTTAAAATGCACTTAGCATACTCACTGAAACCGCATCTTTTCAGAACTTTCTACATTCTGAATGCTACAAGTCTGTAAAGTGTAACATTTACTTAATAATAAAACTGTGGGGGGGCTGGAGAGATGGCTCAGAGGTTAAGAGCACTGACTGTTCTTCCAGAGGTCCTGAGTTCAATTCCCAGCAACCACATTGTGGCTCACAACCATCTGTAATGGGGTCTGGTGCCCTCTTCTGGCCTGCAGGCATACACACAGACAGAATATTGTATACATAATAAATAAATAAATATTCTAAAAATAAATAAATAAAACTGTGGTATTTCTGTTCCCTTTCAAACTAGAGCCATTAAGAACCCCCACCACACCTGTGTCTACTAGTTCTTTTGTGTTTTTTTTATTGTAACTAGACGCTGTAGCTCTCTGTGCTCATTTCATTTGACCTTTGTAGATGAAATTAAAACTGCTTTACATACTTTATAAGATGAAAACTGAGATAAGTTAATTTTCCCAGACTATAGAACTATTAATGATAGAATAAAGATTTCAAGAGATCTCTGATATCAATTTTAAAATTCTAATAAGCATGTTATATTAACAGTATAATGCTTATTATGTTCTTATTTTTCATTTGGTAGTATTCAGACCAGATTCATTTGCTGTTGCTTTTTCACCATTGGCAGTGGGACACACTGAGAACATAGAGTTGCAAATGCAAAATACTATCTGAATGTTGTAGTCTCATTCAGGTAGGACATACTTTTTATACCAACTCATCTTTATTAATAGTCACTTATTGGATGATAAGTAGTTGCTGAAGATACCAGGATATAAAGGGCATAATGAGATATTACCAATGTATTTTTCAGTCTTACAATGTTACAGGATGAAAATAGTTTTCAAACCACGGACCTCTTCACAAGAAGAGGCAATGTATTTTCTGTGCCCTGTTTTATTTCTATGATTTTGATTGCAAATGACAAAATTCTGATGTTTAAAACATTTATTTTATATTTTGCATTTTGGATAAATTGGGTTATAATTATTTAATCAGCTCTTTCAATTTTTATATTGAACTATTATTTACTTTCCCATTTAAACTTAAATATCTTGATTATATTTCTCTATGATATTGTCTGTAATTGACAGAAACGCTATGAGAGGTAACAAGACTTACACTTTAGAATGAAATTTAAAACTTACTAGTTAAACTTAGATTTAGATTTATTACACTGTCATAATTACACGTAGGTAAAATAAGTAATCTTATACTTAATATGAATTGTCATTGATTCCCATCACAAAGCTTTTTACTAATTTAAAAGATCATCCATAATTAGTTACAATTAACTCAAAGTACATATTAAAAGAGTATAAAAATTAAGCTTTTACAGGTTGCTCAAATTAATTTCCATTAGTTAGTTGAAGTCTCTATTACCTTTAACCACTTACTGGAGAATCGTTGACATGTAGTTACTGTCATATCTCCAATATTCAGGAATATTACATTTGAAAGGGCTGTGTTTAGAAAAATGTATTCTGTAATTTATTGTTTATTGGATACATACCTACCCACTTGGGATTTTACATCTTTTTTTTTTGTAGAACTTGAATGAGATCACAAAGAGAAATGAAGAACCATACAAGACAAATAGAGTTTACCCTTCTTGGACTAACAAATAATTCTCAGTTACAGATTGTAATTTTTTTGTGTCTTTTGCTAAATTATTTACTGAGTATGCTAGGAAACTTAACTATCATTGCCCTCACTCTGCTAGATCCCCACCTCAAGACACCAATGTATTTTTTCCTCCGTAATTTTTCTTTATTGGAAGTTTTGTTCACAACTACCTGCATTCCTAGATTCTTAATCACCATTGTAACCAAGGAAAAGACAATTTCCTATAATGGTTGTATATGTCAATTGTTCTTTTACATATTCTTGGGGGCCACAGAGTTTTTCCTCTTGGCTACCATGTCCTATGACCGCTATATTGCCATCTGCAAACCTTTGCACTATACATCCATCATGAGCCACAAAGTTTGCTATCAGTTTGTCCTGGGTTCATGGATAACTGGATTTTTAGTAATTTTCCCACCACTGATTATTGGCCTTGACTTGGATTTTTGTGGATCAAATGTCATTGACCATTTCCTTTGTGATGTTTCTCCTGTCCTACAACTTTCTTGTTCAGACACACGTGTTCTAGAACTAACTTCCTTTGTCTTAGCTCTCATGACACTCATTGTCACGTTAGCAGTAGTAATCCTTTCTTATGCTCACATTGTCAAGACGATTATCAAATTCCCTTCAGCTCAGCAAAAGAAAAAGGCCTTTTCCACTTGTTCATCTCACATGCTTGTTGTTTCCCTCACTTATGGGAGTTGCATATTTATCTACATAAAGCCATCAGCAAATGAAAGAGTTGCTTTGAGCAAAGGAATAGCTGTACTCAACACTTCAGTTGCCCCTTTGTTGAACCCATTCATTTATACTCTGAGGAATAAGCAAGTGAAACAAGCCTTTGCAGCAGTACTTAGAAGAATATTTTCTGCTTCAGAAAGGTAATAACGTTTAATTAAATGATAAACCTAAAGCATAAAAGGAACTTGAAGCAGAAAACAAATTTCAGTTTTTATTTTAATAATGAATACCTAGAATTTAATTACTTGTGCAATTTTAACTTGTCCAAGGTTAGAAATTAATCCATCATGTGCCTTTTTACTGTAATTCTCTCTTATTCATTATGAAAGCTTTTTATGCTAAAAATATAAAATCCAAAATTGCTTTGATTTATAAGCATATATTAATTCATTAAATACAATTAAATGACTATTATTTAAAGAAATGGACTTTATCCTACTTGACAGTTTTATTCTTTTTTTTTTGAAAGTAATTTTATTAAATTATAAAAAGTTTCCATTTACGCCCCTCCTCCCAACGCCCTCCCACTCCCCCCTCCCTCTTCTCCTCCCTCTTTGTCCCCAAGGGCAGTCAGGGTCTCCTGCCCTGTGGGAAGTCCAAGTTCCTCCCCCCCTCCCTCCAGGTTCAGGAAGGTGAGCATCCAAACAGACTGGATCCCAAAAATCCAGTATATGCAGAGGAAACCAGTCCCAGTGTCATTGTCAATGGCTTCTCAGAAAGACTGCAGGCCAGCCACATTCAGAAAATCCGGCCACATTCAGAGAATCTGGTTGGATCACATGCTCGTTCAGTCACGGTCCATCTGGCCTTGGTAAACTCTCATTAGATCCGACCCCTTGTATCAGTGGGTGATAGTATCCCTCGCAGTCCTTCGTCATTTTCTTCCTCCTTCTGCTCCTCATTTGGATCTTGGAGGGGCTCAGTTCGGTGCTGCAACACGGGCCTCCATCTGTATCGCCATCCAATGCCAGATGAAGGATCTATGGTGATAAGCAAAATATTCATCAGTATGGTCACGGGCCTAGGCCGGTTCAGGCACCCCCTCCTCTGTCCAGAGAACAATCTGGGGATCTCTCCTTGGACCTGGGATCCCATATATAATCAAGTTTCCTGTAAACTCTAATATGACTCCCTTAGTTGAAATATATTCTTCCCTGATCCCACATTCATCCTTCCTCCCTTCCCCCCATCCCGGTCAACCGAGCTTTCTCCATTCCTCCCCTACTCCCTTCTCTCTAACCCTCTCCCTTTCCAACAACCCTCTGATAATTGTAAGGTTAAATCCTCTGATAATTGTAATTTTATAATTATTGTACATGCTAAAAGTGATCTAAGGTAGCCTACTCCTTAAAAATAATTGTATGGGTTAGTTTATGAGGTGATATTTTTAAACAAAAAGCACTGTTTCCTGTTATCTGAATCATGTAGTTCAATTACTTGGTATTTTATTATTTGTATCAGATAAAGTTTAAATTTGCATAGAAAATAAAATATTATTTAGTAAATAGATAATTGACTCACTTGGTCTTTTTTTAGGTTTGATATTATTGCTGAAAGCAGTTCTTTGGCAATGAAGACTGTAAGCCTGGTTTACAAATGAATGTCATGAATCTCACAATCACGAAGATCACACAGCTGTTCATGATTCAGACTGTTCTAGCTGCTTGCCACACCTTGCCTCAGTGTGGTGTGGGCAGCTCTAGAGGATAAGGTTTACCTCACTGACATGAAAACTGCTGTGATGTCCAAGGCTAGAGGAGAGGTTGCATAGTCTCCTGGCCACCAAGACTAATGCTATGTTGGACTGTACCAAAGACTAATAGCCACAAAACCTGTGTCATCCCTAGAAGAGAAATAGTGCTCTAGTTCAATAAGAGATGGCTATCGTGATGGTCCAAGCCCAAGTAAATTTTTCTCTGTGAGCTTCAGGGTTCAACCAATTGAAAACTCTGACCTAGGATTGAAAGTCTTTGGGTTTTCTTTGGAGAAGAAAAATGAGGAGCTCTGGTTCTGAATTCCAAAGCACAGTCTTCAGGAACTTTCATTCCTTGTTCCCTAACAAGTAGTGTCTTACATTTCTCTTTGCTATTCATGGTTGGTGGAAGGACAATGGAAGAATTCAGTAATGGTGACTAAGTCTGTGGATTCATGCCTTGAGGCATTATTGTAATTTACCCTGATGCTGGGCTTTATCATTCAGTACTGTTACTGGGTCTCAAGTATGAGACCCAGTCTTAATCCCTTCTCTTCCATAAAGAACATTTCTTCCCATGATGCTTAGACTTGGAACAGTAGGTTAGATATAGCAAGTTTCCTCAATGATGCTTTCAATGCATCTTACTGTCGGTGTAAGTCTAGGTACTTATTCTCAATGTGGCTTCCATATCTCTTCTGAAGAAAGTTGGATGTGTGATTATCTGTACAAATTGTTGTGCCTGTGGGGAGGCAATCCTGGAGGATCTTTTTCACCTTAGTGATCTATGTATGTGTTTATTTATTTATGATTCCAAGTATTAATTGCTGTTATAAAGAAACTTGTTTCTAAAGATGGACCCTTTAGCTGGAAAACTTGCTTACTTATTTTTTCATTCTGGGAACATTTTTGCAGACTCAGGTTCACCATCATTGCTACCGATGACTTTCAATCTAAGAAAAATATTCATAGAACTGGGGACACGAATAGAAATCAACACATTTCCCAGTAACTGGGAAATGTGGCCAAGATTCAGTAGTCTTTATTGCGTTCTTCTTTTGTGTAAATTATTTATTCAGATCTTTAACTGTTATTCTAATTATTTCTCAAAATATACTATTTTTCTAATTTTTATTATCTAACTCTTCTGATTTGCATTGTTTAAATCTTATTATTGGATTCATCAATGTTCTTGTTGCCAAATACCTTAGTATTGAATGGAGACTGTTCGAAGAAAACAAAACTAAATAAAATAGTTTTCATAATACTTGTAGTAGTTAAGGATCTGACACAAGCAGTTGAGTCAAATGAGAAGTAGAAGAACCAAGGAAACACAGATAAGGAAAGTAAACGCTATAAACTCCAAGTGCTTGGATAAGAACACTGTAGCTACATGGTCTCGTTCCTGCTCACCAAAGAAGTTAGAAAAAAATAGAAAGCCAGAAGCAGGTAGAAAAATGACTTTTTTGCTGCATAAGATGTTGCCACACTCTGTATGGGATGTTTTGATTTACTGTTAAGAAAGACTACATAAAAAAATGATTTTTAAAGATATTCGGTTATACTCATCTATTGGTGCCTAGCCCAATTGTTATCAGAGAGACTTCACTCAGCAACTGTGGAAAAACAGATGCAGAGACCCACAACCAAACTTTACGTGAACCTCCAGGAATTCTGCAGAAGAGGAAGAGGAAATATTGTAGGTGACAGAGGGGTCAAGGGCATCACAAGAAAACCCACAGAATCAACTAACCTGGGTTCATAAGGGCTCGCAGAGAATGAATCAACCATCAAGCAATGTAAAGAAATAGGGAGACATCAGAAAAGCTTCTGCACAAAGAAGTGAGCAGAAAAATAAAGGCATCTTGTTGCATGTAAGCAAATTTTTACAAACCATACTCTTCGTGAGACATGAATATAAAAAGTGTATAAGGAGCACCTTTCAACTCAACAGCGTGAAAGGATACATTTGTAAAACCTGAGCAAAGGTTTGAATGCCTATGTTTTCCAAGTAATGTGGAACTAAGGGCAGTGGAGTACACCTGTAATCCTAGCATTTAGGAGTCCGAGGCAGGCAGCAAATGCTTGTGACACGTAGCTAGAAAAGACGTTATCAAGAAAAAGCCAAAAGCACTGAGATTTGGGTGACTGTCATTTCCCACCCAAAATAGCTAACGGTGTCAAGCATCGGAAGGGACACTGAAGTGTCTGTGCCATTGGAAATAGTAAAATGTTGCAGATTTCACAAAGAATGTCCTGAGTGTTCCCCAGAAAACCTAAAATCAAGCTCACGAAGGCTGAGAAGGTGAACCGAGCAAGTAAGCGTATTTGACACCAAGCCTGACAATCTTGTCCCACGTGGTGGAAGGAGAGAACTGACTCTTACAAGTTGTCCTCAGACTTCTCAACCTGTGCTGTGCCAACACAAACACACACACACACACACACACACACACACACTACTCAAACATACACATGAGTAAAGTAGTAATGAATGTGCACAAAAGCCATTTTAAAAATAAAGCTATCAATGATGTAATTACAACATCGTTGGATATGTATTCAAAATTCATACCAGAATGCAAAAGACACACCTGTGTGTACATTACATCATCCTTCACAACACTGAAGATGTGCAAAAGCTTTGATGTCATTTGAGAGGTTGTGGATAAATAAAATGTGTCACATATATTAGATATTATTGGATATTATTCAGTATAAAACATTAGGGAAATATTTCCATATGGCATAGCATAGATGAACTTGGAAAACACCATACACAATCAAGTAGGACAGCTCTGAAATGACACTGCACTTCTCTAAATATGCAAAAATGAAAATATTCAAACGCAGAGAGGATGGTGGTCGCTGTATATGGATGGAGAGTTGGTAGATTGTGGATCTGCTATTTAAATTTTCAATCATGACAGATGAATAGCTTCTAGACAGACATATTGCACAACACTTCCCTTCTAGTTGACCCCATTATGTTGTACATTTAATTTTGTGAGGAGAATAGATTTATTTCTGAGCATATAAGCCAGTTTTTTTAAAAAAAAAAAACTAATAACAAAACTAAATGGAAAAAAGAAACTTTGTAGCAGAAGCAGCTTAGTGCCTTGACGGTACAAGTGCTTGCATGGATGTGTCCAGGCCATGAATCATATAAAAGTGAATACGTCCTAACCATGTGGATTTCCTTATGTTTCTGTTCTAGAGAGGATTAGTCCATAGACACAGGTGGTCCCTCTTTTAAGAAATTTATTTTATAAAAATATTTTATTGCCCACTTATTAGGGTAACAACTCTGTAATTGAAAAAATTTGAAAACCAGGAAAATTTTTAATATATTTAAATGAAGGAGAATCACATTACGCTCACTTCTCTCTTTTCTCCCTGTGAGAATAATAATCAGTTAAATTATTCTTAAAGGTGTACCTCATTTTTTGTTTTTTTAAATCACTAAAAATAATAATTAGAAGCACAACAAATATAAAAATCATCTACAAACAATAACCTGAAAAAATACATATTGTTCTGGTGATTCACTACCATTACCATAAATAGAATTCCAGTTTGAAACATTAAGCTGCAAATTAAGTTTTATGTTTGTTACAAAAATAAATATCTACATTTTCATTTTAGCATTTTATTTTGTTTTTATTTTCATTATTTTGTATTTTGAGAATTTCATACTTTTAATAAATGACTTATAAAAAGATAAGTCCCATATCATTTTATTAAATTTCCTCTATGTCTCATTTAAGAAATGATAACAACTTTAAAAAATACAATATATTTATTATCTAACACCACCAAAGTAAAAGGTCAGGTATGGATATATATACATAGTCACATAAACATACATGCAAGAATATTTATGTATATATTTGCATAACACATACATGAATTAACAAAGTTTCCCTGTCTTAATATTGCCAAAAATATGCATGATGTAAAAAAAATATGTATTACTTGAAATACATAAACTATAATTCAAAATTACTTCATTTATAATTATCATACAAAGTTAGAAACCATCCCATAATGATTTTGCTCATAAATTGATTACATGAACTGTAACATGAATATTGCAAATGCATTAATAGTAGCATGCACTTCCCTTTTTTGAGATGAACTAAAACAAAGATATGCTCATTAGTTTTATGATTGAAATTGCCCCATGTTTCATTTGTCATCTATATCAGATAAGTGTTTTTGAGGCAAATACCTTTCTCACAAGATCCTTAAATGCCTGCTTCACCTGCTGGTTCCTTAAAGTGTAGATAAAAGGATTCAGCATGGGGGCAACAGAGGTGTTGAGCATAGCCACCCCCTTTGTCAAAGTAACTCCAGCCTTGGCAGATGTTTTCACATATATGAAGATACAGCTTCCATAGGATATGGAGACAACAATCATGTGTGAGGAGCAGGTTGAGAAGGCTTTTTTCCTTTGTTGGGTTGAGGGAAATTTCAGAATAGTTCTGAGGATATAGATGTAAGAGAGAATTATCAGCATAAGCGTAGTCATAAGCGTGATCAAAGCCAATATAAAGCTCATGAGTTCTAGAGCACTTGTGTCTGTGCAGGAGATTTGGAGCAAAGGGGCGGAGTCACATGTGAAGTGGTCAATAATGTTGGAGTCACAGAAGTCTAGCTCTAAGCCCATGGCCAGTGGTGGAAAAATCACCAAGAAACCAGCCAGCCAGGAGCTGATGATGAGCTGATGACAGATCCTGTTACTGATGATGGTTGTATAGTGGAGGGGTTTGCAGATAGCCACATAGCGATCATAAGACATGGATGCCAGAAGGAAAAACTCTGTTGAACCAAGGAAAATAAAAAAAAATAGTTGGGCAACACAAGCATTATAGGAGATCGATTTGTCTCCAGTTAGGATGCTGACCAAAAACCTAGGGTTACAGACAGAAGTAAATGAAATTTCCAAGAAAGAGAAATTCCTGAGGAAGAAATACATGGGGGTCTTCAGGTGGGAATCCAGCAGGGTGAGTGTGATGATGGTTAAATTTCCAGTAATGCTGAGCACATACGTGAGAAACAGAAAAGAGAAAATCACAACCTGAAGCTCAGGATCGTCTGTCAGGCCCAGGAGGATGAAGTACGTCACTGATGATCTGTTCCTCATCCCTGACAATTGTCTACAACAAATCTGATCAAATCAAAAAATAAAACAAGGAAACAAGAACATGAGCCACGAGACAAGCATAGTGCTCTCTCTCTCTCTCTCTCTCTCTCGCTCTTTCTCTCTCTGTGCGTGTGTGTAATGCTATCTAAATTTTAATCATATCTTTGAAGACCCATTTTCTATGTTTAAAGCCAGTCTATTCTGTTTTTACTCTGCCACTATCCATTAATTTTACTATTTTATACAATTTATTATTGCATCATATGCTTATTGACCATTGTGAAAATCAGTGATCAGCTTACTCATAACCTACAAAAATAATATAGACATCAAACTAAAAAAGTAAATAATGTAACTTCTATTAATATTTTAACCTATTTCCTCAACAAAATAAAAAATCAACAAATGTCATTATGTTTCTGTATTTTTGAACAATTAAATAATATTCCTCTTTTTAAAAAAATCCACACCACAAATTTTGTCTCTTTGTATTATTGGAGGCCTTAAATTTTCAGTCTTCATTCTTGATCTTAGAAATATAGAGACTCTTCTCATTAAATTCAATTAATGTAGCAGTTTTAGTTGAATTGCTAAAAATATTTTTTTGAAATATTC
This sequence comes from Myodes glareolus, assembly GCF_982192425.1. Taxonomy (NCBI): domain Eukaryota; kingdom Metazoa; phylum Chordata; class Mammalia; order Rodentia; family Cricetidae; genus Myodes; species Myodes glareolus. Next base: position 13,964,421 of record NC_142051.1, on the reverse strand, counting down.
TTAAACATAAAACAGCAAGAACAGAATGTATTTTTATGTCATGTACTAATACTTCATGTATAAAAACATTGAAATATGCGGACATTTTAATATGCTGTTTAGAATTATCTAAAGCAACTATAACAGTGACAAGAACTTGACTTGTTCAGTCTAAATAATTATTAGATGCTCAAATATGAAGGAAATATACTACACCCTCCACACTTAATGGCTAAAATGTTTGATTTAAAATATATTTAAGTTGTAAAATTTTAAAGTTAACTAATATGTATATGTTAGTTATGCATACATATGAAACAGCTATAAATACAATTGCATGAGAAGACAGTAAATAAAGCTGAAACACTGTACAGAAATACTTGAAAATATCAACTTAAAGTTTCAATAGTTAAGGTGAAATATCAAGCACAGAGTCATATGCTTAATTCCCTTAAACCAAAATCTATAGTCCTGTAGCAGAAAGAGAAATCACTGTTTGTGGTTCTCCTCCCACAAAGTTGGCTCCGCACAGAATGCTTGATGTCTAATTCTCAAAATAAGCAATGAAGCATCTTTTTCATGTGTTTTCTAATATCATCCAACATATAGGATACTGGCATATTCCTTACAATATCTTAGCAACACATCTCCAGATGGGAGTTTTATTGCCATAAAATTATTCAGAGTATTTCTCACAGAGATACTGCCAATGTTTCTCCATGGAAAAAATTAACATCACTTATACTATGTTTGCAACACATAGCTTCAAAAATATTCTACAAAATGTGGAAATGCATAATGACTTCTGGGATACATAATAATAGGGCACTGATGGATATAAGTAGAAGATTATTTCCAGCAATCATATTTAATTGGTTGATTATGTGACCGACATCCCAGGAGATAGCAGAAGTTACCTGCAAGGAGTTAGCTAGGCATCTGTAAATGGCTGAGATCTAACAACAAGAAAACAGTTATCTTCTTACAATAATCTTCATAGAACAGTGCTCAGTGAGGCTTAATCCTACTCTCAGTTACTCCATATAAAGAAGTAATGGAATAGTTTAGGCTGTGCCTTTCCCCGAGAGACTCCATTTCATAAACAGCTTTTTGACTCCATTCTGAGGGTGGAGGATGATTGTGGCATAGTGGCACAAAGCATGTGCTATCCTCAACACAAGGAGAAATAAATTTAAAACACGAAAGTAAAACTATCGTCGAGTTCTACTGAGAAAGCACAGTTGGCCTTCAGCCTGCTGTGCAGCCAAGGGTTAAACTTATCTTCCTACCTGTTGGGGACCAGTCTCAACAAAAATACCTCTTACCAGCGTAGGGGCATGGGGATTTAGAAATATTAGTATAGAATACGAAGATGCATGTGAAAATAATAAAACTAAAACAGAAAATAATAAAACAGTACTGGGAGGGCATTTTAGTGAATACTGAAATTGTCTGTGTTTAATTTTCCATACACTTTATACAACAGTACAAAAGGGGAAGAAGGCAGCAAAAGACTTCCTTAACACAATACAAAAGACAACCCAACAGTTAATTGCTTTAACACTTTGAGGCATCAAGTCACTAGCATTCTGCTGTTTGGGCAGTGAAGCCACAATAGACCAAGTATCCTAAAGACAGCTACTCCCCAGGTAACCTCATAATACCAAGGAAGGAACAAAAATACCTTTGCAAATCCTGACCAAATGTAAGGATAAAAATAGGTTCCCATGTTTGGGCCTCCACCCCAGGGCCAGGATCACAGGCAGGGCCACTATGCTTTGTTCAATGTATCTTTCCACAGTTTGTCACAGTTACTTTTACATACGTATTAACTAGAAGTGAGTGTGTTCTAGCTTTAATTGAGATTTTGTGCTAAATAATATATTTTGAGATTCTTTAAGTATTTTTCTGATCGGACATTTTAAAAGGAGACCATGACACATTCTATCACCAAGTTGCTCCCCACCAATCAAATATCAGATATCTTTGTGTTTCTTATCTTGACCTATTTTCCTTTTTATACTATTAAGTCAAGATACGGAATTATGTTTTAAATAAACACCTCTGTGTATTTTGTGGAGACTGCAGAATATTGCTATGTGAATCATTTTTGCAACCATTTACATATAAATGAATGGATTATGTATCTAAGGTTTAAAATCACACATTAAAACCCTATAAATAACCTACCTACACTGAGAAGTACTGAGAAGTCTATTTGAACATTTTATTTTAGAATTAAAACCCATACTCAGGTTATCAGTTACATTATGATTATCTGTTCATTGACCATTTACTCTGCCCTAAAAATCATTTTCTATACTTTTATATATTACTATCATTGATATGGTCCTATCTCATAAACACAAAATTTTATTATGCAGTTTCTGTATTTTCTCTTAGTGTGTATAAGTGTGAGTGTGCTCCTCTGTGCACACACTCTCAGAATGTGGAGGAGCAGCCACACCTCTAGGAGTCAACTCTCTCCTCCACCATAAGACTTCTGGGAATTAAATTCAAATCACCAGGCTTAACAGAAAGTGTCTTTATACGTTGAGTCATCACTTCCCTATTGTGTTGTAGTAAAGGCATTTTTGTGCTCAGTGCCCCTCTCTGAACCCAGAGTTCACTGACTTGACTCAGGTATGATTACTGGTCAGTGGGTCCCAGCGTTTTTGAAAACTTGAAAGGTGAATGATGCATGTTTGAACTGTTCTTTTAGGTACCAGCGCCTGGACTCTGGGTTATTTATTCCTTTGTTAAATGAATTTCTATGAACCTTGGGTTAGCTGTCAGTGACTTCTTTTAACTACTTCTTCCTGATCTCTCATTTATTTGATGCTGAAATTGTATGTATCATGTAGAAGGTTCTTCTGTTTTGTGTTGATTTCATTGGTTAAATAAAGAAACTGCATGGGCCTTTTGATAGGGCAGAACTTAGATAGGTGGGAAGAAAGAATTGAATGCTGGGAGGAGGAAGACAGACAGGGAGAGCTGCCATGGAGTCACCAGAGTCAGACATGCTAAATCTTTCTTGGTAAGCCATGACCTCATGGTGATACACAGATTATTAGAAATGGGTTGAATCAAGAGAGTTAACCAATAAGAGGTTAGAGCTAATGGCCAGGCAGTAATTTAATTAATACAATTTGTGTGATTATTTCGGGTGTAAGCTAGCAGGGCAACCGGGAAGAAAAGCAGCCCATCGCTCTCGTACAACATATGCAAAAATACAATTAGCACTAGATTATTCCTGGCAAGTTTGCTGGTGAGCGTTATTTCAAGAGGTGATCTCCAGACTTGATGTGTCAACCTCTTACAATCTCTTTATTTACCATGGATGCATAGATAAGACCAGACTTACATTCTCAACACCCATGACATGCAGCTCAGAGTTGCCTGTGACTCCAGTTCTGATGCCTCTGAACACCCCAGGCACTTGCATACTTGTGCATACACTCACACATAGACACATAATAAAACAGATCTTTAAAAAATGTACTATTTGCATAGAAAATCACTGATTTAAAGCTATGTTTCCTAATGTACATTCTGACTACCTCATTCTATAGAAAAGATAATATTTTTTGTAATGTAGAAACTGAGTCATTTTATTTTATGTTTTCTTTTCTACTTTGGGACTATCTGATAATATGTATTTTTCATATTTCGTTTTCCCCAACTCAGACCATTCCTCTTTCTACCCACCCAATTCGATCTTTCTTTTCTCTCTTAAAAACAAAACAAAACCACACACAGTAAGAAGAAAAACAGAGTACAAATTCTGTTGGTAACAAATGCCCAGAAAAGTAAGTGCCATTCTATTGAAGAAAACTGACTTCCCCTTTCTGTGGTGATACGAAAAAAAATAGTCCACAAAGGGACTACAAGTCTTTGGGAATGTGTTTGTCTGGAAAAAAAATGACCTCCAAAAAAGTGGCACTATTAGGAGGTGACTTTGTTGTAAGAGGTGTGGCTTTGTTGGAATAGGTGTGGCCATGTTGAAGAAGAGTGTCACTAGTGGATGGACTTTGAAGTTTCCTTTGTTTAAGCTACACTCAGTGTGATAGAAATTTCACTTCCTGTTGCCTGTGGATCAAGATGTAGAATTCTCAGCGAGGGGCTCTGATCCTGTGCGGGGGTAAGTGTGTGGACCGGTGAGGGGACACACAATATTCCCACCATCCTTATCTCCCTGGCTACTCCAAAGGGGCAGCTTCCCCCAGCTAATCCCTCTCTCCTGCTACGCCATCCCAGCTTTTGGCCTCGAACCCCTCCCCTCCTCTCTCCCTTTTTCCGGGCTTAAATTCCTTCATCTCAGCCAGGGTGGGCACCACGGGTCTGGATAGGTGGTGAGTGCAAAGGAAAGGAAGTCCCTTTGTTCTAAAGCCTGCCTGCAGCTAGCTAAGACTGCAGGCAAAGTGATTCCTGGATAGTAAGGGACACTAATCCAGTAGAAGAAGACCCAGCGGAGGGAAGAGCCATTGGAGAGCATCTGAAGGAAGAGATGGGCAGGCGCCAAGGCAAGAATTCCTCCAACAATCTGAAAAACAACATGAAAACACCAGATCCCAGCGATCTTACGACAGAAGGACTCGAACGCACTATTCCGGAAGAAGTGGAAAACAGTGTCATTATGAAAGCAATAGAGTCTCTTAATCAGGGTATGAATAACTCACTTAAAGAAATAGAAGAGAAATATAACAAAAAATGGAAGAAATGAGTTAAGAAATGGAAGACAAATATAACAAAAAGTTTGAAGAAATGAGTAAATTCGTAAATGATACCCTGGGAAACCAAGAAAAAGCAATCAAACAGGTAATGGCATCAGTGAAAGAATTGAAAACTGAAATGGAGGCAGTGAAGAAAACACAAGCCGAGGGCCGACTAGATATGGAAAATCTAGGTAAACGAACGGAGACTACAGAATCAAGCTTAACCAATAGAATACAAGAGATAGAAGAACGAATCTCAGATTATGAAGACACCATAGAGAAAATAAACGCCCTGACCAAAGAAAACAGCAAATCCAACAAATTCTCATCACAAAACATTCAGGAAATATGGGACATAATAAAAAAAACCAAATCTAAGAATAATAGGAGTAGAAGAAGGAGAAGAATTGCAGATCAAAGGTCCAGAAGATATATTCAACAAAATTATAGAAGAAAACTTTCCCATCCTAAAGAGGGATACTCCTATGAAGGTGCAAGAAGCATACAGAACACCGAATAGACTGGATCAGAAAAAAACGTCCCCTCGCCATATAATAATCAAAACACAAAGCAGTCAGATTAAAGAAAGGATATTAAGAGCTGCAAAGGAAAAAGGTCAAGTAACCTATAAAGGTAAACCTATCAGACTTACACCAGACTTCTCTATAGAAACCATGAAAGCCAGAAGGTCCTGGATAGAGGTACTGCAGAAATTAAGGGACCATGGATGCAAGCCCAGACTACTTTACCCAGCCAAGCTATCGTTCACTATCAATGGAGAAAACAAAATATTCCAGGATAAAAACAAATTTAAACAATATGTAACTACTAATCCAGCCTTACAGAGAATACTAGAAGGAAAATTACATCCCAAGGAATCCAACACTGCCAACACTGACTACAATAATTCAGACATCTAGCGACCCTTCACTAGCACAATTCAAAGAAGGAAAACACATACACTCTATTACCACCAAAAAAAAATGAATGGAGTAAACAATCAATGGTCATTAATATCTCTTAATAACAATGGACTCAATTCACCTATAAAGAGGCACAGACTTAGAGATTGGATACGAAAACAGGATCCAACATTCTGCTGTTTACAAGAAACACACCTCAACCACAAAGACAGACACCTACTCAGAGTAAAGGGTTGGGAAAAGGTCTTCCAAGCAAATGGACCTAAGAAACAAGCGGGTGTGGCCATTCTAATATCTAACAAAATCGACTTCAAACTAAAATCAATCAGAAGAGATGGAGATGGACATTTCATACTCATAACAGGAACAACTCATCAGGAAGAAGTCTCAATCCTGAATATCTATGCCCCTAATGTAAAGGCACCCACATATGTAAAAGAAACTCTTCTAGAACTCAAGGCAGTCATCAAACCACACACGCTAATAGTAGGAGACTTCAACACTCCTCTCTCACCAATGGACAGGTCAATCAGACAGAAACCAAACAGAGAATTAAGAGATTTATTGGAGGTATTGAATCAAATGGACTTAACAGACATCTATAGAACACTCCACCCAAATAGGAAAGAATATACCTTCTTCTCTGCAGTTCATGGAACCTTCTCGAAGATTGACCACATACTCGGCAACAAAGCAAACTCCCACAGATACAAAAAAATATTAGTAACCACCTGTGTCTTGTCAGATCACCATGGATTAAAATTAGAATTCAACAACAATGCTACCCCCAGGAAGTCAACAAACTCATGGAAGTTGAACAGTCAACTATTAAATCACCCCTGGGTCAGGGACGAAATTAAGAAAGAAATTAAAGTCTTCCTTGAATTTAATGAAAACAAAGACACAACATACTCAAACCTATGGGACACTATGAAAGCAGTGCTAAGAGGAAAGTTCATAGCAATAGGTGCCCAAATAAAGAAAACGGAGAAAGCACACATTGGAGACTGAACAGCACACTTGAAAGCTCTAGAAAAAAAAGAAGCTGATTCACCCAGGAGGAGTAGAAGACTGGAAATAATCAAACTGAGGGCTGAAATCAACAAAATAGAAACAGAGAAAACAATCCAAAGAATAAATGAATCAAAAAGCTGGTTCTTGGAGAAAATCAACAAGATTGACAAACCCCTATCCAAACTAATCAAACGGCAGAGAGAGCACATGCAAATTAATAGGATCAGAAATGAAAAGGGGGATACAACCACAGACTCAGAGGAAATTCAGAGAATCATTAGATCTTACTACGAAAGTTTATATGCCACAAAGTTGGAAAATGTAAAAGAAATGGACATTTTTTTAGATAAGTACCATATACCAAAGTTGAACCAAGAACAGGTGAATAATCTAAATAGACCTGTTAGTCGTGAAGAACTAGAAGCTGTTATCAGAAATCTCCCTACCAAAAAAAGTCCAGGACCAGATGGTTTCAATGCAGAATTCTACCAGAACTTCCAGGAAGAGCTAATTCCTATACTCCTTAATGTATTCCATAATATAGAAACAGAAGAGTCATTGCCAAACTCCTTTTATGAAGCTACAGTTACCTTAATACCAAAACCACACAAAGACACAACCAAGAAAGAGAATTACAGGCCAATCTCACTCATGAACATCGACGCGAAAATTCTCAATAAAATCCTGGCAAACCGAATCCAGGAACACATTGGAAAAATTATTCATTATGATCAAGTAGGCTTCATCCCAGAGATGCAGGGCTGGTTCAACATACGCAAATCTATCAATGTAATCCATCATATAAATAAACTGAAAGAAAAAAATCATATGATCATTTCATTGGATGCTGAAAAAGCATTTGACAAAATTCAACACCCATTTATGATAAAGGTGTTGGAGAGACTGGGGATACAAGGATCATACCTAAATATAATAAAAGCAATATACAGCAAGCCGACAGCTAACATCAAATTGAATGGAGAGAAACTCAAAGCCTTTCCACTAAAATCAGGAACACGACAAGGCTGTCCACTCTCTCCATACCTCTTCAATATAGTGCTTGAAGTTCTAGCAATAGCAATAAGACAACATAAGGAGATCAAGGTGATTCGAATAGGAAAGGATGAAGTTAAACTTTCGTTATTTGCTGACGATATGATAGTGTACATAAGCGACCCCAAAAACTCTACCAAAGAACTCCTACAGCTGATAAACACCTTTAGTAACGTGGCAGGATACAAGATCAACTCCAAAAAATCAGTGGCCCTCCTATACACAAAGGGTAAAGAAGCAGAGAGGGAAATCAGAGAAACATCACCTTTCACGATAGCCACAAATAGCATAAAATATCTTGGGGTTACTCTAACCAAGGAAGTGAAAGACCTATTTGACAAGAACTTTAAGTCTTTGAAGAAAGAAATTGAGGAGGATACCAGAAAATGGAAAGATCTCCCTTGTTCTTGGATTGGGAGGATCAACATAGTAAAAATGACAATTCTACCAAAAGCAATCTATAGATTCAATGCAATCCCCATCAAAATCCCATCAAACTTCTTCACAGACCTTGAGAAAACAATAATCAAGTTTATTTGGAAATACAAAAAACCCAGGATAGCCAAAATAATCTTATACAATAAAGGAACTTCTGGAGGCATTACCATCCCTGACTTCAAACTCTATTACAGAGCTACAGTATTGAAAACAGCTTGGTATTGGCAAAAGAACAGAGAAGTCGACTTATGGAATCGAATAGAAGACCCGGATATTAACCCACAAACCTATGAGCACCTAATTTTTGACAAGGGAGCTAAAGGTATACAATGGAAGAAGGAAAGCATCTTTAACAAATGGTGCTGGCATAACTGGATGTCAACCTGTAGAAGAATGAAAGTAGATCTATACCTATCACCATGCACAAAACTCAGGTCCAAATGGATTAAAGACCTCAACATTAATCCGTCCACTTTGAACCTGATAGAAGAGAAAGTGGGAAGTAGTCTACAAGATATAGTCACAGGAGGCCTCTTCCTAAGTAGGACCCCAGCAGCACAGACAATAAGAGAAACAATGAATAAATGGGATCTACTGAAACTGAGAAGCTTCTGTAAAGCAAAGGACACTGTCAGTAAGACAAAAAGGCTGCCTTCTGACTGGGAGAAGATCTTTACCAACCCCTCATCAGACAAAGGTCTGATCTCCAAAATATACAAAGAACTCAAGAAACTAGGCACTAAATCTCTAAATAACCCAATTAAAAAATGGGGTACTGAACTGAACAGAGAATTCACAACAGATGAACTTCGAATGGCCAGAAGACACTTAAGGTCATGCTCAACCTCCTTAGCGATCAGGGAAATGCAAATCAAAACCACTTTGAGATACCATCTTACACCTGTCAGAATAGCTAAAGTCAAAAACACCAATGATAGCCTATGCTGGAGAGGATGTGGGGTGAGGGGAACACTCATCCATTGTTGGTGGGAATGCAAACTCGTGCAGCCACTGTGGAAATCAGTGTGGCTGTTTCTCAGGAAACTGGGAGTCAACCTCCCTCAGGACCCAGCAATTCCACTCTTGGGAATTTACCCTAGAGATTCCCTAGCATACTACAAAAGCATTTGTTCAACTATGTTCATAGCAGCACTATTTGTAATAGCCAGAACCTGGAAACAGCCGAGGTGCCCCTCAATAGAAGAATGGTTAAAGAAGGTGTGGAACATATACACATTAGAGTTTTACTCAGCGGTAAAAAATAATGACATCTTGAATTTTGCATGCAAATGGATGGACATAGAAAACGCTTTACTGAGTGAGGTAAGCCAGACCCAAAAAGAGGAACACGGTATGTATTCACTCATAAGTGGATTCTAACCATAATTTAAAGGTCTTTGAGCCTATTTTTCGTGATCCTAGAGAAGCTAAATAAGAAGACGATCCTGATGAAGATTATTTAGCTATCCGCCAGGAGGTAGGAAATAGTCAAGAATCCCAGGTAACCTTGGGTGCATGGGGGGGGTGGGAGGGTTGTTGGAAGGGGAGAGGGTTAGAGAGAAGGGAGTAGGGGAGGAATGGAGAAAGCTCGGTTGACCGGGATGGAGGGAAGGGAGGAAGGATGAATAAGGGATCAGGGAAGAATATATTTCAACTAAGGGAGTCATTTTAGGGTTTATAGGAAACTTGATTATATATGGGATCCCAGGTCCAAGGAGACATCCCCAGATTGTTCTCTGGACAGAGGAGAGGGTGGCTGAACCGGCCTTGGCCCATAACCATACTGATGAATATTTTGCTTATCACCATAGATCCTTCATCTGGCGATGGATGGCGATACAGACGGAGATTCACATTGGAGCACCGGCCTGAGCCCCCCAGGATCCAAATGAGGAGCAGAAGGAGGAAGAAAATGACGAAGGACTGCGAGGGATGCTATCACCCACTGATACAAGGGGTCGGATCTAATGAGAGTTTACCAAGGGCAGTTGGACTGCGACTGAACGAGCACGTGATCCAACCAGATTCTCTGAATGTGGCCGGATTCTCTGAATGTGGCTGGCCCGGAGTCTTTCTGAGAAGCCATGGACAATGACACTGGGACTAGTTTCCTCTGCATATACTGGATTTTTGGGATCCAGTCGGTTTGGATACTCACCTTCCTGGACCTGGAGGGAGGGGGGACGAACTTGAACTTCCCACAGGGCTGGAAACCCTGACTGCCCTTAGGGGCAAAGATGGAGGAGGAGCGGGAGGGGGGGAGTGGGAGGGTGTTGGGAAGAGGGGCGTAAATGGAAACTTTTATAATTTAATAAAATTACTGTCAAAAAAAAAAGAATTCTCAGCTCCTTCTCCAGCACCATGTCTGACTACATGATGCCATGTTCCACCATGATGATAATGGACCTCTGAAACTGTAAGCCAATTAAATGTTTTTCTTTACAAAAGTTTCCATGGTTGTGATGTCTCTTCATATAGAGACCCTAACAAAGACACTATTCCAGTAGCTACTAATTGTGAATAAATTCTTACTTAGTTATGACATTTTGTGCCACTTACCCTATTCAAGGCAATACTGTGTCTGGCTTGAATTTATGGAGATGGGTGTTGTGCATGCTGCCATAGCCTCTGTGCTTCTGGCATGCTGGGTCTGGAAAATGTTCTTTCCTTGAAAAACCTTCTGAAAATCTATTAAAAAAACAGTTTTTTAAGCTTCATAATTCTGTTACTGAGAAGGTTTTTAGGATCACTCAATTCCAAGAATTGTTTGAATGTGCCTTAGAGATCTTATTGTTGCATCTTTGTTTTTTTAGATGTATTTATTTTTATTTTATCTATATGAGTGTTTTATCTTCCATAATTCTGTGAATGCAGTTCTCATATGGGCCAGAAGAGGACATTGGATACTCTAGAACTAGAGATACAGAAGGTTTTTAGTTCCCCACCACCACCACTATGGGTGCTGGGAATCAAATGTGAGTCCTCTGGAAGACAACAATGGCTCTCCTGACCACTGAGCCATTTCTCTAGCCCCTTTTTGGTGGGGGACAATTCTGTATTCTGTCAATTACATTTTAAATAAATGCTTATTGGCCAGTAGCCAGGCAGAAAGTATAGGCGAAACAACCAGATAGGAAGTAGAGGCGGGGCAATGAGAACAGGAGTATTCTGGGAAGAAGGAAGCATCCTTCACAGTCCTGTCCAGAAACCAAAGAAGCAGGATGTTACCTGCTCCACTGAAAAAGGTACTGAGTCATGTGGCTAACATATACTAGAATAATGGGTTAATATCAGTTACAAGTTAATAAGAAATCTGAGCTAATGGGCCAATCAGTTTATAACTTATGTAGACCTCTGTGTGATTTTCTTTGGGACTTGCTGGCTCTGGAAACTGAGTAGGACAGAAACCCTAACAAGCAGACCCTCATGTTATACCTTTTAGAGATAATAGCAAAACCCATTTTACAGGTATATATCACAGTCTCTGAGTGATTGATATGTTTAAAACAGATGACTATGATGCTATAACAGTGCAACATGGGTCTTAAAAAAATTACCGTTTCTGCCTGAATTTCTAAATTGAGACCAGATCCCTCCCAGGAAAAAGGTCTCAGGACTCTGATAACTTATTTTACAAGTAACCTTTGTTACTATGACCTTTCTTATAAGAAAGGAATGAGTCAAGCCATGGTGGAGCACACCTTTAATGCCAGCACTTGGGAGGCAGAGGCAGGCAGATCTCAGTGAGTTCAAAGCCAGCCTAGTCTACAGAGTTTTTTTTCAGGACAAGCTCCAAAACTGCAGAGAAACCCTGTCTTGAAAAATTGAAAAAAAATAAGAAAGGAAGAAAGAAAGAAAAAAAGAAAGAAAGAAAGAACAAAAAAAGAAAGGAGAGAAAATAAAAACCTTTTCTCTCCCTAATTTTGACCCAGACTAACTGTTTTCTCTAACGAGTGTTAGAGAAGTCCAGTGTTTAGGTAAATTGATGGACATGAGCCTGAGATTCTGGATATGGGTGCAGGAGACTTAGGAGAAAGGGCCTGAACTATCCTTATGGTTGAAATATTGAAAATTCCAGGCAGCTGTGATGGACACAGCACATGTCATTATAAGAGAAGCCATACCTGTTTATGAATGTACCTCAGTGGTAAAGGAAAGAACTTTGATACTCATTTGAAACATCCACCATGAATATTTTTTTGAGTTTCAAATTTATTTGGAAAATTCCTGATAAACTCTTGCCAATTTGGGGTTTTTGTTGCTGTTGTTTGTGTTTTTCACTCCATCTTCTGAAGAAGTTTGAGAGAGAGGTGGGCAGGATGTACCAACACCATTGCCACCCACTAGACTCTGTTCCCAAAAGACAGACTCAGCCACACACCCCTACTTACCCCATCATCCCGCCCTTGGTCAACATTCCCCGCAACATCGATAGCCCCTGTAGGCTCAAACACCACCTAAACCAATTGGAAGAACAGATGTGTAAACACTAGTGTAAAAATACATTCAAAAATATAAAGGGCAGTATGGCACAACTGTAATCCAGTGGTCATGAACAACAAGCGATACCTAAGCATCCCAAATCACATAAAGCAAAAGAAAATGAGCTTAAAAACAACTTTAAGAATATGATATAGGCCTTTAAAGATGAAATGAAAAGTTCCCTTAAGGAAATTTTTAAAAAGACAAACAAAAAATAGAAAAAATCAATAAGTCCCTTAAAGAAAACCAAGAATGCCAAGAGAAAAGAAAAACAGGTGAAAGAAACAGTTCAAGACCTGAAAATTGAAAGAGATGCAATAAAGAAAGCACAAACCAAAGGAATTCAGCAAATGGAAAATCTGGGTAAACAAACAGAAACTTCAGGTGCAAGCATTTCCAGCAGAATATAAGATATAGAAGAGAGACTCTTGGGTGTTGAAGATACAATAAAGGAAATAGATTCATCAGTCAAAGAAAATGTTATATCTAAAACATAGTTAACATAAAGCATCCAGGAAATCCATGACACCCTAAAAAGACCAAACCTAAGAATAGTAAGACTAGAAGAAGAAAAAGAATTCCAGCTCAAAGGCACAGAGAATATAGTCAACAAAATCATAGAAGAAAATTTTCCCAACCTAAAGAAGGACATGCCTCTAAAAATATAAGAAGGTTACAAAACACCAAATGGACTGGACAAGAGAAACAAAAGACCCCTTGCCATATAATAAATAAACCACTAAATATATGGAATAAAGAAAGAATATTAAGAGGTGTAAAGGAAAAAGACTAAAGTAGCATAGTAAAGGAGACCCATCAGAATAACACCTGACTTCTCAATAGAAACAATAGAATTCAGAAGGTCCTGGACAGGTATTATGCAGAAACTAAGAGGCCACAGAGAAAGTTCCAGACTACTATGCCCAACAAAACTTTCAATTGCTGTAGATGGGGAAAACAAGATATTTCATGACAAAATCAGACTTAAACAATACCTATCCACAAATCCATACAGAAAGTACTAGAAAAAAAATTCCAACCCAAGGAAGTTAGTCGGACCCAAAGAAACACAGATAAATAATCTCATACCAGCAAAACCCAAAGAAAGGAAATAAACACACACTATGAACAACAACACCAAAACCAAAAATAACAGGAATTAACAATCACTGGCCATTATATCCTTAATACCAATGGACTCAATTCACCTATAGAAAGACATGGGCTAACAGAATGGAGATGAAAAGAGGGTCCATCTGTCTGCTCAGTATAAGAAACACACCCCAACTTCAAAGATAGGAATTACCTCAGAGTAAATGGTTAGGGAAAGATATTCCAATCAAATGGACCTAAGAAACAAGCTGGTATAGCCATCCTAATATGTGACAAAATAGACTTCAAACTAAAAATCAATAAAAAGAAATGGAGAAGGACATTTCATATTTATCACAGGAAAATTTCAGCAAGATAAAGTCTCATTTCTGAACATCTAGGTCCCAAATACAAGGGTACCCACATTTGTAAAAGAAACATTAAGAAAGCTTAAATCACACATCAAACCCCACACACTAATAGTTAGAGACTTCAACACCCCACTCCCACTACTGAACAGGTATAGGTATGCCAGACAGAAAATTAACAGAGAATTAAGGGAACTGACAGATGTTATGACTCAAATGGACTTAACAGATATCTACAGAACATTTTACCCCAAAACAAAAGAATACACCTTCCTCTCAGCACCTCATGGAACATTATCTAAAATTGACCACATACTCAATCACAAAGTGAATCTCAACAGGTACAAAAAAATGGAATATACTCTGTATCTGATAGGTTAAAGTTAGAATTCAACAGCACAAACTAAGAAAGACTACAAACTCATGAAAACTAAACAACTCTCAACTAAATTACCACTGAGTTAAGAAAGAAATAAAGAAAGAATTAAAGACATCCTAGAATTTAATTAATATAAATGTCTGACATACCTAAACTTATGGGGCACTATTAAAGCAGTGCTAAGAGGAAAGTTCATAGCACTAAGTGCCTACATAACAAATATGAAAAAAATCTCACACTAGCAACTTAACAACACAACCAAAAGCTCTAGAACAAAAAGAAGCAAATTCACCCAGGATGAGTAGATGACAGATAATAAACTGAGGACTGAAATGAATAAAACAGAAAAAAAGAGAGAAAAAATCAATGAAACAAAGAGTTGGTTCTTTTAGAAAACCAAACCTTTATCCAAACTAACCAAAGGCAGCAGAATATCTGAATTAACAAAACCAGAAATGAAAAGGGAGCTATAACAACAGACACTGAAGAAATCCTGAGAATCATTAGTTCATACTTCAAAAACCTGTACGCATACTTCAAAAACCTGTATGCAAAAACTGGAAAATCTAATAGAGAGATATTTTTTTCTGGGTAGGTACCATATGTGAAAATGAAATCAAGACCAAATAAATATTTTAAATATGCCTATAACCCCCAAGGAAGTAGAAACGGTCTTTAAGGGGTTGGAGAGATGGCTCAGAGGTTAACAGCATTGCCTGCTCTTACAAAGATCCTGAATTCAATTCCCAGCAAGCACATGGTGGCTCACAATCATCTGTAATGAGGTCCAGTGCCCTCTTTTGGCCTTCAGGCATATACATAGACAGAATATTATATACAAAATAAATGAATAATTTTTTTAAAAAAGAAATGGTCTTTAAAATTTCCTAATTAAAAAAAAAACTCAGGGTCAGACTGTTTCAGTGAAGAATTCTACCAGAATTTCTCAGAAAAGTTAATACCAAATACTTCTCAATTGTTCTACACAATAGAAACAGAACATTGATAAATTTTTTTATGAGGTGACAGTTACACTGATACTCAGATCACACAAAGATCTAAAAAAGAAAGAGAATTACAGACCTATTTCCCTCATGAGCATTATTGCAAAAATACACAATAAAATATTGGCAAATGTTAGTGTCCACAAAAAGTTCCATGAAAGCCCACCAGTCATATATGCAATCAGCAAGGGCATTTTTAGTATGACCAACATAATTAGTTCTAACCATTTGGCAATGTGGTAAATGGCAATGGCCAGAGGGGCTCACATGCCCCATTTTTAAGCAAGGTTAGGAGAATTCCAGGGAAGAGAGTTTAGTCTGGCTTCTGATTGGTGGGTATCTCTAGTGGCTAGGGATTTTCTAGCAGCAGGGTAGGGAAACGCTATCTTTACCTAGCAAGAGGATATGGTTGTCTGTTGAGCTAACAGAAGGCTGTGGGGTGCCTGCTGGTTGCTTGCACCTGAGTTGTGGTTTTGACAAAAACTGCCTGCTCAGCTTTAGCCAGTTTCAATGAACAAAACTAATGCCTGGTCTCTGGGAAGACTACTAGCCTAGATCTATTCTAAGATAATATCTTTCCTTTCCATTAAAATTCTGGTGGGGGAAATTCTGGAAGGCAATATGACTAGAAAGCAATTAAGATTTGAATCCACTAATCCATATGTGCTTCCTGTAATTTCTCTTCAAGCACAGATAATTCTGTCTCTGTGTCGAATCCCTGGAACTATTTAAGTCTTTGTCATCATCTAAGGTTTTTTTTAAATGAGTTATTAGACCAAGATTTACCCCAACAGCAGATCATAGACTGGAAATGTCTCTGAGTCCAGAATTGGTCTCTCCTAATTTGCACCTTTTGCATTCTAATTTTCTATAAACCTATTTTATAACCTAGGTGATTGACAGAATCTACTCTTTGTATTTTTTTCAGGAGCAAATTGTAATCCCCATTTAGGAAAAACTTTCTTTACATTTTCAAACATTCTTTCTAAAGTTTTTATGTTTGAATCGGATAGCAAAATGTGATCAATGTAATGGTAAATTATAGATTTGGGAAATTGTTTATGAATTATTTTTTATGACTGACTTACCAAGTATTGGCACAGGGTGGGGATATTGAGCATTCCCTATAGGTGGATGGTACATTGATATTTCCTAGTAGGTTGAGAATTATTATAAGCAGGCATGATACTATGAAGGCAAATATTCTCTGTCCTTTTCTAGTAAAAGTATAGTGAAAATATCTTTTAAATCAATAACTTTAAAAGGCCATAATATAGGTAATAGGGAAGGCAAAGGAATTTCAAATTTTAGAGGGCCCATAAGTTGACTTACCTTGTTGACAGCTCTTAGATCTGTCCTCATTCTTCATTTTCCAGGTTTTTTTAACATCAAATCTAAAAGAATTAGAAGCATTGGTTGATTCTTCAATAGGGTGAGCAAATAGCTGTTCCTGTACCAGCTATTTCTCTTCTGTTAAAGGTCATTGTTTAACCCATATTGGTTTCTCAGTGAACAACGTTAAATGTAGGGCCATTGGTACCTCTAAAAGTTTGCTAATTGCTTTGTTTACTTGTACAGTCTGAATGGCTGGTGACCTTTGTTTATAGTACCTTATAATAGGTTTCTGGGACAACAGGAAGATTAACCTGGGTATTCATTGCTACAGCAGGTCACAACCCAATAAATTCACTGCAATAAAAGCCACATGTGGCTTCAGTCTTTCTCCACGTCCTTCTAATCCTATGCACTCAACCCATATCATACTTTGTTTCACTTGAGATAAGTTACCAATTCCTAAGAATTGAACATCTGCCACTTGAAGAGGCCAATTCAGATGGCAAGATTCTGGAGTAATGATAGTCACATCAGCACCTCTGTCCAGTAATCCTTCGATTACAATATTATATATGTGCGCTCTTAGCTTTGGTCTTTTATCATTTATAGAAGTCTTCCAAAACATACTTTTCCTATTTTCTACTGGAATTTGTGATTCATCCTCCATGTTTATTTCATCATCCAGAACAGTATAGTTTTTTACAGCAGGCAATGGATTTTTAAAATTTTCCTGTTGAGACATGTTCTCCACAGTGACTGAGAATGACTGGACCACGTTTAACGTAGGGTCCCATGAGAGGCTCCCCAAAGAGTTCCCAAATGGTATCAGGTTGCCTTGTTTGTCTTTTGTTGATCTACATTCATTGCCCCAAATCTGGCTTTTGCCACATCTTCTACATAACCCAGAAGATTGATATATTCTATTTTTGTCATTCCCAAAGAAGAAGACATTTTCTCTAGGGATTCCTTGTTCTCATTTCATTATCAGATGTCCTATTATACCACAATTAAAATCTTTGACATTTTCATGTCTCATCATACTTTTGGAAATTGGTCTCTTACCCAAGCCACAGTATTATTGTAAAATGTCTCAACTTTCTTTGGAAGTAGGATCCATTCATCCATTGGTGCTCATCTAACCTTTAAAGGTCCAAGTATCTTTTTGCATTCTAAGTTGGCATTTTCAAAAGCCATTGATTCAATAAATATTCATCTAGCTTCTGGGTCTGTTACTGATATTTGTATAGCCTTAGTTAATCTTTGTAAAAAGTCACTAAAGAATTTTCTTTTGACTTGTTTAATGCTAGTATAGGATTCAATCTTTTACCTAGTTTTTGAATCCTGTCCCAATCATTTAAGGCTGTTGTATGGCATATGAACAAGATGTATTCATCATAAAGAACTTGATCCTGTCGATCAGCATGAGTGCCCTTGCCAAGAATTTGATCTTGGAAAGCCTAAAATCCTTTTGCTCTTCCTTCTTGTTCCAAAATTTTTGCATCTTCTTATGAGTATCATTTCCACAGTATTGTGGCCTATCTTCCAGGACTACTGAAACTAATTGAAGCCACTCATGTGGCATAGTCTTATTGTTTAAAGCCCACATTGTCACCATCTCCCTAACAAATGGTAAAAGAAAGCCATAAGATACTACTGCTTACTTAATCTCCTTTAGATTGTTCATAGCTATAGTTTGACTTTTACATTCTCTGAATTCTTTTGGGTATTTAGTACCAGATGGGTTTATCAGAGGAGATTACAGGGTAGGTAGCTAGAAACCTTGGTAAGTCATCTCTGACTCTGATACATACTGGAATGGTTAAATCCTGTCCTTGTACCTCCACCCCTTGCTTATCTATTCTTATAATTTCCTCAATCATTTCCAATCTTTTTACCACTGTCTTTTGTATAGCCTAAATCTTTTGACCTGTAAATATTTCTAATGATTTCATCTACTCACATAACCTTTGATCATCATTCTGCATATAATTTCAAGGTATTAAACTTTTCCATTAATAATAACTTCTCATCCTTGGATATTATTTGGATGGTGTGTAGAATGCTTTCCTGGAGCAATATTCTATCTGCTAACTTATCATAAATTTTTAGCAGATTTTGGCTGTCAATTTCAACAGTATGAATTCTTTCAGATTATTTTTCAGTACCCTTTGACATGGATTGAATTTTGTCTGTCAAGTTAATATGGTGCCTGGGAGGCAGAGACATATTGACCTCTGTGACTTCAAGGGGTAGAGGTAGATTGATCTCTGTGACCTCAAGGTGTGGTAGTACACGCCTATAATCCCAATGCCTGGGAGGCAGAGACAGATCTCTGTGAGTTCAAGGTGTGGTAGCACATGTCATTAATCCCAGCACTGGGGAGGTAGAGACAGGCAGATTTCTGTGAGGTCAAGGACAGCCTTGTCTACAGTGTTATTCCAGGACAAAGATATATACAGAGAGCCTGTCTCAAAAAGCCAAAAGTTAAAAGTAAAAACAAAAGAAATAGAGGTTGAAATAAAGCTGCATAAAGATGGAAAATAAACAGAGAATCTTGATACTATATGCTATTATTCTCTCTTTGAATTGTTTAAATGCTGAGGAAGGAGCAACAGTTGCTAAAAAATATTTGCTTATAAATGCTACAGAATTAATCCAAGATAGGCATTTTGAAAATATCTTGGCTTCAAAATTGAAGTCAAAAGGTATGCTACTTTGGAGAAGAGATTTTGCTTTTGTTTCCACAGAAAATGAGAGGCTGTGGATTTATTCAGAGTTAAGAAAATGATCTTTGACCAAGGGAGGCCACCTGAGAAATCTCTGACAGGAACAGATAGCCCAGATGACAGAGTTCTACATCCAGAACAGATTCAAAACTGCTGCCTGAGATGATCAAGACTCACAGGATACTCCAGTCAGGACTTGATTATAACTCTAAATTTTCTTTAGGTCCCCATAAGATTATCAGCGACCCCAACCAGCAGGAAGTAGCCTGAAATACTATGCCCACATTCCCAACAAATGGACTATGGGTATTTTTCTTTGTTTAAAAAAAAAGAGGGAAATGGTGTGGAAGAATTATCTGTATTCTGTCAATCATGTATTTTAATAAAATGCTGATTAGCCAGGCAGGAAGTATAGGCAGAAAAACCAGACAGGAAGTAGAGGTGATGCATTGAGAACAGGAGAATTCTGGGAAGCAGAAGCTTCCTCAGTCATTCCTGTGCAGACCACCGAAGAGGCAGCATGTGAAGCTGACAGCTGGAAAAGGTACCAAGCCACATGGCTAACATAGATCAGAATAATGGGTTAATATAAGTTACAAAGGCTAATAAGAAGCCTGACCTAATGTGCCAATCAGCTTTATAACTTGTAGAGATCTCTGTGTGATTGATTTTCTTTGGGCTTGCCAGCTGTGGGGTACTGGGCGGGACAGAAACCCCAACAAGCCGACCTTCATGTTACATTAATATTATCCTTTTTAATAATATCAATTTTTTCAACTAATTTTTGAATTTTGATGATATAAATCTTGTCCTCTAGCTGTTCATTATTACTCTGTAAAGACTGTATCATTTCTAAAAGTGCCTCATTCTTGGCTCTCTTAGCAAACCATTTTTTGTAAGGTTATAATATAAAAAATGTTAAGTCCCGAGTGCTGGCTCCACTCTGCTAAGCTCTCCTGCCTGCCATCCCAGCTTCCACCCAGCTTCCACCCTGCAAAGGGCCATCAGAAGGGTGAGTTTGCTACTGGCCTGTGGCGGCAGGAGCCTGGCGAGAAGGAGCTCAGACTTTCCCCAACCCCATAGACTCCCAGGTCATTCTGCAGTGCTGGCTCCACACTGCTAAGCTCTCCTGCCTGTCATTCCAGCTTCCATCCAGGTACAAATTCCTATATTTCTCCCCTCCCCCTGGGGCCATAAAATTTCCCCAGCCCAGCTGCCTTGCTTGCTGGGCCTGGGTTGTAGGTGCATCCCGGAAGGAGGGAGTGACTGTGCTTCAATAGCTTGCCTGAGGAAAGGTGGGCATTCTGTCAGTGAAGTCCCTGCCCAACAAGGGAACCTGACCTGGTACCAGAAGATCCAATAGAGAGCATTTGAAGGAAGAGATGGGCAGACGCCAAGGCAAGACCTCGTACAACAAAATGAAAAGCAGCATGAAAACAACAGATCCCAACGACCCTACAATAGAAGGACTTGAACAACTTAATCCAGAAGAAGTGGAAAAAAGTGCCATTATGAAAGCAATAGAGTACCTTAAACAGGATATGAATAACTCCCTTAAAAAATTGGATGAGAAGTATAACAAAAAGTTTGAAGAAATAAGTAAATCCGTGAATGATACCCTGAGAAACCAAGAAAAAACAATCAATCAAACAGGAAAAAGAAACAGTTCAAGAATTGAAAACTGAAATGAAGGCAATGAAGAAAACACAAACCGAGAACCAGCTGGATGTGGAAAACCTAGGTAAATGAACAGAGACTACAGAATCAAGCATAACCAATAGAATACAAGAGATAGAAGAACGAATTTCAGATTCTGAAGATACCACAGAGAAAATAAACGCTCTGGTCAAAGAAAATGGAAAATCCAACAAATTCTCTTCAGAAAACATTCAGGAAATCTGGGACACAATAAAAAAACCAAATCTAAGAAAAATAGGGATTGAAGAAGGAGAAAAACTGCAGATCAAAGGCCCAGAAAATATATTCAACAAAATTGTAGAAGAAAACTTTCCCAATCTAAAGAACGATATTCCTATGAAGGTTCAAGAAGCATACAGAACACCGAATAGACTGGATCAAAAAAAAAATCCTCTTGTCATATAATAATCAAAACACAAAACATACAGATTAAAGAAAGAATATTAAAAGCTGCAAAGGAAAAAGGTCAAGAAACTTATAAAGGTAAGCCTATCAGGCTTACACCGGACTTCTCTATGGAAACCATGAAAGCCAGAAGATCATGTACTGCAGAAACTAAGAGACCATGGATGCAAACCTAGACTACTATACCCAACCAAGCTATCGATCACTATCAACGAAGAAAACAAAATATTCCAGGATAAAAATAAATTTAAACAATTCGTAGCCACAAATCCAGCCTTACAGAAAGTAATAGAAGGAAAATTGCAACCCAAGGAATCCAACAATACCATCACTGCCTACAATAACCCAGACATCTAGCGACCCTTCACAACCACAACTCAAAGAAGAGAAACACACAAAAAAATAATTACCGGAATCAACAACCACTGATAAACACCTTTAGTAATGTGGCAGGATACAAGATCAACTCCAAAAAATCAGTGGCCCTCATGTACACAAAGGATAAAGAAGCAGAGAGGGAAATCAGGGAAACTTCACCTTTCACGATAGCCACAAATAGCATAAAATATCTTGGGATAACTCTGACCAAGGAAGTGAAAGACCTATTTGACAAGAACTTTAAGTCATTGAAGAAAGAAATTGAGGAGGATACCAGAAAATGGAAAGATCTTCCTTGCTCTTGGATTGGGAGGATCAACATAGTAAAAATGGCAATTCTACCAAAAGCAATCTATAGATTCAATGCAATCCCCATCAAAATCCCATCAAACTTCTTCACAGACCTTGAGAGAATAATAATTAATTTTATATGGAAAAACAAAAAACCCAGGATAGCCAAAACAATCTTATATAATAACGGAACGTCTGGAGGTATAACCATCCCTGACTTCAAACTCTATTACACAGCTACAGTATTGAAAACAGCTTGGTACTGGCATAAGAACAGAGAAGTTGACCTATAGAATCGATTGAAGACCCAGATATTAACCCACAAACCTACGAACATTTGGTTTTCGAAAGGGGGCTAAAGGTATGCAATGGAAGAAGGAAAGCATCTTTAACTAATGGTACTGTCACAACTGGATGTCAACCTGTAGAAGAATGAAAGTAGATCCAAATCTATCACCATGCACAAAACTCAAGTCCAAATGGTTTAAAAACCTCAACATTAATCTGACCACTTTGAACGAGATAGAAGAGAAAGTGGGAAGTAGTCTACAAGACATAGTCACAGGAGACCACTTCCTAGGTAGAACCCCAGTAGCACAGATAATAAGAGAAACAATGAATAAATGGGACCTCCTGAAACTGAGAAGCTTCTGTAAAGCAAAGGACACCATCAGTAAGACAAAAAGGCTACCTTCCGACTGGGAGAAGATCTTCACCATTCCCTCATCAGATAAAGGCCTGATCTCCAAAATATACAAAGAACTCAAGAAACTAGACACCAATACTCTAATTAACCCAATTAAAAAATGGGGTGCTGATCTGAACAGAGAATTCTCAACAGATGAACTTCGAATGGCCAAAAGACACTTAAGGTCATGTTCAACATCCTTAGCGATCAAGGAAATGCAAATCAAAACAACTATGAGATACCATTTTACACCGGTCAGATTAGCTAAAGTCAAAAACACCAATGATAGCCTATGCTGGAGAGGATGTGGAGAGAGGGGAACACTCATCCATTGTTGGTGGGAATGCAAACTTGTGCAGCCACTGTGGAAATCAGTGTGGCGGTTTCTCAGGAAACTGGGAGTCAACCTCCCTCATGACCCAGCAATTCCACTCTTGGGAATATACCCAAGAGATGCCCTATCATACCACAAAAGCATTTGTTCAACTATGTTCATAGCAACACTATTTGTAACAGCCAGAATCTGGAAACAACCTAGGTTCCCCTCAATAGAAGAATGGTTAAAGAAGGTGTGGATCATATACACATTAGCGTTTTACTCAGCGGTAAAAAACAATGACATCTTGAATTTTGCATGCAAATGGATGGAAATAGAAAACGCTTTACTGAGTGAGGTAAGACAGACCCAAAAAGAGGAATATGGTATGTATTCACTCATAAGTGGAATCTAGCCATAATTAAAGGTCTTTTGAGCCTATTATTCGTGATCCTAGAGAAGCTAAATAAGAAGGTGCACCTGATGAAAATCATGTAGTTATCCCCCTGGAGATTGGAAATAGACAAGAGTGCCAGGTAACCTCGGGTGCATGGGGGGTGGGTGGGCGGGTGGTTGGAAGGGGAGAGGGTTATAGAGAAGGGAGTAGGGGAGTAATGGGGAAATCTCGGGGAACTGGGATGGGGTGGAGGGAGGAAGGATGGATATGGGATCAGGGAAGAATATATCTCAACTAAGGGAATCATTTTAGAATTTTCAAGAGACTTGATTATAAATGGGATCCCAGGTCCAATGAGAGATCCCCAGATTGTTCTCTGGACAGAGGAGAGGGTGCCTGAACTGGCCTTGGTCCATAACCATACTGACGAATATTTTGCTTATCACCATAGATCCTTCATCTGGCAATGGATTGAGATAGAGACAGAGAACCACATTGGAACACTGGACTTAACTCCCTAGGTCCAAACGAGAAGCAGAAGGAAAGAGAACGTGAGGAAAGAAGGCAAGACCAGAGGGAACCTTCATCCAGCGATGGATGGCGATACAGACGGAGACCCACATTGGAGCACCGGACTGAGCCCCCCAAGATCCAAATGAGGAGCAACGGAGGAAGAACATGAAAAAGGAAATCAGGACCGTGAGGGGTGCGATCACCCACTGATACAAAGGGACTGATCTAATGAGAGTTCACCAAGGCCAGTTGGACTGGGACTGAACAAGCATGTGATCCAACCAGATTCTCTGAATGCGGCCCGGATTCTCTGAATGTGGCTGGCCCGGAGTCTTTCTGAAAAGCCATTGATAATGACACTGGGACTTGTCTCCTCTGCATATACTGGATTTTGCGGATCCAGTCTGTTTGGATACTCATCTTCCTGGACCTGGAGGGAGGGGGGAGGAACTTGAACTTCTTACAGGGCAGGAAACCCTGACTGCTCTTAGGGATGGAGAGGGAGGAGGAGAGGGAGTGGGGGGAGTGGGAGGGTGTTGGGAGGAGGGGCGGAAATGGAAACTTTTATAATTTAATAAACTTTGAGAAAAAAAAAGAAAACTCAAAAAAAGTTAAGTCCTAAAATCAAATAAATGGATGCATCAAAAAATATTTTTCTTTGTTTAAATCTGATCAAGAACTCTGAATTCATGTAGTTTGAAAGAGAAATGTCCTCTATAGACTTCTGCATTTAAATACTTGTGGTGCTGTTTGGGAGGTGTAGATTATGGAGTCTAAGGAGCAAACTCATTGGAAAAGTCCCTTGTTGAATACAAGGTTTGAAGGTTTATGACCTCATTCTACTTCATGCTTTCTTTTGATTTTTGTTTATGTTTAAATGCCATAAGGCATTATCGTGCTCCAGCCATCACTCCGTTCCTTCCCTACAACAGTGGACTCTTTCCCTCTGCAATCAGGAGCTGAAACAAACACTATATTTTCTGTTTTGGTTCATGGTATTTTGTCAAGAAACAGAAAGAAACCATCTTCAACAAATAATGCTTGCATAAGGATAGTGGCATGTTAAAGAATGCCAATAGATTCATAACCATTGCCCTGCACAAAACTTAAATCCAAGTGTATCAAAGACTTCAACATAAATCCACTTGCACTGAACCTGATAGAAGAGAAAGTGCGAAATAGTCTTGAATGCATTGACACAGAAGACTACTTCCTGAATCTAACACCAATAGCACAGACATTGAGATTGACCATTAATAAATGAAATCTCCTGAAATTGAAAAAGTTTTGTAAGGCCAGGGACATTGTTAATAAAAAAAATGGCATCCTAGAAAATGGGAAAAGATCTTCACCAACCCCACATCTGATGGAGGGCTGATCTCCAAAATAAGATTAAAAACTCGAGGAACTAGACATCAAATTACCAAATAATTCAAATTTAAAAAATACCAAATAAAAATGGTATACAGATCTGAAAGAAGTATTTTCAGTAAAAAATCTTAAATGAAAAAATAAAATAAAAAAAGAAAAATCTCAAATGGTAAAAAATACTCTTAAGGAACTGTTCAACATCCTTAATCATCAGAGAAATGCAAATCAAATGACTCCGCGATACCATCTTATACCTGTCAGAATAATTAAGATCAGAAACACTGATGACAGCTTATGTTGGAGATGATGTGGAGTAAGAGGTACACTCCTCTACTGCTAATGTGAGTGCAAACTGGTACAGCCACTTTGAAAAACAATATGGTGATTTCTCAGAAAAACGGAAATCAGTCTACCCCAAGACCTAGCTCTATCAATCTTGGCATATTCCCAAAGGATGCTCAATCATACCACAAGAACACTTGCTCAATTATGTTCATAGCAGCATTATTTGTAATAGCCAGAACCTGGAAAATAACCTAGATGCCCTTCAACTGATGAATGAATAAAGAAAATGTGGTACATTTGCACATGAAGTATTATTAATCAACTACAAAAACTACGACCTCATGAAATTTGCAGACAAATAGATGGAAATATAAAAAAAAACTTTCTGAGTGAGGTAACCCAGACCCAGAAAGACAAACATGGTTTGTACTCACTCATAAGTGGATATTAGGAGTGAAGTATAGAAACTCTACCTGCAATCCACAGCCCCAGAGAAACTATATAACAAAGAGGTCCCAAAGAGGGATACATGGATTTCTCTGGAAAGGGGAAATAGAAGAGATATACCCAGTAAACCAAGTGGAGGAGAGGATGGAGAGATGGTAATTTCAGGGAGCAGGATGGGTGGGTTGTTATGGGAGGTGGGCTGGAGGCAGGACAGAGGGAGAGAGTTATGAAAGAGATGTCTTGATGTGGGGGCTTCATGTGGGTTTTAGGGAGAAACCTGGTGCCAGGAAACCTCCCAGAAATCCACTAGGATGACTCCAGATAAAACTTCTAGCAATAGTGGAGAGGATGCCTGAACTTGCTATTTACTCTAAGCAGATTGGTGATTACCATAATTGTCATCAGAGAGCCTTTATCCAGTAAGTGATGGAAGTAGATGCTGAGATCCATATCCAAGCACTGGGCCAAGCTCCAGGAGTCCTGCTGAAGAAAGAGAGGAGGATTATATAAGCCAGTGGGGTCACAATGGGGGAACCCACAGAGACAGCTGACCTGATTTCCTGGGAGCACATGGACTCTGGACCAACGGTTAGGAATCCCGCATTGTACCACCTTGGCCCTTGCATGTGTGTGATAGTTGTGTAGATTGATCTTCTTTAAGGCTTCTAGTGGTGAGATCAGGCACTTAGCAGGCTTTTTGGAAACTCTTTCCCTGTGCTGCATCATGTTTCCCAGTCTTTATTAGGGGAAGGAGCTGAGTCCTACCTCATCTTGAAGAGCCATGCTTTGTTCAAGCCCAAGGAACGAGCAGGAGGAGTGGATGGGAACAGGGCTCCGTGGGAGTGTGGGGATCTTATCAAAGAAATTTCTTTATGTGATGCATGGTTATTAATACAGAAATTCAAAACTGACTAGACTTTAACAAATAAGTTTTATTGAAGTGTTCAACCACAAATAGGACATCAATATAATTCCTCATCCACATTAAGCTCAGGAACCATCATGAAAAAGGGGAAGAAAGATTGTAATGGCCATGGATCTGGAAGGATTAATGAAAAATGAAGCATTTATGACATGACAGCGCTGCTGTATCTGTGAACTCACAGCACCTGTGGGTGTCTGCCCAAGACCTGCACGCAATCAAGACAATCCCTATTACAGAGAGATGGGGCAAGGCTTCGGAAGACTGCCTTTAGTTGAGGTGTTATTGACCATCAATAGCTTATAATCAAAGGATAGTCAATTTTCCTTGAAGTTGTGGCCCTTGGGAGGTTGACAACACTTTATTGAATGACTTATGAATATATGGGCATCACAAATTGGACAACTGGGATTATTTTTAAAAGGAGAATCAATGTTAGGTTTGATGGGGGGGATGGAGAGAAATTAGGAGGAGTGGAAGTGAACACAATCAAAATACATTATAATCATGTATGAAGATCAAAGAATTAATGAAATATAGTAACAAGAAGTTGACTGTGAAACGCTATAATAAAATCCAATATTTTTAACAACTTTAAAAAGTGGAAGGTTCATCATCATGTTCATTCATCAATTCCCTGACCTCATGGTTCAAGGATCTAGGAGGAAGAGAAAACAATGTCTTCTAGACGCATCAGGACTGACAGCGGTTGTGGCAGAACAGACAGTCCTTGTACAGGCTCAAGCCAGATGGGGACCTAGCAGTAAGAGTGAAGAGTAGACTTGGGTTCCTTCCAGAACCAAAACGCTATCTGCATCTCACATCCACTTGCAAAATAGAACTAGTTTTCTCCAGTGGAGTGCTATTAGGTATATTAAGTACATCTCAGGCAGGCCCCATGCACAGGAATAGTTAGATAAAGCAAAACAGACTCAGTGTTATTTCTGTAAACTTTTTGTCTCAATTTGCTTTGTACATTTTTTTCTTATTGGTAAGAAAGAAAAAGAAAGAACATAAAATTGAAGATTGGGAGATTATGGGAGATATTGGAGAAATATGATCAAAATACATTCCAGGATGAAAATTTAGTTAAAATATTAAAAGCATGCTATATGAATTTTTTCAATAAAAAGAAAAAATGGTCTTCATAAAACAGCAAACAACCCAAAACCCATTCTGCTATGCTTTTTAAAGTCATAGGATTCAGCTCCCATGCATTCCTGTCCTCAATCAACAGGACAGGGAAGGTCATTTTCACTTGCTAGTCACAGGGCTTTTCAGCTACTGAGATGACAGCTCACAACACATTCTAAAATAATCTGTAGATACTGCTTTGAATGTCATTTCTGCTCTATGGTTTGCTTCTCCTCTTCTGGCACACCTAATCATATGTATATCATAACTTTCCTTAGTACCACACAAAACAGAACAAACACTATTTCATTTTTGGTTTCTTCAGTTCAATATTCTTATTTATCTAAAAATTATTTTATGTCACATCAATCATCATAGATTTGTTATCTTGTCAACTCTTTCAATTATTTCATATTTCCATAATGCTTCCAAGCTAATAAAACATATACAAAAATACATGAGTATTTTTTATTTTTAGGGTAGAATTAAATTTTAGAGATTTCCCAAAGTGTTATTTCTTCCAAAGGAAAAAAATCTTACCATGTTGTAGTTTTCTCAGTCAGTTAGTGATGCCAGTATCTGTGAAATGCTCTCTGGCATCATCTGTAACAAACTGAATCTTCCATCAGTTTGGACTCATTTTAATAATAGATTTCCTAATAAAAATATTTTCTATTCTGATTTTCTGCAATTTGTTCTTACATGTAACTTCAGAGTGAATTTTTCCCATAGTCTAGATTATATGGTAACTGAGTTTCAGATTGTTTTCTTGAGAGACTTTATCTACTTATTTACATTCGGTTACTTTCTGAAAATTTAGTTAGGCCTTGTTTACTAACCACACTGTTAGTATATTGGCATCAACGTGATGTGTTTTTTTTTATTTTTTTGGAGACTGTAAGAATAAAATAGGGTAAATTCCTACAGAAGGCATATTTCTTGTCAGGTTATGCTAACATTGTCACAGGCAGATATAATAGCTATCCCCTTCTCACATATTTTAAAAAGATACTTAAGGAGCCCTCCATGCTCAGAAGTTTTATGAATTTTAACACATTTTGACAAAAATTGAAATTTTACTATAGGTCTTAGACTCCATTTAACATTAGCATTTCAAGATTCCCTATAGATGTTATTAACTTTGTTATTTTGCTTTTAGACTTAACAATTGAAATAGTCAATTAGTGTACTAACCACAAAAATCCCCAAGGTTTTATACCAGGTCTTAGTGAAAACATAATTCATTATTAAAGAACGTGACAGCTTCCAGTGGTATGGAGACAAAGTCACGCTTATTGAAGATGGGATGAGGCTGTGGCTATAATTCCTCAGTTACAACAAAACAGGATCACACTACTGTTTGGGAAGACATTAATTATTGCTCTTGTAAGGGAAACAAAACAATGGACTAAAGGATGTAACATAATGAATTCTGATTAAAGAGTGAGAAATATAATTATTTTTTAAATGAGCTGAATTTTAATCTGAACATGTTCTCCATTAAAATTGATAAGTATGGGTTAGGAAAATACTCATTTTGGAAGAATTATTCATATTGAATGTTTATACAACAATAAAATTCCACAGTATATCTATAAACAAAACCTCTGTTGAACTCAAGGAAGGTAAGTATTTTCGTTGTTTGTCATTCTGTATCTGAAGAGGTTGTATTATGGACAGTTCTGTCTTCAACATAGATTATTCCATCTAAACCCAGCACTAGAGAAATTCAGAGCACATCCTTGTAATTCACGGCTAAGCTTTCTCACTAAGCTTTCTCTATATGAAAACTGGTCACTCTTGTTTATTAGAAAAGCTTTGTCCATAAAAACTCACAGTGACTTTTATTTAAACTTTAAAAATTAGGTAATACAATAGCTAACGTTGGAAGAAGTACTGAATGTAAATTATTTCTTAAAGGCACTCAAGTTGAACTGGGAAACAATTGAGGAGAAATGTTTTAAATTTAATTTCAAATGCTTATTTTTTTAATTGAATTATGTTTAAATCTAAAATTTATAAAATTGATTTTCTAACCGAACTAGTTCTATTTAGTAGTACCAAAGAACTCTGAAATTAACAGATACAACTAACAAATAATCATTTTAAATTATTTATTTCAAGTTTAATTTTCATTAATTTTGCCCCTTAAAAAATTATAAATTTATTCTGGATGTGGTGGTGCATGTCTCAAATTCCAGCACTCAGGAGGCAGAGGAACCTCTTTATGAATAAGATCACTTGGACTATACAGGGTAACTTTAACTAACTCCTGAACTAAAACTTAAGATACTACACATTCTAACATCAAACATATGCTAAATTTATCAAAGAGAACATCTATGTGAGCTTTAGAAATTCCAGATGATACTGATGTTCAACTCCACTGACAAGTACCCAAAGTAACTAAACATTTATCTCACTTTCTATGTTTCCTAAATACTTTTATAATTAGACTTTTGAATTTTTTTCTGATAATATTTTACTTGGTCTAATTATAAGGGATAAAATAATATTAATCTTTGTTTTTGTGTAGTCACAATTTGTTTTTGTTTGTTTGTTGTGTTTTTTTAAAGACCACCTTGGGTTACTACCTTAGATAGTGAGTTCATAGCTAGCCTGGGATACATAGAGAAACCCAATCTCAAAACTCAAATTCCTCTCCTCAAGACTCATGCAGAAAAGGAGACTGAAGGAGTGTAAGAGTCAGAGGGGATGGATGTTCCCAATGAAACAGCTTTTTCCAGATATATAAGACTGATGCACATATGAACTCAGTGAGATTGTGGGCAACAAGCACAAGACCTGCATTGGATCAGGGAAGGAGGAAGACCAGCTCTGACAGGAAAGGTGAACATGTGGTCCCATTCCTAATCGAGAGACTTGCAGCTGATACCAACTGTCAAAGAGAAAATCAGTTCTCTTTAATGGAGTCTCACAGATATATCAACCACACGCCAGCACAGGCCTCATGCCCAAGAATAGTTGGCAAACAGGAAGCAAACTTGGTGGCTTTTTGGAGAGCTTTCTGTTTCATTTTGTTTTAATTTGTTACATCTTTATCATGTTTGTTTTGTTTGTTTCTTTGTTTGTTTGTGATTTTTATTTTTCTGTGAGGTTTTTGTTTTTTTGAGAGAGAGAGGGACAGACAGACAGAAAAAGAGCACAAAGTTGGGTGGATAGAGATGATTTGGGGGAAATAAAGGAGGAGAAATATGATCAAAATATAATTATAATATACAGAAAATGCTTTGCTTGTGAAAACAAAGAAGGATATTTCAATAAAATGTCTTTTACTCAAACTAGTCTAAAATGTTACTTGGGAATCAGTAGAGGTGGGAGTTGCATTTTCAAAATGTGAGGGGAAAGAAGAAATGTGTGGATATCACAAAAATAATATAGGATTTTTTCAAACTACAAAAAAAATAGCTGAATGAATCAGAAATGAGTATCTGGGAAGTGGGACTGGGTAAGTTGTTATGCTTATAGTTCTAACCAATGAATAAATGTGGAAACATAGAAGACGGAAAGCTGCCTTTTCATTGCCTTGCTGAATTCTTCGTGTCACCTTTAAAACTTTTCAGATGAGATCAATTCACATTTATTACTTTTCTCCAGGCTGAAAGGATTTAGAAGACACTTAGACATGAAAAATCACACATTTGTGACAACATTCATCCTTCTAGGATTGACAGACGACCCAAAGTGGCAAATTGTAGCCTTTCTTTTCCTATTGATAATGTATCTGCTGAGCATCACTGGAAATCTTATCATTATCCTTCTGACATTGCTGGATTCCCACCTCAAAACACCCATGTATTTCTTCCTTCAGAAGTTTTCCTTCTTAGAAATCTCACTGACGTCTACCTGCATCCCTAGATTCCTGGTCAGCGTAGTGACCATGGATAAAACTATTTCCGTCAAGGCTTGCCTCGCACAATTATTTGCTGCCTTTGTCTTCGGAATAGCACAGTTTTTCTTGCTGGCTGTCATGTCCTATGACCGCTATGTGGCCATTTGTAAGCCCCTTCATTATACAACCATCATGAGCACCAGAGTCTGTACTTTGCTGTTTGGCGCTTGCTGTTTAATTGCTTTGTTGGCGATCTGCCCTGGAGTCATTGTAAGCCTGAATTTAGAATTCTGTGGTACTAGTATTGAACACTTTTTCTGTGACTACTCTCCCATCTTGAAACTTTCCTGCCGTGATACAAGGTTCATGCAACTGATCAATTTCATTTTTGCTATCATTATTCTCTTTATTACCCTGGCACTAGTAATGTTCTCTTATGGGAAAATCATAAGTACAATTCTGAGGTTCCCCTCTGCCCAGCAGAAGAAGAAGGCCTTCTCTACCTGTTCCTCCCACATGATTGTTGTCTCCATCTCTTATGGCAGCTGCATTTTTATGTATATCAAACCTTCTGCGGAAGAGAGGATAGCTTTAAACAAGGGGATTGCCATACTCACTATTTCACTTGCACCAGTACTAAATCCTTTCATATATACCTTAAGAAACAAACAAGTCAAAGAAGCCCTGAAGGATGTCATTAAAAAATGTACCTCAGCTACTTCAAAACAGTGACTTTGACTTGACCTAAGTGTGCTAGTCATATTACTAAAAATTATAGGCCATATCGGCTGTTTCGACATTTCTCTCTGGCTTTTGTATTGTGATAGTTACTGAAGGTTATTTTTCTAGATTTTTTTTGTTTTTATTGGTGATATCTGATTTCATGTTTTTTTCTACATGTTGCTGGAATCACTTCATTCTTATAATTTAATGCTATGAATCATTGATTTCCAAAATATTCCACTATGAATTCCTTATGGAAACATCATGTGTATATGATTTTCTAGCAAATATATACTTAAACAATATATTATTTAAGAACTGTTTTAATAATAACTTACTGTAGTCTTTAAATCTCTAGGAACACTTTCTTCTGCTGTAGTTTATTAAAATATATTGTATTTTTGGAAACAAATTCTTATTTTTTATTCTATCTGTCTTTTAGTCATATATCTTGATCCCATTCATTTCCCCATCGCTTCCTATCCACCCTCTGCTCCTACCCCCCAAAAATAAAACAAAACTTAGTAAAGGAGGGAATGGGAAAATTTTAAGATTTTGTCATGAAAGCTGCAGTGTGACACAATGAGTCATTCAGTAAACGGCTTTGTCAATATATCTTACTTGCAAGTGTTCATTTCAAAGAGCCATTGGTTTGGTTCGAGGACTCTGGTTTCCACTACACTGTCAATGCAGGGATTCTTCTTGGATATCTCATTGTTGCTCTGTGTTGTGGTAATGCTGCAGTTTTGGGTCTTTGGGTCAGGTCCCTTTGGTTACTCTATCAGACCATGGATGGTGGTTGTTGGGGTGGGCCAAGACTTAACTTTGGGTCTGGGCCTGGGTTGACCTGCTCACCAGATTACTTTGTTGCTCACCATCAGGGTGAATTCTCCAGCATTGCCCTGGCTAATTCACCTCTTACCACCGTCAGCCAGGGGTGGGAGTGTGTTCTGCTTTTAGGTCCCCAGGGATGGCTCTCCCACACTTACACCATTAGGGCAAGCTCTGTTGTGTTGCCCAGATGACATACAAGAGCCACTCTCCCAGTGCTAGAGCTTGTAAGGGGTAGGGACAGCAGCCTTCCTGTTTTGGTTGGGGTTTTTTTTTGTTTGGATTGTTTTTTGTTTGTATTTATTTAGAGACAGACAGGGTTTCTCTGTGTATCCTTGGCTGTTCTAGAACTCACTCTATAAACCATGCTGGGCTTAACTCAGAGATCTGCCTGCTTCTGCCTCCCAAGTGCTGGGTTTAAAGGCACCCTCCTACTCTTATGACCCCAGGGTCAGCTTTGCTATCTGTCTCAGGTTTTGATGAGAGGTAGGGAGGAGGGCATCTCTCCTCATTCTATGCTACCAGATGTCCAATTAGCAATAGAAATAGCTCTCCTTTGCTCATAACATCAGAGCTAGGTCACCCCCAACTAGGACTACCAGGCAGCTCTACTGTGCTGCCTAGGCGAGAGGCAGGGACCATTTCCTGAGTGCTGCAGCTGGTAAGGGTGAGGGTCAACCCTTTTGTCTATTGTAGACTGTCAGAGTTGTCTCTGCTTTTCTTAATAGTGACTGATAGCAATTTTACATCTATATTCTTTTTTTCTTTTCTACAGGCCATCTATAACATTTTCACTTTCTTTTTTTCCTTTTGTCTCAACAAAATATTTACAAATGTATGTTTGCAAAGCAGACTGTTATTTACAGCCATCCTTACTGCATCTCCTTGTGACATCTTTCACATCTCTTCTTTTGAAAACTTCTGGCTTTCTGAATAAAGAAATGAAGAAAACATAAAAGCATCAACATGCCCTTGCCCAACATCTGTGTATTTGTCTGTTCTGATAGATTCCAATCAGTCACCAGCCCTATTTTGCTGTGGGATCACATTCTGCCCCTTCAGCCCATAGCCTTTAAGATACCAGCCCACTTGGGCATGGTCTGTCATCCTGTAACAAAGCATCAGTAAAGCGGGCACCTGCTCTCTTGCTTCTGGCTCGCACTTCTGGCTGCTAGACTCTGTTCCTGTTCGTGCAGAGGACTGTTACCTATGTCAGTGATCAGTAAGTTCTCCCTTAAATAAATAACCCTTTTATTATTCATAATTTGGAACTGGTGTGGGATTATTTTCTGTCTTCCATCATCATCTGGCACCCAACCTTTTGGTTTTAGAAGCTCCCAGCTCTGCTGCATGCTGCCAAGCTCAGAGCACGCCGGGCTTGGCACGAGTCCTCCCTCAGCCCGTTTCAGCCATAGCCTATGCATGGAGTCAGCAGTTCATATAGAATTCTCGTACAGTTGCTTTTCTTGCTACGGCTCAGCCGTAGTTCTTTATATTTTCTCTTTATGTGCCTCAGAGTGGCTTCAAGTCCCCGTGCACCCCACCATTTGCCTCCTGCCAGTGACCACCGTGGAAATTCAGGCGAGACACAGGCTTCTCCAGTCGGGCCAGCTGTTCTGCAGCTTTCTAACAATTTGTTTGCATTGGCCTATTCCACTGCTCCAGAGACATCCACAGAGCACACAGTCTGATTTATCTTTCAGATTCAGACTAGCCACGTGACTCCAAGTGTGCCATTAGGCCCAACTACGTTTGTTTTGTAAGGAAATGCCTCACTGTCTACAACCTTGTCCGAGGTACCCCAGGAAGTGCAGGACTAGACCTTTGTACCTCTGCCTGGGCAGTATTGACACCACAGATGGGTGTGCAGGCCTTGGGGACTGGAGCATATGGTCCTATTCCTGAGGGTTCAGTAGGTATAGTCTTGGGTAGAAGTAGTTCAGCGCTTAAAGGAACTTGTGGCGCGCTGCTTAACCAGCAAGCAAGAACGACCACGAAATCGAGGATTCTTCCCAAATCACACTTTATTGGAGCCTCTTGGTTGAAGGAAGAGTGGGGAACGAGAGGGAGAGAGAGAGAGAGAGAGAGAGAGAGAGAGAGAGAGCAAGCGAGAGAGAGGGAGAGCACAGGGAGCGAGAGAGAGGGAGAGCGCAGGAAGCCAAGCCACAGCAGCTTTTCTAGGGTGGAAGGACTCGGTTACTGTCCTGATTGGTGAATACCATTCTGCTGGTGCTCTGGGCTTCGGGAATGGCTAGGGACAAGGCTCAGTTGTGCAAATGCAGGCCAAAAGGATTTGTTTACCTCCAAGCTGCAGGACCGCCAGCAACATTTCGTAATGGTGATGTCCTGACGGCTCCTTACAGCTCCCCCTTTTTGTTTTTGTAGAGCAATAAGGCAAAACCTATTTCCCAATCAGGTCCCCACCTCATGATGTGTGGATCGATCGAGGGAAAAGAAATAAGCAAGATACACCTTCCCCGTGCAATGGGACAGATATTTCCCTTGGAGTGCAAGGGCTGTATCTACACACTCTCGCCTATGCATACCTTTCTCTGTGCAATGGGACTATCTGGTCCCTAGAGGGTGCAAAGGCTATGCATGGCATATTGCCTACGAGCTCTTTAAGGCTGAAAGCCAAATCTGGGGTGAGGATCCACATTCCAAGACAGCCAAGGCCTGTGCTACAATGACCTTGTCCCTCCTCATTTGGGCTAGCACACCAACCACAGACATACCACACAACCACACATCCACCTAGGCAGCATGCCAAAAAATATCCCTACTCCCACCCATTTCTTAAGAAAGGAAAAGGCAGAATAAAGGCAGTCAAAAAATTGCTCAAAGGTAAGAGGCTGCACACGGGTGCTGTTCAAGGTGATAATGTGAAACAGCTGCTCCTGACACCGCCCAGAGGGTCATAATTGCTGCTTCTGCATGAATCATCCACAGTAGGGCATTCAGCATCCACTGGATCATCTTCATCCTTTACAGCATCCTTCACTTCTCTGGTCAGTCTTCCTGGCACCCAGATTGGATCCTCTCAATACTGAGGGAAAACACAAACAGCTCCCCTGGATCTGGAAATCACCGGATCTGGTCCATACCATTTGTTAACCAATACATCTTTCCACATGACCAAATCTTGTTCTGAAGAGCTTTTATGCAGGGCATGCCTGTCTGCTGCTGTTTTTCCAGCATTGTTTTGAATTACAAAATTAAGTGTAAAGAGTGCAAGGGAGATCCTTTCCCTGGGGGACGCTGCTTCAGCTATTCCCCCTTTTTGTTTTTGTAGAATTTTCTTTAGGTTTTTATTTGTCCTTTTTACAATCCCTTGATTTTGTGGATTGTATGGTAGGCCCGTGGTGTGTTGGACTTGTAATTGTTTACAAAAGGCTTTAAAGCCCTGTCAGGTATAGGCTGGACCATTATCCCCAGGCTGCCCAGGCCTTTAAGCAATGCATTTTTACATGAGTTACCTTTTTCCCCGCTAGGGGGTGGCATGAATTATCCCAGAGCACGTGTCCATCGACACATGAACATATTTTTGCCTGCCAAACTCCGAGATGTGAGTCACGTCCATTTGCCAGAGTGAGTTTGGCTTCAACCCCCTGGGATTCACCCCAACATGTGGGGGATGTAACATGGTCACACAGGAGGGACAGGCTTTTACTATTCCTCTGGCATTGTCCCTGGAGATCTTAAACCTTAAGGGAAGTGTATTAGCTGGGACATGATAGAGCTGATGGAAATCTCTAGCTAGCTGGAGTGAATCTGCAGCCACAAGGGCTATAGCTCGTGTAGCATGATCAGCTTGAGCATTGGTCATTGCCATAGGTCCTGGCAAAAGAGAATGGGCTCGAATATGACCAACATAAAAGGGATTTTCACTTTTTAAAATATATTTTTGTAAAAGAATGTTGGACACTGTACTTGAGCTGTGAATTGAGGCTGCAACCTCAAGAGAGGCTACAGCATTGACCACATATTGTGAATCTGAAATTAAATTAAATGGCTCAAGAAATCTCTGAAACACCTCCAAAACCACCAAGCACTCAGTGACTTGGGGGGAATCAGGCCAAAATGGAAAAACCACAGGTTAACATTTCCCGCCACCAGAGCCCCTTTAAGTAAGGTCTCAAATAGCATTGGTGTAAGGTCCCTGGAAAGCTAACTAGAATAAATGACAGCCAATTAGTAAATTTTGTATTCCAGGGCCCATAAAAAACAGTAAAAATCCTATTTGTGACCAGCAAAGGTCAAAAACCAAATCCAATTTGTAAAGATCAACTTTAGTATCCAATTCTTAATTTGAACAACAATGGCATTTTGCAACCTGCCTCGAAGATACCCATAGTGCTCAGCAGAAACAGCTGACAGGATAAGAAAAACTGATAGCAAGCAATAACTGAGCTGGGGGAGAAAGAATTTAGGCACTGGATCACTTTTTAGGAACCCGCCAGCTCCGCAGCAATCAGGTCAGTCAGCTCCATAGCAGAGGCTTTGTCCTCAGGCCTCTGGACAGATGAATCCATAGCCAGCATAGCAACAGTACCCAAATGGATGTCAGCGTTTTTGGAAGAGACATAAACAAACTCTTCCCCAAATTAATGCATGAACTGGACCATATTGTATATTGGGAGTAATAAAATACTCAGAACAACACTTAGTTTAGCCAGCATAGACGTCAGTTGGTCTTGAACTTACAGACCTGTAGGTCTCTGGTCCAAAGAGCAAATCCTATTGGCCTGTGCCACTGCAACCGGCCTTAATATTGGGCTGAATAGCCAACCTCAAAACATCCTTTTTTAAATTGGCCTGCACCATTGTAGCAGGTCTTTGAATTGGGCTGAATGGCCAGCCCCAAAACATCTTTTAGAATCAACTCCGCCTGGAACTTTTTCAGGGGCAGAAAATAATTATCTGATCCAGTACGTGAGCATTTACACAACTGGATAGAATTATTTAAAATTGTTACCTTTATGGTTGCCTCCCACCAACATTTAGAGAAATAATTAATAGGATCGACATATCTGGCTATAGATTTGGAAAATCTTTGTCAGTCATCAATCCATATAAAAAAATATAAGGACTCCAGAAATAGTCCTCCAAAGAACAATTAATCAAATAAAAATATATGCAATAAACCTAAACTGAAAACTCTCAATAGACAAACTTAAAAATGACTGAAAGACATTTAAAAAATCTTTAAATATAGCATCTTTAACTAAATCTAGATTCACAAACTCCTCCAGCACTAAACTTATGGAGTTTTTCTCCCCCCCCCTTTTTTTTGTTACTATTTCCGGATCCTGTTTCTTTGATTTTTTTCTTTTTTCCTTTTAGGCCTATCTTTTCCCTCCCCATTATGATCTGATTCTGAAAGGCTGTCCTGGTGCTTCTGTAATGCCTTGTGGCCCTCCTTTTAATATCTCTATATTATCCTTTAAACAACTCTGCACCAACCTCCAAAGAGGAAATGTGCCCCTTCCAATCCTTCCTTCTCTTTCAGCTTGTTCCAAATCCCTGCCTAATGGCAAAGTTAAATCACCTGAAGCTGCAAGCCAGGGTTAGATCTTATCAATATCCTTAACAATCATAGGACTGTCCTGGACCGTGCTGTGTGCTGTCGTAAAAGCGCCTGGATTGAGCCATAGATCTCACTGGGACCCGAGGCGGTTCCATAAGAATTGCCCATGGTACACACTTAACTATGTGTGACTTATCCCCTGGGCTAAAGAACCCCCCTTTTTACTTACAAGGGAGTTACGTTCTTTTCAGAGAAATGCCGCTTGATCTACTGTGGACTTAGTTTCACTTTTGACTAGACACGGTTGCAGCAGCAAAGACACTCCCAACCTGGTTGATGGCAACGCAGCCAAAAGCAGCAGAGAAGAACGGATACAAATATTACCACTCCGGATCAGCCTCAGCAATCAGCATACATCTGGAGGATGTTGCTGCTCCAGTGTGTCGGATTCTGAATTCTCTGCCCTCTCGCTGGTGACTGATATGTTGTCCTTGTCCAGCGTCCCGGGTTTAATGGCGCCAGTTGTGGAGCGCTGCTTGACCAGCAAGCAAGAACGACCACGAAATCGAGGATTCTTCCCAAATCACACTTTATTGGAGCCTCTCGGTTGAAGGGAGAGCGGGGAACGAGAGTGAGTGAGAGAGAGAGAAAGAGAGAGAGAGAGAGAGAGAGAGAGAGAGAGAGAGGGAGAGCACAGGGAGCGAGAGAGAGGGAGAGCGCAGGAAGCCAAGCCACAGCAGCTTTTCTAGGGTGGAAGGACTCGGTTACTGTCCTGATTGGTGAATACCATTCTGCTGGTGCTCTGGGCTTCGGGATTGGCTAGGGACAAGACTCAGTTGTGCAAATGCAGGCCAAAAGGATTTGTTTACCTCCAAGCTGCAGGACCACCAGCGATATTTCGTAATGGTGATGTCCTGACGGCTCCTTACAGAAACTAAAATTTTACCAGAAGTTATAGATGGTGATTATTCTGGAAAAATTAAAATTATGATTGAAGCTGGAACAGGAGTCCTTGTCATCCCTCAAGAAGCAAGAATAGCTCAACTGGTGATTTGCCCATGTTTGGCTCTACAAATCCATTTTTTAAACAAGAATGAGGGGACAAAGTGTTTGTATCCACAGGATTCCCTGGAGCTTTGGGTTTCTAGTTTAGAGAACTGCCCCACACTTACATTAACAATTAATGGGAAAATGTTCCAAGACCTTCCAGATACAGGGGCAGATAGTTCTGTGATTGCTAAAAAATACTGGACCACAGCCTGACCAGTGTTACAGGGGTTAGTAATGATCAGTTCTCCAGAGTGCAGTACCCAATATTTAGATTGGAAGGATGAAAAAGGCCATAAGGGCATCTTAAACCATTTGTCCTGGAACACCTTCCTCTCAATTTGTGGGGAAGAGATGTTTTACAAGCTATGGGAACAGTTCTGACCACTAAACCTGGACAGAGCATGTTAACAAACCAGGGCTTTGTCCCTGGTTGGGGTATGAGCAAAAATATGCAGGGAGATATGCAAATTTTAG
The DNA here is from genome assembly GCF_982192425.1 of Myodes glareolus. Classification (NCBI taxonomy): domain Eukaryota; kingdom Metazoa; phylum Chordata; class Mammalia; order Rodentia; family Cricetidae; genus Myodes; species Myodes glareolus. The sequence goes on along the minus strand of NC_142051.1, from coordinate 13,923,610 downwards.
CAGACAAGAAAATGATACAACAGTTACCTGGACAGCATGCAGGGTTAGAAAATTTTTCTTATGGGTCATTGCAGAGCAACCAAAAAGCATGCCTATAAAATAGAAAACTGAAAAGCCTGTATGGATAGAGCAATGACCTCTAAGTAAGGAAAAATTACAGGCTGCTCATATTCTGGTCCTGGAGTACCTGGAGGCAGGATGCATAGTTCTACCCACTTCCCCAGGCAAGGTGGAGTAAACAATAACCCTATAGCTAATCACCAGGTGAGGCAGAGGGAGCATAGGAACAAACAGGATGTTTAGCTGGCTGGCCAGAAACTGTCCTAACGATGAATCCTGGGAGCAGCAGTAGACCCATGGGTCCTACAGTGGCCCATGACACCAAATGGCAAGTAACAGTTTTTGCATCTACTCCAGATCAAAATCAACCATAAGTAAGATTTATGACTTGAAATACTTTACAATTTAAAAGTGCAAAATGTCAGACAACTTAACCATCCAAGATTTCAATAGCCTCTTTGCTTACACCATGTTTGAGGTTTTACAAGACGTATATGATTTCCCTACTACACCACTATTTTTGAAATCTGGAAATTAGTCTTGTCCTCACTATTTTCTTCTTAAAAATATGGGTTTTTGACAATAGGGCTAAGAATGAGGTACCTTACAAATAGTACAGTCACTACAGACTAATATCAATCTTTTCAAAATTGAGGTTGGAATTCTGAAGGAGGATATTAACAATTTAACTAACAAAACTCAGTCAACTGAGGTACTTTTAGAAATGGTACAGACTGATAGCAATTTATTCAAAGAAAAATCAATACTCTAGAGAAGGATACAGCTGATTTGGCACATAAACCCAATCAAACAGTGGGTGCTGAAACATTGAGAGAATTCATACTGCTGAATGTACTAATTGGACTCTGTTGAAGGGGTATGACAGATTGCCTAATAGAATGTCTCTCCAGGAAGGTGATATGCATGTTATGAAGATTATGTCAAAGAATGAGACATTATCTCTATTGGAAAGACTTCATACTTTGGAATCCTCAATGAGGACATTAGAGCAGAACATTGGACAGGAGGTCCAGACTTTACAAAATGCAGTGCTAAATAGATTAGAAGAGACTGAGGAACTTATTTGATGACCAGGAACAAAAGGTACAAATCAAAATTTAGTCTCATAGGTATATAAAAATCTCTGGGATAGCTTCCACAGAGTTCTGCCCACCTTTACAGTAATAATACCAGAAAGAATACTTAGCCCCAAGTACCCTAAGGTTGTCAAAGAATATTCATGGGAGCCCATATGTATGACTGATCTAAAGGAATTTAAACTAGCAATTATAGCTTACAGACTATATTCATGCTGTGTTAGGGATATGGTCAAAACTTAGGCTTCCAGTAACTAAGCAACACCACAAGACTAGGCTCAATTAATCTCAGCAGTCCTAGAAAGTGGACTGTGGAGGTATTTTCTAAAGGAAGAGACTAGAATTTTAGAGCAACAGGAAAAAGCAAAAGTCTTTGAGATTTCCGTAGATCAAATTTTAGGAGAGGGACTTTACTGTGATCCTCAGGAACAAGCTCTTTATGATGGAAACACCTTGTCCCTATGTAGCACAGCAGCTTTAAAGGTTTGAGACAAGATTCAGGAAAGAGAGTTGAATCATATCTTAGGATTAAACAGGGTCAAAGATAATCTTTCAGTGACTTTTTACAAATACTAAGTAGGGCTATACAAATAGGGGTAACTGACCCAGAAGCTAGACATATAATAATTGAATCTTTGGCTTATGAGATTGCAAGCATAGAATGCAAAAGGATCCTTGGGCCTTTAAAGATGAGATCAGCACCCATAAATGAATGGAATTTGCCTACAATGAATTCAAGACACTTGACTATGGTACTGAAGCTGGGTAAGAGAAGCAATTGCCAATGGTAAGAGAAGACATCGATATACCAAATGTTTTAATTGTGGTAGAATGGGACATCTGAGAAGGGATTGTAGACAAGGGATTCCTAGGAATATTGTCTCCTCTTGGAATGGCAGGAATAGGAGAACTCAGCCTTCAGGTATATGTAGGAGGTGTGGCAAAGGCAGACATTAGATAAAAGAATGTAAGACAATGAAAGATAGACATGACAACCTGATATCATCAGAAAAGATTGTGAGGCTCCTATTGCAAACCACCATGATGAACGTGATACAGTCATTTCCAGTTACTTTGGAGAACATGTCTCACCAGAAAATTAAAAAAATACTATGCCTGCTGTTAAAAAAACACTGGCCTGAATGATAGGTTAAATGTGGAGAAAGAGTCAAAAACTCCAGTAGGACATAGGAAATATATACTCTGACAGACTTCTATAAATGATTAAAGATCAAAGCTAAGAGTGTGCATAAATGGCATTGTTTTATTTTTTATTAATTTATAAAAGTTTCCACTTCCGGCCTTCCTCCCAATACCCTCCCACTCCCCCCACTTCCTCTCCTCCTCCCTCTCCAGCCCTAAGAGCAGTTAGGGTTTCCTACCCTGTGGGAGTCCAAGTTCGTCCCCCCCTCCCTCCAGGTGAGCATCAAAACAGACTAGGGTCTCAAAAAGCCAGTACATGCAGAGGAAACAAGTCGCAGTGCCATTATCAATGGCGTCTCAGACAGTCCCTATGCCAGCCACATTCAGAGAATCCGGTTTGATCACGTGCTCGTTCAGTCCCAGTCCAGCTGGCATTGGTGAGCTCTCATTAGATCAGTCCCCTTGTATCAGTGGGTGAATACATTCCTTGCGGTCCTGCCTTCCTTGTTCATGTTCTCCCTCCTTCTGCTCCTCATTTGGACCTTGGGGGTTCAGTTCAGTGCTCCAATGTGGGTCTGTCTCTATCTCCATCCATCATCTGATGAAGGTTCCCTCTGATCTTACTTTCCTTCCTCATGTTCACCCTCCTTCTGCTTCTCATTTGGACCTAGGGAATTAAGTCCAGTGTTCCAATGTGGGTCTGTCTCTATCTCCATCCATCACCAGATGAAGGTTCTATGATGATATGCAAAATATTTATCAGTATGGTTATGGGCCAAGGCCAGTTCAGGCACCTTCTCATCTGCTGTCCAGGGAACAATCTGGGGATCTCTCCTTCGACCTGGGATCCCCTCTAGAATCAAGTCTCTTGTAAACCCTAAAATGACACCCTTAGTTGAGATATATTCTTCCCTGATCCCATAACCATCCTTCCTCCCTTCCCCCTCCCATTCCCCCAAGCTTTCCCCAATCCTCCCCTACTCCCTTCTCTCTAACCCTCTCCCCTTCCATCCCCCCCCCACACCATGCACCCAAGATTGCCTACACTCTTGTCTACCTCCAATATCCAGGAGGATAACTACATGATTTTCTTCAGGTTCACCTTCTTATTTAGCTTCTCTAGGATCAAGAATAATAGACTCAAAGACCTTTAATTATGGCTAGAATCCACTTATGAGTGAGTACATACCATATTCCTCCTTTTGGGTCTGGGACACCTCACTCAGTAAAGCGTTTTCTATTTCCATCCATTTGCATGCAAAATTCAAGATGACATTGTTTTTTACCGCTGAGTAAAACTCTAATGTATATATGTTCCACACCTTCTTTAACCATTCTTCTATTGAGGGGCACCTCGGTTGTTTCCAGGTTCTGACTATTACAAATAGTACAGCTATGAACATAGTTGAACAAAAGATTTTGTGGTATGATAGGGCATCTCTTGGGTATATTCCCAAGAGTGGAATTGCTGGGTCCTGAGGGAGGTTGACTCCCAGTTTCCTGAGAAACCACCACACTGATTTCCACAGTGGCTGCACAAGTTTGCATTCCCACCAACAATGGATGAGTGTTCCCCTCACTCCACATCCTCTCCAGCATAGGCTATGATTGATGATTTTGAGTTTAGCTAATCTGACCGGTGAAAAATGGTATCTCATAGTTGTTTTGATTTGCATTTCCCTGATCGCTAAGGATGTTTAGCATGACCTTAAGTGTCTTTTGACCAGTCGGAGTTCTTCTGTTGAGAATTCTCTGTTCAGATCAGTATCCCATTTTTTTATTTGGTTAATTAGAGTTTTAGGGTCTAGTTTCTTGAGATCTTTGTATATTTTGAAATCAGGCCTTTGTCTGATGAGGGGTTGGTGAAGATCTTCTCCCAGTCGGAAGGTAGCCTTTTTGTATTTACTGAGAGTGTCCTTTACTTTACAGAAGCTTCTCAGTTTCAGGAGGTTCCATTTATTCATTGATTCTCTTATTGTCTGTGCTACTGGGGCTCTATTTAGGAAGTGGTCTCCTGTGCCTATGTCTTGTAGACTACATCCCACTTTCTCTTCTATCAGGTTCAAAGTGGTCAGATTAATGTTGATGTCTTGAATCCCTTTGGCTAGGGGTTTGTCAATCTTGTTGATTTTCTCCAAGAACCAACTTTTTGTTTCGTTGATTCTTTGGATTGTTTTCTATGATTCTATGTTGTTGATTTCAGTCCTCAGTTTGATTCTTTCCAGTCTTCTACTCCTCCTGGGTGAGTCTGCTTCTTTTTTTTCTAGAGCTCTCAGGTGTGCTGTTAAGTTTCCAATGTGGGCTTACTCCGTTTTCTTTAATTGGGCATTTAGTGCTATGAACTATCGTCTTAGCACTGCTTTCATTGTGTTCCATAGGTTTGAGTATGCTTTTTCTTTACTTTCGTTAAATTCATGGAAGATTTTAATTTCTTTCTTTATTTCTTCCTTGACCCAGGGGTGATTCAGTAGTTGACTATTCAGCTTCCATGAGCTTGTAGGCTTTCTGGTGTTTGAATTGTTATTGAATTCTAACTTTAATCCATGGTGATCCAACGAGACACAGGTGATTACTAATATTTTTTTGTATTTGTGGAAGGTTGCTTTGTTGCTGAGTATGTGGTCAATTTTCGAGAAGGTTACATGAGCTGCAGAGAAGAAGGTATATTCTTTCCTATTTGGGTGGAATGTTCTATAGATATCTGTTAAGTCCATTTGATTCATTACCTCTATTAATTCTCTTATTTCTCTGTTAAGTTTTTTTCTGATTAACCTGTTCATTGGTGAGAGAGGTGTGTTGAAGTCTCCTATTTTTAGTGTGTGTGGTTTGAGGACTGCCTTGAGTTCTAAATGTTTTCCTTTTACATAAGTGGGTGCTTTTATATTAGGGGCATAGATATTTAGGATTGATACTTCCTCTTGATGAATTGTTCCTGTTATGGGTGTAATATGTTCATCTCCATCTTTTCTGATTGATTTTAGTTTGAAGTCAATTTTTTTGGAAATTACAATGGCTACACAAGCTTGTTTCTTAGGTCCGTTTGCTTAAAAATCCTTTTCCCAACCCTTTACTCTGGGTAGATGAATGTCTTTGTGGTTGAGGTGTGTTTCTTGTAAACAGCAGAATGTTGGATCCCGTTTTTGTATACAGTCTCTTAGTCTGTGCCATTTTATAGGTGAGTTGAGTCAATTAATATTAAGTGATATTAATGACCAGTGGTTGTTGACTCCGGTTATTATTTTTTTTATTTTTATTTTTGTGTAGTAGAGTTTGTGTGTTTCCCTTCTTTGAGTTGTGGTTGTGAAGGCTCGCTAGATGTCTGAGTTGTTGTAGGCAGTGTTGGCAATGTTGGATTCCTTGGGTTGTGGTTTTTCTTGTATTACTTTCTGTAAGGCTGGATTTGTGACTACGAATTGTTTAAATTTGTTTTTTTCCTGGAATACTTTGTTTTCTCCATTGGTAGTGAATGATAGCTTGGCTGGGTTTAGTAGTCTGGGTTTGTATCCATGGTCTCTTAGTTTCTGCAGTACCTCTATCTTGGACCTTCTGGCTTTCATGGTTTCCATAGAGAAGTCCAGTGTAAGGCTGATAGGTTTACCTTTATAAGTTATTTGTCCTTTTTCTTTTGCAGTTCTTAATATTCTTTCTTTAATCTGCATGTTTTGTGTTTTGATTATTATATGGCAAGGGGATTTTTTTTTGATCAAGTCTATTCCGTGTTCTTTATGCTTCTTGAACCTTCATAGGAATATCGTTCTTTATGTTGGGAAAGTTTACTTCTATAATTTTGTTGAATATATTTTCTGGGCCTTTGATCTGCAATTCTTCTCCTTCTTCAATCCTTATTATTCTTGGATTTGTTTGTTTTTAATTGTGTCCCAGATTTCTTGAATGTTTTGTGATGAGAATTTGTTGGATTTGCCGTTTTCTTTGACCAGAGCTTTTATTTTCTCTATGGTATCTTCTGAATCTGAGATTCATTCTTCTATCTCTTGTATTCTATTGGTTATGCTTGATTCTGTAGTCTCTGTTCATTTACCTAGATTTTCCAAATCCAGCCATCCCTCAATTTGTGTTTTCTTCATTGCCTCCATTTCAGTTTTCAATTCTTGAACTGTTTCCATTGCCTGTTTGATTGTTTTTTCTTGTTTTCCCATGGTATCATTTACGGATTTACTCATTTCTTCAAATTTTTTGTTATACTCTCATCCAGTTCCTTAAGGGAGTTATTCATATCCTGTTTAAGGGACTCTATTGCTTTCATAATGGCACTTTTTTCCACTTCTTCTGGATTAAGGTGTTCAAGTCCTTCTACTGTAGGGTCATTGGGGTCTGGTGTTTTCATGTTGTTTTTCAGATTGTTGGAGGAATTCTTGCCTTGGTGTCTGCCCATCTCTTCCTTTAAATGCTCTCTATTGGATCTTCTGATATTGGTTCAGGTTCCCTTGTTGGGCAGGGACTTCACTGACAGAAGGCCTACCTTTTCTCAGGCAGGCTATTGAAACAGGAACTCCCTCCTGCCAGGTTGTGCTTACAGCCCAAGCCCAGTTCGTAAGGCAGCTGTGCTGGGGAAGTTTTATGGAGCCAGGGTGAAGGGAGGAATAAAGGAAGGGGTACCTTGGTGTAAGCTGGGATAGGAGGCCGGAGAGCTTGGCAGGGTGGAGCCACCCCTGCAGAGTGACCAGGGAGTCAAGGGGGTCGGGAAAAGTCTGAACTCCTCCTTGCTGGGCTTCTGCCTCACGGACCAGGAGCAAACTCACCCCTTTGATGGATGTCAGCCAGAGGATCAATGCCCCTTGCTGGCCAGGAATATCACTGAGCTGACACCAGGCCTACCTTTCCTCATGCATGGTATTGAAACGCAGGAACTGCCTCCTGCAGAGTTGCGCTTACAGCCCAGACCCCGCTCAAGGCAGCTGAACTGGGGAAATTTTATGGCCCCAGAGGGAATGGAGGAATAGAGGAAGGTGTACCTGTGTGAAAGCTGGGATGGGAGGCAGGAGAGCTTAGCAGGGTGGAGCCACCCCTGCAGGGTGACCAGGGAGTCAAGGGGGTCGGGGAAAGTCTGAACTCCTCCTTGCCGGACTTCTGCTCTGCAGGCCAGGAGCAAACTCACCCCTCCGATTGATGTCTGCTAGAGGATCCATAAATGGCATTTTTATTGAAGGCTTATTAGACACAGGTACAGATGCAAGTATCATTACTCTAGAATCTTGACATCCAAATTGGCCTCTTCAAGAGGTATATTTTCCTTGGAATTGGAACTGTATCTTGGGTAAAAGAAAGCATGAGTTGGGTTGAATGCATAAGGCCAGATGGGCAAATAGGAAAACTGAGGCCATATATAGCCAATATTGCAGTGAATTTGTGGGGTCATGACCTTTTGCAGCAATGGAATGCCAAGATTGACATTCCTACAGCCCCCAAAACTTATACTCATGAGGAAAATATTAGAAGATGTTATAGATGACAGACACCAGCCATTCAGGCTGTACAAGAACACAACGCAATTAATAAACCTTCAGAAGTACTAATGGCTCTGCCTTTAAAATGGTTAAGTGAGAAACCAATATGTATTAAACAGTGACCTCTTGCTGAGGAAAAGTTGCAGACTTTAGAACAGCTGGTGAAAGAGCAACTAGATTCTCAACATATTGGAAAATATACCAGCCCTTGGAATTCTCCTGTATTTGTTGTTTAAAAGAAATCTGGGAAATGGAAAATGGTGACAGTTCTTAGAGATAACAACATGGATGTTCAACATATGGATCCTCTACAATCTGGAATTCCTCTGCCTTCTCTGTTACCAAAGAGATGGCCTCTCAGAGTTATTGACTTAAAGATTGTTTCTTCACTATACTTTTACAGGAAAGGATAGAGAAAAGTTTGCCTTCACAGTGCTTATTTATAATAATTCTCAGCCTACTAGGAGATATCAATGGACTGTACTCCCACAGGGAATGCTCAATATCCCTACCCTTTGCCAATACTTTGTCAGCCAGCCATCGGAAATAATATTTAAGCAATTTTCTAAGTCTATAATCAACCAATTAATGGATGACATTTTGTTGTCTGATTCAAATACAGATACTTTAGAAAAGATGTTTGGAGAAGTAAAGAAAGTCTTGCCTAAATGAGGATTATAGTTTGTTCCTAAAAAGATTAAAAGAGGCAATTCTGTTAATTACCTAGGTTACAGAAAAGGTTTACAGAAAATTAGAACACAAAGGGCATAAATTAGGAGAGACTGGTTGTGGATTCTTAATGTTATTAAAAGATTATTTGGACATATTTCCAGTCTCTGACCAGCTTTTGAGATAACACTTTTAAGCAAACCTTAGATGGTAATAAAGACTTGAACAGTCCCAGATAATTAACAACTCAGGCCAAAAAAGAATTGACGATTGATGTGGAGAAATTACAGGAGGCACATGTGGATAGGGTGAAATCAAATCTTAATTGTATTCTAATCATACTGCCTTTCAGAATTTCTCCTACAGGAATTTTAATGTAGAGGGAAGATATTATCTTAGAATGGGTCTTTTTACCACATAAACGAAGTAAAAAGATTAAAAAAACTTATTTGGAAAAGGTCTCTGAATGAATTATAAATGGTAAAATGAGACTTCATCAATTAGCAGGTATAGACCCAGCCGAGATTATAGTGCCTTTTATTCTGAAGAAATGAAACAGTTAGGGAAGACAATGAATGTTGGCAAAGGACTTGTGCTAATTTGGGGGAAAAATTAATAGCAATTATCTAAAAAACAATAGATTAAACCTTATAAAAAGAAAGTCTTGGATTCTTTCCTAAATTGTATGTAATGCACCAATAGCTGGAGCCTGTACATTTTACTGATACAAATAAATCAGGGAAGGCAGGTTACAAATCAGAATAATTAAGTAAGGTGAAACAAAACCCTAATAATTCTGTCCAGAAGGCCAAATTATATGCTATTCTTATGCTACTAAGGGATTTTAAAGAAGCTCTCAGTATAGTTACTGATTCACAGTATGCAGAAAGAGTTGTCTTACATATTGAAACTGCTGAATTTATACTAGATGATATGGAATTAACTTCATTATTCATCCAAGTGCAATACATAATCAGGAATAGGCTTTATCCTTTATACATAACACATATTCAAACCCATATGGGTCTGCCAGGTCCTCTAGCACAAGGTAATGCAGAAATTGATCAATTATTGATTAGAAGTGTGTTTCAGGCTTCTAAATTTCATTAAAAATCATGTCAATAGCAAAAGTTTAAAGAGTTTTCTATTACATGGCAACAAGCTAAGGAGATTAAAAAGAGATACCCTACTTGCTCTCTCTATAACCAAACACTGTTGTCAGCATGGAGCAATCTAATCCTAAGAGTATTCAAAGGAATGAATCTGGCATATGGATGTGTTCCACACTGCAGAATTTGGTGTGTACAAATTGTACATAAATTAAAATATGTACACCACACCATAGACATGTAATCAGGTTTTCAATGGACAACTGCCTTGAGCTCAGAAAAGTTTGATTCAGTAATCATGCATTTATTAGAAGTTATGACCATCACAGGTATACCTGCACAAATAAAGACAGACAATGGTCCAGCATATGTGTCTAAGAAAATGAAATGTTTTTTGTTTATCATAATATAAAGCACATAAGAGGTATACCTAATAATCCTACTATTCAGGCAGTTATAGAAAGGTCAAATCGTATTATAAAGGATATGCTGAACAAACATAAAGGGATGGAAAATACCCCACAGATAGGTTGTATAATGCATTATTAACCTTGAATTTTCTTAACATGAATGAGAAAGGGACAACAGAGACAGAGTGACATTGGATAATGGAAAAATTGTCTGAATTAAAGCAACCAGTGTATTTCCAGGATGTGGTGACCTCACAATGGAAACCAGGGAATGTACTATGTTGCAGAAGGGACTTTACTTTTGTTTCCACAGGAAAAGAAAAATTATAGATAACATCAAAATTAATAAAGATTCACTTTGAAAAGAAGAAACCTCTTGAAAAAGAGAAATGACCACTCATCCACAACTGAGGCAATCATATAGCTTGTATGAAAATCTCATAAGGGTTGGGACAGGGTTCTTCTCTTGTCTTTACAGGAAAATACACATCTTCGAAAATTCAAGAGACCCTGGTTATTTGAACTCTGACAAACAAAAAAAAATAGCTATCCAATAAGGAATATCAAGAAAAAGGAATATCACTTATAAGGACAAGTAATCAAAGCATGTATGTGTAAGTATATATACATAAAAATATAGAGAGCTGATATTGGAGTTGGACAATGGCTCTGTACTTCTCTAAATCCAAGTGTGTTTATAAAAGAAACATTCAGAGTTTTTGTCTTCATCAGGAGCCATCTGATAAGGAACAGAAGATAGACTTTAGGAAAAATTTTACTTTTTCCATCTCTATTTTGCTTATATCATCTCCTTCACTGAATCTATATTTATATGAATGCTGTTTAAGTTTTCCATGATGAACAATAGATTTTCCTACAGATCCTTTTCCCGCAGTCAACTTTGAAGCTTCAAGGAAGAAGATGGTCCCCACAGCAACAACTCCATCCTGTTGAGATAATATCTCAATGCTGATAGCACTATTATAAGAACTATTTTTGGGGATACCAGCTGTTGAAATGATGTTCTGGCCAGAATTCCAAATAAGAACTTTGAATAAAACCCTATCGACTGCTCAGAAACTGTTGGCAACTATACTAGATAGTAATTTTGAAACTTAACCATCAATTTACTTTTGGAGGAGCCCATTAAGAGAATGTTGCCCCCAAGACAGTGGGAAGCAATACTAGTGGAGGACACCCCCATCCCAAAAATGTTTGTCTTAGGGTTGGGAACACCATTTAGGGGTTGTTGTTTATTACTTGTACTAGATAGAGGGTTGGGGTGAAAACTATGTTTGTTCAAATAAAAATGAGTAATAATTGTGGTTAATAGAGTGAATACCTTGAGCTATTATTTATGGATACTTTATATTGGTATGGCTTTTGTATATTGTATATATGCATGTTTGCTACAGCTTTTAGGATATATTTTCATCTTGCATTATATATTACTTCTACCTCTGATCAAGAAATGTATGCATTGTTTACATTTTGAGGTCATTGTCCCCATTTGTTGCACATTTATTTACAGATTATTTAATATTCTGACATGGAGTTTTAGTCTTTAAGTTATACAGGTATTAAATATTATATGTCAAGAGTTGTTCATGTCTGTTGTACATACAGTCAGATCGATTAGGTTATTTAGATACATAGAGGTGTATTCTGTCTAAATAGGAAATTTTCAACCACTTCGAGGATCTGTAGAACATGACACTTAAATAAATTAGGGTTTTGTTGACATGAGACATGATTTCTCCCAACAGCACCAATCTATTCCCAAGAGAAAAGCACCAATCTACTTCCAAGAGAAAAGCACCAAAGACATTCCAGTCTAAGTTTGTTTTCTTCTTGGCTCAATTGGTCTTTGGGCAAGGAACTGTCCCTACCTCAATCACTGACAAAGTACATGATATTTGGAAATGGATAAACAGGATACAAGGAAAAAGACTGTCAAATATTGCCAGGACAAAATTAGATGGTCTGAAAAATTTCCTGCCTCTAAAAATGGTCTGTCAATTATGCTAGGCCTGAGTGTTTGCTCAGATAGCTAATTGTTTCTGTTCTATATTGCTCACTTTGGAAGCTGCTTGATTGTACTTCCTGTCTGCTCAAGTAATATTATCTCCCTTCTCAGGCCTTTGATGCAGTTGAAGATTAGATAATCATAGTTATTGTACTCTAATGATCAGCTAAGCCCTTTTCTATGCAAGCCTTAGACGCCTTAGGATAAAATATTTATTAAAACTTTTGTTCCTTGCTTAATATTGTTATGCTTGTTATAATTCTCATTATACTTGACATCTGTTCTTAGTGTACATAGTTTTGAATTGGGTTTGGAACTCCTTATTTAAACAGAAAGGAGAGGTGCTATGGGAGCACATTCCACTCCTTCAGCCAATACTCTTTAAGATACCAGCCCATGTGGGCATGGTCTCTGATACTGTAAAAGCAGTTGTAAAGCATGCTTTCTCTTTTTTGCTTCTAGTTTTCTCTTCTGACTGTCTCTCTTTAGACTTTGTTCCTCTTCCCTGTTCGTGCAGAGGACTGTGGTATAGGAGAGTAATCTGTAAGTATTCCCTAATAAATAACCCTTTACTATTCATAATACTGAACTAGAGTGAGATTATTTTGTGACTTCCACCATCAGATGAGTGTTAAAACTTGAAGATAAGTAGGTAGACTGAGTCATAATTTTCAGTTGCAATATGTTCTAAATAAGTGACAGAATGTTGACTGGATCCCTACATAGTTTTGTTCTTGTTCATTAAAGATAATTTTGTAGGCTTCTTCGCCTAGATAATTGACTCTGTCCAGTTTAATTCCCAAGTCATAATAGTACAGTTGCTGAAGACTTATTGCTGCTTATCAAGCCATTGTTCTATTTAAATTCCCTTTGACACAAAAAATGGAAAGATGGAGACTTTCAGGAACTGTACTTTTTTGTTCTCACTTCTGTACCCACTGAAGTAAATGATTCATTCTTGTGACTGATTTCTCACCGAATGAAAGTAGAAACTATTGAGGTAAAGTGAGGGAAGTTGGCTATGAGAAGAGCACAGTGGTTGTGCTGCAACAAAAGATCAGAGTAGAAGCATGGAAAAGTGTATGGAACTGAAACATGCAAACTGAAGGAGACAGAGAACATCCATGAGCTCCAGCTGGGCTGTCACTTTCTATGACAATCTACAAAGACATATCTAACCTACAGATAACCAAGAGTTCCAGATCAAGTTGTGTGATCACACACAGTGACTGATAGAGGCAGAGGGAACAATTCACTGTGGTGCTCTCTAATTACAGGAGTGTGCACATGTGTCCAACAACTTTATGAAATGTTCCCATTTACACCAGTCATCCCAAAGTCAACACTGGCAAATTTGCACTATCATGTGATGGAATTCCATCATATCAAACCATTAATTTGTCCTGCTTTAACAATCACATTTGCTATGTAGACTCACAGTTTAGAAAAAATAGCTGCAGAACAAAATGATACATACTAAAGAATGCAATTATGTTCAATTTTTTAGAAATTGTTAGACAGTACTAAAATTTCAATTTTTTTCCCATTTTGCACCAGGACTGTATTGACTGCTAATGTTGTACAGTTATCCACAAACCAAATATAGATGGTAAAAATACTACCTGTTCTACCGTTCAGCAGCTTTCCTAAAAACCTTATGCACAACTATGAGCAGGCTTCTGATCTTCAAAGCATATCACTGTCATTGTGCATACAAAGCACAGATGATCCCTCCTTCTCCAAACATACCTCATTCTACCCCTAAGTACAAGCCTGAATCAGTGGTCCCTTAAAAGTATTATTTTTGAATAACTTATGTTACATTTATGCGAAAGTCTACCACATCCCTTTTTAGTCTACAGTTCATTTCAGTTCAAGTGTTATAAACTTCGCCAATTGTGCAATAAAGTGTAATGTGAAAATTATTCATCTCATGAGACCAGGGAAGATTTTTTTATAGTGTCTACAGGAAAATCTTACAAGAACAAGAATTCTCAGATAAATAATATTCATAAATATATTTCCTAAGGGATTGTTAGATAGCATGATATAAAAGTATTTTTATAAACATAATCCTCTTTCCAAACAAGCACATACACAGACACACACAAATGGGTGTTACCATTTTAAAAAACGTTGCTTCAGGAGTATTCTAGCATTTTAACATTATAACATATTTACATTTGAAATCATGGTTACATAATTCTGTATTTATTTAGGGTGGTTATGAAAAGTGAAAATATAAGGTGAAAAGAGAGTCAAGTGTTTTGGAGTTTTGGCGATCACTGTTAGTCCCAATGTTCAGGAAGCAGAGGCAGGTTGCACTATGTAAGTCTCAGGAAAGGTTGGTCTACATTTTGAGTTCAAGACTAGACAAGTGAAGATGCAGAGTAAGAACCTTAAAAATAAGGCTTCTGCAGAGCAACTGACCTCAGAAGACATCTGTTGTACTACAGCATTTCTTCTGCTTTATTTGCTTAAAAATATATTCTGTGGAAGACCCTTCTATTCATTGAGATATTTCAAATCTTGTTATAGCTATACAGAGTAGTCCTACCTTTGAAGCTGTATCATAGAGTACTTAATTGCTATCTTATGCATAACATCATAGGTTTTATTCCAATTTAAGAATTACTATAAATATTAAAAAATTCTTGTATATATATTAATTAATGCTTAAAATTAAAACTTTAGACCCTTAAGGCAAATTTCTAAGCAGTATTACTGAATCCAAAGCAATCTGTATAGTTTTTAATAGCTACTGATAAATAGTTATCCACTTGGATTCATTCAATTCCCAAGCACAATGCATTAGAATTCTACTTCCTCACCATCCTCAACACTGGAGTGGTCATTTATGGTTATAAAAAACAACCATTTCTCCTGTGTCAGCTCAGTGACATTCCTGGCCAGCAAGGGGCACTAATCCTCTGGTGGACATCCATTGGAGGGGTGAGTCTGCTCCTGGCCCGCAGGGCAGAAGCCCGGCAAGGAGGAGTTCAGACTTTCCCCGACCCCCTTGACTCCCTGGTCACCCTGCAGGGGTGGCTCCACCCTGCTAAGCTCTCCTGCCTCCCATCCCAGCTTTCATTCAGGTACACCTTCCTCTATTCCTCCTTTCCTCCTGGGGCCATAAAATCTCCCCAGCTCAGCTGCAATGCATTCTGGGCCTGGGCTGTAAGCGCAACCCAGCAGGAGGCAGTTTCTGTGTTTCAATAGCCTGCCTGAGGACAGGTAGGCCCTGTGTCAGCTCAGTGACATTCCTGGGCAGCAAGGGGCACTGATCTTCTAGCAGACATCCATCGAAGGAGTGAGTTTTCTCCTGGCCTGCAACAGAAGCCCAGCAAGAAAGAGTCAGACTTTCCCCGACCCCCTTGACTCCCTGGTCACTCTGCAGTGGTGGCTACACCCTGCTAAGCTCTCTTGCTTCTCATCTCAGCTTTCATTCAGGTACACCTTCCTCTATTCCTCCCTTCACCCTGGGGCCATAAAATTTTCCCAGCTCAGCTGCCTTGGACACTGGGCCTAGGCTGTAAGCACAACCCAGCAGGAGGGAGTGCCTGTGTTTCAATAGCCTGCTTGAGGAAAGATAGGCCTTCTGTCAGTGAAGTCCCTGCCCAACAAGGGAACCTGACCTGGTACCAGAAGATCCAATAGAGAGCATTTGAAGGAAGAGATGGGCAGATGCCAAGGCAAGAACTCCTCCAACAATCTGAAAAACAGCATGAAAACACCAGATCCCAATGACCCTACAATAGAAGGATTTGAACACCTTAATTCAGAAGAAGTGGAAAAAAGTGCCATTATGAAAGCAATAGAGTCCCTTAAACAGTATATGAATAACTCCCTTAAAGAACTGGATGAGAAGTATAAAAAAAGTTTGAAGAAATGAGTAAATCCATGACTGATAGCTTGGGAAAACAAGAAAAAACAATCAAACAGGTAATGGAAACAGTTCAAGAATTGAAAACTGAAATGGAGACAATGTAGAAAACACAAACCGAGGGCTGGCTGGATATGGAAAATCTAGGTAAACAAACAGAGACTACAGAATCAAGCATAACCAATAGAATACAAGAGATAAAAGAATCTCAGATTCTGAAGACACCATAGAGAAAATAAACACTCTGATCAAAGAAAATGGCAAATTCAACAAATTCTCATCACAAAACATTCAAGAAATCTGGGACACAATAAAAAAAAAACAAATTGAAGAATAGGGATTGAAGAAGAAGAAGAATTGCAGATCAAAGGCCCAGAAAATATATTCAACAAAATTATAGAAGAAAACTTTCCCAACCTAAAGAACGATATTCCTATGAAGGTTCAAGAATCATACAGAACACTGAATAGACTTGATCAAAAAAAAATCCCATCGCCATACAATAATCAAAACACAAAACATACAGATTAAAGAAAGAATATTAAGAGAATAAAGGAAAAAGGTCAAGTAACTTATAAAGGTAAACCTATCAGGCTTACACTGGACTTCTCTATGGAAACCATGAAAGCCAGAGGGTCCTGGAGAGGTACTGCAGAAACTAAGAGACCATGGATGCAAACCCAGACTACTATACCCAGCCAGCTATCGTTCACTATCAATGGAGAAAACAAAATATTCCAGGATAAAAACAAATTTAAACAATTCGTAGCCACAAATCCAGCCTTACAGAAAGTAATAGAAGGAAAATTGCAACCCAAGTAATCCAACACTGTCAACACTGCCTACTAACTCAGACATCTAGCGACCCTTCATAATCACAACTCAAAGAAGGGAAACACACAAACTCTACTACACACAAAAAAATAAAAAAAAATAATAACCGGAGTCAACAACCACTGGCCATTATTATCACTTAATATTAATGGACTCAACTCAACTATAAAAAGGCACAGACTAAGAGATTGGATACAAAAACAGGATCCAACATTCTGCTGTTTACAAGAAACACACCTCAACCACAAAGACAGACATCTACTCAGTGTAAAGGGTTGGGAAAAGGTTTTTTAAGCAAACAGACCTAAGAAACAAGCAGGTGTGGTCATTCTAATTTCCAACAAAATTGACTTCAAACTAAAAGCAATCAGAAGGATGGAGACGAACATTTCATACTCATAACAGGAACAATTCATCAGGAGGAAGTATCAATCCTGAATATCTATGCCCCTAATATAAAAGCATCCACTTGTGTAAAAGAAAACTTTTAGAACTCAAGGCAGTCATCAAACCACACACACTAATAGTAGGAGACTTCAACACACCTCTCTCACCAATGGACAGGTCAATCAGACATAAACCCAACAGAAAAATGAGAATTAATAGAGGTAATGAATCAAATGGACTTAACAGATATCTGTAGAACATTCCACCCAAATAGGAAAGAATATACCTTCTTCTCTGCAGCTCATGGAACCTTCTTGAAAATTGACCACATACTCGGTAACAAAGCAAACTTCCACAGATACAAAAAAACATTAGTAACCACCTGTGCCTTGTCTGATCACCATGGATTACACTTAGAATTCAATAACAATTCGAACACCAGAAAGCCTACAAACTCATGGAAGCTGAACAGTCAACTACTGAATCACTCCTGGGTCAAGGAAGAAATAAAGAAAGAAATTAAAGTCTTCCTTGAATTTAACGAAAATAAAGATACAACATACTCAAACCTATGGGACACAATGAAAGCAGTACTAAGAGGAAAGTTCATAGCACTAAGTGCCCAATTAAAGAAAACGGAGAAAGTACTCATTAGAGACTTAACAGCACACCTGAAAGCTCTAGAAAAAAAAAGAAGCAGACTCACCCAGGAGGAGTAAAAGACTGGAAATAATCAAACTGAGGGCTGAAATCAACAAAATAGAAACACAGAAAACAATCCAAAGAATAAATGAAACAAAAACTGGCTCTTGGAGAAAATCAACAGGATTGACAAACCCCTATCCAAACTAATCAAAAGGCAGAGAGAGAACACTCAAATTAATAAGATCAGAAATGAAAAGGGGGATATAACCACAGACACAGAGTAAATTCAGAGAATCATTAGATCTTACTACGAAAGTTTATATGCCACAAAATATAAATGTTGGAAAATGTAAAAGAAATGGACATTTTTTTAGATAAGTATCATATACCAAAGTTGAACCAAACCAGGTGAACCGTCTAAATAGACCTGTTAGTCATGAAGAATTTGAAGCTGTTATCAAAAATCTCCCTATCAAAAAAAGCCCAGGGCCAGATGGTTTCAATGCAGAATTCTACCAGAACTTCCAAGACATGCTAATACCTATCCTCCTTAATGTATTTCACAATATAGAAACAGATGAGTCACTGTCAAACTCTTTTCATGAAGCTACAGTTACCCTGATACCAAAACCACATAAAGACACAACCAAGAAAGAGAGTTACAGGCCAATCTCACTCATGAGCATCGACGCAAAAATTCTCAACAAAATACTGGCAAACCGAATCCAAGAACACATTAGAAAAATTATCCATTATGATCAAGTAGGCTTCATCCCAGAGATGCAGGGCTGGTTCAACATATGCAAATCTATCAATGTAACCGATTATATAAATAAACTGAAAGAAAAAAAACCATATTATCATTCCATTAGAGACTGAAAAAGCATTTGACAAAATTCAACATTCCTTTATGACAAAAGTGTTGAAGAGATTGGGGATACAAGGATCATACCTAAATATAATAAAACCTATTTACAGCAAGCAGACAGCTAACATCAAACTGAATGGAGCGAAACTCAAAGCCATTCCATTGAAATCAGGAACACGACAAGGCTGTCCACTCTCCCCATACCTCTTCAATATAGTGCTTGAAGTTCTAGCAATAGCAATAAGACAACATAAGGGGATCAAGGGGATTCGAATTGGAAAGGAAGAAGTTAAACTCTCGTTATTTGCTGACGATATGATAGTATACGTAAGTGACCCCAAAAACTCTACCAAAGAACTCCTACAGCTGTTAAACACCTTTAGTAATGTGGCAGGGTACAAGATCAGCTCCAAAAAATCAGTTGCCCTCCTATACAGAAAGGATAAAGAATCAGTGAGGGAAATCAGAGAAACATCACCTTTCACGATAGCCACAAATAGCATAAAATATCTTGGGATAACTCTAACCAAGGAGGTGAAAGACCTATTTGACAAGAACTTTAACTCTTTGAAGAAAGAAATTGAAGAGGATACCAGAAAATGGAAAGATCTCCCCTGCTCTTGGATTGGGAGGATCAGCATAGTTAAAATGGCAATTCTACCAAAAGCAATCTATACATTCAATGCAATCCCCATCAAAATCCCATCAAAATTTTTCACAGACCTTGAGAGAACAATAATCAAGTTTATATGGAAAAAAAAACCCAGGATAGCCAAAACAATCTTATATAATAAAGGAACTTCTGGAGGTATAACCATCCCGGACTTCAAACTCTATTACAGAGCTACAGTATTGAACAAAGCTTGGTATTGGCATAAGAACAGAGACGTTGACTTATGGAATCGAATAGAAGACCCAGATATTAACCAACAAACCTATGAACACTTGAATTTTGACAAGGGAGCTAAAGGTATGCAATGGAAGAAGGAAAGCATCTTTAACAAATGGTGCTGGCATAACTGGATGTCAACCTGTAGAAGAATGAAAGTTGATCCATATCTATCACCATGCACAAAACTCAAATCCAAATGGATTAAAGACATCAACATTAATCTGAACAATTTGAACCTGATAGAAGAGAAAGTGGTAAGTAGTCTACAAGTCATAGGCACAGGTGACAACTTCTTAGGTAGAATCCCAGTAGCACAGACAATAAGAGAATCAATGAATAAATGGAACCTCCTGAAACTGAGAAGCTTCTGTAAAGCAAAGGATACTTTCAGTAAGACAAAAATGCTACCTTCCGACTGGGAGAAGGTCTTCACCAACCCTTCACCAGACAAAAGTCTGATCTCCAAAATATACAAAGATCTCAAGAAACCAGACACTAAAACTCTAATTAACCCGATAAAAACAAGGGGTACTGATCTGAACAGAGAATTCTCAACAGAAGAACTTGGAATGGCCAAAAGACACTTAAGGTCATGCTCAACATCCTTAGTGATCAGGGAATGCAAATCAAAACAACTATGAGATACCATTTTACACCGGTCAGACTAGCTAAAGTCGAAAACACCAATGATAGCCTATGCTGGAGAGGATGTGGAGTGAGGGGAACACTCATCCATTGTTGGTGGGAATGCAAACTTGTGCAGCCACTGTGGAAATCAGTGTGGTGGTTTCTCAGGAAACTGGGAGTCAACCTCCCTCTGGACCCAGCAATTCCACTCTTGGGAATATACCCAAGAGATGCCCTATCATACCACAAAAGCATTTGTTCATCTATGTTCATAGCAGCACTATTTATAATTGCCAGAACCTGGAAACAACCTAGGTGACCCTCAATAGAAGAATGGTTAAAGAAGTGTGGAACATATATACATTAGAGTTTTACTCAGCGGTAAAAAACGATACCATCTTGAATTTTACTGCAAATGGATGGAAATAGAAAACGCTTTACTGAGTGAGGTGTCCCAGACCCAAAAAGAGGAATATGGTATGTACTCACTCATAAGTGGATTCTAGCCATAATTAAAGGTCTTTGAGCCTATTATTCGTGATCCTAGATAAGCTAAATAAGAAGGCGAACCTGACGAAAGTCATGTAGTTATCCTCCTGGATATTGGAAGTAGACAAGAGTGACAGGCAACCTTGGGTGCATGGTGCAGAGGGGTGGGGGATGGAAGGGGAGAGGGTTTGAGAGAAGGGAGTAGAGGAGGATTGGGAAAAACTTGGGGGATTGGGATGGGGGAAGAGAGGAAGGATGAATATATGAGCAGGGAAGTATATATCTCAACTAAGGGAGCCATTTTAGGGTTTACAAGAGACTTGATTCTAGAGGGGTTTCCAGGTCCAAGAAGAGATCCTCAGATTTTTCCCTGGACAGCAGAGGAGAGGGTGCCTGAACCGGCCTTGGCCCATAACCATACTGATGAATATTTTGCTTTTCACCATAGAACCTTCATCTGGCGATGGATGGAGATAGAGACAGAGACCCACACTGGAACACTGGACTTAGCTCCCTAGGTCCAAATGAGAAGCAGGAGGGAGAAAGTGAGCAAGGAAGGGAAGATCAGAGGGAACCTTCACACGATGATGGATGGAGATTGAGACAGAGACCCACATTGGAGCACTGGACTGAGCCCCCAAGGTCCAAATGAGGAGCAGAAGGAGAGAGAACATGAACAAGAAAGGCAGGACTGTGAGGAGTGTGTCCACCCACTGATACAAGGGGACTGATCTTGTTTACCAATACAAGTTCACCAAGGCCTGCTGGACTGGGACTGAACGAGCATGTGATCAAACTGGATTCTCTGAATGTGGCCGGATTCTCTGAATGTGGCCGGATTCTCTGAATGTGGCTGGCACGGGGACTGAGAAGCCATTGATAATGGCACTGGGACTTGTTCCCTCTGCATGTACTGGATTTTTGGGATCCTAGTCTGTTTGGACGCTCACCTTCCTAGACCTGGAGGAAGGGGGGAGGAACTTGAACTTTCCACATGGCAGGAGGCCCTGACTGCTCTTAGGACTGGAGTGGAAGGAGGAGAGGGAGTGGGGGGAGTGGGAGGGTTTGGGGAGGATGGGCAGAAATGGAAACTTTTATAAATTAATAAAAAAATTATAAAAAAATAAATAAATTATACATTTAATTTTTTTAAAAAAGAAATAAATTATACATTTAATTAAAAAAACAACCATTTCTGTCATTGTTGAGAATTATGTTGCTTTTCTCATCAATTGTGTGTAAATGGAACATCATTTCATATACAGAAAAATTCCTATCAGGCATCCTTGGTTTTGCAATTATGTTTTGTTCATGTTTGTATATTGGCTGTTTACGTAATTGCTCATATATTTTAAAACTTCCTTGTATGTCAATAGTATTAACTTTCAATTAGCTATAAATATACAAATTTTTTCCACTATCAATGGATCACCAGAGTGTTGATGAGATTGTGTATTCTATAGAATGCTGTTATTTTCATATTGTCAAAAGTATGTTTTTGTATTCCTTCTTGGAGTTTGAGTAGTCAGCAATCTTCCTTACACCTGACTAAAGAAGAAATAAACATACATTTTCCTTCTTTTTATTTTAATTAGTTCATTTTCACCCCCTTTGTCTCAGTGTACAATCCATTTTATTCGTGGGGTCAAATACTATTTTCCAAATAGTTTATTGAATTTTCTAGTGTCATTAATTTAAAAATCCATTTCCATTCCTATAATTTCCATAATTTTAGGTGAAAAGTCCTAATTGTTTTTAAATTTTTTAATTGTGTGACAATTTATTTGGTCATTAATGTCCTTCTCACCTGGTGTGTTTGTTGTAGGAATGTTGTCTTCCATCACAATTACTACTCCTTGTTTTAGATTTATTACTTTTTTCTTAATAATGCTTATCAAAAGTGTTTCCAGATATGGTGACATCTCAAATAAGTATTTCAGAAAGAAGCATGCTTGTGGTTAAGCTTACAAAATGGTTAAGCTTACAAAATGTTTGTAAGTCTTTACTGAATTTATTGAATTTATTGAATGGTTAAGCTTACAAAATGTTTGTAAGTCTTTATTGAATTTGAATAAAAGTTTAGTTTGGTAAGAATTAATTTTCATTAAAAATGCTCTCATTAAAATTCAATAAATGAGTTACTTTTCTGCTACTATAAAATAGTATAAAGCAGAAATCAAAGAGAAAAATCTATAGTTGATTTCTCAGAAATAAAAAATTATAATTAATTATATTTCAGAACATATGAATAATCTGAAGAAATGAATAAATTCTTTTATCTACATTTTGAGAATAAGTAGTTAGCAGTACTTGCCTGTGTCCAACCCAGAGGTCTTTAGAGGACTTCAAGACTGAGACCTACAGCCTCAGAAGCCTGAGCAACATGTCTGTGTCCATGGAGACATCTGCTAGTGATAGAATCATTTGGTTTGTGGTAACTTGACGTCTTTGTTAATTCTAGTAAAACTAGGCAGTGTTATTCTTTCTCCTCTGTTGCCTTCCAGACAGCTGAACATCTATTCTGCCACCAGCATCTCTTTGAGTAGTATTAATGCCTGTATATTTGTCACGAACAGAAATTTATGAATCTAATATTTTTTATCATAATCTTGTTACATAAATGTGAGAACCTATACTTCCATGATATGGGAAAGTCAGACTGCAAGAGAGAAATATTGGGGCTCTAGAAAACTATGTATTAAGAAAATGAATAACTGGGAAAGAAAAGACATGTTGAAGCATAGTACACAGAATTCTGAAAAATGAGTTTTAAGCTATTGGCAATATGAATGTCCTCTTCTAGAGACAAAAGTAATAAATTTGTTATTTTTTATTTTGATCTTCAATAGCATTTCTCACAGTATACATTATTTAAGATGCTCATGCTTTCTGTAATAGCAGGAAAATACAGCATAAATAGAAATAAAATAAATAAGTATTATTAAAAAATAATATCCTTATAAGGGAATTCTTTCCTATGGATTTTCCTCATGAAGCATGTAAAATAGTTGCATGTGCTGGGGAATATTATTTTAAAGTATGTGACTTTTGTTTAGGTTGTATTTGTTTAACTGCGTGAAGCTATGATATTTTTTTTTTTGCCTGTCTAAAACACCTGATGGTTCTAATAAGGAGCTGAATGGCCAACAGCGAGGCAGGAGCAAGAATAGGCAGGGCTGACAAGCAGAGAGTATAACAGAAGGGGAAATCTGGGAGAGAAGGAGCAAGCAAGAGGATTTCAATGGGAGGAGGTTGTCATGGGCCAGCCACCCAGCGATGGAGTAAGAGTGAAAGTAAGATATACAGAAATAAGAAAAAGAAAAAGTTCGGAGACAAAAGGCAGTTAGGATAATTTAAAATAAGTGAAGCTGGCAAGAAATAAGCCAAGCTAAGGCCAGACATTCCTAACTAAGAAGAAGCCGATGTGTGTGATGTCTTTGGGAACTGGGTGGTGGCCCTTCCCAAAAAAAGCTAAAAGAGCAAACACAATCAACAACGTACATGTTCCTGACTGACATAACATGTCTTAAAGATATCAGAATACGCAGTTATGACTTCTAAAATGTACAATATTAAGAAGGCACGCAAGTAACTAAAAACAGATTAGCAAGGACAAGATGAGGTTTCTAGGGGAAATATATTATATAGTAGGTATTAGAGTGAAGGAAAGGAATGACACAAGATCTTAAGAGAGGATTTAGACTTAACAGAAGCAAAGTGAAGGTCTCACTAAGAACTTCCCAAGGAACAGAGGCTGCAGTTTCTGCTCTCACCATGGCACAGGCTGAAGATGTCTGCAACCATGAGTGAAAGAAGCCAGCTGGCTACTGTTCCTGGTGGACATTCCATTCTCGTTCAGATAATCACAAACACAGCTCTTACAAGAGATCCATGTTTACCCAAATAATCACATGACAACGATGTTAGGAATCTGTGTAGCTAAACACAAAACATAAACTTAACATTTAAAATCACTCCCTATTCAACGCCGAATACTTTACACATGAACTAACCACCATAACATTAAAAAAAGCAAAGTTCACATTAGAATTTGAGTCTATGAATGAAATTTTATTTAGATATATTGGTAATCATGGGCTTTGAGTTAATATAAAAGAAAAAAAGATTTTCAAGTCTCAGTTAACAAACCATTCCATGGATTTTCTTCATCATTTTTTTCTGACTTAATATTTAAAATGTTGAATTAAAATATATTTTTGATGATTAAAAAAGAATAGAACACAATGAATTGCAACAGATCTTGTATTTTTAGCTTTTTTTCGATAATAATTATTTTCATTTGTTTTAATTCACAGTGTGTCAGAAAAGTAGTTTTTAAATAGACAGTTTTTTAGACTTTTATTTGAACCCTGTAGTAATAAGGAACGGTGGGCTGTATTCCAGGCCGGATCCTGGCTAGCTTACCCCTGAAATAATTACACGGAAACTGCATTCATTTAAACACTACTTGGCCCATTATCTGTAGCCTCTTATTGGCTAACTCTTACATATTGATCTAACCCATTTCTAATAATCTGTGTAGCACCACGAGGTGGTGGCTTACCAGGAGGATTCTAACCTGCGGCTGTCTCAGAGAGGAGAGTCATGGTGTCTGCCTGACTCTGCTTTCTTTCTCCCACAATTCTGTTCTGTCTACTCCACCCACCTAAGGGCTGGCCTATCAAAAAGGCCAAGGCAGTCTCTTTATTAACCAATGAAAATAACAATAGACAGATAACCCTCCTCCATCAGAACCCCAAATATTCCTAATGGATATATGAGCATAGATGAATTTCAGAGGTGATGGGACTCCCCACATTAACTGTTCCACTGTGGTGCTGATCTAGCACAAGCAAGTCTCTCCTCTCTGACTGGCTCTGGTTCTGAAACACAATTTAATATGATATGATTTTTTTCTCACTTATAAAGCCACTTCTGAAGAAAAAACTTCCAATTTTAACCTTTGCGGTTCCTGGTATACTAGCTCCCTAGTTTATACTAGTTTATACTAGTTTATTTAGTTGTGTGTGTATTGGGTTATTTCATACTTATAATCCAAACTGTCAAATACAAAGAGTGACTCCAGATCTTTAACTGTGAATGAAAATACCAAGAGGTGATGAAAATCCTCAGGAGAATTTAGAATTCACAGGAATATTTCCCAAGGAAGCATCACTTCTCATGTTATCCAAATATTTTCCTCAGACAATTTATAATTTTAAAAGCAACATTTTACTGCCAAAATTGTTTTAAATTGTGTGTTTAGAGAGTTCTGTATAGGTTACCCTAATGAGTGCTTTAATCTTTGAAAAAAAAATGAAACAAAACAAGGGACAAAACTCTTTTCATGAAACTTAGCTAAATGTGGCACCACTTAAGTACCCTTTAGAGTCTATTTTCTGATGCTATTACAGACTACACAAGTTTTGGTGATTTACAAAAGATACTAGAGAGAGAAGAAGTGAGGAGAAGTTAGAAATTAGAAGTCAGACAGGAGAATTAGAATAGAAGCTGAAGAATAAAGAGACTGATTAGGAAAAGTATGTGTGAGTTTGTTTGTCTTTTCATTAGCCAGGACATTGGAAAAACTTCTTAGAGTTTCCAATGTCATTGAGAAGGTATTAACACTTGCTCTCGATAGCCCTTGTTACTTCACTCATCTCAGAAAGTGTTAAATAAAAAGATGAACTTTAGCTCTGTAATAGAGTTTGAAGTCAGGGATGGTAATGCCTCCAGAAGTTCCTTTATTGTATAAGATTGTTTCGGCTATCCTGGGTTTTTTTTCGTTTTTCCAAATAAAGTTGATTATTGTTCTCTCAAGGTCTGTGAAGAATTTTGTTGGGATTTTGATAGGGATTGCATTGAATTTATAGATAGTCTTTGGTAGAATTGCCATTTTTACTATGTTGATCCTACCCATCCAAGAGCATGGGTGGTCTTTCCATTTTCTGGTGTCCTCTTCAATTTCTTTCTTCAATGCCTTAAAGTTCTTGTCAAATAGATGCTTCACTTTCTTGGTTAGAGTTACCCCAAGATACTTTATTATGCTATTTGTGGCTATCGTAAAAACTGAAGTTTCTCTGAATTCCCTCTCTGCTTTTCTGTCCTTTGTATATAGGAGAGCTACTGAATTTTTGAGTTGATCTTGTAACCTGCCACACTTCACTGAAGTTATTTATCAGCTGTAGGAGTTCTTTGGTAGAGGTTTGGGGGCCACTAATGTACACTACCATATCATCTGCAAATAACAAAGTTTAACTTCTTCCTTTCCAATTTGAATCCCCTTGATATCCTGATGTTGTCTTATTGCTATTGCTAGAACTTCAAGCACTATGTTGAAGAGATATGGTGAGAGTGGACAGCCTTGTCTTGTTCCTGAATTTATTGGAATGGCTTTGAGTTTCTCTCCATTTAATTTGATATTAGCTGTTGGCTTGCTATATATTGCTTTTATTATATTTAGGTATGATCCTTGTATCCCTAACCTCTCCAAGACCTTTATCATAAAGGGGTGTTGAATTTTCTCAAATGCTTTTTCAGCATCTCTCCCTCACCCACACTGCTGCATGACAGTCAAGTAGTGGGTCTAACTCTCTCACACTTAAAACTTCAGAGCTGGCTAACCTCCCACACCTCTGCTAAGAGGCTTGGCTCTCTTGTGTTGTCCTAGTAAGGGTGGGGGTTTCTCTCCCAACTATTGCAGCTGGTAGGGGTCAGGAATGGTTCTGCTGCACTTATGAGTGCAGAACCATCTCTCTCACCTGCCGCAGGCATTGATGGGTGGGAAAGGGGAGTTCTCTGGGTGTCTTTGAGGGATTTAGTCATTTCTTCTTTAAAGGAGAAATATTCATATTCATAATGGCTGTTTTATGGTCTTTATCTTTTCCTTCAGCCATGTGGGAATATTCAGGGTGTGCTGTCATAGGATAGCTGGGTGATAATGGAGATATAGTGCCCTAGCTGTTATTATTCTTTTTTCACTGGCATCTTAACATCTAGGTTTAGAATGATTACAAGTCTAGGTGTTGATTTCTGGATTTGTCTTTGTTAGGTGGGTTTTGTTCCTTGGTTTCTGTTTCCTCTGTAGGTTTTTTTTTTAATAGCATGATTACCACACATTGCCTCTTTTTGCCTCTTTTCTTGACCTGTTCAGCTGGTGTGTTCACATGAAATGTCTGATGATATTGGAGGTTGAGATACTGGGATGAGTCGAGACAGGATGTTTGGAGGAGAAGATCTTTGTGATCTGTTGGGGATAGGGTCAGAGAGGAAGGGGAGACCTCAGCAGGTTTCCTGCTACAGAGCTGGGAAGATTGGATCTCAGGAGTAGTGAGGAGTGTGGGTTTACTTTCAGCCAACTTGTTGCCTTGGGATGGGTGGCCATTGGGTTGGCAGGGATACCAGCTGGATTAGGATCTGGGAAAAGCAACAAGTGGGGATAGGAAGGTTAGAAGTGAAAATTCTCTGAGATCCACAGGGGATAGGATCAGCAATACAGGCAAGGCTGCCCATGGTGTTCTGCTGAAGATCTAGGGCTGAGACTGGAGACTTGGATCTGAGAACACAGAGAGAAAAGTCTGCAGGCAGCCTATGTGGTTGGAGGTCATATATTAGAACCATTACAAGACATGTAAATAAAATGAATTTTAATATCCTGCTGAGGAGGGTCATAAAAGGGGCAATAGAATGTGGAATAAGCCCTATTCAAAATTTTTCAACCTTTTTCACCAGAAAAAAAAATTCATAAGCTTATCTCCTCTGAGAATGGAACCCCCAAGACATAGTGGAACTTTTTTTATAATGAATAGTTTTTTAGCAAACAGGTGTTCTATTTATTTTTTGCTTTAATGACACCGTGGAAAGACAGAGGCTTTTGGGCACTGAAGTTCATTCTTCATACTTTTACTCCAATCAAAGTAAATAATTTATTCTTGTGGATTGGTTGCTTCGGGAATGAAACTGGCAAGTTATTGGGGTAAAGGGAGGGAAGTTGGCTCTGACAAGAGCACAATGGCCACACGGCTACAGAAGATCAAAACAGATTCATGGACAAGCAGGAAAACTGAAGCATGTAAACCGGAGAAGGCAAAGGGCAGACATACATTGCCACGTGTGCTGTGAATTTCCTATGAGAGTCCAGAAAGGGGAGACTAATGAAGTATCACAAAAGGTCCTTGGATGGAGATGGGTAGTGGCCAGGTGTGACTAGAACAGATAGAGGAAAACAACTTGTTGTGGTGTCCTCTAGGTGCTCATTAGTGCAGACTAGTCTAGCACACAGGTTTAAAATGATTTCACAGTAGTGGATTAAAATACATAATCAGATTTGTGAAAACTGACATAATCTGAATTGATAAAAATCTTATCTCCTGATTTTAGTTTAGTAGATAGAAATATCTTCCCACCAAGGTAAATAAATATAACGTCTTTCTTTGTTTAGCATCACATTCAACATCTACAAATCATAAACTAATAAAATAATTTGTATAAAACTCAGAGTTTAATTATTTTAAGCAAAATGCCATCAAATTAAGCTAACAAAATAGCATATTCTCAACATATTTCTTTGGGGGGTTTTACAACAGATTTCCAATTCTTTGGCATATTGTATGCCCCTTATCATAGGACTCTTAAATGGTTTCCTTATTCATTTTTTTAGGGTTCACTGGAAGTAATGTTTTCTCCTTTAATTTATATTTCAAATTACTAAATTTTCTATCTGTTGTGACACTCCCAATTATTTTACATAATAATAATGTAGCTGTGTCTCTCACAATGCAGTCCTTGCAATATACCTTAACTTGTTAAATCTAGCAAGTTTCAGTTTAATAAACATTCAGTTACACAAAAGTTTATGAGAATTCTCTTATAAACATATAAAATAATATTCTGATATGAGAATACAAGTTCAACTCTCTCAGTTAGAAGATGGGGAAAAGAAAAAGCAGAAACATTCAAATAGGCTTAGGAAACCAGTGGTCAAAACACTCAAGTGAACTGGCTTAGATCACAACTAATACATTTGAGAGCAGTTTAGCTTTCAAGAAGATATTATTTATGTCTAAATCTTGTCTCATGGTTTTTAGAACACAATCTGTGAAGGACCTGTTTGAACGCATCCTTCACCTGCTGGTTCCTTAGGGTGTAAATGAATGGGTTTAGCAAAGGGGCCACAGAAGTGTTGAGCACAGCCACACCTTTGTTTAAAGTCACCCTCTCCTTGGCTGATGTTTTCATGTACATGAAGATACAACTGCCATAAGTAATGGAGACAACAACCATGTGTGAGGAGCAGGTGGAAAAGGCCTTTTTCCGTTGTTGAGCTGACGGGAACTTTAGGATGGTTTTGATGATGAGTGTGTAGGAGAGGATCACTAAGAGCAAGGTGATGACGAGGGTCATCACAGCTAAGGCAAAAGCCATTAACTCTATTAAACGTGTGTCTGTGCAAGACAGCTGCAGGACAGAGGTGTCACATAGGAAGTGATCAACAGTTTTGGAAGCACAGAAATCCAGTTTGAGGCCCAAGAGCAAAGGGGGAAAGATGACTAAGAACCCAGTCACCCAGGAGCTGATGACCAACAGGTGACACACTTTGCTGTTCATGATGATGGGGTAATGCAGTGGTCTGCAGATGGCGACATAGCGGTCATAGGACATGGCCGCCAAGAGGTAGAACTCTGTGGCCCCTAGTAGAAAAAAGAAGAATAATTGAGCTGCGCAGCCACTGTACAAAATCATTTTATCTCCCGAGAGAATGCTCGTCAGGAACCTAGGGATGCACACTGAGGTGAATGCAATTTCTAGGAAGGAGAAATTCCTGAGGAAGAAGTACATTGGAGTCTTGAGGTGGGGATCCAGCAGGGTGAGGAGGATGATCACTAAGTTCCCCATGAGGCTCAAGATGTAATTGAAAAACAGAAACAGGAAAATCAGAATTTGTAGCTGAGGGTCATCGGTCAATCCCAGCAAAATGAACACTATCTCCACCGATTGGTTCTTCATCTCTTTTGTTTCTTAGCAAATTTATAAAAATACAAAACTAATATCAGATTGAGGAAAAGCTTTCTTCCTTTTTACCCATAAAAATTCTGTATTCATGTTTAATAAAGCCACAAATATTTTCAGAAATCAATATTCAAGTTCCTCTTTGAACATGTCCTCGGCCACATCGAAACGTCTGTCAGAGCTCTGAGGTTGGGGCAGAGTTCTGTACATCCTTCTTGCCCATTTACAGGTCGTCAAATGCTTGTGTGCTACATTTGTATCCTTCTGTGGTCCTTCATTCAAATTTTCATTCTAAATCCATATTCAAAATTTAATTTTGTTAACATCTCGTTAATTGCCAAGCCAATACTAATTGATTTAATATTCTAAGGAAATCATTCACATTGGTCATATTAACTATCGTTTTAGAAATTTATATATGCTAAAATAGAAAATTTCTAAAAAGGCAAAAATTTCTATTATTACAGAAGGATTATTTCATGCATTAATGTAAAATGAGTATATTCTATGGCAAGTGTGATTAGGCTGAAGTAGGAAATGGCACAATTCTCAAGACTGTGTCACCAACTAAACCCACAAATAAACACTGACTCTCCTGAATGGCTTCCCATTACAGTCTTCTGACTTAAATCAAGCTTGAATGGGGAAAAGAGGTCCACCAGGAAATAAAAGAGTGATGTAGTGTGTGTGTTCTATAGAAAAGTGGTGCTCCAACCACTTCTTAAAATTGCTTATTTGGACAGCACATGATTTGTTTCTGTGTTTGAATATAGTTTTACTTTAAGCATTCTAAGATTTTCATCGCATAAGTATAGTTTTTAAAATTATCTGCCTAATTAGAAAACCCATAAAACTTGGAATTTTAAATATTATGATACAGAGCCAAATTACCTAGTAGGAGAATCTAAGTTTGGCATTTAAAAACCTAGAAAATCAGAATGGTCAATTTTCTAGTTAACTGCTTTCTGTCTCATAGTTCTAAACCCAGGATTTTACACATGCTAAGCAATTCTAAGAAATTATTGGGCAACAGTTCTCTGTCTCAACTCACAAATTCTTCTGTGGTTTATGATGTAGTGTTTCATATAGTTAACAGAAACATACAGAGAATAATTTTAATATTGTATTCTAAAGAACTATTGTACCCTTGCTAATATCTCTTACCCTTCACTTTGATGGTATGTCCCTGACACTTCCTTCACAGTACATTTCATTATTAATTGTGTTATTGATGATATAAGCAGTAGTGGTAGTTAGTTGATATCCTTATTATTAATAACACTTAAGATATATAAAATTTAGGAAAGAAACATAATAAATATAGTGGAAACAGAGAAATATAAAAATGCCTTTGTGTTATGGTAAAGGAAATGTGAAGAAAAAGAAAAATGCATGCAAGTCAAGCAACAAATGATACATGAAATATTATGCAAAATTAAAAGATCAAAACTGTATCTGAAAAGAAGAGATTATATTATAAACTTCATGCTTATAGTTGGTGGTGATACTGTTGCTGAGATGAATTTTGAATATGTAGATATCTTATAAAATAGTAATATTGAAATATCATGTCAACTATTGATTAAACAATTAAAATTCTTGGTCCCCCTAATAATTGTGTATGTAAAAAATCAGTATTTTACATACTCTGTACATGGGACAAATGACTTTAAATATAAAAATACATTCAAGTGACTATTTTCAGAAGTCAAAACTTTGAAAACCCAGTTAATAAAAGTTTTTGAATGAACTTTTAAATCTTCTTACTAAAAGCTGTTATTTCTTCTAATAATATCTGGTTTTCAGGCCTGAGCCTTCTTTATGTCTCTATGTAAAGCCTTACTACAGTGTAGGTACTTTCAAGCGGAGTAGTTAAATGTTCATTAAATTTGTGCAAAAAAAAGACATCTAGTAAAACATTCAAGGAAAATCTCTTTCTTGGTTGCTTTTGTTATTACAATAAAATAGACAAATCAATTTAAAATGAACTCTCTACAATCATATTTTCTATCTTGAGGATATCAATAAAAATATTTCCAATATTTCAGTATCTAATGTATAAGCTAATTTTTAAATGCTGAACACATAAGAACATAAAGAGCTAAATCAAATTAGAAGATGTGGTAAGATACCTTCGCATTGATAGTAGTGGGGGTCTTTAGACAATATTCTAGACAGATAGATCGGAGTAAATCAAAGGACAGTAATAATTCAACATGCTTTCTCTGAAAATAATACATGGGTTTTCTCCTCATGGACCATATCTTTTAAGTCATAAAACTGTTGGACGAAAAATAAAATGTTCCTGTTTATGTAGGTCATCTCAATGATGACACCGAATCAAACATACAATCATCCAGTAGAATTCCATCTCACCAAGATACTGATTAGTCTGACCTCCACAATCACATTGCCATGTATTCTTATGGTGAAAAAAAAAATGATCTATGTAATAAAATAACACAAGCTTAGAAATGCAATAATGTTTGTTAGATGAAATGTTATAGACTATTAAAAATCAAAATTTTAGAATATGATTGCATTGATTACTAATATTTCCCCACTATCCATGAGTCCAATGTGAATAATAAAGACACTAACCCTGTGACTGTTCTTCAGCTTTGTCAGTGAGTCACATGTGCAGATGTGAGCAGGCTTTCTGCACATAGCCCAGACCATCACCGCTGTGTACAGAGAGTTCTGATGATTCCTCTTCTCCCCAGCACCTCATTCTACCTCTAAACACACGATTAAACAAATGTTCTTTTATAGTTGTTATTTTAATCAATGTATCCCATTTTAATATGAAAATAAGCCACATCATCTTCTTTTCTACAGTTCATTGCAGTTCATTTGTGAGATATTATAAACATTGCTGAATGTGACATACAGTACTATATAAAAATTTGCTGTCTTATGAGACCATAGAGGATTTATTTCCTAATGTCCTACAGGAAAATCTCAGAAGAATGAAGAGTCCTCAGGGTAAGAGGTGAGATCTAAGAGCATCATTTCCTGAGGGACTGCCAAACTGTATGATACAGAAGTGCTTTTTGTAAAATCAGACCTTTTTATGTGTGTACATGTGTATACACTACACTGCCCACATTTATTATTTTTAATATTGCTGCCAGAGTATTGTTAATAGATGGCTACAATACTTAAAATCTTATCATGAACCCACCTTTTGAAATCACTGTTGCATAATTCTGAGTTTATTTCAGTGTGATATGAAAGATGAAAATATAAGATGAAAAAGGAGAAGCCCGTTTTAGACACATTGGCCTTAAAAGAAATGTGTTAACCTACAAAGTTATGGTGTCCTCTCGGTTTATTTGCATAACACTATATCTTGTCAAACACAGCACAAGAGTTTAAGAAGATACTTCAAATTTATTCACAGCTCTACCATGTAGCCCTTCTTTGTGAACATAAATTATAGTTCATTTAATCTCTTCTGCAAGATAACTAATGGCTTTTGCTTAATTTAACAATTATGGCAATGAATAAAATTATGGGGACTTGTTTTTATAGGTGTAATTTTCATGATGTTGAATGTTATAATTTTAGACCTTTAGAATAAGTTCCTTAAGTTGGGATTGTTCATTCAAAATAAACACTATATTTATTTGTTCAGTATATCAAATACGTTTTCTACATGGATTTGGTCAATTCCCAAGCACAATGCATTATTTGCCTTTCTTAACATCCAAAAAGGCAGTGTGGGCTTTTATCATTTAAAAACATTTCTATTGCAGTAACAATTGAGAATCATTTTACTTTTAAAAGTCTCTATAATTTTTAAGTTTATAACATAATTACATAATTTCAGCCTTCCCTTTCCTTTGTATAAATCCTCTCATATACCTATTATTGATCTTTTCAAATTTATGGTCTTTTTTATTAATTTTTGCAAGCACGTTATTATGGGCATATGCATATATGTTTCCTAGTACAACATGCTCAGTTTGTATAGTGTTACTTATATGTATGTTTTCAAGGATGAGCATTTACTTGGTAGTGTATAGCTAATTGTGTTTCTCTTCCCTGGGGAAGACTCTTCTGCCTGCTTTCTTCATTCTTTAGTTACTGTTAGTTCCTTATCTAGAGTTGGGGCCTCTGGGACATTCCCCAGTTCACAATAGCATATCTATTATTGTTGTCCTTGCTCAGCTCATGTTTATGCAATCGTGTTGGTGAGATATGGGGATAGCTTTTGGAATTGCTAGGAGACAGTCTTACAGGAAACTCCCTGATCCTCTGGCTCTTAGAATCTTTCTGCCCATATATCTATCAACGTCCCCTAAAACTTGGGTGATAGGGCTATTCTGTAGATGTATCCAATGAGCTCTCTATCTCTGTATTTTGATTGGTTGTGGTTTTCTGTAGGGTTTTAAGATTTTGCAGATAGAAATCTCCTTAATGAAGGGTGAGGACTTCATTTAGTTCTGCCCAACTATGAGGCTCATGAGCCAGAATAGTACACAGTACGATGACCCGAAAGGTGGAACAGTGGTATACATATTCTGGATTACCTTGAAGTAACCAAGAACTCTCAAAATGGGCTTCAGTCATGCTCAACAAGAAAGAAATCATGTCTAGAACTAGAAAACAGGCCAGTTCTCAGGACTAGTAAAGCCACGAATCCTGTTACCACCACTACATTCTAAATATTTGTCATTTGACATTTTATTTCTGCAATTATGTGTGGTGTAGCATAAATAATAAAAACCTAGAGACAGATATTGGGGTTCGGGTTCCCTAAAACCAGAAGAGCAAAGCAGCCAACCCACTAGAGAAGTCTTACCTCTACCAAGGCTGGGTGGCCACAGGCTAAGCAGCTCAGCAGACAAAGCAGACCGAGCCCCTCTCTCCACTCATTTTATACTCACCCTAGTACCAGTTTTAAAGGTGCGAGACACCACCACCTGGATTTGTTTCTATATTGATCTTGAATAGCTCACAGTGGCCTTAAACTCACAGAGATCCACCTATATCTGTCTCCAAGATCCTAGGATAAAGGTGTGTGCCACCACTGCCTGAAAGTGGTGAAGGGCTTAACTTTGCCCTTCTGATATTCAGGGAAGCTTTATTTATTAAACTATAAATAAAATATCACTATAGTATGGGCTGAACATATTTATATAGAAAAAAGGCTTATCTTGTATCTACATGTTTATAATTACTTCTTGTCTATGCTTCGTATCAGTCTTTCACTCACGTATTTTTATACTTCCTTATACAAGAGCAGTGTAAGCATTTCATCTGTGACTTATTCTATATTTCCCTCTTTTGCTACTCATGATGTTGGCCATAATGATACTGCATTGTGATATTTTAAAAAGCTATTTATTGCATATAGTCAAAAGTATCTTTGTCTTCCTGCTTGGAATATGAATATTTAGAAGTATTTTCCTTATATTTAACTAATGGAGAAATCAACTTGTATTTTCTTTCTTTTTGTCTACATGTATATCTACACATCACAGAAGGTGGTACCAGATCCCATTGGATTATAGTTATAGATGCTCATGAGCCACCATGTGGGTTCTGGGAGCTGAACTCAAGACCTCTGGAAGAGCAGCCAGTGCCTTAGTTACTGAATCATCATCTTTCCATACCCGCATTTTCTAATACTACTTAGTTCCCCCACACACACTGGTGTAGGAGGGTCTTTTGTCTATGTGTTAAATAAAGAGACTTTTTCATTGGTTAAATAAAGAGACTGCCTTGGCCTTTGGATAGGACAGCAGCTTAGATAGGTGGAGTAGACAGAACAAAATGCTGGGAGAAAGTAGGGGGAGACAGAAAGCTGTCCCCCATGAAGCTGCCAGGTCAGACATGCTGAATCTTTCCTGGTAAGCCATGAGCTAGTGGTGACATACAGATTATTAGAAATGGGTTGAATCAAGATGTGAGAATTAGCCAATAAGAAGCTAGAACTAATGGGCCAGGCAGTGTTTAAATGAATACAGTTTCCGTGTAATTATTTCAGGTAAAGCTAGTTGGGTGGGATGAAAAGCAACCCGTGCTCTTATTACTACACCACACACATTAGTTTCTCAACCAACAGCCAATTACAAAGCAAGTTAAATAAGTACAATTTATCTCTTTTACAAATTGCTTACCGTTTTTTCCTAATAGTTTTAGTTTAAAATCCACTTCCATTCCTACAATTTCCAAAAGCATCACATGCAGAATTCCATTGGCCCTAGAGTCTATTTACAGAATTTTAGTTCTGTTTCCTTTGGTTTGGCTATTCCTGCTCCCTGTGTTCACTGTGAGCATGATGTGTATACTGATAAGTATAGGTCTTTCTCTCAGCCTTTCTTTACAATGCTTATAAAAAGCACAAGATATAGTTCTTGAACAACCTTTTAATAACAGGGAACATCTAAATGCATCTCTTGTATTAGATCCTAAGAACTTCATTTACATATAATATTTTTGTAGGTGGAAATGATTTACATGGACATTGCAAGGACATTCTTTACTGAAGCTGTTTCAATATTACTTGTTTATTTAGTGGGTTTGTTCCTGATTAGCTTCTTTTAAACCCAGGGACAATTCTGTTAGAATTTCAAAGTAAAACCTCTAGGTTTTTAGCATCTTCTCAGAGGGTAGTAGAGGATAAAAGAGAAGACAAAAACACACCCTTTGAGTTACAGTCTGGAGGTCTATCACATGATAAAAGGTATCCACATAGTTGTGGAGCAGGTTTTAGAGAGTACACAAATAAGCCCAAAGTATCAGGAAGAACATACTTTGGTTCTGGTCGGAATCAGAAAGAGAAATAAGAGAGATGATAGATATAGATAGATAGATAGATAGATAGATAGATAGATAGATAGATAGATAGATAGATGATAGATAGATAGAAGCTTGAGTCAATTCTTTGAAAGGTGAGCTGACCCAGCTAAACCTCATGATCTCTCTGTTTGTGGGGAATGAGCTAGGGGTTGAAAATTTTGAACAGAAAAAAAATACAGTATCTTGAAGATAATTATTCCAGAGTAGAAAGTGAAAATCTCTTTTTCCAGAAGATTAAAGTTCGTTGTTAACTTAAAGGTCATTGCTATACAGGCTGTATTAAAGGGAAAATTGCCAGGGTTTGTCTGGGTAGACACTGTTCCCCCAGTATCTTTAATAGCAATGGACTTGGGCTGTAGTTAAGTACAGATTTACTGATTGTACTGACAATTTGCATACAGGGCTTGTAAAACTGCAGCTGTGGAAGCAAGACCTGTATTAATAATTGGGAGAGTAAAAGCTGTGAAAGATGTGAGCAGTCCTATAGGATCTTCAATAAGATATAGAATTGTGCTTTTTCAAAACAAGAATTTCCACTGTATTCTCAGTTACCAATAAGAATGTGGGTACATTGGTAGATTTTAAAACTATAACCAGTGACTTTTCATTTGATTAGATAATATAAAAACTGAGGATACATTGACATAAATGCCTTCTTATGTTGTGGAATTTACATTTATCTTTTCATTCTTTTACTAAGCAAGCTAAATAGATGTAGGAATAGCAAAAAAAAGAGAAAATACTGGCATTATTAGTATGATCAAACCTTAATAAATTTGAAATAAATAAACATCATATAAATAATATTTTCATTTCGTTATTGTCTTTCAAGGAAAATTTTTTGAGTTATAAATAATTTTTTAAATTTTTTCTTTTTCTTTTTCTTTACTCTTCTCTCATACAGTACATCTCAACCTCAGTCTCTTCTTCCTCTCCTCCCAGTTTTGCCCCATGACCCCTCTCGCCCAGATCTACTGTTCCTCAGTTTCCCTTCAGAAAAAAAAAACAGGTCTCCAGTGATATCAACAGAACATAGCATAACAAGATATAATAAGACTAGACATAAACTCTTATATAAAAGCTGGATAAGGCAAACAAGATGGAAGAAAAGGGTCCCATGAACAGGCAAAGATACCCACTACTCCCACTGTTAGGAGTACAACAAATCCCCAACCTAAACAAACACAGCACGTATGCTGAGGACCTAGCAAAATCCATTCAGGTTTGGTGATTGCCTATGAGCACTGTCTAGTATATTTTCTTGGCTGTGTTCCTTTGGTGTCATCAATCCCTTAGGTTTCTACACTCTGTCCTTCTGTGTGGTTCCCTGAATTACACCCAAGGACTACGTGTCTCTGCATCTACTCCCATACACTGCTGGTGAAGTCTCTCTGATGACAGTTGGGCTAGGACCCGTTCTACACCATCATGGACAAAGTTTGCTATTTACTATCTCCATGCCTACACTCATATGTCTACTGACAGTCATTCAGCACATTTGGGGTTTTTTTCTTTATATTGGCCAAACTGTATCTTGTCCCAAACAATATTACATTTATTCTTGATGTGGGATTCCCCTCTGTATGCTATGAATAACACTGGTTGTTAAAGAAACTGTTTTGGACCTATAGTAGGGCAGAACAGAGGTAGTCAGAGACAACTAAGCTGAATGTTGGGAGAAAGAAGGCAGAGTTGAGAGATGCCATGTAGCTGCCAGAGGAGAAAGACATGAGTTGCCAGCTGGAATCTTGCCAGTAGGCCACAATCCTTGTGATAAAATATAAAACAATAGAAATGGGTTAATTTAATATGTAAGAGTTTGCCAGGAATATGATAGAGTGATTGGCCAAACAATTATTGAATCAATACGGTGTGTGATGAAGATAAATACAAAGGTCCTTAATAAAATTCTGAAAAATTGCATTTTATAAAACACTTAAAAGATTAAATGTTTTGTGGTATTGGTTTCATTCTACAAAGAAAAAAGTGGTTCTACATATACAAAATATCACATGAGTTAAATAAAAAATTAAAATCACATGGTTGTCTCAATATATCAAGAAAATTCCCTTTAACAAAATTTTACATACCCTATGATAAAATATTTGAAAAATATAAGAGTAGAAGGTTACAAAGATATATGTGATAGACCAAGAGTCAATATTACACTAAGTGGACTAATACGGAAATGTTCCTCTAAAACTAGGAACAAGACACCGTAGCTCACTATCTTCATGTTCAATATTATGATTGGCTTCTTAGAGCACTAAGTCAAGAGAAATGAATAAATGCGTACAAATAGAAAAAGCACTAAAATTACTTCTAGCTGCTAATTATTATATTTTATATATGATGAGAAAATCTAGTAAAATAGCAAAAGACATCAATCTATAAAAATATGCAGCTTTCCAGATAGTACAATATGATTGTAAAGCAAGTGCATTTTAATAGATTTTTGTAAAAAGTACATAAAAAATACTAACCATGAAGATAAATATGTATAATAAAATATACACTGGAGAACAGTAATATAAGATATTAAAAATGTATGAAGCAGTTTCCAGTGCTATACACATGCTTTTAAATTTCATAAGATTACATCTGTATACTTTAACCTTATTTCCTAAGTAACATATTCGGAAAGTCCTTACCTATGCTTATACTTTGAAATGTGGGTTTTTTTTTTACTTTTTTCTTATATTTATTTATTTATTAAAAATTTCCACCTCCTCCCATTTCCCTCCCACTCCCCCTACTCCCCTTCACCCCTCCCTCTCCAATACTAAGAGAAGTCAGGGTATCCTGCCCTGTGGGAAGTTGAAGGCCCTTCCCCCTCCATCCAGGTCTAGGAAGGTATGCAGACTAGGCTCGCAGAAAGCCACTACATGCAGTAGCATCAAATCCCAGTGCCATTATCACTGGCTTCTCATCAGCCCCCATTGTCAGCCACATTCAGAGAGTCCGGTTTGATCACATGCTCGTTCAGTCACAGTCCAGCTGGCCTTAGTGAGCTCCCCTTAGATCAGTCCCACCATCTCTGTGGAAGGACACACCCCTCGTGGTCCTGACTTCCTTGTTCATGTTCTCCCTCCTTCTGCTCTTCATCTGGACCTTGGGAGCTCAGTCCAGTGTTCCAATATGGGTCTCTGTCTCTATCTCCATTCATCCCCAGATGAAGGTTCTATGGTGATATGCAGGATATTTATCAGTGTGGCTATGGGAGTAGGCCAGTTCAGGCATTCTCTCCTCTGCTGCCCAAGGACCTAGCTGGGACATCCCTTTGGACACCTGGGAACCCCTCTAAAGCCAAGTCACTTGCCAACCCTTAAATGGCTTCCTTAAGATATCTTCTCTGCTCCCATATTCACCCTTCCTTCATCTCAAACATCCCACTCCCCCAAGCTCTCCCCAATCCTCATGTTCACCCTTCTGTCTCCCCTTCTTCCCTCCACCCCCACTCCACCCCCACCCCCATGCTCCTAACTTTTGCCTGCGAATCTTTTGCTTCCAATTTCCAGGAGGATAAATATATGTTTTTCTTTGGGTTCATCTTATTATTTAGCTTCTCTAGGATCACAAATTATAGGCTCAATGACCTTTGTTTATGGCTAGAATCCACTAATGAGTGAGTACATATCATATTCATCTTTTTGAGTCTGGGTTATCTCACTCAGTAAAGTGTTTTCTATTTCCATCCATTTGTAGGAAAAATTCAAGATGTCATTGTTTTTTAACACTCAGTAGACCTCTAAAGTGTATATGTGCCAAACGTTCTTTATCCATTCGTCCATTGAGGGGTACCTAGGTTGTTTCCAGGTTCTGGCTATTACAAATAGTGCAGCTATGAATATAGTTGAACAAATGTTTTTGTAGTATGATTGAGCATCTCCTGGAGATACACCCAAGAGTGGAATTGTTGGGTCCTAAGGTAGGTTGATTCCCAGTTTCTTGAGAAAAAGCCACACTGATTTCCACAGTGGCCGCACAAGTTTGTATTCCCACCAGCAATAGATGAGTGCTTCCCTTACTCCACATCCTCTCCAGCATAAGCTATCATTGGTGTTTTTGATTTTAGTCATTCTAACAGGTGTAAGATGGTATCTCAAAGTTGTTTTGATTTGCATTTCCCTGATTTCTAAGGAAGTTGAACATGTCCTTAAGTATCTTTTGGCCATTTGAAATTCTTCTGTTGAGAATTCTCTGTTCAGTTCAGTACCCCATATTATAATTGGGTTAATTAGAGTTTTAATGTCTAATTTCTTGAGTTCTTTATATATTTTGGAGATCAGACCTTTGTCTGATGCTGGATTGGTGAAGATCTTCTCCCAGTCATTATGTTGCCTTTTTGTCTTACTGACAGTGTCCTTTGCTTTACAGAAGCTTCTCAGTTTCAGGAGGTCCCATTTGTTCATTGTTGCTCTTATTGTCTGTGCTACTGGGGTTCTACCTAGGAAGTGGTCTCCTGTGCCCATGTGTTGTAGACTACTTCCCACTTTCTCTTCTATCAGGTTCAATGTGGTCAGATTAATATTGAGGTCTTTAATCCATTTGGACTTGAGTTTTGTGCATGGTGATAGATATGGATCTATTTTCATTCTTCTACAGGCTGACATCCAGTTATGCCAGCACCATTTGTTAAAGATGCTTTCTTTCTTCAATTGTATAATTTTAGCACCTTTGTCGAAAATCAGGTGTTCATAAGCTTGTGGGTTAATATCCGGGTCTTTGATTTGATTCTATTGGTCAACAACTCTGTTTTTGTGCCAATACCAAGCAGTTTTCATTACTGTAGCTCTGTAATAGAGTTTGAAGTCAGTGATGGTAATGCCTCCGGAAGTACTTTTATTGTATAGGATTGTTTTGGCTATCCTGGGTTTTTTGTTTTTCCATATAAAGTTGATTATTGTTCTCTCAAGGTATGTGAAGAATTTTGTTGGGA
Organism: Myodes glareolus; assembly: GCF_982192425.1. Taxonomy (NCBI): domain Eukaryota; kingdom Metazoa; phylum Chordata; class Mammalia; order Rodentia; family Cricetidae; genus Myodes; species Myodes glareolus. The sequence continues at coordinate 13,881,249 of NC_142051.1, read as the reverse complement.
TTTTGATGGGAATTTCATTGAATCTATAGATTGCTTTTGGTAGAATTACCATTTTTGCTATGTTGATCCTACCAACCCAAGAGCATGGGAGATCCTTCCATTTTCTGGTATCCTCTTCAATTTCTTTCTTCAAAGACTTAAATTTCTCGTCAAATAGATCTTTTACTTCTTGGTTAGAGTTACTCAAAGATACTTTATGTTATTTGTGGCTATTGTGAAAGGTGATGTTTCTCTGATTTCCCTGTCTGCTTCTTTATTCTTTGTGTATAGGAGGGCTACTGATTTTTTGGAGTTGATCTTGCAACCTGCTTCATTACTAAAGGTGTTTATCTGCTGTAGGAGTTCTTTGGTAGAGTTTTTGGGGTCACTTATGTTCACTATCATATCATCTGCAAATAACGAAAGTTTGACTTCTTCCTTTCCAATTCGAATACACTTGTTCTCCTTATGTTGTCTTTGAGATTTTATACATGTATAAAATGCATTGTAATCATATTCCCTCTCCAGCTCCTTCTGAATATCGCTCTAGCCAAGTATCTCCCAAACTCATGCCCTTTTCTTTTTCTATAATCCTCTGAGTCTAATTAGTCCTGCTCATAAGAACATGGACTTGAGTTTTTAAAGTATCATACAGTTTTAGACATTAGTATACTGTTCTAATTGTTGAAATTAACAGATCTCTAAGAGAGGAATGGTACTTCCTTACAAAGAAGGACTATGCAGCTGTAGCTAAGGTTGAAATCCTTTCACGGAATTATGTGATGATGTGTTTGACAGAATATTTTGCTAAATAAGTCAGATGAAATGGAGTATTTGTAGAATAATACACTCAGATTAGAGTTAATTGGTCCACAACAGGTTGTCTTTTCACATTTTAAATTATTAATTTTTATAACCATTTGAAATAGTCTTTATTTTGTCTGGTTTTAAATCCAGAGCTGTGCAACTATAATTTCAAATATAGACATGTTGATATAAATCAAACAGCATGTTCTGACCAATATCTAGAATCATGACTTTAAAAAGTGAAAGTTTGTGCATATATTTCCATAGAAAGTACTTCTGTGTCGAAATCTGACAGTCCCTTAGGAAATGATGGTCTTGGTTTGCAGTCTCTCTGAGAATTCATTTCCAATAGGACACAGAGGCACAGGTACCTCATTACGTCAGAGACAATGAATTTTTATATTGTGCTGCCTGCCACACTTAGCCAGGTTTGCAGGACTTCAGACAAGTGAGTTGTAGTACACAATAGAAATGCTAACTTCATGCAGCACCTTCCCACCAATCAATAAGTTTCCCAAAAATAATATCTCTAAAACAACGTGGAAATCAGTTCTGAACTGGAGGCTAGAATGAAGTGAGATGGAATGGTCCAACCATGCTCTTTGTTTACCGGGACAATGGCTGAATTATGCAAGTGCATATTTACCAGGAATCTACATATACAGCTGAGGAAAACTGTTAAATCAATAAAAGGCTAGTATTTTAATATATTTTTATAAAGAAGTAACTGTAAATTAATACAAGTGAGATATATAGTGACTAAAATTGACATTTTAACTAATGCAATTATATTTACTATGTTATCATAGATTGTCATATCATCTCATAGTGTAATTTGTGCTGTTATCCCTTTCAGTACAAATTGTGAGGGTGTGTGTTTTATGTAATTGCTGAAGTAGAACAAATTAGTACTTTCTAATGAGGACATTCCATGGTAAGTGTTACATTATTAATCATATGGTTATATTTTATATGAGTAAATTTGGGAATTCTATTTTTTTCAAGTTGGAGGTGGTTTGGTGGCTAGTTTCTTTATCTAAGGCTGCTTTGTCTGCCTAGAGGATGGTGTCTCGAGTGCTTGGTCCTTTAGAAACCATTGACAGGTCAGCCTATAGCATGCTATTTCAAGTCTTCAACACTTTAGAAACCATTCACAAGTCCAAATGCTCAGACATGTCCTGTAAATTTCTGTAGGTGACAAAAGAAAGGACATTTATTTTCACTGTCATTTACTTCTTCATATGTTTATTTCATATTTCTACTGTTTTCAAATGAATGATTTTTGCTTCATGGGTAGCAAAATGAGTCTATTATGATCATCAAAGCAAAACACAAGATTGTACTGAAAACACATTTTCTACTTAAAAAGTTCTAAATTATTTCACTATGATAACTTAAAAAGCACCTAGTAGGAAATTTTCCACAGAGATATCACTGATTCTTCATAGTAGACATGCTCTACAAACTGACTTATATTTAGAATTTGAGTAAAGCCTTGCATAAAATCTTTTATAAAACAGAGTAATTGTAGAACTATGACTTCTGAAAACTTTCTCTCTTAGTTTGTTCCCTGCAGTAAATTCAAGTCAGAATAATATTTTTTATGTTGAATCTAACTCATTTAACTTCAAGTATATAAAGTTAATGAAATAGTGATGTGTGTGTGTGTGTGTGTGTGTGGCATGTGTATGTGTATGTATGTATACATACATACATACATATTTCTAATAGACAAGAGAGTGTCAGTATTGCTCAGTGCTCTAGTGGTACAGTGTGTGCCATCTAAAATGAGTGTCCATTTCATTCCTATTGCATTCTGTACTTAAAACTTACTATGGACTTTCTGTGAATTTTTTTATTCTGTCCAAACTCACTTGAAACATGCTCATGCCTTGGGTTGCATACTAGAAAATAAACAAGATGTGCATTAGTAACATAACCATGCTCAAGAGTCATCCATAATACACACTTATATTAATAAATCAAATTCCATAATATTAAATTTATTTTCTTTGAGTTAGTTCTCATGAGTAAAGAATATCAGCATATTAGGTTTTCATAACTCTTTATCCTTCCCTCCACCCCATGGCTTTCTTAATGTGTGTAAAGATAGCTATATATTTTCTATTTCTACAATAATTTCCTGGATATCTCACACCATATCTTATCCATCTAAACCCAAAGAACTATGAAAACTGTGATAACCGTAGGATTATCCAGTGCTCTCCATAGGAGCACCATCAAACTCTTCCAAGTAAATTACACTGGAAAAGAAGTGGTATCTGGGATTTCACCAGAGATGTGTAATTTGGATCCTCATAAGAATAACAACTGACCTAACCTGTGTTTGTTACATGAACACATCTTTTAAAAAAAAGAATCATTTATCATAAAAAAATCACTAAACATCAATTAGTTTTTTAAATTAAATCAAATAAATTCAATACACTGATTCTGGTTACCAACATGTAGATGCACTCATTAAAGCTAGATAGAGATTATTACTTATGTGTCATTTTAATTCTACTGAACAATCTAAAATTTTAATCAAGAAATTATATGCCATCTTAATTCCTGCATAGTTTAAAGCATATATGCATCTTAGAAACTTTAAGGATATTGTAATTATTAACAACATACAAATTCTGGTTTTGACAATTATAGGACTATAAACATGATGGAATTTGTGACAGATTATTTTGAAATCAGGTACTCTAGAAAAATAAGGTATTTGTCTTATGTAACTCAAATGAATGAACCTTGCATATGTACTTGAAACATTACTTTGCAATATATTTATGTTGTTATTTTTTCATAAAGATCTTCTTTCCTCTCTAACACCCATCATGAGTCAGAGGAGAGTAGCAAAATACCATACAAGAAAGACTTCACGGTAGTATGTTTAACCAACAACTCAGTTTAAAACTTTTGTTTTACCTTATTAAAATACATTATACAATTACATTATTTTATTCTTTCGCATTTTTCTTTCTTAGAAATTTCCTATATGTGTATTTTTAAACAATTAGTTTTATGGCTATTGGGAATACAGGAATATTCTATAAATATTAAATCATGCTTAAGGCATTTCATAGTGAAATTCTGAAATTAAATATCAAAAATTTAAAGTATCACACACTTGAACAATCCACTAGGATAAAGTATATTAAAAAGACAAGTACATAAGTACATTAATGAGGAGCTATATTTCAAATGACTGACATGCCTCCTGTAAATTTGTGCAGGCAGAAAATAAGAATTCTAATAATCATGCTGAAAAGGCAGAGGACTAGCACATGGGATGAACTCTAAGATGATATTTAAAAATATCTGTGCACTGTTTAAACTTCTCCAAACAGAACCTTTGGGAAAAAAAAGAGCAACGTTTAATTTCTTTTTTGATTTTTTTTTCCTATAGACTTGGTTAAAAAAAAAGAGAAATGAAGAACCAATCGGTGGAGATAGTGTTCATTTTGCTGGGACTGACAGATGACCCTCAGCTACAAATTCTGATTTTCCTGTTTCTGTTTTTCAATTACATTTTGAGCCTCATGGGGAACTTAGTGATAATCCTCCTCACCCTGCTGGATCCCCGCCTCAAGACTCCAATGTACTTCTTCCTCAGGAATTTCTCCTTCCTAGAAGTGACATTCACGACTGCTTGTATACCACGGTTCTTAGTGAGCATTCTCACTGGTGACAAAACAATTTCCTACAATGCTTGTGTAGCTCAATTATTCTTCTTCTTTCTGCTACTAATTACAGAGTTCTACCTCTTGGCGGCCATGTCCTATGACCGCTATGTCGCCATCTGCAGACCACTGCATTACCCCATCATCATGAACAGCAAAGTGTGTCACCTGTTGGTCATCAGCTCCTGGGTGACTGGGTTCTTATCCATCTTCCCCCCTTTGATGTTGGGACTCAAACTGGATTTCTGTGCTTCCAAATTGATAGACCACTTCCTATGTGACACTTCTCCTGTCCTCCAGCTGTCTTGCACAGACACACGCTTTATAGAATGGATGGCTTTTGTCATAGCTGTGATGACACTAGTCATCACCTTGATCTTAGTGATCCTCTCCTACACACTCATCATCAAAACTATCCTGAAGTTCCCGTCAGCTCAGCAACGGAAAAAGGCCTTTTCCACCTGCTCCTCACACATGGTTGTTGTCTCCATTACTTATGGCAGTTGTATCTTCATGTACATGAAAACATCAGCCAAGGAGAGGGTGACTTTAAACAAAGGTGTGGCTGTGCTCAACACTTCTGTGGCCCCTTTGCTGAACCCATTCATTTACACCCTAAGGAACCAGCAGGTGAAGGATGCATTCAAACAGGTCCTTCACAGATTGTCTTCTTCTCAAAACAGTGAATTAAGATTTAGACATAAATAGCATGCTGGTGTAACATGACTGAAAAAAAACGAAATTTATTGATAGATATATCCACTATGGTCTATGCCATTTTTCTTCTTTACTACTTAAATCATAGTAAGTATTCTAATTGCTCTTGGCCATCTTTAAGAATATATCTTCTGAACTGTTAGGAGGAAACTGCTTTCAGTCCACACTGTGCAATTCTATCTTTACTCATAAATCTCTATTCTCATAAATGATAGGTTTATTTACTAAATGTATTTTGCATTTGAATGTTGTTCGACATAATGAAATTAATTATATATATATATATTAATTGTTAATTGGTTCCTTAACATTTTAATATTTTGCATTTCTAAGAATGGTGGTATGCACAAAGTATGAAATTATTCTATAGTGTAAAGGAGGTTTTTGTGGGAAATAATAGAAAATCTGTGTCAATTTAAATGTAAATTTAGTCTTCTAGAAGACAGCATCCACACAGTGAGGCTTGTGAGATGAATGAAGGAAATGAAGCTTCAGGGGCGCTGTGCTGAGAAGTGGGTAAAGGAATGAGATGTGTCTCCTGCAGATTATAACTAACAATTAGTTGACATAATTAGATGGCTTCATAGGAAGAAATAAGTTGACTTCGTGCTTTGATGCTATTTTTCATATTTTCTCATGGTGCTGAATCTTAGAAAAGATACTAGTTTGTGAAAAAAATCAACACGTAACTTGTTAACATGTCAGTTGAAAGAAATTTCTACTTGTAAATTAAAACTTTCTAACAAATCTACTTGAGCCATTTTTCACAAAATTAAGGATGTTTTATATATATATATCATATATTACATTATAAACTTATTTTAATCTAAATACATTGGAAATTTTTGCACAGACAAGGAACTGATGTGGTATGTCCTTCTGTCTTGGTTAATGAATAAAGAAACTACTTTGGCCTATTGATAGGTCAGAACTTAGGTAGGTGGGGAAAACTAAACTAAATGCTGGGAGAAGAAAGGGCAGAGTCAGGGAGAAGTCATGTAGCCCTGCTGGAAACGGACTCCAGTAAGACACAGCCATGTGACAATACACAAATTAATAGAAATGGATTAAATTAAAATGTAAGAGTTAGCCAATAAGAAACTAGAGATAATGGGCCAAGCGGTGATTTAAATAATATTGTTTCTGTGTGATTATTTTGGGGCTAAGCTGGCAGGAACTTCCTTGCAACATGGAACTACATAAAATGTGATATTGATTTTTTTCTTTACCTTTTCCTCTTATTTTTTCCTGGTTATAAATAAAAATAAAAACAACACAACCTCTGAGACACATTATTTTTTATTAATTTTTAAAATCATCACACAGTGCCATGGCCTTCACTATGACAGTCTCATACACACATGTAATTATTCTTTTCTCTAAATTTCTCCCGACTACTCTACCACACCCTCCTCCAGTTCTCTTTCTTCCCACAATCAGTCTCTCCACTGCTTTCAAGGCCCGGGTTCTCCACTGTGCTCTCTTACCCAGTCCCATAAGGTCTCCATACCAGTCACTCCCCTGACACCTCCCACATCTGTTTACAGTTAAATTCAAAGTCCACATAATCTTTTAGGTAACTTAGAGAAGGCTATTTTCCTACCCACACAAAAGGAACCACGTGCTTTTTCTTTTGTTTTATTATTTTTGTCTTATTGGTTTTCTCACTTTCTTGGTTGTTTGCTTGCTTGCTTTTTGAGTGAGAATAAAAGTTGGGTGTCCAGGGAGGTGTAAGGAGCTAGGTAGGAAAAAGAACACAATTAAATCACTACTTAAGAAATGTTTTTTAATTAAAAAATGAGATTTCAAATAAAAGATGTTTGATTTTTCTTTATGTATGGATTCCCAGCCTACAAAGAATTTAGAAGTCTGCCAAGTTGTAATCGGTTCCCTGCATTGATCTGGTGTAGCAGCTGCCTGTCTGTTGCATGCATTCTTTGCCAGATTTCTTTTTGCCATAGGTTGCAGCTTTTGTTTAAGGTACTCAAAAGAATGAGTCATTACTTAGATAAGTGTAAAAAGAAGACATACTGAGATGCCAGGTTCTGAAAACCTTCATTTTCACAATGCCTCTTCATGAGAGTGGGACAAGTCTACCAAACAGGATCTACTCTTCAATTCCCATTCTTGTGTAGGGGTTTCTGAAATAATCCTTAGGAGAAAATAAAACTGTAGAGGCTATGTTCCAATGTTGTCACCACCTTTAAGAACTCATTTCATTTTTTATATTGTAATTGTATTACTTCCCACTCTCTTTCCTCTCTTCCAGACTCTCCCATGTACCCCCTTGCTTTTATATTTTAAGCCTCTTTTTCTTTAATTTTTGTTTTGTATGTATGCATATATGTGTATGTGTGCAAGTATGTATATATAAATAAATAAATATAACCCACTCAATCTTATAATGTTACTTGTATATAGGTTTTCAGGGCTGATCTTTTGCTTTTGGATAACCAATTGGTGTGTTGTTATTCCCTGGGAAAATTTATTGTCCTGCTCTCAATATTTTATCTTAAAATCAAGCCAAAAGTTGTTTACTGGACAGTGTTTACGATTTGTGTTTGAGCCCTTCTGGGAAGTGCAAATGATATTGTGAAGACCTAACTTAACATGAGTGTAGCCATGAGAGACTGCAGGTTGACAATAATGGGACTTGGCCTCACCCTTACAATAACCAGGAAAAGCTGCAAACTGTACCTTGCAAGGAACCAATCAGAATTGCAACAAACAAGCACTCAAAGTTCCAGAACATTTATTTTTAATGTTTACCTAATTTGTATACCGTTTGTCAGTTTCCTTAAAGCCAGCACCAATCCCTGTTTGACAATATTCTTGCTACCCCATACGAATCCGGAATTCCCATACCACTCACGCCCCCCCCCCCCCCCCCGCAACACCATTCTTTACTTCGTAAAAGCCTCAGCTGAGTTCAAAGATCTCTGATCCAACTGCTGTGTTGAAATGGATGGAAAGTCCAAACTCAAGCTTGTAATAAGCGCTCTTTGCTTTTGCCTGGTGGGCTCATGATCAGGGCATAACAATATTAGTAAGAAATGGCAGTGATTTTCAGTAATGTCTGAGTGTTTGCTAATCTTAGAAAAAATGTAGATGATTCTCAAACCATGAAAATCCACTCTGGATGTTATATCAGCTCATTACTCTGAATTCAAAAGACAAGTCTCCACTCTGCCTCCCAATATCATATTACACACACAAATCACACTTCTGAAAATTTTATAATTGAAACGCTAAGGAAAATAGATTCTAGGAAACAGCTTCCCAGCTTCCCGTCTTTTGAAAAGGTCATGCGTGATACTGATGTGTTAGCACACAGTTCATCGCAGAGTCTGAGAGAACAGAAATGGCCTAAAGTCATGTTGTCAGAAGCCACCACTCACTCTTTTTGATTGATCACACTCACGTTGGGAATGCGTCAAAATGAGCTGACTTAATTTTCATTCTTTTTCTACCGTTTGCTTCCATTTTAAATTCTAGATTTAGATCATAATGAATGCTCAGATCCATAAGATCCATAATAGTTCAAACTCCTTCAATGCCCTGGTTAAAAGGTCAGATTTTACAAGACACAGCTCAATGGAGGGAATACTTATATGTCTAACATACTTTACAAACTATATTACATTATAACCTTCATCTTTTACATATCCAGAGTAAACTACTTTTACATTCTAAACTCTATGTATTCCCAAAGAGAAAAAGATGCATTTCCAAGTTCTATAACAGATTTTTATAGTCAATAATTTTCATATACTCTGAAGATATCTATTGTTATGAGTTTACATGTGAGTTTAATCAAGAACTTCTAAGAATTAGTAATATTTACAGAAGCTGATATAGAAGACATGCTCTGGAAAAGTAAATGTTGATAATTTTGTTTATTCCTAAATGTGTGTTATACAAAAATTATGCCTACATTAGGAAGCAGATGAAGTCCTGAGTGAATGTTTATTGTCTGATATAAGTGCAGTCATGTGAAGGACCCTGATGCCTCAGACCCATGGGAATGGCAGTCTTGCTCTTATCAGGCTCAGAGAAATGGCAAAGCATTCACCTGGTGAGTATACAGATGTTGATACAATATACAGAAATCAACTGCAGCTTCTTCTCCAGATGTTTACAGCAAAACTGATCCCTTACTGATGCCTCTATACTTAGCTCTTTGTGGCTAACAAACCCCTCCACTTTGCACTGAACATAATACATGTGCTGAGTTTCCACATCACAGAGTAGGTACCCTCCATCCAAGCAAACACCAGACATTGATCCCAAATTTTCTGTATGTGTGTCTGCCCCATTTCTAAACTGTCATTTTCACTCACACATCACTCTCATCAGGTTTTCCAGTCCAAGCCAAGGATGCAGCAACTTACAGATATATTTTTGTCATTAAAATACTTAATAGTGGTTCATAAAAATGGTTCAGTGGATAAAAAAGCACTTGCAAAGCAAACACAAGTAATTATACAAATTGTCGAAATCTAATAAAAAAAATAATTGTAGTGACAGTGTCTGCAATCCTGGCCCTGGGGAGGTGAGGATAAGTGGATTCCAAAAGCTTGACAGCCAGGCAGTCTGGCACAAAGAGTGACCTGAAAGTTCAGTGAAGAAACTATTTCAGAAAGTAAGGTAAAACTTTGTAGAAAAACAGATCTGACAACTGACCTGCATATGCATATGCATGTGCACAGATAAGCACAACCAATCAAACAAGTGCATACAAGCATGGCACACACACACACACACACACACAAAATACTATATATCAATTTTTCTTTCCAAATATTCATTATACATGGTAATGAATCTCATAAAGATATTTTTTTTTCTTTTTATTAATGTGTAGGCCAGACTGGCCTCGAACTTGTGATTCTTCTCACTCAGCATCCTTCAGAAAATTCTGCTGGTGTGTGCCACAACTGGTTCATAAAGACATTGTAATGCAAGTATAACATTTATTTTGACCATATTCATTCTTTCCTTCTCTTTCTTCCCATTACCTGCCCCAATATTCTCATTCATACCACAACTTTCATGCCCTATAAGAAACATGATATAATTTATATCTCTGTCTACAATCTAAGATCCTTCTGAGACCAAACATCCTGCTGCAGAGGGCCTGCCACCAGCAGATCAGAGAAACCAGAGAGTAGATACAGGTACAGTAGGCAAACTATTGGATAGATGCACAGATACACATGGGAATTTTCTGTGAGGACCAAAGCTTAATTCTTTGTTTTCTTTTTCTTTCTGCTGCTTGTTCTCCCTCTGTTCTATTCTTTGACCCTGTTATTTTCTCAGTTGTTCCCCTTCTATGTTTTTCCTGATGTTATCCTTTTACTTCTTCCCTGATGTTTCCCTTCTACATGCTTCCTTCTACTTTCTCTTATCCCTTTTATACCTCCTAATACAAAGATTTCTACACATGAAAAAATTATCTCACAAACATAAGTTACATATTTTCCAAAAACAAATTAAAATCTTTACATAAGAAGAAACCACAAAGTTCATGTTACAGGTTTTCCTTAGAAGCCCACAAATAGTTAAAAATTTTTATTTGTATTAATTTTCACACCATAATATCTTCACCCCAAAGCATGATTCTTTTATAATTGATAGCAAAGTTTTAAGCAAGCCAAGTGTTTTCCAGCCAGTTCCTTTTGTAGGCACGCAGCTGTTCGCAGTTTCATTGTAGCAGATTTCCATAACACTTCATTCAAGTGGTCAGTTACCATCTATTTTTTTACACACATAAGGTCATTTAATTTCCTTTCATAGCTTTATTTTTTAAGGGGCAGACCAGTGCCTATGCTTAATTCTGTAAGCTTTATGACCAAGAAATTAAGGTCTCACCATGGGTGTCGGAACATAATTGTTTTCTTTAATCATTAGTCTGTTTGTCCACAGGCAAAATTAATGTGTCTATAATGCATGAAATGTTCTTGTTCTTTTTTTCTTCCATTAGACTTGTTTATTCAAGTATCAGAAAACACTCTTTCCACTTCCTCCCCTCCTCCCAATACCCTCCCGCTCCCTCCACTCCCCCCACTCCCTCTCCTCCTCCCTCACCATTCCCAAGAGCAGTCAGAGTTTCCTGCCCTGTGGGAAATCCAAGTTCCTTCCCCTTCCCTCCAGGTCCAGGAAGGTGAGCATCCAAACAGGCCAGGATCCCAAAAAGCCAGTCCATGCAGACGAAACAAGACCTAGTGCCATTGTGAATGGCTTCTCAGTCTTCATTTGGACCTTCAGGGCTCAGTCAGCCCGCGTGTCAACCACATTCAGAGAGTCTGGTTTGATCACATGCTCGTTCAGTCCCAGTCCAGCTGACCTTGGTGAGCTCTCATTCGATCAGTCCCCTTGTATCAGTGGGTGAACGCACCCTTCGCGGTCCTGACTTCTTATCTTTTATCCTATGTAAATCTCCTATTTAAGGAAAAGGAAGGTAACTTCTAGTCTATTTTTGCTTTTTTTGTATCACTTATTAAAGCAATTGGCAGAATAACCTACACCATTTCACTAATCATCTTTATTAACTGTTTTAACCACCCATATCTTTTAGGCTAACTAAGAGAGTTCAATTAAATCACAGATCTTAGAGGCCCAAGTCAATCACCTCTGCTAAGCAGGCCTGAGCAAGAATCCTCTGCAGGAGCAGGTACAAGGAAGCCACCACTAAGGGAGCAGGCCAGAGCCAGAGACATCCACAGGAAAGGTCTCTAACCAGCAACCTCCAATGGAGCAGGTCCAAGCCAATGACCTCAAGAGGAGCAGGCCCAAACAAACGACCTCTCTAGGAGAAGGCCCAAATGACCTCTTTGATAGCAGAGCAACCACTGGGAGCACCGAGAGAGCTCCAGAAATGCCAAGTGACCTATGGAGTGATAGGAACCATGGCTCCGACTGTACCACAAAGATCAACCATCTGAGCCTTGGATCCACTGGCACCTGGAAGATTGTTCACCAGAGACACAGCCACAACTACACCAATGAGAGCAGAAAAATGGGTAGGTAGGTAAGAACACACCCAACACCACAAACAGCACGACACCAACAAAAACTAGTGGCTTTACAGCAGCAAGACTTGAGCACTCTAATATAGATGAAGCAGAAGAAAATTACCTGAAAAGTTCCCTCAAGGAAACTGAGGAGAAGACAAACAAAAATTGGGAAAAAATTAATAAATCTCTTAAAGAAATAGAAGAAAAAGCAATCAAACAGATAAAAAAAAAGTGATTCAAGTCTTGGAAACTGAAATAGAGACAATAAAACACAAACTGAAGGAAGTCTGGCAACAAAAATATGGGAAAATGATTTGAAACCACAAAATTCAAGCAAAAGAGAAAATAGACCCACCAGTTAAAGAAAACATTAAATCTAGCAAAAACATAACACAAAATATCCAGGAAGTATGGGTCACAATGAAAAGACCAAACCTAAGAATAATAAAGATAGAAAAAGGAGAAGTCCAACTCAAAAGCACAGAAAATATATTCAACAAAATAGTAGAACTATAAAATTTTCCCAACCTAAAGAAAGAAATGTATAAGAAGATACAAGAAGCTTACAGAACACCAAATAGACTGGATCCAAAAAGGTTTGTTTGAATGCTCACCTTCATGGGGCAGGGAACCCTGACTGCTCTTAAGACAAGAGAAAGAGGGGGAGGTGGGGAGGGGGAGGGAAAAGGGAGGCAGGGAAGAGGTGAAAATTTTTAATAAATAAATAAATTAATTAATTAAAATTAAAAAGTCTTCTTGCCACATAATAATAAAAACACTAAACATGCAAAATAAAGACAGAATACTAAGAGCTGTAAAGAAAAAAAGACCAAGTAACATATAAAAGCAGACCTATCCGAATTACACCTGACTTCTCAATAGAAACAATGAAACCCAGAAGATGCTGGTCAAGCATTCTGCAAACATTAAGAGACCACAGATGCCAGCCCAGACTACTACACTCAGCAAAACAAAACAAAACAAGATACTCCATGAAAGAACCTGATTCAACCAATACCTAGCCACAAACCCTGCCCTACACAAAGTACTAGTACTAGTAGGAAAAATCAACCCAAGGACAGACAATAGATGATATCACAGCAACAAATCCCAAGGAAGGGAAACAGAAACACAATAACATCACCAACAATGAAAACTAAAATAACAGGGACTAGAAATCACTGGCCATTAATATCCCTTAATATAAATGAACTCAATTCACCTGTAAAAAGATACAGGCTAACAGATTGGATATGAAAACAGAATCCATCCTTCTGCTGCATACAAGAAACACACCTCAACCTCAGAGACAGACGTCGCCTCAGAGTAAAGGATTGGGAAAGATTTTCCAATCAAATGGACCTACGAAACAAGCTGTTGTAGCTATCCTAATATCTAGCAAAATAGACTTCAAACTAAAATCAATCAAAAGGGACAAAGAAGGACATTTCATATTAGTCACAGGAGAAAATCTATCAAGAGGAAATCTCAATACTGAACATCTATGCCCCAAATACAAGGGCACCCTCATATGTAAAAGAAATACTACTAAACTTAAATCACACATTAAACCCCACACACTAAAATGAGAGACTTGAATACCACCCTGTCACTACTTGACAGGTCTGACAGAAAGAAACCTAACAGAAGTTATGACTCAAATGGACTTAGTAGACAATTATAGAACTTTCCATCCAAACACACACACACACACACACACACACACACACACACACACACACACACACACACATATATATATATATATATATATATATATATATATATATATATATATATACCATCTTCTCAGCACCTCATGGAACCTTCTCTAAAAATGACCACACACTCGGTAACAAAGCAAACCTTAACAGATACCAAAAAAATTGGAATAACCCCATGTATCTTATTGGAGCACCATGGCTTAAAGATAGAATTCAAAAGCAACACAATGTCATAAAGCCCACAAACACATGGAAATTAAACAATACTCACCAGAATCACCAATGAATCAAGGAAGAAATATAGGTAGAAATTAAAGACTTCATAAAATTTAATGGAAATGACCACACAACATACTTAAATTTATGGGACACAGTGAAAGCAGTGTTAAGCACTAAATGCCTAAATAAAGAAGCCAGAAAAAAAATCCCATACTAGTTAGTTAACATAACACCTGAAAACTCAAGAACAAAAATAAGCAAACTTACCCAGAAGGACTAGGCAGAAGGAAATAATCAAACTGAGAGAGAAAGCAACAAAATAAAAACAAAAAAAAACAATACTAAGAATTAATGAGACAAAAAGTTGGTTCTTCGAGAACATCAACAAAATAGGCAAGTCTTTTTCCAAACTAACCAAGAGAGAGAGAGAGAGAATATCCAAATTAGCAAAATCAGAAATGAAAAGGGGGATATAACAATAGACAGAGGAAATCCAGAGGATAATCAGGTCATACTTCAAAAATCTGTAACCCACAAAATTGAAAAACTTAAAGGAAATGGACAATTTTCTGGATAAGTATCATATACTAAAATTAAATCAAGGCCAGATTAGGAATTTAAATAGACCTATAACCCATAAGGAAATAGAAGTAGTTGTCAAAAGCCTCACATCCAAAAAAAAAAAAAAAAAGGCCCAGGACCAGATGGTTTCAGCACAGAATTCTATAAGATTTTTCAAAGAAGAACTAATACCAATACTCCTCAAATCGCACAATAAAAACAGAAAGAACATTGCCAAACTCTTTTTATAAGGCTGCAATTACTCTGATATCCAAACCACATAAAGACACTACTACAAAAGAGAATTACAGGCCAATCTCATTCATGAACATTGATGCAAAAATACTCAATAAAATACTAGCAAACTGAATTCAAGAACACATCAGAAAAATCATCCACTTTGATTAAGTTTGCTTCATCCCAGAGATGCACGGATGGTTCTACATAAAAAAAAAAAAATCTGTCAATATAGTCCACCATATAAACAAATTAGAAAAAAGAACCACATGATCATCTTATTAGATGCTGAAAAGGCATTCAAGAAAATATAATATCCCTTCATGATAAAGGTCTTGGAGAGATTCGGGATACAGGAACATACCTAAATATAATTAAGATAATATACAGCAAGTCAACAGCCAGCATCAAACTAAATGAAAAGAAACTCAATGCAACCCCACTGAAATCAGAAACAAACAAGGTTGTCCACTCTCTCCATATCTATTCAAATAGTTCTTGAAGCTCCAGGTAGAGCAATAAGTCAACAAAATGAGATCAAGAGGATACAAATAAAAAAAGTAGAAGTCAAACTCTCACTCTTTGCTGAAGATATGATAGTTTACATAAATGACCCCAAACACTTTACCAAGAAACTTCTACAACTCATAAACACCTTCAATAATGTACCAGGATATAAGATTAACTCTAAAAAAATCAATAGCCTTCCTTTACACAGATGATAAAAGAACTGAGAAAAAAATCAGAGAAACATCATTCTTCACAATAGACACAAATAACATGAAATATCTTAGAGTAACTGTAAACCAAAAAGTGAGAGACCTGTATGACAAGAACTTTTAATCTTTGAAAGAAGAAATCGAAGAAGACACCAAAAAGTGGAAAGATCTCCCATGCTCTTGGGTAAATGGATGTAGATAACATCATATTGAGGGAGGTAATCCAGACCCAGAAAGACAAATATAATAAAACAAATATAATATGTCTCACTCATAAGTGGTTTTTAGACATAAAGCAAAGAAAAACCAGCCCACAATTCGCAATCCCAGACAGAGAACCTAGACAACAAAGACGACCTAAGACAGACACACATAGATCAAATCTACATGGGAAGTAGAAAAAGACAAGATCTCCTGAGTAAATTGGGAGCATCAGAATTGGAGGTGGTAGAAGTGAAGGGGAAGGAAAGTAGAAGAGTGAAGAAAATTATATAGCTCAATATCAAACCGGTCTCTCTGAACGTGGCTGACAAGGAGGACTGACTGAGAAGCCAAGGACAATGGCACTGGGTTTTGATTCTACTGTATGTACTGGCTTTGTGGGAACCTAGTCTGTTTGAATGCTCATCTTCCTAGAACTGGATTGGGGGGGGAGACCTTGGACTTCCCACAGGGTAGGGAACCCTGACTGCTCTCTGGACTGGAGAGGGAGGGGGAGGAGGAATGGAGGGAGGGGGAGGAAAATGGGAAGTAAAATTTTTAATAATAATAATAATAATAATAACCTGAAAAAATAAAATAAAAGTAAAAACAAATAAAAAATCAGAGATCTAACAAAGTGTCATTGCTTCTATACAAATCACCCTCATTATTCTCTGCAATAAATTGCCCAGTGAGGAGTGGGATTTTCCCAAGAAGCAATCACACCCTACTAGATACTATGGGATCCTTTCACATAGTAATCACACCATGACAAATGCAGCAGGAATCTGGCAGCAGCCAGCAGGAGGGAGCACAGCAAAAGCAGGGGCATTTTGGAGAGAATCCCCTCCACAGCGGGGCTTTGTCTCTCAGTTATTTAGTTTTGCTATTTGGTAAACTGAACTCCATAAACTCCGTTGCTAACTGCAACTCCTCTGAAATGGCCACTGACAATATCTCATACTTGTTTTTCTGAATATGAATTATTTTATTTAATAATATGCTATCCAGTTACAACATTTTGTTTGTGTGTGTGTGTGTGTGTGTGTTGACAGAAACCTATGCTGATTCCATGATTTTGTATGAGTAGCACTGTAATAAACCTAAACATGCAGTGATATTTGAGGTATTTATAGTCAGAGACCTACAAGTATAACTCTGGTGTGATGTAGGCACATCAACTGGTAGGTTAGTTTTCAAGTCTGTGAAGATTTGCAAAGCAATTCAATAATAATAATAGTAATTTAATAATTCTTTTAGTAGTAAGTATAACATTCTTTATAGTTTTGTAATAAAATGATAATTCAAGTTGCTTATTAATTGTTCTCAAAGTCTAAAATATAGTTATAGCAGAATGAAATTCTAAGAAAATCAACCATTGAGGAGAGAGTCATGAAGAAATTCTATTCTCTCACTTTCCTGAATTCAAACAAGTATACGAAACATCCACACAGAAAAGAGGCTACCCTTGCTGGAAGCTGTTTGAATTTTGCAATTAACAAATTGGTGGCAGTGTTTCCAGAAAAGAATCTTCATTTTCCACTAATAGAAAGGAGTTAGTCAAGATAAATTAAATAGGTACAAAAGAAGGTAGAAATAGAAAATGATGTGTTTGAGAAAGAGCATATGATATATTGATGAGGGGGCTGGAGAGATGGTTCAGAGGTTACGAGCACTGGTTGTTTTTCGTAAGGTCATGAGTTCAATTCCCAACACCCACATGTCAATTCACAACCATCTATAGTGAGATCTGCTGCTTTCTTCTGGCACACATGCAGGCAGAATGCTGTATACATAATACATAAATTGTTTTCAAGAATGATGTACTGATTATAACCAAAATGTTGATATGGCATAGCACTGGGTCTTTTTAAAAGCAAATTTAAGTTTTATAAATTATAATGTCTTTACAATGCTGATTAACATGGGGACAATACACTTTTTGTTTAGGTTTCCAAATTAGCATACAACACTAGGGACTCCGTTATTTGATTTTACATATACTTTGCTCTTACATATCTTGTTCTCTATCATCCCTGTGATGTGGGATTCCCCTCTGTATGCTGTGAATACCATTAGTTAGTATAGGACTGCTTTGGACGTATAGCAGAACAGAAGTTAGGTAGGTGGGAAAAACTAAACTGAACACTAGAAGAAAGAAGGAGGATTCAAGAGAGAAGTCATGGAGCTGCCGCTGGAGACAGACAAGCTGAAACTTTGCTGGTAGACCATGACCTCATGGTGTGCACAGATTAATGGAGATGGCTTAAATTAATATGTAAGAGTTATCATATAAGAAGTTAGAGCTAATGGGTCAAGCAGTGATTTAATTAATACAGTTTCTGTGTTATTATTTTGGGGCTAAGCAGCCAGGAACCAACAAGAGACTCTCTCCAACATCCCTGTTGTTTTGAAATCTTGCTGATGAATTTCTATTCAATTTAACAACTCTTCTACTTTCAGGTCAGATCAATAGGAAAAAATGCATGCATGACCTTATGGTCAGCCTACCCGGAACACTGCACTTGTAAATGAGAAGCATGGCACACCATTCTCCTGGTGTTCTCAGAAGTAAGAACACTGAATTCTGAAGCACCTGTATTTTGTGCATATAAATTTATAACTGTAGTGGTCTCTAATACATTGTGCCCCCAGTCAGTATGAAGTGACCTTTTTGTATTTTTTGACTATTTTTAGTTTTAAGTCTAATGTATTTGAATATTAGAATGTAGGAGAAAATGTAGGCATGACCTACTGGTCAGCCTACCTGGCATACTACACTTCTAAGTAAGAAGCACAGCGCACCATGCTCCTGAGTATTCCCAGAAGTCATTACACTGAATTCTGAGTTACATGAGTCAGTTACTGCCCTGCTGATGAGTCTGCACTCTCCATGTTTTCTGTTATGTGTTTCTTCCACATTGAGACCCCTGGTAGGATGATCGCTCCCTGTCCAACCAGAGGTGAGGTGATAATCAATCACAGTCGATATGCTTCCACTGTGTAAGTAGTTATTTACATGCGATAAAGTAGACATTGCTCCCTAAACCAGCTCTTGAGTGGTTCATTCCCAAGCTCTTTACCAAGATTCATGGGCATGACCCAAATCTATTGTATTATTGGTACTATTCTAGTACCAACCATTTTATATCCCCAGGCTGCTTCCGATATTTACTTCTCCTTTTATAGTCTTCATCATCGTTTTAAGTTCAACACTCATACCTTCATACATATGTACATGTTTCTTTGCACATGCATGTACAGGTGTGTGCGTGTATGCACGCTCACGAGTGTGTATGTGTATGTGTGTGTTCCACACATGAAAGAAAACATACAGTATCAAGCTTTATTGAACTGGCATATTTCACATAATATGTTTTTTTAATTTGATCCATTTTTCTGTAAATTGCATGATTTCAGTAACGAAGGCTGTTATACCATGAGTATGTATGTGTACCACATCTTTATTATTCATTGGTCTCTTTTGTATGGATATCTAGACATATAAAATGAATATGAATAGTGAATATGGCAACAATAAACATAGATGTTGAGGAACTTCTGGGAAAAGACTTAGTGTTTCTAGGGTATATATCCAACATCGGTATAGTTGAGTGATAAAGTAGTTCTATTTTTATTTTTTGAAAACGAATCTGATTTTTAAAGTGACTGTACCAGTTCACATTCCTCCCAGCATGTATAAGGGTTTCTCCTCCCCATGCCCTTGATGGCACTTTATGCCATTTACTTTATTAATGATGACTATTCTGAAAATAGATGTTTTTTAGACAATATATTCTGATTAATGTTTCCCTTCCACTCCTCCTAGTTCCTCCAAACCTTCCCTCCCATATGGGTCCACTCCTTTCTGTTTCTTCTTAGAAAATAAACAAACATTTAGAAGATAAAAATAAAATAATATAAAGCAAATATATCAAAATAAGGTAAGACAAAGAAACAGAAGGAAACAGACATTTAGAAGATAAAAATAAAATAATAAAAAGCAAATATATCAAAATAAGATAAGACAAAGAAGCAGAAGGAAAAAAACTGAATAAAAGGCAAATGGAACAAGTAGAGATACAGTGTTCCATTTATTCATTCATTCAGGAATCTCAAAAAATCACTATACTGGAAGTCACAATAACAATAATTATAGATATTAATTGTAAATAGATATAAGTTATATGTGTGTATGTATGTATATGTGTATGTATATGTATAAAGGACCTGTAGGGTAAAAAAGTTTTGTATGTATGTGTATTAAGTTAATTTTTTAAAAGGGGGGAAATAAAAACAAACACAAAGCCCTAACACAGCATGAGATAAAGAACCTCTGAAAATGTCATTAGGTTCATTTTCTGTTGGTCATCTACTTCTTGGCATGGGGTCCCAGTGAGACTTTTTGGAGAAAACTAAATTTTATCTGCAAATAAATATCAACTGGAGACAGGCTCTGGGGTAGAGATGGGGCATGTACACACTTCTTTCAGCTTTAGAACTCCACCTCATGTGGACCCTTACAAGCCCCGTGCGCGCTGCCTTACTCACCATGAGTTGTTGTGTATTGCCCTGTTGTGTTTAGAGAGCCTTGTTTCCTTGGTGTCCTCCATTCCCTATGGATCTTACATTCATTCTGCCTCCTTTTGCAGAGGGTTCACTGAGCCATGAGGAAACTGATTTGATAGAGGAAACTTTTGGAGGCTGAGTATTGTGAGATCTCTCACTCTGCACAATTTCTGTCTATGGATCTCTGTATTTGTTCCCATCCACTGCAGGAGGAATTGGTAACCTAACAAAAGGGAAGATATTTTTATAACTACACATCCAACAGAAGTCTAATGTTTGAAATAAACATATAAAGAACTCAAAAAATTGCTTTCAAGAAAACAAATAACCCAATTA
The DNA here is from genome assembly GCF_982192425.1 of Myodes glareolus. NCBI lineage: Eukaryota > Metazoa > Chordata > Mammalia > Rodentia > Cricetidae > Myodes > Myodes glareolus. The sequence continues at coordinate 13,860,472 of NC_142051.1, read as the reverse complement.
AAAATGGTATACAGACTGTCAACCCATATGAGCCCTGCTTAGTTGATTCAATTGGCTGTGTTCTCCTGGTATCCTCCATCCATCTGACTCCTATCAGGTTCTCTGAGCTCTGAGGGGAGCAACCCAACCTAATGGAATCCTCCAGTTTAGATTATCTCTCTACATAATGTCTGACCATAGGTCTCTGTATCTGCTTTCATCTATTGGAGAAAGCCTCTCTGATGACAACTGGACAAGGCATGACCAGCAGATTATGATTAGGAATCATTTCATTGTTTTTTGTTTTTTTTTTCTCCAGTAGTGTTTGATTTTATCTTAGGTCTCTGAGCTATCCAATTACCAGTGAATCTGCATGGGTCTGCATCAGGTCCTTTGCATATATGTAATGGATACTAGCTTGGTGTTTTTGTGGGATTCTTAACACTGGGAATCACTATGTCTCTGACTCTTTCGCTTGCTTCTGGGACACTTTTTCTCCTATTGTGTTGCCTTGATCAGCCTCAATTTGAGGGCTTTTGTCTTGTCTTATTGTATCTTGTTTTGTTGTATTTTATTGTTGCCTCTTGGAAACCTGCCCTTTTCTTGTGGGAAATGGAGAGAGACTAGAATAGTGGAGGAAGGAGAAACTGTGTTCAGGACGTATTGCATAAGAGAAGAATCTATTTTCAGTAAATAAATAAACAAGCAAAACAAAACAATTGGTAGAGATCTAAATAGATAACTCTCTAAAGAGGATACTCAAATGGCTTAGAAATACTTAAAGACATGATCAATATTCTTAGTTATCAGGGAAATGTAAACCACAACTACTTTGAGATTGCATTTTACATCCATCAGAGTGGCCAAGAACAATAAAACAAATGGCAACTATCCTGGTGAGGTAGTGGAGTAAGGGAAACACAAATTCATTGCTGGTGGAAGTGAAAACATATGTAACCTCTATTAAAAATCAGTGTGGTGATACCTCAGGAAGTTGGGAATAGGTATACCTCAAGACCCAACTTTCTGAGGTATCACCACACTTGAGCATATGCCCAGGGGACACTTCATCCTACTACAGAGACACTTAATCAATCATGTTCATTGTTGCTCTATTCATAAGCCAAAACAGGAACCAACCTACATATCCCTCAACAGAAAAATGGATAAATAAAAAATGTGGTGCATTTATACAATGGAGTATTGCTCAGCTGTTTAAAAAATTAAATCCATTGGTGAATGGATGAAACAAAAAATAATAATCCTGAGTGAGGTATCCTAGATCCAGAAAATTTAATATGCCATGTATTAGCTTATGTGTGGATATTATCTGTTAAGTCTATGATAACCAATATACAACCATAGAACCACAGAGGTTAGGAAATAAAATAGGCCTTATGGATGGACAGAAACCAGAGGGCTCAAATAGAAGGATCAAGAAGGAAGGAGGAGAGAAAGGGGAAGGAGAGAGGAAATATGAAGAGGGACAGTTAATAGTAAGGACCATTTGAATATCAACATTCCCTATTTGCCTGTAGTTCATTTGTATGTGTGTGTGTTTATATAGTATGTAATATGCATACTAAATATATTATTTAATATATCAGTGTGTATAAAATCACATGTGTTGGGTCATAGCCTCAGAGTATTAGGAATTGTATCAGGTTGTTAACTGGAAAGTGACCCAAAGCCACAAACAATTAGGCCCTGGCTGACCATTCTACTTTACCTACAGAAACTCAGGTAATACAAGCAACTCACCCTGAAAAATTCCAAAAATTACTGAACAAAGGCCCTCCCCCAGACTTTGTTGACCAGCATTGGAAGCCTCACCCTCTCTGAGAAGTGGATGGGTGTGGAGTAGGTGGAAAGTAGGGGGAATAGGAGGACTGGAGGAAAAGGGAACTGAGGTTGGTAAGTAAAATGAGAAAACATTGTTTTAAAAAATAACAACAAAAAAAAGAAAAACAAAAACAACCAACAAGCGAAGCAGCTGGAACTTCCTTACCTGTGGGTATGGGAGAAACATTTAGGATGTAGTTAGGGATGATGCTGGTCAAGCAAAGTGGCAGGTGTAGGTTCAGTCCAAGAATCATGATGTCACCAGCCAGGGATAGTTGGCTAGGTTTCCAGCACCAGGGATGATTGTAGTTTATAGGCATTCTGAATCTGTGTTACCTTGTTTTGTAAAATATTCTTGTTTCATTTATTTCCATGGAAACTTCATAATTTTGATTTTTTGTGCATGAATAAAATTCTATTTTGCATACAATTCACATTGTCCTTCTCTATTTATCAGGTGATGATCTCCTAGGTGTCCCCAATAGATGGTGATAAACTCTGAGTTGTAAGCATCTATGTAAGCATTTGTAAGCAGAATCATGTCGTAGCTCTGTATTTAGATATTTGAGATGCTATGGGGTTTTGTATTTAATATAATTTATTAATGATTTCAGCAGTTCCACAGCCACCAGCACTCCCCACATCCTCGCTGTAATTTGCTGTCACTTGTTTTCTTGGAGATAGCTACTCTTACTGGGGTAAATTAGAATATCAATGCATTTGCATTTTGTATCTCTCTCTTGGCCAAGGGAGGATGCTAGTCATCTTTGAAAATGTTAATAGATTTATGTTTCTGCCTTTTTGAACTCTCTTTAGATGCCTGGATTGTGAATTTATTAACATTCCTTACCTATGCCTGCGTTTTAAAGTGTTTTTTTTTATACTTTTTTTCTCTTGCTGTTTTAGAGAATATCATTTATTCACTGAGGTAACTATCATTCTTTATCCTTGGTCTATCAGAAAATCTTTTTAGTAGTGCAAAATAAACTCTTACACATAAAAATAATGTTTGCAGGTAAGAATGTAGGGAGAAGAAACACTGATACATTGCTGGTGTGAATGTAAATTAGTAAATTCGCCATGGAAATCAGAAATCAGTATAAAAAAATCTCAAAGTAACTGGAAATAAAATAATCATGTTGACCAGGTAAACCACTCCAAAGTATATACCCAAGAGAATCAGAAACTGTACAAGACATGACAGAATGTTTGGACCCTAGTCACAGTATCTACATCGTGGATACCATAAGTGACTGTAAGCAGACAATGTATTGAAAAAAACATTATTTATGTATGTGTGTGTAGGGCTACATTATGTATAAAGGAGTACTTTGCACATTAAAAAATCAAGGAAAAGAAGACAAACTCATTTCGCTTCAGAAAAGTAGAAAATCTGGAGATGAGTGTATAAAACACATTAAGTTAGACTCTAAAGACTCATGTGGGAGAGGTGGGAAATGGTTATATGAAAATAATGAAGAGTGAATCCAATAGCTTAGCAAAGCCAGGATTTTGGTAGGGTTTTGCTTAAATCTGAACAGCCTACAACAGGTTATTTTTTTTCCCAACTCAGATTATCACTTTTCATGGTCCCTGGAAAAACTATTTATTTTCTCTGCTCTAAACCTAGAACTATGCAACCATAATTTCAAAAGATGGATGCGTGACATAAAATCAAGCATCCATCTAACCCTGGCAGTGGTGACACACACCTTTAAACCCAGCAGTTGGGAGGCAGAGGAGTTCAAGGCCAGCCTAGTTCACAGAGTAAATTCTCTATAGCCAGGGCTACACAGAGAAACTCTATCTCAAAAAACAAAAATGAAATACAAACAACTACAACAACAAAAATCAACTGGTAACAAATGTGAAGGCCCAAAAATGCAAGCCTATTGCACCTTGTCTGAAGGTCAGAGAGTTTGAGCTTAGTCAAAGTTGTTAACAACAACTGTGGCTACACACCCTGACCTAGGGTGTGGTTGCTTGGTGTTTGGCCATTAAGATGGCCCTTAGAGGTAGATCCACTCTGCCATGACCAGAGGTTGGAGAATTCAAGTATACTTCTGTATTCAAGTATTGGGACAAGTAACTGTTCTGGTTGTCCTTTGTGTCATGTTAAAGCAGTTTTTTGTCTTCTTCCCCACTTTGTATTGGGGTATAAAAGTGTATGTAAAAATAAATGCTGGCAAAACTCAGAACTTAGAACTCAGAACTCAGAAGAAGAATTCAGCATCCAATATTCACTGAGTTGCCATCCCATTACTATCCTGCGTCTCTGTGATTCTTTCTTATCTCTGTTCCTCCTACCTACCATTTCCAATCCTCATGCTCCTGTCCTGGAATGTATGAACTCACTGTATCTTGGAACACAGCATAACTCACCCCAAAGGTGTCTTCTAACAAACAAATTCTCTGCAGGCATAATTTTCCAAAGAAAAGTGTGTCCACACATTATTTCTACAGAAAGTGATTTTGTATTTATTTTTGGCAGTCCCATAGGAAATGAATGATGGTCCTGGCCAAACCATTCTCCATGAGAATTCACTGCTCTCCACTGCTTTCCAAAAGGACACAGAGGCACAGCTCTTCCATTACATCAGAGACAGTGACTTTTCATATTGTGCTGCAAGTTACCCTTGGCAAGGTTTATACTTCTTCAGACAAGTTAGATAAGGTAATCAATGGAAATGGTAATTTCATACACCTTTCTACCAAACTATAAATTAGTAAATATCATATCTCTAAGACAATGTGAAAGTCAGTCATGTGCTTTCGATTAACACAAGGTGAGTAGAGATGGTTCATCCATCCTCTCTGTTTACCAGGGCAATGGCTGAATCATGAAAGTGCACATTTGTCAGAATCAAGATGCACAACCAAGGAAAGCTTTTAAACTTATAAATGGTAAGTGTTTTAGTATATTTTTATATTTACCTTTAGAGATATAACTCAAGTAACTTAAGATGCAAATTATTTTAACATTAAAGAATTTTTTAGTTCTTATGTAATAGTCTTAATATACAACAATACTAAATACAATTGTCTATCTTGGCCTGTGAGTCTTATAATCTCATACTGTGATTGTGTTGCTTTCCTTTACAGTATACTATGAGAATGTGTGATATATGTAATTGCTGAATCAAAATATTAATAGGTTGAAATGAGAAAACTTTACAGTATTACATAATTAGACATTGATATCAATGTTGTCAGCACTCAAATTTAAGAAGGGAGATTATTACATAATATGTGGTTTTACAAGGTTACATTAGAGTTGAATAAATAGGATGCTGAATATTCTTTCAAATCAAAGTTGGGTTGGTACATTAGATTTCTTTATCTCAGGCTGCCTTATCTGCCGGGAGTGTCCCGTCTCAAGTTTTTTGTTACTTTAGAAAGCATTTACAGGGTCAAATATTCATATATCTCCTTCTGTAAATTTCCTAAAAAAGACAAAAGGAATTACATTTTTTTTCAAATAATTGTTAAGTTTTTATAATTCCATTTTTGTACTGTTTTCTAAAGAATAACTTGTACTTCACAGGCTTCAAATAATTCTAGTTTATCATCAGTTCAGAATACATGATCTTATGCATTTTCTACTTTAAATGGCTTAAATTTTTAATTATGATGATAATAAAGTTAATAAATTTTTTCCCTAGAGATAGCACTAAAACTTTATAAAAGAGATATTCCATAAAGTGAATGCTAATTAGAATTTGAAAAAATATACATAAAAGCTTTCAAAAGTAAGTATTTTTACAAAATAATTTATAAAAAAGAATAATCTTAAAACTTAATTTTAAGGCTTCTCAAAGCAAAATTTGCTAGTGAGCTCCCTGCTGCGCATGCAAACCAGAATTCTTTTTACTTGATCTTACTTGGTAACATTATAAAATGTAAACAAGCATAAAGTCTGGGAAATGGTGAGTATTTTCCTTAAAGGACAAGAGATCACTGCTGTGTGAGCATTCCAACAACACCGTGTGCACTCCCAGAATTGGTTTCGCCTTCATTCCTATCACACACTGTGCTAAAAGTTGCTGACTTCTTTCTTTGTAACTTCTTTCCCTTCGGGTTATGCTCGCTGGAAACAAATCTACATCTTTGTGTGTACACTAGGAAATAATCAGTCATCTATACATATATAATACACTTATGTTCATAATTATTCTTCACATATTTAATCTTCTTTCTTGAATTTCTTCACATGAAAAGAAAAAAATAAATATTTTATGCCTTTATGATCACTTATCTTTCTCTTCACTTTGTGGTTTTTCAGTATGTTGTAAAAAACACATATATTTCTCCATATGTATAATAATTTACTGTGAATCTAATACTAGTAAATCCTATCTATTTTAAAACCATGGAAATATGAAAACTGCTATGTTACTGTCAACAGAAGTAGCACCAAACTGTTCCTAATGAAACTGACTGGAAGGAAGTATTATCTGGAATGTCACTAAGGATGTACCATTTGGAATTCTTATAAGAAAAACAATTGAAATTCAATTGTGTTTGTTAAAAGAAAATTGTATGCACACAATATAATTACTCACTTAAAAACCACAAAGAGTCAGTTTAAACTTTGTTGGATTGATTAAATTAGAGTCAATAAATAAATTCTAGTTATTGACATGGACAAAAATTGTTTCTATGGATATATATGCATATTAATTTCAAATTCATATTATTATTTGTTGGCCATTTTGATTCTACTTTAAAAATAAATTAGAAGGAAATTACAAGCTATTTTAATTTTAATGTATTAGACAAAGTTTATGTGTTTTCTTCTAAGCTTTAAGTATAGTATTGTAAGTATTCACTCAAAAATTGTGGCATTTATAAAGCTATTAAATTTATAGAATAAATGAAGGCTTATTACTGAATCAAAATAGTCTAGAAATTAGAAATATTTTTACTATAACCCTTTTCCTAAAAAGTTAATGAGCCTTGAATATCTACTTGAAATATTGGATTTATATTTATAGGTAAAAACACCAGTTAATACTTTTTTCATGCATACCTTTTTTCCTTTCACTTCTCTTAACTCAGAAAACATGAGTGAGAAATCATATTATTAGAAAAACAAAGCTCATGGTAGCATGTTGAGCTGCCAATTCAGTTTGAAATTGCATGTCCTTCATGCTTCTCAGTTTCTAAACACTTAACTCAGATTATCACCATCCTGACCCTGCAAGAATCTCATTTCATGTTGTCATTAATTTAGGTTCTTTGTTGTTTTTCTTTCTTAGAAATTAAGATATGTATATCCCCACATTAGAACTTTTAGAACTACTGGTAACAACAGAGTTATCCAATATAACCACAAAATGTAAATATCACACACCCAAAAAGTCTAATAAAATAAACTACAGGAAAGGTGAGCAAAGTATTTTAGCGAATCTGAAGACCTACATTCCAAATGACCAACATTCCTTCTGTAAAGGCACAATTACAGTATACTCAACTCTTTACAAGAAGGGAAATAATTGTTCTTTTAAACATACTAATGAGGTAGTGAACAGGTTCTTGAATAAACTCTAAGAAAACTTTTAAAAATATATGAGCTTTGGTTAATTTTCTGAGGAAGAATTTTTTATGTTGGAAAAGGAACAATTTTTAAGTGTGTACTCTTTCTAAAATTCTTCTGTAGACATGTTGGAATACAAGAGGAATGAAGAACCAGTCAGTAGAGATAGTGTTCATTTTGCTGGGACTGACAGATGACCCTCAGCTACAAATTCTGATTTTCCTCTTTCTGTTTATCAATTACATCTTGAGCCTGATGGGGAACCTAGTGATCATCCTCCTCACCCTGCTGGATCCCCGCCTCAAGACTCCAATGTACTTCTTCCTCAGGAATTTCTCCTTCCTGGAAATGGCATTCACATCCTCCTGCATTCCACGGTTCTTAATGAGCATTCTCACCGGTGACAAAACAATTTCTTATGGAGCTTGTCTAACCCAATTATTCTTCTTCTTTCTGCTACTAATCACAGAGTTTTATCTCCTGGCGGCCATGTCCTATGACCGCTATGTCGCCATCTGCAGACCACTGCATTACCCCATCATCATGAACAGCAAAGTGTGTCACCTGTTGGTCATCAGCTCCTGGGTGATTGGGTTCTTATCCATCTTCCCCCCTTTGATGTTGGGACTCAAACTGGATTTCTGTGCTTCCAAATTGATAGACCACTTCCTATGTGACACTTCTCCTGTCCTTCAGCTGTCTTGCACAGACACACGCTTTATAGAATGGATGGCTTTTGTCATAGCTGTGATGACCCTTGTCATCACCTTGATCTTAGTGATCCTCTCCTACACACTCATCATCAAAACCATTCTGAAGTTCCCGTCAGCTCAGCAACGGAGAAAGGCCTTTTCCACCTGCTCCTCACACATGGTTGTTGTCTCCATTACTTATGGCAGTTGTATCTTCATGTACATGAAAACATCAGCCAAGGAGAGGGTGACTTTAAACAAAGGTGTGGCTGTGCTCAACACTTCTGTGGCCCCTTTGCTAAACCCATTCATTTATACCCTAAGGAACCAGCAGGTGAAGGATGCATTCAAACAGGTCCTTCACAGATTGTGTTCTTCTCAAAACAGTGAAATAAGATTTAGGCATAAATAGCATACTGCTGTAATTTGACTGATAAAAAAATGAAATTGATAGATATATCCACTATGGCCTATGCCATTTTCTCCTTTACTTCTTAAATCATAGTATTCTATGTATATCTAGTATTCTAATTGCTCTATGCTATTAGATATTCTTTACTTCAGAATAGATCTTCTGAATCGCTAGGAGGAAATTGTTTCTTCAGTCCACACTGTGTAATTCTATCTTTGCTCAGAAATCTCTCTTCTCATAAATTAAAGGCTCATAAACAAAATGTATTGTACAAGGAAATGTCTAGACATTCTGAGTTACTTCTCTGTGTGTATTAATTTTAAGTATTTAAATTGCAGCTTAATATTTTGCATTGCTAAAAATATAAACAAACACAGAGCATGAAATTATTCTATAATGTAATGAAGGTTGTAGAAAATAACTAGTAAATTTGAGTTGCTACAAAGCTTTAATTAGTCTCATAGAAGGAAGCATCCAAATGATGTACCTTGTAAGATAAAAGGGAATATATTGATGGGCACTGCTGATGAGAACCACGAAGCATAGTAAGGAATGAGACGCTTCTCATCTAGAGTAATAATCATTACAAATTAATTGTCAGCATAATTAAATCATTTTGCCAAAAATATCAAAGCAAAAGAACACAGCTTTCTTGTCAAAGAGAATTCAAGAATTTTATTCTAGAGCCAAATTTGAGTGACATGACCTACAAACAGATTTATGTTCTCTTTAGTTCCTCTTTCCTTTTGGAAACAGCCTTATGAAATTTTTTGTTGTTGTTGTTGTCAAGATATTTTTTAAATACACTGGTGGAAACATCAGGAAGATGATTACAGGAAGGTGGGGAAATCATTTCTACAAGTTTCAGATGTAATTTGATGACATTCTTATGTTTTTAGTCATAGATGCTACTGATCTATCAATAGATTCCAAAAGGGTTTTTTTTGTCTGTTGTTTTTCAATTTGTAACTTTTTTATCCTTTTATAAAATAGATATTTTTTCTCACAAAATACATCTGATTGCAGTTTCTGTTGTCCTCCTCCTCCCAGTTCCGACCCTTTCCCCCTCCCTTCTATCCATCCCTTTTCTGACTCTCATTAGAAAACACACAATCTTCCAAAGGTGAATAATAAAATATAGCAAGATAAAACAAAAACTAGCATTTTAGAATAGTACAAAACAAACAAACAGAAGGAAAACAACCCAAGAAAAGACACAAGAAACAGATATAGATGCAGAGGCCCAGTTGTTCAAACACTGCAGAATTTCATAAAGGCAATAACCTGATAAACATATGTCAAAATTTTTTGGTCTGTTAGTCACAGGATACTATTACTGACAAAGAAGTTTGCAAGAATTGCTGTTCACGGGATAAACTAGCAGAGGTGAGGTCATCAACATCTGTATCTGCAGGATTTCCACCTTCCCATGTCACTGAAGTTCTAACTAGTCTACCATCCTTTAGACACACAGCTTCTTTCTAGGAATTCTCATTGACAGTAAGAATGATATAACTTCAGGCTTTGATATTAATTAAGAAATAGGAGTGTTTCCTCCTAGTTTTGAGTCCCAGAAATAATAATAATTGTGAAAAAACACATAATGCTTTTATACCTCAGATTGAAGAAATTTCTATTTGTAAATTGAAATTTCCTAAGAAATTTGACTTCAGTTTTCATCAAATTAATGATGTATCTCATGTAAAACAGCATGCAATTATTTTAATCTAAAGATACTGAACAAATACTTATACAAATGGAACTACATGAAACACAATAGTGACTTTTTTCTTTCATCTTTTTCTTTTCTCATAATTTTAAAATTGAGGCTAAGGCAGGGGCATTGCCCTTGGAAGTGATATCATTAAAGTCCTACAGACAGGACATTTTCTCAGAACTTTGGACAAAAAAAGGTTAATTTCTTCATTTTGAAGGTGACAATAATTTTAACTATTTATACAACCTAGTGATAAAATGATAGGAACTTTAAATTAAGTATTTACACGTTCCTAAACTAAGTGTGGTGTGCCAAAATCAGATGGGCACCATCCTGCAGACGTCTCTTTTCTTTCTTTTTTTTTACTTTTATCAACTTAAGAAATGTTTGTTTTCTATTTGTGTTTGACAATATATGGACTTACTAAACTTGTTTTTCTAGTTAAGATTTTAAAACAAAAATTAAATACACAAAAGGAATGGTTTTTATTATGGCGTTTTTATACATACATGTAACTACAGTTTTTCCTGGTCAGTCTCACCTGTGCCCTTTCCTAGTCCCCTCATCGTCACAGAGTCCCCTGGTTTCACTTTCAAGACTCACGCATTCTATTATCCTTTTGTCCCACCTCCCTTAAGGTCTCTACTTCCTCTGTCCAGTAACTCTCCTGATATTACCATGTCCTTTTGTAATTAAACTGAAGTATCCACAGTTCATATTTCAGTCACTATCTATAGTCTTGTCCCTCATAAAAATTTAAATCTGAGGAAATCCTCAATTTGCCTGTTCCATCTGGAGTTTCTGATTGAATATAAAAATTTGAGTTCTCCCGTGCTGTACTTGATTCCCTGTACTGATTTGATGAGGCGGCTGTCTGTTGCATTTTAACACTGTGTTGGTATTTTTCTTCTTTCAGAAACTCACACTAATGAATTGTCACTTCAATTAGTGTGGAAAATAGCTATAGAGTAGTGCCAACTTCTGAAAACTTCTTATCTTTCCACAGTGCACCTTTGTAGGAGCTGACTGTCAAACAGGGGTCTACCGGATTCTCCTCTATGTGTGGGGTTTAAAAAAATCCTTAGAGGAAAACAGAACTCATGGAAGTGAGGGAGACCCTGTAGGTGATCACAGCAGGCAGGGAAGCCAACTGTGAGTGAAAACTCAATTCAGATTGACTTCCTTTACCTGGATGGAGACTTTGGGAATCTGAAGCCACACATGTAAACACAGTAAAATCTGCGGGGAGGGTGGAGTGTTCCTGGTGTAACCACTCTGAAACTCTACTCAGGATACACGTCATTTCTTACAAGAAGATTGGAGTCTAGAAACAAACAGCCTGTACTAGCTCAAGAGCCTAAGAAAGGCTCTGCTTAGCCTGGCTTCAGTCATACAGATAACATAGCGGTCATGTGGGCTGTTGGCCTCCTCCAGGTCTGGTCGTGCAACTTGGGGAAGCCTCCGGCTATACGGGTAACATAAAGGTGATGAATCTGTTACCTCACTGGAAATACACTGCATCTATATTCTAAACTATGTATCCCAATTGGGAAAAGGAGGTGTTTTCAATTCTGCAACAGATCCTTTCCAGTCAGCAATTTTCATACCCTGTGTAGAAATGTATTGTTATAGGTATAAGTGTGGGTTTAATAATAAAAATGCTAAGATTAACAATAGTTACAGATGTTGACATGAAATATACTTTGATAATGTAAATGTTTAGGATATCATTGATTATAAAATGTAGTCTATATAAAATATAATACTTGCAGGTATGTTTTTGGATACTAAATGAATAATTATGGACTACAGGGTGGCTTAGTGGCCACAAGACTTGTTGTTCAAGCATAAGGAATTGCATTGAAATTACAAATGCCCAGATAAAAGCTGTGTTGGCACTGGTGAGTTGGAGACAGGTGGATCCCAGTAGCTTGCTAGCTTGTCATTCTGCCACAAATGTGAACTGCATATTCAGGAAAGAGACCAATTATAAAAATAACGTGGAGAGGAATAAAACACACCTGACCCTGGCTTATCTGAGCAAAACACAGGTGAGTACAACCATACACAAAGTTAGACACAAATTCTGAGGCACACACACACCACAAATACACAAAATTATAATACAGAATTTTGTATATTTAAAGGACTGGGGATTTTTCTTTCCTTTTTCTCCAGCAATATTTTTATGTATTAGCTTTTACTGAATTGTACATGTATAAAATACACTCTAATTAGTATAATCCCTTCATTTCTATGCTCTTTCCCACTAACACTCACTCCCCCTCCATAAAAATCCCATTCCCACAGTCTTGTCTTCCTTTTAAACTTGGCTTCTGTGTTGCATCGTTTTCATAACTATCCATTGTAGTCTGTGGGTCTCCACGGTGAATACACAACTAACGACGATAAGAGACCGTTCTCCAGAATCCATCAGTATCTGGTAGTGCAGTCATGAATGACAGTGCTTTCTGAGCCTCTACCCCGTCTCTGATGACAGTCCAGAAACCCAGTCATTTCTATATCCATTTCAGGCAACCTTTGTTTCTATATGGTCATGATGACACTGGCTGTGTCATGCCAAAAGACAGTATTTCCCAACCTTTCTCCCCATCTTTGACCCATAGATCTTTCCAACCCCTCTCTGTAATAACCCTGTGGCTTCAGTAGGTGAGATAAATGTCCCGTTTAGGACTGATCACTCAAACATTTTTTATTATCAGTGCCTTAAGCAGACAGGTATCCAGCATTGACACTCATCGACTACAAAGAGAAGCTTCTATGTGTCAGGCTAAGAGTAGTGTCTGTCTATTTATACAAACATAACATGTAGAAGCTAGTGGGCAATATGACAGCTTAGCTGAACAATGGTATAAAGTATGCCCCCACAAGTTCTAAGACCTCATCTGCCAAGGATTTTGCCTGTTTTCACAATATCATACAAGAATCCCTTCTTGTGAAGCTGGTTAAAATTCAACCATAATTCTGTTGGTTACCCACTAGGGTACTCATTTCACTATTGCATCAGTGACTAACTACATCTTGCCTGAAATATTGGCCATACAGTTGACAGGGTTTGCTTCTGGGTTGAGTTATTAGTGGCTTTTCTCCAGTTTTAGCCTAAAGCACCACCAGACACTATAAAATCTAGACTGAAAGCTCCCAGCTTGGCATCTTGATACCTTGCAAACAATTGTGTGGTGTCTTCAGCAGCAGGGTCCTATCAAATAGTTTTATGGAGATAAAAAATAATGACAAGAAAATATAGTATTTTTTGAGGCCTCTGGGGCCTCCTTTGACCAAACACACAGAAGGAGGAAGCTAATACCTGCCGCTGGGGTCATTTAGTAACCTTTAGCTTATGAGAGCACAATTATGCAGATATAAAAGATATCATCCTTCTGTACCTCTTAATTTTTTAAATAAGTTTTAAATTGGTTGGGAAAGTAACGTGTTTCCATATGGATTTTCACAAAGTTTTAGTTTCAGTCCCTTCCTCTTTTTCCATCTTATCTCTCCTGTAGGACTAACTCCATTCATGCCTCAAACTTTCTACCCTGCACTCATCCCTCATCTATTTTCATGGAATGTTTGTTCTGATATTCTTCCCTCCCTTGTAACTCCCAATCCCAATGGCCCCTTTCTTTTTTGCTTACTTCTAAAAATACTGCAAATTAAATACACAATCTAAAGATTTAAAGCTAGGATACATGTGAGACAAAGCATTAGGCAGTGATGTTTTTAGACCTGTACTATATGTCACAGTACAATATTTGTCTTGGTTTTATCCTTTTACCTTGGCATTTTATAATTTTCATTAAGCTGAATAAAATTCCATTCTGGATATGTCACACATAGTCATTATCTATGCATCTGTTAGTGGACACTTAACCACACTCTATTTCTATCTATTGAGCAGAAAAGCAAAAGACCAATCAACATGACAGAAAAAGTGTTTCTGTAGTATGATACATAGTAGTTTGCCTACATCCCCATGAATGGTATAGCTAAGTACCACGGTACTTTTATCTACACTGGAGATCTTTCCTTCTGGTGTCTTTCAAATTCCTCTTTGAGTATATCAAAGTTTTCTTTGTAAAGATTGTTCTTTTTTATTTGGTTTGGTTAGGTTTCTTTGAAATTTGGGGAGAGATGGAGAGAGACAGAGACAGAGAGATAATTGTAATCAGATTATTTCCCTGATTTCTTTTTCACTACGTTTACCATTAATACAAAGGAAGTAATTTTTTTTCCGACTTGGTGAACTCTTTAAGGTTACACATATATTCAATCATATCATATGCAAATAGGAATGTTTGACTTTTCAGTTCACATTTTTATCTCTTTTATTTCCTTCTATTGTATTGTTCTAGTTAGGATTTAAAGTCTTATATTGGTTAGGCATGAAGATAATTAATTACATTTTCTTGTCTTTGGTATGTAAAGGAATGTTCTGATATTTTTCTTTCATTATTATGGCCTATGCTTATCAAGTATACCTTTACTATGTCAACAGATGTTCCTTGCACATTTAGCCTTCTGACCTTCACAGATCTTTTCTGAATTTATGTTGATGATTCTATGATTTCTGTCTTTGAATCTATTTATATGAGAAATTTCATTTACTGATCTATGTATGTTGAACCATCCTTGCTTGGTTGTTGATCTTTTTGATGTGATCTTGAATTCTGTTTGCAAGTGTTTTCTTGTTTGCAGTACACATCTGAATATGTCATAAAAATTGGTTTCTATGTTTTATAAAGCTGTGTCTTACTAAAATTTTGGTGTCAGTTTAACAGTGGCTTAATTTTAAAAGTTTGAAATCATTTGCTTTATTAGTTGAGAAAGTCTTTGGTCAGTGTATCAGTTTTGTTGCTGACTATAGGTATATTTAATTTGTTTAATTTCTTCTGTTTAATTATGGTAGGTCAAATGCTTCTAAAAATTCACATATTTAAAAAGATTCTAATTTAGTGTAATATAAGCATTTAAAACATATCTAAGGTCCATGCTATGAGATGAAACCCACACCCAATATTGCCTGAGTGACTAACAACCTGAAATTAGAAGGGGTGTGGACCTAGGGAAAACAAAATAATATCATTTTGCTAAAAGAATATAGCAATTAAATTACTCCTAATAATGCTCTCTTAAACTCATAGATTAATGTCTTGTTCAGCCACCATCAGAAAAGCTTCATCCTGCAGTATATGATAACAGATGTAGACACCCATAACTGGACAATGTACAGAGAGCAGGAGACCATGGAACACTCAGTTCTAAAAAATATGTCTCCATCAAATCCCTCCCCTCAGGACTCAGGGAACAATGAAAATAGACGCAGAAACTTTTTTTTTTTTTTTTTAGTAAATTTTATTAAATTATAAAAGTTTCCATTTCCACCCCCCCTCCCAACACCCTCCCACTCCCCCTACTCCCCCTCCTCCTCCCTCTTCGTCCCCCAGGGCAGTCAGGGTTTCCTGCCCTGTGGGAAGTTCCAGTTCCTTCCCCCTCCCTCCAGGTCCAGGAAGGTGAGTGTCCAAACAGACTGGATCCCCAAAATCCATTATATGTAGAGGAAACAGGTCCCAGTGTCATAGTCAATGGCTTTTCAGAAAGACTTCGGGTCAGCCACAGTCAGAGAATCCGGCCAAATTCAGAGAGTCTGGTTAGATCACGTCCTCTTTCAGACCCAGTCCAACTGGCCTTGGTAAACTCTCATCAGATCCGTTCCCTTGTATCAGTGGGTGATAGCATCCCTCGCAGTACTGATTTCGTTTTTCATGTTCTTCCTCCTTCTGCTCCTCATTTGGACCTCGGGGGGCTCAGTCCGGTGCTGCAATATGGGTCACCGACTGTATCGCCGTCCTTCGTCAGATGCAGGATCTATGGTGATAAGCAAAATATACATCAGTATGGACATGGGCCACGGCCGATTCAGGCACCCACTCCTCTGTCCAGAGAGCAATCTGGGGGATCTCTCCTTGGACCTGGGATCCCATATATAATCAAGTCTCCTGTAAACCCTAAAATGGGTCCCTTAGTTGAAATATAATCTTCCCTGATCCCATATTCATCCTTCCTCCCTCCCCACCCCATCCCAGGCCACCAAGCTTTCCCCTTTCTTCCCCTACTCCCTTCTCTCTAACCTTCTCCCCTTCCATCGACCCTCCCTCCCCCCAATGCACCCGAGGTTACCTGGGACTCTTGTCTATTTCCTACCTCCTGGTGGATAGCTAAATAATCTTCATCAGGTTCATCTTCTTATTTAGCTTCTCTAGGATCACGAATAATAGGCTCAAAGACCTTTAATTATGGTTAGAATCCACTTATGAGTGAATACATACCGTGTTCCTCTTTTTGGGTCTGGCTTACCTCACTCAGTAAAGCGTTTTCTATTTCCATTCATTTGCATGCAAAATTCAAGATGTCATTGTTTTTTACCGCTGAGTAAAACTCTAATGTGTATATGTTCCACACCTTTTTTAACCATTCTTCTATTGAGGGGCACCTAGGCTGTTTCCAGGTTCTGGCTATTACAAATAGTGCTGCTATGAACATAGTAGAACAAATGCTTTTGTAGTATGATCGGGAATCTTTAGGGTATATTCCCAAGAGTGGAATTGCTGGGTCCTGAGGGAGGTTGACTCCCAGTTTCCTGAGAAACCGCCACACTGATTTCCACAGTGGCTGCACGAGTTTGCATTCCCACCAACAATGGATGAGTGTTCCCCTCACCCCACATCCTCTCCAGCATAGGATATCATTGGTGTTTTGACTTTAGCTATTCTGACCGGTGTAAGATGGTATCTCAAAGTGGTTTTGATTTGCATTTCCCTGATCGCTAAGGAGGTTGAGCATGACCTTAAGTGTCTTCTGGCCATTCGAAGTTCATCTGTTGTGAATTCTCTGTTAAGTTCAGTACCCCATTTTTTAATTGGGTTAATTAGAGTTTTAGTGCCTAGTTTCTTGAGTTCTTTGTATATTTTGGAGATCAGACCTTTGTCTGATGAGGGGTTGGTGAAGATCTTCTCCCAGTCAGAAGGCAGCCTTTTTGTCCTACTGAGAGTGTCCTTTGCTTTACAGAAGCTTCCCAGTTTCAGTAGATCCCATTTATTCATTGTTTCTCTTATTGTCTGTGCTGCTGGGGTCCTGCTTAGGAAGAGGCCTCCTGTGCCTAAATCTTGTAGACTACTTCCCACTTTCTCTTCTATCAGGTTCAAAGTGGGCGGATTAATGTTGATGTCTTTAATCCATTTGGACTTGATTTTTGTGCATGGTGGTAGATATGGATCTACTTTCATTTTTTTACAGGTTGACATCCAGTTATGCCAGCACCATTTGTTAAAGATGCTTTCCTTCTTCCATTGTATACCTTTAGCTCCCTTGTCGAAAATTAGGTGTTCATAAGTTTGTGGGTTAATATCTGGGTCTTCTATTCGATTCCATAGGTCGACTTCTCTGTTCTTATGCCAATACCAAGCTGTTTTCAATACTGTAGCTCTATAATAGAGTTTGAAGTCAGGGATGGTAATGCCTCCAGAAGTTCTTTTATTATATAAGATTGTTTTGGCTATCCTGGGTTTTTTGTTTTGCCATATAAACTTGATTATTGTTCTCTCAAGGTCTGTGAAGAAGTTTGATGGGATTTTGATGGGGATTGCATTGAATCTGTAGATTGCTTTTGGTAGAATTGCCATTTTTACTATGTTGATTCTCCCAATCCAAGAGCAGGGGAGGTCTTTCCATTTTCTGGTTTCCTCCTCAATTTCTTTCTTCAAAGACTTAAAGTTTTTGTCAAATAGGTCTTTCACTTCCTTGGTTAGAGTAACCCCAAGATATTTTATGCTATTTGTGGCTATCATGAAAGGTGATGCTTCTCTGATTTCCCTCTCTGCTTCTTTATCCTTTGTGTATAGGAGGGCCACTGATTTTTTGGAGTTGATCTTGTATCCTGCCACGTTACTAAAGGTGTTTATCAGCTGTAGGAGTTCTTTGGTAGAGT
Source organism: Myodes glareolus (assembly GCF_982192425.1). Classification (NCBI taxonomy): domain Eukaryota; kingdom Metazoa; phylum Chordata; class Mammalia; order Rodentia; family Cricetidae; genus Myodes; species Myodes glareolus. The sequence goes on along the minus strand of NC_142051.1, from coordinate 13,842,289 downwards.
TTTTGGGGTCACTTATGTAAACTATCATATCGTCAGCAAATAACGAAAGTTTAACTTCATCCTTTCCAATTCGAATCCCCTTGATCTCCTTATGTTGTCTTATTGCTATTGCTAGAACTTCAAGCACTATATTGAAGAGGTATGGAGAGAGTGGACAGCCTTGTCGCGTTCCTGATTTTAGTGGAAAGGCTTTGAGTTTCTCTCCATTCAGTTTGATGTTAGCTGTCGGCTTGCTGTATATTGCTTTTATTATATTTAGGTATGATCCTTGTATCCCCAGTCTCTCCAACACCTTTATCATAAATGGGTGTTGAATTTTGTCAAATGCTTTTTCAGCATCTAGTGAGATGATCATATGGTTTTTTTCTTTCAGTTTATTTATATGATGGATTACATTGATAGATTTGCATATGTTGAACCAGCCCTGCATCTCTGGAATGAAGCCGACTTGATCATAATGGATAATTTTTCTAATGTGCTCTTGGATTCGGTTTGCCAGTATTTTATTGAGAATTTTCGCGTCGATGTTCATGAGTGAGATTGGCCTGTAATTCTCTTTCTTGGTTGTGTCTTTGTGTGGTTTTGGTATTAGGGTAACTGTAGCTTCATAAAAGGAGTTAGGCAATGACTCTTCTGTTTCTATATTGTGGAATACGTTAAGGAGTATAGGTATTAGCTCTTCCTGGAAGTTCTGGTAGAATTCTGCATTGAAACCATCTGGTCCTGGGCTTTTTTTGGTAGGGAGATTTTTGATAACAGCTTCTAATTCTTCGCGACTAACAGGTCTATTTAGATTGTTCACCTGTTCTTGGTTCAACTTTGGTATATGGTACTTATCTAAAAAAATGTCCATTTCTTTTACATTTTCCAACTTTGTGGCATATAAACTTTCATAGTAAGATCTAATGATTCTCTGGATTTCCTCTGTGTCTGTGGTTATGTCCCCCTTTTCATTTCTGATCTTATTAATTTGCATGTTCTCTCTCTGCCGTTTGATTAACTTGGCTAGGGGTTTGTCAATCTTGTTGATTTTCTCCAAGAACCAGCTTTTTGATTCATTGATTCTTTGGATTGTTTTCTCTGTTTCTATTTTGTTGATTTCAGCCCTCAGTTTGATTATTTCCAGTCTTCTAGACCTCCTGGGTGAATCAGCTTCTTTTTTTTCTAGATCTTTCAATTGTGCTGTTAATTCTCCAATGTGTGCTTTCTCCGCTTTCTTTAATTGGGCACTTAGTGCTATGAACTTTCCTCTTAGCACTGCTTTCATAGTGTCCCATAGGTTTGAGTATGTTGTGTCTTTGTTTTCATTAAATTCAAGGAAGAGTTTAATTTCTTTCTTTATTTCTTCCTTGACCCAGGGGTGATTTAGTAGTTGACTGTTCAGTTTCCATGAGTTTGTTGGCTTCCTGGGGGGAGCATTGTTGTTGAATTCTAATTTTAGTCCATGGTGATCTGACAAGACACAGGTAGTTACTAATATTTTTTTGTATCTGTGGAAGTTTACTTTGTTACCGAGTATGTGGTCAATTTTCGAGAAGGTTCCATGAGCTGCAGAGAAAAAGGTATATTCTTTCCTATTTGGGTGGAGTGTTCTATAGATGTCTGTTAAGTCCATTTGATTCAATACCTCCAATAGGTCTCTCAATTCTCTGTTTGGTTTCTGTCTGATTGACCTGTCCATTGGTGAGAGAGGAGTGTTGAAGTCTCCTACTATTAGTGTGTGTGGTTTGATGACCGCCTTGAGTTCTAGAAGAGTTTCTTTTACATATGTGGGTGCCTTTATATTAGGAGCATAGATATTCAGGATTGAGACTTCCTCCTGATGAATTGTTCCAGTTATGAGTATGAAATGTCCATCTCCATTTCTTCTGATTGATTTTAGTTTGAAGTCGATTTTGTTAGATATTAGAATGGCCACGCCCGCTTGTTTCTTAGGTCCATTTGCTTGGAAAACCTTTTCCCAACCCTTTACTCTGAGTAGGTGTCTGTCTTTGTGGTTGAGGTGTGTTTCTTGTAAACAGCAGAATGTTGGATCCTGTTTTCGTATCCAATCTCTAAGTCTGTGCCTCTTTATAGGTGAATTGAGTCCATTGATATTAAGTGATATTAATGACCAGTGGTTGTTGACTCCGGTCATTTTTTTTGTTGTTGTTAGGTAGTAGAGTATATGTGTTTTTCTTCTTTAATTTGTGCTTGTGAATGGTCGCTAGATGTTCGAGTTATTGTAGGCCGTGTTGGGAATGTTGGATTCCTTCGGTAGTGATTTTCCTTCTAATATTCTCTGTAAGGCTGGATTAGTAGCTACGTATTGTTTAAATTTGTTTTTATCCTGGAATATTTTGTTTTCTCCGTTGTTAGTGAACAGTAGCTTGGCAGGGTATATTAGTCTGGGTTTGCATCCATGGTCTCTTAGTTTCTGCAGTACCTCTATCCAGGATCTTCTGGCTTTCATGGTTTCCATAGAGAAATCCGGTGTAAGCCTGATAGGTTTACCTTTATAAGTTACTTGACCTTTTTCCTTTGCAGCTCTTAAAATTTTTTCTTTAATATTTATGTTTTGTGTTTTGATTATTATATGACGCGGGGATGTTTTTTTCTGATCCAATCTATTCGGTGTTCTGTATGCTTCTTGAACCTTCATAGGAATATCGTTCTTTAGGTTGGGAAAGTTTTCTTCTATAATTTTGTTGAATATATTTTCTGGGCCTTTGATCTGCAGTTCTTCTCCTTCTTCAATCCCTATTATTCTTAGATTTGGTTTTTTATTGTGTCCCAGATTTCCTGAATGTTTTGTGAAGAGAATTTGTTGGATTTGCCGTTTTCTCTGACCAGAGCATTTATTTTCTCTATGGTATCTTCAGAATCTGAGATTCGTTCTTCTATCTCTTGTATTCTATTGGTTATGCTTGATTCTGTAGTCTCCGCTCGTTTACCTAGGTTTTCCATATCCAGCCGGTTCTCGTTTTGTGTTTTCTTCATTGCCTCCATTTCAGTTTTCAATTCTTGGACTGTTTCCTTTACTTGTTTGATTGTTTTTTCTTGGTTTCTCAGGGTATCACTCACGGATTTACTTATTTCTTCAAACTTTTTGTTATATTTCTCATCCATTTCTATACTCATTTCTTCAAACTTTTTGTTATACTTCTCGACCAGTTCCTTAAGGGAGTTATTCATATCCTGTTTAAGGGACTCTATTGCTTTCATAATGGCACTTTTTTCCACTTCATCTGGGTTAGAGTGCTCAAATCCTTCTGTTGTAGGGTCGTTGGGATCTGATATTTTCATGTTGTTTTTCAGATTGTTGGAGGAGGTCTTGCCTTGGCGTCTGCCCATCTCTTCGATCCAATGCTCTCTATTGGAACTTCTGGTATCGGGTCAGGTTCCCTTGTTGGGCAGGGAGTTCACTGACAGAATGCCTACCTTTCCCCAGGCAGGGTATTGAAGCACAGGCACTCCCTCTTTCCGGGATGCCCCTACAGAGCAGGCCCAGTGTGCAAGGCAGCTGAACTGGGGAGATTTTATGGCCTCAGTGGGAGGGGAGAAATATAGAAATTTGTACCTGGATGGAAGCTGGGATGGCAGGCGGGAGAGCCTAGCAGTGTGGACACAGCACTGCAGGCTGACCTGGGAGTCTATGGGGTCGGGGAAAGTCCTAGCTCCTCCTCGCTGGGCCCCTGCCACGGGCCCGAATCAACTCACCACTCCGAAGGCCCTCTGGATGGAAGCTGGGATGGCTGGCGGGAAGCTAGCAGGGTGGAGCAGGTAGAGCAGGCTGACCTGGGGGTCTATGGGGTCGGGGAAAGTCCTAGCTCCCCCTCGCCGGGCCCCTGCCGTGGCCCGAATCAACTCACCACTCGGAAGGCCCTCTGGATGGAAGCTGGGATGGCTGGCGGGAAGCTAGCAGGGTGGAGCCAGCAGGGCAGGCTGACCTGGGAGTCTATGGGGTCGGGGAAAGTCCTAGCTTCCCCTCGCCGGGGCCCCTGCCGTGTCCCGAATCAACTCACCACTCGGGAAGGCCCTCTGGATGGAAGCTGGGATGGCTGGCAGGAAGCTAGCAGGGTGGAGCCAGCAGGGCAGGCTGACCTGGGTGTCTATGGGGTCGGGGAAAGTCCTAGCTCCCCCTCGCCGGGGCCCCTGCCGTGGCCCGAATCAACTCACCACTCGGAAGGCCCTCTGGATCCGCAGAAACTTTTAAGAGTCAATGGGATGTTAAACATTTCCTTAAGTATCTTTTGGCCATTTGAGATTCTTCTGTTGAGACTTCTCTGTTCAGTTCAGTTTTTTAACTGGATTATTCAAAATTTTAATGTCTAGTTTCTTCAGTTCTTTATATATTTTGGAGATCAGACCTCTGTCTGATGTGAAGATCTTTTCTAAATTTTGTAGGATGACATTTTGTCTTTGTGACTGTATCCTTTGCTTTACAGAAGCTTCTCAGTTTCAGGAGTTTCCATTTATTTATTGTTGTTCTCAGTATCTGTGCTACTGGGGTTGTATTTAGGAAGCGGTCTCCTGTGCCCATGCATTGAAGACTACTTTCCACTTTCTCTTCTATCAGGTTTAGTGTGGTTGGATTTATATTAAGGTCTTTAATCCATTTGGACTTGAATTTTGTGCATGATGATATGGACTGATTTTCATTTTTCTGCATGTTGACATCCAGTTATGTCAGCACCATTTGTTGAAGATACTTTCTTTTTTATTATATAATTTAAATTTCTTTGTGAAAAATCAGGTGTTCAGAGGTGTGTAGATTACTATCCGGGTCTTTGATTTGATTCCATTGGTCAAGCTCTGTTTTTACGCCAATACCAAGTTGTTTTCATTACTGTAGCTCTATAATAGAGCTTGATGTCAGGGATGGTGATGCTTCCAGAAGTTCTTTTATTTTACAGGATATTTTTTTTGCTATCTTAGGTTTTTTGTTTTTTCATATGAAGTTGATTATTGTCCTTTCAAAGTTTGTGAAGAATTGTGTTGGGATTTTGATGGGGATTGCACTGAATCTATAGATTGCTTTTGTTAGGATTGCCATTTATACTTTGTTGATCCTACCTATCCAAGAGCTTGGACGATCTTCTTCAGTTTCTTTCTTTAAGGACTTAAAGTTCTTGTCAAATAGGTCTTTCACTTCTTTGTTTAGTATTACTCCAAGATATTTTATGTTATTTGTGGCTATTGTGAAAGGTGATGTTTCTCTTATTTCCCTCTCAACTTCTTTATCATTTGTGTATAGAAGGGCTACTGATATTTTTGAGTTGATCTTGTATCTTACCACATCACTGAAGGTATTTATCAACTGTAGAAGTTCTCTGGTAAAATTGTTGGGGTCACTTATATATATTATCATATCATCTTCAAATAACAAAAGTTTGACTTCTTCCTTTTCAATTTGAATCCCCTTGATCTCCTTTTGTTGTCTTACTGCTATTGCTAAAACCTCAATAACTATGTTGAAGAGATATGGAGTGGACAACCTTGTCTTCTTCCTGATTTTAGTGTAATTGCTTTGAGTTTCTCTCCATTTAATTTGATTATGGCTGTCAGGTTGCTGTATATTGTTTTTTATTATATTTAGGTATATTCCTTATAGCTCTGATCTCTCAATGACCATTATCATGAAGGGGTGTTGGGTTTTGTCAAATGCTTTTTTAGGATCTAATAAAATGATCATGTGGGTTTTTTCTTTCAGTTTATTTATATGATAGATTGCTTTGATAGATTTTCATGTGTTGAACTAGCTCTGTATCTCTGGGATGAAGCTGACTTGATCATGGTGAATAATTTTTTTTGATGTGTTCTTGGATTTGGTTTGCCAGTATTTCATTGAGTATTTTTTGCATCCATGTCCATAAGTGGGATTGGTTTGGAATTTTCTTTCTTACTAATGTCTTTGTGGGGTTTTGGTATCAGGGTAACTGTAGCCTCATAAAAAGAGTTTGGCAATGTTCCTTCTGTTTCTATTATGTGGAACACTTTGGGGAGTATAGGTATTAGCTCTTCGTGGAAGTTCTGGTAGAATTCTGCACTAAAACCATCTGACCTTGGGCTTTTTGTTGGTTGGGAGGTTTTTGATGACAGCTTCTATTTCCTTGCAATTGATAGGTTTATTTAAATTGCTCACCTTGTCTTGATTTAATTTTGGCATATGGTATCTATCTAGAAAATTGTCCATTTCCTTTATGTTTTCCAATTTTGTAGAGCACAGACATCTGTAGTATGACCTAATGATTCTCTGGATTTCATCAGTATTTGTTGTAATGCCCTCCTTCATTTCTTTGTTTAGTTTGGATAAGGGTTTGTCTATCTTGTTTATTTTCTCAATGAACCAGGTCTTTATTTCATTGATTCTTTGTATTGTTTTCTTTGTTTCTATTTTGTTGATTTTTAGCCCTCAATTTGATTATTTCCTCTCTTCTGCTCCTCCTGAGTGAGTCTGCTTTCTTAGCCATTCAGGAAATGCAAATCAAAACAACTCTGAAATACCATCTTTCACCTGTCATAATGGCTAAGAAAAAAAACACCAATGATAGCTTATGCAGGAGAGGATGTGGTGTAAAGGGAACACTAATCCCTTGCTGGTGGGAATGCTAACTTCTACCACCACTTTGGAAATCAATCAGAAAATTGGGAATCAACCTACCTCAGGATCTGACAATACCACTCTTGGGCATATTCCCAAAAGATTCTCAATCATACTACAAAAGCAGCATTATTTGTAATAGCCAGAACCTGGAAACAACCTAGATACCCCTCAACCAAATGGATAAAGAAAATGTAGCACATTTACACATTAGAGTACTACTCAGTGGTAAAAATTAATGACATCTTGAATTTTGCATGCAGATGGAATTAGAAAACACTATCCTAAGTGAGGTAACCCAGATCCCAAAAAGATGAATATGGTATGTACTCACTCATAAGTGGAAAGTAGCTATAAACAAAGGACATTCGACATATAGTTTATGACCCTAGAGAAGCTAAGTAATAAGGTGAACCCAAAGAAAAACATATAAATCCACCTGGAAATTTGAAACAGACAGGATCACCTAACAAAATTGCTAGCATGGTGGTGGGTGGAGAAGGGAGAGTGTAAGAGGAAGAGGAGAAGGAGAGGGTTAAGGAGAACTTGATAGAATGGGATAGTCAAGATGGAGGAAGGACAGAGATGAGAGCAAGGAAAGAGATATCTTGATTGAGAGAGCCATTTTAGGGTTAGTAGAAACCTGGCTCTAGAGAAATTTCCAGGAATCCACAAGAATGACTCTGGCTAAAACCCTAAGCAATAGAGAAGTGGAAGTTTGATCTTGCCTTGCCCTGTAGTCAGACTGATGAATATCTTAACTATCACCATAGAAACTTCTTCCAGCAACTGATGGAAATAGATGCAGAGACCCACATCGGAGCACTGAACTGAGCTCCCAAAGTCCAATTGAAGAGTGGAAGGAATGAGAATGTGAGCAAAGAGGATAAGACCATGGTGGATTCACCCACTGAAACAGTCTACCTAAGCTAATAGGAGTTCATCAACTTGAAACGGACTGGGAAGAAACAAGCACAGGAACAAACTACTCCTTCTGAATGTGGTTGACAGTTGAATTGCTGGGACAATGCAAGAATTTAACCAGATATTTTTAGTTGCATACTGAAGAAAATCTCATGTTGGGTTTGTTTGCTTTTTTCTTTCACTCCTGTCTCTTTCCATAATCATTTTATCCAGATGGACATCACATATAAAAAATGAAAACTAAAGTTAATTATTATTGTAGAAGGCATGAAAAAATTGTGATATATCAAAGCAGTACAGCAATGGCTGTTGTATGAAACAGAATGATAATTTATTGATGTGAGTCCCTGCTTGAATTATTTAATCCCATTTGGGGAACAGTTACACTTTTATGTTATTTTGGTGTGCTTCAAATGATCTACAAGATGGTTAAAAACAACTTTTAAATAATGTAATTCAGTAACAATCATTTGAGTGCCTTCATAATCTTAAATTTTAATTAAGCTTCTATTTATCTCTCCTGTTGATCTGACTTTATCTGTATGCTAGACCCACTGTTATATGTACATACGAACTCAAAATTTACAAATACTTTAACTCAATGACCCTCATCAGCCACCTGTTTCTAATACAGGCTATGTTTGATATTATTTGTAAGGGCATCTCTTTAAAATTAGAAGTTAAATCCTGAAATGTTCATCTTGCACGTACTTTCAATGACTTCTCTAACTGTAAAGACTAGTACAGAATATGCTTCAGGATACAAGGTGCATACCAAATTCATAATGATATACCTCAGATATTTCAACTAAGAAACACAAGAAATAACTTGATATCACAAAGAAATTGAAATGTGTGAGGTCATAGATATATGATGATTTGATTATCTGACAACATATGTGTGTATATAATGTAACTTTTATACCACGAATCACATGCAATATAATTCACCAATTTAAAACAAAACAAAAGTATTTTAAATATTTGGAAATTATTGATATGATAGATTTACATCCACACACTTTGCTGAATAACAGATCTTAAAATGTTTTGATTCATTCACCTCTGCAGTCTTACTGTTCTCTCACCTTCATTATTACATTAAGGAAATTGTGAGAAGACATCTTTGTATCTTTACTCTGCTTTCTGTTTAGGTGTTGTCTTTCACTGAGTGGTACATTGTCCCAGTGTAATGACTGTGTAGGTTGCATTTCTCCTATGTAGTACCTGGAGAAACTAGGGCAAAAAATCTTACATATTCTGCACTGAGAGAGTGTCTGGTAAGGTGATGGGGTGGTGTTTATGCTGTGGGGGTATGAAGTGTGTGTACCCATGTATGGATGCCAGAGAAAAATTTGGGGGAGATAAATTCTCACTGTGTGTTCTGCGAATAAAATGCAAGTGCTTACACTGGCATGGGAAGTGTTTTTGGTTTTTGTTTCTTGTTTCCACCAACTCATCTTGACTCCTCTCCTGATAAGTTGTTAAATGCCCCTTTAACTATGAAGTTATTCTCACTTTGCATAGAGATATTTAGCATCCTTGTAGAATTTTCATTCTTGAACTTTATTATTCTCTCCTTTATTTTTTATTTTTAAAATTATTTCTTTATGTCTTGAGATTATAATTACATTTCTCTCTTCCCTTCCTTTTTTTCAAACTTTCTCATATTCCCCTCCTCCTGCTCTCACATTTTGTTTTTTACATTGTTATTTTATACATATTTTTCACCTTGGCATAATTATGTTCTATTGAAAGAATTTTTCTTGAATTCCACAAACATCACCCCATATATCCCATAATATGTTTGAGATATTTCATATAATCATAATTTAGCATCACATAATAATATTTGGTTTAAGTGTTTGTGTCCTCTACAGATATTGAAGACAACTTCCAGATATTGAATGAGAATCTCTCAATGATTAGAATATTATAAATATACACTGCATTGATGTTCAATCAAATAAAAAATCACACATAGAAAGTTGCTACTATACAAAGCTTATTTTACTCAATACAATGATTTCTGGAAATGGATATGTAACAAACAATAATATATAATCATAAAAGTGCTTTCAGAAAGGAATTGGAGGAAGTTAGTTATTGTGGAGTAAATCTTCCAAGGAAGAGGAAAATGTAAAGTAGAACTGAGCTACAGGGTTCTTCAGGGGAAACAATCCCACATATGAAGTAACTGTTGACATAAGAAAACCCAATAATCATAAAAATATATGAAATAGATTTCCTATTTTAATGTGTGGTTGCAGTCTCTATCACAATTTTAAACTGTGTTTTGAAAAGCACAGTCTTTGTAATACATCCCAGAAGACTTCTTTCACCTGCTTGTTTCTTAGTGTATAAATGAAGGGATTCAGGAGAGGAGCGATTGACGTATACAGCAAAGCTACCCCTTTGGACACAGTCACCCTCTCCCTTGCAGACGGTTTAATATACATGAAGATGCAACTGCCATACGTTATAGAGACAACAATCATGTGGGAAGTGCAGGTGGAAAAGGCTTTGGTTCTTTGCTGTGCAGAAGGGAAATTTATAATAGTCTTCATGATGCAAGTGTAAGAGAGACTCACTAGCACCAGTGTGACTGCAAGGGTCACCACGGCTAAGACAAGGGACATCAGTTCTAGGACATGAGTGTCCGTGCAGGAGATCTGTAGGATAGGAGAAGTTTCACACATAAAATGATCAATTATTCTGGAATCACAGAAATCCAGCTTCAGACCCATGGCCAATGGAGGAAAGATGATCAAAAACCCAGTCACCCAGGAGCTGATGACCAGTTGGTGACACACTCGGTTGTTCATGATGATTGGATAGTGCAGTGGTCTGCAGATGGCAGCATAGCGATCATAGGACATAGCAGCCAGGAGATAAAATTCTGTGACTCCCAGCAAAAGGAAAAAAAACAATTGCGCTACACAATTATTGTAAGAAATAGTTTTGTCTCCAGTCACAATTGTTGTCAAGAATCTGGGAATGCACACTGTAGTGAACATGATTTCCAAAAGGGAGAAATTACGGAGAAAGAAATACATTGGAGTCTTGAGGCGAGGGTCCAGGAGGCTAAGGGGCACAATGATTAAGTTCCCGACCATACTCAGCATATAATTAAGAAAGAGAAACAGAAAAACTATAATTTGCAATTGTGGGTCATCTGTCAATCCTAAAAGAATGAAGTCAAGTTCCATTGATTGATTCTTCATCCTCTTTTGTGAGTCTTTACAAAAACACTAGGAAATCAAAGACAAATATATATTTATATATATTATATATATATATATATTATGTGCATTAGAATTTATATATCTACACTAAAGCAGAAAGGTCATAAAATCCATTAGCCTTTGTTTTCTAGCCTGAAATTTCAGGTCACACATAATCAGATGCCTTAGGTTAATTATCAACTTGTCCTATTCATTTTTGTTCAACATTCTCCACATAAAACACTCCCACCCCAGAAATAAAATAGTCTTTTTATTAATTTGCATAAAGGCAAATAAGTACATTCATTTCCAGGTATTATGCAAACCATAAGATTCTGATCCGCCTGCTTGAGCCTCTGAAACAGTCCGGGTTACAGGCCTATGCCACTGACTCTAGTTTATTTGTGAACTTCTTTAAATATATTTTTAATTTTTTTGAAATTATAGCATAGTTACTGTATTTCTTCTTCCCCTTTCCTTTCTCTAAATCTTTCCATGTTCCCCCTTGCTAACTATCAAGTTCATAGCCTCTTTTATTTTTAAATACATTTATATTCCTAAATGCGTAAGTGCGACCTGTGCAGTCTATGTAATGTTACTTGTGTGCATGTTTTCAAGGTGGATAGTTTGGTACTGAATAATCAGTTGGTGCTTTTTTACCTTCAAATGAGTGCACTAAAACTTCTTCTTTGGTATTTTTATTTCTTTCTTGGTTGTCTTATTCATATTGTTTTCCTTTCCATATACTACTTTTATAAACCAATTTGAAGGGAAAGAAGCAATGCTTTAAGAAACATAATGGAATTTTCCAAAAATCAGTATTAGTGAATAATTTTAAGATTGGCTTCCAAAGATATTCAGGCTTTGGTTTTCACCAAGCAAATGTTTGCTTTTTATTTTCTTCTTATCCTTAATACATACATTTGAAAAGATTGCTAGAATTGTCATTTCTGAATGGTTGTAGGTTTAGAAGACTTAGAATTATGGTTTGACCAAATGGGAATTGTTTATTACAGAATCCCCACAGAACTTTATAAAGCAGTCAAAGAAAAACAAAGATATAGTATATATAAATAAAATACCTTAGTTAATCTGTTAACACATAACTGCAAATTATGTACCATATAACATTTTACAAAATACAAGAATTCAGTACTCCAAATGAAACTCCCTTAATTGGATTTACTGCACATTAACCTTTGCTTCATGTTATAAAGTTACTTTAAAATCAGCATGGACTCACCTTTTCATGTCTATCAACCTTTCTGCTTTGTCAGTTAAAGGTAATTTCAACTGTTTAAGTGATTGTTATTTTACTATCCAGTAGAAATATTCATTACTAATGTTTTTGTCAGCAAAGGTACACCACATAATGCACTTCCATAAAGAATTTCAACTTTCCTTCCATTTACCATTTACTATGGAAATTTGAGACTATGATTGTAATTTTAACATGTGCCATATGGTTTGATGAATTTTGTGATCTCCCATCCTCAGTGTTGAGAGCGCTATCATTCCAATCCTGCAATGAGATGTCATCGTTTAAGATGAAGTAAAAATCAAGAGCAGTAAAAAGAATATGAAAGCATTGCTGATATATGCACAGCTCTTCCAGAAAAGAGATGCCTCATAATCAGCTGTGCACTTATAATGTTCTAGTTCTACCCTTTCCCACTTCCTGTCAACTCAAGGGAATCTGCTGAAATTACAACAAACTCTTCTTTAGGGATTACTGCTACAAAATACTCATTATTGTTAATAAATGATGCCACAGTAGTCTAGTCTTGGTCAAAGCTTCAGAAAAAAACCCATAGGAGTCATAAATGGTTAAGGAAAGTCAAAAAAAATTAATCAGGAGAAGCAACAGTTCACTGCAGTTGTTTCATATTTTCAAGATTAGCCTTTGTTGGGTTTTATGATTTATAAACACATTCTATATTCTATAGACTCTTTTAATCCTGTTGGTGTTTTCATTGTTTTTTGCTTTGTTTTGTTCTTTTTTTGGTATAATCTTGCTTATTTATTTTGTTGTTGTTGTTGTTGTTCTTACATTTTGGTATCATGTCTTTCAAATCATCATTAAGAATAGTGTAATTAGGGCTACAAAAATGACTCTCTGTTTAAGAGTACTGGCTCTTCTTCCAAAAGACCTGGGTTTGAATCCCAACACCCTTATGACATCACAACTGTATGTAACTCCATTACCAGGAGGTCCAATATCTTGTTCTCATCTTTATGGGCTCTGCACACATGTAGTATACAGACACACACGCAGACAAAGCACCCCTACACAGAAAATAAAAATCAAAGAAAAATTTAAATGAAGAGGAACAGCAAGTGGCAATTGAGATTCACAGTGTTGGTCCACCAGGAGACAACTCTCTCATGGGTCAATCCCCTTCATGCAAGGGCACAGGGCTGTAGACCCCAGAATGTCTTTCAGTTCTGCTATGCCTTTTCATGCTTGCTAATTCAATACTCCTCTGGTATCTAGCATGGTGTGAGTGGTTGTGGGGAGATCACCATTGCCTGTAATACAGTGTGTTTACCTCTTGGAAACATCTTGTTCTACTGGGCATTTTTACCTGTGGATTGTCAAGACGACGAACCCTTCCTAAGCTGCACCATCTAAATGTATAATGATAATAATAATAATGATAGTTTACACAGAGCTTTGGTGAATAAAACTAAATATAGAGATATGTTTCACAGCCAGAGCCTGTGAGTTTCCCCTAATGAGCTGCCCAGATTGTAGCTCAAACTAATGATTGAGAAAAAGCAATTAAATCCCAGTAGCCCAGCTAGTTTAAATTCTTTAACCTTAATGTTGGGCTATGTGTTCACAGGTTTCAGAGTGCACCACAGCTTAAAAAAAATCTTTGAAAATAATGAAGTTAGACAAAGATGTTTTTGCTAAATAATTCTGAGATGAAAACACCAAGAAGATTATTTAAATTTTTAGAAAAGCACAAAGTTAAATGTGGAACTTTTACGGTCAGAAAACAAGAATGAAGCGGAATTATCATTAGGTAATGCACCTGTTTTGCTAGGATTTGTTGATGACACAAGGTGATGATTCATTCCTAATTCATTATTCCCATTTCTGCCCTTAATCTTCTGATATAAAAAACTACTAATGAGTAGGTATGTGCCCTAATGATTTAAAGTAGAGCTGATTGATCATTTTGCATATGCAAAAGTTTTCATTTGTAATTTCTTTAAGATTCCTTATCAGATTATCTTTCAAAATAAATAATAAAGTAATTGACCCTTTCTTTGTAAATGCAAACTGTAGCCAACTAGTAAAAGACCTGACTGAGAAGAATATCTTGTTTGTCCACACAGTTAATCTATAACATACTGCTTGGGTATGATTGGATGTGGGTTCTTGGAATAATTTGTTTTCACTTGTAGTACACAAAATGTTTAATCATGTAAGGGATATGGAAAACATGCTGGTTTTGCTGTTGTTTTGTATCCATTGTAATCATTCACTTGAACAATAGGATGTAACTACATTATAATTCCTATGTTGCCTGAAAACTTTGTTGGGATATATAAGCTGTAGAAAAAAAGTTATTCAGTAGAAAAAAACAGAGAGAAAGTACATGAGAAGAAAAGAGAGTAAAGAAGGAAGCCACCAAGAGAGTGTGTGCATGTGTTCTCCCTTGCCCCCTCAGATAGAAAAGTCTTAGCTTATGCTGACTCTGTGGATTCCTTTCAAGGCCCTGTGCTGCTGGAGGTTGGCCTCCCAGGTAGCAGTAAAAGACCTTCATGTAAATTGACCTTTATGTTTTCTTACAACACTTTTAAAATATTAGGTATTATATTTATATATCCCATTTACAGTTGACTTTTGCTTGTGATATAAATCAAATGTATATTAACTTATTTCTGTGTGACAATTCACCTTTCCCAATGCCATCTGTTGAAAAGTCTATCTTTTGCACATTTCATATCCTTGGTATGCATGTTGAATATATATCCTTGGTATGTATGTTGAATATTTGCTGTCAGTGAATATCTGTATAATTCTGGGTTCCATGATTCATTACAGCGGCTTACATACCTAATTTTGTTCTAGTACAGTAGTATTTTACCTTTTATAACTTGGTGTTCAAAGAACATTTTCTCTATTTAGAGGTAACAAAAATATAACTCCTCCTTAGAGGACACCTATGACTAACCAGAATCTGACTTAGGGAACTGAGAGTGTATTGGACTTGCTTGTAGAGGAAGAACCTACTACTATGGTTCTGCTAAATGAACACAGTATTAAATTTACTGCTGATGACATCATAATAACCATAAATTAGTAAATCGGTAAATTCTCAACAGAGGAACTTCTTTCTGCAACAGATAGTGAAGAACACAGAGTCCCATAACTAGTCAAGGTGCAGATAATAGGAGATTGCTGGATGTTTATCCTTGAACAGAAAATCTGTATCACATACCATCCTTCCAAGGCTCAGAGATCATTGTGGAAGACAGGGAGGAAAGACTGTAAGAGCCAGAGCATTGGATGAGTGCAAGGGAATTATTTCTGTAAACCACATAACAGGTGTACATTGAGACACAGCAATTGAGATAGCATCAGGATCAGGAGAGACAAAAGTCAGCATGGAGAGGTGATGTGGGCATGAATTACAACCTCTAGCAATGAGCTACTTATAATTGTTATCTCTTGTGAGCACTATTTTGCTTTAATGGTATGACTCATAGTTTATTGGTCACTCTAAGGTGAAGGCCATACAAACAAGCAAAGCACAAACTGTATTTGATGTGTTCAAGAATAAAAAAGAACACACTAATCATGTGTGCATGTGAGTGAATGTGTGAGTATGTGTGTGTGTGTGTGTGTGTGTGTAAGGAATAGATGAATCTGAAATGAATAAAGAAAAGTGGTGAATATGATCAAAATACATTGCATAATAAGAGCTAATAAGAATGAGAAATAAATTAAATCACTCTATAGCTCCCAGGTGTTTCCATAGCAGCAATGATAATTTAATGGCACGGTACCTGCACATTTGAAACATAATGGCTGAGAAAAGGAGGAAGAGTTTAAGTACAAGCTGACCTAGGGCTGCTGTTTCTGGGATAAACCGCGCATTGCATTCCAAACACTGAATCACCCCACACTAACAATGTAGGAGCTGCATGCCAACAGTGATGTCAGTGGTTAAATAGTGCAGAAAACTTGAGTGTGCTTGTTCTGCATGCAGCTATGTTTAATACTTTTGCCTGTTTTTATTTTTGCTATTCTTCCTCATCTGATGTAAGAACATCCTTTATCTAATGCTAGAAGGAACTATAAAGAATAATACAACACAGTTCAGTGATGTGGTATTCCCCTCTGTATGCTGTGAATACCACTGGTTAATAAAGAAACTGTCTTGGCCTGTGATAGGACAAAAAAATAGAGTTAGGCAGGGAAAACTAAGCTGAATGCTGTGAGGAAGAAGGTGGAGTCAGAAAGAAGCCATGGAGCCACTGTCAGAGACAGACACACTGAAACCTTGCTGGTAGACCATAAGAGTTGTGGTAAAACATAAAATAATGGAGATAGGTTAGTTCTAGATGTAAGAGATATCTAGCAATATGCTTAAGTAATTGGCCAAACAGTGATTCAATTAATTCAGTTTCTGTGTGGTTATTTTGGGAGTCTGGGTAGCTGGGAAATGAACAAGAGGCTTCCTTACAACAAATTGGTACTCGAATGTGGTAAACTATATCCACATAAAACCTGAGAAAACTTGAAAAGGAATTCTAGCACCAAAAAACAAAGTTGACCTGGGACTCTTGTCTATTTCCAATCTCCAGGAGGATAAGTACATGATTTTCATCAGGTTTACCTTTTTATTTAGCTTCTCTAGGATCACGAATAATAGGCTCAAAGACCTTTAATTATGGTTAGAATTCACTTATGAGTGAATACATACCATATTCCTCTTTTTGGGTCTGGTTTACCTCACTCGGTAAAGCGTTTTCTATGTCCATCCATTTGCATGCAAAATTCAAGATGTCATTGTTTTTTATCGCTGAGTAAAACTCTAATGTATATATGTTCCACACCTTTTTTAACCATTTTTCTATTGAGGGGCACCTAGGTTGTTTCCAGGTTCTGGCTATTACAAATGGTGCTGCTATGAACACAGCTGAACAAATGCTTTTGTAGTATGTTAGGGCATCTCTTGGGTATATTCCCAAGAGTGGAATTGCTGGATCCTGAAGGAGGTTGACTCCCAGTTTCCTGAGAAACCGCCACACTGATTTCCACAGTGGCTGCACAAGTTTGCATTCCCACCAACAATGGATGAGTGTTCCCCTCATTCCACATCCTCTCCAGCATAGGCTATCATTGGTGTTTTTGAGTTTGGCTATTCTGACAGGTGTAGGATGGTATCTCAAAGTTGTTTTGATTTGCATTTCCCTGATCGCTAAGGAGGTTGAGCATGACCTTAAGTGTCTTTTGGCCATTCAAAGTTCATCTGTTGTGAATTCTCTGTTCAGTTCAGTACCCCATTTTTTAATTGGGTTAATAAGAGTTTTACTGTCTAGTTTCTTGAGTTCTTTGTATATTTTGGAGATTAGACCTTTGTCTGATGAGGGGTTTGTGAAGATCTTCTCCCAGTCAGAAGGTAGCCTTTTTGTCTTACTGACAGTGTCCTTTGCTTTACAGAAGCTTCTCAGTTTCAATAGGTCCCATTTATTCATTGATTCTCTTAGCCATTGACAATGACACTGGGACTTGTTTCCTCTGCATATACTGGAGTTTGGATATCCAGTTTGTTTGGATACTCAGCTTCCTGGACCTGGAGGGAGGGGGGGAGGAACTTGAACTTCCCACAGGGCAGGAAACCCTGACTGCTCTTAGGCATGGAGAGGGAGGAGGAGAGGGAGTGGGGGGGAGTGGGAGGGTGTTGGGAGGATGGTCGGAAATGGAAACTTTTATAATTTAATAACATTACTTTCTCATAAAAAAACAAAGTTTAGCTGCATTTCTCTTTTTAAATTGGCTCTGCTTGCTGGTGCCATGGTGTAGCTCCTTTAAGAGTGGTGTTCTTGATTCAGCTGTAGCAAAAAAAAAGTTTTGAAATGGCAGTTTTCTGGGCCATGCTGCCAGCATGAGCTCTGATGAGGTCTGGCTATGAAGCATTTAAATGGGGTTTGTTAGCAATGTGCTACGATTTGCTTAATGGTAACATATAGTGGTTATTTGCCAAAAATGCGGCAATGTACATGGCCCTCTGAGGCAACAAATAGCTCTGCCATGCTCGACTGGGCAAGTCAAGCAGGCAGTGCCATATTACCCTTATCAATGATGCTCTTTAGTTTTTTTAAGAAGTGCTTAGCATTTTAAGAAACTGTTCTGGTCAGAAAAGGATTACACATATACAATAAAAACAAATCCAGATATAAAAGACCTCTAAATGAGTCAGAGTATTAGATAAATGCATGTAATCTTGGAAGAAAGAAGAAAATGAATATAGAGAGTTATAAAAGGAAGTAAATGTTTTTTCAAAAAAATATATAAGACAAAGTCTTTAAAGAGACAGAGTACAGACAGTTATAGATTAAAGGAGAAAGAAATATAAGCCACATAAAGAAGAGACTTTGGGTTATGTATATTATTGTGTTTTCTTTGAATTATTTGACTATGAAGGAACTAAGTACAGAGAGATATTTTCTTGTACAGGCTGCTAAGCTAAACTAGCTTATATATTCTAAAGGTATCATGACTTCAAAATTGGAGTCTAAGACTATGTTGCTTTGGAAAAGAGGTTCTTCTTTTGTTTCCAGAAATAATGAGAACCTGTGATATCTTTCCAGACTAATGTGGTTTGATGGACTTAGACTCCCTGAAAAGGCACCTTGAACCTCTCAAAAAATTACTTCACCCTACAAAAATCAAGAAGCAGTTTGAAGAGAATTATGTCCAAATTCCCAAATATTGTTTATAAATGTTCCTTTACATTTAAAGGGAGATATGCTTTATAGATGAATACTTTGCATTGGTATGGTTCTTGCTTTATTGATACAAATTTAAGGTAAATTTTGTTATATGTATAGTCCTACTCTTGATTAAGGTATTGTGTTTGTGCAGCTCATTTAAAAATGTAATGCATAATTAAGAAATATAGGTTAATAGATAATCATCTAT
Source organism: Myodes glareolus (assembly GCF_982192425.1). Classification (NCBI taxonomy): domain Eukaryota; kingdom Metazoa; phylum Chordata; class Mammalia; order Rodentia; family Cricetidae; genus Myodes; species Myodes glareolus. Next base: position 13,823,394 of record NC_142051.1, on the reverse strand, counting down.
AATAGTCAAGCTTGTAGTCATGTTAGTCAGATTTTCTAGATGTACAAATATATATTTCAGATGGATAGGTATTCATCAAACCTTTCCAAGACTACAGAATATGGCATTTAAAATGTTTTAAGAACATAGGACTTTCAATGACAATGAGGCACATCTGCTCTTGGCACCAATCTACTTCAAGAGGATGACAGGCTGCAAAGAGACACCTTATGCAGTTAGTTAGCCATTTGAGCAAGAAACTGCTCTTGCCTGAACTGCTTGATGGTATGCTTGATGAACTGGACACGCAGGACCCACAGGAAAATGACTGCTGAACTTGCCTAAAGGTGAGATGGTCCTTCAGGGTTTCTGCTTTATAAAAGAGTCTGCTAGACATTCTTCAGGACACAGAAAAAAGTTACTGACAAACTGCCAATATAGGCTGAACTGTCTTTGAAATTTCCTGCTTCATGGAAAAGTCTGCCAGATACTATAGGCCTGTAGGTTGAAGATGGATGCCCCTACGGTACAGAAGACTTTGGGTGACTGTCCAGGCAATGAGATGTCTTTGTCAAGTCTAGATTTTTGGAAGTTGCTTACAATGCACTTCCTGCTAACTTAGATAATATTCTATCCTTCTGAAGCTTTTGATGGAGTTGAAGAATTGATAGTTATAATGAAAGTTTTTCTTAGTTATGATAAAAGATAAGGTAGCTATTACAATTGAAATTATTGCTTGATAACTGTTTTATGTAATTTTGCTATGTTAAAGTTAAAACCTTCCTTTTTATTTAAACAGAAAAGGGGACCATGAACACCAAAGAAGACTCCAGGGGCCGAATGAATTTTGGAGGAGGTCCCGTCCAGAAAATGAACCATTCTTTCTCTTGTCCATTTTGTCTTTGCTCAGAACCAGGGCAGTCAGCGTGTTTGTGGCTGAGTCTGCATCAACTCCAGGCTGCTGCACGACTTGACAAAGACAGCTTCCCTACCCCCGGCTCTTTCCACTGTGCACTCGTAGCTCCATTCTTCCATCTTTCTACCTCTCCACTGAAAATTCATTTGCCATGGTGGCATTGGACACTGCAGTGTGCCACAGGTGTATTTTTGGTTTTTGCAGGAACAGTTTTATATTCAAATATTCATTGCAATGACTAGTTGTTCTGGTTCAATGCTTCTGGTTTCTGAAGCACCATAAATACTGGAGCAGTAGCAAGACTTGTCTCAGTTGTCCTGTGGTGCCCAGAGTCAGGGTGGTGTTGCAGCTAGGCAGGGAGTCTTGGGGCAGGTTTTGTGACTGTCACTCACACAGACACACCAATCCTCGATGTCTGCCACCTGAGCCTTGCCGGCTCAATCTTTGTGCTTGTACCCTGTGAGCAGTACTGCTGCTCCATACTTATCCTCTCCCAGCATGGCAAGCAGCTTGGGCACAGCCACAGTAACTTCATGCTGGGTGCCTGCTGGCAGGTCTAGGCAGACCTAGGACAGGCCCTATTCAGTGATGACATGTTTCCATGGGCTCTCCAAGCTGCTGCACAGGCCCCTGTCCTCAGTGCTGTCTGCCCTGTGACTCACCCTGGCACTGGTGTTTCCATAGAGCTTCTGGTATCACTTTTGTTTTTTTCTCAGCCATATGGAATTTCTACCTTCATTTTTTTATGCAATTTGTACTTTTTAAATGGTTACAAGTAACAGATTCCCATGTATTTATCATACTCTCTTCGTTTTGATTAACTCCATTGATGTCTCTCACGTCTCCCACTGTTTCATTTCCTTTTCTATTAAAACCTTTCAATTTCCGTTGCTCTCAAAGATCAATATTTAGGTACCCACCATTACTATGATTTAGTTTGGAAATCTTTTTAAAATACATGATTTTTTTAAAAAAATTAATTAAAATTATAAAGTATGCTTCACTGTTGAAGTGCATGTGCCAGCATAACTTAGTGGTCAAGAGGATTTGTGGCTCTTTCAGAGGACCTGAGTTCAATTCCCAGCACCCACATAGTAGCTCACAACCATCTGTTCCAACTCCAGTTCCAGGGGAACCAATACCTTCTTCTGACTTCCTTGCACATGTGGTACATATTTGTATGTATGTATATATATATTTATATATATATATGCAGGTAGAATATTCATATATATATAAAATAAAATAATCTATTAAAAACTTAAAAAAATATAAGATATGCTAAATAATATCAACTATTCTATAAAGGACTTATAAAATTTTGGAATATGCATGTTCATAACTTCATGAAAAATCAGTATTACTATCTATTCTTTATGAGTAATCAATGCTCAATGACCAGGGATAGATAATATGATAACGTAATTTTAAAAGCAAGAAAGCAAGAGAGAGAAAGAAGGCTTGGAGTTGGGGGACTGGATCTGAGAAGAGTCTGGGGAGTGGAAATTATGATCAGACTATATTATATAAAATGTATTTTCAGTTAAAAAAATGAAAACAAAACAAGTAAAAGGTTGTGAACGATAGTCTTCCCCAAGGAAGAGCACAACAATTGCTTATCCAATTCCAAATGGACATTTCTGAAAACATACAAACAAGTAGCATTATACATACATACATACTGAAGAGGTTGTACTTATGTATTTAGGAATATATAAATGCATATTTTCATACACATATATACATATGTATATCAACAATTAATGAAGAAATAGACCATAAATTTGAAAGAGAGCAAGAGGGCTAGGTTTGAAAGATGAAAGGGGCTAGGGAAAATGATATAATTTTATTTTAATCTCAAAAAACAAAAAATAATTAAATAAAAATCAAATAAAACAAACAATCAAAAACCCCTATCATGTTCTATTTTAATGCTTTGGATAGCATTTGCTAAATTCTTATACAATATTATCGGACCTTAAAAAATCGTACATTGGTGTGACAGTATAGTCAGGGCCTCCTCAAGGAAAATAGTGTTAATATTATACTTGACTCATAAATTATAGCATTAATTTATTAGCACTGAGCAATTGGGTAAACATAGAAAAATGGTATGAAGTATACACTGTATTAATGTAATAAAAATTCACAAAGGGTAGGCAGATTTCATGCTACATGAGGAATCAGCATGACTTTCTTCTTTATTAGTTACCTCACTGAAAACTGCACCCCAAGCATCTTTGCCCAGTTTTGTTACTAATGTTACAATGCTTGATATTCCCTTGTGCTTTGTGTACATTCCTCTGCTGGCAATTTTGAGTTGGTCCCTTGAGTCAATTGCAGAGTGAATGGGTAAAACTTTAGTTCCATGTAACATAAAATATATTAACACACCAGGATTATTTTAAAACATCTCCTGGAACTGTTTCTATTTTCACCTGAGGAGGGGATAGTTGACGATGCTTCCACTATTCCAGCAGTTCTGAGAAGCTGTGAAAATCACAGGTAACCTGGAAATAAAAAATAAATAATAAATAAACAGTGCAAATCTCTCAGAATCAAATATCAACACAGAGCTCAACTTTATCAAGCATAAGTTTCATATTTCATAGACTTTTTAGTGTTATTTTGATTCCTTAATTGTAGGTGATCTATTAATATTTGAAATTTTTGAATTGTATAAATTAATAGAAATTGCCAAATCTGAACCCTAATGCTTCATTTGAGAATAAGAATAAAAGTTCTAGAAATAAGTTAGAATAATATAATGAGATAAAATATACAAGCTTCTAATCACTGAAGTGAATAATGCTTTTAATAAACCGTTACTACTAATAATATACTGTCAAAATTAAGAATTTATTTTAACTGAAAAGAAAAATGAGTAAGACAGTATTTCCCAGAGCCTAGTTATTATTTTTGGAACATAATTATTTATAAAATCTCAATTTTCAAAAGCATTCTTGAAATTTCAACTCTATTCTAAACAGCGGAATTTTATTTTAAAGAAATTACCTCATTAAAAGTTATAAATGAATTAAGTGGTCCACTTGAATTAAAATAATAATAATCTCTTTTAAGAAAAAGACACATGATGTTAACTAACTTCATAAAATCTTAAATCAGAAACCAATAGTGTTTTATGATGTTATCTTAAAATTAATTTATTTCATTTTTCCTCTGTGTTTTCATGGTATATTCCTCGGTAATGAACTAAAAGTGTGAGGTTGGGTACTTCATTCAAATTCTCTAGTTGGAAAAATATTTAAATGAAGTGTACCTATGAAAATGCATAATCTATTGATATATAACTGAATAAGCCTGCATGAAGTATTATTGCTTTTCTAACATTTCTGTGAAATTTAACCTTTCCAGTCTCTTTTGCTTTTCTACCAACATTATTATTAATGGATCAGAGTTTCTTTCTTCGTTTTCAAAAACACATAAATAAGAGTGCTATTATTTTTGAAGTTATTGTGACTTGAGAGTTTCTATTTCCTTTGGTGTTCTCACATGTATATGAATTTTAATACTGAAAATTGATCCTGTCCATTATTATTGAAAGTAATTGACGTATTCAATTTATATTTCCCTGGAAAGTATGACAAAATTAACTATGAAAATAGTAAAACGAGAATTTAGTAAAAATAAGTCTAGTCACTCAGTGAGTTCTCCTTAGGAGTTGGCTAAATCCACATGAAGAAAATTCCTCAAAAGAATCCTTGTGGCATGATCTAGACCCTACAGGGAGAATACCAACATAAGAATTTTTTTGTTTATTTACATAGGTACTAAAGTCTTTTGTGCATATTTTGATCATATTCTTTTTATTCCCCCAATCATCCTAGGTCCTCTCTATATCCCTATCCATTAAAATTCATGTAGAGAGTATTTTTTATACAATATGAAATTTGAAACTGAGCTGGATACTACTGACACCCTTACCTATCTTTTATTCACCAAAATGTTAAACAACTCTTCAAATTTTGAATGTATAGAAAATGAAGACAATGTGATCAATCAAATATGTTTGAATATGTCTCCAGTATTTTTTCTAATGACTTATATTTAATGAGGTTCAATTGAGGAAATAAAATTAATAAATATAGTGAAAGTTGAGAAAAACTGTTCTTTCAAAGTTACTGAGTTACTGTATCTTGGAGGAAAATGATCATCTAGAGCATCATGAAATATTACTAACAATATCCAAACACACAAATCAAAACTAAGTTACAATTAGTCAGTCTTCCAAATGTGTCTCTCAAAAGAGCATCCTTTAAGCTTTCCACTCTACTATATCCTTCAACACAGCTTTCTCCCCAAAAGTATTATGTAAATTGCTCATACTTTGTCTAGTTTATTTAACCGGGTCATTGTTGTCATTTATTTAATTTTAGAGACTTGGGAAGGTCACAATTTGAGGATATGCTCAAAAAGAAACCCCTAAGATGAATTATAATCATGATGCTGTACAAATACTATCATTGTTAGTTTTTATTTTGAATTGTTCAAGGAATTCACCTCAGATTCTTTAGAAGGTAAGTAAGAAGGAAAGTGAATGAAGTGGGTAGAAGAAAATGAGATGTTAAACCTGGGCTAGAAAGAAGACTCAGCAGTTTAGAGCACTTGAAGCTCTTCCAGTGCCCAAGAATTCAATTCCCAGCAATCACACAGCACCTCACATTCATCTCTAATGGGATCTAATACCTTCTCTGACATGCAGGCATATATGCAAACAGAACACTCAAATACATACATGCATACATTCAAACATACATACATACATCTTTAAAAAAATAAATAATTTAATAATAATCTTTATAAATGAATAATTTAACCAATTTAACATTTTGAATTTAAAGAGATGAATTAAATGTTTGGAAATAATCTTTATTCTCAAGTAAAATACATCATTAAAACATTTTAATAGTCTATGAATTTTTAAAATTAGTATCACACTACTTTACTGAAAACTAAATACAAACCATTGAGTTTTTATAACTGTTTTTTACATACAAATATATTAAAACAGGCCAAGAGCTGGATATTTGATAACCTAATTAAACCAAGTCATGCTAGGCTTTCCTTTAGCCTGGTTCTCTGGCTTTTGAAGACTGGTACAGAAATGTTGATGGGGGAAGGAGATTGGCATTTAGAGAAACCTACTAAAACATTTTTTACAGTATTTCCCATATTCCTTCAGAGCTTTAACCCATGAAGTGAAAATGAATAATTACATTGCTAACCATAAAATGTTAAAAACAAAGTACATATAAGAAGAAAATTAGATACTACTTTAAAAGAGAATAAAATACAATACATCAATGGATTTTTTTATTTCCAAAATACTACTAATCTAAGAATATGTATTTACTTATTTTTAATCCTAAGTACATTTATTCATCAACAATGATACATTTCAGGATTATAACATACAGTGGCAAGAGTGAGTTTCATAGTGTTTTCAAATGTCAGCATGTTACTCTTATAGTTTTAGGAACAGTAAATCAATAAATAAACCAGAAATTTCAGTGTTATGTTTTTTTAAAATATACTTCTAGCACTCTTCACACTCTGTGATTTAAATAATTAAAATTTATGTGTAAAGACTAAAACACACTGTTTAGTAGGACTCACAAAAATTCCAGAATACAGGGAATCAAACAATAAAAACCATTATGTAAAAATCAACTTTTCCAGTGTTATAATAGCCCTCATAGACTTACACATGAGCAGTGCCCAATTAAGGATTTATTTCATATTTAAAATATGCTATACCACAAGAGTTCTTTAAAAAAGACTTACATGAAGTATGCTTTATATATGGAGTCACTTGTGATTATTTTATCTTTAGTGTCATTTTAAATAGAGTCCTAAGTACATGGCTGCAGGAACTTCAGCTAGAGATTACAATCAGATCTTGACTATTTGATGAATAAGCTACAGGTTTAATAAATGAAATATTATTTTAATGAAAATTAGACTGAGATCCACTAAAATAATGATACTGAAGTAAAGTAAGTCAAATTCACAGTCTATTTAAATATATGTGTGCATTAGAGATTCCAATATATATATATATTTCATTTAAAAATTTTTCAACACAGAGAATTTAGAACTTGTGCTTACACATATTTCATAAAGTAAATAATTGAGAAAACTCACCTTGTGATGCAATGATAAAAATCTAAGTAATACACAGGCTGCACAGTATAGCATGAAGAAGAGAATGATGCGAACAAGTGATAAAATAAGTCGATATTAACTGGGTAAAACCTTCCTTTAAGCTAAAATTGCACTGAGCACAAAACGTATTAAAATAGCTTTGATAATAACCTTGTCCTTTTGTTAATGTACCAAGTAATGTGGGAGTTGATGAAAAATGGCAGCATAGTCTAGGTGGAAGTATGTTCACTGGTACAAAGAAATACAAAAATTTATGTATGTGAACAGAAAATATTGCTTCCAAAGCCAAAGAAATAAAGATAGGACAGAAAAAAGGTTGAATTGGGTGTCATTGCAATATTCTACACAGTCACAATCATTAAGGTGTGTATATAATTTTGAAATGTTTCAAATATATCAGCACTTTTAACTTAAAGTTGTCTGTTGAAGAAACTGAATATTTATAAGAAGATGAAATGTAGCAATGAGGGTTAACTGTGTTTCAGACTAGTAAGTGGTTAAGATTCAATACTAGGTATCCTTAGCCTTTCCTGGATGGATATCAGCTGCAGGATCATCCCATGTTCTACAAATGGTAAAAACCTCATTCTGATATCACTGATTGGATATATGCCTTAGAACAAGGACATTGGATTACATAATGAATTTAGAGATCTTATTTTGGGAACCTCCATTCTGTTCTCACATTAGTTGTACTAAGACAGCATCACTACTAAAACATACTTTTCTCTCCACATCCTCAACAGAATATTTTTCATAATTTCTATTTTCACTGAGAAGAGAGTCTATTGTATCACAGTTGGATACAAAACTGTTTTTCAAACTACCTTGAAGTGTAGTTGTTCTCTAATCAAAGAAAAGTAATTAAAGAATCATTAGTATTGAATGGTTTAAAATATTTTTTGTTTTTTGTCTTTTGTTTTTCAAGACATGGTTTTTCTGTAGCTTTGGAGCCTGTCCTGAAACTAGCTTTTGTAGACCTGGTTGGCTTCAAATTCATGAAGATCTGCCTGCCTCCACCTCCTGAGTGCTGGGATTAAAGACATGCAACACCACTGCCTGGCTCTTAAATTGCTCTTAAAGGTGGAAACAGCATACTACTTTAACAATAAGAAAGCCCCTAGTTGTGATGTGTACTAATCCTCAATTCTTACTTTTTTCTGGTTTTGCCTTTATATTTGGTGGAAGAAAAAGAAGTATCTGCAGAATGAGAAACCATACAGAAACCACAGAGTTTATTCTTCTGGGGTTATCAGATGATCCTAAGATCCAGGTTGTGATCTTCATCTTTCTCTTCATCACCTACACACTGAGCATCACAGGGAACTTGACCATCATCACACTCACCCTGCTGGATTCCCAGCTCCAGACACCCATGTATTTCTTCCTCAGAAATTTCTCTATATTGGAAGTGTCCTTCACAACTGTCACTATACCCAAGTTCTTAGGCACCATAATCTCAGGGGATAAAACCATTTCTTTCAACAACTGCATGGCTCAGTTATTTTTTTTCATCCTTTTGGGAGTCACTGAATTTTACCTTCTGGCTGCCATGTCCTATGATCGCTACGTTGCCATCTGCAAGCCCCTGCATTACCTGACCATCATGAGTCACAAAGTCTGCACAATGCTTGTCTTTGTCTGCTGGCTGGTCTCTTTCTTAATCATCTTTCCTTTACTCCTGTTTGTCATACAACTTGATTACTGTGGGTCCAATATCATTGATCACTATACTTGTGATTATTTCCCTCTGCTACAACTATCCTGTTCAGATACAAAATTCCTGGAGAAGATGGGATTTTCCTGTGCTGTCTTTACCCTAATGGTCACTTTGACACTAATATTTCTGTCCTACACATATATCATCAGAACCATTGTGAAGATTCCTTCTGCTAGTCAGAGGACCAAGGCCTTTTCCACATGTTCTTCCCACATGATTGTCATCTCCATCTCTTATGGAAGCTGCATTTTTATGTACATTAAGCCCTCGGCATCAGATAGAGCATCTTTGACCAAGGGAGTTGCCATGTTAAATACCTCAGTAGCCCCCATGCTAAACCCCTTCATTTATAGCCTGAGGAATCAGCAAGTCAAGCAAGCCTTTATGAACATGGCAAAGAAAATGGTATTTTTCACAAGTACATGAAATGATGTGGCCTGTGAGGGGCACATTGAAGGCCAATATAAATAATAAAATAAAAGATGTCAGTGGCCTATTTATATCAATATGACCCTCAGAGAGAGGGGAGGGGGGAGGGAAGGAAAGAAAGAAAGAAAGAAAGAGAGAGAGAGAGGAAGAAAGAAAGAAAGAGAAAAAAGAAGGAAGGAAGAAAGAAAGAGAAAAAAGAAGGAAGGAAGAATAAAAGAAAGAAAAGGAAGGGAGAGAGGGAGCAAGGACAGATAATTTTGGGATTTTTCTCTCTATGCTGTGATTAATAAAGCAACTACTTTGAACCTACAGCAAGGCAGAACTTAGCTGGGTGGAGACAACTAAACTGAATGCTGGGAGAAGGAAGGCGGTGTCAGAGAGAAGCCATAAAACCACCAGAGACAGATTCTGGACAGAACTTTACTCAGTAAGCCGCAGCCATGTGGAGATACATAGACTAATAGAAATGGGTTAGTGTAGGAGATGATTTTGCCAGAAATACACTTACGCTAATGGCCAAGCAATATTGCAAATAATATGGTTTCTGTATGATTATCTCGGGAGTCTGGACAGCTGGGAAACGAACAAGCGGCCTTTCTTACAGCAGGAGGGAGAGGGAGGGAAGGACGAAGATGAGTCTTGCTGCTGGCGGCTCAAGGGCAGCACTGCTGTGGTAAAGTGGCCCTAATACACCCTTAGTAACCAAGAATATGCACCATCAAAATACCCACAGGCTAATGTGATACAGCAATTTCTCGGTTGAGATTCCTTCTTCCCAATATTGACTTGATAAAAACTAACCAGTGCAGGGTATTTATTAGGTTGCTTTGCTTTGGTTTTTGGTGTTTGATACAGTGTCTCTCTACCTAACCCTGCTCGTCCTGGAACTGGCTATATAAACCAGGCTGGTCTCAAACTCACTGCCTCTGCCTCCCAAATGCAGGGATTAAAGGCCTGAGCCATAATACCTGACTGTTTTTGAGACAAGTTCTCATAGAGCTCAGGTTTACCTGGAACTTGCTACATACCTGAGATTACAGGTATATGTCATGATGTCAAACAATGTATTTAAAGATGTCATATTTTTCCAACATATTTTCATTGGTTATTTGGGAATTTCACATAATACACCTGGATTACCACTTCCAAGTCCATCTAGGTCTTTCTTGCCTGAAGTCTGTGTTGATATCCCTGGCTTATGTTCATGGTCTATACTACTACCAAGACCATGCTGTGGTCCATGGCACGTGCTGTTGCTAGAGGCTATGTGGATGTCTCTGGTCTTTGCTGTTTCCAGAAACCATGTGGAAGTCCATGATGTGTATTTAAGGATTTCAAAAGTAGTTTTATAAATATGGAAAATACCTTTTTAAAGAGTTTCATAAATTTTGAACATAAGAATTCTGATAGTGTCTTTGTAAGTATTGAGGAAAAAATATACTCATCATAATATTTTTACATTTTTAACTATTTTCTATAAAATAGCTAACAACTATAGTGCTATTATTGGCTGCATGAAACGTACAATGCTGAAGAAATTTCTCTGATCTAGTGAAAATTATAGAATGAATCAAGAGGGAAAAGCCAGCCTATATGGATGACAGGTTTTCACTGAGGATCCCTTTAGTTTTCCACAGCTGCTTAGGAACTGAAAAACCAGATCTCAACTACCACCTGACTTATCAAGATCCCAGATAGAAGACAAGAGAACAGAAAAATATTACAAATGAAGCCAAAGATACAAATAAAATTCTCTTTTTAAAGCTGCAATGAAATTCAGAAACTCATGAATGTATAATCATAACACTATGAAATTTTCAAGAATAAATGTTTTATAAAGTAAGCACTTATCTACCTCTTGCAGGAATGCAAAACTATACATTCAATGTGGAAATCACTATGAGGGTTCCTTAGAAAAAATGGGAATCAATCTACCCAAGACCCAGCTATATTTATGCTTATAGTTTTGGGGATATACTTGATGGTCACTTCATTCTATCACAAGGACACATGTTCAACCATGTTCATTGCTGCTCTATTTATAATAGTCAGAAATTGAAAACAACCTAGATATCCCTCTAAGAATATCTTAAGAATAAATAAATAATATGTGGTACATTTATGCAAAAGATTATACATTATACTTAGGATTTTTATTTTTTAAAGATACCATGAAACCTGATCCAGAAAGATAAATATGATATGTATTCACTTATATGTGGATATTAGCCATTAAATAAATGATAGCCAAGCTATAATCTGTAGTCCATGAAAGGCTAGATAGAGAAGAAGGGACTAAGGAGGACACCTGAGAGGGGAAAATAGAACAGATTTTATGGGTTGACTAGAATCAGGGGGAAAAGAATAGCAGAGTCAGATTGGAAGAAGAGGGGAGATGGGGTGAGGGAGGAAACACAGGGAGAGCATCTATAATTGAAGAGCGTTTCAGGGTAGGTATGGAAATTTAGTGCAATGGAAAGTTCCTGAAATACATCAAGGGGATCCTAATGAAGTAATCAAATAATAAGAGAGATATAATCCAACTAGCCATTTCTTGTCACCAAACCAAGTTTCAAGTACCAGGTCTGGGTTACAACCAATTGAGCTATGGCCAAAGGGGTCTCATGAAGTTCCAAAAGAAACCAGGGTGCTCCCAAAATAATAGGTAGCTCTACAAAAACTGACAGCAAGGCCTCATTCCTAAAGACAACACTGTCACAACTCATTGCATGGCAAGGTTGAACTGAAGCCTACACAAACCCTTCCTTCACTCCTACATTCTGTATGTTTGGTTCATAAAGGTACTCTGAGACAAGATAAAAGTAAATACCAACCTAGCCACAAAATCTTTGATCTACAATCTGTTGTGCCTACAGCATATGCTAAGGAACGGTGGGACAGATTGTGGGAGTAACCTACAAATGTCTGATTTGACCTAAGGCTTCCTCCACTCCATGAGATGAAACCATACCTAATACTTCTTGGCTAACAAAAACCCAGAGACTACAAAGCCCAAAGACCTGGGGTAAAACCAAATGATATTGGTGTAAAAAGTAACAATAAATTGGTACCTAATGATACACTACTATACTCATAAATCAGTGTTGTATTCAGCCATCATCAGAGAAGTTTCATCATAAAACAGATGAAAACAAACACAGAGACATTATGGAGAGAGAGAGAGAGAGAGAGAGAGAGAGAGAGAGAGAGAGAGAGAGAGAGAGAGAGACTCTAGAATATCTCCAAATGGGATGTCTCTACTAAATCCCTCCCCCTCAGAGTAAGGAAGGCAGTGGAAGAGAAGACAGAAGAGTGCATGGATCAGAGGGGATGGAGGACACCAGGAGAACAAGGCCCTACAAATCAGCAGAGTAATGTCATGAACTCACAGAGACTGGATCTTAAAGCAACAGGCCAATATAGATCTGCACCAGGTCCTCCGCATAGTCATTATAGCTTTTATCTTAGAAGTTTATGGAATTCCTGAATGTGTGAGGAGTGCGTCTCTGATTCTTGTGACTTCTCTTTGGGGTTCTGTTCCTTGTGTTGATTGACTTGTCCAAGTTTATTGTGATGATTCTTCGTTTTATCTTACTATATTTCACTTTGTTAAAAAGAATAAAGTAACTTTTATTGTTTTAAAAAATGCATCAAAGAAAATATTGCAGAAAGTCACAGAGTAAACAGCAGAAGTCAGAAAGAAATAGAAAAGGAGAAGCTAAAAGGTAAAACTGAAAACCTCTTAAAATCAATTCAGACCTCCGCTGTGTATAGACAATCACATCAAAGTACCCAGAATAAATCATGAGAATGTCATTTGTCCTTTGTCAGACTTAAGGGGAAGTTCTAGAACAGCCAGTTCTTTTTATTATTCTTTTTATTAAAAGAGGTTTTCTTTTTTTTTTTTGAAAGTAATTTTATTAAATTATAAAAAGTTTCCATTTACGCCCCTCCTCCCAACGCCCTCCCACTCCCCCCCTCCCTCTCCTCCTCCCTCTTTGTCCCCAAGGGCAGTCAGGGTCTCCTGCCCTGTGGGAAGTCCAAGTTCCTCCCCCCTCCCTCCAGGTCCAGGAAGGTGAGCATCCAAACAGACTGGATCCCAAAAATCCAGTATATGCAGAAGAAACCAGTCCCAGTGTCATTGTCAATGGCTTCTCAGAAAGACTGCAGGCCAGCCACATTCAGAAAATCCGGCCACATTCAGAGAATCTGGTTGGATCACATGCTCGTTCAGTCACGGTCCATCTGGCCTTGGTAAACTCTCATTAGATCCGACCCCTTGTATCAGTGGGTGATAGAATCCCTCGCAGTCCTTCGTCATTTTCTTCCTCCTTCTGCTCCTCATTTGGATCTTGGGGGGCTCAGTTCGGTGCTCCAACGCGGGCCTCCATCTGTATCGCCATCCAACGCCAGATGAAGGATCTATGGTGATAAGCAAAATATTCATCAGTATGGTCAAGGGCCAAGGCCGGTTCAGGCACCCCCTCCTCTGTCCAGAGAACAATCTGGGGATCTCTCATTGGACCTGGGATCCCATATATAATCAAGTTTCCTGTAAACTCTAAAATGACTCCCTTAGTTGAAATATATTCTTCCCTGATCCCACATTCATCCTTCCTCCCTTCCCCCCATCTCGGTCAACCGAGCTTTCTCCATTCCTCCCCTACTCCCTTCTCTCTAACCCTCTCCCCTTCCAACAACACTCCCACCCCCGCAACCCCCATGCACCCAAGGTTACCTGGGACTCTTGACTATTTCCTACCTCCTGGCGGATAGCTAAATAATCTTCATCAGGTTCGTCTTCTTATTTAGCTTCTCTAGGATCACGAATAATAGGCTCAAAGACCTTAAATTATGGTTAGAATCCACTTATGAGTGAATACATACCGTGTTCCTCTTTTTGGGTCTGGCTTACCTCACTCAGTAAAGCGTTTTCTATGTCCATCCATTTGCATGCAAAATTCAAGATGTCATTATTTTTTACCGCTGAGTAAAACTCTAATGTGTATATGTTCCACACCTTTTTTAACCATTCTTCTATTGAGGGGCACCTAGGCTGTTTCCAGGTTCTGGCTATTACAAATAGTGCTGCTATGAACATAGTTGAACAAACACTTTTGTAGTATGTTTGGGAATCTCTAGGGTATATTCCCAAGAGAGGAATTGCTGGGTCCTGAGGGAGGTTGACTCCCAGTTTCCTGAGAAACCGCCACACTGATTTCCAAAGTGGCTGCACAAGTTTGCATTCCCACCAACAATGGATGAGTGTTCCCCTCATTCCACATCCTCTCCAGCATAGGCTATCATTGGTGTTTTTAACTTTAGCTATTCTGACAGGTGTAAGATGGTATCTCAAAGTGGTTTTGATTTGCATTTCCCTGATCGCTAAGGAGGTTGAGCATGACCTTAAGTGTCTTCTGGCCATTCGAAGTTCATCTGTTGTGAATTCTCTGTTCAGATCAGTACCCTATTTTTTAATTGGGTTAATTAGAGTTTTAGTGTCTAGTTTCTTGAGTTCTTTGTATATTCTGGAGATCAGACCTTTGTCTGATGAGGGGTTGGTGAAGATCTTCTCCCAGTCAGAAGGCAGCCTTTTTGTCCTACTGACAGTGTCCTTTGCTTTACAGAAGCTTCCCAGTTTCAGTAGATCCCATTTATTCATTGTTTCTCTTATTGTCTGTGCTGCTGGGGTCCTGCTTAGGAAGAGGCCTCCTGTGCCTAAATCTTGTAGACTACTTCCCACTTTCTCTTCTATCAGGTTCAAAGTGGACGGATTAATGTTGATGTCTTTAATCCATTTGGACTTGATTTTTGTGCATGGTGATAGATATGGATCTACTTTCATTTTTTTACAGATTGACATCCAGTTATGCCAGCACCATTTGTTAAAGATGCTTTCCTTCTTCCATTGTATACCTTTAGCTCCCTTGTCGAAAATTAGGTGTTCATAAGTTTGTGGGTTAATATCTGGGTCTTCTATTCGATTCCATAGGTCGACTTCTCTGTTCTTATGCCAATACCAAGCTGTTTTCAATACTGTAGCTCTATAATAGAGTTTGAAGTCAGGGATGGTAATGCCTCCAGAAGTTCTTTTATTGTATAAGATTGTTTTGGCTATCCTGGGTTTTTTGTTTTTCCATATAAACTTGATTAATGTTCTCTCAAGGTCTGTGAAGAAGTTTGATGGGATTTTGATGGGGATTGCATTGAATCTGTAGATTGCTTTTGGTAGAATTGCCATTTTTACTATGTTGATTCTCCCAATCCAAGAGCAGGGGAGGTCTTTCCATTTTCTGGTATCCTCCTCAATTTCTCTTTTCAAAGGCTTAAAGTTCTTGTCAAATAGGTCTTTCACATCCTTGGTTAGAGTGACCCCAAGATATTTTATGGTGTTTGTGGCTATCGTGAAAGGTGATGTTTCTCTGATTTCCCTCTCTGTTTCTTTATCCTTTGTGTATAGGAGTGCCACTGATTTTTTGGAGTTGATCTTGTATCCTGCCACGTTACTAAAGGTGTTTATCAGCTGTAGGAGTTCTTTGGTAGAGTTTTTGGGGTCGCTTATGTACACTATCATATCGTCAGCAAATAACGAAAGTTTAACTTCATCCTTTCCAATTCGAATCCCCTTGATCCCCTTATGTTGTCTTATTGCTATTGCTAGAACTTCAAGCACTATATTGAAGAGGTATGGAGAGAGTGGACAGCCTTGTCGTGTTCCTGATTTTAGTGGAAAGGCTTTGGGTTTCTCTCCATTCAATTTGATGTTAGCTGTCGGCTTGCTGTATATTGCTTTTATTATATTTAGGTATGATCCTTGTATCCCCAGTCTCTCCAACACCTTTATCATAAATGGGTGTTGAATTTTGTCAAACGCTTTTTCAGCATCCAATGAAATGATCATATGATTTTTTTCTTTCAGTTTATTTATATGATGGATTACATTGATAGATTTGCGTATGTTGAACCATCCCTGCATCTCTGGGATGAAGCCTACTTGATCATAATGGATGATTTTTCTAATGTGTTCTTGGATTCGGTTTGCCAGTATTTTATTGAGAATTTTCGCATCGATGTTCATGAGTGAGATTGGCCTGTAATTCTCTTTCTTGGTTGTGTCTTTGTGTGGTTTTGATATTAGGGTGACTGCAGCTTCATAAAAGGAGTTTGGCAGTGACTTTTCTTTTTCTATATTGTGGAATACATTAAGGAGTATAGGTATTAGCTCTTCCTGGAAGTTCTGGTAGAATTCTGCATTGAAACCATCTGGTCCTGGGCTTTTTTTGGTAGGGAGATTTTTGATAACAGCTTCTAGTTCTTCACGACTAACAGGTCTATTTAGATTGTTCACCTGGTCTTGGTTCAACTTTGGTATATGGTACTTATCTAAAAAAATGTCCATTTCTTTTACATTTTCCAACTTTGTGGCATATAAACTTTCGTAGTAAGATCTAATGATTCTCTGAATTTCCTCCGTGTCTGTGATTATGTCCCCCTTTTCATTTCTGATCCTATTAATTTGCAAGTTCTCTCTCTGCCGTTTGATTAGTTTGGATAGGGGTTTGTCAATCTTGTTAATTTTCTCCAAGAACCAGCTTTTTGATTCATTGATTCTTTGAATTGTTTTCTGTGTTTCTATTTTGTTGATTTCAGCCCTCAGTTTAATTATTTCCAGTCTTCTACTCCTCCTGGGTAAATCAGCTTCTTTTTTTTCTAGAGCTTTCAAGTGTGTTGTTAAGTCTCCAATGTGTGCTTTCTCTGTTTTCTTTAGGTGGGCACTTAGTGCTATGAACTTTCCTCTTAGCACTGCTTTCATTGTGTCCCATAGGTTTGAATACGTTGTGTCTTTGTTTTCATTATATTCAAGGAAGACTTTAATTTCCTTCTTTATTTCTTCCTTGACCCAGGGGTGATTTAGTAGTTGACTGTTCAACTTCCATGAGTTTGTTGGCTTCCTGGGGGTACCATTGTTGTTGAATTCTAATTTTAATCCATGGTGATCTGACAAGACACAGGTGGTCACTAATATTTTTTTGTATCTGTGGAAGTTTGCTTTGTTACCAAGTATGTGGTCAATTTTCGAGAAGGTTCCATGGGCTGCAGAGAAGAAGGTATACTCTTTCCTATTTGGGTGGAGTGTTCTATAGATGTCTGTTAAGTGCATTTGATTCAGTACCTCCAGTAAATCTCTTATTTCTCTGTTAGGTTTCTGTCTGATTGACCTGTCCATTGGTGAGAGAGGAGTGTTGAAGTCTCCTACTATTAGTGTGTGTGGTTTGATGACTGCCTTGAGTTCTAGAAGAGTTTCTTTTACATATGTGGGTGCCTTTATATTAGGGGCATAGATATTCAAGATTGAGACTTCTTCCTGATGAATTGTTCCTGTTATGAGTATGAAATGTCCATCTCCATCTCTTCTGATTGATTTTAGTTTGAAGTCGATTTTGTTAGATATTAGAATGGCCACACCTGCTTGTTTCTTAGGTCCATTTGCTTGGAAAACCTTTTCCCAACCCTTTACTCTGAGTAGGTGTCTGTCTTTGTGGTTGAGGTGTGTTTCTTGTAGACAGCAGAATGTTGGATCCTGTTTTCGTATCCAATCTCTAAGTCTGTGCCTCTTTATAGGTGAGTTGAGACCATTGATATTAAGTGATATTAATGACCAGTGATCGATGACTCCGGTCATTTTTTTGGGTAGTAGCGTGTATGTGTTTTCCTTCTTTGAGTTGTGCTTGTGAAGGGTCGCTAGATGTCTGAGTTAATGTAGGCAGTGTTGGGAATGTTAGATTCCTTGGGTTGTGATTTTCCTTCTAGTATTCTCTGTAAGGCTGGATTAGTAGCTACGTATTGTTTAAATTTGTTTTTATCCTGGAATATTTTGTTTTCTCCATTGATAGTGAACGATAGCTTGGCAGGGTAAAGTAGTCTGGGTTTGCATCCATTGTCTCTTAGTTTCTGCAGTACCTCTATCCAGGACCTTCTGGCTTTCATGGTTTCCATCGAGAAGTCTGGTGTAAGTCTGATAGGTTTACCTTTATAAGTTACTTGACCTTTTTCCTTTGCAGCTCTCAATATCCTTTCTTTAGTCTGAATGCTTTGTGTTTTGATTATTATATGACGAGGGGATGTTTTTTTCTGATCCAGTCTATTCGGTGTTCTGTATGCTTCTTGAACCTTCATAGGAATATCGTTCTTTAGGATGGGAAAGTTTTCTTCTATAATTTTGTTGAGTATATTTTCTGGACCTTTGAAATGCAATTCTTCTCCTTCTTCTACTCCTATTATTCTTAGATTTGGTTTTTTTATTGTGTCCCACAGTTCCTGAATGTTTTGTGATGAGAATTTGTTGGATTTGCTGTTTTCTTTGGACAGAGTGTTTAATTTCTCTATGGTGTCCTCAGAGTCTGAGATTCTTTCTTCTATCTCTTGTATTCTATTGGTTAAGCTTGTTTCTGAAGTCTCTGTTCGTTTACCCAGATTTTCCATAGCCAGCTGGCCCTCGGTTTGTGATTTCTTCATTGACTCCACTTCAGTTTTCAAATCTTGAACTGTTTCTATTACCTGTTTGATTGTTTTTTCTTGGTTTCCCAGAATTTCATTTACGGATTTACTCATTTCTTCAAACTTTTTGGTATATTTCTCTTCCATTTCTTTACTCATTTCCTCAATTTTTTTGTTATACTTATCTTCCATTTCTTTACGGCAGATTTTCACCTCCTGTTTAAGTTCCTCTATTATTTTCATAAAGAAGCGCTTAGAGTCGATTTCTTCTATTTCTTCTGGAGTAGGGTGTTCAATTCTTCTAGTTTCGAGCTCCCTGGATTCTGGCGATGTCATGTTGCCTTTCAGGTTGTTGGAGGAATTCTTGCATTGGCGCCTGCCCATCTTCCCCACTCTGGATGAAACTCCTCAGCACTTTCTGGATAGAACTCCTCAGCACTCTCTGGGTAGGACTTCACAGCACTCTCTGGATAGAGCTCCTCAGCCCTCTCTGGGAAGAACTCCTCAGCAGGGCAACAGGGCTAGCTGGTCTTCCCAGGACCCAGGAGACAAAGGGCCCGCAGCAGTGGGGGGAGGGGAGGGGTCCCTTGGAACACCGAAGACCCTGCCGCAGAAGCTGAGGGAGGAAGGGCTGTGCTCCCTTCCCGGACAGGCAGGCAGGCTGCCCAGGCTAGCACCCACTCACCTCTCTGGGAAGAACTGCTCAGCAGGGCAATAGGGCTAGCAGGTCTTCCCAGGACTCAGGAGACAAAGGGCCCGCAGCAGTGGGGGGAGGGGAGGGGTCCCTTGGAACACCGAAGACCCTGCTGCAGAAGCTGGGGGGGAGGGGGGCTGTGCTCTCACCCACTCACCGCTCTGGGAAGAACTGCTCAGCAGGGCAACAGGGCTAGCTGGTCTTCCCAGGACTCAGGAGACAAAGGGCCCGCAGCAGTGGGGGGAGGGGAGGGGTCCCTTGGAACACCGAAGACCCTGCCGCAGAAGCTGAGGGGAGAAGGGCTGTGCTCCCTTCCCGGACAGGCAGGCAGGCTGCCCAGGCTAGCACCCACTCACCTCTCTAGGAAGAACTGCTCAGCAGGGCAACAGGGCTAGCTAAGAGGTTTTCTTTAATCATAGGAGGCAGAATGTATTGGTCAAGATCCTTTAGAGAATAAAACAATGGTAGATATAGATTTGGACCAGACACTAGATATATAATTTAAAATGAGGGCGATTCATTTTCATCAAGAGACACTGGCCATATAAACTACAGGACTAAGAAGATCGATGGCATGCCTCTAATTCATGCACACTCCCACAGACCTGATGTAAATCCAGTGTTTGAAGAACTAGTTAGAGTTTGCCTGTGTAAAAATTGCTAAAGTATAGGATGGGATAGATGTCTCAGTGTGAGAGCTAAAGAGTGAAAATTTACTCATTTTTTCTATTAATACATGTCAGAAAAGACCATGCTTACCCACAATGAGGAGGGTCATCTTTTAAAACCAGTTACCAGGTTACAATATCAGATATGAATTCCCTGTTTTGGAACACCTTAAAATTCAATCAGAAAATGACTGGCTACATGTATGATATCCATGCCACTTCTATACTAGGGGCAAAATTTGCCTGCCAGTCCTGTTGTTTAGATTTGGGATTCACAGCTGCATGAGACTGCTGCTTGTTTCTACCTTTTCTTCCTCAACAATTGCACAGCAGCTTCCTCTAACAAGAAGTGTGTCGCCAGGGAGCAATCTTCTACTTTAGTTACATCTTGATTTCTGCAAGCCCTAAAACCTTAGTTTAAGAAATTTTCCTCAATAGAGTCTTACCACCACATATTAGTGGGAAGCTAAGAGCACTGGCAATATCTTGTTTTGTTTGAAGGGTTTAAGGAGAGTTTATTTTCATCATCCCTTCCAAACGCTCTGATATGTGCAGGAGCTGTCTCCATTTTAAACACCTAAATCTAAACATTGAAGCTAAGAACCACAAATAAGAGAAAACATATGATGTTTGAATTTTTGAGTACAAGTTACCTCTTTTATATATAAGAAGTATATATATTCTTTTATATATAAGAAGTATAGCATCTTCCAAATGCACTTATTTACACACAAGTTTATAAATTTATATATATATTTCGAGACAGCATTTCTCTGTAGCTTTGGAGCCTGTCCTGGAACTAGCTCTTGTAGACCAGGCTAGATTCTCACTCACAAAGATCTGCCTGTCTCTGCCTCCTGAGGGCTGGAATTAAAGGTGTGCACCACCACCACCTGGCCAAATTTTTATATTTTTTTATATCTAAATAAGATCCAATTGTGAAATTATATACATTTTCTTTGTCCACCATCAGGTGCTAAACATCAAGGATGATCCCATTTCCACCTTTTAAATAATTCAACAATGAATATGAATGTGCAAGTGTCTCTGGGGAATATACAAAGGAATGGCTTAATTGGGTCATATAGTATTTTTACTTTTAGCTTTCTAGAAAACCCACACACTTTTTTGAGAGTTGCCGCACCAGCACAATCCAGATGCTGAGATTTGCCGGGGGTGCTGGGATTGAGACACAGAGGCTTCTTTTCAGG
Source organism: Myodes glareolus (assembly GCF_982192425.1). Lineage (NCBI taxonomy): Eukaryota > Metazoa > Chordata > Mammalia > Rodentia > Cricetidae > Myodes > Myodes glareolus. The sequence continues at coordinate 13,802,093 of NC_142051.1, read as the reverse complement.
TGGAAGAACAGCAACCTTTATTTTGCCCCAAGCTAATACCTTTTATACCTTTACACAGCTGTCTTGAGACCTGCTGAGCATCCAGAGGTGAAGATCAGGGCATTGTGTACTGGGAATGCTTCTGCAGAAAACCACCAGCCAGAAAGAACACAAGCATCTTTGTCAATTCCAGAGTACAAGGAAGTTCTGCTGTAGGTCATGGGGAGTGAGGGAAGCCAAATCACAACAACTCCTCCCTTTTTATTTTATAAAATAAACGGTGCTTGTTCCAAAGCATCACATAGGCCTATGTTTTAAAGTCAAAATACCATTCTTTGAAGTTCCCAGAATCAAATGACTTTCTCCAGTCCAGAACACAAAAGACAACACACTCAACATAATAACGTACATCTGTACATAGTCTCTCTTTTTGAGGCCTTCAATTCACCCTCCTGCCTCCTCTTCATTACTTTCCTACTGGCCAGTCTTCTGGAGAGTGTCCCTCAAAGCATCACCTGGGGATGAAAATACACATACTCCTTTTAATCTGACTTGACTTGTTTCCAGTCTGGAACATTTAAAGCCCTCCCATAATAAACCAGGGGCTAACTTGAACTAAGAAATCTTTGGCTTTCTTCCTTGTTACTTCCATGTCTTGTTGCTTTAAGAGAGTTTCAGTTACTTTTCGAGGCCATCAATTCACCGTCCCACCTTTTGTTTATATTTGCTAGTCTTTTGGAGGGTGTCTCTCAAAGTATCTCTGGGGATAAAAAATAAAACACATTACCTTCCCCAATATGGTCCTCAATTTAGACAGCAAATGGAGTGACCCTGTTCACAAATCCCCACTTTCCAGATCTCAGTGTGACCTCCAATTGCCATGCCTTGGCAGCCTGGGTGCTGAGACTGGTGGAGGGTGCTGGGATTGAGACATGGAGGCTTCTTTACAGCAACCTTTATTTCCCCCCCTGCTGAGCATTCAGAGGTCAAGATCAGGACATCATGTACTGGGAACGCATCTGTAAGAAGCCACCAGCCAGAAAGCACATAAACATCCTTGTCAATTACAGCACACAAGGAAGTTCCACCGTTGGTCAGTGGGAGTGAGGCAGTCATACAACCACAGAGAGTTTTTGTTTAATTTAATTTACATAAAGGATTCAGCAATACCACACCCACCATCACCTCCCACATCCTTGCCATCAACTGTCATCATTTCTGTTTTTGATACTAGTCCCTCTGGCTGGAGTAAGATGGAATATCAAACAGACCTTAATTTATATTTCTTTGTTGATCAGGGATATTAAACACTTTTAAATAGACATATACAGTTCTTCTTTTGCGAACACCCTTCTCCTTTGCTTTTTGCTATATACAGCTTTTTCATTTCATAAGATCCAATATATAAACTTTTGGTCTTATTTCATAAGCAATCAGAGTCCTTTTTAGAGGACTACTATGCCAAGGTCTTGCACTGTTTCTGCTACATTTTCCACTTGCTATTACTGAGGTTTGGAGTTTGTGTCATTTACTCAAAGTGGTGATTTCATCTTTCCTTTCCTATCTCCATTGATCTCTAAAAAAATTGCTACAGCAGCACAAAATATATTGCTATGAATAAAAATACAAAAAATCATAAAAGCTGGAGAGGTTGCAGTGGGAAGGAACCTAATATATTCTTAGCAGAGATGTAAATTAGTATGTTCACTATGGAAATCAGCATATAAGCTCTTCAAAGTAATAATAAATAGAATAAGTATATTTACTAAATATGCCACTCCTGAGAATATACCCAAGGGAGTCAGTAACTATACATTAGAGATATGTGATAAAAAAAAAACATTCTTTTTCGGGCTGAGTGCTCCAAGGTCTCTCACCATCTACACATAGTCCAGTTGTATGCCTCTGTATTAATTACCATCTACTGCAAGAAGAAGCTTCTCTTACGGGAGTTAAGCAATTCACTGATTTATAGGTTTGTCATAAGGGGTCGTTTGGTGGATGTGTTCAGTTAGCAGAATAATTGTAGTAAGGATTCCCTTGGGGCCCATGACCTATCATGTCTCATGTTGGCCTCATTAACAATGTCAGTTGTGTGTTCCATCTCATAGAGTAGGCTTTAAATACAAAAGGGGTGTTTTGCTACTCCCACAATATGTTTGCCACTATTTCACCAGTGTATCTTGAAGGGAGGCTGCTGCTTTATCACAGGGTTTGCATCTGGGACATAATGAGGTTACGTTTCTTCTCTAACAGTGTTCATAGTACTTTCCAGTGCAATGAACTCTAGTCAGTAACGACGAAGTGTCTATGTGAACACTAGTTCAATTCCTCCATGCTCGATTAAGTAAGTAATATCTTCAGCAATAGGGAGTTACTGTCAGGTTGTAAAGGGTAACCAATAGCCTTGGCAATAGCCTTAAATGTTGGAGAGGTCTATGGAATCATTTTGGCCAATGACTCAAGTTTCAAGCCATTCCCAGTAAGTACCACAGGTCTTACTTGGTAGAACAAGATGTCTAGATGGTCATTCTCTTCCCCTTTGTGTAGAGACTCCATTAAAATGTCTTACACACACACACACACACACACACACACACACACATACATACATAAAATGAAGTTTCCAGAGAAGTGGGTTTTCTTATTTTTTAAGTTTTTTACTTTTTTAAAGAAAACAAACTATCTTCTTCACTATATACACCAATAAAAGTTCCCATGACCTCCCCTCTTCCCATTCCCTCCATATATCCTCCCACCCTATACCCCATCCAATCCTTAGAGAGGGTAAGGCACATTGCTTTGGGGAAGTTCCACGGCCTTCCCTACTAAATATAGGCTGAGCGTGGTATCATCTAAAGAGAATAGGTCCCCAAAATGTCAGTACATACAGCAGGAATAAATTCTGGTATTTTAGTAGGTGTACCCTTCATGGACTTGACCCCTTTGCTCATATTCTCGCTCCTCCCACATTTAAACTGGACTTCAGGAGTTCAGTCCAGTGTTCCAACACAAGTCTCTGCCTCTGTTTAAATCAGTTGCTGGATGAAGGTTCTGTGGTGATATTTAAGATATTCATCAGTCTGACAATAAGGCAAGTCAAGATCAGGACCCCCCTTCTATTGTTTAGGGTCTTAGCTGGGGTCATCCTTGTGGATTCCTAGGAATTTCCCTACAGTCAAGTTTCTTGCTAACCCTATAATGGCTCCCTCAATCAAGCTATCTCTTCCTTTGCTCTCGTTTCCATCCTTCCTTCTTCTTAACTATTCAATTCCCTCAAGTTCTCCTCTTCCCTCCTTTTCACCTTCCACCCTCAATTCTCCCCCACCCACATACTCCCAATTTTGTCTGTTTCCACTTTACAGGTGGCTCTCTCTATATTTTTAGGGTTCACCTTATTATTTAGATTCTCTAGGATCACGAACTATGGGCTCAATATTCTTTGTTTAAAACCAGTATCCACTTATCAGTGAATACATACCCTATTCATCCTTTGGGGTCTGGATTATCTCACTCAGAATAGTGTTTTCTCATCCCATCCATTTGCATGCAAAATTTAAGATGGCATGATCTTTTATTGCTGAGTAGTACTCTAATGTGTAAATGTATCACATTTTCATTATCCATTCTTAAGATGAGGGTTGCCTAGGTTGTTTCCAGGTTCTGGCTATTACAAATAATGCTGCTATGAACACAGTTGAACAAATTCCTATGTAGTATAATTGAGTATCTTTTGGGAATACGGCCAAGAGTGGTATTGCTTGATCATGAGATAGAGAAAGACCCCCAGAGGGTGTCTTCAACACTTGGAGACCCTCGCCCAAGAACCAAGTCCGAGCCACTGGATGCAAGAGCAAGAGGCAATTTTTATTGTTCACACAGGGCCTGTGGGTGCTGCAGTCACGTCGAGGACTGAGCGCCCCGGGCTTGGTTTTGGGGCAGATTATATGGGGTTGAGGTAGGCAGAAGCAGGCATACAGAAGCAGATGCCTAGTTACAGGGGTCTCATTGGTCAATTTTAATGAGGCCATGAGGTCATACCTGAGACAGGGTGTTGGCTCTCCGCTGGGTGCCTGGCAGCTTGGGGACCTTCTGTTCCTCCCCCTTGATTTTTCTCATGCGGGTGGCATAACTCCTGGTGTCTAACCACAGGCATCCTGTTTATACAGACTTGACAATATCATCTGTGACCTTATTATGAGTCCCAAGACCTTAGTATGAGCCCCTAGTTCTTAGTTCAAGCCTTGCTTATAAAAGGGCATTACAGCAGCTAAGCCAGGCGGGGGTCTTTCAGGCTATTACAAATAATGCTGCTATAAACATAGTTGAACAAATTCCTTTGTAGTATAATTGAGCATCTTTTGGGTATACGGCCAAGAGTGGTATTGCTTGATCATGAAGTAGGTTGTATCCCAATTTTGTAAGAAACTGCCATACTGATTTCAAAGGGATTGTGCTGCATCCCTTGAGAACAGGCCTTTGTACCCCTACTTGATTTGTTTTGCACTCTTGTGGTTTTTTGTTTTGAAACAGGAACAAAACAGGAACAATCTGTTCTTCTCAGCAATGTTTTTAAGGATGATTACCCCTAAGCCATGTGAGTTTCGGTGATGACCTTTCTGCTTTTTCTAGATCAGTCACCTCTGTTGAGGGTTATATTTACTGTGTGAGAAAGTGGAATAAAGGCTTTCCTTTAGAATCTGAATTTGTGCTGTGTGTTAATCCTGACGTCTCTCACTCAGAGAACTACAGTTGCCATGCTGGCAAGGCAACTGGAGGTCCCACCAAGATCTGAGAAAGAAGGGGTAAAGGACGGGGTTGTCTTAGGCCGGTAAGGACGGATTGGGGTAAAAGGGGATCCACAAGCAGTAAGAGAGACCTGATATATCAGATATCTAAATTGTTAGAACAACAAGGAACCATGGTCAATCAGAGAACTATAGAGGATTTTCTTAAGACTATAACCACAGCAAGCCCATGGTTTTTGACATGGTGGAGGTTTGAACATCCTGATTGGGAACAGATGAAAAGAGACTTGCAGAAATGACTGCAAAAGGATGGTGCCAATAGCTTCCCTATATCTACCATTTAGCTATGGTGCCTGCTTACTGATAAAGTGCAAGTAAGACAGGAGGTCGCCATGGCTAAAGAAATACTAGAAGAAATACAAGAGGAGGAAACTCACTGGTTCATAGGATCAGGGAAGGAGTCATATAGGGACCAAAAGGAAGAGTAAGGGGTACCAGGATGAACTTTGGAATCTGGTGCAGGACAAAGGCTAGCACCAAAGTCTGCATGCTTTTGGGCAAAAAAAACCAGATAGCAATAACCTCTGAGTCAAAAAATAGGGAAGACAGCCTCAGCTCTGCCACAGCCAGTGCAGCCTAGATAGCCAAGTGCCAGGATTGAGACACAGAGGCTTTTTTTCAGGTGGAAGAACAGCAAGCTTTATTTTACCCAGCAACCTTTTATACCTCTACTCCTGTGGAGACCCACCAGCCAGAAAGAACACAAACATCCTTGTCAATTACAGACCACAAGGAAGTTCCCCTGCTGGTCAGGGGGAGTGAGGGCAACTGGATCACAAGAAGCTCTAGTGCAGAGAATAGTTTATCTTATGAGGAAGAACAGCTAATGCAGGAAATTAAGGTACTTCAGAAATGGCCAAAGTGCTGTAAGGTGAAGGATTTCGTATGTGTGCCATCAGCCCTGACTGCTTATAATGAGGATTGGAGAAGGAGGGAGACCCGCTGGGGGACTGAAAAGTGAGTGAGAGGCATCAAGAGGCAGATAGGGATAGCGAGGGCTGCCCTCCAGGCACACGGAAAGGTTTGGTCAGGAAGAGACATAACAACAATAACAAAATTACAAGAATATGAGACACTTGTCCTGAGCTGCCTTCTTTACAGCTCTGAAACCTGGACAAGGAAGTGCTCCTCAGAACATCAGCTTAATGTGTTTGAAATGGCAAGTTTCAGGAGGATTCCAGGCATCACCCAAAAAGATGAGCTGCACAACGATGACATTGAGAAACATCTCTGTCTAGAAAAGGAAATAAACTGCAGGATACAGCAAAGGCTCTTGAGATACTTCAGTCATGTTTTGAGAATGAACGACGACAGATACCTGAAGATAGCACTGCTTGGAGAAGTGCATGGGATAAACAAAGAGGAAGGCCCCCAAAGAGTTGGATAGACAACATAAAGGAAGACTGTGCAACATTGGGTATGACAATAATGCAAGCATCTAGAGCTGCCCAGGATAGGAACAACTGGAGAACCACCATAAACAGGCTACCCATGCATGCTTAAGCATTGTTGGGGCATAGATGAATGATGATAAAGAATATACTCACATTGTCAAAGTCCAGGTGGCCAACCATTTACAGAAAATAGGATCCTTCCCCACTCAACCTCCCATCAGAACCATAGTTGCAGAGAACTACACTTCAGAATCCTTATCACAATTTTTAAGAGGTGTCTTTGATCATTTTCTGTCTAGGCTGTTATAGGGGAGGATGGGGTAGGGTGAGGGCTCTCACAGAAGTCTTCTAAATACCTCTTTCTCAGCTGTGAGTCTCCAACCATCAAAACCATGGCAAAAGTAGCTTCCTTGAGTTTCATGGTCAGGAGAAGCATGTACCACAGACCTCAGCATGGTCCCTGGTGGCAGTACACACCATGGACTCAATATGATCCTCGGCCAAAGTAAGAGACACAGACATCGTCATAACCCTCAGCACAGGACAAGGGCATCAACTTGGCCTCTGGTGGCAGTGCATACTGCTCACATCAACACAGGCAGCAGCACAGACCACGGACATTCATGGCCTTCGGTGGTAACACAGTTCACAGACATCAACACAGTCCCTGGCTGCTGTAGTACCACAGACATCCGCATGAGCCTTGTCCTTCAACACTGCTTGAAGCAGTGGACCGTGGATACCAAAGAAGACTCCAGGGGCCAAATGAACCATAGAGGTGTTTGGAAGAGGTCCAATCCAGAAAATGAATATTTCTTCTTCTTGGACATCCTGTTATTGCTCAGAACCAGGATGGTCAGCATGTTTGGGACTGAGTCTTCATCAGTTTCAAGCTGTTGCACGACTAGGCAAAGACATGTTCCCCAACCCCTGGGTCACCACCGTTGTGTCTCTAGTTCTGACTCTCTCTACTGCCCTATTCAGTGATGACATGTTTCCATGGGCTCTCCAGGCTGCTGCACACCACCCTGACCTCAATGCTGTCTGCCCTATGGCTCACTCTGTAACTGGTATTTCCATATAGCTTCTGGGATCAGTTTTGGTTTTTTGTTTGTTTGTTTGTTTTCTCAGTCATATGGAGTTTCTCCCTTCAATTTTTGTTTTTATGTTATTTATACTTTTTAAATGGTTACAAGGTAGCAGATTCCCATACATTTATCATACTCTCGTCATTTTAATTACCTTCATTGATGTTTCTCATGTCTTCCATTGTTTCACTTCCTTTTCCAGTAAAACTTTTCAATTTCCATTGTTCTCAAACATCAGTATTTAGGTACCCAGCATTACCATGGTTTAGTTTGGGAATCTGTTTAAAATACATGAAATCTGTTTTAAAAAATCAATTAAAATTATGAAGCATGCTTCACTGTTAAAGTGTATGTGCCAACATAGCTTAAGGGTCAAGAGGACTTGTTGCTCTTGCAGAGGACCTGATTTCAATTCCCAGCACCCACATAGTAGCTCACAACCATCTGTTCCAACTCCAGTTCCAGGGGAACCAACACCTTCTTCTGTCTTCCCTGAGCACATGGTCCATATATATACATGCAGGTATAACATTCATACATATAAAATAAAATAAATTAATCTTTTAAATTTTTTTCAAAAATATAAGACATACTAAATAATATTAACTATTCTATAAAGGACTTAAAAAATTTTGGAATATGTATGTTCATAACTATGTAAAAAATCAGCATTAACTATCTATTCTTTATGAGTAACCAATGCTCAATGATCAGTGGTAAATAATATGATAACATAATTTTAAAAGCAAGAAAACAAGAGAGAGAAAGATGGCTTGGAGTTGAGGGACTGGATCTGAGAAGAGTCTGGGGAGTGGAAATTATGATCAGACTATATTGTATAAAACTGTTATTTCAGTTATAAAAATGAAAACAAAAATGAGTAAAAGGTTGTGAGCAATAGTCTTCCCCCAGGAAGAGCACACCAATACCAAATGAGCTTATCCAATACCAAATGGACATTTCTGAAAACATACTAACATGTAGCATTATACAAACATACTGAAGAGGTTGTTCTTATGTATTTAGGAATATATAAATGTATATTTCCATACACACACACACACACACACACACACACACACACACACATATATATATATATATATATATAATAACATTAATGAAGAAAGAGACTACACATTTCAAAGAGAGCAAGCAGGGCTGGATTTGGAAAGTTATAGGGGCTAGGGAAAATGATATAATTATATTATCATCTTAAAAAACAAAAAATTAAATTAAATAAAAATCAAGCAAAAAAACAATCAAAAACTCCTATTCATGTTCTATTTTAATGTTTTGGATAGCATTTGCTAAATTCTTATACAATAATATTGGACCTTAAAAAAATCTAACATTGGCGTGACAGTATAGTCACAGCCTCCTCAAAGAACATAGTGCAAATATTATGTTTGACACATAAATTATAACATTAATTCATTAGCACTGAGCAATTGGATGAGCATAGAAAATGATATGAAGTATTATACACTGTACTAATGTAATCAAAATTCATAAAGGTGGGCAGATTTCAAGCTACATGAAAAATCAGCATGATTTTCTTCTTTATTAGTAAACTCCCTCTCACTGGACACTGCACCCCAAGCTTCTTTGCCCAGTTTTGTTACTAATGTTATTATGTTTGCTATTCCCTTGTGCTTTGTGTACATTCCTCTGCTGGCAATTTTAAGTTGGTCTCTTGAGCCAATTGCAGAGTGAATGGATAAAACCTTAGTCCTCCATGTGACATAAAGTATATTAACACACCAGGATTATTTTAAACCATCTCCTGGAACTGTTTCTATTTCCACCTGGGGGAGGGGACAGTTGATGAAATAGCAATGGGTGATGCTTTCACTATTCCAGAAGTTCTGAGAAGCAGTGCGAAAATCACAGGTAAGCTGGAAATAAAGAAAAAGAAAACAGTGCAAGTCTCTCAGAATCAAACATCAATTCAGAGTTCAACTTTGTCATACTTAAGATGTAATGCAGTGTTATTGTGAAGAAACATGGTTCAATTGTAGGTAATCTATTGATAGTTGACATTTGCTAGTTGTATAAATTAATGAAAATTACCAAATCTGGACACTAACACTTCATTTGAGAATAAGAATAAAATTTTAGAAAGAAGTTAGAATAATTAAATGTGATAAATTATACAAGCTTCTAATCACTGAAGTAAATAATGCTTTTAATAAACCATTGCTACCACTGATTATTGTCAATAAACCATTACTACTACTGAAATACTGTCAATAATGCCTTTAATAAACCGTTACTACTACTAATATACTGTCAAAATTAAGAACTCATTTCAAATGAAAGGAAAATGAGTAAGACAGTATTTCCCAGAGCCTAGTTACTGCAGAACTTTTGTAACACAATTATTATAAAATCTCAATTTTCAAAAGCATTCTTGAAATCTAAACTGTATTCTGAATAGAGGAATTTTATTTTAAAGAAATTATGTCATTTAAAGTTATAAATGAATTCAGTGGTTCACTTAAATTAAAAAATAATAATAGTAATCTATTTTAAGAAAAAGCCACATGATGTTAACTAACTTTATAAAACCTTAAATCAGAAACCAATAGTGTTTTATGATGTAATCTTAAAATTAATTTATTTCATTTTTCTTCTGTGTTTTCTTTATATATGGCTATGTAATGAACTAAAAGTGTGAGATTAGATACTTCTTCCAAATTCTTTAGTTGGAAAAATACTATAATGAAGTATACTTAAGGAAATGCACAATATATTGATCTATAACTGAATAAACCTGCATGAAGTATTATTGCTTTTCTAACATTTATGTGAAATTCAGCCTTTCCAGTTCCTTTTGCTTCTCTACCAACATTATTATCAATGGATCAGAATTTCTTTTTTCATTTTCAAAAACACATAAATATTCGTGCTAGTATTTTTGAAGTTATTGGGACCTGATAAGTCTCTTTTTCCTTTGGTTTTCTCACATATATATGAATTTTAATACTGAAAATTGCTCCTATTCATTATTATTGAAAGTAAATTATGTATTCAATTCATATTTCCCTGGAAAAATAACAAAAATAAATATGAAAATAGTAAAAAGAGTATTTAGTAAAAATAAGTCTAGTCACTCAGTGAGTTCTCCTTTGGAGTCAGCTAAATCCAAATGAACCAAATTCCTAAAAAGAATTCTGTGGCATGATCTAGACCCTGCAGTGAGGATACTGACGCAAGAATATTTTCATTGTTTACATACTTAGGTATTTAAATGTTTTGATCATATTCATTTCCTTCCCCCAATCATCTTAGATCCCTTCTTCATCCATATCTATTCAGCTTAATATAGGAGAGTATTTTGATACAATTTGAAATTTAAAGCTGAGCTGGATATTACCCTTTCCTATCTTTCATTCATCAAAATTATAAACAACTCTTCGATTTTTCAATGTGTAGAGAATAAAGACAATGCAATCAATAAAATATGTTTGTAGATGTCCCCTGTTATTTTTCTAATGACTTCTATTCAATGAGGTTCAATTGAGGTAATAAAATCAATAAATGTAAGAAAAGCTGAGGAAAAATCCTGTCCTTTCAAAGTCAGTCTATTTGGGAAGAAAATAATCATTCAGGGCATCATGAAATATTACTAACATTATTCAAACACACAAATAAAACTAAATTACAATTAGTAAATCTCCCTAATATGTCTCTCAAAAGAGCATCCCTTAACCGTTCAACTCTACTATATCCTTCAACACAGTTTCCTCCCCAAGAGTATTATATAAATTGCCCATTCACTACCTAGTTTATTTAAAAGGTCATTGCTGTCATTTATTTCATTTTAGAGACTTGGGAAGGTCACAATTTGAGGATATGCCAATCAAAACCCCTAAGATAAATTATAATCATGATACTGAACAAATATTATCATTGTTGATTTTTATTTTGAATTGTTCAAGGAATTCACCTCAGATTCTTTAGAAGGCAAGTAAGAAGTAAACTGGATGAAATGGGTGAAAAAAAATTAGACGTTAATAACCTAACCCTGGGCTAGGGAGATGCCTCACCAGTTAACAACACTTGTTTCTCTTCCAAAGCCCATAAATTCAGTTCCCAGAGGTCACACAGAGCCTCACAACCACCTATAATGAGATCTAATGCCCTCTCTGGCATTCAGGCACACATGTAAACAGATCACTCAAATACATGCATGCATACATTCAAGTATACACACACACACACACACACACACACACACACATACACATCTTTAAAAAAATAAATAAATAATTTAACCCATTTAATATTTTGAATTCAAAGAGATAAATTGAATGTTTGGAAATAATCTTTATTCTCAAGTAAAATACATCCTTAAAACATTTTAATGATCTAAGAATCTACAAATTTTTAAAATTTGTATCACACTCATTTATTGACAAATGAATACAAACCATTGAGTTTTCATAAATGTTTTCTTACATAGCAATATATTAAAGCAGTTGTAGAGCTGGATATTTGATCACCTACTTAAAACAAGTCATGTTGTGGTTTCCTTAAGCCTGGTTTTCTGGCTTTTGAAGACTGGTACAGAAATGTTGATGGGGGAAGGAGATTAGCATTTAGAGACACCTATTAAGACATTTTTTACAGTCCTTCCCATATCCCTTCAGAGCTTTAACCCATAAAGGGAAAGTGAATAATTACATTGTTACCCATAAAATGTTAAAATCAAAGTACATATAAGAAGAAGAGTAAATTCTCTTTAAAAGAGAATAAAATACAATACATTGGTGGATTTTTCATTTCCAAAATACTACTGTTCTAATAATGTATTTACTTATCTTTAATTCTAAAAGTACATTTATTCATCAACAATGATACACATCAAGGTTATAGAATACAGTGACAAGAGTGAGTTTCATAGTGTCTTCAAATGTCAGATGTTACTTTTATAGTTTTAGGAGCAGTAAATCAACAAAGAATTTAGAAATTTCAGTATTATGATTATTTTAGATATACTTAAAACTGCACACACTGTGATTTAAATAATTAAAATTTATGTGTAAAGACTAAAACACACTGTTTAATAGGACCCACAAAGAACTCCAGAATACGGGGAATCAAACAATAAAAACCAATATGTAAAAGTCAGCTTTTCCAGTGTAATAATAGCCCTCATAGACTCACACGCGGACAGTGGCCAATTAAGGATTTATTTCATATTAAAAATATACTATATCACAAGAATTCATTCAAAAGACTTACAAGAAGTATGCTGTATATATGGAGTCACCTGTAATTATTTTATCTTAGTGCCATTTTAAATAGAGTCCTAAGTACATGGCTGCAGGAACTTCAGCTAGAGATTGCAATCAGATCTTGACTATGTGATGATATAAGATAAAGGTTTAATAAATGAAATATCATTTTAATGAAAATTAGACTGAGATCCACGAAAGTAATGACACTGAAGTAAAGTAAGTCAAATCTCACAGTTTATTTAAATATATGTGTGTATTATAAATTCCCTTGTATATTTTTTATTTAAAAAATTTTTCAACACAGAGAGTTTAGAACTTGTGCTTACACATATCTCATAAAGTAAATAACTGAGAAAACTCACCTTATGATGCAATGATAAAAACCTAAGTAATACACAGGCTGCACAGTATAGCATGAAGAAGAGAATGATGCCAACAAGTGATTAAGTCAGTATTAACTGGGTAAACCCTTCCTTTAAGCTAAAATTGCACTGAGCACAAAACATATTAAAATAGCTTTGATAATAAAACCCTGTCCTTTAGTAATTGTATCAAGTAATGTGGGAATTGATGGAAAATGATAGCATAGTCTAAGTGGAAGTCTGTTCATTGGTACAAATGAATACAAGACTTTATGTATTTGAACAGAAAATATTGCTTCTAGGCCATAGAAATAAAAAAATAAGGGAAAAGGGTGATTTGGGTGTCTTTACAATGTGCTACACATAGTCACAATCATAACGGCGTATATATATAATTTAGAAATGTTTCACATATATCAGCACTTTTAACTTAAAGTTGTCTGTTGAAGAAATTGCATATTTATAAGAAGATGAGATGGAGCAATAAGAGTTAACTGGTTTGCAGGCAATTAAGTGGTTCAGAATCAATACTAGGTATCCTTAACATTTCCTGGATGGATATCAGCTGCAGGATCATCCCACGTTCTACAAATGCTAAAAACCTCTTTCTGATATCATTGATTTAACATATACCTTAGAACAAGGCCACCGGATTATATATTAAATCTAGAGATCTTATTTGGGGAACCTCCATTCTGTTCTCACATTAGTTGTACTAAGACAGCATCACTACTAAAACATACTTTTCTCTCCACATCCTCAACAAAATATTTTTCATAATTTCTATTTTCACTGAGAAGAGAGTCTGTTGCATCGCAGTTGGATACAAAACTGCTTTCAAACTACCTTGAAGAGGAGTTGTTCTCTGATCAAAGAATCATTAGTATTGAATGGTTTTAAATAGCTCTCTTTCGGTTTTTTGTTTCTGTTTTTTCAAGACATGGTTTTTCTGTAGCTTTGGAGCCTATCCTGAAACTAGCTTTTATAGACATGGTTGGCTTCAAATTCATGAAGATCTGCCTGCCTCCACCTCCTGAGTGCTGGGATTAAAGGCGTGCGACACCACTGCCCGGCTCTTAAATTGCTCTTAAAGGTGGAAAACAGCATACTACTTAAACAGTAAGACAGAACCTAGTTGTGATGTTTACTAATCCTCAATTCTTACTTTTTTTCTGGTTTTGCCTTTATATTTGGTGGAAGAAAAAGAAGTATCTGCAGAATGAGAAACCATACAGAAACCACAGAGTTTATTCTTCTGGGGTTATCAGATGATCCTAAGATCCAGGTTGTGATCTTCATCTTTCTCTTCATCACCTACACACTGAGCATCACAGGGAACTTGACCATCATCACACTCACCCTGGTGGATTCCCAGCTCCAGACACCCATGTATTTCTTCCTCAGGAATTTCTCTATATTGGAAGTGTCCTTCACAACTGTCACTATACCCAAGTTCTTGGGCACCATAATCTCAGGGGATAAAACCATTTCCTTCAACAACTGCATAGCTCAGTTATTTTTCTTCATCCTTTTGGGAGTCACTGAATTTTACCTTCTGGCTGCCATGTCCTATGATCGCTACGTTGCCATCTGCAAGCCCCTGCATTACCTGACCATCATGAGTCACAAAGTCTGCACAATGCTTGTCTTTGTCTGCTGGATGGTCTCTTTCCTGATCATCTTTCCTGCACTCATGTTGGTCATACAACTTGATTACTGTGGGTCCAATATCATTGATCACTATACTTGTGATTATTTCCCTCTGCTACAACTTTCCTGTTCAGATACAAATTTCCTGGAGAAGATGGGATTTTTTTGTGCTGTCTTTACCCTAATGTTCACTTTGACATTAATATTTCTGTCCTACACATATATAATCAGAACCATTGTGAAGATTCCTTCTGCTAGTCAGAGGACCAAGGCCTTTTCCACATGTTCTTCCCACATGATTGTCATCTCCATCTCTTATGGAAGCTGCATTTTTATGTACATTAAGCCCTCAGCATCAGATAGAGCATCTTTGACCAAGGGAGTTGCCGTGTTAAATACTTCAGTAGCCCCCATGCTAAACCCCTTCATTTATAGCCTGAGGAATCAGCAAGTTAAGCAAGCCTTTATGAACATGGCAAAGAAGATGGTGTTTTTCACAAGTACATGAAATGATGTGGCCTGTGAGTGAGGGGCGCATTGAAGGTCAATTCATAAATTCCAGTGGCCTACTTATATCAATATGACCTTCAGTCCTTGTTTATTCTTTTTTCTAACAGTTTATTAACTATTCATATAATTTTCACTCAACCTACTGAAATTGTTTTCCTCAAAATTTCTAACATTTTTCTCTTCTAATATTGGATTATAGTTATTTTTTTAAATATTATTAATTTTATGGATTTTATTACAGTGCCAGTTATAAAAATATTATTCCAGAAATGGGAGAGATATTTAAAAACATTTACATATATTTTTACTAAACATTAAAAATGACACTTTGTGGTTCCTAAAACTTTTGATTTTGAGATTTTAAAATTATTGCATAATTTCTTCCTTTCATATCCTCCCACCAAACTCAACCATATACTACACTTTTCTGTCTTTCAAATTAATGTCCTCTTTCACATAATATATGCAGATAATTCTAAACACATAAGAACAACCTGCTTAATGTGTATAATGTCATTTGTACCTATGCTTTCAAGGATGACCACTTCGTATTGAATAATCAATTGTTGAGTGCTAAAACTTTTCATAGACATTCCAAACCACCTCACCTTTGAGAAAGAGGTTTATATACCATATCAATGAGTAAGATATGTACGATTTTCCTATGTATCAATGAGTGAGATGTCCGATTTTTCTATGTATTAGCCAAGAGTTGTCAACCAAAGCTCGCTCTTGTAAGCCATACCCCAGTGATTGGTTTCTTGATAAGACAGCAGGGACCATTACTTGTTTAAACTTTAGGTATGTGTGCTAAATAAATATCTACATTTTCAAATTCCATAGGCACTCAACATATAAATAAATTAGCAACATTTTTATTAGCCTCATTTTCCGTAAGTGTAACTGATATCTATGAACAAATAGATAAAAACTGTAAACAATAACACACAACACACATGCAAAAAATAGTGAAGAAATGACTATTACCTAAAGGACACAAATTGCTTTCACAGATTCTATTAAGAGATAGAATATTTGTAAACAAATTTCTAAAATTTATTCTTATATATGTATGTATGCCTTGGTCAAACTGTGCTAGAATTTGTGTGTGTGTGTGTGTATACACAATATAAATATTACACACAATATATATATATATATATATATTACACACAAAGATATTAAGTATTAAAGTATCTAATATAAATACATATATTCATATATGTAAGTATATGGGTATAAGGTCAAAAAGTTTGAGCTATGCTATATTCAGGAGCCAAAGTGGTTAAGAGTAAAGTGCTTCCAGACGACTTGCGTTTGTTTCCCAGGACCCATGTTAGCATGACTCACCTGTAACCTGGTTCCAAAGGTATCTAACTATGGCACTCTGAACTCATGCACACATTCCCACAAAGAGACTCACACACACACACACATGAATGCATTTAAAAATGATAAATATATATATAAATAAATCTTCAAAGCATAAATATAGTGATTGTTGCAATTTTAACTAACATAGCATAACAGAACTCCCGTATATTATATATATAATGCAACAATTACTTTATATATAATATATAATAATAATCACTTTATTATTTATTGTTGTAATTTTAACATAACTAACATTTTCATATACTAAATGGTTGGTTTCATGATGGAGTTGTTATCAAGGACTGATTGGATCTTGAGGAAATATTCAGAAAATGGTTGGATATGGGGATATTTATAAATAAATAATTTACCAAAGCTGAATATGGACCAAGGATCATGGGGTCCCTTCTGCAGGTTCTTTATCTTATATTGAAAAGATTTTTAGAGGCCTCAGAAATGAGGACTTGAAAAAGAAGAGCAGAGCAGTGATGTGGAATTCCCCCCTCTATGCTGTGAATTGACCATTGGTTAATAAAGACAGTGCTCTGAGCCTATAGCAAAGCAGGGCATAAAAGAGGTAGGTGGGGAAAACCAAACTGAGTTCTGAGAGAAGAAGGAGGAGACAAGAGCCCCCATGTAGCCGCCAGAGGGGAAAGATGCAAGCTGCCAGCTGGAACCTTGCTGGTAGGCCACTAGCATTATGGTAATATATAAAATAATGGTAATGGGTGAAATTAAGATGAACGAGTTAGCCAATAAGAAGCTAGAGCTAATGGGCCACACAGTGATTTAATTAATACAGTTTCTGTGTGATTATTTTGAGGCTGAGCAGCCAGGAACAAACAAGCTGCTCTCCTATTACAGAGCAGGCTGAAAACTTGGCAGCTGCTAGGAGGAGGAGGATGGATCAGATGAAAAGAAAAAGTCGTGCCTTTTGGAAATAAAGAGGACCGGCTCGGCAATGAAAATCTCCAAGCTGCTAGGCTGGAAGTTCAAAAGGCTGGAATGAGCAGGGCTGGGTCAAGACAGCAGCAGACCAGAGCCCTGACAAAGATGAGTCAGTTCGCTAGAAAGGATCAGAGCTCAGGAAGCAGGTCTCAGGAAAACCACAACTTAAAGATGACCGTCAGCAAGCACCCCCCTCCCCAAAGGCCCTTCTGCTGGCTCAACAGGTCCTGAAAGTTTCTCTACTAGCTCAACACATGAACCCTGGACTTCTGCAAGCTAAAAATAACTTCCCCTACCCTGCACAGGAAAGAACTTAACTTAATTTAACTGGCTTCCCACCAGTCAGCTCTCACCAATCAGCTCCCTAACTAATCTTTCCTCCACCAATCAACCCAAGATTAATTCCTCCTCTTTTTATTTCCATTCAAAAATTTACACTTCCTCCCCTCCTTCTATTCCCTTCCCGCTGCCCAATCACCCTCCTCCCTCCCCTTGCTTCCTTAAGAGAGGGCAGGGAACCCTGCCCTGTGGGAAGTCCAAGGCCCTTTCCCCTACATCCAGGCCAGGAAGCTATGCATGTAAATAGACTAGGGTCCCAAAAAGCCAGTACATGCAGTAGAAACAAGTCCCAGTGTCTTTATCAATAGCTTCTCAGTCCGCCCCCATTGGTAGCCACATTCAAAGTCCAGTTAGATCACATGCTCATTCAATCCCAATCTAGCTGGATTTGGTGAGCTCCCATTAGAACAGGCACACTACCTCAGCAGGTGGACCAACCCCTGACGGGGTCCAGACTTCCATGCTCATCTTCTCTCTCCTTCTGCTCTTCAACTGGACCTTGGGAGCTCAGTCCATTGCTTTAATAAGGGTTTCTGTCTCTATCTCCATCCATCGCCGGACGAAGATTCTATGGTGATATTCAAAATAAGCATCAGTGTGATCGTGGAGCAAGGACAGTTCAGGCACCCTTTGCTCTGCTGCCCAAGGACCAGTTGGGGACATCCCCCATGTACACCGGGGAGCCCCTCTAGAGCCAAGTCTCTTGTCAACCCTAAAATGGCTCCCTTAATGTAGATATCTTCTTCCCTGCTCCTATATCTGCCCTTCCTCCATCTCCACCCTCCCACTCCCCCAAGCTCTCCCCAAACCTCCCCTTCTCCCTTCTCTCTCTCCATCTCCCCTTTCCCTCATCATACCCCCACCCTTGTGCTCCCAACTTTTGCCCGGCAATCTTGTTTGCTTCCAATTTCCAGGAGGATCTATATACGTTTTTCGTTGGGTACACCTTATTATTTAGCTTCTCTAGGCTTGAGAACTATAGGCTTAATGTCCTTTGTTTATGGCTAGAGTCCACTGATGAGTGAGTACATATCATATTCATCTTTTGGGGACTGGGTTATCTCACTCAGGATAGTGTTTTCTATTTCCATCCATTTTTCATGCAAAATTCAAGATGTCATTATTTTTTTTAACCACGGAGTATACTATAATGTGTATCTTTATCCATTCTTTGGTTGAGGGGCATCTAGGTTGTTTCCAGGTTCTGGCTATTACAAATAATGCTGCTATGAACATAGTTGAACAAATGCTTTTGTAGTATGATTGGGCATCTCTTGGGTATATTCTCAAGAGGGGTATTGCTGGATCCTGAGGTAGATTGATTCCCAATTTCCCGAGAAACCGCCATGCTGATTTCCAAAGTGGTTGAACAAGTTTGCATTCCCACCAACAATGGATGAGTGTTCCCCTTACACCACAACCTCTCCAGCATAGACTGTCATTGGTGGTTTTGATTTTAGCCATTCTGATAGGTGTAAGATGGTATCTCAAAGTTGTTTTGATTTGCATTTTGCTGATCGCTAAGGAGGTTGAACATGAGCTTAAGTGTCTTTTGGCCATTTGAACTTTGTCTGATAAGGATTCTCTTTTCAGTTCAGTACCCCATTTTTTTAATTGGGTTAATTAGAATTTTCATGTTCAGTTTCTTGAGTTTTTTATATATTTTGGAGATCAGACCTTTGTCTGATGTGGAGTTAGTGAAGATCTTCTCCCATTCAGTAGGATGCCTTTTTGTCTTAGTGACAGTGTACTTTGCTTTACAGTAGATTCTCAGTTTCAGGAGGTCCCATTTATTCAATATTGCTTTTGTAGTCTGTGCTACTGGGGTTATACATAGGAAGTGGTTTCCTGTGCTCATGTGTTGCAGTCTACTTCCCACTTTCTCTTCTATCAGGTTCAGTGTGGTCAGATTTATATTGAGATCTTTCATCCATTTGGACTTGAGTTTCGTGCATGATGATAGATAAGGAACTATTTTCATTTTTCTGCGGGTTGACATCCAGTTATTCCAGCACCATTTGTTGAAGATACTTTCTTTCTTCCATTGTATTCTTTTAGTTCCTTTGTCGAAAATCAGGTGTTCATAGGTTTGTGGGGTTAATATCCAGGTCCTCGATTCGATTCCATTGGACAACGACTCTGTTTTTATGCCAATACCAAGCTGTTTTCATTACTGTAGCTCTGTAATAGAGTTTGAAGTCAGGGATGGTAATGCCTCCGGAAGTTCCTTTATTGTATAGGATTGTCATGGCTATCCTGGTTTTTTTGTTTTTCCATATAAAGTTGATTATTGTTCTCTCAAGGTCTGTGAAGAACTTTATTGGGATTTTGATAGGGATTGCATTGAATTTATAGATTGCCTTTGGTAGAACTACCATTTTTACTATGTTGGTCCTACCCATCCAAGAGCATGGGAAATCCTTCCATTTTCTGGTGTCCTCTTCAATTTCTTTCTTCAATGCCTTAAAGTTCTTGTCAAATAGATATTTCACTTCCTTGGTTAGAGTAACCCCAAGATACTTTATGCTATTTGTGGCTATCATGAAAGGTGAAGTTTCTCTGATTTCCCTCTCTGCTTCTCTATCCTTTGTGTATAGAAGGGCTACTGATTTTTTGTGTGTGTGTTGATCTTGTATCCTGCCACATCACTGAAGGTGTTTATCAGCTGTAGGAGTTCTTTGAAAGAGTTTTTGGGATCACTGATGTACACAATCATATCATCTGCAAATAATAAAAGTTTGACTTCTTCCTTTCTGATTCAAATCTGCTTGCTCTTCTTATATTGTCTTATTGCTATTTCTTGAGCTTCAAGTACTGTGTTGAAGAGATATGGTAAGAGTGGACAGCCTTGTCTTGTTCCTGGTTTTAGTGGAATGGCTTTGAGTTTCTCTCCATTTAATTTGATGTTAGCTGTTGGTTTGCTGTATATTGCTTTTATTATATTTAGGTATGATCCTTGTATTCCTAACCTCTCCAAGACCTTTATCATAAAGGAGTGTTGAATTTTGTCAAATGCTTTTTCGGCATCTAATGAAATGATCATATGTTTTTTCCTTTCAGTTTATTTATATGTTGGATTACATTAATAGTGGTTATTAAAAACATAATAATGGTTTTGTATGTTGAACCAGCTTTGCATTGCTGGGATGAAGCCTACTTGATCGTAATGGATTATATTTTTGATGTGTTTTTTGATTAAGTTTTTTAGTTTTTTATTGAGAACTTTTGCATTGATGTTCATGAGTGAGATTGGTCTGCAATTCTTTATCTTGATTGAGTCTTTGTATGGTTTGGTATCAGGGTAACTGTAGCTTCATAAAAGGAGTTTGGGAATGACTCTTCTGTTTCTATTATGTGAAACACCTTAAGGAGTATAGGTATTAGCTCTTCTTTTTTTTTTTTTTAGTAAATTTTATTAAATTATAAAAGTTTCCATTTCTGCCCCCCCCTCCCAACACCCTCCCACTCCCCCCACTCCCCCCCTCCTTCCCCTCGGTCCCCCAGGGCAGTCAAGGTTTCCTGCCCTGTGGGAAGCTCTAGCTCCCTCCCCCTCCCTCCAGGTCCAGGAAGGCGAGCTTCCAAACAGACTGGATCCCCAAAATCCAGCATATGCGGAGGAAACAGGTCCCAGTGTCATAGTCAATGGCTTTTCAGAAAGACCCCGGGCCAGCCACAGTCAGAGAATCCGGCCAAATTCCGAGAATCTGGCTAGATCACGTCCTCGTTCAGTCCCAGTCCGACTGGCCCTGGTAAATTCTCATCAGATCCGTTCCCTTGTATCAGTGGGTGATAGCATCCCTCGCAGTACTGATTTCGTCTTTCATGTTCCTCCTCCTTCCGCTCCCCCTCCGGACCTCGGGGGGCTCAATCCGTTGCTCCAATGTGGGCCTCCGACTGCATAGCCGTCCTTCGCCAGACGAAGGATCTATGGTGATAAGCAAAATATACATCAGTATGGTCATGGGCCACGGCCGATTCAGGCACCCTCTCCTCTGTCCAGAGAGCAATCTGGGGGATTTCTCCTTGGACCTGGGATCCCATATATAATCAAGTCTCCTGTAAACCCTAAAATGGCTCCCTTAGTTGAAATATTTTGTTCCCTGATCCCATATTCATCCTACCTCCCTCCCCCCCCCATCCCCGGACACCAAGCTTTCCCCTTTCCTCCCCTACTCCCTTCTCTCTAGCCCTCTCCCCTTCCATCGACCCTCCCACCCCACCCCCATGCACCCGAGGTTACCTGGGACTCTTGTCTATTTCCTACCTCCTGGTGGATAGCTAAATAATCTTCATCAGGTTCATCTTCTTATTTAGCTTCTCTAGGATCACGAATAATAGGCTCAAAGACCTTTAATTATGGTTAGAATCCACTTATGAGTGAATACATACCGTGTTCCTCTTTTTGGGTCTGGCTTACCTCACTCAGTAAAGCGTTTTCTATTTCCATCCATTTGCATGCAAAATTCAAGATGTCATTGTTTTTAACCGCCTAGTAAAACTCTAATGTATATATGTTCCACACCTTTTTTAACCATTCTTCTATTGAGGGGCACCTAGGTTGTTTCCATGTTCTGGCTATTACAAATAGTGCAGCTATGAACATAGTTGAACAAATGCTTTTGTAATATGTTAGGGAATCTTTAGGGTATATTCCCAAGAGTGGTATTGCTGGGTCCTGAGGGAGGTTGACTCCCAGTTTCCTGAGAAACCGCCACACTGATTTCCACAGTGGCTGCACGAGTTTGCATTCCCACCAACAATGGATGAGTGTTCCCCTCACCCCACATCCTCTCCAGCATAGGCTATCGTTGGTGTTTTTGACTTTAGCTATTCTGACAGGTGTAAGATGGTATCTCAAAGTGGTTTTGATTTGCATTTCCCTGATCGCTAAGGATGTTGAGCATGACCTTAAGTGTCTTCTGGCCATTCGAAGTTCATCTGTTGTGAATTCTCTGTTAAGTTCAGTACCCCATTTTTTAATTGGGTTAATTAGAGTTTTAGTGCCTAGTTTCTTGAGTTCTTTGTATATTTTGGAGATCAGACCTTTGTCTGATGAGGGGTTGGTGAAAATCTTCTCCCAGTCAGCAGGCAGCCTTTTTGTCCTACTGACAGTGTCCTTTGCTTTACAGAAGCTTCCCAGTTTCAGTAGATCCCATTTATTCATTGTTTCTCTTATTGTCTGTGCTGCTGGGGTCCTACTTAGGAAGAGGCCTCCTGTGCCTAAATCTTGTAGACTACTTCCCACTTTCTCTTCTATCAGGTTCAAAGTGGACGGATTAATGTTGATGTCTTTAATCCATTTGGACTTGATTTTTGTGCATGGTGATAGATATGGATCTACTTTCATTTTTTTACAGGTTGACATCCAGTTATGCCAGCACCATTTGTTAAAGATGCTTTCCTTCTTCCATTGTATACCTTTAGCTCCCTTGTCGAAAATTAGGTGTTCATAAGTTTGTGGGTTAATATCTGGGTCTTCTATTCGATTCCATAGGCCGACTTCTCTGTTCTTATGCCAATACCAAGCTGTTTTCAATACTGTAGCTCTATAATAGAGTTTGAAGTCAGGGATGGTAATGCCTCCAGAAGTTCTTTTATTGTATAAGATTGTTTTGGCTATCCTGGGTTTTTTGTTTTGCCATATAAACTTGATTATTGTTCTCTCAAGGTCTGTTTCTATATTATGGAATACATTAAGGAGTATAGGAATTAGCTCTTCTTGGAATTTCTGGTAAAATTCTGCATTGAAACCATCTGGTCCTGGGCTTTTTTTGATTGGGAGGTTTTTAAGGACAACTTCTATTTCCTCACAACTTATAGGTCTACTCAAATTGTTCACTTGGTCTTGATTTAATTTTGGTATATGGTATTTATCTAAAAACAAGTCCATTTCTTTTACATTTTCCAAATTTGTGGATAATAGCCTTTGTAGTAAGACCTAATGATTCTCTGAATTTCCTCAGTGTCTGTTGTTATGTCTCCCTTTTATTTCTGATCTTGTTAATTTGCGTGTTCTCTCTCTGCCTTTTGATTAGTTTGGATAGGGGCTTGTCAATCTTGTTGATTTTCTCAAAGAACCAGCTCTTTGTTTCATTGATTCTTTGGGTTGTTTTCTGTGTTTCTGTTTTGTTGATTTCAGTCCTCAGTTTGATTATTTCCAGTCTTCTACTCCTCCTGGGTGAGTCTGCTTCTTTTTTTTTTTTCTGGAGCTTTCAGCTGTGCTGTTAAATCTCTAATGTGAGCTTTCTCTGTTTTTTTTTTCTTTTTTTTTTTAATGTGGGCACTTAGTGCTATGAACTTTCCTCTTAGCACTGCTTTCATAGTGTCCCATAGGTTTGGGTATGTTGTGTCTTTTTTTTAGTGAATTCAAGGAAGACTTTAATTTCTTTCCTTATTTCTTCCTTGATTTAGGGGTGGTTCAGTAGTTGACTATTCAGTTTCCATGAGTTTGTAGGCTTTCTGGGGCTAGAACTGTTGTTAAATTCTAACTTTATTCCATAGTGATCCAATAAGACACAGGTGGTTACTAAAATTTTTTTGTATCCGTGGAAGTTTGCTTTGTTACTGAGTATGTATCAATTGTCGAGAGGGTTCCATGAGATGCTGAGAAGAAAGTATATTTTTTCCTATTTGGGTGGAATGTTCTATAGATGTCTGTTAAGTCCATTGGATTCATTACCTCCATTAGTTCTCTTATTTCTCTGTTAAGTTTCTGTCTGGTTGACCTGTCCATTGGTGAAAGAGGAGTGTTGAAGTCTCCTACTATTAGTGTATGGGGTTTAATGTGTACTTTGAGTTCTAGTAATGCTTCTTTTACGTATGTGGGTGCTTTTATATTAGGGGCATAGATATTCAGGATTGAGACTTCATCCTGATGAATTGTTCCTGTTGTTAGTATAAAGGTCCATCTCCATCTCTTCTGATTGATTTTAGTTTGAAGTCAATTTTGTTAGATATTAGTATAGTCACACCTGCTTGTTTCTTAGGTCTGTTTGATTGAAAAACCTTTTCGCAACCCTTTACTCTGAACAAATGTCTGTCTTTGTGGTTGAGGTGTGTTTCTTGTAAACAGAAGAATGTTGGATCCTGATTTTGCATCTATTCTCTTAACCTGTGCCTTTTTATAGGTGAATTGAGACCATTGATAATAAGTGATATTAATGACCAGTGGTTGTTAACTCCAGTTATTTATTATTTTTTTGGTTTTTTGGCGATAGAGCTTGTATATTTCCCTTCTTGGGTTGTGCTTGTGGAGGGTTGTTAGATGTCTAAGTTATTGTGGGTGTTGTTGGGTTCCTTGGGTTGTGATTTTCCTTTTATTACTTTCTCTAAGGCTGGTTTTGTGGCTACGTATGGTTTAAATTTGTTTTTATCCTGGAATACCTTGTTTTCTATATTGATGGTGAATTAAAGTTTGGCTGGATATAGTAGTCTGGGCTTGCATTCCATGGTCTCTTACTTTCTGCAGCATATCTGTCCAAGACCTTCTGGCTTTCATGATTTCCATAGAGAAGTCAGATGTAATTCTGATAGGTTTCCCTTTATATGTTACTTGACCCTTTTCCTTTTCTCTCTTAATATTCTTTCTTTATTCTGTATGTTTTGTGTTTTGATTATTATATGGCGAGGGGATGTTATTTTTTTGATCCAGTCTATTCGGTGTTCTGTATGCATCTTATAACTTCATAGGAATATCCTTCTTAAGATTGGGTAAGTTTTCTTCTATAATTTTTAATATATTTTCTGGGTCTTTGAGCTGTAATTCTTTTCCTTCTTCTACCCTTATTATTTTTAGGTTTGGTCTTTTCATGGTGCCCCAGATTTCCTGGATGTTTTGTTTTAAGAATTTGTTGGATTTGCTGTTTTCTTTGATCAATGAGTTTATTTCCTCTATAGTATCTTCAGCATCTGAGGTTCTTTCTTCTATCTTTTGTATTCTGTTGCTTATACTTGTCTCTGTTGTCTCTGTTCATTTACACAGATTTTCCATATCCATCTGTCCCTCGGTTTGTGTTTTCTTTATTACCTCCATTTCAGTCTTGAACTGTTCGTTTCACCTGTTTGTTTTTTTTCTTGGTTTCTAGGGTTTCTCTGAGGAATTTGTTAATTTCTTCCATTTTTTGTTTGTCTTTTCCTCCATTTCTTTAAGGGAATTTTCATTTCTTTAAATGTCTCCATCATTTTCACAAAGTTATGTTTAAAGTTGTTTTCTTCTGCTTATTCTGGGTTAGGATGATCAAGTCTTCCTGCTGTATGACCACTGGTTTCTGGTGTTAACTATATTGTTTTTTAAATTGTTGGATGAATTTTTGCATTGGTGCCTACTCATCTCTTTTTTCCAATGAGGCCAGCAGTTTCTTTATATCTTGCTGTGGCTGTCTGAGTGTTTGGGAATTTTTCTTGGTCTGCTCTGTACTGTCAATGTCTGTGTCTCAGGAAGCCTCTGAGGTCTCTTTAAGCCTGCTCTCTTGGTCTTCTTTCCTGGTTCACTCCACTGGTCCTCTCTCTTGGTCTCTTCAGTGTTGTAGCAAGCTCTTAATCCCCTCATTACTTTAGCAAGCTCTTATGCTCCCTCAGTATTGGAGCAAGCTGTGTTTCAGAGGATAGGAAAGTTTGAAGTTGGGTGGGGTCTAGTAGCTTGGAGGGTCAGGTGGATGGGTTTGGATGTGGGGGGAGCCTACCTTCTTGAAGGTCTCCTGCAGGCTGGCTAGAAAATCAATGGAGTTGGGGGAGGGGCCAACTTTTGTCTCACTGTGGAGGTCCTAGAGAATGGGGTGTCCTGCTTTGTGGCTGTTTATTCACCTCTTAAGTCCCCTCAGTATTGGAACAAGTAGTGTTTTTCAGAGTTCCCCTGAGGTTGCAGGAGGAGAGACGAGTTTGGGAACAGGATGGGGCTAGTTGAAAAGTGGGTTTTCATATTACTTTTCAATAATATCTAAAGTGCAATACCAGTGCTACAATGATGATGAGTTAAGGGAAAAAATAAAAATATTTGGCAACTTGTTCTTTTTTATTCATATTTTCCTAGTTTTTTGCTTTTACATTAAGCATTGATTATTTCCTTTAATAAATATACAGAACTCTGAAATGTGAAAAATAAGCAATGCTCACCACTTTTAAAGAAAAATGCAAGTAACAGAAATAAATGGTATTATCTGAATTTTTAAAAGGTCTTCACTGTTAGTTATTCCTGCTCAATAATTATTTGGATAGTCATGTTTATTATATCACTATATAACTTGTGGAACGAGACTAAGTGACTGTTGACAAATGAAAGGATTGAGAAAATTTAGTATATGCACATCATGCAGTACCTTCATCAAAAAAGAAGAAAATCAGATAATTTTAATAAAAATGAATGGTACTAGAGGTCAGTTTACATAATAAATAAAACAAGAATCCAAAGGTAATTGGATGGGATTTCTCCTTATATGAAAAAGAAATAAAGATGTAATGTGAAAGTATAAAAGAGGGATATGACATAATTCTAAAAATATATAATATTATTTTGAATATTGAAAGAAAACACACTTAATTGTGAAGAATGGATGAAACAGGAGCACTTGTCCATTAATGTGGAACTGATTGAATCCAGATAGAGAATTTATTCAGTTTTGTTTAAATTACTGTTTATTTTTGATTCAGCAATCATTATGAGGAATTCATCCTAATGATCTCAACATATTTCTGAGCATTGAGACGTTGATGATCTTTGAAAGTACATAATAAAATGAACACAAACAATTTTAGGTCTTTGTACTCTTAATACTCTTAGTATTATACTGTTATTATAATTGGAAACTTGACTGATAAAATAAGTTAGGGCATAGTTTTACCAAGAACTTTGCATCTGCAGTCATGTTTAAAATGCCTCCATGAGTCGGCATGGTACTGTGAAAGACAGTATGCACTGTTAAGCAAACAAGCCAAGGGGAATCAGAGCTTTCGCAGGACACTGACTAACACATTTATCTTAGAGTTCATACATATACAACAAGTAGTAGTCTCCCATCTTACATTATCACTTTTCATATTCACTTGAAATATTATTTGTTTTCTCTGATTTTAAACCAAGAACTGTGCAGTTATATTTTCAAAAGACGGGTGCATTAGGGAATGAAATGAAAATCACTAGTAAATTTTCTGGAATTGTAATTAAAAGAAGTAAAAGTCTATGCATGGATGTTTGTTTTTATTAAGCAGCACTTTTGCATCATACAATTGGCCAATCCCTTAGGAAATGATGGTGTTAGGTCTAGTTACCCTGAGAATTGTTTGTTCTTATTAAATGTTTTCCTATAGGAAACAGGAGTGTAGATTCTTCATTATTTCAGAGATGATGAATTTCTACATTATGGTGCATGTAACATTTAGCAAGGTATTAAATACTTTAAGTAAAGGAACTGAATCTGTAGAAATACTGATTTCTGACCATGCATTAAATTAGTCAAAAATGATATCTCTAGGATAACATATAAATAAGCAAATCTGTCAAATATTTTGGGTAAAATGAGGAAGAAAGAAGGGTTCCACACTCTTTGTTCTCCAGGATAATAACGGACATACAAAAGGACAAACTTGGAAGAATTTACGTGTTCAACTGAAGAAAGCTCTTAAACTAATAAAGGGTCAGTGTTGTCATAACTTCTTATGTTGAAATATAGAGAGATAATTGTAAATGATTACAAAATATGTTTTAAAATTAGGAAATCTTTCAATTTTATATGGTATGCAAAAGATCTGACAAAACTAAATGCAATTTTATTTATTGGTCTGTGGGTCTTATAATACATAATGTGATTTGTGTTGTTTTCCCTTATAGTATGTGCTATGAAGATGTATGTTGCATGTAAATGTTAAAGCAAAACAAATCAATAAATTCAAATGAGGAAAATTTAGAGTAAGTATAATATAATTAAACATTTGTATCAATGTTACCAATTGAATACCAGTTATTCAATAACTGAGAATAATTTATGATATGTTGTTTTATAGATCTGCATGCCCTAAAGAACTTTGAAGACCATGGAACTATTCTTTACAATAGTTTATGGTTTTATGAGAGATGAATAAACATGAGAATACTGAGTATTTCTTTTCAAACAAATTCTGTGGCATACATTAGGTTTTCTTTATTGCACAATGCTTCATCTGCCTAAAATATCCTCTCTCAAATCTTTAGTTTTGGACTATTTAAATATTCATATGCTCATATATAGCCTTCTACATATTCATGCAAATAACAAAGGGAAGCATTGATTTTCAGTTCTCCTTTGCATTTATTTTTGCATTCTTTTTACTGTTTTCTATAGAAAATTTATACCTCAAAGGCTAGAAACAATTCTATTAGCATTAACAATGCAGAAAATATGATCTTATAATTTTTTTACCTTAAAGGACTTAAATGATCATATTATAGCTATTTTAAGATCTAATAAAAGTTTTTTTCTCTAGAGATGATGTCAGTAATTCTTTATTTAATAAATGTTCTATAAGTTGACTTTTGATTAGAATTGAATAAAATCCTTCAGGAAAGCTTTCATAATATAAAATAACTTTAAAATCTTGACTTCTGAAATCAGCCTAAGTCTCCCCTTTACTTTGGATGCGAGCCATAATACTTTATGTTTGCTAATATTCCTGTCATATTATTCCGTGTTTTCTTAGTATGTCCTAAAATATTTACATGTTTCTGCTTCTAGCTAGCTTACCAAACATTTCATAGCACTAGACCCTACATTGAATCAATACTACAGAAATGAGAAAAATATGATGTGTCACTCTTTACAACAGCATTACCAAACTGTTCATAGTGAAAGTCATACCTGGGATGTGTAACCAGAAATAACTCAGAAACCTTCAATTAAAAACACATAAATTCAACATCATTTGTTAAGTGGAAATACCTAAACAGCAGTATCATTGCCATAAAACAAAATCACTCAAGAATCAGTTATGCTAATCTTTGACTGACTAAATCAAAAGTACCAGTGAACTTCTAATTACTGACATTGACTCGGTTTGTTCCTGTGGATGTGTATGTTCATTGACAGATATAGATTGTTGTTCATGTGTCACTTGATTCTACTAAACAATCTCCAAACTAATCAATCATGTTATATAGGATATGTGCATTTTTAAGGCTTTAAGTATATTCTAATTACTCAAAATAAATATTTCATTTATTTTAAAATTATGCTTACATGACTATAAAAGTGGTAAAATATATATAGTTTTAATATTGAATGAAAATATTCTGTAATGTTAAGGGATTGGTTGGTCTTACACAATTGTTTGAAAATGAAAATCAGCCTTGCATTTTTACTTGAAACATTGTCTTTATATTTAGAGGTTAAACACTAGTTATTGCTATTTCTAAACAGATATTTTTTCTTTGTTCAAAACTGTCATAATACAGAAGATGGCAATCAGAAATCCCACAAAAGGCAGAGTTTATAGTAGTAGGTTCAACTGAAAACTCAGTTAGAAATTTCTGTGATTTCATGTCCTCAGTTCATCTCTAGGAACTGAATCCTGACTATCACCACACTCTCCCTCCTAGAATCTCCTACTACAGCCTCGTGTATTTCCTTCTTTAGGAGTTCTCTTTCTTAGAATGCCCTTTATATGTAGTCCTAACTTGGCAATTACTATAGCTACAGGGAACACCACCACTTACAAATACTGTATCACGCAAGTGGTAACTTACTCAAGAGTTTTAACTAAGAAACTTTCAAATACCACACTTGAACAGTTTATTTAAATAAATTGCTGGAATGACAGGCACAGATGAACAGTAATGAGATTAAAGGACTCTGTTTCACATGACTGAAATGCCTCATGTAAAACGGCCAAAAGACTCACTCAACTTTGAGTTAAAGGTTCTGAGTATTGTAAGCATGTTTTGCTGACTAGCATTATATCATATTGATATAAACCATAGTCATTTGGGAAGAGAGAACCTCAAATAAGATAACGTTTGCACCAGAATGACCTTTGGGAAAAATCTATATTGTATTGTCATGATAGATGGTTGATGTGGAAGGGGCATACTGGAAGCAATCTGAGGAAACCATAAAGAACAAGTCAGTCAGTAACAGTGCTCCTCCATGGCCTCTACATCAGTTTCTGCCTCTAGGTTCCTTCCCTGGGTCCTTTTTCTGAAGTCCCCCACTAGTGAACTTATAAGTTACAAGGTAAAGGAAACCCTTTAAAGCATTTCCTCCCCATGTTATTTTGGTCACTGTGTTTTAATGACAATAGTAAGGTTAACTAAGACACGTACCACTGAGATGTAAACTCTGTCCATGAAATGAACACTAAACTGATTAAGGTGTTTTTGCATGGGTCATAAAGAAAATGAACCTTGTTATGATTTCCAAGAAACAAATATTTTTTTCTTATATATGATGTGTGATATTAGCTATTTGG
Organism: Myodes glareolus; assembly: GCF_982192425.1. Taxonomy (NCBI): domain Eukaryota; kingdom Metazoa; phylum Chordata; class Mammalia; order Rodentia; family Cricetidae; genus Myodes; species Myodes glareolus. Next base: position 13,770,961 of record NC_142051.1, on the reverse strand, counting down.
GGTGTTTTTCCTTTTTATTTTTTCCTTTTTATTTTATTATGTTTTCTGTAGCCTTATTAGGGGAAAAAAGAAATGAAGAACCAATCTGCGGAGATAGTGTTCATTTTGCTGGGACTGACAGATGACCCTCCACTTCAAATTATGATTTTCCTTTTTCTGTTTATCAATTACATCTTGAGCCTCATGGGGAACTTAGTGATCATCCTCCTAACCCTGTTGGATCCCCGCCTCAAGACTCCAATGTACTTCTTCCTCAGGAATTTCTCCTTCCTAGAAACGGCATTCACGTCTGCCTGTATTCCTCGGTTCTTAGTGAGCATTCTCACTGGTGACAAAACAATTTCCTACAATGCTTGTGCAGCTCAATTATTCTTCTTCTTTCTGTTACTAATTACAGAGTTCTATCTCCTGGCGGCCATGTCCTATGACCGCTATGTCGCCATCTGCAGACCACTGCATTACCCCATCATCATGAACAGCAAAGTGTGTCACCTGTTGGTCATCAGCTCCTGGGTGACTGGGTTCTTAGTCATCTTTCCCCCTTTGATGTTGGGACTCAAACTAGATTTCTGTGCTTCCAAAACCATAGACCACTTCCTATGTGACACTTCTCCTGTCCTCCAGCTGTCTTGCACAGACACACGCTTTATAGAATGGATGGCTTTTGCATTAGCTGTGATGACCCTCGTCATCACCTTGATCTTAGTGATCCTCTCCTACACACTCATCATCAAAACCATCCTAAAATTTCCTACAGCTCAACAACGGAGAAAGGCCTTTTCCACCTGCTCCTCACACATGGTTGTTGTCTCCATTACTTATGGCAGTTGTATCTTCATGTACATGAAAACATCAGCCAAGGAGAGGGTGACTTTAAACAAAGGTGTGGCTGTGCTCAACACTTCTGTGGCCCCTTTGCTGAACCCATTCATTTACACCCTAAGGAACCAGCAGGTGAAGGATGCTTTCAAACAGGTCCTTCACAGATTGTGTTCTTTTCAAAACAATGAGTTAATGGTTAGGCATAAATAGTATGCTACTGGAACATGAATGAAAGAAGTGGAATATAATTTGCAAGTATGTCAGATATGAACGATGCTTCAAGGTTCATGTTCTCCATTACCCTTTCTTTCCATGCCCTCTTAAAGTCCATCCTTCTTCCTTACAAACATTCCCCTGAAACCTCCTACATACATTTGAAATTAAATCAAATGTCTACAGGTGAATTTTTTTCAGCCATTGTTGAAAGTGTTATCTCTTCTGGAATTTTGTAACAAAGGAATCCCCCACTTTGTACTTTATTTCTGTATTTTTTTCTCCTCATAAATATTTGAAGTATCCATGCTATGGCTGGTTTAAGATGTTGATTTGATGTAGCAGCCTATCTGTTGGATTTTTCTGAAAACCACTATGAGAAAATGTACAAGAACCTTAGCAGTTAAGACTATTTGTTACTCTATCAGAGGACCTGGGTTTGGCACCCAGCACCCACATGCTGGCTCACATTAAAAATTACTTCTTCTGTACTTTGTAGTCATGACATGCACATGGAATACTGACATGCGTGCAGGCAAAACACTGACATACATAACATAAAATAAATATTTTTTTGAAAACTACTATGGATGTCCTATTTGTTCATCTCCCTTTGTGCAAAGAATTACAGTTATATTCCACTCTCACTTCAAAACTGCTTTTCGGAAACCTCTCACTGAGAAGCAGCAAACTGGAAATGATAGAGACAAATGGCTTCCTAGTTTCTCCTCTCTTACGGAGGGAGCATCATGTGGGATGCTGATGTGGCAGCAACAGTCCAATGCAGAGTCTGTGAAAATCACTTGGGAATGAATGATATCTCACACTACTGTCGCTGTCCTGACTAAGTGAGTGATGTCAGTTTGGGGAATAGACTTGTAGAAAATAACATAATCTGCCTCTGCTTGAGCTGTTTGCCCTCATTGTATAGGACTATTAGCAATAACTTGACAATTATAAATGTTAAATCTATAAGGTCCATTCATATTACTTCAAACATCTCTGATGAATTGATTAAAAATATGTCTATAGTCTAATAAAAGAAAAAATTAATAAAAAATAATAAACTTTAGAAAATGTATAATATCATAGTATTAATCTTTAATTTTCCTGAGATCTGTCAGTAACCAGAAGTAACAAGGCCTATACTTGAGTTCTGGGATAAAGTCTTTCTAATTAGCATATCTTTGACCCTGTGAGGAAATCTGTTCTTATTTGTTAATCTATTAATCAACCAAAAACGTTCTTAAAATTAGCAATACTTATAATAGCTGACATATAGACACACTCAAAAAAATTAAGGGTTCATAATTTTCTTTATTAAAAAATATGGTTTATACAAATAGTGTAACTCGAGGACTGAGCCAGTGACCCAAGCCAGAGTTGGCCTGAGATGGTGAGCTTCATGGGAGCTGGAATGGATTCACACCAGAGGCATTTTCAGAAGCATGACTGAACCAGCAACCTGGACCAGAGGATACCTGAGAGAGTGAACTCCACAAAAGCAAGGACGGGGGAACAACTGCTGAGTGAATGGGCCAGAGTCAGAGATTGCTGCAGGTTCTGGTGTGAATCTGGGACCAAGGGAGTAGACCTGAGCCAGGACCCCTATGGGTTTGGGCATGGACCTCTGAGATAATAGCCAGGAACCAGAGACCTCTGCAGGACGGACATGATTCTGGGACCTCTGAGGGCATAGGCCTGAGCCAGGTCCTTTGTGGATCTAGGCACACTTGAGACTGGGACCTCTGAGGGTGTAGATCAGAGTCAGAGACCTTTGCAGGACCAACCCCAAGCCAGGAAACTCTTCAGGAGCAGATCCAAACCAGGAACATTTACAGAAACAGATATGAACTGGTGACCTGGGCCAGAGGAAAACTGACACAGCAAACTCCACAGGATCTGAGCAAAGCCCAGGAGTGCTGAGCGACTTCCAGGAGCACAGAGTGAACAAAGGGGTAACTGAAACCTTGTCACTGAGTGTACCACAAGAGACAACAATATGAGCCTTGGATTAATCACCAGTCACTGACAGTCCCAACCACACCAATTAGAGGAAAAGATGAGTAGACAAGATAATAATGCATAGAACACCACAAAGAGCAACATGACACCAGTAAAATCTAATGACCCTACAACAGCAAAACTTGAACAAACAAATATAGATTAAGCAGAAAAAAATTATCTAAAAAATAACTTCAGGAGAATGTTTAAGACTCTTAAAGAGCAAATGAGAAATTTCCTCAAAGAAATGGAGGAAAAGATAAACAAAGAATTGAAAGACATTAACAAACCCCTTAATGAAAACCAAGAAAAAACAATGAAACATCTGAAAGAAACTATTCAAGACTTGAAAACTGAAATAGAGACAGTAAAGAAAACACAAGCTGAGGGAATTATAAAAACATAAATTATCAGAAAACAATCAGGAACCACAAAAGTAAACAGAAATAGCAGAATACAAAAGATGAAAGAAAGGATTTCAACTACTGAAGATACATTAGATAAAATAGAATCATCAGTCAAAGAAAACATTAAATCTAAGAAAAACTTAACACAAAATATCCAGGAAATATGAAACACCATGAAAAGACCAAATCAAATAATAATAGGTATAGAAAATGGAGAAGTTCAATTCAAAAGCAGAGAAAACATATTTAACAAAATCATAGAAGAAAACTTTTCCAACCTAAAGAGAAATATGCCTATGAAGATACAAGAAGCTTGCAGAGCACCAAACAGACTGGATCAAAAAAAGTCCTCCTACCACATAATAATCAAAACACTAAACATACAGAATAAAGAAAGAATATTAAGAGCTGCAAAGGAAAAAAGGCCAAGTAAGATGTAAAGACAGACCTATTAGAATTACATGTGGCATCTCATTGGAGACAATGAAAGCCAGAAGGTCACGGTAAAGCATTATTCAGACATTATGAGACCATGGATGCCAGCCCAGACTACTATATCCAGCAAAACTTTAATTCATCATAGAAGAACAAAGCAAGATACTCTGTCACAAAACCATATTTAAACAATACCTAGCCATAAACCCAGTCCTACACAAAGTACTAGGAGGAAAACTCCAAGTCAAGGAAAATGGCTACATCGACAAAAACACAGACAACTGATGGTCTCATAGCAGCAAATACCAAAGAAGGGAAAAACACACAAATTAATATCACCAACAATAAAAATAAATTAACAGGAGATAGTAATCATTGGTCATTAATATCCCTTCATATAAATGGACTCAGCTCACATATAAAAAGACACAGGCTAACAGATTGGATATGAAAACAGAATCCATCCTTCTGCTGCATACAAGAAACACACCTCAACCTCAAAGACAGACATCATCTCAGAGTAAAGATTTGGGAAAAAATTTCCAATCAAATGGACCTAAGAAACAAGCTGGTGTATCTATCCTAATATCTAACAAAATACACTTCAAACTAAAATCAATCAAAAGAGACAGAGAAGGACATTTCCTATTAGTCACAGGAAAAATCCATCAAGAGGAAATTTCAATACTCAACATCTATGCCCCAAATACAAGGGCACCCTCATATGTAAAACAAACACTTCTAAAGCTTAAATCATACATTAACCCACACACACTAATAGTGGGTGACTTCAACGCTTCACTCTCACCACTGGACAGGTTAATCAGACAAAAAATTAGCAGAGAAATAAGGGAACTAACAGATGTTATGACTCAAATGGATTTAACAGGCACCTATAGAATATTCCATCCAAACATAAAAAGATATACCATCTTCTCAGTACCTCATGGAACTTTCTCAAACATTGACCACATACTCAGTAACAAAATAAACCTCAACAGATACAAAAAAATGGAATAACCCCATATATCTTATCAGATCATCATGACTTAAAACTAGAATTTAACAGTAATACTAATTCCAGAAAGCCCACAAGCATATGGAAATTAAACAATTCTCATCTGAATCATTAAAGGATCAAGGAAGATATAAAGGGAAAAATTAAAGACTTCCTAAAATTCAATGAAAATGACCACACAACATATCCCAATTTATGGGACACAATGAAAGCAATGTTAAGAGGTAAGTTCAGAGCACTAAAAGCATACATAGAGAAACTGGGAAAATCCCACACTAGTGAATTCACATAACATTTGAAAACTTTAGAACAAAAAGAAGCAAACTCACCCAAGAGAACTAGACAGCAAGAAATAATCAAATTGAGAGCTGAAATCAACAAAATAGAAACAAAGTAAACAATACAAAGAATCGATGAAACAAAGTGTTGGTTCTTTGAGAAAATCAACAAAACAGACAAATCTTTATCCAAACTAATCAAAAGGCATAGAGAGAATATTCAAATTAGCAAAATCAGAAATGAAAAAGGGAACATAACAACAAACACTGAAGAAATCCAGAGAATCATGAGGTCATATTTCAAAAATCTATACTCCTCAAAATTGGAAAACTTAAAGGAAATGGACAATATTCTGAATAAATATCACTTACCATAATTAAATCAAGACCAGGTAAGTAAATTAAACAGCCCTATAACTGCTGAAGAAATAAAAATAGTCATCAAAATTCTTCCAACCAAAAATAGTCTGGGACCAGATGGCTTCAGCTCAGAAGTCTACAAGACTTTCAAAGAAGAACTAATACCAATACCTTTCATTGTTCCACACAATAGAAACAGAAGGAACATTGCCAAACTCTTTTTATGAGACTACAATTGTCCTGATAGACAAACCACATAAGACATTACTAGGAACAAGAATTACAGACAAATCTCACTCATGAACATTGATGCAAAGCTACTCAATAAAATCCTAGCAAATTGAATCCTAAAATACATCAGAACCATCATCCACCATGATCAATTCAGCTTCATCCCAGAGATTCAGGGATGGTTCAATATACAAAAATCTGTCAACGTAATCCACCATATAAGTAAAGTGAAAAATAAAAACCACATGATCACCTCATTAGGTGCCAAAAAAGCTTTCAACAAAATACAACATCCCTTCATGATAAAGGTATTGGAGAGAACCGGGGTACAAGGAACATATTTAAGCATAATAAAGGCATTATCCAGCAATCCAGCAGCCAACATCAAACTAAATGAAAGATACTCACAGTGAGCACACTGATATCAGGGAAAAGACAAGGTTGTCCATTCTCTCCATATCTTTTTAAAATAGTTCTTGAGGTCCTAGCTAGAGCAATAAGACAACAAAAGGAGATTAAGGGGATACAAATAGGAAAAGAAGTCACACTTTCACTGTTTGCTGATGATATGATAGTTACATAAATGACCCCCAAAATTCTACCAAGGAACTTCTACAACTCATAAACTCTTTCAGTAATGTAGCAGGATACAATATTAACTTTAAAAAAAAGTAGCCCTCTTTTACACAGAGGATAAATGGACTGAGAAGGAAATCAGAGAAACATCACACTTCACAATAGTCACAAAGAGCCTAAAACATCTCGGAGTAACTCTGACCAAACAAGTGTTAAGACTTTTAGGACAAGAACTTTAAATCTTTGAAGAAAAAAACTGAAGAAGAAAACAAAAAGTGGAAAGAGCTCCCATGTTCTTGGGTAGGTAGAGTTTACATAGTAAAAATGGCAGTCTTGCCAAAAGCAATCTACATTTCAATGCAATGCCCATCATAATCCTAGCAAAATTATTCACAGACCTCAAAAGAAAGGTATTCAACTTCGCATGGAAAAGCAAAATCCCCAGGATAGCCAAAACAATCCTTTACAATATAAAGGAACTTTGGGAGGCATCACAGTTCCCGACTTCAAACTCTACTACAGAGCTACAGTACTGAAAAGAGCATGGGACTGGCAAAAAAAATAAACAGGAGGAACAATAGAACTGAATTGAAGACCTGGATATTAATCCTCATACCTTCGAACACCTGATTTTTGACAAAGAAGGAAAAAAGAAAGAATATTTAACAAATGGTGCTGACATAACTGGATATCAACATGTAGAAGAATGAAAATCAATCCTTATCTATCACCATGCATATAACTCAAGTCCAAATGTATCAAAAACCTCAATATAAAGCCGGCCACATTGAACATCACAAAAGAGAAAGTGGAAAGCACACCTGCACACATTGGCACAGGAGACTACTTTCCTAAATATAACCCCAGTAGCATAGACACTGAGAGAAACAATTAATAAATGGGACCTCCTGAAATTGAAAAGCTTCTGTAAAGCAATGAACATGGTCAATAAGACACAATGGCAGCTTACAGAATGGGAAAAGATCTTCATCAACCCTACATCAGACAGAGGTTTGATCTCCAAAATATACAAAAAACTCAAGAAATTGGTCATCAAAAGAACAAATAATCCAATAAAAAATATGAAGTACACACCTAAACAGAGAATTCTCAACAGAGGAACCGAAAACGGCTGAAAGACACTTAGGGAAAAGCTCAACATTCTTAGTCATCAGAGAAATGCAAATCAAAACAACTTTGAGATTCCATCTTACACCTGTAAAAATGGCCAACATCAAAAACACTTATGACAACTTATGTTGGAGAGGATGTGAGGTAAAGGGAACACTCCTGCATTGCTGGTGGGAATGCAAGCTGGTACAAACCCTTTGGATGTCAGTGTGGTGATTTATCAGAAAATTATGAAACAACCATCTTCAAGAACTGGTAATACCACTTTTGGGTCTTTATCCAAAAGATGCTCATTCATGCCACAAGGACATGTGCTCAACTATGTTCATAACAGCATTGTTTGTCATAGACAGAACCTGGAAACAACCTAAATGCCCCTCAATCAAAGAATAAATAAGGAAAATGTGGTACATTTCCACAATGGAGTACTACACAGCAGAAAAAAATTAATGACATCTTAAAATTTTGAAATAAATAGATGGAGCTAGAAAACGTTATTTGACTGAAATAACCAAGACTTAGAAAGACAATTATTACATGTATTCACTCATAAGTGGTTTTTAAACATAAAGCAAAGTAAACCAACCTAAAAATCACAATTCCAGAGAACCTAGACAACAGGGAAGACGCTAAGAGAGACATACATGGATGTAATCCACATGGGAAGTAGCAAAAGACAAGATCTCCTGAGTAAATTGGGAGCATGGGGACCTTGGGAGAGGGTTGAATGGGGGGGGGGTGAGACAGGGAGGGGAGCAGAGATAAATGTAGAGCTCAATAAAAATCAATAAAAGATATCAAAAAAAAACAAATAGTGTAACTCTGCAATATACACTTGATATAAAATGTGTAGTGGTGTGCTAGAGATGACTCAGTGGGCAAAACATGTTACATAAGATCATATCTATTGAAATGGACAAGGAGGTTTATTTTTATACTATAACACTATTTTATTTACTTAATAGCTGTTCATAAATTTGTTCTTTGACAATTATAAGTATAGAGATAGCTTCTACTCAGATAGCCATAGGCACCCATCTTCTCTAAACTCCCTCCAGTTCCATATTCCTTCTTTAAAGCACTTCTCTTTATTTGTCTATCTCTGTTTCCCCCATCTCCTTCAGACTTACTGATTTTATCCAGACTGATCTGTTTGACCATGGTTTTGGAGTAAGTACAAAACTAAAACTAATGACTACTCCTTTTCCAGAATTTATCAGTAACCAATAGTCTATGAATAAGTGGTAGAGCTGAATGAAATTTTCAATGATCCATGATTGACTGTTGGCAGAGTTTGCTTGTTTATTCCCAGATTCCCAGACACAAAATAGTCACATTGAAGCTGTATTAATTAAATCACTGCTTGGCCTATCAACTTGTGTATATTTCTACCTAGCTATTACTTTTTAAATAAACGTATTTTGATTAATCTGTGCATCTTCATGAGGTCATGGCCTACAAGCAAGGTTCTGGCTTCTGTCTCCTCCAATGGTTAACTGACATTTCATTGACTTTCCTACTCTCTCCCAGCATTCAGTTTAGTTTTCCTGCCATTTTCTAGTCTGCCATGTCACAGGCCAAAACAGCTTCTTTAATCTTTAACAAAACACATTTACAGCATACAGAGGGGAATCCCATCTCACCTTCCTTTTCTGTCTATATAAAAAGGAAGGTTTTAGTTCTAGCGTAGTAAAAATTACATATAAAAAACCAGTATCAAGCAAGAATTACAGTTACAATACTTATATCTACTTTATCTTTTATCATAACTAAGAAAAATTATGACTATTCTTGAACTTCATCAAAAACTTCAGAAGGATATATTACCTAAGTAAACAGGAAGTGCATTGTAACCAACTGCCAAAACTCTAGAATTGTCAGACACATCTCGCTGCCTGGAACATCACCCAAAGTTCTTCTGTTACATTGGGGCACCCATCTTCAGCCCATAGGCCAGAGCTTCTGGCAAACTTTTCCATGAATCAGTAAATTTCGAGGACAGTTTTGCCTATATTGTCAGTTTGTCCGTCATTTTCTTCTGTGTCCTGCAGAATATCTGGCAGACTCTTTCATAAATCAGTAACCCTGAAAGACCATCTCCCCTTTAGGCAAGTTCAGCAGTCATTTTCCTGTGGGTCCTGCATGTTCAGTTCATACAGCTAACATCTAGCAGTCCAGGCAAGAGCAATTCCTTCCCACAATGGCCAATAAACTCCATAAGGAACCTCTTTGATGCCCATCTTCCTCTTGAAGTAGATTGGTGCTACCAGGAGCAGATGAGTCTCATTGTCATGGAAAATCCTAAGTTCTTAAGACATTTTAAATGCCATACTGTGTTAATCTTTGAAAGATTTGAAGAATATCTATATTTCTGAAAAATATCTCTGTACATCCAGCAAACCTAACTAACCTGACTATAAGCTTGACAAGTACAGATGTATCTCTTAATTATATGTTACATTTTAAATAAGCTGCATAAATACAATACCTTAATCAAGAGAAGAAATATACATACAACAAAACTGACCTTAAATTTGTATCAATAAACCAAGATGAAATTCATCTCTATGTCATATTTCTCTTTAAATGTAAACAAATATTTATAAACAATATTTGGGAATTTGGGTGTAGTTATTCCCAAAATACTTCCTGCATTTTGTTGGGCAATGTATTTAGGGATTCATAAAGACCTTTTAGGGGCTCTTGGTCCATCAAGTCACATTAGTCTGGAAGTAATTCACAGGTTCTCATCCTCTGTGGGAACAAAAGCAGAACCTCTTTCCCAAAGCCATAATCCTTAAACCCAAATTTTGAAGTCAAGATACCTTTTTTTTCAAAGTTTATTAAATTATAAAAGTTTCCATTTCTGCCCCTCCTCCCAACACCCTCTCATTCCCCCCACTCCCTCTTCTCCTCCCTCTCCTTCCCTAAAAGCAGTCAGGGTTTCCTGCCCTGTGGGAAGTTCAAGTTCCTCCCCCCTCCCTCCAGGTTCAGGAAGGTGAGTATCCAAACAGACTGGATCCCAAAAATCCAGTATATGCACAGGAAACAAGTCCCAGTGTAATTGTCAATGGCTTTTCAGAAAGACTCCAGGACAGCCACATTCAGAGAATCTGGCCACATTCAGAGAATCTGGTTGGATCACGTCCTCGTTCAGTCCCAGTCCAACTGGCCTTGGTGAACTCTCATTAGATCAGTCCCCTTGTATCAGTGGGTGATCGCACCACTCACGGTCTTGATTTCCTTTTTCATGTTCTTCCTCCTTCTGCTCCTCATTTGGACCTTGGGGGGGCTCAGTCCGGTGCTCCTATGTGGGTCTCCGTCTGTATCGCCATCCATCGTCGGATGAAGGTTCCCTCTGGTCTTCCCTTCTTTGCTCACGTTCTCCTTCCTTCTGCTTCTCGTTTGGACCTAGGGAGTTAAAACCAGTGTTCCAATGTGGGTTTCTGTCTCTATCTCCATCCATCGCCAGATGAAGGTTCTATAGTGATAAGCAAAATATTCATCAGTATGGTTATGGGCCAAGGCCGGTTCAGGTACCCTCTCCTCTGTCCAGAGAACAATCTGGGGTTCTCTCCTTGGACCTGGGATCCCATTTATAATCAAGTCTCTTGTAAACCCTAAAATGACGCCCTCAGTTGAGATATATTCTTCCCTGATCCCATATCCATCCTTCCTCCCTCCCCCCATCCCAGTCCCCTGAGCTTTCCCCATTCCTCCCCTACTCCCTCCTCTCTAACCCTCTCCCCGTCCAACAACCCTCCCACCCCCCATGCACCCGAAGTTACCTGGGATTATTGTCTATTTCCAATCTCCAGGAGGATAATTACATGTTTTTCTTCAGGTTCACCTTCTTATTTAGGTTCTCTAGGATCACGAATAATAGGCTCAAAGACCTTTAATTATGGCTAGAATCCACTTATGAGTGAATACATACCATATTCCTCTTTTTGGGTCTGGCTTACCTCACTCAGTAAAGCGTTTTCTATTTCCATCCATTTGCATGCAAAATTCAAGATGTCATTGTTTTTTACCGCTCAGTGAAACTCTAATGTATATATGTTCCACACCTTCTTTAACCATTCTTCTATTGAGGGGCACCTAGGTTGTTTCCAGGTTCTGGCTATTACAAATAGTGCTGCTATGAACATGGTTGAACAAATGCTTTTGTGGTATGATAGGGCATCTCTTGGGTATATTCCCAAGAGTGGAATTGCTGGGTCTTGAGGGAGGTTGACTCCCAGTTTCCTGAGAAACCGCCACACTGATTTCCACAGTGACTGCACAAATTTGCATTCCCACCAACAGTAGATGAGAGTTCCCCTCTCTCCACATCCTCTCCAGCATAGGCTATCATTGGTGTTTTTGACTTTAGTTAATCTGACCGTTGTAAAATAGTATCTCATAGTTGTTTTGATTTGCATTTCCCTGATCGCTAAGGATGTTGAGCATGACCTTAAGTGTCTTTTGGCCATTCGAAGTTCTTCTGTTGAGAATTCTCTGTTCAGATCAGCACCTCATTTTTTTAATTGGGTTAATTAGAGTTTTAGTGTCTAGTTTCTTGAGTTCTTTGTATATTTTGGAAATCAGGCCTTTATCTGATGAGGGGTTGGTGAAGATCTTCTCCCAGTCAGAAGGTAGCCTTTTTGTCTTACTGACGGTGTCCTTTGCTTTACAGAAGCTTCTCAGTTTCAGGAGGGCCCATTTATTCATTGATTCTCTTATTGTCTGTGCTACTGGGGTTCTACCTAGGAAGTGGTCTCCTGTGCCTATGTCTTGTAGACTACTTCCCACTTTCTCGTCTATCTGGTTCAAAGTGGTTAGATTAATGTTGAGGTCTTTAATCCATTTGGACTTGAGTTTTGTGCATGGTGATAGATATGGATCTACTTTCATTCTTCTACAGGTTGATATTCAGTTATGTCAGCACCATTTGTTAAAGATGCTTTCCTTCTTCCATTGCATACCTTTAGCCCTCTTGTCGAAAATCAAGTGTTCATAGGTTTGTGGGTTAATATCTGGGTCTTCTATTTGATTCCATAGGTCGACTTCTTTGTTCTTATGCCAGTACCAAGCTGTTTTCAATACTGTAGCTATGTAGTAGAGTTTGAAGTCAGGGATGGTTATACCTCCAGAAGTTCCTTTATTATATAAGATTGTTTTGGCTATCTTGGGTTCTTTGTTTTCTATATAAAATTAATTATTATTCTCTTAATGTCTGTGAAGAAGTTTGATGGGATTTTGATGGGGATTGCATTGAATCTATAGATATCTCTTGGTAGAATTGCCATTATGACTATGTTGATCCTCGCGATCCAAGAGCAGGAGAGATCTTTCCATTTTCTGGTATCCTTCTCAATTTCTTTCTTCAAAGACTTAAAGTTCTTGTCAAATAGGTCTTTCACTTCCTTGGTTAGAGTTATTCCAAGATATTTTATGCTATTTGTGGCTATCGTGAAAGGTGATGTTTCTCTGATTTCCATCCCTACTTCTTTATCCTTTGTGTATAGGAGGGCAAATGATTTTTTGGAGTTGATCTTGTATCCTGCCACATTACTAAAGGTGTTTATCAGCTGTAGGAGTTCTTTGGTAGAGTTTTTGGGGTCATTTATGTATACTATCATAATGTCTGCAAGTAACTAGAGTTTAACTTCTTCCTTTCCAATTCGAATCCCCTTGATCCACTTATTTTGTCGTATTGCTATTGCTAGAACTTCAAGCACTGTATTGAAGAGGTATGGGGAGAGTGGACAGCGTTGTCTTGTTCCTGATTTTAATGGGATGACTTTGAGTTTCTCTCCATTCAGTTTGATGTTAGCTGTCGGCTTGCTGTAAATAGCTTTTATTATATTTAGGTATGATCCTTGTATCCCCAGTCTCTCCAACACCTTTATCAATAAGGGATGTTGGATTTTGTCAAATGCTTTTTCAGCATCTAATGAGATGATCGTATGTTTTTTTTCTTTCAATTTATTTATATGATGGATTACATTGATGGATTTGCATATGTTGAACCAGCCCTGCATCTCTGGAATGAAGTCTACTTGATCATAATGGATAATTTTTCTAATGTGTTCTTGGAATAGGTTTGCCAGGATTTTGTTGAGAATTTTTGCGTCGATGTTCATGAGTGAGATTGGCCTGTAATTCTCTTCCTTGGTTGTGTCTTTATGTGGTTTTGGTATGAGGGTAACTGTAACTTCATAAAAAGAGTTTGGCAATTACTCTTCTGTTTCTATATTGTGAAATACCTTAAGGAGTATAGGTATCAGCTCTTCTTGGAAGTTCTGGTAGAATTCTGCATTGAAACCATCTGGCCCTGAGCTTTTTTTGGTCAGGAGGTTTTTGATAACAGCTTCTAATTCTTCGCGACTAACAGTTCTATTTAGATTGTTCACCTGGTCTTGATTTAACTTTGGTAAATGGTACTTATCTAAAAACCAATCCATTTCTTGTACATTTTCCAACTTTGTGGCATATAAACTCTCGTAGTAAGATCTAATGATTCTCTGAATTTCCACTGTGTCTGTTGTTATGTCCCCCTTTTCATTTCTGATCTTATTAATTTGAGTGTTCTCTCTCTGCCGTTTGATTAGTTTAGATAGGGGTTTGTTAATCTTGTTGATTTTCTCCAAGAACCAACTTTTTGTTTTGTTGATTTTTTGGATTGTTTTCTGTGTTTCTATTTTGTTGATTTCAGCCCTCAGTTTGATTATTTCCAATCTTCTACTCCTCCTGGTAGAGTCTGCTTCTTTTATTCTAGAGCTTTCAGGTGTGTTGCTAAGTCTCCAATATGTGCTTTCTCCATTTTCTTTAATTGTGCACTTAGTGCTATGAACTTTCCTCTTAGCACTGCTTTTATTGTGTCCCATAGGTTTGAGTATATTGTGTCTTTATTTTCATTAAATTCATGGAAGACTTTAATTTCTTTCTTTATTTCTTCCTTGACCCAGGGGTGATTCAGTAGTTGACTGTTCAACTTCCATGCGTTTGTGGGCTTTCTGGTGTTTGAATTGTTATTGAATTCTAACTTTATTCTGTAATGATCTGACAAGACACAGGTGGTTACTAATATTTTTTTGTATCTGTGGAAGTTTGCTTTGTTGCCGAGTATGTGGTCAATTTTCAAGAAGGTTCCATGAGCTGCAGAGAAGAAGGTATATTCTTTCCTTTTGCGTGGAATGTTCTATAGATATCTGTTAAGTCCATTTGATTCATTACCTCTAGCAATTCTCTTATTTCTCTGTTGAGTTTCTGTTTGATTGACCTGTCCATTGGTGAGAGAGGTGTGTTGAAGTCTCCTACTATTAGTGTGTGTGGTTTAATGACTGCCTTGAGTTCTAAAAGTTTTACTTTTACATAAGTGGGTGTTTTTATATTAGGGGCATAGATATTCAGGATTGAGACTTCCTCCTGATGAATTGTTCCTGTTATGAGTATGAAATGTCCATCTGCATCTCTTCTGATTGATTTTAGTTTGAAGTCAATTTTGTTAGATATTAGTATGCCACACCCACTTGTTTCTTAGGTCCATTTTCTTGGAAAACGTTTTCCCAACCCTTTACTCTGAGTTGATGTCTATCTTTGTGGTTGAGGTGTGTTTCTTGTAAACAGAACAATGTTGGATCCTGTTTTCTTATCCAATCTCTTAGTCTGTGCCTTTTTATAGGTGAGTTGAGTCCATTAATATTAATGACCAGTGGTTGTTGATTCCAGTTATTATTTTTTTGTGTGTGTGTGTAGTAGAGTTTGTGTGTTTCTCTTCTTTGAGTTGTGGTTGTGAAGGGTCGCTAGATGTCTGGGTTATTGTAGGCAGTGATGGCAATGTTGGATTCCTTGGGTTACAATTTTCCTTCTATTACTTTCTGTAAGGCTGGATTTGTTTCTACGAATTGTTTAAATTTATTTTTATCCTGGAATATTTTATTTTCTCCGTTGATAGTGAACAATAGCTTGGCTGGGTATAGTAGTCTGGGTTTGCATCCATGGTCTCTTAGTTTCTGCAGTACCTCTATCCAGGATCTTCTGGCTTTCATGGTTTCCATAGAGAAGTCTGATGTAAGTCTGATAGGTTTACCTTTATAAGTCACTTGACCTTTTTCCTTTGCAGCTCTTAATATTCTTTCTTTAATCTGTATGTTTTGTGTTTTGATTATTATATGGCAAGGGGATTTTTTTTGATCCAGTCTATTCGGTGTTCTGTATGCTTCTTGAACCTTCATAGGAATATCGTTCTTTAGATTGGGAAAGTTTTCTTCTATAATTTTGTTGAATATATTTTCTGGGCCTTTGATCTGCAGTTCTTCTCCTTCTTCAATCCCTATTATTCTTAGATCTGGTTTTTTTTTATTGTGTCCCAGATTTCCTGAATGTTTTTGAAGAGAATTTGTTGTATTTGCCGTTTTCTTTGACCAGAGCATTTATTTTCTCTATGGTATCTTCAGAATCTGAGATTTGTTCTTCTATCTCCTGTATTCTATTGGTTATGCTTGATTCTGTAGTCTCCGTTCATTTACCTGGGTTTTCCATATCCAGCCAGTTCTCGGTTTGTGTTTTCTTCATTGCCTCCATTTCAGTTTTCAATTCTTGAACTGTTTCCTTTACCTGTTTGATTGTTTTTTCTTGGTTTCTCAGGGTATCATTCACGGATTTACTTATTTCTTCAAACTTTTTGTTATATTTCTCATCCATTCCTATACTCATTTCTTCAAACTTTTTGTTATACTTCTCATCCAGTTCTTTAAGGGAGTTATTCATATCCTGTTTAAGGGACTCTATTGCTTTCATAATGGCAGTTTTTTCTACTTCTTCTGGGTTAAGGTGTTCAAGTCCTTCTATTGTAGGGTCGTTGGGATCTGGTGTTTTCATGTTGTTTTTCAGAATGTTGGATGAGGTCTTGCCTTGGCGTCTGCCCATCTCTTTCTTCAAATGCTCTCTATTGGAACTTCTGGTACCGGGTCAGGTTCCCTTGTTGGGCAGGGACTTCACTGACAGAATGCCCACCTTTCCTCAGGCAGGCTATTGAAGCACAGGCACTCCCTCTTTCCAGGATGTGCCTACAGCTCAGGCTCAGCATGTAAGGCAGCTGGGCTGGAGAAATTTTATGGCCCCAGTTGGAAGGGAGAAATACAGGAATTTGTACCTGGATAGAAGCTGGGATGACAGGCGGGAGAGCTTAGCAGGGTGGGGCCAGCACTGCAGGGTGACCTGGGAGTCTATGGGGTTGGGGAAAGTCCGAACTCCTCCTCTCTGGGCCCCTGCTGGGGGCCCGAAGCAAACTCACCCCTCCGATGGCCCTCTGGATGGAAGCTGGGATGGCAGGCGGGAGAGCTTAGCAGGGTGGAGCCAGCACTGCAGGGTGACTTTGGAGTCTATGGGGTCAGGGAAAGTCCGAGCTCCTCCTCGCCAGGCCCCTGCTAGGTGCCCGAAGCAAACTCACCCCTCTGATGGCCCTATGGTTGGAAGCTGGGGAAGATACCTTTAAAATATATGTGTTGGTTTAGCTTAGCAGCCCATACAGTCAATAATTCAAAGAAAACACAATAATAAACATAATACAGACTCTTTGTTTATTTTCTATCTTTAAAAGGCTTATTTTTCTTACTCCTTTTAATCTATGACTATTTGTACTCTGTCTCTTTAAAGACTTTGTTTGATTTTTTTAAACTGTTTCTATTTATAACTGTCTTTTTCTTCTCTCTTTCAAGCCTATGCCCAATTTTTAAACACACTGTGACCCATTCATAGGTTTATTTCTGCCTGAATCTGTGTTTATTGCATATTTGTAATAATTTTCTGACCAGTAGTACTTTTTTTTAAATGCTAAGTGGACATGGCTAGGACCAACTCCACAATCTTGCCTGCTGGTTCCATGAAGTCCAACATGTTGGAGGCATGTTCACAGCCTCTGACACTCATGCACATTGCCCCATTTTCAGGAATACAATGAGTCTATGTTACTATTAAGCAAGTTGTAGCACTCTGCTCGCAAACCCCATTTACATGCTCCCTAGCTGGACCTCCCAAAAGAGAGAGTCAGAGTCATTTGTGCTGGCAAACCAGGAAGCTGCTGTTTTGAAATTACACAATTTTTTTTGCTGCTAATGTTGAATCAGGAAGACCACTCTTAAAGGAGTCACAGCGCTTCTGCTCGACATCAGAAAACAGAGTGCATCCAAAAACCAAATGCTAGCTACAAGAAGCTGTGTTTATTTCTATTATTTTGTGCCTAGAATTTCTTTCCAAGCACTCTCAGATTTTAGAGAAGTAATCACCCATGCTGGGGCCAATCTGTAGGCTCTATACTGTCACTGACTATTTTTCAGAGGGCCATTGAGGACTCTCTTGGACTTCTCTCTTGGCCTGCTCTCTTGGTCTGATATCTTGATTTGTTCTCTTTGTCTACTCTGTGCAGTCACAACTTGTGTTGTGAGATCCTCTCTTGATCATCTCTTTTAGGCCTCTCTTTGTCGTTGGAGCTTGTGTTTCAGTGTTCCTCTGAGGTAATGGGGGTAGGATAGTGTTTAGGATAGGAGGGTTTGGGGCAGAGTGGGATTTATTTGCTTTCAGGGTCCAATGGGTGGAATGATGGTATTGGAGAATCCTGCCTGCCATAAATAATCTTTTTTAAAAAAAATCTAAGCCATATTCTGCCAGGATAAGACAAATGTACATTCTAAAAAATAAGTTAAACACATTAGTTACATGCTTGGAGATGGTATTCATTCTAATATCAAATACAGTCTTAGAACAATTTAAGGCTCTGTGAATATAAGGGTGCTTACAATTAACACCAAGCAATTTTTCTGTTGATAAATGAATATAATTTATTGAATTTCTATAAACAGTTTTATAGAAAATAGCATAAGATACCTAAAGCTGAGTATTGGACCATCTACTTGAAGAAATTCATACAGCACTTCCTTTTATTCTGTTTTTCTGGTATTAGAAAACTGGCCAGAGAATGTTGCTTAGGAAGATGCTCTCAGGAACTCATTGAACATATTTTATGACATTTTTTACATCTCTTCCAACGTTCCTTTGCAGCTTTATTTGTATGAAAAAGCCAAAAGCAATTGTATTATTTTCCATAAAAAATTCAGAGTGAAGTAACCCAGACACAGAAAGGCAAACATGGTATGTACTCACCCATAGGTTGATATTAGATAAAAAGCAAAGGAAACTAGTCTGTAGTCCACAATCTCAGAAAAGCTAGGTAACAAGAAAACCTTTAAGAGAAACATTCATGGATCAACCTGTGAGGGAGAAATCCTTCTCCTGATCGTTTGACAAAGTTGGGAGTATGGGGGTACAGAGAGAAGAAGGACAGGAGGGAAGGAGGAGAGAAGAGAAGGGGAGAGGAGAACTTGAGGGAAAATGGTCAACATGGGGAAATAATAGAGAGGGAAAGCAAAGAAGAGATATCTTGAATGATAAGGACATTACAGGGCTAACAAGAAGTATGGCACTAGAGAAATTCCCAGAAATTCACATTGATAACTCCAGCTAAGCAATTGTGGAGAGGATGCCTGAACTGGCCTTGCACTGTGGTCAGATAGATGACTATCTGAAATGTCATCATAGAACCTTCATTCAGCAACAGATGGAAGCAGATGGAGAGATTCACAGTGGAAGTCTGGGCTGAGCTCCCAAAGTCCAGTGGAACAGAGGGTGGAGCAACAATATGAGCAAAGAAGTCAAGTCCATAACAGGGATACCCACAGAAACAGCTTCCATGAACTAATGGGAGCTCACTAACACTGGCTGGATAGTGGGGGAACCAGCACATAACCAAAGTAGGTTTTCTGAATGTGGGTGACAGTTTTCTGGCTGGGGCAAACTGAGGAATCACCAACAGTAAGACAAGGATTTATTCCTACTGCTTGTACTGGCTTTTTAAAACTTGTTCTCTTGCAGGGATATTTTGCTCAACCTAGATATAGTGGGAATGGCCTTGGTCCTTCCTGAAAGCAATGTACTAAACTTTGTTGGTTTCCCATGTAAAGTCTTACCCTCTCTGAGGAGCAGACAGAGGGAGTGGAAGGAGGGCCTGCATTAGAAACTGATTGAAACGTAAAATGAGAAAAAAAAGAGAGAGAGGAAAGACCTAAAAATTAAAATAAGTTTAAGATTAAAACAATATATATAATTAAGTCATAATGATGACAAAATTTAATATATTGATACATTTTCAGTACCAAATACTAATAATGCAGTGCCTATGTTTAAAATAAAAGCCTACTAGGACTCAAGTCTACATATAGATTTGTATACAACTGAAAAATTTGTGAACAAGAGAAGTGATCATCCCTGTTCACTGTCAACTGGTCAGTCTTGAAAACAAACATACATTCTGACAGGTGAAAGATGGTACTCAAGTTGTTTTGATTTGCATTTCCCTGGTCGCTAAGGAAGTTGAACATGATTTTAAGTATCTTTTGGACATTTGAATTTCTACTGTTGAAAATTCTCTGTTCAGTTCAGTACCCCATTTTTTAATTGGGTTATTTAGAATTTTAATGTCCAGTTTCTTGAATTCTTTATATAGTTTAGAGATCAGACCTTTGTCTGATGTGGGGTGGGTGAAGATATTCTCCCATTCAGTAGGTTGCCTTTTAGCCTTAATGACTGTGTACTTTGCTTTACAGAAGCTTCTCAGTTTCAGGAGGTCCCATTTGTTCATTGTTGCTCTTATTGTCTGTGCTACTGGGGTTATACATAGGGACTGATCTCCTGTGCCAATACATTGAAGTCTACTTTCCACTTTCTCCTCTATCAGGCTCATGTGGTCAGATTTATATTAAGGTCTTTAAGCCATTTGGACTTGAGTTTTGTGCATGGTGATAGATATGGATCTATTTTCATTCTTCTATATGTTGGCATCGAGTTATTCCAGCATCATTTGTTGAAGATTCTCTCTGTCTTTCATTGTATACTTTTAGCTCCTTTGTTGAAAATCAGATGTTCATAATTTTGTGGATTAATATACAGGTATTTGATTCAATTCAATTGGTCATTGATTCTGTTTTTATGCCAAAACCAAGCTGTTTTCATTACTGTAGCTCTGTAATTAGTTACTCAGCAATTAATTACTCAGTAATTAGTAAGTAATTAGCTCAGTAATCTAATTACTGTAGATTTTGAAGTCAGGGATGGTAATGCCTGTGGAAGTTCCTTTATTGTATAGGATTGTTTTGGCTATCCTGGGTTTTTGTTTTTCCATATAAATTGATTATTGTTCTCTCAAAGTCTGTGAAGAATTTTGTTGAGATTTTGATAGGGATTGCATTGATCTATAGATTGCTTTTGATAGAATTGCCATTTTTACTATGTTGATCCTCCCAATCCAAGAGCATGGGAGATCCTTCCATTTTCTGGTGTCCTCTTCAATTTATTTCTTCAAAGTCTTAAAGTTCTTGTCAAATAGATCTTTCATTTCATTGTTTAGTGTTACCCCAAGATACTTTATGCTATTTGTGGCTATCATGACAGGTGATGTTTCTCTGATTTCCCTCTCCACTTCTTTATCCTTTGTGTATAGAAGGGCTACTGAATTTTTGAGTTGATCTTGTATCCTGCCACATTACTGAAGGTGTTTATAAACTGTAGGAGTTCTTTGGAAGAGTTTTTGGGGTCACTTATGTACACTATCATATCATCAGCAACTAACAAATGTTTGACTTCTTTCTTTCCAATTTGAATACCCTTGATCTTTTTGCTACTGCTAGAACTTCAAGCACTATATTGAAAAGATATAGAGAGAGTGGACAGCCTTGTTTTGTTCCTGATTTTAGTGGAATGGCTTTGAGTTTCCCTTCATTTAATTTGATGTTAGCTGCTGGCTTGCTGTTTATTGATTTTATTTTATTTAGGTATGATCCTTGTATCCATAATTTCTCCAAGACTTTTATCTTAAAGGAGTGTTGAATTTTGTCAAATGCTTTTTCAGCATCTAATAAAATGATCATAAGGTTTTTTTCTTTCAGTTTATTTATATGATGTATTACATTGATATATTTTCATATGTTGAACCAGCCTTGCATCTTTGGGATGAAGTCTATTGATAATAATCAATGATTTTTTTATTTGTTCTTGGATTTGGTTTGCCAGTATTTTATTGAGAGTTTTTGCATAGAAGTTCATGAGTGATATTAGTATGTAATTCTCTATCTTGGTTGAGATTTTGTGTGGTTTTTGTATCAGGGTAATTGTAGCTTCATAAAAATGACTCTTCTGTATCTATTATGTGAAACACATTAAGGAGTATAGGCATTAGCTCTTCTTAGAAGTTCTGGTAAAATTCTGCACTAAAACTATCTGGTCCTTGGCTTTTTTTATTGGGAGGTTTTTGATGACAGCTTCTATTTGCTTGTGAATTATAGGTCTATTTATATTGTTTAGCTGGTCTTGATTTAATTTTGGTATATGGTACTTATCTAAAAATGTCCATTTCTTTTACATTTTGCAATTTTGTGGCATTCAGGCTTTTGTAGTAAGACGTAATGATTCTTTCAATTTCCTCAGTGTCTGTGGTTATGTCCCCCTTTCATTTCTGTTCATGTTGATTTGTGCTTTCTTTCTCTGTCTTTTGATTCCTTTGGATAGGGGTTTGTAAATCTTGTGGATTTTCTCAAAGAATCATTTGTTTCATTAATTCTTTGGAGTGTTTTCTATGTTTCTATTTTGTTGATTTCAGCCCTCAGTTTGATTATTTCCAGTATTCTACTCCTCCTAGGTGAGTCTGCGTCTTTTTTCTACAGCTTTCAGGTGTGCTGTTAAGTCTCTAATGTGAGCTTTCTCCATTTTATTTATGTGGTCACTATGTACTATTAACTTTCCTCTTAGCACTGCTTTCATAATGTCCCATAGGTTTGGGTATGTTGTGTCTTTAATTTTGTTGAATTCAAGGAAGACTTTAATTTCTTTCTTTATTTCTTCCTTGACTCAGGAGTGGTTCAGTAGTTGACTGTTCAGTTTCCATGAGTTTGTAGGCTTTCTGAGGTTGGAATTTTTGTTAAATTCTAACTTTATTCCATGGTGATCAAATAAGACATAGGTGGTTACTAAAATTTTTTGTACCTGTGGATGCTTACTTTGTTACCGAGTATGTAATCAGTTTTCGAGAAGGTTCCATCAATTGCTGAGAAGAAGGTATATTCTTTCCTGTTTGGGTGGAATGTTCTATAGATGTCTGTTAAGCCCATTTGATTCATTACATCTGTCTGTTCTCTTATTTCTCTGTTAAGTTTCTGTCTGGTTGACCTGTCTATTGGTGAGAGAGGAGTGTTGAAGTCTCCTACTATTAGTGTATGGGGTTTGATGAGTGATTTGAGTTCTAGTAATGCTTCTTTTACATAAGTGGGTGCCTTTATATTAGGGGCATAGATATTCAGGATTGAGTCTTCATCCAGATGAATTGTTCCTGTTATGAGTATAAAGTGTTCTTCTCTGTTCTTCTGATTGATTTTAGTTTGAAGTCAATTTTCTAAGATATTAGTATAGCCACACCCACTTGTTTCTTAGGTCCATTTGTTTGAAAAACCTTTTCCCAACCCTTTGCTCTAAGGTAGTGTCTGTCTTTGAGGTTGAGGTGTGTTTCTTGTAAACAGCAGAATGTTGGATCCTTTTTTCATAACCATTCTCTTAACTGGTACCTATTTATAGGTGAATTGAGTCCATTGATACAAGTGAAATTAATGACCAGTGGTTGTTAACGCCGGTTAGTTTTTTGGTGGTAGTGTTTGTGTGTTTTCTTTCTTTGAATTGGGCTAGTGAAGGGTTGTCAGATGTCTGTGTTATTTTGGTTGGTATTGGTTTCCTTGGGTTGAGGCTTCTTCTAGTATTTTCTGTAAGGCTGGGTTTGTGGATACGTATTGTTTAAAACTATTTTTGTCATGGAATATCTTGTTTTCTCCATCGATAGTAAAAGAAAGCTTTGCTGAGTATAGTAGTCTGTGCTTGCATCCATGGTCTCCTAGTTTCCGCAGCACATCTACCTTCTGGCTTTCATGGTTTCCATTGAGAAGTCAGGTGTAATTCTAATAAGTTTCCCTTTATATGTTACTTGACTTTTTTCCCTTGCAGCTCTTAATATTCATTCTTTATTCTGTATGTTTTGAGTTTTGATTATTATATGGCAAGGGGATTTTTTTTTTGATCAAATCTATTTGGTGTTCTGTAAGCTTCTTTTACCTTCATAGGAATATTCTTCTTGAGATTGGGAAAGTTTTCTTCTATAATTTTGTTGAATATATTTTCTGGGCCTTTGAGCTGTAATTATTCTTCTCCTCCTTCTACCCCTGTTATTCTTACATTTGGTTTTTTCATGGTGTCCCAGATTTCCTGGATGTTTTGTGTTAAGAATTTGTTGGGTTTGCTATTTTCTTTGATCAATGAGTTTATTTCTTCTATAGTATCTTCAGTGTCTGAGATTCTTTCTTCTATCTTTTGTATTCTGTTGGTTATACTTGTCTCTGTAGTCCCTGTTCATTTACCCAGATTTTCCATATCCAGTCGTCCCTCAGTTTGTGTTTTCTTTTTTACTTCCATTTTGGTCTTTAAGTCTTGAACTGTTTTCATTACCTGTTTGATTGCTTTTTTGGGGGGTTCTTGTGTATCTTTGAAGCATTTATTAATTTCTTCTAACTTTTTGTTTGTTTTATCTTTCATTTCTTTAAGGGAGTTTTTCACTTCCTGTTCAACGTTCTCCATCATTTTCATAAGGTTACATTTAAAGTCGATTATTACTTCTTCTGGATTACGGTGTTCAAGTCTTCCTGTTGCGTTTTCTCTGGACTCTGGTGTTATCATGTTGCTTTTTTGGTTGTTGGAGAAATTCTTGCATTGGGGCCTGCCCATCTCGTCCTTCAAATATGGCAGGAAGAGTCTTGGCATCTCGGTCCAATCTTTGCTGTGGCTGTATACTTGGGGATTTTTCTTGGTCTGCCATCTCTTAGGACCCCTCAGCACTGGAGCTGGCTCTCAGATCTCCTCCACCCTGAAGCAGGCTGAGTTGGGGAATCCAAGGACCCTGAAGCTCGAAGGGAGTATTGGGGGCAAGATGGGATGGGGTAAATCAAGAAAGCCAGTAGCCAGGGAGACGCCCTGGTGGATGGCCAGAAACATTTCAGTTTCTTTTTCTTAATTAAACTGAATAGCATCTTTTGTCTAGTTCTTCATTTTGTATTTATACAGCAACATAAAAGAAAAATATTTAAGCACCAATCTGATATCTACAGTGATTTTCCAAACAGTATCTTTTCTTCTGTAAAGTGTACTTACCTTAGACTCAGTGTTCTCTATACCATACTTAATCTAATCATTAAAGCTACATGGTAAATCAGAATGGTTTTTTTGTGATCATAAATAGACTAATGCTAAACTTTTTAATGGCATTGCATTTGAAAAATTAAGATTAGCATGGAGAACAGTTGCATTCTTAGCTCTGTTATATTCTGTATGCTTCCCTGACCAGTGTTTATTACCACAGTGCCAATTTGCAGAAGATTCAGAATCTGAAAAGCATAGCATATTAGCAGATGTTCACATTGAGAATCATTAGGGGACAGAAGACTGCAAGAATCAGAGGGCATCTGCGCTATGGCTCACAGCAATTCCGACAACATACACACCCTGTGCCAAATCAAGTCAGCCCAAATATCAGCAGAGAGAGGGGAGGTGAGCAGGTAGTCCCAAACCTAGCAGAGGAACTCATGGCAATTAATAGTTTCTGAGAGAAGAAGCTTTCTCTAATAGGATTACCCTTGCTAATTTGTCAATGTTCCCATTGAAGAGCACACATCCAAGAATATATGGGCTGCACAAATTAGGTCTGATGAGGAAAAAAAAAGGTGAGAGATACAGTTTGGTGGACAGGGAAGGGGGAGTGACTTTGGAAAGTATTGGAGGACAAGGTGAATATGACCAAAACTGTATGAAACTCTCAAAAAATAGTAAAAATTAGTATTATCTATTCATTCTTTTACAGTTGTTTCAAAAATTATGCCAAGGAAAAAGCACCTTTGCATGTTTTATTTTCTATTTTGTGTTACTAGACACTGTCCCCAAAGGCTCCTTATCCAATTTCAGTGCAATGCCTCTCTTAGTTTATATTCCTCTGTGCTTTATGTGCATTCCACTTCCAGCAATTATGATTGTCTGAATTAGTCCCTTGAGCTGGTTACATCGACAGTAGGTAAAACATTTAGTAATGGATGCTATCTTATCATTTTAATAATTTTCAATACATAATAATTTTCTACTTTATGTTGCTGATCCTCCCTCTTTGTAGTCAGCGTGATATATCCTCTTTTGATAAAATGGGAGAATTAAGACAGAACTTTTACAATATAATATAGAAGTTAGTTCAGAAAAGGGATAAAGAAGTATTTGTAAAATTCTGATTTCCCTGGACTACATAGCATTCACTTATGTCTTCAATATTACAGCCATTACCAGTGTCTGAAACTCTGTGAGAATCAGAGGCAAGGAAACATAAAGACAGGGTAGGAATTCCTAGTTTCCAACTCTGATTTGTTACTTAACTGCTTGAGTATTAAAATGCTTCTTTTTGTAACAATTTATTCATTTTCTACTGATTTAAAACAAGGAAATACATGTGTCTTACTTTAATCAGGGAATTTTTTTCAGGGAATGTGTTTCAGGGAATGTTTTTACTAGAGGAAGTCAGAGATTATGTTAATTGTGCTGATATGTGGGAATTAATATGTGTTGAAGAAATTTTCTGAATTATTGTTTTAAATTAAGAGAGATTCAACATGGAAGTATTTTTTTCCTACTTAAATAGTGCTTGTAATAATTCACAAGTACTTTGACAATCTAAATGTGTCCATTATCCTGAAGCTGGTTAATATTACTTGTTCATATTTTTCTAGACAGTGCCATCTAAATTCATTGATAATATAAAGGAACTCAGTGCTATTTTTTATACTGCATACCCCCTGCACTTTGCAGTGGTCTAAATAAGCCTGTTTTAATGACAAATGATTTATAATGTTATAATTCTAATAAATTTTAATGACTTCTTCTGAGAAGCCATTGCTTCACAAAGGGTAATAATCAAATAGGAAACCTATATTGTGAATTAGCCCCCAAAACACTAAAGGAAGCTGAATTTTTTTAAATTAGAGTCTGAAACAGATATGATCTACATCTTGACTTAGGTAATTATTCTTTTGTGCAGTGTGTTGACCTGGACTCTAAATAAATCTCTAAATTCGTGAACTTGAAAGAAAGCTTGTGACATGATCACTAAAGTATACTTTTCAGGAGATGTGTTCTATAACATAATTGAAAAACAGGAACCTGAGTGAACACAAACAGTGGAAAAGTACAGTACTATTACTAAAGGAAACATATCCAGGTGACAATATAGCATTATTTAACATAAAGCATATGTTTAAGAATTAAAATGGATTCTTCAAAGTCTGTTCATCAGTTTTCCAAAGAAACCGACAAATGAGCATGATGCTTCCTTCAATACATAGTCTCTTTCCCTGAGAATTTGCCTGGATTAGCTGGAGGATTGATTCCTACAAGTGCTTCCTTGGTGTCAGGGATTGAAGGGGGACAAGATACGAGGCTTTCCCCCAGAATAAAAGTCTTAAAAGAGCTTTACAGCCATCATGCATAACAAATTTTAGTGATGTTTCTTTTTATTTCCATGGCAAAAATGTATCTCAAATATTGTAGATATAGTATAATAGTAATTTTGATTAAATGCAGGGAAGGAAATGAGAGATAAGTTACCTAAGCCAAGCCCTCTCAAGAAAAAAATAAGGATCTGAATTCATATATAAAAGCTCAAATAAGGAGGTGAATGCACTAAGATATTCTTCATACCTTGTACAAGAGCATCCTCACAGCAGTTGAAGGCTTCAGGAATCATGTGCACATTTATTAATATTGAAATTAGATTATTTGAAAGGACTATAACTACCTACAATCCTCATTAAATTTATTGTATGTTAAGGTATGTATAATCCATTTATTTTTCATTAATATTTTTACATAAAAGTATATTTTGCTACTTCTGGTTCTGGATAGTGTGTCTCCTGCTGCCAAATTCTTTAGTAACGTTTTTCTGGGTTTTAAAAACTGTCTTTAGAAATGATCCTTTTTGACATGCCTCTAATAAGCCCTCTGTTGCCCACTCATGCCTTTCCAAACAGATCTTTCTATGTCACTTAATAGGTTTACTCAACAACAAAAGAGTAATGAACTGTGGCATTTTCATTTAGAAAATATTAAAATTAACAAGAAATTTAAGAAAGTAGATACATGCTAACCCTGAAACAAGGTTAAAATAATCTGATATCTCTTCAGTAAGAAATTATTCTCTGTTTGTTAATAAGATTATTGTGACTTTAAAATGTTATAGAAAACTCATACTATTAATCAATAACACACTGATGAAGTGAATGATGCTGCAAACCAAGAGAAGAGAGAATTTAAGAAATGACGTGCAGAGCTGGGAAGAGAACATAGAAATAGTGTTTTATTATTTATACATATGTATATATAATTGCACATATATAATTGTAACCGGTATTATTACATGTTCTTTCATTTACATTTGATAATCTGAGGGTGTTTGAAACAAGTATGTAACATATCTGATGAAGAACATAATCATGGAAATACATCACGTAAAACAGAAAGGCTCCTAAGTCATTCCATGCTATCACCCAACATAGAATAGAGAGCTATGGCGAATGGCAGCAGGTGATTAACCAGCATATATAATGAAAATTAACTGAGATACAGTATCATTTAAGCTAAATAAATTATATTGAACACTAAACTGTTTACATTAATTGGCAGTATGATGTTATCCCAGCTACCAGAAGACTTGACAGGCAGAAGTGGTATATTTTAAATGTGGTGAGCTTGGGGAGTTTGGCATAACCTTGCAGAATTTGTGCAACAGGTATTATTTATGCCATGGAAATTTTTTTGAAGTGACCCAGAGTTAATATAAAGTTTTATGAGCAATGCCTGCTGTGAGTGTGTGTGCCTGTGTTCTACTACAGTTGGCAGTCACTTTCAGAAACATTGTTGCTAAGTAACATCAGGATTGGTCATGGGTGGCAATGTAACTACCTTAAATACAGTTAACAAGCCACAGTGAAGATGAGAGAAGTGTGTGGTTGAGGCAGAGGCTCTGGTGGCAGTGGTGGTTGTGGGGAAGACATTAAGTACCACAAGCATCACAAAGGGGAAGTCAACCCCATATAGACAAGGTAAAAGAATAATATGCCTAAATTTAAATAGTGCCATAGAATTTATAGTGTCTGCTTTTCTTTGTTCTTATTTCTCTTAGGTAACTCACTTCACATTAGATACGTTTACGATTGTCTGGAATAGTCATTGTCACAGACCACCATCCTAGCCCTGATGATTCACTTCTCAGTTGATAAGAACTCTTTTCTCACTCCACATACCCAGATGACTTCTGTTAAATTTTAAGCGTTTTCCTAAAGTTTCACATTTATTAAATTATTTACTAAAAGGAGTCAACTTCTTTGCTAAAAAAGTATTATAGATTAGACACTGACCATGGGATAGTAAGTAATTACCAGAACAAGGAAATGGATTGCATCCAAATCTAAAGATATTTCTTCTTTCTGTGTCTATGGCATTAACAACAAAATTTATTTTTTACTGAAACGTTAAGCTTAGTTTTTAAGTAGAAGTAAATAAAGCTATTAAGGGACAGGATTGAATATAGGTAATTGTGATAAAATTTATTTTAAATAGAAAAAAATTAAAGTGTGCAGGAAGAAATCTTTCAAAATATCAATAGGCCAGCTGAAACACTGAGAATTTATGGGACTCACATGCACTATGCCTGAGAGTTTAAGCCTTGCTGTTTGTTTCCTTTTGTTTCTCATTAAACCTTATCACTCTCATGCTCAAGATTAGTGTGAGAAAAATGGTCTTGTCCCATCTAACATTTGAAAAGGTTGATACAGGAATTTGAAAAGTGATGTTTTCAACATTGACGTCTGACTAAGGACAAACTAATCAGTAATTCAAAATAAGATGTCTTATGGATTTTTTAAAAAATTTAATACAATTAAACTTTTGCACAAAGGGAAATTGCAAAGATACTGGAACAATGACACAAAGACCATGATATTTGTGATAATATTTTGGGGACATCTCTAAAGATAAGAGTTATCAGCCTTAGGAGTCTGTCTACAAACGCTTGTCTTGCCATTCTAGCCTGTGTAACACCTATCAATTTGGTGTTCTTAGTTTTATTTCCTTTATCATTTATTTTTCATTCATATTTATTCTACACATTAGTGGAATTACATGATGTTTCTACATAAATACACGAGCATTCATCATATCCAAATATCCTTCCTCTATATTTCTTCTCAATCAAACCCCATACCCATTGAATTTTCCAGTAACAATTTGTTCTTTGTGGTGAGCATTACAAACTTTACAAATAT
The DNA here is from genome assembly GCF_982192425.1 of Myodes glareolus. Classification (NCBI taxonomy): domain Eukaryota; kingdom Metazoa; phylum Chordata; class Mammalia; order Rodentia; family Cricetidae; genus Myodes; species Myodes glareolus. The sequence continues at coordinate 13,741,005 of NC_142051.1, read as the reverse complement.
GCTTGAAATATAAAGTATTTGCTGTTATGTGTTTGTCTTATTTTGCTCAACATAATTTTAACCCATTCCAGATACTTTGTTGTCAGTTATAGGATTTCATTCTTCTTTGACCGAGAAAATCATTTTTGTAACACATTGTTTGTTGATGTGCCACAAAATTGATTCCATGTCTAAGGCATTAGAGAGTGACACTCTAAACATGGAAATGTTAGCATTTCCTTTGTATTTGAATATAATTTACCTTGTATATATACACAGGGGTGAGATCATAGGATCAGATAGTAATTCCATGATGAACATCAGAGAGCTGCCATATTATCCTCCATAGTGGTGGTACTAATTTATATGCCCAGCAACACTTCCTGTAATTTTCTTTCTCTCCACAGACACTCAGAATATTTTTCCACAATAGACGCTAAACTTGTGTTGATGATATTGTTATCTCATTTTATTTTTACCAATTAATTTACTTTTAAAATCTACTTCCAATAAAATGGTTTTTCCAAAAAAATGAAAGGAATTAACAGACATTGTTACTACTGTGTGGCTTCCAATGTCCCTGAATGTAAAGAAAGTGTATTGTTACAAAACTATAGTTCTACATAGTAAGATTTATTATCGTGTAGTTCAAGTTGGTTATTTGCTCTTTTTTTTTTCTTAATAGGTCTAACTAAAAAATTTTTTAATGTGAGTGCAGAATGAGAAACCATACAGAAACCACAGAGTTTATTCTTCAGGGGTTATCAGATGACCCTAAGATCCAGGTTGTGATCTTCATCTTTCTCTTCATCACCTACACACTTAGCATCACAGGGAACTTGACCATCATCACGCTCACCCTGCTGGATTCCCAGCTCCAGACACCCATGTATTTCTTCCTCAGAAATTTCTCTATATTGGAAGTGTCCTTCACAACTGTCACTATACCCAAGTTCTTGGGCACCATAATCTCAGGGGATAAAACCATTTCCTTCAACAACTGCATAGCTCAGTTATTTTTTGTCATTCTCTTTGGAGTCACTGAATTTTACCTTCTGGCTGCCATGTCCTATGATCGTTACGTTGCCATCTGCAAGCCCCTGCATTACCTGACCATCATGAGTCACAAAGTCTGCACAATTCTTGTCTTTGTCTGCTGGCTGGTCTCTTTCCTGATCATCTTTCCTGCACTCATGTTGGTCATACAACTTGATTACTGCGGATCCAATATCATTGATCACTATATTTGTGATTATTTCCCTCTGCTACAACTTTCCTGTTCAGATACAAATTTCCTGGAGAAGATGGGGTTTTTTTGTGCTGTCTTTACCCTAATGTTCACTTTGGTCCTAATATTTCTGTCCTACACATATATCATCAGAGCCATTGTGAAGATTCCTTCTGCTAGTCAGAGGACCAAGGCCTTTTCCACATGTTCTTCCCACATGATTGTCATCTCCATCTCTTATGGAAGCTGCATTTTTATGTACATTAAGCCTTCGGCATCAGACAGAGCATCTTTGACCAAGGGAGTTGCCGTGTTAAATACTTCAGTAGCTCCCATGCTAAACCCCTTCATTTATAGCCTAAGGAATCAGCAAGTCAAGCAAGCCTTTATGAAGATGGCAAAGAAGATGGTATTTTTCACAAGTACATGATATGATGTGGCACATTGAAGGTCAATTCCTAAAGGCCAGTAGCCCAGTCATATCCCCGTGACACTCCTTACTTCCTTGGTTATTTTTTAATTTTTTAACAGTTTTCTAGCCTCTTTGGTGTGGGACAGTTGTCTATATTCTGTCAATTATGTTTTAAATAAACACTGATTGGCCAGTAGCCAGGCAGGTAGTATAGGCGGGAATTCCAGACAACAAATGGCCCCCACATGGACAACTGCATTCACATAAAGCCTGATAGAGCTTGGGAAGTAATTTTAGACAGAAAAAAATAGAGTTAAGCATGGCTTATTGATAGCAGCAATTTCTTAGATGGGCTCTGCTCGCAAGAGGCAAGCGCTCTATCTAGGAGAAGCTTCCTGGCTCAGCTTTAGCTGTTAAACCTTGCAGCTCTTTAAAGAGGTCCTTTCATAAAACACTTAAATGGTGTTGATTAAAATCTGACCACATGCTTTTTGGCTTCCAGCTGCAGCAGTAAAAAATTTGTACCATTTTAAAATACCGGCTTTCTGGGCTGTCCTGCCAGGGCAAACTCAGACTTTTTCAGGCAGGTGGTCCAACTACGGAGCGTTTGAATGTGGTTTGTGAGCCGACTGCTGCAGCTTGCTTGCTGGCGGAGACCCGGAAATAGAGTTGTGGCAATAAACGTGGCTCTGGCTGGTACCTCTGCCATGAGCCTGGAATCTCAGAAAGCTAAGAAATGGGCTGGATCTAGCCATCAAAGCCACGGCTTTAATCCTCTCCATATTGCTTAGCAAATTAAAGACTCAGGTGGTCAGAGAAAGAGATATATACAGTAAAGAGAAATTCAAAGATGAAGAAAACCTCTGAGGGGTTTACATTGTGTTAAAAAATATATGCAAGCTTGGGAGAGTAAATAAAGAGGTTAACATCCTTAAGATAAAAAATAAAGACTGTAGTTGGGTTTGGTGGTACACACCTTTAATACCAACACTTGAGAGACAGAGGCATACAGACTTCTGTGAGTTCATGGTGTGGTAGCACACACCTTTAATGCAAACACTTGGGAGACAGAGACAGATGGACTTCTGCGAGTTCAAGGTTTGGTGGCACATGCCTTTAATCCCAACACTTGGGAGGCAAAGGCAGCCAGAACTCTCTGAATTCAAGTTGTGGTGGCACACACATTTAATCACAGCACTTGGGAAGCAGAGGTAAGTGGATCTCTGTGTGTTCAAGGACAGCCTAGTCTACAGAGGGAGTTCCAGGACAAAGATACAAATAAATCCTGTCTCAAAAAGCCAAAGATTAAAAGAAATTGATGTTAAAATAAAGTGGCATAAAGATGAAAATTCACAGAGAATCTTGATACTGTTTGTTATTATGCTCTCTTTGAATTGTTTTAATGCTGAGGAAGGAGCAACAGCTGCTAAAAGATATTTGTTTATAAATGCTGCTAAATTAATTCAAGAAAGGTATTTTGAAAATATCTTGACTTCAAAATTGAAGTCAAAAGTATGTTACTTTGGAGAAAAGATTTTACTTTTCTTTCCACAGGAAATGAGAAGCTGTGGATTCATTCTGAGTTAAGAAGAATCAGGTTTGATCAAGGAAGATCACCTGAGAAATCTCTGGTAGGAACAGATGGTGCAGATATCAGAGTTCTACATCCATAACAGATACAACACTGCTGCCTGAGATGATCAAGATTCACAGGATACTCCCGTCAGGACTTGATCATAATTCTAAATTTTCTTTAGGTGCCCAAAAGATTATCAGTGTCCCCAACCAGCAGGAAGTAGCCTGCAAAACTATTCCCACATTCCCCAAAAAGTGGACTATGGATGTTCTTGTTTTTTTTTTTTTATAAAAAAGAGGAAGTGGTGCAGGACAATTGTCTATATTCTGTTAATTATGTTTTAAATAAATGCTTATTGGCCATTAGCCAGGAAGGAAGTATAGGAGGGACAACCAGACAGGAAGTAGAGGTGGGTCAATGAAAACAGGAGAATTCTGGGAAGAAAGAAGCTCATTGATCCCCAGTCCTGTCCCAATCACAGAAGAAGAAAGATGTGATTGTCCCACTGAAAAAGGTACTGAGCTTTGTGGCTAACATAGATGAGAATAATGGGTTAGTATAAGTTATAAGAGTTAATAGGAAACCTGAGCTAATGGGTCAATCAGTTTATCATTAATATAGACCTCTGTGTGATTTCTTTGAGGCTAAATGGCTGTGGAACCTGGTGGTAGGACAGAAACCAGGCAGGACAGAAACCTCAGACAACACCTATCTTGCTATTGTATGTCCTTTCCAACTATTATCTTCTTATATCTTTCTGATACAATATTCTTCTGATGCTTTATAATTCATAATTCATCCACTTATGCCTCAGTAATGCATAAGCATGTATGGGCTGCTTGGTTATAATGGTTCTCCAGTTGTTCCTATCCTGAGCAGTCCTGGATGCTTGTTTTATTGTCATGCACAAGGTTCCACAACCTTCCTTCATGCCATCTATCCAGCACTTTTTGGGCTTTCCTCTTTGCCTTATCCCATGCACTCCTACAAGCAGTGCTATCTTTGGGTATCTGCCATCATTCTTTTTTATTGATTTTATTGAGTTCTACATTTTTTTCTGTCACCTCCCTGTCTCTCCCCTCCCCTTCAACCCTCTCCCAAGGTTCCCATGATCCTAATTTACTTAGGAGATCTTGTCTTTTTCTATTTCCCATGTAGATTAGATCAATGTATATCTCTGTTAGGGTCTTCATTGTTGTCTAGGTTCTCTGGGATTGTGATTTGTGGGCTGGTTTTCTTTGTTTTTGTTTAAAAACTTCTTATGAGTTAATACATGTGATGATTGCTTTTCTGGGTCTTGTTACCTCACTCAAAATGATGTTTTCTAGCTCCATCCATTTGTCTACAAAATTCAAGATGCCATTTTTTTCTGTTGTGTACTACTCCATACAATGCTGCTATGAACATAGTTGAGCATGTGCCTTTGTCACATGATTGAGCATCCTTTGGATATATACCCAAAAGTAGTACTGCTGGGTCTTGAGGAAGGTTGTTTCCTAATTTTCTGAGAAATCACCACACTGACATCCAAATGGGCTGTACCAGCTTGCATTACCACCAGCAATGCAGAAGTATTCCTTTTACCGCACAACCTCTCCAGCATAAGTTGTCATCAATATTTTTGATCTTGACCATTCTTACAGGTGTAAGATGAAATCTCAGCATTGTTTTGATTTGCATTGCTCTGATGACTAAGGATGTTGCACATTTTTTAAGTGTTTTTCAGCCATTTTACATTCCTCTATTGAGAGTTCTCTGCTTAGGTCTGTACTACATTTTTTATTGGATTATTTGTTCTTTTGGTAACCAATTTCTTGAGTTCTTTTTATATTTTGAAGATCAGACCTGTCTGTTAGTGATGATCTTTTCTCATTCTGTTGACTGCAGTTTTGTCTTGTTGATGGTGTCCTTTGCTTTACAGAAACTTTTCAGTTTCAGGAGGTCCCATTTATTAATTGTTTCTCTCAGTGTCTTGCTACTGGGGCTATTCTTAGGAAGTGGTTTCTGTGCTAATGCATTCTAATGTACCTCTCACTTTCTCTTCTAGGAGGTTCGGTGTGACTGGCTTTATATTGAGGTCTTTGATCCATTTGGACTTTAGTTTTGTGCATAGTGATAGATAGGGATCCATTTTCATTCTTCTACATGTGAATATCCAGTTATACCTACACCATTTGTTAAATATTATTTCTTTTTTACATTTGATATTTTTTGCTTCTTTGTCAAAATCAGGTGTTCAAAGGTGTGTGGATTAATATCCAGGTCTTTGATTCATTTCCATTGGTACTCCTGTCTGTTTTTATGCCAATACCAGGTTGTTTTAGTACTGTAACTCTGCAGTAGAGTTTGAAGTAAGGGATTGTGATGTCTCCAAAAGTTCTTTTATTGTACAGAATTGTTTTGGCTATCCTGGGATTTTTACTTTTCCATATGAAGTAGAGTACCATTCTTTTGAGGTCTGTGAAGAATTTTGCTGAGATTTTGATGGGCATGCATTGAATCTGTAGACTGCTTTTGGTAATGTTGCCATTTTTACTATGTTAGCTCTACCTATCCAAGAGCATGGGAGATTTTTCCACTTTCTTGTGTCTTCTTCAATTTCATCATTCTTTCTTATAATATGGCCAGAGTATCTCAAGCGCCATTGCGGTATGCTGTAACATACTTCCTTCTATAAATGGAGATGTTTCTTAATGTCATTGTTACACAGCCTCTCTTCTTGTGAAGCCTGGAATCCTCCAGACACATGCCATCTCAAACTACATTTAGTCGCTGTTCTGAGGAATGTTTCATTGTCTAGGTTTTGGGGTTTTAAGAAGGAAACTCAAGACAAGTGTCTCATATACTTGTAATTTTGTTGTTGTAATTTTGTTGTTATTATGTCTCTTTATTTTTAATTGATTTTATTGAGCTATATATTTTTTCTGCTTCCCTCCCTTCCTCTCTCCTATCCTTCAACTCTCTCCCATGGTTTCCATACTCCCAATTTACTCAGAAGGTCTTGTCTTTTTCAACTCCCCATATAGATTAGAACTTGCTGACAAAAGTTTTCCTATCACCTGGAATGCAGTCCTTGCTATCCCTATCTGTCTCTTGAGTCTGAAATAGTTCCCTCCTTTGAACTAAGGTTTCCTCCCAGATAAACAAAGTTGACTGATTGCTTAAGGTTCTGATTCTTTATTTACATTTACAGTGTTAAAATCCTTGTGTACTGCTCCCAAGTGTTGCATCTCAAACTTCTCATTGTTTACTTTTATACAAAGTTTTTCACTTACTTCTCCAACTTTATTTACCATGGTCTGCAGCTCATTTGGACTTTACATTGACCCTAAGAACACTTTGCAATGACCCTAATGCTGTCATTGTAGACTAAAATGAAAAACACTTCAGCAGTTAGTTGAACACCAGAGACAATGAGGTGTATTAAATATTGACAGGAGTGAGATAAGGAAGATATCAAGACAGCAAAATGCAGGAAGGCCCAAGGTGGCTACAATAGACTCAGGGGGCTGAGGTTTTTCTCAGACTCTTCAGAGAGATGTGGAAACATGAAGTGATTCCCATGGAATGGAAGCACTCAGTCATAAGGCCCAATCAAAAGAAGGACAAGCAGGTCTGCTCATATTACAGGGGTATTAGTTTGTTGTGCCATAGCAGCAAGATCTTCTCCTTTGTTATCCTGCAATGGATCAAGGACAGAACAGAGGAAATCCTAGCAGAGGCCCAGTATGAATCAGTGCTCACAGGAGCACAATAGATCAGATCTTCACTTTGAGACAACTGGCAGAAAATTACAAAGAATTTGGAAAATACTTATGTCTGTTACATTTGACTTCAAGAAAACATTTGATAGCATTTAAAAGAAAGGACATTTGGGACAATGAAATTCTACAGGTACCCAGAGAAAATTCTAAGGTTACTAGAAAATGCCAATAAAGTCACCTTTGCATCAGTCAAAGTCTGTGGAGAACTAAGTGACCAGTTTACGATAATTGTAGGGGTATCGCAGGGATGCATCCTCTCACCACTGCTCTTTAATATATTCCTGGAATTAGTAATAGCAACAGCCCTAAAGGATGAGAATATAGGCATGCCAATAGGCAAGCAAATCAATACTTTGTATCATCGATGTTGTAGCACTACTTGATAGTATTTTAAAATAACAGCTTCTTAAGTTGAAATTTATTATACATATAAATTTATAGTTTAAGATATATGCTGGAAAATTTATTTTCAGAAATAGGAAAGACAATTGTAAACATTAATGTATTTTACTCTATATATACTTGAAATACATTTGAAAATTTTTGCACTACTTTTGTATACTTATCATTATGATTGGGTAGTCCCTCTAGTATATATACTTAAATGCTATAAAATTAAATAACACATTGCATTTCATTTAATTTTATTTAAAGGCACAAACAATATTACTTCTTATTCACTATAATATGATATATTCATGTAATGTATTTATCAATAAAGAATGACAATCACTCAAAACATACACATGAGTTATGTGTCTAATACAACTTTTATAAACAAATCCCATGATTTCCCTTTGTGTGTCTGTATGTGTGTATATATACACATATATATATATATATATATGTGGAGAGAGACTGTATATATACATATATGTGTGAATATGCATATATATACATGTAAGCATATCATTGTTAGCCTTAAATCTAACACACACACACAAACACACACACACACATAGCATAGGGATAGATGAGAAGATAGATAGTTTATTTATATACAGACACCATAATTCTGCAGAAAATAGTGATGGAATAAACAAAAATTGCTCGAGATTATTTTGCACTTCACAATTTCATCAATAACACAGTCAAACAACATACATTTAATATGTATGTTTATAGTTGGAACTGTACTCCATTGACACTTTCCAAACTTGAGTAGTACATTTATATGTACATATAATATATAGTCATATATACAATATTTCTTAGTATACATGTTTGCTAAAAAGATAAATATATTTACACACATTTCTTCTCACAATTTGAACAATTTTGAAATAAAGCAAAAACTGATTTATTATATAGATAATGTATTTCCTATGAAATATAAGTTTGAAACAAAGAAAGATCTGCTATAGTGTGGGAATGAAATTTTCAAAACGGTGCATATGCTGAAAGGTTTGTTCTCTGAACAGAGTTGCTGTCTGTCAACTGCGTCATTTGGCTCTGACTTCATGGAATAAAAGTGTAGCATGGACCTATGAAGTAGAACACCAGGGCTGTGATTTCTGAGAAGTCACTGGACACATCCAGCTCCCAAAACATAGTAGTGGAGCCAACAGACAAAAGCTTTAACCAAAATAAATCCTTCTTCCATTAAGCTGTTTCCTCAAGTATTTTGTCATAGTTATAGAAAGCTAACAAGGTTTTAATTTTTTAAATTTCCATTCAACATATTATACTTAAAACATTAAGAATATCTAAAACCATAACTAAACAAGGTCTTCATGCATATTTATGAGTATGTGTATATAACCTAAATAAGAATTGTACAATAAAATTTTCCTCAATTATATTAACTGATTTCTTTATAATAAAAATTCTGTAATCGTGATCTATCTTGCATTTTTAATGGTTGTCATACTGAGAGAGAAAATATGATAAATCTTGCTAAAAATAAATGCAATAGAATTTGAAGGGATTCAAAATTATGAAGGAAGTCATTTATTATTCCCTAATTTCCTACCTCCCAATGTGTGTGACAAATCTTATATTTGATAGAGAATTGACAGAACTGTGAGTTCTGTCATTTCAGAGCACATGCTGTTCAATCTACAAATAAAGGAAAATATGAGGTAAATTAAGACTAAATAACTTGCTTGGGGGCAAAAATACAGGTCCGTAAAATATGTAGGCCAAAGGCCTATAATATTAAAAATATTAGCAATTATTAGTTTTTGTTTAAATCTAATGATACTCAATTAAAATTGTTATTGTGGTGGCTCAGGGGAAAGCTCAACAAATAAAGGCAATTGTCACCAGGCCTGTCAGCCTGAGTTCAACCTCACACCCACGTGGTGGAAGAATAGATGTCTACAAATTGTCCTCTTATCGCCACATAAATCATGTCATATGTATGACCACATACAATATATACACAGGCACACAAAATAAATACCATAAAGTGTTCACTGATACACTGTCTACATGATGCCAAGACATCTGAGTGCAAGATTTGGTATTGACTATCCAGATCCTTTACCTTCCTGACGTCATCTGCATATAAGGACTTTTTCTTCTAAACTTTCTGGTTTTGTTGATCTACTTTCTACTTTTCTTTTTTTTTCTTAGTTTTTTGAGACATGGTTTATCTGTTTCTGTCTTGCTGTCCTGAAACTCACTCTGTATTCAAGGCTAGCCTCAAACTCACAGAGATACACCTGCCTCTACCTCCCTGGGATTAAAGGCATGCACCACTATCACCTGACACAACTTTTGTAATATATTTGGATTAAAATATAATTATATCACTTGTTTCTTCTCTTTTCTTTGACCAACATCTCTAGTGTTTCCTGTGCTCCCTCTCAAACTGGTGGGCTCTTTGTCTTTGACTATTATTCTTACATTGAAGAGAAGTTATGATGTATAACTAAGACCAACTGAGTCCATATTTTGTAATTTGTGTGAATACTATTTCAGAGCTAACCAGATCATATTGCATTGTCAGTAGGGAGACTCATCTCTGACACTCTGTCAACAATTGTTAATTCCTGTAGGTCTTTGACTAGGCTTGGGAACCTATGATACTTTTCCTTCACCTTTTAGTATGTCTACTGATACTGTCATTCTTCAGGTTTGTTTCTGCAGCCATTTCTAGGAGACATGGTGTCACGGAAGCCATTCTGATCCTTTGGCTCCTACAATCGTTCTGTCACCTCTGACCAAAGAAAACAGCAAATCCAACAAATTCTCATCAGAAAACATTCAGGAAATGTGGGACACAATAATAAAACCAAATCTAAGAACAATAGGGGAAAAGAAGGAGAAGAATTGCAGATCAAAGGTCCAGAAAATATATTCAACAAAATTATAGAAGAAAACTTCCCCAACCTAAAGAACGATATCCCTATGAAGGTTTAAGAAGCATTCAGAACACCGAATAGACTGGATCAAAAAAAAAAACATCCCCTCGCCATATCAAAACACAAAACATTCAGATTAAAGAAAGAATATTAAGAGCTGCAAAGGAAAAAGATCAAGTAACTTATAAAGGTAAACCTATCAGACTTACACTGGACTTCTCTATGGAAACCATGAAAGCCAGAAGGTCCTGGATAGAGGTACTGCAGAAACTAAGAGACCATGAATGCAAGCCCAGACTACTATACCCAGCCAAGCTATCATTCACTATCAACAGATAAAACAAAATATTTCAGGATAAAAACAAATTTAAACAATACGTAGCTACAAATCCAGCCTTACAGAAAGTATTACAAGGAAAATCACAACACAAGGAATCCAACATTCCTAACACCGCCTACAATAACTCAGACATCTAGCGACCCTTCACAAGCACAACTTAAAGAAAGGAAACACATACACTCCACTACCCCTCAAAAAAAAGAAAGAAAAAAATAACCAGAGTCAACAACCACTGGTCATTAATATCACTTAATATCAATGGACTCAATTCACCTATAAAGAGGCACAGACTTAGAGATTGGATACGAAAACAGGATCCAACATTCTGCTGTTTACAAGAAACACACCTCAACCACAAAGACAGACATCTACTCAGAGTAAATGGCTGGGAAAAGGTTTTCCAGGCAAACAGACCTAAGAAACAAGCTGGCGTGGCCATTCTAATATCTAACAAAATTGATTTCAAACTAAAATCTATCAGAAGAGATAGAGATGGACATTTCACACTCATAACAGGAACAATTCATCAGAAGAAAGTCTCAATCCTGAATATCTATGCTCCTAATATAAAGGCACCCACTTATGTAAAAGAAACACTTCTAGAACTCAAGGCAGTCATCAAACCACACACACTAATAGTAGGAGACTTCAACACACCTCTCTCACAAATGGACAGGTCAATTGAATCAAATGGACTTAACAGATATCTATAGAACATTCCACCCAAATAGGAAAGAATATACCTTCTTCTCTGCAGCCCATGGAACCTTCTCAAAAATTGAACACATACTCGGTAACAAAGCAAACTTCCATAGATACAAAAAAAATTAGTAACCACCTGTGTCTTGTCAGATCACCATGGATTAAAGTTAGAATTCAACAACAATGCTACCCCCAGGAAGCCAACAAACTCATGGAAGTTGAACTGTCAACTATTAAATCACCCCTGGGTCAAGGAAGAAATAAAGAAAGAAATTAAAGTCTTTCTTGAATTTAATGAAAATAAAGACACAACATAATCTAACCTATGGGACACTATGAAAGCAGTGCTAAGAGGAAAGTTCATAGCACTAAGTGCCCAATTAAAGAAAATGGAGAAAGCACACATTGGAGACTTAACAGCACACTTGAAAGCTCTAGAAAAAAAAAGGAAGCAGATTCACCCAGGAGGAGTAGAAGACTGGAAATAATGAAACTGAGGACTGAAATCAACAAAATAGAAACACAGAAAACAATTCAAAGAATCAATGAAACAAAAAGCTGGTTCTTGGAGAAAATCAACAAGATTGACAAACCCCTAGCCAAACTAATCAAACAGCAGAAAGAGAACATGCAAATTAATAAGATCAGAAATGAAAAGGGGGAGATAACCACAGACACAGAGGAAATTCAGAGAATCATTAGATCTTTCTACAGAAGCCTATATGCCACAAAATTGGAAAATGTAAAAGAAATGGACATTTTTTTAGATAAGTACCATATACCAAAGTTGAACCAAGACCAGGTGAACAATCTAAATAGACCTGTCACTCATGAAGAATTAGAAGCTGTTATCAAAAAACTCCCTACCAAAAAAGCCCAGGACCAGATGGTTTCAATGCAGAATTCTACCAGAACTTCCAGGAAGAGCTAATACTACACTCCTTAAGGTATTTCACAATATAGAAACAGAAGAATCATTGCAAAACTCTTTCTATGAAGCTACAGTTACCCTAATACGAAAACCACACAAAGACACAATCAAGAAAGAGAATTACAAACCAATCTCACTCATGAACATCGACGCAAAAATTCTCAACAAAATCCTGGCAAACCGAATCCAAGAACACATTAGAAAAATCATCCATTATGATCAGTTGGGCTTCATTCCAGAAATGCAGGACTGGTTCAACATATGCAAATCTATCAATGTAATCCATCATATAAATAAACTGAAAGAAAAAAACCACATGATCATTTCATTGGATGCTGAAAAAGCATTTGACAAAATTCAACACCCCTTTATGATAAAGGTGTTGGAGAGATTAGGGATACAAGGATCATACCTAAATATAATAAAAGCAATATACAGCAAACCATTAGCTAACATTAAACTGAATGGAGTGAAACTCAAAGCCATTTCTCAAAAATCAGGAACACAAAAAGGCTGCCCACTTTCTCCATACCTCTTCAATATAGTTCTTGAAGTTCTAGCAATAACAATAAGACAACATAAGGGGATCAAGGGGATTCAAATTGGAAAGGATGAAGTTAAACTTTCGGTATTTGCAGACGATATGATAGTATACATAAGCAACCACAAAAACTCTACCAAAGAACTCCTACAGCTGATAAACACCTTTAGTAATGTGGCAGGATACAAGATCAACTCCAAAAAATCCGTTGCCCTCCTCTACACAAAGGATAAAGAAGCAGAGAGGGAAATCAGAGAAACATCACCTTTCACGATAGCCACAAATAGCATAAAATATCTTGGGGTAGCTCTAACCAAGGAGGTGAAAGACCTATTTGACAAAAACTTTAAGTCATTGAAGAAAGAAATTGAGGCGGATACCAGAAAATGGAAAGATCTCCCCTGCTCTTGGATTGGGAGAATCAACATAGTAAAAATGGCAATTCTACAAAAAGCAATCTATAGATTCAATGCAATTCCCATCAAAATCCCATCAAACTTCTTCACAGACCTTGAGAGAACAATAATCAAGTTTATATGGCAAAACAAAAAACCCAGGTTAGCCAAAACAATCTTATACAATAAAGGAACTTCTGGAGGCATTACCATCCCTGACCTCAAACTCTATTACAGAGCGACAGTATTGAAAATAGCTTGGTATTGGCATAACAACAGAGAAGTCGACCTATGGAATCGAATAGAAGACCCGGATATTAACCCACAAACCTATGAACACCTAATTTTCGACAATAGAGCTAAAGGTATACAATGGAAGAAGGAAAGCATCTTTAACAAATGGTGATGGCATAACTGGATATCAACCTGTAGAAGAATGAAAGTAGATCCATATCTATCACCATGCATAAAACTCAAGTCCAAATGAATTAAAGACCTCAACATTAATCTGACCACTTTGAACCTGATAGAAGAGAAAGTGGGAAGTAGTCTACAAGACATAGGCACAGGAGACCACTTCCTAAGTAGAACCCCAGTAGCACAGACAATAAGAGAATCAATGAATAAATGGGACCTCCTGAAACTGAGAAGCTTCTGTAAAGCAAAGGACACTGTCAGTTAGACAAAAAGACTACCTTCTGACTGGGAGAAGATCTTCACCAACCCCTCAACAGACAAAGGTCTGGTCTCCAAAATATACAACGAACTCAAGAAGCTAGAAACTAAAACTCTAATTAACCCAATTAAAAAATGGGGTACTGAACTGAACAGAGAATTCACAACAGATGAACTTTGAATGGCCAAAAGACACTTGAGGTCATGCTCAACCTCCTTAGCGATCAGGGAAATGCAAATCAAAACAACTTTGAGATACCATCTTACACATGTCAGAATAGCTAAACTTAAAAACACCAATGATAGCCTATGCTGGAGAGGATGTGGAGTGAGGGGAACACTCATCCATTGTTGGTGGGAATGCAAACTTGTGCAGCCACTGTGGAATTCAGTGTGGCGGTTTCTCAGGAAACTGGGAGTCAACCTACCTCAGGACCCAGCAATTCCACTCTTGGGAATATACCTAAGAGATGCCCTATCATACTACAAAAACATTTGTTCAACTATGTTCATAGCTGCGCTATTTGTAATAGCCAGAACCTGGAAACAACCTAGGTGCCCCTCAATAGAAGAATGGTTAAAGAAGGTGTGGAACATATACACATTAGAGTTTTACTCAGCGATAAAAAACAATGACATCTTGAATTTTGCATGCAAATGGATGGAAATAGAAAACGCATACTGAGTGAGGTAACCCAGACCCAAAATGAGGAATATTGTATGTACTCACTCATAAGTGGATTCTAGCCATAGTTAAAGGTCTTTGAGCCTATAATTCGTGATCCTAGAGAAGCTAAATAAGAAGGTGAACCTGAAGAAAATCATATAGTTATCCTCCTGGATATAGGAAGTAGTCAAGATTGCAAGGCAAACTTGGGTGTGGGGGGGCGTGGAAGTAAGGGGAGATGGTAAGAGAAAAGTGAGAGGGAGAGGATTGGGGATGGCGTGGGGGAATGAGATGGGAGGGAGGAAGGATGGATATGGGAGCAGGCAAGTATATATCTCAAATAAGGGAGCCATTTTAGGATTGGAAAGAGACTTGTTTCTGGAGGGGTTCTCAGGCCCAAAGAGAGGTCCCCAGTCTTCCCTGGACAGCAGCGGAGAGGGCGCCTGAACTTGCCTTGGCCCGTAACCATACTGATGAATATTTTGCATATCACCATAGAACCTTCATCTGGCGATGAATGGAGATAGAGACAGAGACACATATTGGAACACTGGACTTAACTCCCTAGATCCAAATGGGAAGCAGAATAAGGGAAAATGTGAGCAAGATAGGCAGCACCAGAGGGAACCTTCATCCGACGATAGATGGCGATACAGATGGAGACCCACATTGGAGTACCGGACTGAGCCCCCCAAGGTCCAAATGAGGAACAGAAGGAGGAAGAACATGAAAAAGGAAATCAGGACCGTGAGGGGTGCATTCACCCACTGATACAAGGGGACTGATCGAATGAGAGCTCACCAAGGCCAGCTGGACTGGGACTGAACGAGCATGTGATCAAACCGGATTCTCTGAATGTGGCTGACTTGGGGGCTGACTGAGAAGCCATTGACATTGGCACTGGGTCTTGTTTTGTCAGCATGTACTGGCTGTTTGGGATCCTAGTCTGTTTGGATGCTCACCTTCCTAATCCTGGAGGGGAGGAATTTGAACTTCCCACAGGGCAGGAAACCCTGACTGCTGTTTGGACTGGAGAGGGAGGAGGAGAGGGAGTGGGGGAGGAGAGGGAGTGGGGGGAATGGGAGGGTATGGGGAGGAGGGGAGGAAGTGGAAATTTTTATAAACAAATAAAAAAACTAATTAATAAATTGAACTTCCTGATACTAAAAAGTTTCTGTAAGGCAAAGGACATTGCCAAAAAGACAAAACAGCAACCTATAGAATGGGAAAAAAAAACGTCACCATCTGACAGAGAACTGAGGTCCAAAATATATAAAGAACTCAAGAAACTAGCCTTCTAAATACCAAATAATTCCATTAAAAAGTGGGGTACAGATTCAAAAAGAGAATTCTCAACAGAAGAACCTCAAATTGGTCAAGACACACTTAAAGAAGTATTCAACATCCTTAGCTATCAGGGAAATGCAAGTCAAAACAATTCTGAAATACCATCTCACATCAACTGCATTTTTGTTAGCTGTAACTTTCTGTAAGGGTCACTATGTGTTGCAAAGAGAAGTTTCCATGATGAGGAGTGAGCACTACACTTATCCGAGGGTATAAGGGCAGCTACATAAAATATAATTAGGGATTATGCTGGTTTCATAAAGTGATGGTTATAGGATCCCCTTCAGTATTTATGAATTCAGTAAGTGCTGGCTACTAGTCTAGGTTTCCAGTACCATTCATGATTCTGCTATTGTTGATCAAGCCTTAAGTCCATCCAGAAAAATGTTGATTAGTGCCAAATATGTGTATCCCCTACTGGATTCTTGGAGTTATCATGCCATGCTTGTCATTGCTGGTGTTCACAGGCATCACAAAGGGATAGGACAATTGACTGCTTTCTTCCTTTGGAAACTTTCATGGTGCTTTGTGGTACATGAAAGCTAGTCTTCAGGGAGGAAGCATTCAGTTCAGATCCAGCTCAGGGCCTCTGGACTCTTCATTCAAAATACATGACTTCTTCAGCAACAGGGACTTGGCTTCCTCTAGTGGAGCCACCCAGGCACAAAAGCAATGGCCTGTAATGATTTGGGGATCTCTAGGATCATCCTGACCAACAACTCAAAAAGTCTTCTCATGTGTTGGGGCTTTTGTTAGACAGTTTGTGGTTCATCCCAGATGAGAAAATTTCATTTAAATTATAAATGTGTATGTATACACAGACTTACACATATTGCAAATACTGTTAAAGAGTTAGCATGGTTTTCAACCTTACTGTTATCCTGCTCCGTCCTTCAACTCTCCCTCTTCCTTCCCCAATTAGATTCTCTGTTTTGCCAAATTCCCCTCTCATATCATGCATATCCTGTTATTCTCTTATCTATTACCCCACTCCAGTGATCTCTTGTCATTTTCCTGTTTCTTCAAACACTTACATGGAAATGTTTGGAATTCCATTATTTGCTAGCTAGCACTTAGGAAATAAGAACAACCCTATGATGAGACTTTTGCATGTTGTTTTGTTTAATGTTTTCAAAATCC
Organism: Myodes glareolus; assembly: GCF_982192425.1. Taxonomy (NCBI): domain Eukaryota; kingdom Metazoa; phylum Chordata; class Mammalia; order Rodentia; family Cricetidae; genus Myodes; species Myodes glareolus. Next base: position 13,724,000 of record NC_142051.1, on the reverse strand, counting down.
TATTTTATAACTGCAAGATTTTTTTTAGAAATGTCAAATACATTTTGCTACTTTGGAGCAAAATTCAATTTCTAGATATCAAACAAATGACATATGTTATCTGAATGAGGCCATCTTTCTAATTAAATGAATTAGGATATTATTTTGTTTATTGACTGATAAAAGTTTTAAGCATTTCCCATTTTGATTAGTGTGTAAGACCAAGGACTTACAATTTGTAGGAGGGAAATAAAATATCTATCAAAAGTTAGCTTATACATACATTAGACCAATAGTTGCCACATGTATGCAAAAAGACAGTATGCAATACAGCACTATAAACAGTGAGAGAAATTAGTAATGTCCAAATTCCATGTTCTTAAACAAAATTAAATTAAAAAATTCCATATAAGACTTCTTGAGTATCCCACATAACAATTACATAAGAATGGAGTTTGCCTAGATAATGTGACAAGAATAAAATTCAGTAGTATGTACTAAAAATAGCAGAACAAGAGAATTACAGAATATATAATGTGACATAGTTGTGTAATCACTGCCTTTGTGAAATTTGTAATGTGTATTAAATAAAATATACCTTAATACAGAAAAGTATTTGGTAGAACATTCTGTTTTTATGCTGGTAAATTTGAAGCCTTGTGGATAATGAAAACCTGGTAGGAAACATATTGATAGGTTTCTATATACTAACATAATAGTGGATTCTCATATATTAATTATAAAATTCTAAATAAAATACAACTGAAGTACAATTCTAATTTAAAAATTATTATTGTGATTTTTGGCACTTTTTCTCTGTGCTGGAGAGACTTACTAATGAATAAAGTAAGTGTACTACATTCAAAGAAGAGTCATTGTAGGATTGGATTTAGTTAATCCCAGAGGCATCTAGAATAAATTACTTTCACTGTATATACTGAATCTGTCTGTTTATTGGGAAAATTTAGTTTGGACAAAGAGAAGCAAGGTTGGTTTTTATCAGCTGATTGGTAAAGTTTTTCCACTGTCTCCTTATATTGTTTGGTTTCCAGAAAGATGTGCTGTGACGTCACAGCATTTTATGAACACCCTGTGCTTGGATTCTTCCTTTCATCAATCCGCAGTGGCCAGAGCAGGTAAAGTTCTGCTCTCTCTGTGCAGGACAAGCTAACCTAACCAAGGTATTTTGAAATGTTTTGCCTTCCAGTTTCATTGCTAAATTTGCTTGAAGAATTTTCAATGGTTACAGCAGCAAGCTTTGGAACTTGAGTCAGATAGGTCTGTCTCTGTTTCCGTGAGACAATAAAAAGTGTTAAAGAAAAATATGCTTTGTATGAGACTGTCAGAAATCTCACAATAATTCAGCTTCTGATTTTTTTCTATGGGAGATATTTTGTGTAATAGAGACAAGTTTGAGCTGGACTACAAACATTTATTTCAAGTATACTATGGATATATTTCATTTTGATTTTAAGTAAATAAACACAAATTTAGAATTCCATGTTTGATGGTTTCATCAGGCATACCAAGTGTATGCTTCATACTTTGGAATAAATACATATTTTTTTGAGATCTGAAGAATTTTTTACTAAAAAGGTACAAGAATTTTAGAATACTGCTTCATTACTGCTAATTTGTACATTTTTCAGTATATATCATTCATTGTTGAAACCATCTCTGTCTTTAATCTGTAGTTTTATGACATATTATCTACATATTATTTCCTAAATAGAAACAGTGCTGAGAGCCAGAAACATAAAATAGTAAGAGTTAAATAATACCAATCATTAACTTTAATATCCACCATCTGATGTGTTGCCCCATAAAGAAAATTAAAGGATGAATATGGTTGAAAATGTAATTCATAGATTCTCAGACATTATGATCATTGCCAAGTACAAGGAGAAAAAGAAGGAATTGAAGTCAGGATTGTAGAGTGTAGGGTTTTGTGGTTTGGATAGGTAAATCTTATAGAAAATTTTATATATTCTGCTCAGTCCTTGGAAAGAAAGGCAATAGTATACTTTGAGATTTGGGGAAAAGAACCTTAAAATTTTACGTACTCAGAAAAATTTTAAAGGAAAAGTTTAAAGTGATCATAGTAAAAAAATATTAAAATAACATAAATATATCCCTCTCCCATAGGTGCATTACCTATCTCTATCTGTATTGTAATTAATCTCTCTAACCCGTGCTTTCTTTCCTACAGATTAAAAACCTTATAAGAACCGATGCTGCACTTGATCTTAGCCAGCACATTTTTATAAGCAAACCTCATCTGGCTCTGTATTTCCATTGTGCCAAAGATGGGATTATGTGATTATTTTCTACCAAAAATTATAAAAATTTGAAAATGGCATAAGATGTTAAATTAACATTTTTATTAAGCACAATTAAACAAAATATAGGAAATTTGAAAACAATGTATTAATGTAAAAATTACTATACAGTTGAGATACATTGCAAGAGTCTGTGATTTGAAGGTAAGGTATATACAATTTCTGACCCGACATAGATATTTCATGTAAAAATAAGGAAGGTGATCTTAATCAAAATTCATTGATACATGTTTTTTCAATTTAGTATATATTATATATTTATTATATTTAATATATTATTTATTATATTTAATATATTATTAAAATATAATATATTTTATATGATTGTGTGATTTCAGTAGGAATAAAGAGACTTGATTAAAATTTTATAGAAAGACTACTATTGGTTTAGCTCATTGCATACATCAATACCAATATTTAACTCTTCAATTCTTTCATATTAAATTAATAATTTGATTTCTTTTTCATCAATAGATTCCCTTAACAGTAAATCAGTATGAGAAACCACTCTGTGATTACCGAGTTTGTGCTCTTGGGCATAACAGATGACCCAGAGCTTCAGATTGTAATTTTTTTCTTTTTATTCATTGCTTACATATTAAGTGTGTGTGGAAACCTAACCATCATCACCCTCACCTTGCTTGACTCTCGCCTAAAGACCCCTATGTATTTCTTCCTCCAGAATTTCTCCTTCTTAGAAATTATGTTCACCAGTGTTTCTGTCCCTAGATTTCTGGGGTCAATAATTACGAAAGTTAAGAGCATTTCCTACAACAACTGTTTGGCTCAGTTATTTTTCTTCATCTCCATGGGAGTGTCTGAGTTCTTTCTTCTAACCGCTATGTCTTATGATCGCTATGTCGCCATCTGCAAGCCACTGCATTACACGGTCATCATGAGTCAGAAAGTCTGTGCCCTTCTTGTCCTCACCTCGTGGCTGGCAGGATTTCTGACCATCTTCCCACCACTCATGCTGGTCCTTAAGTTAGATTTCTGTGCTTCTAATGTCATCGATCACTTCTCCTGTGACTACTTCCCCATTTTACAACTCTCCTGCTCAGACACAAGAAGTCTAGAGATGATTGGCTTTTATTTCGCCTTTGTCACTTTGTTGTTCACGCTGGCGCTAGTGATCTTGTCATACATCTGCATCATCAACACCATTCTGAGGTTCCCATCTGCCAGCCAGAGGAAAAAGGCTTTCTCCACCTGCTCCTCTCACATGATTGTCATCTCCATCTCGTACGGAAGCTGCATCTTCATGTACGTCAAACCTTCTGCCAATGAAAGGGCATCGCTGACCAAAGGGGTGGCTGTTCTCAACACTTCAATTGCTCCCATGTTGAACCCCTTTATTTACACGTTGAGAAATCAACAAGTAAAACAAGCCTTCAAGGATTTAGTTCATAAAGTAATACTTTACAGAAGCAAGTGATAGTGCCTGTTAACAGGTATAAATGTTGTAATGACATAAAGACAAAATGAACTTTATTAGGATCTCTCATCCTGTTCCTTCCTGTGCTAGGGAGTACATTGTGTTGGTTTACCAATAATCTGAACGTTACTACAGCATGACTTGTTTGACTCATGTGTATGCTAAATGCAATTGATCTTTTACAAACTGGTATTTATTTATCCTTTCTTGGCTTGCTTAACTGTTAAGTTTTTCTGTAAGATGGCAGTCTGGGCTATGTACCAGACTGCCCTAAAACACCCAATGCTCTTGGATTCTTCAGAGCAACTGGAGTTCCTAAGCTTGAGCCACAGATTATTTTACAATTCTGTATAGAAAATAATTTGCTGGAGTACATATATCAGTGTGTTTATTCTTGATAATAAAAATATTTTATATCATTTTGATTTGGAGGATTAAGCACTGTCTTTCCAAGCTTACATTGAAATTATTTCTTATACTAATATAAAACTATAGAAAGATTTTTACAAAATGAGTATATTAAAGACATTTCTCTACTAGTTCCACTTATCTATTATATTTTTTATTACCTAGAAATAATTTGAAGTCTGTGATATTCTTTATTTCCTAATTATTCTGAAAGCATATGTTGTAGGCAATGTTTTATGTTGTCTGTGTTTATCTGTATTTGGCTTTAGAATATGTAAAAGGGTAGTCACAATTATTCTAACAAAACTTCCAAATCTGATGAGAATTTCCCCCACAATACAATGCTTTTATAAAGCACTTATTCTCTGTCATCTCTTGTTTGAGTATATTTTATTTCATATTTTACTTAATATTCACAGCTCCCTAGGGAATTTTCCGTAGTGTTTTTGTTACTGCTGTCGTTTAGTTTGGGTTTTATTTTTGATAAGTGAGTAGACTAATGCTCAGGAATGTTGATTAACAAGACGTGTAGATCAGGCCACAATTATCTGGTGTAAAGGAAAATAGCATAATTTCAGAGCAATAAAACCATTATGGTAGCCTGGTTTTAAAGTGAAACAAAATTTAATGATTTCTCTGTTTTTATATTTTCATAACTTTTACCAAGGGTTTGCACTATTATAGCAATTTTCAGTAACATTGCCTTATTTGAGTGTGCCTATGTAACTATGGTCCCTAAAAGGAAGATACTAATATCTCATATTTCACCATGTCAAAATAAAGAATAGGCCAGTAAAAATAAGGAACTCATAAACTGTCGTTGCTGTGGAGTAACAGGCTGAGTAGGAAAACATAAAACCATGAACAGTAGTAAAATAAATAAATAAATAAATAAATAAATAAATAAATAAATGAACCTCTTAAAGAAAGAAAATCTAAAAGAATGGAGATGTTGATTTTTTTTTTTTTTAGTACAATGTTGTAGCGTCCTAAGTCAAAAACCACTGTGGAGCCTTGAGTATGAATTCAGATTCTGTCTCAAAAAATAATGCCTGTGGTGAAATACGTTCTCACTTGGTATTCTAAGCCCATTATTATTTCCTAATCTCACTGGTCACTCTCTCTGAAGTTTTTATCTCTAATTTCAATACTAATGTGTATTATGCTTTATATTCCTTGCATTTTGTGTGTATTCCCTTTATGAACATTCTAATGCTTTATATTAGTCCCTTTAAAAGCCCACAGAGACAGTATAAAATGTATGTAGAAATAAGCCAAAAAATGTTAAAAAGCCTTCTGTTTGATTGTTTCCTGTTTTGCCTCGTTACTCATTCCTTTCTTTAGTAAAAAGAAACATGTCCACTCTTAATAAAATAAGAAAACTAGGCAGAAATGTTTACAATAACAGCAAACCAGTTTAGAGAAAATGAACTAAAATGCCTTTTAGATTGGTTTCTTTTAATTGAATAACTGGCATTAGTTAAATCTCATTATTTCAGTCATTCTGAATGTAAAACTGTGAAAACTGGAGAAATATCAAACAAGCAGAAGAACGTGGATTGGGACTTCAATATCAACCCACCAACTGAAAGCTCAATATTTAATCAAACTAAATATATCACATCAGACTTTATTTTGGACCTTGATATATTTAGAAGTTTATAGAATCATATATCAATGTGGTGCTTTCTGTTAATTAAAAAGCAGGACTTATTTTGTGTCTATGTTTTGTTGAATTTCTGGCAAGAACTGTGTTTAAGGGATTATCCGGGAGGATATTTGACAATGGCTAGTTATGTGATATATTATATTTATGTGAATTAATATATATCATGAGGTCTCTGAATCCTAATGCTTCCTTTATAAAAACCATACATTGTAAGGGCCAAATGAGATTTAAAGTTTCGATTTGGCTGAATCCCAGCTGCAGCTAAAATGGTTCTGTTCCTTTGTGACTTTCCTGTTCTCTTTTGCTTCTGGAAATATGACTTCAGGTGTGGTGGTCACTGATGGTGCCATCAGCCTGAGGATGCTCAAGTTGTTAGCACAGAGAAAGTGAGAAGATGCCAGACGTTAGTGGTTTTCTTCCCGAGTTAGTTCAAAGAATTGTCATCAAGGAAGAAGACAAGGACACCCCACCAAAATGCTCAAGGCCAAACTATGGAAGACCCTACATCTGCTTTGACCAGATGCTGCTTGACCAGGAACACACACACACAAACACACTCTCAAACGCAAGCTATGAGACTAACAGGAACAAGACAAAAGAACTTAGTGTTGATCTTCCAGGCCCCTGGAGGCACAATCCTTAAAAGCAAGATTAAATATTCCAGCTCCAATGATACCATCAAGAAGAAACAGACAGGAATCAAGCACAAATTTCAAGAAGTTAGGAGAAAGTGAATCAGGTAGAGAAACTAGATAATGCCATCACTCTTCTGGAGGGCAAAACTTTCCATCTCCTCCAGCTCTATGACTAAAGTACCCAGGGGTCTCAGAGTTGTTCCTGTGTTTTGCAAGCTGCCCTCTTCCTGACAGACCAGAGGCACTGAGGGGATCCAAGCACATGGAGGATAATTAACCCCAATTGTAAATGTCTCTACCACTCCCTGAACAAACCATCTCCCTCCATCAAATATTTTTGACCTTTTGTTCCTCTTTAATTAAAAGAGACCAAAATAGCCCCAAGTTCACACTTTGTGGATAGATAGGATTGACTGTATCTTTTTAATGACTCCCGACTCTCCTTTGGTATTCTCCACTCCCATAGCGCCAATGTCTCAGTTCAATAGCGACTCTGCCTGTCTAGTTCTCTGTGGAAATGACCCCTCATGGCACCAGCTGGTTGACTTTCTTTTTCTTGACCAATAACATAAGCAGGAGCAGTTAAGGGACCATCGACTAAAACAGTATAATAAAAAGTTTAATTAAATTTTTTAACACTTATACTAACTAGAAAAATAATGCTTTCAATAAATCATAGAGCTGTGAATAACCTTTATAACATTGAGAATTAATTCCAGCTAAAATTAAAAGAAAATAATTAGTTATTCTTGGAGCCTAAGAGCCACACATTTATGAAGAACAATTATTGTTTAATACAACTTTAAAATATCTCTTGTAATTGCAACTCAATTTTAAACAGAGAAACTGAACATTAAAATAATTAAACCATTCATCCACTCTCACAAGTCTCTACAATGCTTGTTTGTGTCTCACTCTAGCTCTCTCTAATGGCAAAGCCCAGATACTTTTTGTGAACTCGAAATAAGATTCTAAACAGGAAATTAACAACATTTCAATATAGCAATCTTGATATTTATTTTTCACCTCTGTTTAATTTTAGAAACTAGTTAATGAACTGAAAGTGTGAGATTTTAAACAAGCATTTGTCATAAACCATTACAGTAATGACTGCTACTATTTGTTCATTTGCTATTAATAGGGATGTAATGGTCACAATTGAAGTCACCCCTCACTACTGAAATAAATAATATAAGACTAATATTTTTCTAGAAAATGGTGTAGGATTTCCTTCTGTTTGTTTGTTACTTTCATTGGTTAATGAATAAAGAAACTGCCTTGGAATAGTTGATAGGGTTGAACTTAGGTAGGCAGGGAAGACAGAACTGAATGCTGGGAAGAAGAGAGGCAGAGTAGGAGAGTGATGCCATGGGGTCGCCAGAGACAGACATTCTGAATCTTTCCTAGTAAGCCACTGCCACGTGGCAATATACATATTAATAGGTATGGCATAAATCAAGATGTGAAGGTTAGCCAATAAGAGGCTAGAGATAATGGGCCAAGAAGTGATTTAATTAATACAATTTCTGTGTGGTTATTTCGGGGCTAAGCTAGCCGGGCAGCCAAGTAGACCCTCTCCCAACAACAAGAAAAGGTTATGTAAATTAATTGCAGGAGTAGTATAAAGCAAATTCTAAAAAAGTTAAGTCTTCTAAACACTCGGTGGCCTCTCATGAGGAATCTTTGTCTCATTCAAGTCAACAGAAATTCCCAAAGGAATTCTTGTGTCATGACCCAGATCCTGGGGTCCTTGAACTCTGATAGGCATGTTATAATGTAATCATGAATGGAGCTAGTTCCTACACCCTGAGGTAAAAAATCATTGCTGTTTATATGCTTTATTTTTAGCTTTGAAAACTGCTCCAAATGTATACATAGAATGAAAAATATGGCATGAATGAAATGCATTTGTTGAGATAAGCTTATAATTTTTTAAAAAATTATTTCTAATGAGGTTTAATTGAAAAAAAACAAGTAAATATAGAAAAAGTTGAAAATACAATTCTGATAAAGTTATTAATGTACCAAGGAATATTCTGACTGTATGCAACAAAACCATTACTTAAAACTGAGTACACAACAAGGAAATAAAATGGAATCATTTAGAAATTTTTATCTCTGTTTTTAATAGCAACATCCTATGACCCTTCAAGCCTTATCCTGGGCCATTAAATAATTCTTCCTCCCTAGTTCTCTTGAAGGGTTCTTATTGATATTTACTTGATTTGATAAAGACAGAACATGAGGATGGTTCCAGAATGTAAGTCCTGAAAATGTTATATAAACGTTTTTGCTTGAAAGTATAATATCACATAAATGCAGAGGGCCTAGGTCAGTACTACACAGGCTCCCTGGTTGTCATCTCAGTCTCTGGGCTGAGTCTATGAGCCTATGAGCTCATGAGTTAATGCTGTGAGTTTTCTTGTGATATCCTTGACCCCTCTGGCTCCTAGACCTTCTGCATATATGTGACAGTTGTCTAGCTTGGTCTTCTTTTGGGATCCCTAACATTGGGAGCAGGAGCTGTCTCTATCTCCATGGGGACCCTGTTCCTCATACTGGGTTGCCTTCCCCAGACTTAATACAAAGTGAGGTGCTTAGTCTTATTACAAATTTATAAACCCTGTATTATTAAAATCAATGGGAAATTGCTCTTTTCTGAATAGAAATGGAGGAGAAGGGAATGGGCAGAGGCATAAGGAATTGGGGAGGAGGTCTGAGAGGTTAGGAGGAAAAGGAAACTGAGGTTGGACAGGAGCAAAGCAATCAGCTACCCCAGGATGTGATCAGCACCCAGCTTTCTCAGCTCCCCCCTCAAGACAATGCCCACAAAAAAGCAGGAAACAGTCTTGAGAATCTGCTGTTCCAATTGCTTTAACATGGTGTGCCTAACTTCCCACATTTTTATTTTAAGAAAGAGATGGGAATGTTATGATCTGCTGGCCTGGTCTGTCACCTGTATATCCTGGTCCTTTAGGAGACAAGCTCTGCCCACTGTCAACCCTCCCTTCCACCAAGACAAGAGGATCTCCCATCTCCTCCAGCCTGTTCTCTCTCTCTCTCTCTCTCTCTCTCTCTCTCTCTCTCTCTCTCTCTCTCTCTCTCTCTCTCTCTCTGCTGCGGGAGTACCTTCTTCTCCTTCAGCTAATAACCGCTGAAATACCAGCCCACTGGGGCGTGGTATATTTCTCTTTAAAAAAAAGCAGCAAGTCTCAACTCTGCCCCTTGATTCCAATGCTTGGTTCCGGCTCCTGCTCCAGCGACTAGGCTCCTTTCCTGATGGTTTGTGTGTATGTAAGTTTTACCCCCCAAAATAAGTACCCCCTTTAAAACCTAACTGGTGTGGGATTGATTCGCCATTATTTGGCGCCCAGCGTTTGGTTTAAGAACCACCCCACACTCCCCATCCCCTGGCTCAGCTGCGGGCCTCTGGCTTGACTGCCTGCCACCAGCTCGACTTGGCATGAGCCCTCCCTCAGCCATAACCTCCACACCTCCCGGGATACACAAGTTCGGGCAATCTCTGCCGGCCTACTTTGATCTGTTCTGCATGGATTTTTAACTTTTCCCTTGTAACGTGAGTCACAGAGCTCACAGCGCAAGCTCCCTTTGAAGTTCCAGCAACGCTGTTTGAAATTCCCGCCATCCACTATAACTGATTGGGATCGCTGCAAGCAACTTAATCCTTAATCCCAGCACAGGGACACGGGGCCCAAAGCACTAGGCCTCTTTAGCAACAGCACAGTGGCTGTGTCACGACCCTCTTCATTGGGTTGAACAGAGGAGCAGGGCAGGAGAGCCCGGCCTGGGTAGGCCAGGCTGCCTTGTTTATTGGCCACTAGAAGCTCTCTGACCTTTTGTGTTCTGTGCCTGGTCTCTGGATTTTCTCTGTGTGTACATCTGACCTCTCAATTGACTCATTTTCCCCAGTTTTTAAACAGATAACAGAGCAGATTTTAAAACAGGATTTGTCGTGAGGCCTACAGTGGTTCCAGTTGTGACTCGGAGACATCCCCATCTGGTGGCTGACAGGTAAAATGGCAGGTTTAGTTTCTAATGGGACTCTAGCTGCAGCTTTTGCTGCCACTTTGGTAGAAATCACAAGTGGCCTATATGCCTATGGAGGTACCTCAATTTACTGGTTATTAGGTTTTAGCTTCCTTCTTAATGTTATATCATTGTGGAAATATGTGGCATTAATTGATAGGATTAATATTATGATAGGCAAAATTGACTCCTTATCTAAGGGTACTAGGAAATTACCTGAAAGGATCCAAGCTGTTGAATTTGACTTTGAAAAGTTATCACAGAGTGTTGATAAGATAACAGACAGAATATACCTCCAGGATGGCAATTTACATGATATCCAGGGGCAGTTCAAGGAGGATATGTTATCTTTGAAAGAAACCATTAAGACCTTGGAATCACAAGTGCAGAATGGGGACCAAAAAATTGATACATTAGTGAAATCACTAGAAACACATGCAGGTCAGGAGATTCCGGATTTAAGAGAGACGATGATACAAAGATTTGAAATGGTTGAAAAAATTATTGGAACTGATGATCCAGGTGAGAAGACACAAGGGCAGGATACAATGCCACCACCACCTGTTAGAACTGGCTTACCCAGGGTTTTAGCGACATACCCTGTAATTTATTCTGACAAAGCATCAACTTCTAAAGGCTCAAAGGGAGCCAAAGAATCTAGATGGATACCAGTAGGAATTAATGACCTAAAGGAAATTAAGCAAGATGTTGTTAATTATGGCTTGCACTCTACATTTGTTAAGGAAATAATAAGGATTTGGGATTCTAATGTCAGGGCTATCCCCCACGATTTCTCACAGTTAGCTTCAGCAGTCCTCAAAGATGGACCTTCCTTGATGTTTGGAGTTTATTTCAAGGAAGAATACAAACATATGGAACAGCAAGGAAGAGCAAAAGGTGTGGAGGTTTCACAGGATCAAATTCTTGGCTTACAAATAGGATCAAATAGGAGCTTACACTGATCCACAGGTCCAAGCTCTTTATGATGATGAAGTATTGTCTCTATCCCACAAGGCAGCTTTAAATGCCTGGGGTAGATTACCAGAGCCAGGAAGAAAAGTAGAGTCATATACTAGGGTTAGGCAGGGACAGGGAGAACCCTATACTGACTTTTTGCAAAGATTAATTAAGGTTCTGAAAACAGGAATAACAGACCCAGAAGCTAGACGACTAATTCTTGAATCACTGGCTTTTGAAAATGCAAACTTAGACTGCAAAAAGATAATTGGGCCTTTAAGGTCTAGATCAGCACCTATGGATTAATGGATCCAGCATACCATGAATTTTCAGACCTTTAATTACGATGACGAATCTTGGGTAGGAGAAGCGATTTCCAAAGTGATGAGGGGACATCAACCTGCCAAATGTTTTAATTGTGGTAAATTTGGACATCTAAAAAGGGATTGCAGGCAAGATATTTCTAGGAATAACACTTCATCTGGGAATGACAGGAATAGGAAACCTCGGCCTTCAGGTTTATGTAGGAGGTGTGGTAAAGGAAGACATTGGACGAATGAATGCAGATCAACAACAGACAGACAAGGCAACCCGATACCATCGGGAAACTCCCTGAGGGGCCTCTCGCAGGCCCCCAAGCCAAAAGTGGCCCAGTCATTCCCAGTAACTGTGGAGGACATGTCACACCAGGAAAATTAAAAACTCTAGAAGCTTCTGTACAAGATCATGAGGCTCTAAATGATACAAATTTGGAGGATAAGTCAGAAATTCAATTAGGAAATAAACGTGTATTTTGGCAAACTTCTATAAATGATCAGAGACCAAAGCTGAGAGTACATATAAATGGAATTGTGATGGTTGGCTTGATAGACACAGGAGCAGATGTGAGTATCATCACTCCAGAATCTTGGCATCCAAATTGACCTCTTCAAGAGGCAGATGTTCAATTACTAGGAATTGGAACCATATCTCAAGTTAAACAAAGCACGAGATGGGTTCACTGTATTGGGCCAGAGGGTCAAAGAGGAACGTTAAGGCCATATGTAGCTGATATTGCAATAAATTTATGGGGCCGTGACCTGCTACAACAATGAAATACCCAGATTAACATTCCTGCAGTCTCAGGAAGTCATGATTCTGGGAAGGATGTAATAAAGTACTATGCATAAAGGTCACCAGCCATTCAGGCTGTACAAGAACATAAAACAACTAACAAATTTTTAGAGGTACCTACAGCCCTACCTTTAAAATGGCTAACTGAAAAGTCAATATGGGTTAAACAATGGCCTTTAGCTGAAGATAAATTGCAGGTTTTAGAACAATTGGTACAGGAGCAATTAGATATTCGACATATTGAGGAGTCCACTAGCCCTTGGAATTCTTCTGTGTTTGTTGTAAAAAAGAAATCTGGCAAATGGAGAATGGTGACAGATCTAAGGGCTGTCAACAAGGTAATTCAACCTATGGGCCCTCTACAGTCTGGACTTCCTCTGCCTTCTCTGTTACTCAAAGGATGGCCTCTTATAGTTATTGACTTGAAGATTTGCTTCTTTACCATACCATAACAAGAAAAGGATAGAGAAAAATTTGCCTTCACAGTGCCCACTTATAATAACTCCCAGCCTACTAGGAGATACCAGTGGACTATCCTCCCACAGGGAATGCTCAATAGCCCCAGTCTGTGTCAATACTTTGTAAGTCAGCCTTTGGAAATAATACATAAGCAATTCCCTAAATCTATAATATACCATTACATGGATGACATTTTGCTATCCAATTCAAACATAGATAATTTAGAAAGAATGTTTGAGGAAGTAAAGATAATTTTGCCTAAATGGGGATTACAAATTGCTCCCAAAAAGATTCAAAGAGGAGATTCTGTTAATTACCTAGGTTACAGCTCTGTTCTCTTCCTTCCGGTTCCTGAAACCTCTGCAGCAATGAGCAGCAAAGTCTCTCGCGACACCCTGCACGAGGCGGTGCGGGAGGTCCTGCCTGGGAACCAGCGCAAGCACCACAAGTTTCTGGAAACTGTGGAGCTACAGATCAGCCTGAAGAACTATGACCCCCAGAAGGACAAGCGTTTCTCGGACACCATCAGGCTTAAGTCCACCCCTCGCCCCAAGTTCTTGATGTGTGTCCTGGGGGACCAGCAGCACTGCGATGAAGCCAAGGCCGTGGATATCCCCCACATGGATATCAAGGCACTGAAGAAGCTTAATAAAAACAAGAAGTTGGTCAAAAAGCTGGCCAAGAAGTATGACGCCTTTCTGGCCTCTGAGTCTCTGATCAAGCAGATCCCACGTATCCTGGGCCCAGGACTGAACAAGGCTGGCAAGTTCCCTTCCCTGCTGACACACAATGAAAACATGGTGGCCAAAGTGGAGGAGGTGAAGTCCACCATCAAGTTCCAGATGAAGAAGGTGCTGTGTCTGGCTGTCGCTGTCGGCCATGTGAAGATGACTGATGACGAGCTGGTCCACAACATCCACTTGGCTGACAATTTCTTGATGTCCTTACTCAGGAAGAACTGGCAAAATGTCTGGGCTTTGTACATCAAGAGCACCATGGGCAAGCCCCAGCATCTGTACTAGGATGCCCCAATAAACCTTCATGCTACCCAAAAAAAAAAATTACCTAGGTTACAGAATAGGTTTACAGAAAATTAATACACAAAAGGCACAAATTAGGAGAGACCAGTTATGGACTCTTAATGATTTTCAGAGATTGTTAGGAGACATTTCCAGTCTATGACCAGCTGTTGGGATAACACCTGATCTAATAATTCATTTAAACAAAACCTTAGATGGTGACAAAGATTTGAATATTCCCAGAGAATTAACAGCTGAAGCAGAAAAGGAACTGATGATGGTTGAGGAAAAATTACAGAAGGCACATGTAGATAGGGTGGATCCAAATCTTAGTTGCATTCTAGTCATATTGCCTTCCAGAATTTCTACTATGGGAATTTTAATAGGGAAGATGCTATTTTCGAATGGATCTTTTTACCACACAAACCAAGTAAAAAAGTGAAAACTTATGTAGAAAAGGTCTCTGAATTAATTATAAAAGGTAAACTGAGACTTTGTCAACTAGCAGGTATAGACCCAGCAGAAATTATAGTGCCTTTCACTACTGATGAAATAAAAAAGCTATGGGAAGACAATTAACCATGGCAAAGGGCTTGTGCTAATTTTTTGGGAGAAATTAATTGCAACTATCCAAAAAGTGGTAGACTTAACCTTATGAAGAAAACTTCTTGGATTCTTCCTCGAATTGTATGTGATGCTCCAATAACTGGAGCCTGTACATTTTATACTGATGCTAGTAAATCAGCGAAGGCTGGTTACAAATCAGATGAATTGAGTAAGGTGGAACAAAGAAAGCCCTTATACTTCTGTCCAGAAGGCATAATTATATGCCATTCTTATGGTGCTAAGGGATTTTAAAGAACCTTTTAATATTGTTACAGATTCACAATATGCAGAAAGAGTTATCTTGCATATTGAAACTGCTGAATTTATACCAGATGATACAGAGTTAACTTCATTGTTTATCCAGGTATAAGACATAATCAGGAATAGGCTTTGTCCGATGTACATAACACACATCTGGTCCCATACGAGTCTTCCAGGTCCTTTAGCACAAGGTAATACAGAAATTGATCAATTATTGATTGGAAGCATGTTGTAGCCCTCAGAATTTCATAAAAAACATCACGTCAATAGCAAAGGTTTAAAGAAAGAGTTTTCCATTACATGGCAACAAGCTAAGGAGATTGTAAAGAGATGCCCTACTTGTTCTTTATATAACCAAACACCACTACCTGCAGGTACTAACCCGAAGGGCACTCAAAGGAATGAAATCTGGCAGATGGATGTGTTCCACTTTGCAGAATTTGGAAAATTAAAATATGCACATCACACCATTGACACTTATTGAGGCTTTCAGTGGTCAACGGCTTTAAGCTCAGAAAAAGCTGACTCAGTAATCACACATTTATTAGAAGTTATGGCCATTATGGGTATACCTGCACAAATAAAAACAGATAATGGTCCAGCTTATGTCTCTAGGAAAATGAAATGGTTTTTTGCTTATTATAATATTAAGCATGTTACAGGTATACCATACAATCCTACAGGTCAAGCAGTCATAGAAAGATCAAATCGAACTATAAAGGATATATTAAATAAACAGAAAGGGGTGGAAAATGCCCCCAGAAATCGATTACATAATGCCTTATTAACCTTGAATTTTCTTAACGCTAATCAGAAGGAAACAACAACGGCAGAAAGACATTGGATAATGGAAAAGTCTGCTGAACTAAATCAACCGGTTTATATCAAGGATATGCTGACCTCTCAATGGAAGCCAGGAGATGTGCTACGTTGGGGAAGGGGTTTTGCTCTTGTTTCCACAGGAGAAGAAAAATTGTGGATACCATCAAAATTAATAAAGGTTAGATATGAAGAGAAGAAACCTCTTGGAAAGGAGAAATGACAGCATCTACAATGATGATGACCATACAGGTGGTAAGAAAAACATGGAATGGGGGCAGGGTTCTGTTCTTGTCTCCACAGGAAAACACTCATCTTTGAAAAATTCAAGGGACCCTGAATGTTTGAATACTGACAGATGGAAATATAACTACCCAATAAGGACTGTCAAGAAAACTGAATAGGTTCTGTGAGTATGCAGCTCTGGAATATACTAAATCATATTTCTGAATTTATAGAACTGGTTTTGGAGTTGGACTCTTGGCTCGGTCCCTCTCTAATTCCAAGCCTGTTGTTAAGAGAAAAACCCAGAGTTTCTGGAGTTTCTGTCTTATGTCAAGAGCCATGTCCTTTCTCTTCCTTCTGTAACCCACTAAATAAACTCTATACCCAAACTGTCTCTGCATGTTGTATTTGTCTCTCTCACCCATAGAATGCAGATCCATACCACAAGAAAATTTGCTCAGCTATGTTTATAGCAGTATTTTTTTTACAATAGCCAGAACCCAGAAACAACCTAGATGCCCCTCAACCAAAGAACTGATAAAGAAAATGTGGTACATTTACTTAATGGAGTGCTACTCAGAGGTAAAACACAATAATATTTTGAATTTGCAGGAAAATGGATAAAAGTAGAAACAACCATCCTGAGTGAGGCAAACCAGACTCAGAAAGACAAACATACATATTACACATAAAACAAAGGATTACCAGCCTACAGTTCACAACCCCAGAGAAGACAGGAAATAAGGAGAATCCTAGGAGGGACATACATGTATCCCCCTGGGAAAGGGAAGTAGACAAGATATCCTTAGTAAATTGGAAGCCTCTGGGGAGGGAGAGGAATTGGTAGTGGAGTGGGAAGGGCAGAAGGGAAGCATGAAGGAGAACATGAGGGATCAGGAAGATTGAGTTGAGTCGAGGACAGAGAGGGATAGCAAGGAAAGGGATACCTTTAAAGATGGAGCCATCGTGTGGCTAGTGAGAAACCAGGCACTAGGGAAACTGGCAGGAGCTGGCAGAAAATTACAATGATGACTCCTGCTAAGAATCTAAGCAATAGTGTAAGGGGTATCTAAACTGCCCTTCCCCTTTAATCAAATTGATGACTACCTTAATTGTCATCATAGAACCTTCATCCAGCAACTAATGGAAGCAGATGCAGATATCCACAGCTAAGCACTGAGCCAAACACCTGTAACCCAGTCATAGAGAAGGAGGAGTGATAATATGAGCAAAGGAGCCAAGAATGATAGTGATACTCACAGAAGCAGCTGACTTGAGCTAGTGGGAGCTTACTGACCCCAGGCTGACAGCTGGGGAACCAGTTTAAGACTGAACTAGACTCTCTGAATGTGAATGACAATTGTGTGGCATGGGTAGTTTGTGGGGTCAATATTATTGAAAAAAGTATTTAGCCCTAGTACATGATCTAGCTCTTTGGAGCCCATTCCCTACGGAAGGGATACCTTTCTCAGCCTAAATACAGTGGGGAGGACCTTGGTCCTGCCTTAAGTGATGTGATAGACTTTATTGGCTCCCCGTGGTACTTCACCTTCTGAGAGGAAAGAATGGGAGAGGAGGGAGAGGAGGGGAGAATGAGGGAACTGGGATTGGTATGTAAAATAAGATTGTTTTAAAAATAATAAAATAGGATCTCAAAAGATAAAATAAAAAAATAATTTTGAAGGTATAAAATGTGAGAATGTCAACATGAAAATGAGATAAAGAAGTTATGCAAGAAAAACTTTGTGAGTAATGGCAGCAATAGAAGAGTAGAATTCTGACCATAAACCAAGAAGAGCTGTTATGGAAAGAGAGATTAACCACATGTAGTACTAGTGGTAGCCAAAGATATACTACCACATATATAAACATTTTCTTATCCATATCTGTTCTTGGGTGCCTATGCTCCTTCTATAACTTATCTCTTTGAATATCACTGCAATAATCATAGATACGAAAGTGTCTCTGACATATTGAGATGGAATATTTTATATTAATACCGAGCAGTGGTATAACTAGGTCATTTGAAAGATCTATTTTTAATTATTTTGAGAAATATTCATTCCGATGTCCATATCTGCTATGGTTTATGTTCTCACCAGGATTATAAGGATCATGTTTTGTCCACATACTTGTTATGAGTTACTATTAGTTTCTAAAGATTGTCATTCCAATTTTGGTGAAATGGAATCTTAATGTAGCATTGGTTTATATTTCCCTGATGGCAATTAAAGTTGAATCTGTTTTCATATGCTTCTTGGCTACTTGTATTGCATCTTTTGAGAGCTGTCTGTTCATTTCTTTCAGCAACTTTTGTCTTTTTTATTACTACATATTAATAATATGTAGTAGATTTCTTTATAACATTTTTATGCATAACTTTTCCCCATTACCCCTTCTTTTGCCTTATCAATTTTTTTCTCAACTAGTCCTTCTCACATTTTCATGTCATTTGTTGATATTGGTTTTCATGGACTAATGAGTTCCACTAGAGTTACAGTAGTAAGGGTGACAGGTTCTCTACTGTAACATAGCACCTTACCAATGGTTACACCACAAATGGAAACATCTATCTCTCCTCCAGAAATCATAACCCACTTACCTAATGACTTTTGCTAAGTCAGAATGTTGATGCTTCCAATCTTTTATAGATCTTTTGTGGGTAAGCAGAGTGCTGTGTGTCTAAGAGTACAATGACCATGGCAAACCCAGAAGTCAGCATTCCACACCACTCCCCAGCTTCCTCTGGATCATACATTCTTCCCACTTCTTATTCCATTATTGAACCTGAGCCACAGAGGAAATGATATAGGTGTCCCATGTAGAGCTGAGAATTCAGACATCACTTATCCCCATCACTATGACCAATCATGAACCTCTGCAGTTACCATTGCCAACAGGAAAGAGAAGCCTCTCTGACAAAGCTAATAACAATAATCTGTGGCCAACTTGGCGAACATATTGTGTCCATTTAGCTGTCCCATTAGGAACTGTACCCTCACCAGTCATGGGCATTTGAACATTTATACTACACAAATTCTATTCAGTGGACTGGGCCTATATCTAGTTGGAAAATTGTTGACTACCTCATAACAGACTTGCCACGTCTCAGCAATGGATATACCTTACCTGGCCAATCTAAAATGCTGCACACAGGGACCATAGATAACTGATTGTCAATAGCAGCTCTCCCAGCAATTTGCACAGCACCTTCTGATTCATTAACCCATGTTGTTAATTTGTGTGTTTTATTTCCTATTGTTTAGCTAACAGGTTATTCTCCCACTCAAGACACTGTCTTCACTCAGTTCACTGCTCCCTTTGATATCCAGAAGTCTTCTTTTTTATTTTTTTATTGAGTTATACATTTTTTTCTTCCTTCTTCTCCCCTCCTCTTCCACCCTCTCCCATGGTCCCCATGCTCCCAATTTACTCAGGAGATCTTGTCTCTTTCTACTTCCCATGTAGATTAGATCCATGTATGTCTCTCTTAGGGTCCTCCTTGTTGTCTAAGGTCTCTGGGATTATGAATTGTAGACTGGTTTTCTTTGCTTTATTTCTAAAAGCCACTTATAAGTGAGTACATATATTTGTCTTTCTGGGTCTGAGTTACCTCCCTCAATATGATGTTTTCTAGATCCATCCTGATGACACCTTATACTGGAGAGATGTGGGGTAAAAGGAAAACACCTGCATTGCTGGTGGGAGTGCAAACTGGTATAGCCCCTTTGGATACCAGAAGCCTTCTTAATCTCATAAGATCCTATTTAATAAAAACATACTCTTTATAAGGAAATAGATGCAACTCTATTATATCAAGTGAACTAATTCAGTTTCAGAAGGACAAATACCAAATCTGTTCATTTATTTGTGGTTCCTAGACTTTACATAGATACATAAAGTCATTTATGTATATATGACATGAAAATAGAAATAAAATTGTTTAATGAGATAAAGGGGACTAATAAGAAGGATGGGGTTAAGAAAAGAGATGTAAGGTTCGACTTATAATATATACTTATATAAAAATTTAATTTAAATGAGTTGTTTTTTTAAAAAAATACTGAGACTGGAGAGATGATTTAGTGGCTAAAAATGAATACAGTTTTGCAGAAGACCAGAATTCAATTCCCTAGTGGATCACAGCTTCCTATAACTTCAGCTCCAGAGACTCCAGAGGTTTCTTCTGACCTCCACTGGCATCTGCACACATCTGAACATATACATAGATATGCACATAGATATACACATAAGTCAAAATTTTAATTGATTAATTAAAGCTTTCTGTGTACCACTCTAGCCCAAAAAAGTTAATATACATGCTATGAAGTTAATGCACACATGTTTTTTTACCATACATTATTTATTCTATTTTTAAGATACATAGAATGATCTAGGTGAGGTTAAATTCTAATAAAAAATATAATATATGACAAAAATTTATATTTCAAATCAGCTGGGTGGTGGTGGTTAATGCCTTTAATCCCATCATTCAGGAAGCAGAGGCAGGTGGATCCCTATGAGTTCAAGGCCAACATGATCTACAAGAACTAGTTCCAGAACAGGCTCCAAAGCTACAGCAAAATCCTATATTATAGAACCAAAAAAAATAATATTACAAAGCTAAATGTAGAAAAATAAAATCCTTAGAAATGGGTTATTGCCTGTTTAAGATGACCGTAAGAAAATATAAAATGCAGTCCATTCCTCGAGATATCAGTGTACAACCAATGTGAAATTTTAATATCTGAAAATGTCACAAGTCTTTTTAAAGTAGAGGTGTTCATATAAATTATGTCTGAACTATTTCTTTCAAAGACTAATGTTATATAGAGCAAATAGAAACTGTAAGTGCATTGTTAGCAATGAGAAAAAAAGTACTGGATATCCATCTTGGAATTTAAGCAGAGGCCTGGAACTGTGACAATAGAGAAGCCAATGACAAACTATACATTTGCATTGTCACCATTTTGAGCCATGTGATGAATCAATGAATTAGAGAGTTTTGATCACCATTAATATGTTATTATATTATATAATTATTACATATAGATATTGTATAATAGTAATGTAATATAAACACCTATTTTATTTCTGTTGGAAATTTAAAATTCACTTTTTGAACTACTCTTTTTTATATGAAAATAAAATTTGTTAGACTGGCTTCCACACTATCATCTTGGGACCCCAATAATAGCTGTCTTCACATAGAACACTGAAACAGGTAGTTGCTCAGACTTCAGACAACTGGATATTTCAGCATGACATGGAAGGTCTGGAAGATTCTCACAGAGCCATTACCTTCAGTCTTGTTAGAAGGCCAAAGAAGCTTAATTTTGATGTCAGCAAAGGATGATGGGGGCAGCAGCAGCAGAAGCAGAAATAGGCAGATGACATATCTACATAATACACGAAAGCAAAAAGGCAGGGAACAAAGTATTTTCATCTAGGCCTACCATTTTTAGTTATGTCCATATATCATCACATAAAGAAATACAGTGAATCTGTATTTTGATGAACACAAATGAAATAAAAGAGTGAAGAAGATTTACCATCTGGGCTATTCTTGAAAATTATAATAAGCAAAACCTGAAATGAGCCTCTAAGTCTAAGTACAGAAAAGGGAAAGAGCACAGTTTGAGACACTAATAGAAACTGTCCTCTAATGATTAATAATGAAATATTTTTGTTAGTTAATATTTTGTAGTTAAAAAGGAATAGCATTTTTACTATTTCTAAGGAATTAAGTTGATAAAGATATCACTCTTAGTAATATAGAGCCACATCTGACAAGCTGCTTCTTTACCTCACACTCTGGAACACTAAAGAAATTCTTAAGTTTACATCTCACCCATACTATAGTTCTGTATGAATAATTGCTATTATTGTATGCACAGGTATATGTATATCAAAGCACCATACCTTTTATATACCTTAAATGTATAGAGATGTCACTTGTACTCCAGTAAGCTGGAAAAAACAAATTAAAAATTTATCATATATGCCACCTAATTTTTATATCAAATGAAAGGCTAATTATTTCATTCAAATGTATAACATTTATTTTATTAAATTATACATTTTTACTTATCAAATTTTTTACCTATTAAATAAAAAATACATTATGTGTTAATTGTCTGGTATATATGATATACCATAAATATATAATATATATACCTATATATACACCAATATATAATATATATATATTATTGTCAAATATTTGAGAAACTAAACATGTGGAAAAGAATAATTAGTATAACCTACTAACAAGAATTTCACATACATAAAATATTGGGGCTCTATGATATTTTTCATTAGAATTTTGAATAGATTGTTTAAAACATTATAAAGGCTAAAAAGTACAGTAAATGTGAATAATAAAATTAGATATTAAAGTTTATAATGAAGATTAAATTGTACTGAAAATGAGATTTTTATTTCATTGTAGCACAACATGTAGGTTTTAATTGTTATTATTTAGCACAGCATTATAATCTTTCATTTGATGTTACTCTGG
Organism: Myodes glareolus; assembly: GCF_982192425.1. Lineage (NCBI taxonomy): Eukaryota > Metazoa > Chordata > Mammalia > Rodentia > Cricetidae > Myodes > Myodes glareolus. The sequence continues at coordinate 13,701,509 of NC_142051.1, read as the reverse complement.
CACCCAACAAAACTAAAATAAGCCATTAAATATGAAGACATTTTACATTTGAAAGATATAATCAAATATAAATTGTCAAAGTTCTCCAGGTTTTCAAGAAAGCACATTTTATACTCATTCTATCGCTCATGAATTACTATTCAGAATGAAATGAGAAGTAATTGTAATTAACGTAAGTAAGTAGCAGACGACAATGGTGAACACACTCTCGAGGGAGCTCCACTAGTGAGCAGAGCTAGAGATTAGTGAAGTATTGAAGGATGGCTTCTAGAAATCCCCCATGGTCTACAGGAGAGCAGAGCTATGGCCTGGACTTTGCTTAGTTCCCAAGGGCTCAAGTCTTTTGAAGTCAAAACAAGAGCCCCGGAGCGGAGCCTCTGTGCTGTAAGTACAGCTGTCGGAAGTGCGGTCCTGGGTTAAGCATTCCGTGATCATACAGCAGTGTTCCCACATCCTGCTCGGTTCTCTCTGTGAACAGGACTCTCTGAGATGCTCCTTATGACTGTAGAAGACTACAGCATGCCAGCTTGCACCCATATCTGAGGATTTTAAATATTTTCTATTTACTCATCATCAAATAAAGAAAACTTAAATGAAGGCTGATGAAAATAAGTGTCCAAAACTTCCAGCAGAGCAGCCATGCCTTTACACTCTGTTCTTCAGAGCAAAAGTCTGTCTCTATAAAGGCATACAGAGGCAACTTTCAGGATTTCACGGGTTAAATCTAAAGACTACCATATCCTCTAGTGTTGTGTTTAAATAGCTGAGAATTAACTCAATAGGTGAAGATGAGTGGGGACAGTTCTCTGTGTATCTCTAGGTGTCCTTGTGGATGAATAGACCCATATAAGTGATTTTATATGGATCAAACAAGCTGGGAAATAAATTATCTGTCATGAAGTTTCATAAATAAGCAGAGGTATGACCAAATGAAAACACACTGGGACATAGCTGCTGAGACCTAAGGCAAGTAATGACTTTCCCAATGTGTGTGTTAGAGAAAAATGAAAAGCAAGTAGTACATGTCTCTGTGATCTCAAAGGGCAGTTTACTTTGTACAATACATGTATTTCTAACTTTGTAGACAAAATCAAGTGTTATATTTGTTAACATATGAAGTGAAAGATAACACCTAAACATACATTTTCTATTTGTTAGATAATTACAAATTCTATATTAATCATATACTATATACATATGATTTGGTTTTGTCCTTAAAAGTTATTCAAAAATATTGTTATTAAAATAAATTTAATTTCTTAAATATGAATAGTAATCTTTAAACATTTTATTTGTTTAAAAGAATCATTGATTTCTTATATATAAATTATAAAGTTATTGTTACCTTTCTTTTTTATAATAATGAAATGTTTATTGCTATTATTACATCCATGTTGTGCCTAAATTGAAGTTAATACAGATTTCAAAATTTCAAGATCAAAAGTGATGAAAATGACATTTAGTTACACACTATTAACTCAAAGCTAAGTTCTGTATTATTATCATCTGTCATTGCCTTTCAAAAGCTCAAGAATCACCCGTGTGTGTTTTCAGGAGGAAGTCCACTTTAATGTAAGCATTAATTAGAAAGGGAAATACATATTTCATATTACTTACACAAATTTTAATAATATTCCATCCAATTAGTCATTAGGCAAAAATTACTGATTTATTTTAATTTATTTTAATTACCATCATTTTCTAATGACAAGTCTTGTAAAAGTTTCCTGATATCTCCTGCTATACTTAAGAGACTACTAAATAAGTTACATCATAAATATCTACTAAAACAGTACAAAGATGGTAGTCCATATCTAATTGTCACGAACTACAGAAGATAATTTAGAACTGTATCAGAATGATAATAATCACAGATATATATTTCTCCTTTAAATCTTTTTCCCTATATATCTTTAAAAGAGGAAACAGGAGGAGGAAAGGGGTTATGAACCGCACGGAGATTGCAGAATTCATCCTCGAGGGCCTTTCTGACGATCCTGACCTCCAGATTGTGATTTTCCTCTTTTTATTAATCACATATATATTGAGTGTCACTGGAAACCTGACTATCATCATTTTGACTTTCTTAGATGCTCATCTACAAACACCAATGTATTTCTTCCTCCGGAATTTCGCTTTCTTGGAAGTCTCATTTACCAGCGTGTGCATCCCTAGATTTCTAGGGTCCATTGTCACCCGGAATAAGACAATTTCCTATAACAACTGTGTAGCTCAACTCTTTTTCTTTATCTTCATGGGGGTGTGTGAATTTTACATTCTTACTGCCATGTCCTATGACCGCTATGTGGCCATCTGCAAGCCCCTTCACTACACAACCATCATGAGCAGGAGACTCTGCACCCTGTTCGTGCTGTGTGCCTGGCTGGGAGGGTTTCTGACTGTTTTTCCACCCCTTATGCTTTTGCTCCAGCAGGATTACTGTGCTTCCAACATCATTGATCATTTCGCATGTGACTTTTTTCCCCTTTTACAACTGTCTTGCTCAGATACATTGTTTCTAGAAGTGATTAGTTTCTACGTTGCTCTGGTTACTCTGCTGTTCACCTTGGCATTGGTGATTTTATCTTACATCTACATCATCAGCACCATTCTGAGGTTCCCATCTGCCAGCCAGAGGAAAAAGGCTTTCTCCACCTGCTCCTCTCACATGATTGTCATCTCCCTCTCTTATGGAAGCTGCATCTTCATGTACGCCAACCCCTCCGCAAAAGAGAAGGCGTCATTGACCAAAGGAGTGGCAATTCTCAATACCTCTGTTGTCCCTATGTTAAATCCCTTCATTTATACCCTAAGGAACCAGCAGGTACAGCAAGCATTCAAGGGTGTAGTACACAAATTATTATTTTCTGTAAGCAAATGAAATTAAAAGTATGTTAAAAATAAAGAACTCGGGCCGGGCGGTGGTGGCGCACGCCTTTAATCCCAGCACTCGGGAGGCAGAGGCAGGCGGATCTCTGTGAGTTCGAGGCCAGCCTGGTCTACAAGAGTTAGTTCCAGGACAGGCACCAAAAACTACAGAGAAACCCTGTCTCAAAAAATCAAAAAAAAAATAAAGAACTCTATTAAGATATAATTAATCATATTCTTGAAATTATTAAATATCTGTATTAAGCATCCTTGTTCTCTTAGAGTTTCTTTGTGTGCTATCATACAATAAATTTTATAATTTCATAGTCTACCTCTTTTATTTTGACAATCATTATACATAATGCATTGCTTTTTAAAATCTTTAATAAATGCTGGAAGCCTGGGAAAACCCAAGCCAGACCAAATCCATTACCAAGAAAGAAAATCAGGCACAAAGTTCTACCCCTGGTCTAGGAACTGTTGACAATTCCTAGAGGCATGGAAAGGAAGGATTAGGTTTTTTTCTAAGAGTATAGACCTGGATAAGTTGATCACATTCCAGTAGAAGGCCACACACTTAACGATATTTGAGAAACACAAATGGCCTTGATGATCCTAAAAGGACAAGAACACAAAGTAGAGTGAGGAGAAGGTGGCCAGGTCTGAGAAGAATTGTGCAAAGGAGGCTGAATCTGATCAAAATATGTTGTACAAAATTCCCAAATAACTAATTAAAATAATAATATTCATTTCCCCTATTAAATTTTCTAGGGAGGACATGTATTTTCTAAGAAATACTCTATGGAAGAATATCATATGACAGATTTAATTATGTTTGTATGTCCATAAAGTAAATATATTCTGTCATCAAATACTTTAAAAATAAAGTTACAAGTTGCATTTTTTATATTTTCAAGATAAATTGACGTTTTGATAGCATTTAAATATTCTAAATGTTCTCCATTCTCATTCCCTACAAGCAATATGCTCTAAAACAAAGCATCTTAAATGCAAGGTTATACTTTGTAAAACCTAAAACCTGCCACGCTTTTTTTCTCTGTAAATTAAATGAATTACTCCTTCAGAACACTAAAGCTAATTTGGGAATGCTCTCTAATTATTCCAACCATATGGGCACGATTTCAATAACTCATCTTCTGCCTCGAGGTCTCTGTTGCTAACTAGTAGTTATACTGTAAGAGAGTTTCATCTTCAGATGTTCATGCTTTCTTTCATGTTCTCTCAACTAATGCAGATTAGAAAATGTTGCATCTAATACACATTATTTCTAAATGTGTAGAGCACCATAACATACAAACAGAAATGTGAAAGGTGAATAAAGTGTTTTATATTAATTTTAGTATATTTGAAAGGAGTATCTTTGAATAATGAGGGGATGAAAAGAATAGGTAAAAGGTATTTGAAATATTTAAGTCAAAGTCATATTCCAATATTTAGAATACTAAAATGACTCTGAAACAAGACACTTTGTTTCTGCCCCAGAAAAAATATTTTATTGATTCCCATAGATTCCATACATTGTGTTTTATTTTTACTGTCCCCTTCTCCACCTCATCCCTGATCCACCCCCATCTCTCTACTTTCCTAATTATATGTACTATTTTTTCATTTTAAATTCACCATATCCAAATATGCTCCATAATTAATAGGTGGAAGGAAAATCTCCAGGAATGTAGTCAACCTACCAAGTAAAGGTGAAATGGTATTTTTGGGTTCCTACTTCATAAAGAGTCTGATAGATATTTTGCAGGACACAGGAAAAAGTGACTGACAAACTGCTAATAAAGGCAGAACTGTCTTTGAAACTTCCTGCTTCATGGAAAAGTCTGATGGATACTTTTAGCCTGTAGGATGAAGATGGATGCCCCAATGGTACAGAAGAACTTAGGGTGACTGCCCAGGCAGTGAGATGTCTCTGTCAATTCTGGAGTTTTGGAAGTTGCTTACAATGCACTTTCTGTTTACTTAGGTAATATTATATCCTCACGGAGTCTTTGATGGAGTTGAAGAATAAATAGTTATAGTTTTCTTTAGATATGACAAAAGATAAAGTAGATATAAATATTGTAACTGTAATTCTTGCTTGATACCTGTTTTGTTGTATGTAAATTTTACTATGTCAAAGTTAAAACCTTCCTTCTTATTTAAACAGAAAAGGGGAGGTGATATGGGATTCCCCTCTGTATGCTGTGAATACCATTGGTTAATAAACTGTCTTAGGCTTGTGATAGGGTAGAGTAGAGCTAGGGGGGAAAAACTAAATGGAAGTCTGGAAAAAAGCAGGCAGAGTCAGGGAGAAGCCATGGAGCCACTGCTAGAGACAAATCTGCTGTAACCTTGCCTGTAGGCCACAAGCCTTGTGGTAAAATATAAAATAATGGAAATGGGTTAAATTAAGATATAAATGCTATTCAATAAGAAGTTAGAGCTAATAGGCCAAGCAGTGATTTAATTAATTAATACAGTATTTGTGTGGTTATTTTGGGAGTCTGGGCAGCTGAGAAACTGACAAGCAGCCTCCTACTAAAAGGGCCACACCCTTAAAGAAAACTTCCTGTCCCTCTCCCCACAGATATCACTTTTCACTATCTTCTCAGATAAGTGCTGAACATTGTGCCCATCTCTCTAATCCAAGCTGGAATTCTGTCTGGCTTGAATTTACACAGATCTGCATGCTGCCACTGTCAGTATGAGTTTATATGTGCAATTGCCCTGCTGTATCTTGAAAGCAATGTTTTGTTGTAGCCATCCACCGCCTCTGGCTCTTGTAATCCTTCTGTCCCTGAGCCTTTGGAAAACAGACAGTGGTATAGATTTCCTACTTAGGGATGAGCACTCTACTGACTTCTAGTCTCTGCAGGGTGACCAATTGTGGGTCTTCATGTTAACTGCTATCTACTACAAGAAGAAATACCTCTGATGAAGGCTGAGAGGTACATAATTTATAGGTATAGAATTAAGTCATTTAAAAGCACTCTAAATAGCTGTCCATTTATCAGAAGGATAATGGCAGGTTCTCCCCTAGGACTTACAATTTTTCTATGGCAGACTTTTTACCCCAATAATGGTGTCATAGGTGGGTTCCATCTTTGGAAGCAGACCTTAAATCTAGTTAAGATTCAGAAACCGAAGGAAATAGAAACAAAGACTCTCAGGGAAACACAAGGTGGAACCAATGGAGCTAGAGGAACCATCACAGAAGATGGGGAAGAAAGAACTAAAGGAGCAAGAGTGGTTTAGGACACCATGAGAACACAGAACATAGAGTCAATTAAGCAGGGCTCCTAGGGACTCACAGAGACTGAAACAACAAGCACAGACCCCATAGGGGTCTGAAGTAGGTCCTCTGCATGTAAGTTATGATTATGTAGTTTGGTGTTCTTGTGGAACTCCCAACAGTGGGAGTCGTGCATTGTGTTGGAGTGGGGTGCATTTTCTGACTCTTTTTCCTGTATTTGGGATCATTTTCCTCCTCCTTGGTTGCCTCATTCAGCTGTAGTATGAGGATTTGTGCCTAGTCTTATTGTAACTTGTTAGGCCATGTTCAGATGATATCCTGGGAGGTCTGCTCTTTAATTTGAAGGGAAATGGAGAAGAAGTGAATCTGGGGGAGAGAAAGGAAAAGGGGAGGAACTGGGAGGAGATCAAAAAGGAGAAACTACAGTTGGGATGTATTGTATAAGAGAAGAATTAAAAAATATTTAAAAGAACATTTTTAAAGGAGATTTTATCTTACCTTAATCAGAGTGATTAAGATTTTAATAAATATACAGGTAGATACATAGATGATAGATATAGATAGATAGATGATGATAGATAGATGTTAGATAATAGATAGATAAATGATGATAGATAGGTGATAGATAAGAGAAAGAGAGAGAGAGAGAGAGAGAGAGAGAGAGAGAGAGAGAGAGAGATAAGTACATTTTAGAAGGTGGCAAATGTTTCTTAGATTTAGGGAAGGGAAACCACTTGTTCACTGTTTGTACTGCACCTGCACACTTGTACAGACACTATAGAAATCAGTGTGGAGGTTTATCAGGAAACTAGAAATAGGTATCACGTGATCCAACTACATACACCATTCTTAGGTGTATTCCTAAAAGACTCTATATTGCATTCCTGGCTTATCCATGTCCATGATGCTGTACTCGCAGTCAGGAGATGGAATTAACCTAGATATCTACCAACTGGGATACAATTCCACAGTGGAATATTATAAAGCTGTTAACAAAGCCAATTTATGAAATTCACACTCACATGGATTGAAATGGAAGTAACCATTCTGAGTGAGGTAACCAGATATAGAAAGACAATGTCACATGTTTTTCCTTCTTTGTGGATAATGTGGCCATGAAGGGAGGGTCATTTCAAGGAGGAGAGATAGCAAGTCATGATATAAGGGAGGAAGGTGGAGGGTGAAAATATAATGTTTTGAATATTTTACCACAGAGAAATAATTTCTAAGAAAACAAATTTGACCTGATTAAATACTATACAATATTTACCTTATCAGAAAAACATGACATACTTTACCATATGTGTGATTTTTATTTTTATATGTCAGTTAATTGATTTAATTTTATAAATAAAATTCATAAAAAAGCATTTATTTTATCTCTGAAAGTTGATCTCTGTTTTGCTTCTGAAGGAAATCTTTAAAGAATAAAGTATTTTTAGTTGGTAGGTTGCTTTGTTTCTTCCTCATTTTGAAGTTAAAATCACATTGTTCACATTCCTGTAATGTCTATTTAGTTATCTTCTGCTAGGTGTATTGGGTCTCTTGTGAATGCTGTTTCTTCATTTCTTTGTGATACTCGCAGGGTCCTCTTTGTCTTCTATCTTGATAGTTTGATTACACCAAGCCTTGAGGTAGCTTTACTTGAAATAATCTTGATTAGAAATCTTTATTTTCCTGTTCTCAGATATTTTACCATAGTCTGTAAGAAATAGGAAAACCTATTAAGTTTTCTATAATTTATTTAAATAAGCTTTTATGCCATTTGTATTTCACTACTCCATGTTGCTTGCTGATGACTCATTCATTTTGTTTTCATGCTCAAATATTGGTGAGCTATTTTCATCTTCCCTTTTTTATTATGAGTGTTTATTTCTATCAGCTTCACAAATTCTTTGGATTTTTCTGTTTGGATGATGTTGCTTTCTATTACATTTCATCTTTATTATTTTGATCTTTCTAATAAATTTCTCCATAAATTTCAGAACTTTATATCTGTATTTTATTTTTTGTAATTTCATGCATGAATACTATAATCTAGCTTTCTGAACATCTATTAGAACATCTGTTTTGAATGTGTTATCAAGAGTTCATGTGTCTTCCTCTTGAACCAACTATGACATTTTTCTTATTCACTAGGTAATAGCATGGCTCCTTGGCTATTCTTATTTCTTGTGATCAAGTATTAATACATACTTTTTAAAAACTTATGTGTTCCTCTTATAATTCCTGAAGCTGATTTCAATAAATTATTGGTAAAACCTTTGACATGATTCCCAAACTCCTAAACACATCAGCTATCTGTAATACAAGTGGGCAACCTAAGCCAAGATTACCACAATCAGAGCAGGACGGAATAGACTGCTTTGGCCTCCAAGGCTGGCTCAGGACCAGAATGAAATGCTATAGCCGCTAAAGCAAGTACAATACTGAGGGAACTTGAAGATCAAAGTCTCTGTCACCTTCTATCCAAGTGGTTTGCCTAATCCAAGATTATCTCAGTAGGCTGATGATGATATAAGTCACAACTTGAGTTTGTGAAGGAATTATGGATTCCCATGTGTGTATTATTATTCAGATATGAAATGTGCTCTATATGCCCGTGAGTTTGAACACTTGCCTCAGTGGGCATTACTGTTTAAGAAGGCTATGAGACCTTTAGAAGATGGTTATTTCTGGAGGGAAGAGATCACTGGAGGCAGAGCTACTACATTTTGGATAAAACTCAATCTGGTCCTACTTATCTCTGATTCCAAACTACTGATATACTGTATCTACATTCCTCATACCCCTGTTACCCCAGTCTTGAGTTAAGCCCCAACTATTCCTTCCCTGTCATTATGAATGTAGATATACCCCCTTAAACCATGATCTGAAATAAATCCTTTTTACATTTCAGTTCTTTCTTTCAGGTATTCTGTCACAATGACAAAAAAAGTAACAAAAATTAGTATCAAGAAATAGGTCAATGTTATGATAAATACAATGTGGCCCATGGGATTTTTGAAATGGTTTATGGGAGAAATGTCAGAGTATAGAGCTGTAGGCTAAAGAAGTCTTAGAACACAATAACTAGAATGTAGCAGATGATTCTAGTAAATGTTTGGAAAATCAAGCAGGAAACACTGTGCTCCTGAGTCTTCAGAGAGGGACAAGAACCCATCAGGAAGTGAACCAGAAACTATTCATGTTGTATTCTTGTCAAGAATCTGGCCACATCTTATCAATTTCCCAGAAATTTGAGTGAAGATGAATTGACATTTGTTTATGGAGGAAATGTTAAGACAAGGTAGCATTCAGGCAACAGCAAAGTTACAGTTGGTTTCCTTTAGCCACGATTAAATGAGAATTCTGAGTAGAAATTAGAACAAAAAAATGCATGAAAGTGTGAACTTCCATGAGGTGCATGCGAGGGTTTGAAGCTGTAGACAAAGTGACTACAAACAAACAGCAGTAAATATTAGTGAGATTAGTGCAATTAAAGAACACATTACTGTCTGCACTGGGGCAACAAGAGAGCAACATCAAATCCCCAGAAAGTCCAGAGATCTCTGTCCTACCATGACTACCTGAAAAAACAGTTTCCTAAATTTAGGGTCCCGGCACTTGAAGACCAAAGGCCACCAAGGCAGTTTAGAAAGAGAGCTATGCAGGAGAGCCTGACAGTGGTAAACATGTAGAACTAATTCTTCAGACATTCAGGTCATAAGTTATGGGTCATGGGAACTTGAACTGAGATACTGTAAAGCCAATAAAACATGATCTAATATGACAGAGAGAAAGCACCCTACTTTACCTATCACAAAATTAATACCATGTATGGATCATTGTTCAGTGCTGTCCTATGGAGGCACAGTTGCTGATATCCTGGTCTATAATTTATATTTAATTCTCCCTGCACTTTCAAAGAAGTGGGAAATTTTGTGACCCAACTACATTTCCCATTGGTTTAAAACATGATCTCTGCTTGTCCTCTGAGTACCTTGGAAATAACTGGATACATTATTGAGAAGTGTCCTATTAGATTATGGATAAAAGTGTAATACAGATAAACCAAAAAAAGTGAAATGTTAGATGATGAAAAATCCTAGGTTAATAGTAACTAGTAATAAAGAAAAAACACAAAAGTTAGGAGAAAGAGAGAGATCTAAGCAAGTCATTGTTTTAGAGTCTTAAAAAAAGATACTACAGAGAAGAAATAATAGGACTTTCCCAAAATATGCTGTGCTTTATTCTATAGGGTTTTGTCCTTTCTTATAAAAAGAAAATTAATAAGAACTATGCTGCTCACAATTATAAGTAGAGATATGGGTAAAAGATACTAATCTAATTTCTTACCTCTAGCTTTTATATGAATATAAATTATCTCTTATTTTAATATGTGGAATCTCATACAGTTTTGTTTTTTTAGAAACAGTTAGTCAAAATATGATTGCTACATCTATTTTCATTAATAGGTTTATGAAATAAAATAGGCAAATACCCAGGACATAGATTTTTTTTTTACTAAAATATAAAAGTTTCCATTTTCGCCCCTCCTCCCAACACCCTCCCACTCCCCCCACTCCCTCTCCTCTTCCCTCTCCATCCCTAAGAGCAGTCAGTGTTTCCTGCCCTGTGGGTAGTTCAAGTTCCTCCCCGCTCCCTCCAGGTCCAGGAAGATGAATATCCAAACAGACTGGATCTCCAAAAATCCAGAATATGCAGAGGAAACAAGTCCCAGAGTCATTGTCAATGGCTTTTTAGAAAGACTTCGGGCCAACCACATTCAGGGAATTCAGCCTCCTCCAGAGAATCTGGTTGGATCAAGCGCTCCTTCAGTCCCAGTTAACTAGCCTTGGTGAACTCTCATTAGATCAGTCCCCTTGTATCAGTGGGTGATCGCTCCCCTTGCGGTTCTGATTTTCTTTTTCATGTTCTTCCTCCTTCTGCTCCTCCTTTGGACCTTGGGGGGCTCAGTCCGGTGCTCCAATGTGGGTCTCCGTCTGCATCGCCATCCATCGCCGGATGAAGGTTCCCTCTGATCTTGCCTTCCCTGCTTCTTCTTCCTTCTGCTTCTCGCTTGGACCTAGGGAGTTAAGTACAGTGTTCCAACGTGGGTCCCCGTCCCTATCTCCATCCATTGCCAGATGAAGGATGTATGATGATAAGCAAAATATTCATCAGTATGGTTATGGGGCAAGGCCAGTTCAAGCACCCTCTCCTCTGTCCAGAGAACAATCTGGGGATCTCTCCTTGGACCTGGGATCCCATTTACAGTCAAGTCTCTAGTAAACCCTAAACTGATTTCCATAGTTGAGATATATTCTTCCCTGAACCCATATCTATCCTTCCTCCCTCCCCCCCCTCCCAGTCCCCCGAGCATTCCCCATTCCTCCTGTGCTCCCTTCTCTCTAACCCTCTCCCCTTCCAAATACCCTCCCAACGCCCCATGCACCCGTGGTCACCTGGAACTCTTGTCTATTTCCAATCTCCAGGAGGAAAACTACCTGAATTTTCTTCAGGTTCACCTTCTTATTTAGCTTCTCTAGGATCACGAATAATTGGCTCAAAGACCTTTAATTATGGCTAGAATCCACTTATGAGTGAATACATACCTTATTCCTCTTTTTGGGTCTGGCATACCTGACTCAGTAAAGCGTTTTCTTTTTCTTTTTTTATTTTTCTTTTTATTTATTTATTTATTTATTTATTTTTATTTAATTTTTACTGGGAACCCCTCCAGAAGCAAGTCTCTTGCAAACCCTAGAATGGCTCTCTTAGTTGCGATATAAACTTCCCTGCTCCCATAACCATCCTTCCTCCCTCCCCCCTCCCATTTCCCCAAGCCATCCCCAATTCTCGCCCTCTCCCCTCTCCCTAACCATCTTCCCTTACGTCCACCCCCCCCCATGCACCCGAGTTTGCTTGGCAACCTTACCTAGTTCTATTATCCAGGAGGATAACTATATAAATATTCTTCAGGTTTACCTTCTTATCTAGCTTCTCTAGGATCACAAATTATAGACTCAAAGACTTTTAACTATGGCTAGAATCCACTTATGAGTGAGTACATACCATATTCCTCTTTTTGGGTCTGGGTTACCTCACTCAGTAAAGCATTTTCTATTCCCATCCATTTGCATAAAAAATTCAAGATGTCATTGTTCTTTACCACTGAGTAAAACTCTAATGTATATATGTTCCACACCTTCTTTAACCATTCTTCTATTGAGGGGCACCTAGGTTGTTTCCATGTTCTGGCTATTACAAATAGTGCTGCTATGAACATAGTTGAACAAATACTTTTGTAGTATGATAGGGCATCTCTTGGGTATATTCCCAAGAGTGGAATTGCTGGGTCCTGAGGTAGGTTGACTCCCAGTTTCCTGAGAAACCGCCACACTGATTTCCACAGTGGCTGCACAAGTTTGCATTCCCACCAACAATGGATGAGTGTTCCCCTCACCCCACATCCTCCCCAGCATAGGCTATCATTGGTGTTTTTGACTTTAGCTGTTCTGACAGGTGTAAGATGGTATCTCAAAGTGGTTTTGATTTGCATTTCCCTGATCGCTAAGGAGGTTGAGCATGACCTTAAGTGTCTTTTGGCCATTCGAAGTTCATCTGTTGTGAATTCTCTGTTCAGATCAGTACCCCATTTTTTAATTGGGTTAATTAGAGTTTTGGTGTCTAGTTTCTTGAGTTCTTTGTATATTTTGGAGATCAGACCTTTGTCTGATGAGGAGTTGGTGAAGATCTTCTCCTAGTCAGAAGGCAGCCTTTTTGTCTTACTGACAGTGTCCTTTGCTTTACAGAAGCTTCTCAGTTTCAGTAGGTCCCATTTATTCATTGTTTCTCTTATTGTCTGTGCTACTGGGGTCCTACTTAGGAAGTGGCCTCCTGTGCCTATATCTTGTAGACTACTTCCCACTTTCTCTTCTATCAGGTTCAAAGTGGACAGATTGATGTTGATGTCTTTAATCCATTTGGACTTGAGTTTTGTGCATGGTGATAGATATGGATCTATTTTCATTCTTCTACAGGTTGACATCCAGTTATGCCATCACCATTTGTTAAAGATGCTTTCCTTCTTCCATTGTATACCTTTAGCTCCCTTGTCAAAAATTAGGTGTTCATAGGTTTGTGGGTTAGTATCCGGGTCTTCTATTCGATTCCAAAGGTCGATTTCTCTGTTCTTATGCCAATACCAAGCTGTTTTCAATACTGTCGCTCTGTAATAGAGTTTGAAGTCAGGGATGGTAATGCCTCCAGAAGTTCCTTTATTGTATAAGATTGTTTTGGCTATCCTGGGTTTTTTGTTTTTCCATATAAACTTGATTATTGTTCTCTCAAGGTCTGTGAAGAAGTTTGATGGAATTTTGATGGGGATTACATTGAATCTATAGATTGCTTTTGGTAGAATTGCCATTTTTACTATGTTGATTCTCCCAATCCAAGAGCAGGGGAGGTCTTTCCATTTTCTGGTATCCTCCTCAATTTCTTTCTTCAAAAGCTTAAAGTTCTTGTCAAATAGGTCTTTCACTTCCTTGGTCAGAGTTATCCCAAGATAGTTTATGCTATTTGTGGCTATCGTGAAAGGTGATCCTTTGTGTATAGGAGGGCAACGAATTATTTTTGGAGTTGATCTTGTATCCTGCAACATATGCAAATCTATCAATTTAACCCATCATATAAATAAACTAAAAGAAAAAAACCATATGATCATCTTGTTAGATGCTGAAAAAGCATTTGACAAAATCCAACATCCCTTTATGATAAAGGTGTTGGAGAGATTGGGGATACAAGGATCATACCTAAATATAATAAAAGCTATTTACAGCAAGCCGACAGCTAAGATCAAACTGAACGGAGAGAAACTCAAAGCCATTGCATTGAAAACAGGAACAAGACAAGGCTGTCCACTCTCCCCATACCTCTTCAATATAGTGCTAGAAGTTCTAGCAATAGCAATATGACAACATAAGGGAATCAAGGGGATTCGAATTGGAAGGGAAGAAGTTAAACTTTCGTTATTTGCAGACGATATGATAGTATACATGAACGACCCCAAAAACTCTACCAAAGAACTCCTACAGCTGATAAACACCTTTAGTAACGTGGCAGGATACAAGATCAACTCCAAAAAATCAGTGGCCCTCCTATACACAAAGGATAAAGAAGCGGAGAGGGAAATCAGAGAAACATCACCTTTCACAATAGCCACAAACACCATAAAATATCTTGGGGTTACTCTAACCAAGGACATAGATTTTTAAAACAAAAGACAGATGAATAAAATTTTCATGAGTATGACCTAATTCTTAATATTTCTACATGAATATCTTGGATTAATTATTCTTATCTTACACTTAAGATACACTCTTATCACTTATAAATTCAATGCATCTCAACTCTTACATTTTAACTTAGGTTTCTTTAGTCTTTTATTTCTTTCTATTTGTCTCACTGCTAGTTACACTTTGCTGTAAAACTTTTCAGTGACCAGCACTTAAGGAATTGAATGCATACATGCTTAATGCATTTGTTCCTGAAAAGAACATAGAGAAACTGTGTAGTGTAGTGTAAGCTGAAAACACCTCATTTACAACATTTTCAAATCATAATTATTTTCACAAAAAAAGATTAATATATACACAAGTATAAGCAAAACTTAATAAAAAAAGTGATACAGTGGAGTAAGTCAGAATGCAATAAATGCAACTTAAAGATAGTTTCCCTGTGCTAGTATCGTGAAGAACATTGAATGAATTGACCTAAATGTTAAGGATTAGAAGACATCCTGCGACTAGGCTCCCCCAAAACTCAAACCCATCCAGTGGCCATACAAACTACTAGCCACACCCTGCCCCCAAAACCTGCCTATCCTCCTGAAACCTCTGTGGAACTCAGAAACACAATTTGTTCTAATACTAAGGGGACTTAAAAGGTGAGTGAACAGCCACACAGTGGGACAACTCACTCTCTAGGACCTTCCCAGTGGGACAAAACCCCTGGGCAGTCCCCAAACTCCCTTGGCTTTTCTAGCCAGCTTACCTGCTACTAAGCTCCCCCAAATTTCAAACCCATCTGGCAGATCCCCCAAGCTATTAGCCACATCCAGCCTAAGAGCTGAGATCTTTCTTGCTATAATACTGAGGGGACCAAGAACTTGCTACAACACTGAAGGGATTAAGAGAGAGAGAGCACCAAGAGAGCAAACCAGGAGAGAAGACCAAGAGAGCAGGCATATAGACACCTCAAAATCTTTCTGAACCAGACATTGACAGTACAGTGCAGACCAAGAAAAACTCCCACTCAGACAGCCACTGCAAGGAATGGACCAACATGCAAAGGCAATGCCAGCCTCATTTGAAGGAAGAGATAGGTAGGCAGCAATGCAAGAATTCATCCCAAAATATAAAAAGCATAATGCTAACACCAGAATGCAGCAGACACTCAACGGGAAGACTTGATCATCCTAACCCAGAAGGAGTAGAAGAAAACGACTATAAGAGTAACCTTATGAAAATGATGGAGAGCTTTAAAGAGGAAATAAAAAAGCTCCCTTAAAGAAGTGTAGGAGTAGACAGAGAAAAAATTGGAAAAAATTAATAAATCCCTCAAAAAGAACCAGGAAAATTCAAAAAGACGAAGCAAACAGTGGAAGATTTGAAGAATAAAATGCAGATAATAAAGAAAACACATACCAAGGTAGTTGTGGATAAGGAAAATCTCGGTAAACAAACAGGATCTACAGAGACAAGTATAACTAACAGAATACAAGAGATTGAAGGAAGAATCCAGGTGCTGAAGATACTACAGAGGAAGTAGACTCATTGGTCAAAGAAAACAATGAATCCAACAAATTCTTAACACAAAACATCCAAGAAATTGGGAACACCATAAAAAGAACAAACCTAAGAATAATAGGGGTAGAAGAGGGAGAAGAACTCCAGCTCAAAGGCATAGAAAATATATTCAACAAAATCACAGAAGAAAACTTTCCCAACCTAAAGAAGCATATCCCTATGAAGGTACAGGAAGCTTACAGAACACCAAGTAAACTGAATCAAAAAACATCCCCTCACCATATAATAATCAAAACACAAAGCATGCAGAATAAAGAAAGAATATTAAGACTGCAAAGAAAAAAGTTCAAGTAACATATAAAGGTAAACATATCAGAATTACATCTGACTTCTCAAAGCAAACCATGAAAGCCAGATGGTCCTGGATAGATCAAAAAACACCAATGATAGCCTATACTGGAGAAGATGTGGAGTAAGGGGAACACTCATCCTTTGCTGGTGGGAATGCAAACTTGCACAACTACTTTGGAAATCAGTATGGCAGTTTCTCAGGAAATTAGGAATCAACTTACCTTAGGATCCAGCAATACCACTCTTGGGCATATACCCAAAAGACGCTCAATCGCACTACAAAAGCATTTGTTCAACTATGTTCATAGCAGAATTATTTGTAGTAGCCAGAACCTGGAAACAACCTAGATATCCCTCAACTGAAGAATGGATGATGAAAATATGGCACATTTACACATTAGAGTACCTCTCAGTGGGGAAAAAATGACATCTTCAATTTTGCATGTAAATGAATGGAATTAGAAAACACTATCCTGTGTGAGGTAATCCAGATGAAAAAGATGAATATGGTATGTACTCACTCATAAGTGAATACTAGCTATAAACAAAGAACATTAAGTGTATAGTTCATGATCCTAGAGAAGCTAAGTAATAAGGTGAAAACAAAGAAAAACACATAGACCCACCTGGAAATTGGAAACAGACAAAATCTTTTGGCAAAATTGGGAGCATGTGGATGGGGGGAGAAGGGAGAGGAGAAGAGGAAGAGGAGGGAGAAAAGGAGGGTTGAGGAGAACTTGAGGGAATGAGATAGTCGAGATGGAGGAAGGACAGAAATGAGAGCAAGGAAAGAGATATACTGATTGAGGGAGACATTATAGACTTAGCAGAAACCTGGCTCTAGAGAAATTCCAAGGAATCCATAAGGATGACCCTGCCTGAGACCCTAAGCAATAGAGAAGAAGGGACCTGATCTGGAATTGCCCTGTAATCAGACTGATAATTGTCTTCAATATCACCATATAACCTTCATCTAGAAACTGATGGAAACAGAGGCAGAGACCCACAGCAGAGCACTGGACTGAGCTCCTAAGTCCATGAAGAGTGGGAGGAATGAGAATATGAGCAAAGAGGTCAAAATGATGATGAGTTCACATACTGAAACAGTTTATCTGAGCAAATAGGAGCTCACCAACTCCAGCCAGACTCGGAAGGAACAAGCATAGAACCAAACTAGTCTCTCTGAATGTGGTTGACAGTTGCATGGTTAGGGCAGACTCAGGGGCCACTGGCAATGGCACCAGGATTTATTCCTACTGCATGTACTGGCTTTTTTGGGATGCTATTCTCTTTGGATATACCTTGCTTAGCCTAGATATAGTAGGGAGGGCCTTGAACCTTCCACGAAGCAATGTGCCTTACCTTTGGTGTGCCCAGATTACAACCCCCAGAGAGAGACCACTAGAGAGGTTCAGACTGTAATAAGCAAGGTTTAAACAGCATAGTGCAAACATGTTTGGAACTCATCTCCATCCCCGTTGCAGTGAGGTAGAGAGGAGTTGTATCTCCTCTGTGGGATAAGCTTTTAAAGGCTTAACTACAAAGAGGTTTTTCGAAGCTGCATTGGCACGGGTGCAAGGTCTTTTGTTCCCTCCCATTCTGGTAAGTCAGCTTTTTCCTTGTTCTTAGAGCAAGGCCATCTTTATCAGCCTGTACCAGGTAGCTAGGCTAAGTGACCTTGTGCTTGGGATCCCCAGGTAGGAGTAGGGAAGGCCACTATCTTCCTAGGAAAACATTCTGCTAGAAAATTTCTTCTCACCCCTTTGAAAATAAGGGGTGAGGGTCCTACACCCTCTCTGAGGATTAGATGGGGGTGGGCTTGGAGGGTGTGTGAAGAGTATGAGATGAGGGGAGGAAGTGGGAACTTGGATTGATATTTTTTTAAAAATCTAATAAATTTTTTAAAAGAAGAAAAAAATCCATAAATCAATATAAAATATTTTAAAAATAGATTAGAAAGACAGTCAAAACACATAGGTTCTCAACCCTGTTGATTTAAAAATACATTTAAGTCCTACAATAAATCAAAGTAACATCTCATTGTGGCAAAGCAAAAAGACTTTCTTGGGTTACCAAACTTCAAAGGATACAAGCATGGCAACTATCCGGAAGGCAGGTCCAGAAGACTCATACGGTAAAAAAAAATAAATAAGTAAACTTCAGGACTAGATAGATGGTCAAAAGCACATACTGTTCTTCCAGAGGACCTGAGTTAAGTTCCCCACCTGTAAATCCAGTGTCAAGAGATCCAAGGTCTCTGGCCTCTGCAGGCACTCACAATCACTTGCACATACACATATGCATGCGAGCACGCACGCACACACACACACACACAGAGAGAGAGAGAGAGAGAGAGAGAGAGAGAGAGAGAGAGAGAATCACATATTTAAAATAAAATAAAATTTTTCAAAAGAAAATAAAATTCTATTACATATTAGTCATACATTTGCCTGATTTACTCTGAATTTTTGCATACTTCCTGTCAATATTAACAAAAAGAGGCAGGTTTCATCTGTGTCTTAATGATGACTCTCCATGGAACTCTTTGTTTACTTAATTCCCTGGGGCTAACAGAAAGACACAGATAAAGTAAGACCAACTCCAGGTCCATCTTTACAGAATACTGAGATAGCGATCTTCCTTAGTTTTTGATAGCAATCTTCCTTAGTTTTTGAATATTCAAACCTTCATTTACATTCTCTTAAACTTAAGGAAAAGATTACTTATTTTATGGGTGTAAATTATAATGTGGCAAAATCTTCACTTGAAACACCCATGTAAATGGAAAGGAAAAATGTTTTAGTAAGTGCCTGTGTTGTGTGAAGAAGAACAAACAGAGGAGATCCTCCATTAGCACAGGCTTCCCTGTGTTTGTCCATGGAAGAATGCGAAATGATGGCTGCCTTGTAGTCTGAAAATTTGTTTCAAAGGGGTTAGAGTCACAGAAACTAAGTATGCCATGAGTCAAACACTAGTCTCTAAGCAAGAGAAATATGATCTGGAGAGACACAGCAGAGTCTTATCATCACCTTCGTCAGTCAAGCTGAAATCAAGTCAGTTACTGAGTCAAGTTAGCAGCTCGGAAATTATGGCTAATTAAGAAAGTAAGATTTCAGACTTCGTTTTTAAGATGAACCCAGAAGTAAGTTTGTTATCTTCGTGTATTATACAATATTCTAATTTATTTAACCATTTACAGTATTATCTCTACATACATATATGCAATGTGAAAATTGAATGAGGTCTTAAGTGACTATATAAAAGGAAAAAAGGGCTGTTTGTGTGCTTGTGCATGTGTGTGTGCATGCATGCGTGCATGTGTGTGTGTGTGTGCATGTGTGTAATGAAGACAAAGCAGGAGGAGGAAGGAGACCAGGGACAAGGAAAGAGGCAAGATGAAGCAAGTTCTTACTCTTGCTCTATGTACATTGTAAGATACAATGATGTATATGCATAAAAATGTAACAATGAAATCCATTATATAGTGTGCCAAGTTAAAAATAGCTTGAAATATTTTATATACATTTCTGTGGGCTCATGGTCCTTTTAACACTAAAAACTGAATAAATGTTATCAAGAAAACTCTATTATTTAGACCCCAAAACAGAAAGTTAACACTAAGTACCAGATTATTCTCTCACAGCCCCTATATTTAATGTTATTCTATGAGAGAAATCGAGTTTTCAAAGGGAATTTTCAATTACTTGGAAGATTATTTACTTCCTACAAATATTACTTTTTCATTTATATAGAAATATTATGTTAAAATTGAATTACACATTATGTGAATTAAATGTATCTAGTTAATGACTTATTATAAAAAATATGGTTTTCCTTTCTTGTCTTCTTTTTGTCTTTGTATTGTAAAAGAAAGAGTTTAATCACACAAGGAGAAAAGAATCATTATCCAAAGGGCCTGAAGTGTGAAATACACAGGAGGATGCCTGAACATGTCCACAAGTAAGCAGGTTGCTCCTCCAGTGACGTCATCAGAGCCAATTGTTGCTGGACTTGTGAAAAGTTTCCTAAACCACAGTGCACTTAGTTTTACAAAATATAAATCTGTAGGTAAGGTTAAATTACCTCTAAAACTTTTGAGCTGTGTGTTTAGACTATGCCATGCTCTAGACTAATTTTTACAATGTTGCAGGAAGGGAAGATCAGTTACACTATTTTACATGCTTCAACAGCCAACTCAATAATTTTTCAAATTATTATAGATCTATTTTAAAACACTGGAAAGTGGTTCAAGTGATATCAGAATTTTAATTTCACAGTAATAGCTATAATGTGTATTTCAAACTGCAGGTTGAACAACAGAGGTTATTTGTCATTTGAATGGCAATTAAAGAAAGGCACGTTTTTGCTTATTTCATGAGACTTCATCTTTACAAATGTTTTCTAAATGCCATGTCCTATCTTCAATACTATTTTATGTGTTTTGTGGTGTAGAGAAATAGACCTTTATGTTTAGAGGGGATGAGATGAAAATCTACAATGAAAAACCGCACAGTGCCCACAGAATTCATTCTGTTAGGACTGTCGGATGACCCTGACCTTCAGGTGGTGATCTTCCTCTTTTTAATCATCACGTACATTCTGAGTGTCGCTGGAAACCTGACCATCATTACTCTCACCTTGGTAGACCCCCATCTGCAGACCCCCATGTATTTCTTCCTCAGGAACTTCTCTGTTTTAGAAATAACCTTCACAACTGTCTGCATCCCTAGATTTCTAAGCACAATCGTCACCAAAGACAAAACTATTTCCTACAATGATTGCACAGCGCAGTTGTTTTTCCTTATCTTCATGGGAATCACTGAATTTTACCTCCTCACTGCTATGTCCTACGACCGCTATGTGGCTATCTGCAAACCGCTACATTATACAACCATCATGAACAGGAGAGTCTGCATATTGCTGGTTTTTTCTGCCTGGCTGACAGGGTTCCTAAACATCTTTCCGCCAGTCATTCTTTTTCTGCAGTTAGATTACTGTGGCTCCAACGTCATTGATCACTTTGCTTGCGACTACTTCCCCCTTCTGCAGCTATCCTGCTCGGACACCTGGCTCCTGGAAGTGATCGGGTTCTATTCTGCGATAGTGATACTGCTCTTCACTTTAGCCTTAATTATTCTTTCCTACATGTTCATCATCATGACAATTGTGAAGCTTCCATCCGCCAGTCAGAGGAAGAAAGCGTTTTCTACATGCTCTTCTCACATGATTGTCATTTCTATCTCGTACGGGAGCTGCATATTCATGTATGCCAATCCTTCAGCCAAAGAAAGAGCATCCCTGACCAAAGGAGTAGCCATCCTCAATACTTCTGTTGCTCCTATGATGAATCCATTTATCTATACCCTGAGAAACCAGCAAGTGAAGCAAGCCTTTAAGGACACCATCCAGAAGGTAGTGCTTTTCTCTGTCAGGTGAAAGCACCTGTGATGTTTAAAGTATAATTTCTCCTTTCTGGATTTATAGGCAAGGAAGAAAAAAAAAGCATAATTTGTAATAGGATTGGTATTTTGGTGTTTAATAAAATTGCATGTTTAGAGTAACTCATTTCTATGTGTGCTCGTTTATCTATGGGTCTTTCTACTTATTATCCATGTGTTTAATTGGTTTTTTGGTGGTGAGCCTAGCCTTTAACGGCCAAGCCATCTCTTCAGCCCTATGTATTTACCTATAAGTTTCTATTTTTTCTAAAAATGAAATCCTTTTAGATTTTTTCTATTGTGAATTCCATAACAAAATTCTCCCTCGTTGCAGTTATATCTTCTTATTACAAATTTATTCTCATTGTACTTAATAAACTTGGTAAAAACTAAATACTGATTCATGATTTTTTGATGTTTCAAATCTTTAATGAAATATATTTGGATGATAGGGAAAGTCTAGGCTAATGATTATGATTTTGAATAGGAGTACTTTATTTTTACACAGACAGTTCATTTGGTATAATAGAAAGTGTGTCAGGAGGTGGATTTCAGAATAATTGTTCTTACCATGTAATAGAAATGTTACCAGGAAATCTGGTTCTGTTTAACATTGTGTGATATCAAATAACCACAATCATTGGTGGCTTGGTTAAAAAATATAAATACCTGTTAAAATATGTGAAAATATTGTAAGCATCTGAATCATATTCTTTATACTAATAATAAAAAGAAATGAAGTAAAAGGTGAAATAGAAATATGTACTGATTGTTACAGTGAAGACATACTATAATTGTTTTAACATATTGTTTAATTCAAATATTTCAAGAAGTTGATGAGGTACCTATAATTACTGCTCCCCATTAAAATGTTTCTCTTGTAGATTTAATAACTGTATATATCATAAAACATAAAATTTGTAAAGCAATTCAAGGAAAACTAACAAAATTATTATAGACCTGTGGGAGTTCAGCTTTCTAGTCTGAGGACCTAGTAATTACCTTCGAATTGCTGATAGGACGCTAATGTCTACTGCATGCGTGTGTACCATGCACATTATACCTCAGCTTAGACACATCACATGAGTACCTATTTTGTAAAGTCCCTTTAAATTGAACAATATTATATAAAATTTATCAGGAAATTAATAACATAACAAAAGACTAATAGTTTAAGATTTTAAAGATAATAACTTAAAATATAGTATTTAAACTGACTCTTTAACAGCAAAACCTGGATTCGTGATGTCAGAATACACGGAGTTGTCTGTTAATAATTTACTAATAGAATCTCTTGTTAAATATCATATTGTTAATGGATTTTTATTGTTTGCTTTATTTACTCCCATAAGTGGTGTAGTGGTTCAAAATGATTTCCACACACATTTTCCAAATTTCTCCTTAAGAGGAATAGTCCAGTTATTGTCATCATTGACAGAGACAGACTCCATGTGTCCCATCTTTGATCCCATCCTGACCTCATCTGTCTTGTTACTGTTGAATATGTGCTCATGTTGGCCTGAAATCACAAGCGTCATAAACGCATGACAGATCTTGACTTCTGTTGTCTTGACTTTCACGCTTGTGCTTCTTGACTAACTTGGGAGTTATAAAGAACCGAGTTACTTCCTAATTAGAGGGAATTGCTGAGAAAAGAGTATGGCAAGCCCCAAATAGTGACTGAGGCCCCCTGGTGACTCTGTATGAGTCAGTTCTACTCAGTTTGACCTGGACTTTCATTGCTCTTCTAGTTCTATTTGTAAAA
The DNA here is from genome assembly GCF_982192425.1 of Myodes glareolus. Classification (NCBI taxonomy): domain Eukaryota; kingdom Metazoa; phylum Chordata; class Mammalia; order Rodentia; family Cricetidae; genus Myodes; species Myodes glareolus. The sequence continues at coordinate 13,678,037 of NC_142051.1, read as the reverse complement.
AGTTATGTGAAAGAAACACATCTCAGGGCTGGTTTGTCAATGAAGAGCACTGACTTTTCTTCCAAAGAATTGGGGATAGATTCCCAGCACCTACCCAGTAGTTCACAACCATCTGTAACCCCAGTTCTGTGGTATACAGCACTTTCCTTCAGCCTCCATGGGCACCAGGAATGCACATGGTACACAGATGTACATGCAGGCAAGTACCTACACACATTAAAAAATAAAATAGTGTTTTAATTAAAAAAGAACTACATCCTAGGATTCTAGATTTCAAAATGTTTCAAGTATTTACCATATCTAGGAAACAATTGTGCTCTATGAAAACGGATACACAGTGAATAACCAAACAAAATATTTTACAAATAAGTGGGTGATTATACATGCACCGTTTTGCTTAATATTTACATGTGGGTGGTAACAGTTTTCTTTTTTTTTTCTTTTTTTTTTTAGTAAATTTTATTAAATTATAAAAGTTTCCATTTCCGCCCCCCCTCCCAACACCCTCCCACTCCCCCCACTCCCCCCCTCCTTCCCCTCCGTCCCCCAGGACAGTCAGGGTTTCCTGCCCTGTGGGAAGCTCCAGCTCCCTCCCCCTCCCTCCAGGTCCAGGAAGGCGAGCGTCCAAACAGACTGGATCCCCAAAATCCAGCATATGCAGAGGAAACAGGTCCCAGTGTCATAGTCAATGGCTTTTCAGAAAGACCCCGGGCCAGCCACAGTCAGAGAATCCGGCCAAATTCCGAGAATCTGGCTAGATCACGTCCTCGTTCAGTCCCAGTCCGACTGGCCCTGGTAAATTCTCATCAGATCCGTTCCCTTGTATCAGTGGGTGATAGCATCCCTCGCAGTACTGATTTCGTCTTTCATGTTCCTCCTCCTTCCGCTCCCCCTCCGGACCTCGGGGGGCTCAATCCGTTGCTGCAATGTGGGCCTCCGACTGCATAACCGTCCTTCGCCAGACGAAGGATCTATGGTGATAAGCAAAATATACATCAGTATGGTCATGGGCCACGGCCGATTCAGGCACCCTCTCCTCTGTCCAGAGAGCAATCTGGGGGATTTCTCCTTGGACCTGGGATCCCATATATAATCAAGTCTCCTGTAAACCCTAAAATGGCTCCCTTAGTTGAAATATATTGTTCCCTGATCCCATATTCATCCTACCTCCCTCCCCCCCTCATCCCCGGCCACCAAGCTTTCCCCGTTCCTCCCATACTCCCTTCTCTCTAGCCCTCTCCCCCTCCATCGACTCCCCCACCCCCCCATGCACCCGAGGTTACCTGGGACTCTTGTCTATTTCCTACCTCCTGGTGGATAGCTAAATAATCTTCATCAGGTTCATCTTCTTATTTAGCTTCTCTAGGATCACAAATAATAGGCTCAAAGACCTTTAATTATGGTTAGAATCCACTTATGAGTGAATACATACCGTGTTCCTCTTTTTGGGTCTGGCTTACCTCACTCAGTATGCGTTTTCTATTTCCATCCATTTGCATGCAAAATTCAAGATGTCATTGTTTTTAACCGCCGAGTAAAACTCTAATGTATATATGTTCCACACCTTTTTTAACCATTCTTCTATTGAGGGGCACCTAGGTTGTTTCCATGTTCTGGCTATTACAAATAGTGCAGCTATGAACATAGTTGAACAAATGCTTTTGTAGTATGTTAGGGAATCTTTAGGGTATATTCCCAAGAGTGGTATTGCTGGGTCCTGAGGGAGGTTGACTCCCAGTTTCCTGAGAAACCGCCACACTGATTTCCACAGTGGCTGCACGAGTTTGCATTCCCACCAACAATGGATGAGTGTTCCCCTCACCCCACATCCTCTCCAGCATAGGCTATCGTTGGTGTTTTTGACTTTAGCTATTCTGACAGGTGTAAGATGGTATCTCAAAGTGGTTTTGATTTGCATTTCCCTGATCGCTAAGGAGGTTGAGCATGACCTTAAGTGTCTTCTGGCCATTCGAAGTTCATCTGTTGTGAATTCTCTGTTAAGTTCAGTACCCCATTTTTTAATTGGGTTAATTAGAGTTTTAGTGCCTAGTTTCTTGAGTTCTTTGTATATTTTGGAGATCAGACCTTTGTCTGATGAGGGGTTGGTGAAGATCTTCTCCCAGTCAGAAGGCAGCCTTTTTGTCCTACTGACAGTGTCCTTTGCTTTACAGAAGCTTCCCAGTTTCAGTAGATCCCATTTATTCATTGTTTCTCTTATTGTCTGTGCTGCTGGGGTCCTACTTAGGAAGAGGCCTCCTGTGCCTAAATCTTGTAGACTACTTCCCACTTTCTCTTCTATCAGGTTCAAAGTGGACGGATTAATGTTGATGTCTTTAATCCATTTGGACTTGATTTTTGTGCATGGTGATAGATATGGATCTACTTTCATTTTTTTACAGGTTGACATCCAGTTATGCCATCACCATTTGTTAAAGATGCTTTCCTTCTTCCATTGTATACCTTTAGCTCCCTTGTCGAAAATTAGGTGTTCATAAGTTTGTGGGTTAATATCTGGGTCTTCTATTCGATTCCATAGGTCGACTTCTCTGTTCTTATGCCAATACCAAGCTGTTTTCAATACTGTAGCTCTATAATAGAGTTTGAAGTCAGGGATGGTAATGCCTCCAGAAGTTCTTTTATTGTATAAGATTGTTTTGGCTATCCTGGGTTTTTTGTTTTGCCATATAAACTCGATTATTGTTCTCTCAAGGTCTGTGAAGAAGTTTGATGGGATTTTGATGGGGATTGCATTGAATCTATAGATTGCTTTTGGTAGAATTGCCATTTTTACTATGTTGATTCTCCCAATCCAAGAGCAGGGGAGGTCTTTCCATTTTCTGGTATCCTCCTCAATTTCTTTCTTCAAAGTTTTCTTTTGTTGTTGTTGTTCACTTGTTTTGTTTTTCAAGACAGGGTTTCTCAGGAGCTATGGAGTCCATCCTGGAACTCACTCAGTAGACCAGGCTGTCCTTGAACTCACAGAGATCCGCCTGCCTCTGCCTCCTAAATGCTGGGATTAAAGGCGTGGGCCACCACTGCATCACTTTTTTTTAAAGATTTGTTTATTGTGTATACAGTGTTCTGCCTGCATTTATGCCTGCAAGCCAGAAGAGGGCACAGGATCTTATTACAGATGGCTGCTGGGAATTGAACTCAGGACCCCTGAAAGAGCAGCCAGTGCTCTTAACCTCTGAGCCATCTCTCCAGCCTTGATAGCAGTTTTCTAAAAACACATACAAACGTTCCAAACATAAATTCTCACTAATTTTTATAAGATTAAAAAAATCAGTAAAATTTCATTCTAAAAATATATTGTTTAAATTTGCTGTATTTTTTTTAAAGTAAGGGTCTCACAATGTAGTCCATGCTTCCTCTACTGGAGATACCTCTGTCTCAGCCTCCCCTCCCATATGCTGAGATTACAGTCATGTGCCACCAAGCCCGGGTGTCTTTTTAAAACAACTAGATTGCAATTGTGTGATAGCTGTTGTGTTTTAAGATGGAACCATTTCCACTTTTGAGACATCTGACAAGACTGGAAATGAAAGATTCTTAGCTAAAGAACTTTTTTTTTTCACAAAAACACATACCAAGTTCTATATCAGTAAAAACTGGTTTGCCTACAATGTCCACATTACACAGGAACAATTCCCAGTACAGCGATAGACATAACTGAGTGGATTCTCTGGCAAAGATCACCATGACCGCAAACTACAGAGCTGTGAACGTATAGATACAGTGTACGGTAGAGCATGTGGAAGAGGAGAATATCTGTTGCCTGTATCTGTGAAGTAGCTGCTTTTATTCATTCAATTTATTAAACAAAATAAAGCAACACTATGAAGCAGTATTTATTTTCTTCTTGTGAGCATTATGTATTGAGCTATATTGAAGGTTTTTCTTGTGTAAAATTTGAGCAATTCCTTTTAAGTAAAAAGGTTTTCTCTTTCTTTTAAAGATGAAGCAAAGAGGATAATAGGAAATAAGCCATAACCCACGGTCAATATGTCTGAGCAGCAATTCTAGTCGGGATGATAATTCAGTGAGCAAGCTATTGGATCAACTCCCATGGAAAGGAGTTACAAAATAAAAAATATATATGACAATCTTAGAATTTCAGGATTAGCTAAGGTTAAGATTATTTATTCCCCCATAAAAATGCTAAACAATTCATACAAAACAACAGGGTAGGTTCATACAGATTTTTATAAATTACATATTGCAGAAAAAAACAGATGTTCAAGAGCCAAAATTACTCCTTTGAAATTAAACCTAAATATATTTGACAATAAATAAGATAGTTTAATTACAGAGTTTAGAGTTCCCTAAACTTAATTACTATAATAAAAGAGTAGTGATTACTCAGTAATTCTAAATAACCTCAAATTAACAGCATGACTACAGTACTCTTCCATTGCCTTATGTTTCCCTTTATCGTGTGATCATGTTAGAGTTTATCCAAACTACCACGTTTGGATTTATCTGAACCACCGACTTCAGCTATCTATAGGAACTGTGTATTTGATGACTCCTTGTCTAACTCAAACCTACTGCTTGTCCATTCTCTAATAGTTGTTCATTAAGCCTTAACGCTCTCTGATGTTGGATCACCTATGTTAAAATTCATGTAGCCCCAAGCTTGGATTTTTGTTTTCTTTTTTACTTTGTTTATATGATGAGATATACTGCTGCCTTTTTTGAAAACATTTGATCCAGGAGCCTAAGCAACAGGTGCTGCTGCCCAAGTCTCTCTCATTCATATATATATATATATATATATATATATATATATATATATATATATATATATATATATGCGATATATATATATCGCAGAGTTAATGAGCCAGATCAGTACAGATGTTATCACCCATATAAAGGAATTTTATAAAGTAGTGGAATTTCAGTTTTAAAACCATATCTATTAATGGCTATGCTATTTTTAAAACAAAGAGAGATTATGTTCATTATTGTTTCCCAGAGGACTTTTTAAAGTATACTCATTCAGTATTTGTTAAATTAATAAACAAAAAGAGGTCTCAAAATACCTACTCTCTGATCTAATTATCAATAAATATTCTCAAAATTAATATTTATTTCTATCTTTCATGTACTTTTTCTTAAAACTGTTGCTATTGTCTTCAAATATCTTTTATTATCAGGTTGGTTTAGGGCCTTTTGTTAGAGTTTTGGGGAAATTTTTTTATTTTATTTATTTTCTTATCTTACATACTAACCACAATTCCCCTTCCCATCTCTCCTCCAGCTCCCCCCATCTCCCCAGTGGGATTTTTTGTTTTTATTTTTGTTTTTGCTATGCGTCAACAAAAACATAGACCTCCCCTGCACATAATTCCATGATAAAAAGTTCTTTAAAATACTTTTTTATTTTTACAAATTTTCATACAGGTATACAATGTACTTTGATGTTACTTACCCATTATTCTTCTCTCCAATCCCTCCTATACATTTCCCCCTAATTGTTTCTCAGATTCAAATCTTTCTATATCCTACAGGATATGGGGACATTCACTGCAGCATGGCCAATTACCAGGGGCCATACTCCTAAAAAAACTAACTTCCACTTACCTAGTAACTATGTCATAGCTCCTCAGCTATGGGTCTCTATGAACATCCCTTTCCATGATGGAATATCTACTGGCCTGATCTTGCACAGGTCTTGTGTTGGCAACAACAGGAACTGGGAGTACATGGGTATAGCTGTACTATCATGTCCAGGAAACTACAGGAGCTGGGAGCGTATGAGTATAACCGTACGATCATGTCCAGGAGACAGTTCTGTCCTAGTCCTCCCCAAACTCTGGTTCTTACCATTTTTAACTGTTTTAGCGCTCTCTCCCACGTTGGTCTCTGAGGCTTTCAAGGGGAGGTTGTGACACAGATGTGATGCATTTATGGCTGAACACACCCATGCACGTATTCTCGGCTGTCTGACCAGTTATGAGTCTCTGTGTTTAGCTACCACACACCTCAAAAAGAAGCTTCTCTGGTGAAGACCAAGAGCTACCTTGTGTAAAACAACTACATTTTTATATTAATTCATATTTCTGTGTCTGGTTCTTTATTTATCAAACTGATAGAGTCAACTTATAATAACTCTTCAACAGTACTGAATGACTTTTTCTCTACTATGGTAATCCAAAATGCAGTTTCCCCTTCCTACTCCCCTCTCAGTCCCTCCCCTATCCCTGATCTCTCATCCACTCCTCCTCCATTTCTCTTCAGAAGAGGGAAATCCTCCCATAGATATCAACTAAATATAGCATATCAAGTTGTAGTAAGACTAGGTGCCAGCCCCCATATTAAGGCTGGATGAAGAAACCCAGTAGGAGAAAATGGGTCCCAAAAAACAGCCAAAAGAGTCATACATGGTCCCTGCTCCCTCTGTTAAGAGTCCCACAAGAAGACCAAGCTACACAACCACATATACAGAGGGTCTAGATCAAACCCATGCATGCTCTATATTGTCATTTCAGTCTCTGTGAGTCTCTATGAGCCCAGGTTAGTTGATTCTGTGGGTTTTCTTTGGTGTCCTTGACTCCTCGTGTTCTTACATTTCTCCCTATCCTTCTTCAACAGGATTCCTCGAGGTCCACCTAAAGTTTGGCTGTGAGTCTCTACATCTGTTTCCATCAGTTGATGATTGAAGGTCTGATGACGATTATGCTAGGCTCCTGTCCTGTTTGTCTTTCTGTGTCTGTGTTACTTTACCCAGGATGACTTTTTTCTAGTTCCATCCATTTGCCTAGAATCCACATTGTCATGTTTGTAACAGTTGAGGTGTAAACAGCTGAGTTACATTGTGCAAATGAATCACATTCTCTGTATCCATTCTTCTGCTGAGGAACATCTAGTTTGTTTCCAATTTCTGGCTATTATGAATAAAACTGCCTATGAACATAGTTGAACAAGTATACTAATGGTAATATGGAGTGTACTTTGGGTATGTGCCCAGTAATGGTATAGCTGATTCTTGAGTTAAATCAATTTCAAATTGTCTGAGAAAACTGCCATATTGGTTTTCAAAGTGGCTGTACAAGTTTGTTCCCCCACCAGTAATGGAAGAGTGTTCATCTTCTACATCCTCACCAGCATGAGAGCATGAGCTGTCACTTGTGTTTTTGATCTTAGTCATTCTGACAGGTGTAAGATGGAATATCAGATTTATTTTGATTTGCATTTTCCTGATAGCTAAGGACGTTGAATATCGGCTATTTGATATTCTTCTGTTGAGAATTCTCTGTTTAGATCTGTACCCCATTTTTAATTGGATTATTTGGCTTCTTAATGACTAGCTTCTTGAGTTCTTTATATACTTTGGAAATTAACCCTCTGTCATATGTGGAGCAGGTAAAAATATTGTCCCATTCTGTAAGTTGCTGTTTTGTTCTATTGACAGTGTCCTTTGCCTTCAGTTTTATGAGGTCCCATTTATTAATTGTCAGCCTTAATGCCTGCACTATTGCTTTTTTGTTCAGGAAGTTGTCTTTTGTACCAATGTGTTCAGGGTCATTTCAATAAAATCAGGAACAAAACAAAGCTGTCAACTCTCTCCATATCTATTTAATATAGTACTTGAAGTTCTAGCTAGAGCAATCAGAAAACTAGAGGAGATCAAGGGGATTCAGCAAAGTAGCTGAATACAAAATTAACTCAAAAAAATCAGTAGCCACTGAGGTAGCAAACTCGACAGAAGCAAGACTGGGTCAGCGACCAAGGCCGGAGGAGGCTTAAGGTGGCAAGCTCCACAAGATTAGGACTGAGCTGGTGACCTACACCAGAGCAGACCTGAGATAGCGAACACCACAGGAGCAGATACAGAGGAGCAACCGCTAAGGGAGTGGGCCAGAGACAAAGACCTCAGCTGGTTCAGCCATGAGTCTGGGACCTACAAGGGTACAGGCAGGAACTAGTCTGGGAATTTCAAGGGAATAGACCTGAGCCAGGACCCTTGTGTGTCCACGTGTGAGTCTGGGACCTCCGAGGGAGTGGACAGGAATCAGAGACCTCTACAGGTCCAGGCATTAGTCTGGGACCTCTGAGGGAGTAGGCCTGAGCCAGGGCCTCTGTGGGACCAACCCCAAGCTTGGGACCTCCACAGGAGTGAATCCAGACCAGGGATATTTACAGAAACAGATTTGATCCAGCATCCTAGACCAGAGAAGGCCTGAGACAGCAAACTCCACCGTAGTGGAAAAACCCCAGGAGTGCTGAACAACCTCCAGGAACACGGAGAGACCAACAGAGTGACTGGAACCATGGGACTGACTGCACCACGAGAAGCAACCATTTCAGCCATGAATCTACTGGCACATGGAAGACTGATCACCAAAATCACAGACACCCCAACTCCATCAGTTAAAGGAAAAGATGGTGGACAAGAACACAAGCAACACCAAAAAGAGCAACATGACACCAGTAAAATATAGTGACCCTACAACAGCAAGATTTGAACAACCAAATATAGATGAAACAGAAGAAAATTGACCTAAAAAATAACTTCAGGAGAATGTTTGAGGTCCTTAAAGAGAAAATGAGAAATTCCCTCAAAGAAATAGAAAAACAACACAAATAAAAAATAAGACATCAACAAACCCCTTAAAGAAAACCAAGAAATAGTAATAAAACATGTGAAAGAAACTATTCAAGACTTAAAAACTGAAATAGAGACAAAAAAGAAAACACAAATCAAGGGAATTATAGAAACAGAAATCATGACAAAATGATCAGGTACCACAAATGCAAGCATAAAAAGCAGAATGCAAGAGATGGAAGAAAGAATCTCAAGCACTGTAGATACAATAGAGGAAATAGATTCATCAGTCAAAGAAAACATTAAATCTAGCAAAATCTTAACATAAAATATCCAGGAAATGTGTGACACTCTGAAAAGAACAAACCTAAGAATAAAAGGTATAGAAAAAGGAGAAGTTCAACTCAAAAGCACAAAAAATATATTTAACAAAATCATAGAAAAAAACTTTCCCAACCTAAAGAAAGGTATGCCTATGAAGATACAAGAAGCTTACACAACAACAAATAGACTGAATCCAAAAAGAACATCCCCTCATCACATAATAATCAAAACACTAAACACACAGAATAAAGAAAGAATATTAAGAGCTGCAAAGGAAAAAGGCAAAGTAACATAGAAAGGCAGACCTATCACAATTACACCTGACATCTTAATGGAGACAGTAAAAGCCAGAAAGTCGTGGTCCAGCATTATGCAGACAATAAGAGATCATGGATGCCAGTCCAGACTACTAAACCCAGAAAAACTTTCAATCACCATAAAAGGACAAAACAAGATAATCCATGATAAAATCAGATTTAACCAATACCTAGCCACAAATCCAGTCCTACAAAAGTACTAGAAGGAAAAACTCCAAGCCAAGGAAGTTGGTTACATCAACAAAAATAAAGACAATTGATGATCTCACAGCAGCAAATTGCAATGAAAGGGAAAACACACAAATTAACATCACCAACAACAAAAACTAAATTAGCAGGAGATAACAATCACTGATTATTAACATCCCTTAACATAAATGACCTCAACTCACCTATAAAAAGACACAGGTTAACAAATTGGATATAAAAACAGAATCCATCCTTTTGCTGCAATTTGATGTCTAAGTCTCTTGAGCTCTTTATATATTTTGAAGATCAACTCTCTTTCTGATGTGGGGTTAGTGAAGATCTTTTCCCATTCAGTAGACTGCCATTTTGTCTGAGTGACTGTGTCTTTTGCCTTACAGAAGTTCCTCAGTTTCAGGAGGTCCTGTTTATTAATTGTTGTTCTCAGTGTCTGTGCTACTAGTGTTATATTTAGGAAGTGGTCTCCTGTGCCCAAGCATTCAAGGCTGCTCCCCAATTTCTCTTCAGTGAGGTTCAAGGTGACTGGATTTATGTTGAGGCCTTTGATCCATTTGGATTTAACTTTTGTGAATGGTGATAGATATGGGTCTATTTGTATTCTTCTACATGTCAGCACCCAGTTATGTCAGCACCATTTGTTAAAGATGCTTTCTTTTTTCCATTGTATAATTTTAGTTTCTTTGTCAAAAAAGAAACTAAAATGTCATGTGTTCATAGGTATATGAATCAATATTAGGATCTTCAATGAAATTCCATTGACTCACCTGTCTGTTTTTATGCCAATACCAAGCTGTTTTCACTACTGTAGCTCTATAATAGAGCTTGATATCAGAGATGGTAATGACTCCCAACTGAAGAATGAATAAAGAAAATGTGGTATATTTATGGAATGGAGTACTTACTCAGCAATAAAAAAAAGATATGTTGAAATTTTCATGCAAATGAATAAAACTAGAAACCAACACCCTGAGTGAGTTAACCCAGACTCAGATAGACAAATGTGGTATGTACTGGACTCATAAATAGATATTAGATGAAAAGCAAAGTATAACCAGCCTATGGTTCACAATCCCAGAGAAACTAGATAACAAGGAGAACCCTAAGAGGGACATACACGGAACTCCCTTGGAACGAGAAATAGACAAGATCTCCTGAGAAAATTGGGAAGTGGTGTGAAGGAGAAGGGAGAGCAAAAGAGGAGAGGGGGGGAAGAAAGGGAGGGAGAAGGAGAACATGAGGGAATGGAATGCTCAATAAGGGGAAAGGACAGTGAGGGAGAGAAAGGAAAATGATACCTTGATTGAGAAAGTCATTAAAGGGCTATCGAGAAACGTTGCAGTAGGGAAATTCCCAGGAATCCACAAGGATGATTCCAGCTAAGACTCTAAGCAACAGTTTAGAGGACACCTAAGCCAGCCTTCCCTGTAATCAGATTGGTGACTACCTTAATTGTCATCATAGAACCTTCAACCAGCAACTGATGAAAGCAGATACCGAAATATACAGCAAAGTAATGGGCCGAGCTACCAGAGACCAGTGCAAGGGGGGAGAAGCGATAATATAAGCAAATAGGTCTAAACCCTGATGGATACCCACAGAAACAGCTGACCTGAGCTACTGAGAGCCCATTGACTCTGGACTGATAGTGGGAGAACCTGCATAGGACCAAATTAGGTCCACTGAATGTGGGGGACACTTGTGAGGCTTGGGCAGTTTGTGGGACCACAGCAATGGGACAAGGATTTATCCCTAGTGCTTGAACTGACATATAGGAGCCCATTATTTTTGGAGGAATACCTTGCTCAGCCTAAATATAGAGGGGAGGGCCTTAGTTATGCCTTGAAGTGAAATGTTAGACTTTGTTGACACCCCATGGGAAACCTTATCCTTCTTGAGAAGTGGATGGAGGGAAGGATGAAATGGGAGGAGGGGAGGAAGTAGAAACAGGAATAGCTATGTAAAAAATGATAAAAGATTGTATTAAAAATTCTTAATAAAAAGCATTCCTAATAAACAGACCCTTAAAATATTAAACTGTGTTCAGTTAGTCAACTTTGTGTGATATGAAATCATCAATTCTATCAGGCAATGAAACACTGATTATTTATATTAACACTTTAGCACAATTAAATATATTCAGTACACCCACTGAGCACACCAATTGGTTATCCAATACCAAATGGTCAGCTCAAAAACATATATATACTAATTACATTACATAGACCGAGGAGGTTATATTTATATATTTAGAAGTGTGTGTGTGTGTGTGTGTGTGTGTGTGTGTGTGTGTGTGTGTGTAAAACAACAACTTAAGAAAAAGAGACCAGAGATTTGAAAGAGAGCAAAGAGGAGTACATGGAAGTGTTTAGAGAAAGGAAAAAGAAGGAAGAAATTTTATAATCATATTATAATATAAAAATATTAAATAAAATACAATATTTGTATATGAAAAATGTTATTTGCACTTGACTTGAAATATAGATTTCAAGATTATATCTAATTCTTAGTCTATCTTGTGAAAGTAAAACCTAAATGAGAACTGTCTTTATTATTTCTGTATGATTATAATTTACATCTAAACTCAAGACAGGGTGAGTTTTCAAAACTAATGACTAAATGAACAAATGGTAGTGACTATAATCATACCTTGCTGAAATTTATAAAACCATAAAAATAAGCCTGATAGAATAATGGACACATAAGATCATTCTAAAACTCTTAATGAATTATGATTTCCCCTAAATCCTACTCATTTACAGTTTAGTATGTAGCGATTTAGATGCTATTGTTCTCTACTTTTTATGTTTGTTTATGTCCATAAGAGTTTTGTGTGCATGTATGTATGTGCACCACGTATGTGCCTGGTACCAATGGACATCAGAAGAGTGTGTCAGATCCCCTGGAACTAAAATTACAGATGATTTGCACACTATGTGTTCAAACCCTGGACCTCCTCAAGAGCTTCAAGTGCTCTAACTCTTAATCCATCTCTCCAGCCTCTAATCTATATTTCTCTATTTTTTTTAGCTTCATATCTTTGTAAAGTTTCAGTTAATTATAAATTTTAAATAATTTGTATACTTTTCTGCTTTTATTTCAGGTCATTTATATCTAATAATTCTAAATTATATGGAGTTATTTGGATCACTGTTTATCAGTTAGTATCCTGAGGACGTAATCTCCATGGTGTCTTTTGTTTATTCAGTCAGCCAATCCCCTTGAGTCCATGTTAAATAGAACAGATAAAATTGGGACCAACCTGAATAGCAATGCTTTGATATCAATTATATCACCCCACTATCAGGCTAGTAAAGAAATTATATTAGCCTTCCTTTATGATCATTTATGTTTTGTATATCAAGGTATTATTTCTTTAGGTTACATAGAATAATTTGGAACCATAGATCCTTAGTCATATTTGGATTCATGAGTATAAATGAGTTGATGTATATATTTCTAAAGATTAAAAAGTTTTTAGGATTTCATTTTATTATAAATACTTTGGATATTTGGTTACAGCACAAGATAACAGAATAGATATTAATTATAAAACTCTTTCAATAATTCCTAAAAACTCTATTTAACAATACTTAATATTTATATTATATTTAAACAAACTAATAAGCTATTAGTTTAATATTTATATTAATATTTAAACAAATTAATACACCAGTAGAAATGGGAATGACTATAACCAGTAGTATTTAGGAAAAAGTAAGTATATTTTTTTCAGAAATATAATTTTCTGCTTTTTAAGTAGTATTGCTTTCTGTATAAGCAATTTCAATATATACTTTATATGTGCATATATAAACAATAAAATTTCAATTAAATGTGTATAAAATTAGCATTGCAAATTAATTTTTCACTGTAGCAAAACTATGTTATATATCATAGGACTAAATAATTTTTCTGTTCTTACCATCTTATCACTTGCAATACTTTTCAGAAAATGGAACACTAGGGATCAGTTTGTATAAAACTGAATACAAGTCATTTTCTATACTAAACAAGTATAGTTTGCTTTGGCTTTGCACATAAATTTTGCCCATAGCAAAGATGAGAATTTGGCATGTAAAACCAAAAGACTAGAAGCTGTATACCATATGACCATAAAGAGCAAATGTTGGAGAATGAGACCATCCCATTTCCAAGAATACTTATACAAAATTTTGAGGTAAATTCATTCACCTATCAAGTTAATCAACTAAGGCTGAGGAAACGTCTTTCTACTTCTCAGCAGTGACACTTGCAAAGACTGTAGAGGACAGATGAGACTGGGCAAGTTGCCAGGATACCGGGACATACCTCAAGCTCTAAAATGACTTGATGCATGAATGAACAAGAAAAAAAAACCTTTATATGACATCAAAAGTGATGATGGATGCAAAATATGGAAGAAAGAAAGTTATTTTTCTCCTGAAAACTTGAATGTTGAACTGTGTCCTTTATTAGTCACAAAAGAGAGAATAAGCAATGTTGTGCACCTGTGGTTTACAAGGCTGAAAACAGAACAGGTAAGAGCGCCTACAGTTTACAAAAGTAAAAGTAGAGCCAGGAGCAGGAGCTGCATCTGCAGCATCAGGGTTCATGGGTTTGAGGCAGAAGGGTATAAATTCAAGGCCTGACTGGCTACATAACAAGACTTGTCTCAGTAACAAAATAAAATAAGGTAATTTTATTTAAGTATTGCTTTATACATCACAGTGTAAGCTCAAGATAGGAATGCAGTAAATAAAATATGTTCAATAAGAGATATTTAGATTCCTACAGAGATTCATTATAGCAGACATAAAACGTCCTGTACGCAATCATTGAACTTAGACATGAGTGTCTTTCATCTATCAGGCATGTCCATGTATGTGTGCATACCAGGAACATATTACTCTGAACTACAACTTTTATCTCCAAAAAGTATAAAGGTTTGTAAAGAGGAAAAGAATTATAATAGAGAAATGTTTTAAAAGGCAGAGGAAAGCACTATACATGAAAATCTTTTAGAGAACTACACTGAAAGTAAGTTCTCAGACATTTCCTTGTTTCAGGAAATATTCAGTAGACATAGACTTGTGACAAAATATAAGAGAACATGAAGAAAATAAAGTCATGATTATGAAATTAGGTAAGAACAGAGATCTTAGGTATTTTGTATAATTTACCACAAATCAATTTTAAACAATGGTGGTGACTGATTTTTAAGTGTATGTGTTTAGCTCGGTATTTTATTCATTAGATATGTAATGTAGACACATATGCTTTGATACATAGATGTAGGAAATGATTACTGCAATAAGGAAAATCATTTTACACATCACCTTGTATTTATTGTTTTCCATTTGCTGAAAGAGTACATAAAAATCTCCTCCCAAAGTAAATTTTCATAAACAACACAAGAGTATTAAGTATACTTCAGTTAATAGACACTCCCATTTAGCTATCTAGACTTATTTATCCTGTATAACTACAAATTTATACTCTTTGAAAATATTAAGATTTTATGGACTATGTTACAAATATAAAGTAATATACAATGCAATGTATGTTCATGCACACATTGTATAATAATGTCCAGCTTTACAAAGGAAACATTGCTGCAGCCTTGAAATCTATGACATCATAAATGAATTTGAATGACATTTATGCCCAGTAAAATAAGCTAGAGACAGGTAACAAGTTCTTTGCAAAGTTTATCTCTTATTTCTTCATCTATTTAGTAATGGCTTTAGAAGCAGAGACAATTAGAAGAAATTCAACATCAGTAACAGAATTTATTCTTCTTGGATTGACTAATGACCCAAGGTGGCAGCTTGTGATTTTCACATTTCTTCTTGTTACCTACATGCTAAGTGTGATGGGAAACTTCATTATCATCATCCTCACCCTCTCAGATGCCCGTTTGAAGACACCCATGTATTTCTTCCTTCGCAATTTCGCGCTCCTTGAAATATCATTCACGTCTGTCTGCATTCCCCGATTCCTTGTCACTGTCGTGACAGGAGACAGAACCATTTCCTACAGTGGTTGTGTGGCTCAGCTATTCTTCTTCATTTTCTTGGGAGTGACAGAGTTTTACCTTCTGGCTGCCATGTCCTATGATCGTTACGTGGCCATCTGCAAACCTCTGCACTACACAACAATCATGAGCAAGCGTGTGTGTGTTCTTCTTGTCGTTAGCTCGTGGTCTGCAGGATTCCTGATCATCTTTCCACCAATTGTCCTTCTGCAACAGTTAGACTTCTGTGCCTCCAATGTAATTGATCACTTTATCTGTGACTCTTCTCCAATTTTGTAGCTTTCTTGCTCAAACACTCACCTTCTAGAACTCATGGCATTTTTGTTGGCTGTGGTAACACTCATGGTCACCTTGACATTAATTATTACCTCCTACACATATATCATTCAAACAATTCTGAGAATTCCTTCCAAAACTCAAAGAAAAAAGGCCTTTTCCACTTGCTCTTCCCATATGATCGTTGTCTCCCTCTCTTATGGCAGCTGCATCTTCATGTATATTAAACCTTCTGCAAGGGAGAGGGTGACTTTAAGCAAAGGAGTAGCTGTGCTCAACACCTCAGTGGCTCCTCTCCTGAACCCCTTCATCTATACACTGAGGAACCAGCAAGTGAAGCAAGCCTTCAAAACCATGGTCCAGAGAATCCTCTTTTCTTTAAAGAAATGAACATGATCATGAGGAAAGGGCACCTCTAAAGATAGAACTTAATGAAAACCTCAGCTCCACTCTATGTAGATTCTTTCCCCAAAATTATTAAAATATATTAAGCATACTAATTATCTGGAGCAAATATGTATAAAGAATAAATAGAAATATAAGATGAAATGCATTGAATTTTTAAAAATTATTTTTCTAAGGAAAATATAAGTAAACATACATTAAAAGTATGAAATTTATTTTATTCTTTGATATTCTTTTTAAATGACAAATTATTCCAACTGAAAATGTCTCTACTTCTACAATCAAAATTTAAAATTAAAGTCATAACTTCTAAGGGTTCATTGTTCTACTGACTTTACATTCTTATTCTTTTCACTGGTACACTTGTCATTCCCAATGATGAGTTACTGAATGAACAGGAGTGTTGATGTGGATAGAACAGTGGACTCTGGCTTTCTGTTGATTATCCTGGACACCACAATACTGATGTCTTAGACTTTCCCCATCATTCAACATGTGATAATGATTTTCTTGTTTCTATTATCTCTTTTACAGAGGTTTTCTTTAGCACAGGTTCATATCCAAGACAATGACTTTTGGAAGTAGCCAAGAAAATTAAAATAGTGTTTCAAGGTTGGTCCTGTGCCTAATGAGTCCCTCAGGTCCTGCGCTTCACTAAGAAGAGTAACTGTCTTGGGACAAAGCTGTGAGTCTGATAGATAACCAGTACATGATTCAATTTTTAGCTTCTTGATTCTCAGCTTGATCTGAATCACAGGTTAATGTGATGAACTCCATACATTTCCTATATGAATTAAAGAAATAACTATTCTATGAACAAGAGCAATATGAAGCTCTGACTATTTATTTCATTATGCTCCCATGGAATGATGTAAGCTTCATTCAAGTACATTTTAAACTAGTGTAATTATTAAACAGAGATTAAGTGATATTTTATTTAATTATAAATTCTTTGTTGAGGCAATTTATAAATAAATGAAACTATATAAGTTGACTTTATAAGTTAAAGCAAGTAAGCAGAAATATAAAATAAAAATCCAAAGTATGAATAAAGTGTAAAGATTAAGTAAAGGAATATAAACTATAAGCAGACAGGAGAAAGAACATGAAATAAGAGATGGCAAAGGGAGAGGAGGGAGTAAGAAATAATTTATCATCTTGTTCAGCAAAGTTTATCTGCAGACATCAAATCCAATTCAGGAAAACTGAAAAAGAAACTTACAGACAAATTGTTGTACTACATGCATTCAAACTGCCTGGGTCCATTAACACAGAAATATTTGCTTTTTTCTTTTATTATCTTTTAAAGATTTGTAATAAAAGAAGAAACCTTGCAGATAATCTGAGATATTGAAATACTGATAAAATTCTGAGTAATATCGCTTCTGAGATTTTTTACTTGTATTTCATTGTCAGTAGGATCTTAATGATTGTTTCTCCAGCCAAGTACTCTGTTATGATATCAAGGAATATTGTGTTATAGATCCACAAATATATAAGATATGTTTAGATACTAGTCTGTGTTAGCATTTTTGGTATTAAATCAAAATAAAATGGTTAGTGCAAGTTACACATTACCAGAGTTTATGCATGCATGCACTTAGAAGTCACATTTTGGCTCTACTCACAGAGGATATACAAGAAAACACAAAGATGCATAAAGTTGACAGCAGTCAAATGTAACCAATTCTTTGATTGGGTGATAATTTCAGTCCTGTTGTTACTTCAGTATGCACAAGCATTGAAAAATACCCTTGCAAGTCTAACTCTCTCTCCACAAATAATATGTTACTACAATAATTTATTATCACACTAAAAATGACCTTTAAATTTTACTTAATCTCATTTAAGCACCATATATAATATGTATAACAAGTAAAATTATATATCAATAAGGTGTTTAGAAGCTGGGAAATGATTCAGTTTATAAAGTGTTTCCTGTTCAAATATGAAGGTCTTGGTTTGGATCCCAAACATCTATGTAGAAAATAGGTGTGATGGTATGCACCAGGAAGCCCAACACAAGGATGTTGGCATAGAAGGAGGAACCCTGGTACTGAAGAGTTCCAAGTTTGGTGAGAAAATGCCTCTCAAACAACAACATAAAAGTAATAGAGGAGGACACACACAAAGACATATGTGCATGCACCCCCTACACACATGCAAGCATGCACTACACAAACACACATGATCAGGTATATGTTTATCAATAATATTTTCACTCAACAGCAAATTATTAGTAATTTATCTTTGAAGAATCAAATATTATGCATTGTTTTTTACCTAATGAGTGCTCAAAAAATTTAAAAAATCACTTATGAAAGTCACAGCTTAAGAAAGCATACATAAAAAACAGTTTTCATCATTAAAAAATTGAAACCAGGCAGTGCTGGCTACCCCCTCCCGCCTGCCATCCCAGCTCCCATACAGGTACGAATTCCTATATTTCTCCCTTCCCCCGGGGCCATAAAATTTCCCCAGCTCACCTGCCTTGCCAGCTGGGCCTGGGCTGTAGGCGCAGCCCGGCTGGAGGCAGTTCCTTGGTCTTAAAGGCCTCCCTGAGGACAGGTGGACCAGGTGCCAGCTCAGCCACATTCCTGACCAGCAGGGGCCCTGACAAATAGCAGAGGGCCATCAGTGGGGTGAGTTTGCTTCGGGCCGTGGCAGGGTCCCGGCGAGGAGGAGCTTGGGCGTTCCCCGACCCCATAGACGCCCAGGTCGCCCTGCAGTGCTGGCTACCCCCTCCCGCCTGCCATCCCAGCTCCCATCCAGGTACAAATTCCTATATTTCTCCCTTCCCCCTCGGGCCATAAAATTTCCCCAGCTCAGCTGCCTTGCAAGCTGAGCCTGCATTGTAACCGTATCCCGGAAAGAGGGAGTGCCTGTGCTTCAATAGCCTGCCTGAGGAAAGGTGGACATTCTGTCAGTGAAGTCCCTGCCCAAGAAGGGAACCTGATCCGGTAACAGAAGTTCCAATAGAGAACATTTGAAGTAACAGATGGGCAGACGCCAAGGCAAGACTTCAACCAACAATCTGAAAAACAACATGAAAACACCAGATCCCAAGGACCCTACAACAGAAGGACTTGAACACCTTAACCCAGAAGAAGTAGAAAAAAGTGCCATTATGAAAGCAATAGAGTCCCTTAAACAGGATATGAATAACTCCCTTAAAGAATTGGATAAGAAATATAACAAAAAGTTTGAAGAAATGAGTATAGAAATAGATGAGAAATATAACAAAAAGTTTGAAGAAATAAGTAAATCTGTGAATGATACCCTGAGAAACCAAGAAAAAACAATCAAACAAGTAAAGGAAACAGTTCAAGAATTGAAAACTGAAATGGAGGCAATGAAGAAAACACAAACCGAGAACCGGCTGGATATGGAAAACCTAGGTAAACAAATGGAGACTACAGAATCAAGCATAACCAATAGAATACAAGAGATAGAAGAACGAATCTCAGAATCTGAAGATACCATAGAGAAAATAAATGCTCTGGTCAAAGAAAATGGCAAATCCAACAAATTCGCTTCACAAAACATTCAGGAAATCTGGGACACAATAAAAAAACCAAATCTAAGAATAATAGGGATTGAAGAAGGAGAAGAACTGCAGATCAAAGGCCCAGAAAATATATTCAACAAAATTATAGAAGAAAACTTTCCAAACCTAAAGAACAATATTCCTATGAAGGTTCAAGAAGCATACAGAACACCGAATAGACTGGATCAGAAAAAAAACATCCCCTCGCCATATAATAATCAAAACACAAAACATACAGATTAAAGAAAAAATTTTAAGAGCTGCAAAGGAAAAAGGTCAAGTAACTTATAAAGGTAAACCTATCAGGCTTACACCGGATTTCTCCATGGAAACCATGAAAGCCAGAAGATCCTGGATAGAGGTACTGCAGAAACTAAGAGACCATGGATGCAAACCCAGACTACTATACCCAGCCAAGCTTTCATTCACTATCAACGGAGAAAACAAAATATTCCAGGATAAAAACAAATTTAAACAATACGTAGCTACTAATCCAGCCTTACAGAGAATATTAGAAGGAAAATCACTACTGAAGGAATCCAATATTCCCAACACTGCCTACAATAACTCAAACATCTAGCGACCATTCACAAGCACAAATCAAAGAAGGAAAACACATACACTCTCCTACCTAAAAAAAAAAAAAAATGACCGGAGTCAACAACCACTGGTCATTAATATCACTTAATATCAATGGACTCAATTCACCTATAAAGAGGCACAGACTTAGAGATTGGATACGAAAACAGGATCCAACATTCTGCTGTTTACAAGAAACACACCTCAACCACAAAGACAGACACCTACTCAGAGTAAAGGGTTGGGAAAAGGTTTTCCAAGCAAATGGACCTAAGAAACAAGCGGGTGTGGCCATTCTAATATCTAACAAAATCGACTTCAAACTAAAATAAATCAGAAGAAATGGAGATGGACATTTCATACTCATAACTGGAACAATTCATCAGGAGGAAGTCTCAATCCTGAATATCTATGCTCCTAATATAAAGGCACCCACATATGTAAAAGAAACTCTTCTAGAACTCAAGGCAGTCATCAAACCACACACACTAATAGTAGGAGACTTCAACACTCCTCTCTCACCAAGGGACAGGTCAATCAGACAGAAACCTAACAGAGAAATAAGAGATTTATTGGAGGTACCGAATCAAATGGACTTAACAGACATCTATAGAACACTCCACCCAAATAGGAAAGAATATACCTTTTTCTCTGCAGCTCATGGAACCTTCTCGAAAATTGACCACATACTCGGTAACAAAGCAAACTTCCACAGATACAAAAAAATATTAGTAACCACCTGTGTCTTGTCAGATCACCATGGACTAAAATTAGAATTCAACAACAATGCTTCCCCCAGGAAGCCAAAAAACTCATGGAAGTTGAACAGTCAACTACTAAATCACCCCTAGGTCAAGGAAGAAATAAAGAAAGAAATTAAACTCTTCCTTGAATTTAATGAAAACAAAGACACAACATACTCAAACCTATGGGACACTATGAAAGCAGTGATAAGAGGAAAGTTCATAGCACTAAGTGCCCAATTAAAGAAAATGGAGAAAGCACACATTGGAGACTTAACAGCACACCTGAAAGCTCTAGCAAAAAAAGAAGCTGACTCACCCAGGATGTCTAGAAGACTGGAAATAATCAAACTGAGGGCTGAAATCAACAAAATAGAAACACAGAAAACAATCCAAAGAATCGATGAATCAAAAAGCTGGTTCTTGGAGAAAATCAACAAGATTGACAAACTCCTATCCAAATTAATCAAACGGCAGAGAGAGAACATGCAAATTAATAAGATCAGAAATGAAAAGGGGGACATAACCACAGACACAGAGGAAATTCAGAGAATCATTAGATCTTACTATGAAAGTTTATATGCCACAAAGTTGGAAAATGTAAAAGAAATGGACATTTTTTTAGATAAGTACCATGTACCAAAGTTTAACCAAGAACAGGTGAACAATCTAAATAGACCTGTTAGTCGTGAAGAATTAGAAGCTGTTATCAAAAATCTCCCTTCCAAAAAAAGCCCAGGACCATACGGTTTCAATGCAGAATTCTACCAGAACTTCCAGGAAGAGCTAATACCTATACTCCTTAACGTATTCCACAATATAGAAACAGAAGAGTCATTGCCAAACTCCTTTTATGAAGCTACAGTTACATTAATACCAAAACCACACAAAGACACAACCAAGAAAGAGAATTACAGGCCAATCTCACTCATGAACATCGACGCGAAAATTCTCAATAAAATACTGGCAAACCGAATCCAAGAGCACATTAAAAAAATTATCCATTATGATCAAGTCGGCTTCATTCCAGAGATGCAGGGCTGGTTCAACATATGCAAATCTATCAATGTAATCCATCATATAAATAAACTGAAAGAAAAAACCATATGATCATCTCACTAGATGCTGAAAAAGCTTTTGACAAAAATCAGCACCCATTTATGATAAAGGTGTTAGAGAGACTGGGGATACAAGGATCATACCTAAATATAATAAAAGCAATATACAGCAAGCCGACAGCTAACATCAAACTGAATGGAGAGAAACTCAAAGTCTTTCCACTAAAATCAGGAACGCGACAAGGCTGTCCACTCTCTCCATACCTCTTCAATATAGTGCTTGAAGTTCTAGCGATAGCAATAAGACAACATCAGGAGATCAAGGGGATTCGTATTAGAAAGGATGATGTTAAACTTTCGTTATTTGCTGACGATATGATAGCATACATAAGTGACCCCAAAAACTCTACCAAAGAACTCCTACAGCTGATAAACACCTTTAGTAACGTGGCAGGATACAAGATCAACTCCAAAAAATCAGTGGCCCTCCTATACACAAAGGATAAAGAAGCAGAGAGGGAAATCAGAGAAACATCACCTTTCATGATAGCCACAAATAGCATAAAATATCTTGGGATAACTCTAACCAAGGAAGTGAAAGACCTATTTGACAAGAACTTTAAGTCCTTGAAGAAAGAAATTGAGGAGGATACCAGAAAATGGAAAGACCTCCCCTGCTCTTGGATTGGGAGAATCAACATAGTAAAAATGTCAATTCTACCAAAAGCAATCTATAGATTCAATGCAATCCCCATCAAAATCCCATCAAACTTCTTCACAGACCTTGAGAGAACAATAATCAAGTTTATATGGCAAAGCAAAAAACCCAGGATAGCCAAAACAATCTTATACAATAAAAGAACTTCTGGAGGCATTACCATCCCTGACTTCAAACTCTATTACAGAGCTACAGTATTGAAAACAGCTTGGTATTGGCATAACAACAGAGAAGTCGACCTATGGAATCGAATAGAAGACCCGGATATTAACCCACAAACCTATGAACACCTAATTTTCGACAAGGGAGCTAAAGGTATACAATGGAAGAAGGAAAGCATCTTCAACGAATGGTGCTGGCATAACTGGATCTCAACCTGTAAAAGAATGAAAGTAGATCCATATCTATCACCATGCACAAAAATCAAGTCCAAATGGATTAAAGACATCAACATTAATCCGTTCACTTTGAACCTGATAGAAGAGAAAGTGGGAAGTAGTCTACAAGATATAGGCACAGGAGGCCTCTTCCTAAGTAGGACCCCAGTAGCACAGACAATAAGAGAAACAGTGAATAAATGGGATATACTGAAACTGAGAAGCTTCTGTAAAGCAAAGGACACTGTCAGTAAGACAAAAAGGCTGCCTTCTGACTGGGAGAAGATCTTCACCAACCCCTCATCAGACAAAGGTCTGATTTCAAAAATAAACAAAGAACTCAAGAAACTAGACACTAAAACTCTAATTAACCCAATTAAAAAATGGGGTACTGAACTGAACAGAGAATTCACAACAGATGAACTGCGAATGGCCAGAAAACACTTAAGGACATGCTCAACTTCCTTAGCGATCAGAGAAATGCAAATCAAAACAACTTTGAGATACCATCTTACACCTGTCAGAATAGCTAATGTCAAAAACACCAATGATAGCCTATGCTGGAGAAGATGTGGGGTGAGGGGAACACTCATCCATTGTTGGTGGGAATGCAAACTCGTGCAGCCACTGTGGAAATCAGTGTGGAGGTTTCTCAGGAAACTGGGAGTCAACCTCCCTCAGGACCCAGCAATTCCACTCTTGGGAATATACCCTAGAGATTCCCTAACATACTACAAAAGCATTTGTTCTACTATGTTCATAGCAGCACTATTTGTAATAGCCAGAACCTGGAAACAGCCTAGGTGCCCCTCAATAGAAGAATGGTTTAAAAAGGTGTGGAACATATACACATTAGAGTTTTACTCAGCGGTAAAAAACAATGACATCTTGAATTTTGCATGCAAACGGATGGAAATAGAAAACGCTTTACTGAGTGAGGTAAGCCAGACCCAAAAAGAGGAACATGGTATGTATTCACTCATAAGTGAATTCTAACCATAATTAAAGGTCTCTGAGCGTATTATACGTGATCCCAGAGAAGCTAAATAAGAAGATGAACCTGAGGAAGATTATTTAGCTATCCACCAGTAGGTAGGAAATAGACAATAGTCCCAGGTAACCTCGGGTGCATGGGGGGGGGTTGTTGGAAGGGGAGAGGGTTAGAGAGAAGGGAGTAGGGGAGGAATGGGTAAAGCTAGGTGGCCTGGGATGGGGGGAGGGAGGAAGGATGAATATGGGATCAGGGAAGAATATATTTCAACTAAGGGAGTCATTTTAGGGTTTACAGGAGACTTGATTATATATGGGATCCCAGGTCCAAGGAGAGATCCCCAGATTGTTCTCTGGACAGAGGAGAGGGTGCCTGAACCGGCCTTGGCCCATAACCATACTGATGAATATTTTGCTTATCACCATAGATCCTTCATCTGGCGTTGGATGGCGATACAGACGGAGACCCACATTGGAGCACCGGACTGAGCCCCCCAAGGTCCAAATGAGTAGCAGAAGGAAAGAGAACGTGAGCAAGGAAGGCAAGATCAGAGGGAACCTTCATCCGACGATGGATGGCGATACAGACGGAGACCCACATTGGAGCACCGGACTGAGCCCCCCAAGGTCCAAATGAGGAGCAGAAGGAGGAAGAACATGAAAAATGAAATCAGGACTGCGAGGAATGCTCTCACCCACTGATACAAGGGGACTGATCTAATGAGAGTTTACCAAGGCCAGTTGGACTGGGACTGAACGAGGAGGTGATCTAACCAGATTCTCGGAATTTGGCCGGATTCTCTGAATGTGGCTGGCCCGAAGTCTTTCTGAAAAGCCATTGACTATGACACTGGGACTTATTTCCTCTGCATATACTGGATTTTGGGGATCCAGTCTGTTTGGATACTCACCTTCCTGGACCTGGAGGGAGGGGGGAGGAACTTGAACTTCCCACAGGGCAGGAAACCCTGACTGCTCTGGGGGATGGAGAGGGAGGGGGAGAGGGAGTGGGGGGAGTGGGAGGGTGGTGGGAGGAGGGGCTGAAATGGAAACTTTTATAATTTAATAATAAAAAAAGAAAAAAAACAAAAAAAAGAAAAAGACCAAGAGGTGCAAGAAAGAGCTATGGGCTCAGGTACACTAGAAGAGTTAGAGACTGTTATTTGCCAGGGCCACTGACAGAATTGACTCCTCTGGGTAGAAGTATAGAATATCAAGAGTCCTGAAGGGAGATATCAGGGACTAATGGGGCCCAGAGTGCAGATAACAGGCAGGCCACTATGGCATTGGTCTTCATTTGGCCTCAGACTTGGTCTGAATAAGTCAGTTTTTCATTCTACTGGATGTACAAGGGCTGGATGCAGATGCCAACTTCATGAGAGTTGCAGGCTGCTGGTATCTTCAGGCTCAAAGACTCTGATAGAGAGAACAGAAAACACTTCTGTATGTAGTCCTATCTACAAAGAACCAGATGAAGATGGAGATGCATGGTACCTAGGCATCTCTTCCGCAGAAACTATGAGCACTAGACCTGGTCTGGGGGCTCAGTCTTGGTGCCTGTCAAAGGCTGCAGTTATGTAAGGAGCGCCAGACATACTGAGGTATCTCCTCATACTTTAATGATGATAAAACAACAATTTTTATATAACAGTTTATTTACTCTAAACAGCAATACAACAAAATGCCACATAAATGTCATACTCACAAAGAAAAGGTTGCAGAATGGAGACACTGACCAGTTTTGATTCTGAGGCTCATAAGCAACAGTCCAGGTTCCTGAGGAAGATGAAGGTGGGAAGGGAGGTGGTTCTGCCACACAGCCAGATGAAAGCTTTGAACAGTGAGAAGTATGCCTGTGAATACACTAGCACTTAGGGGCTTACGAAGTACAAAAGTTCATCATCTTACAGCAGTTAAAATGCTGATATCAATATTAAAATAAAAATGAGTTTTACATAACAACTAAAATTACAAAAGACTGAAGAAAGGGACTTTGTAGGAAAAAATGAGGCAGTTCAGCAAAACAAAAATTGTATATGTCAATGGCGGAAATGGAAAAGGCCACCTGTCCAACCCTGCCAGGTGACCGGTAACTCTAAGAAATGGTTTGGATCTACAAAAGGTTGTAAACGATTCTTGGCAAGCCAATCCCTCTCATCATGGAACCATAGGGACTCTCCTTATGAAGGGGCAAACTTCTTTGCTTGTGTTCCAACCACTTGCTCATATTTTACTCCGTTTGGACAGTAAATTATGTAAGCCTCTTCTTGAGCTGTATCTTGACTATTTGGTTTATTTAAAAGTTTTTACATTCCTAATAAGATCTGTTTGACTGTGATAAATGGCTTCCAGTCCCTCTCTTCCTCCAGGATGTATAGGCACACTGTGTCAGAAGGATATACAATTTGCTGAAACAGCAGTGGCTCAAATTTACATTTTGGTGATGAGGACTGTCATCTTTGAACAAGTTCCCTTCCCACAGAGCTCCCTTCTTTCCAGGGATAACGTCTTCCTGATTCATCAACTTCCCTGGGACAGCCTCAAAAACAAAGGAAAAGTCAGTCATTCCTCTACACCTTCCATTCCTGAGCAAGTCAGTTGAGGACTTATCCAACGTTCCTGAGCAGCCAAGACCCTAACTTGGTTCCAAGTGTTCCTTTGTCCATATATTTCTTAATGATTAAAACATCTGTGGGGAAAAAATTATCAAACAGAATACATATAATTTTTGTTGTTTGAGATTATAACTCCATTTCTCCTTTTTAAATAACTCTTTGAAATTAAAATTTAGTCACATCATCTCCCTCTCTCCTTTTCTCCTTCCAACACCCCTCTTTTCTTTCTTCCTTTCTCAAATCCATGACATGTGCATGTGTGTATTGCTAAATATATAAATATAAATTCTCAGTCTGCATAATGTTACCTCTATGCTGTGATTTCAGGAAAGACCACTCGGTATTGGATGACCAATCAGCAGATTCTTCCCTAGAGAAGACGATTTACCCTGCTCTCAGTTTTCTTTTGTTGTCTGTAGTTCTTTGTCTACATTTGGGACCCATGAGTTTTCCCACTACCATATTTTATAACTATTAGTATTACCCTTATTCTAGTATTGTTAAGGTAGCCGTGTTAGACTTCATTGGTTTCTACAAAACAAAACCTCACAGAAAACATGCTATTGCTCTGGTTTCTTGCAATCTTTCTGCCATCTCCTCTAAAATGATCCCTGAGTCTTAGATACAGGAGTTGTTTTGTAGATACATCAGGTCACACGTGATCACTTATTTTCTGCATTTTGATCGGTTGTGGATTTCTGTAATGGTTTTCATCTAATGCAGAGAAATTTCTTCAATGAGTTAGAACTACACTTACTTGTGGGTATAAGCATAAGTATTTATAAAGTTATCTTAGTTAGCATTTCTATTGCTGTGACGAGACACCATGACCTTGACAACTCCTATAAAGGAAAACTTTAATTTAGGGTTAAATTACAGTTCAGAGGTTTATTTCATTATTGTCATGATGGGAGACATGGCTGCTGCAGGTAGACACAGTATTGGAGAAGGAGCTGAGAGTTCTACTTCTTGATCCACAGGCAGCAGAAGGAGTCTGAATGCCACACTGGACATAATTTGGGCATATATGAGACCTCAAAGCCTGTACCCACAGTAACATACTTCCTCCAACAAGGCCATACTTCCTAATAATAGTGTCACTCCCTATGGGCCAAATATTCAAACACATGACTCAATATGGACCGACCTATTCCAAGTACCACAAATGCAGTTATAAATTATTCTTTTATAGTGAAGTGATGGCTGTAAGTTACCTTTTAATAAACACACCTTTGCCACCTTCACTAGCCCCAGGTAATTGGTTGGATTTCCAGTACCAAGCATTATTTCCCTCTTGCTGCATAGGCCTTGAGTTCAATTACAGAGCTGTTGGTTACCACCAATGCCTTCTCACCACTGCTGCACCCTAGCGTTATCCTACCATACTGTTGGAATTTGCAGCTGTCACAGCTGGAAGGCTGGTTGACTGCTTCCCTCCTTTGAAAGTTTATGTCACATGCTGACAAGATGGAAGCTAGTCCTCAGAGAGGTGAGAGGAAACATGTGGGGTCTGGTTTTCTAGTCTAGGTTTCCACACTCAGCATAATCTTTTTCAGATTCATCCTTTTTGTTTTTCCCAGCTAGATCCTAAGGGAGGAAAAAAGAAATTTTTAATTAAATAATAAAGGCAGAAAGGCCTGAAGAATTCTTTCAGGCCACACCTTTCAGCCATTACTATTAGTCTACCTCTGCGACTATTAGCTTCTTGTGTGGTTCCTTGCTGACTCACATAACCATGCTCTACCAGGGACCTACAGCCCCTACCATTGCTTGAGACCCAGGGTCCTGACAGCTACCACATTAAACTAGAAACCAAATTAGGGCGATAACAACCAATAAACTTCAAAAAAGCTAATCAGAAGAGATAGGGAAGGATACTGCACACTCATTAAAGGAAAAATCCACCAAATAGGATATTAAAATTCTTTTTTTAATCCATTAATGTATGCACCAAACACAAGAGCACCCAAATTCATAAAAGAAACATTCCTGCAGCTAACATCACATGTTGACCCTCACGTGGTGATAGGGAGTGATGTCAATACTCTAACTGTGCCAATTGGCAGGTCATTCAGACAAAAACTAGGTAGAAAAATGCTGGAATAAATAACGTCATAAGTTAAATGTACCTAACTTACATCTATAGGACATTCCACCAAAACACAAGAAAAAAATTCCAAGCATTCCATAGAACTTTTTTCAGAAATGGCCACCTATTAGGACACAAAGCAAGCAAAACTTATGTAGAAAAGAATACAGAAAGAATGTAATGGGGAGGACCTAACAAGATCCAAGGAAGGAGAAATATATTGTATGAAAAAAATAAAAAATAATAATGAATATGTATTTTCATACAAAGCAGAGTAAAAACATAGCAATGGAAAAACTAGTGGAGGAGTAAGACATGCTCAGTAAGAGATGAATGGATAAAAAAAAGTGGTAGAGGCATATAAAGCTATTTTTCAGTAAGTAAAGCAAATAAAAAATTAAATCAAAAAAATACTTACACAGCCCTTGGAAGAAGACTGCTAAGTGACAAAAGCATAGCTGAAAAGACAGCAGAACATGATCAAGTTTAATAATATTTGGGAAAAGGCAAAACTATTCAGAATGTAATGATGCCCGTGGCTATCAGTGCCTGATGAGAAAAAGAGAACCAAATGTCCATTTAGTAAGTACAATTTTACACAATGGAATTATAATGATAAAATTATTATATAATAATATATTATAATTATGTTATAATATTATATGTAATATAATTATGTTATAATAATGGCAAAATGCGATTATCAAAAATGATGGAATATGATTTTCCAGAGAGGATAACACTAAAACTAGTCCTAGGGGAGCTAAGTGTGATCCAGAAAAATAACTTGTATTTTCTGGTTTTCTTGAAAACCCTTGGGAGATGCACCAAGAAGTCAATGGTTGTAGCAGGCGGCAGCATTCTGTAATTGTGTGAAATTGGACGGTCTGCTTTGCCAGCATCTCAGTACAAGTTCAACAAGGTCAGTAACATCTTCCAGAATTTTCTGCGTAATTGTCCACTTTCCTGTGATGATCTTTTGAAAAGGAACTGAGTTGTACTATATTCACCCTATGGGATTATAAGACCCATTTCCCTAAGAAAAAAGAATTTGCTTTTTCACACCCAAAGGGCTCACATTATTTGAAGAAATATTTTTAAGAGTACAATAAGTAAATCATCATTTGTACAACAAACTAACTGTTATCTCCTGGGGGATGATCACCTCATCAAATGATGAAGAAATAGTAAGAACCCTGGAGACCTTGTTTGCAGGGGATGTAAATGTTCATTGCTATCACTATAAATAATTAATGCTGCAAGATGAATAGGGGTGTATATCACTCCATGATCAGAAGTCCAGCCTTTTCTTTTGGTTAAGAATATCCAGAAGAGTCAGAAATGACATCAACAAAATGAGAAAATTAATACAGGTAAAAAGAACAACAAATAATAGTCCTTCATTTGTGTCTCAAAGATAAGTAATATGTGTGAGTAGATGACTTCTTATGCTATAGCATGCAGTGATGGAGGATATAGATGATAAAGTCAAAGTTGAAGAGCAAACATCCTCTGGCCTAAGTGTTTCTCATCGATATATATATTTATGATACTCTTGAGAATCATATTTCAAGTATTCTGTTTCTAATTTTTACACTAGTATCAAAACTTACTCCTCTATTTTCTGATGAAAATGTAGGGGTGCTGACTAACTCTGGAATCAATATCT
Source organism: Myodes glareolus (assembly GCF_982192425.1). Taxonomy (NCBI): domain Eukaryota; kingdom Metazoa; phylum Chordata; class Mammalia; order Rodentia; family Cricetidae; genus Myodes; species Myodes glareolus. Next base: position 13,647,556 of record NC_142051.1, on the reverse strand, counting down.
CTGAGAATTATTTTGATAATACTACTTACAGATTTACATACATTTACTAACTTTGTCAGTTGTAGGCACTTCTGAAAGTTAGTGGTAAAGCATTAAATAAAATTACTGGCAAATCCTTAGTACAAATTAAATAAGTTTTAAGACATGCAGCCTAACCAACTCCTAGGCAAATAGTAGACACCAGAGAAGGTATCTTCATTTGAAATTGTTTCATATTTTCCAACAGTTAAAGGAAAGCAGACAACATAAAATTAAGTGATATCCTCTAGTATAAAAAGGATAGAGAGCTCTTCACTCCCCAAGAAGACAAGAGCCAAGAGGCTGTCCGGTTGAAGCACTCCATGTAACAAACGTACACCAGTAACGTGACTCAGGAGAGAGACAAAGGAAGCTCGACGGGCAGAGAAAAGACCATGGATACTCAGGATTATCAAGTAAGCATGACCTTTCTCACAGTCTTCCCAGTCCTGGACTTATAGACAGATTCTAAGATACAATCAGTGCTAAATGAAAAAACTGAAGGAATCTATCTTCTGATGTAAGGACGAAATATTCACTTTTAAACAATAAAACACGCCAGCCAGGAGTGGCGCATATCTTTAATCCCAGCACTAATCCCAGTCATAGACAGAAGGAAGTCTATGAGTTTGAGGTCAGTCTGGCCTACAGAGTTCTAGGAGAGCCAGGACTGTTAAACAGAGAAATACTGTCTAGATAAAAATTATTTAAAAAAAAACACATAATAGAAGGAACTGTTTCAAAGGAAAAAATAGCTTGTTAAATTTTAAAGTTTTTGAAAGAATCAAATAGAAAGGGGAACCATTTTAAATAAATAGCCAAATCCAGCTTGGGGAAAATTCAGGGTAAGCACCACAAGACTTTTCTAAATGATGCTGGTAAGAGCATATAGGATGGGATCACAACTTATTTACAAGGGACTGAGAGCAGTGTATGTAGGAACTGTGCAGAATCTGTCACAACCTGTAAGTAATTCAGTTACAGCTTATTTAAACAGTGTTACAGTTTTTGATATATGCATTTTTGTACAGCTTTATTGAAGTACTATAGGTAGGTAGGTAGATAGATAGATAGATAGATAGATAGATAGATAGATAGATAGATGATAGATAGATAGATAGATAGATAGATAGATAGATAGATGATAGATAGATAGATAGATGATAGATAGATAGATAGATAGATAGATAGATAGATAGATAATAGATAGCAGATAGATAGATACATAGATAGATAGATAGATAGATAGATAGATAGATAGATAGATAGATGATTGATAGATAGATAGATAGATAGATGATAGATAGATAGATAATAGATAGATAGATAGATAGATAGATAGATAGATAGATGATAGATAGATAGATAGATAGATAATAGATAGCAGATAGATAGATACATAGATAGATAGATGATTGATAGATAGATAGATAGATAGATGATAGATAGATAGATAGATAGATAGATAGATAGATAGATAGATAATAGATAGATAGATAATAGATAGATAGATAGATAGATAGATAGATAGATAGATAGATAGATAATAGATAGATAGATAGACAGATGATAGATAGATAGATAGATAATAGATAGATAGATAGATAGATAGATAGATAGATAGATAGATAGATAGATAGATGATAGATAGATAGATAGATAGATAGATAGATAGATAGATAGATAGATAGATATAACTGTGTTTAGTGAGTTTGGACATTTATATATTCCCATGAAACCATGATGACACAGAAAACAAAGGACATCTGCATCCTTTTCAAAAGTTTATTATTTCTTCATAGACTTTGTTTTCCTTTGTTTAGTATTCTATAACAGAGCTTAACATGCTAGCATTGCTCTTAATTCTTTTCAGTGCACAGTAAGGAAGTATGAATCATGGCACAGGATAATGCAAAAGATTCTAGACTTGCTCATTCTGGTACTGAAAATTTAAAGATGTTAAAGAACACACCATTTTTCAATGTCCCCATCACCTCACCTAGCCACTGCCAATCAAGTTCTCTCTCTCTCTCTCTCTCTCTCTCTCTCTCTCTCTCTCTCTCTCACACACACACACACACACACACACGCACACACACACACACACACACACACACACACACACTGAATATTTCAGACACCTCAGATTTATTTATCCTTTTCTAACTAGATAATTTACTTCAAAATATCTTTCAAGTTCCTACTCATAGCATATTGTAGGATTTCCAGATCTGAATAATCCCCCATTGTAAGCATATGACACTTTTTAAAACTATTCATCTATTGGGATACATTTGGCCATTTTTATATCTTTTCTTTTCTGAATTACTATAAAATGAACATAGAAATTAAATGTTTCTCTGATAACTAATTTATTCTTTTGAATTATTTGGCAAGAACTTTTATTGATAGATTGTATCTTAGCTTTGATGTTTGAGTTTTTTATTATTGAATATTTTTTCATTTATTTTACATCTCAACCACAGTTTCCCCTTCCTCTTTTCCTTCCTCCCCATGCCTCCTCTCTACCTGCATCCACTTCTCTATTTCCATTCAGAAAGGAGCAGGCCTCCCATGGGCGTACAAAGCAAGGCACATCAAGTTGAGGCAGGACCAAGCTCCTCTCCCTACATCATATCTGGCCAGAAACAACCCAGTATAAGCAATAGGTTCCCAAAAGCCAGCTCAAGGACCAAGGACAGGTCCTGATCCTACTGCTAGGAGCCCCACAAGCTACACAGCAGTCATAGACATGAAGTTTTTATAACATTTCCTGAAGTTGATCCCTGTTAATTCTGCACATCCACAAAATCATATTTATTTGTATTGCTAGTTGTATCCTATTCACATGAAGTAACATCCCATCATGGTTTGACTTGTGTTTCTCTGATGGTTACTAATAGCAATCATTTCACATGTGTGTTGGGACATTTTATGTCCCCTATGAGAGATGTCTATTCATGGCTTTAGTCCACTGGCAAACTAATTGCTTAGTTTTTGACTACTGTATTATGTGAAATCACAATCTATTTTTGAGATCAGTTCTTTTAAATATTTGTTCTACAAATATTTTCTCCCATTTCATGTGTTGCATCCTCAAACACAATTCTGAGAATTATTATTCCTAGTTAATTTTTTCTTTTTAGATTAGACTTGACTCTACACTTACAACATTAATTCTAAATAGTCAGAATGTATTTGCTATTTGATATTTGTATCTAAGCTATTATATATAGCTACATATTTTCATATACCCACACTTCTTAAGTGGTAGCACATTCACCAAAAGGGCAAAAAATAAACAGTAACATCCCTAGAAATGTAACCTTTACTTACCCACTTATCCCTTAGTGTATGCTGTGATTGATTTCCAGTCACTGCAGAAGACAGAGATTTATATTGGGACTGTGTCTTTAATATTAAAAGTGTAGGTAATGGAATATTCAGTTTATAATAATATTTTGTTTCATTAATAGTTTAAGAGTGATAAGAGAAAATAAGATGGGATAGGCAAAAGAGTTTAATAAAAAATTTTCAAAAATCCTTACATGTATTGAGTGACGTGATTTTCCATTACTTAATATTGATCTGTTAACTTACCTCTATTAAAGATTTTTATTATTAGAAATATTACTCAATGTGATAGATGCTGAATAGCGAAAAGAAATGTACAGTTAAATCAACATTTTAATACTGGTATAAGGAATAAAATCAATTCTCTATGAAAAGTTTATTTAACTTAATTAAATCCATAAACATAGCACCCGTGTTGATGTATCTACTGGAGCTGGGCTTCCTCATGACCAGTTGATCTCTGCATTGTTACAGTTAGGGTTTTCTGTGATGGTTTCCACTTACTGTAAAGAGGGGCTTCTACTGAACTCTGGGAGAAGGAGAATTATCTCTCTCAAGGATGAACCTCTTTATTGGTTGTCCAATATAAAACAGCCAGCCTTTAAACCACTCACATCAGAAAAGTTTCCATTCTCTGGGTAGGTACATAAAGTTTCTGTTGAGAAACTAATGACCCTGGGGAGCCCTGAAGAAGTAACAGATGGTATTACTCTGTCAAAAATAATATATGTATACACATATATAAATTACATTAGTAAATTTGGAGGCAAGAACTTGTAGAAACATGAAGTGCTGAAAGTGGAATTGAAGGTCTGCAGGAAAAATTTAGAAATGACAAGTTTTGAAATTGTTAAAGTCAAAGAAGGAGTTTTCCAAAAAGAGCCTTCCAGATACAGCAAAGGAAGTTGTACCGTATTAAATAGATCATGTGAGAAGAAGGTCAGAATGGGGAAAAGCCTTCACATAGAGCATAAGAGAATTGAGTGTGGAGCATCCAGTTTGCATACAGGTCTATTAATATTAATGATCATATTATTATGATATTAATAGAGAAAAATAACAAAACAAAACAGTAATAAATAGAGATCCAAAGCGACAAGAAAATTCTGAATGATGATGTAATACCAATTTAAAGAACTATAAAACCTTATCTTTTGTTGTACCAATGGCAAGCAAAAGAAAGATTTAGATGTATTGGGCTTCAGGAGAAATGAAGATTTTGTGGGTCTTAAAAACAGTGCAGAGGTAGAATTAAAGTTACAACACAGAGAGTTAAATCCTAAACTACACAGGAGTCAGATGATGTGACACTAAAATCTTTGGGGTTTGAATGTTTATTTTTGATATTTTAATTTTAATATTTATTTTAATATTATTTTATTTTAATATTTGACTGCTTCTTTGTATTTTAATTACATTTCTTTTCTCCTTCCTTTCCTCCATCAAAACCCTCTTCCTCATTTATCCCTCTCTGCTCTACTTCAAACCACTTTCTATTTTTCATCAGGTGTTAATGACTGCATATATGTATTTACATTTCCATATATATTCCTAAATATAACCTGTTGAGTTCATATAATATAACTTGTATGTATGTTTTCAGGCCCGAACATTTGGCCCTAGACAATCAGGTGGTGTGATCTTTTGGGGGGGTCATCACCTCTGTCACTCCCAGCTTTCCTCATGTCTGTAGTTCTTTGTGTAGGGTTGAAATCTCATGAGCTTTCCTTCATGCAGTATGGCATGTTTGTTGGTATCATCCTTGTTTGGAAAGTCATTTTGGTGAGGTATTACAGGTGTAGTTTCTGATGTTATTAGGAGACACAATCTCACAGCAATGTCCCTGGTCGGGTTCTTATGATCTTTCCACCCCCTCTCCTGCAGTGCTCCCTGAGCCTTAGTGGTAGGAACGCTTTGTAGATATTGGGGACAGGGTGCCACAGCTCTACAAAGTGATGAGTCGTAGTTTTCCGTAGTGGTCTCTATCTGTTGCAAAAGGAAGTTTCCTTGAAGGATGAAGATTTCATCTATCTGCAAGCATAAGGACAGATGTTTACAGATTGTTGTTAAGATGATGCCAGTTTAGTAAATGAGAGGTTAGAAATACCCCTCCAAGCAAACATAGTTTCACTAGCACTGTGTATTGGCACCTCTAATTTGGATGATTATAAAATCCAATTAGAAAGTAGTTGGTCACTGCCAAGGTATGGGTGCCACTACTGCACGTGTAGGGTTACTGTGCCACGCTGGTTGTTGATGTGGTTCATCAACATCATAGCTGAGTAGGACTACTAGTTATCTCTTTCCTTTGGAAGATTGCACAGTTCTTTCTGGCACCCTGAATACTGGTCCTCATGGATGGGCATTTAAGTCAATTCCACATCAGGGCTTCTGGGCCCTGTTTCTGAAGTTCATGATGTCTTCAGCAATATGGACTTACCTTCCACCTCTGGAGCCAGGGTTACCCAAGACAATAGAAATGAACTGTATGTTTTGAGATTCCCTTAGACAGTCCTTGCCAACAACTGAAAAGAAAGCTTCTCATGTTTGGTTTGGGATTTTCGTTATGTGGTCTTTGACACTTGAAGAACATCATCAGCCCAGATGAGAAAATTTACTTTAAATTTTATATGTATATTTATAAACTGAATTGCATGTGTTCTAGAAGTTTTAGGTAAATATTAGTAGTATTATTCCTTGTGGATTTTTCAGCCATCCCTATTGCTATTTTAGCTATCTTCTTCTTTTGTGTTTACCCTACCTTCCTCTCTCTAAGTAACCCTCAGTTTTCCTTTTACCCAATGAGGTCACAGGTATTTTCAAAAAATTTGAGAAGACCCTGAAAAAGGCACAGTCTATAAATATCTGCTCAGTACTAGTAAAATGCATGTGACTTTTGGGTATTTGGAAAGCAAATGACCACAATCAACTAATAAAAATACATAATAGAAATATATGAGTAAATTCCTTCCATGGGTATGTGCGACATTGCTTTTTGTAACACTATAGACACAACAGATGTACCTTAACCACCTTCCAAGTGCAAATAATTCTGCTATCATCTCTGTTGCTCAATTGTTTTCCAGGAGAAAAACATCTTATGCTTAAAGCAATATCCAGATAGCGGTATTGAAGAAAATGTATATTCTTAAATATCTACAAGCATTCAATATTCAGAATTTGTCTGAGGCAATAATGCTTCTCTAAACACATTTGTAAGCTCTATCTACATAATGAATGAAAGTCAACTACATCTGCAAATCCTTGAGAGCAATAGATTATTCTCCAGACTTGGCTCTTTTTACAATAACATGAGTCCTTAAGAGAATCTCCACTGCAAAACCCAGGCAATGGCGACACTTGTTATGATATAAACTTAGAAAATAAACATAAGATTGTTTGTTGGCATCCATATCTTTCACATCCATATCTTTCACAGTCTTTTCGCGGCTGTGACTTTATAAAACCTTAACTTCCAATGGGCGGAAATGAGAAACCACTCAGCAATAACAACCTTCATCCTTCTGGGACTCACAGATGACCCACAACTTCAAGTTCTGCTTTTTGTCTTCCTGTTTCTCACGTACATGATGAGTATGACAGGAAACCTGACCATCATCATCCTCACCTTGGTGGATCCCCGTCTTAAAACGCCTATGTACTTTTTCCTTAGAAATTTTTCTTTCCTAGAAGTTTCCTTTACCACAGTCTGTATCCCTAGATTCCTATACAGTCTGTCAAGCAAAGGCAATACCATTACCTATAATGCGTGTGCAAGTCAAATATTCTTTGTTATTCTCTTTGGAGCAACGGAGTTTTTTCTCTTGGCAGCTATGTCTTATGATCGCTATGTGGCTATCTGTAAACCCCTTCATTATATGACCATCATGAACTCCAGGGTATGTACCCTGCTAATCATCTCATGCTGGGTGTCTGGCTTAATGATTATCGTCCCACCCCTTAGTTTGGGCCTCCAACTCGACTTCTGTGACTCCAATGCCATTGATCATTTCAGCTGTGATGCTGGTCCCCTTCTAAAGATCTCATGCTCGGACACATGGGTAATTGAGCAGATGGTTATATTTGTGGCTGTCTTTGCGCTCATTATTACCCTAATCTGTGTGGTCCTATCCTACACATACATCATCAGAACAATCCTGAGATTCCCTTCTGCACAGCAAAGAAAAAAGGCCTTTTCCACCTGCTCATCTCACATGATTGTGGTTTCCATCACCTACGGCAGCTGCATCTTCATCTACATCAAGCCTTCGGCTAAGGATGAAATAGCCATAAATAAAGGTGTTTCGGTTCTCACTACTTCTGTTGCACCTCTGCTGAACCCTTTCATTTATACCTTAAGGAACAAGCAAGTGAAGCAAGCTTTCAGAGACTCTGTAAAGAGGATTGCACTTCGATCAAAGAGCTAGCAGTCAAATCAGATTGTCCATTATCTCCTTTCAGAATTAACCTTTCGATGACAACTAATGTTTCACCCAGATATTACCCTTATGAAACCCACTCTTTAAATTAAACTCATATGTGATATTGTCATCATTCATGCTGAAATTATAAATGTACATCCAAGAAACTAAGGTTTTCTCCACTCTAGCCTGGTCTTTTCATTACTCTAGGGAAAAAATTAAGAGTAATGATATTTGAAAGTATATTCATAATAGTGCCATTTTCTTCCTTTAGTACAAGGTTAGCAAAATTAATATCGCAAAACCAAAAATTAGACAAGCAGAAATAGAAAATAGCATTTGCAGAGGTTTATTAAAGGCGAGAAAATAAGTCATTACAGATCAATTAAAATAGTCGGGAAAGAAAATAAATAACACCCTGTGGTTAATCTGTATTTTAAAAAATGTATCCACAATCACTGATAAGATGTGTTTATTATTTCTTTATGGTAAATTAGAAATATTTTGAAGCTGGAGAGATGGCTCAGTGGTTAATAGCATGCATTGCTCTTCTAAAGCACTGGATTTCACTTCCCAGTACCTCTATTGGATAGTTCACAACCACCTATAGCTGCAGCTCCAGTGAATTTGACGCACACACAAACCCTAACAAAAGTAGTAATCTAAAATATTCCAGCCAAAAAGAAACCCAGGGACAGGAAAGAAGGTTTCAGAGAAGTCCATCAGACTTTCAGTAAAGAATGAATAACTATAAGACTAAAATTATTATGCAAAACAGAATCTGAACACATATTTTCTAATTTTTTATTAAGTCATTTACCCTGATAGTAGCAGATAGTACACCACACAAAGACAAATATAAAAGAAAACTTTAGATCAATATCCCTTGGGAACATAAGTACAAAAATTCTTAATAAAATATTTGCAAAGTGAATTCAAGAACACACCAAAAAAGATTATCCACCATGATTCAGTTGACCTCATAACAGAAATGCAGGGATTGTTCAACATACATAAATCAATAAGGTAATCTACCACATAAACTGGCATAAAGACCTCCAAAAAACCCCTGGTTATCTCATTACATGCAGAAAAGATCTTTGACAAAATCCAACATTGTTTCAAGAAAAAAGTCCTAGAGACATGAAAAATGCAACATAACCTTAACATAATATAGGCAAGTTACAGATATTTCACCACCAATATCATCCTATGCAGAAAGAATCTCAAAACATTTCCAGGAAAATCAGGAACAAGACAAGGTTGTCTGCTCTCTCTATACCTATTCTATGTAGGATTTCTAGTCTTAGCTGGAGCCATAAGATAACTGAAGGGGATCAAGGGGACATAAACAGGAAAGAAAGCAATCAAAGAGTTCTTATTTGCAGATGATCATTATTTTTAACATAAAATACTCCAAGGAAAGACTCAGACAGGAAAGTTAAACATTTGATAAACATTTTCCTCAGTGTTGCAGGATACCTAATTAATACATAAAAATAAGTACCTATTCCACATACAAATGACAAATGGACCAAGAAAGAAGTGAAACAACACATTTCACAATCACCTCAAAAATACATTGAGGTAACGCTAAATAGGTAAGTGAAAGACTTATATAATAAAATCTTTAAAACATTGAAAAAAGGAATAAAAGAATATACCAGATGACGAAAATATCTCCCACTATCACGGATATATAGGATTAATATTGTGGGGAAAAAAGCCATTCTGTCAAAAGCAATCTAAAAATTTAATGCAATCCTCATCAAAATTCTAATACAATTTTTAAATTTAAATTTAAAGTAACAATTTTCAACATCATATGGAAGCACATATAAAAAAGGACAGTTAAAATAATCCTCAATAATAAAATAACTGGAGGCTTCATCATCCCAGATTTTAAACTGTGTTACAGAGGTATATCAATTAAACCAGCATCGTATCAGTATAAAAACAGACACATTGATCAATGGAATCAAATTGAAATTCCAGACATAGTTTCGCATACTTCTGGACAACTAAATTTTGATGAAAAAAGCCAAAAATAAACACTGGAAAAAGATATCTTCAACAAATGGTGCTGGTCAAACTAAACTGGTAAATGTAAGAGAATGAAAATAAAACAATATCTACCACCCTGCACAAAACTCAATTCCAAATGAATCAAAGACACCAACATAAATCCTGACTCTTATAGAAGAGAAAGTCATAGTGAAAAAGATGCTGATAAGATAGGTTTTAAGGTCAATTATTAATGAATGGGACCTCATAGAGCTAATAAAAACTTCTGTACAGCAACATACACCATCATTCAACAAAAGCAGAAGCCTATATACTAGGAAAAAAATTTATTAATTATTACATATTATAGAGTATTTAGCATCTAGAATATATAAAGAACTAAAAATTGCTAAGCATCAAGGGAGTTAATAATCCAACTTAAAAAGAGATATATAACACAAAAGATGAAACAAAACTTGATCAGAAATACTTCAAAACCATTTCCAACATCCTTAGGCATCAGGTAAATACAAATTAAAACTACTTCAAGATTCTGTCTTAATTCAAATAAACAACAGCACAAGGTGGCAAGAATGTGGGGAAAAGGAAACACTCATGGCTTGCAGAAGTGTCAGTATGGAAAACAATGTGGAAGTTCCTCAAAAAGCTAAGAATCAATCTACCCAAGATCCAGCTATACCACTCTTGGATATACCCAAATTACTCTCTGTCTTACTACAGGGAAACTTGATCATCCCTGTTCATTGCTGCTCTATTAATAACTGTCAGACATTGGAAACAATCTATAAAATCTATCAATGCATGAATGGATAATGAAAATGTGGTACATTGGCATAACTGGTTAGCATTACTTTATAAATATTATTTAGCTACAAATAAAAATGAAATCATGAATGGAGCTAGAAACAATCATCATAAGTAAGGTAACCCAGACCCAGAAAGACTATTTCATGTTTCCTCTCATATGTGGGTATTAGCTATTAACATTTAGATACATGTGTTTCAGGGTTAGGTAGCTAGTAAGGGGCTATTAAGAAGGAAAGGATCTTCCAAGGAAGCTAAATAGACTATAGTGTCATAGAGAGATTAGTGGAAAATAAGAATAGAAGGGTTGCATGGGGAGGGGGAGAGGAAGAAGACAGGGTAAATGAGAGAATACCGGGAGAGACAGCTAACACTAAAGGTCTTTTGACAAACCATATGGAAATCTACCACTTTAGAAGCTTCCTAAATTATATAACTATATGAAAGGAATTTAAATGGAGTTATTAAATATTGAAGGAGACAATGTCCCAGCTAGACACCAAATATTGTTACCAAAAAAACCTCCAGTAGAAGAATGCCAGCCTTGATGACATCGCAACCACTAATGATTCCATAGGATAAACAAAAAGAGGTTCCTAAACCCATGATACTAATTTCCTCATACTGCTATGCAGCAGGCAGAGGAAAGAGGTACCTAAATCAATGTTCCTGACTTAAAACATAATACTGCAGTCTGAGAAGGGAAAGAAGATCATGGTGGCAACTGGAGATTCCCAACCTCTTGATGGACTTGCTATGCATCCAGACCTATTGAGTCCTATTTATCTTAGAGCCAGACCAGAAACACAGACTAAACATCTAATTGTTTTACTCTTTGGGACACAGAACTCATTTTGCCATATGGTCCTCAATCTGCTGTTAAAATATAGGACCAGAGAACTGATACTTCAATTTTTCCCTCAAGGGAAAAAGTACTTGTTACAAGGAGTGACTGAAGCCCCTCTTCAAATATGAGGAGGATAGCCTAAGGGTTTTTTGCTGCTACTCAAAGACTGGAACAATTACTTAAAAGCAGCAATGTATTTAGACTCCCACCCATCAAAGAATATTTTCTTGTCTTTTGATTAGAATGGATTTAAGAGAATTGTGATCTGACAAATTGTATGTTAATATTGACTATTGGTCAGTCTATTAGTTACCCCCCACAACCTGAAGGTGAGGCCCTACTGCTGAAGACACAACTTATTTATGTTATTGAATGTGTTGTAATCAAACTGGTTCCAAACTAAAAGCTTCACCGCTACTTACTAGTATTCATGGTACTAATAGGTACTTTGCACACTACCAGAGCAGAAAACTATTTGTAGCATCAATATCTACAAATCTTATGACCTATAATAGCCACCTACCCCCAAGATATTGTACAGTAGTGTCAAAAATGTTATAGGACTAATGAACCATTTTTTAAAATTGGATTTAAGGCACACTCCATGAGATGGGAACCATACCTGACACATCTAGTGTTCACAAACCTAAGACAAGCTATGTCATGGGCCTTAGGGGAAAATCTACCACTATTATTCTACTAAGGAACATAGCACTATAACATCTAATGATATATTGCCAGACCCTTAGATCAGAACATAACTCAGCATTCATCAGAGATGTTTCTACTGGCAATAAAAGGTAATTAACACAGAGATCCACAATTGAACAATGTACAGAAAATAAGAGATCTTGTAGGACTCAGCCCTAAATGGATGTTTAATCAAACTCCTCCATGCAAAGTTCAGGATTCTATTTGTAAGAGGGTGAAAGATTATTTTTTAAAAAAGTGCCTTCCAGACAAAGTAAGTCTGATACACACAGAGACTGTGACATAATGCATGAGTTCCAAAGACTAGCTTGGGTTCCAAACAGACATAATCCCAGTACAGAGAGAAGAAAGTAGATACAAAGTCCCACCCCTAATCAAGAATCTATTCATAGTTGACACCTTCTTGTGGAGGCCCAAAAATGTCAGCCATTTTTACCTTGAAGAAAAGGTCAGAGAATTGGAATTCACCTCTATTTTTTTAATATTATTGTGTTTTTACCTCAAACAAAGGTTCCAACTAGATTCAGATCAGAGAGCTCTGTTCTCTCAAGGTTATTGCCAACAGGTGTGGCTAATATCCAGACCTTGTATTTCAGAAATAGAAAAGTATCTCTAAGATCAAGAATTATAGGCTCAATGTCCTTTATTAATGTTTAGAATCCACTAATGAGTGAACACATACCATATTCATCTTTTTGGGTCTGGGTTACCTCACTCAGGATAGTGTTTTCTATTTCCATCCATTTGCATGCAAAATTCAAGATGTCATTGCTTTTTACCACTGAGTAGTACTCTAATGTGTATATATTCCACACTTTCTTTATCCATTCTTCCATTGAGGGGCATCTAGGTTGTTTTCAGGTTCTGGCTATTACAAATAATGCTGCTATGAACATAGTTGAACAAATGTTTTTGTAGTATGATAGTGTATCTTTTGGGTATATTCCCAAGAGTGGTATTGCTGGATCCTGGGGTAGGTTGATCCCGAATTTCCTGATAAACTGCCACACTGATTTCGAAAGTGGTTGTACAAGTTTGCATTCCCATCCCCCCACTGCTGCGGGCCCTTTGTCTCCCGGGTCCTGGGAAGACCAGCTAGCCCTGTTGCACTGCTGAGGAGTTCTTCCCAGAGAGGGCTGAGGAGCTCTATCCAGAGAGTGCTGTGAAGTCCTACCCAGAGAGTGCTGAGGAGTTCTATCCAGAAAGTGCTGAGGAGTTTCATCCAGAGTGGAGGAGATGGGCAGGCGCCAATGCAAGAATTCCTCCAACAACCTGAAAGGCAATAAGACATCGCCAGAATCCAGGGAGCTCGAAACTAGAAGAATTGAACACCCTACTCCAGAAGAAATCGACTCTAAGCGCTGCTTATGCAAATAATAGAGGAACTTAAACAGGAGGTGAAAATCTGCCGTAAAGAAATGGAAGATAAGTATAACAAAAAAATTGAGGAAATGAGTAAAGAAATGGAAGAGAAATATACCAAAAAGTTTGAAGAAATGAGTAAATCCGTAAATGAAATTCTGGGAAACCAAGAAAAAACAATCAAACAGGTAATAGAAACAGTTCAAGATTTGAAAACTGAAATGGAGTCAATGAAGAAATCACAAACCGAGGGCCGGCTGGCTATGGAAAATCTGGGTAAACGAACAGAGACTTCAGAAACAAGCATAAACAATAGAATACAAGAGATAGAAGAAAGAATCTCAGACTCTGAGGACACCATAGAGAAATTAAACACTCTGACTAAAGAAAACAGCAAATCCAACAAATTCTCAGCACAAAACATTCAGGAACTGTGGGACACAATAAAAAAACCAAATCTAAGAATAATAGGAGTAGAAGAAGGAGAAGAATTGCATTTCAAAGGTCCAGAAAATATACTCAACAAAATTATAGAAGAAAACTTTCCCATCCTAAAGAAAGATATTCCTATGAAGGTTCAAGAAGCATACAGAACACCGAATAGACTGGATCAGAAAAAAACATCCCCTTGTCATATAATAATCAAAACACAAAGCATTCAGATTAAAGAAAGGATATTGAGAGCTGCAAAGGAAAAAGGTCAAGTAACCTATAAAGGTAAACCTATCAGACTTACACCAGACTTCTCGATGGAAACCATGAAAGCCAGAAGGTCCTGGATAGAGGTACTGCAGAAACTAAGAGACAATGGATGCAAGCCCAGACTACTTTACCCAGCCAAGCTATTGTTCACTATCAACGGAGAAAACAAAATATTCCAGGATAAAAACAAATTTAAACAATACGTAGCTACTAATCCAGCCTTACAGAGAATACTAGAAGGAAAATCACAACCCAAGGAATCCAACATTCCCAACACTGCCTACATTAACTCAGACATCAAGCGACCCTTCACAAGCACAACTCAAAGAAGGAAAACACATACACTCTACTACCCAAAAAAATGACCGGAGTCATCGATCACTGGTCATTAATATCACTTAATATCAATGGACTCAACTCACCTATAAAGAGGCACAGACTTAGAGATTGGATACGAAAACAGGATCCAACATTCTGCTGTCTACAAGAAACACACCTCAACCACAAAGACAGACACCTACTCAGAGTAAAGGGTTGGGAAAAGGTGTTCCAAGCAAATGGACCTAAGAAACAAGCGGGGGTGGCCATTCTAATATCTAACAAAATCGACTTCAAACTAAAATCAATCAGAAGAGATGGAGATGGACATTTCATACTTATAACAGGAACAATTCATCAGGAAGAAGTCTCAATCTTGAATATCTATGTCCCTAATATAAAGGCACCCACATATGTAAAAGAAACTCTTCTAGAACTCAAGGCAGTCATCAAACCACACACACTAATAGTAGGAGACTTCAACACTCCTCTCTCACCAATGGACAGGTCAATCAGACAGAAACCTAACAGAGAAATAAGAGATTTATTGGAGGTATTGAATCAAATGGACTTAACAGACATCTATAGAACACTCCACCCAAATAGGAAAGAGTATACCTTCTTCTCTGCAGCTCATGGAACCTTCTCGAAAATTGACCACATACTCGGTAACAAAGCAAACTTCCACAGATACAAAAAAATATTAGTAACTACCTGTGTCTTGTCAGATCACCATGGATTAAAATTAGAATTCAACAACAATGCTACCCCCAGGAAGCCAACAAACTCATGGAAGTTGAACAGTCAACTACTAAATCACCCCTGGGTCAAGGAAGAAATAAAGAAAGAAATTAAAGTCTTCCTTGAATATAATGAAAACAAAGACACAACGTATTCAAACCTATGGGACACAATGAAAGCAGTGCTAAGAGGAAAGTTCATTGCACTAAGTGCCCACCTAAAGAAAACGGAGAAAGCACACATTGGAGACTTAACAACACACTTGAAAGCTCTAGAAAAAAAAGAAGCTGATTTACCCAGGAGAAGTAGAAGACTGGAAATAATCAAACTGAGGGCTGAAATCAACAAAATAGAAACACAGAAAACAATTCAAAGAATCAATGAAGCAAAAAGCTGGAACTTGGAGAAAATTAACAAGATTGACAAACCCGTATCCAAACTAATCAAACGGCAGAGAGAGAACTTGCAAATTAATAGGATCAGAAATGAAAAGGGGGACATAACCACAGACACAGAGGAAATTCAGAGAATCATTAGATCTTACTATGAAAGTTTATATGCCACAAAGTTGGAAAATGTAAAAGAAATGGACATTTTTTTAGATAAGTACCATATACCAAAGTTTAACCAAGAACAGGTGAACAGTCTAAATAGACCTGTTAGTCGTGAAGAACTAGAAGCTGTTATCAAAAATCTCCCTACCAAAAAAAGCCCAGGACCATATGGTTTCAATGCAGAATTCTACCAGAACTTCCAGGAAGAGCTAATACCTATACTCCTTAATGTATTCCACAATATAGAAAAAGAAAAGTCACTGCCAAACTCCTTTTATGAAGCTACAGTCACCCTAATACCAAAACCACACAAAGACACAACCAAGAAAGAGAATTACAGGCCAATCTCACTCAGGAACATCGACGTGAAAATTCTCAATAAAATACTGGCAAACCGAATCCAAGAACACATTAGAAAATTATCCATTATAATCAAGTAGGCTTCATCCCAGAGATGCAGGGATGGTTCAACATACGCAAATCTATCAATGTAATACATCATATAAATAAACTGAAAGAAAAAAACCATATGATCATCTCACTAGATGCTGAAAAAGCATTTGACAAAATTCAACACCCATTTATGATAAAGGTGTTGGAGAGACTGGGGATACAAGGATCATACCTAAATATAATAAAAGCAATATACAGCAAGCCGACAGCTAACATCAAATTGAATGGAGAGAAACTCAAAGCCTTTCCACTAAAATCAGGAACACGACAAGGCTGTCCACTCTCTCCATACCTCTTCAATATAGTGCTTGAAGTTCTAGCAATAGCAATAAGACAACATAAGGAGATCAAGGGGATTCGAATTGGAAAGGATGAAGTTAAACTTTCGTTATTTGCTGACGATATGATAGTGTACATAAGCGACCCCAAAAACTCTACCAAAGAACTTCTACAGCTGATAAACACCTTTAGTAACGTGGCAGGATACAAGATCAACTCCAAAAAATCAGTGGCACTCCTATACACAAAGGATAAAGAAGCGGAGAGGGAAATCAGAGAAACATCACCTTTCACGATAGCCACAAATAGCATAAAATATCTTGGGGTTACTCTAACCAAGGATGTGAAAGACCTATTTGACAAGAACTTTAAGCCTTTGAAAAGAGAAATTGAGGAGGATACCAGAAAATGGAAAGACCTCCCCTGCTCTTGGATTGGGAGAATCAACATAGTAAAAATGGCAATTCTACCAAAAGCAATCTATAGATTCAATGCAATCCCCATCAAAATCCCATCAAACTTCTTCACAGTCCTTGAGAGAACAATAATCAAGTTTATATGGAAAAACAAAAAACCCAGGATAGCCAAACAATCTTATACAATAAAGCAACTTCTGGAGGCATTACTATCCCTGACTTCAAACTCTATTACAGAGCTACAGTATTGAAAACAGCTTGGTATTGGCATAAGAACAGAGAAGTCGACCTATTGAATCAAATAGAAGACCCAGATACTAACCCTCAAACCTATGAACACCTAATTTTTGACAAGGTAGCTAAAGGTATACAATGGAAGAAGGAAAGCATCTTTAACAAATGGTGATGGCATAACTGGATGTCAACCTGTAGAAGAATGAAAATAGATCCATATCTATCACCATGCACAAAACTCAAGTCCAAATGGATTAAAGACATCAACATCAATCTGTCCACTTTGAACCTGATAGAAGAGAAAGTGGGAAGTAGTCTACAAGATATAGGCACAGGAGGCCACTTCCTAAGTAGGACCCCAGTAGCACAGACAATAAGAGAAACAATGAATAAATGGGACCTGCTGAAACTGAGAAGCTTCTGTAAAGCAAAGGACACTGTCAGTAAGACAAAAAGGCTGCCTTCTGACTGGGAGAAGATCTTCACCAACCCCTCATCAGACAAAGGTCTGATCTCCAGAATATACAAAGAACTCAAGAAACTAGACACTAAAACTCTAACTAACCCAATTTTAAAAAATGGGGTACTGATCTGAACAGAGAATTCACAACAGATGAACTTCGAATGGCCGGAATACACTTAAGGTCATGCTCAACCTCCTTAGCAATCAGGGAAATGCAAATCAAAACCACTTTGAGATACCATCTTCCACCTGTCAGAATAGCTAAAGTCAAAAACACCAATGATAGCCTATGATGGAGAGGATGTGGAATGAGGGGAACACTCATCCATTTTTGGTGGGAATGCAAACTTGTGCAGCCACTGTGGAAATCAGTGTGGCGGTTTCTCAGGAAACTGGGAGTCAACCTCCCTCAGGACCCAGCAATTCCACTCTTGGGAATATACCCTAGAGATTCCCGAACATACTACAAAAGCGTTTGTTCAACTATGTTCATAGCAGCACTATTTGTAATAGCCAGAACCTGGAAACAGCCTAGGTGCCCCTCAATAGAAGAATGGTTAAAAAAGGTGTGGAACATATACACATTAGAGTTTTACTCAGCGGTAAAAAACAATGACATCTTGAATTTTGCATGCAAATGGATGGACATAGAAAACGCTTTACTGAGTGAGGTAAGCCAGACCCAAAAAGAGGAACACGGTATGTATTCACTCATAAGTGGATTCTAACCATAATTAAATGTCTTTGAGCCTATTATTCATGATCCTAGAGAAGCTAAATAAGAAGACGAACCTGATGAAGATTATTTAGCTATCCGCCAGGAGGTAGGAAATAGTCAAGAGTCCCAGGTAACCTTGGGTGCTTGGGGGGGGGTGGGAGGGTTGTTGGAAGGGGAGAGGGTTAGGGAGAAGAGAGTAGGGGAGGAATGGAGAAAGCTCTGTGGTCTGGGAGGGGGAGAGTGAGGAAGGATGAAGATGGGATCAGGGAAGATTATATTTCAACTAAGGGAGTCATTTTAGGGTTTACAGGAAACTTGATTATATATGGGATCCCAGGTCCAAGGAGAGATCCCCAGATTATTCTCTGGACAGAGGAGAGGGTGCCTGAACCGGCCTTGGCCCATAACCATACTGATGAATATTTTGCTTATCACCATAGATCCTTCATCTGACGTTGGATGGCGATACAGACGGAGACCCACATTGGAGCACCGGACTGAGCCCCCCAAGATCCAAATGAAGAACAGAAGGACGAAGAAAATGACGAAGGACTGCAAGGGATGCTATCACCCACTGATACAAGGGGTCGGATCTAATGAGAGTTTACCAAGGCCAGTTGGACTGCGACTGAACGAGCACGTGATCCAACCAGATTCTCTGAATGTGGCCGGATTCTCTGAATGTGGCTGTCCTGGAGTCTTTCTGAGAAGCCATTGACAATGACACTGGGACTAGTTTCCTCTGCATATACTGGATTTTTGGGATCCAGTCTGTTTGGATACTCACCTTCCTGGACCTGGAGGGAGGGGGGGAGGAACTTGAACTTCCCACAGGGCAGGAAACCCTGACTGCCCTTAGGGACAAAGAGGGAGGAGGAGAGGGAGGGGGGAGTGGGAGGGTGTTGGGAAGAGGGGCGTAAATGGAAACTTTTATAATTTAATAAAATTACTTTCAAAAAAAAAGTTTGCATTCCCACCAGCAATGGATGAGTGTTCCCCTTACTCCACATCCTCTCCAGCATAGGCTATCATTGGTGTTTTTGAGTTTAGCCATTCTGACAGGTGTAAGAAGATATCTCAAAGTTGTTTTGATTTGCATTTCCCTGATTGCTAAGGAGGTTGGGCATGACCTTAAGTGTCTTTTGGCCATTTGAACTCCTTTAGTTGAGAATTCTCTGTTCAGTTCAGAGCCCCATTTTTTAATTGGGTTAATTAGCATTTTAAAGTCTAGTTTCTTGAGTTCTTTATATATTTTGGAGATCAGACCTTTGTCTGTGTCAGGGTTGGTAAAGATCTTCTCCCAGTCAGTAGGTTGACTTTTTGTTTTAATGACAGTGTCCTTTGCTTTACAGAAGCTTCATGTAGTTATCCTCCTGGATATTGGAAGTAGACAAGATTGCTAGTCAAAAATTGAGAGCCTTGGGGGTGGGGTGGGGATAAGGGGGGATGGATAGAGAGAAGTGAAAACAGGA
This sequence comes from Myodes glareolus, assembly GCF_982192425.1. Classification (NCBI taxonomy): domain Eukaryota; kingdom Metazoa; phylum Chordata; class Mammalia; order Rodentia; family Cricetidae; genus Myodes; species Myodes glareolus. The sequence goes on along the minus strand of NC_142051.1, from coordinate 13,627,664 downwards.
GGATGGGGAGAGCTTGGGGGAATGGGATGGTTGGGATGGAGGAAGAGTGGATATGGGAGCAGGAAAGTATAGATCTTAATTAAGGGGGCCGTTTTAGGGTTGGCAAGAGACTGGACTCTAGAGGGGTTCCCAGGTGTCCAAGGAGATGTCCCCAGCTTGTTCCTTGAGCAGCTGAGGAGAGGGCACCTAAACTGGCCCTATCCTATAGCCACACTGATCAATATCTTGCATATCACCATAGAACCCTCATCTGGTGATGGATGGAGATAGAGACAGAGACCCACATTGGAGCACTGGACTGAGCTCCCAAGGTCCTTACAAGGAGCAGAAGGAGAGAGAACATGAACAAGGAAGTCAGGGCGACGAGGGGTGTACCCACCCACTGTGATGGTGGGGCTGATCTAATGAGAACTCACCAAGGCCAGCTGGACTGGGACTGATGGAGCATGTGATCAAACCAGACTCTCTGAACTTGGCTGACAAGGAGGGCTGACTGAGAAGCCAAGGACAATGGCACTGGGTTTTGATTCTACTGCGTGTACTGGCTTTGGGAGAACCTAGTCTGTTTGGATGTTCACCTTCCTAGAACTGGATGTGGGGAGGACCTTGGACTTCCCATAGGGAAGGGATCCCTGATTGCTCTTTGGACTGGAGAGGGCGGGGGAGGGGGAATGGAAGGAAGGGGAGAGAAATGGGAGGAGGGGAGGAGGTAAAAATTTTTAATAATAATAATAATAATAATAAACCTGAAAAAAAAAAGAAATAGAAAAGTAGATATGCTTCTACTTCAAACAAAAGTCTAAGAATCCAATTAAGGTTCCAGTTCCCTTAAGGAGATAGCATTGAATTTCACCCAGGGAGTAGTTTTCGTCTAGGGTATGAGCGTGATTTGCTTTGTTCTAGCAACAGAATGTTTAACCATGGTTGTAGCCCACAAACTTTAACTAGTCTGTTCGTTTCCTTGTATCACGTTAATGCAGCTTTTTATCTTACTCCTACCTCTTGGGCTCAGGGTATTTTAAGCAATTGAAAATTAAATGTGGGTGATTTCAGTATTCACTGGAATGCCCTCTTGGTATTATTCTATGTTTTCTGTTTCATTATTTTCATGTCTTTGTATTCTTTACTAACATTTCTAAATCCCCACTCCCCTACCCTGGCAAGAGGTGTTTTTGTTGAGGCTTGTCCCTGGCATCAATTAGAAAAAGAAAATTAATTTGTTCCAATGGACTGTCACTGGTTATATTAACCATATTCTGCAAAGGCCCCATGCTTAGGATTGCTAGACAGAACAAGATGGACTCTATGTGTGTGTGTGCTTTTTGTTTTGATTTGATTTGTGTGTGTGTGTGTTATTAGACTTTGCATATTGTGTTTTGATGATTTTTTGGTTTATTTTGATGATTTTTGGTTTGGATGAATTAAGGAAAGAAAAGAGGGAAGAAAAACCTGAAGTTGGTGAGGAAGAGGTGAGGAGTAGTCGGGGGAAAGAATATGATCATACATACCATGTATTATATGAACAATAAATAAATTTCTAAAGAGAAATCCAAATCTTAAATGTCAATAAAATAGGGCAAGTTACTTCAACATAGAGATATGTGAATAAATTCAAAGACACGCACACAGCACAAATACAAAAAATAAGAATATAAAATATCAATAAATTGGAATTGTAGTCAAGGGAACAGCTGAAGAAAATATTTAAAGGCTTAAATTTTGTAATTTTGATACTTCTTAAGAGACTAGTTCATCAAATCCTTATGACTCTCCCCTCCATGGACCCTCCACAAACCCTCAGATCCAGCCAACGTCCCATATTCAGTGACCTAGTCTGGCTACTCATGCCTGTGCTGCAGCAAGCGTCTAGGATGCTGAATCAGTCAGATTCTGCACACTCTTTTTAATACTCTATCAGGTTGACCCTGCTTAATCCTCCATTCCATATCCCCTCCTAAGACCCAGATCAATCAGAACTTGACTTCAGGTTTGGACCATGATACACAACCTGCATATAAGGTCAGTCCATGATGTACACCTGACTTAATTCTATCTAGGATATATTCAGCAGCTGTCTTGGCCCAAACTGACTCACACATCCCCTCCTCTACTCCAACAAATTCTTTCCATCTCAAACAAAGAACTAAAAGAAGAAATATAGATTGTGAGAACTCATTGAAAAATATTTTTAAAATTAAAATTGAAATATCAAATCAGTACCCTTCCTCAAAAAAAAAGTTCTATAGGTAAATGAAAATTACCTAGATGAACCACAAAGCATAAAATTTTAATGAACAATCAGAAGTTGCATCAAAGAATTCAAGGAGTTTACAAAAGACATAAAAACAGTTCAACTATTTTAAGGAGAAAGGCATGACACCAAGAAAGACATAGTCAGGTCTGTCACAACAGTACCCCACTATACTGGTACCAATTTGTCTTAGTTAGGGTTTCTATTACTGCGATGAAACACCATGACCAAAGAGAAAGTTGGGGAGGAAAGGGTTTTGTTGGGCTTACAATTCAGCATTACTGTTCATTATTGAAGGAAATTAGGACAGGAACTAAAACAAGGCATAATCGAGACCATGGATGGGAACTCCTTACTGACTTGTTTCCTCTGACTTGTTCATCCCACCTTCTCATAGAACCTAATACCAGTAGCCTAGGGATGGTAGCACCCACCATGGAGTGGGCCCTCCCTCATTGATTACTAAATGAGAAAATGTCTTACAGCTGGATCTCAAGGAGGCATTTCCTCAGCTGAGGCTCCTTCCTCTGACGACTCTAGCTTGTGTCCAGCTGACACACAAAATGCACACAGCCAGCACATCAAGGTAATACTTCCTTCATAAAATGGTTTGAAGGAATTTTATACATTTCTATTACTTAGAATAATTTAAGTATTGAGGTCTTAATTTTGGCTTACTTTTCTAATAGAATTCTGCAATGAATCTATCTAATCCGTGAACTTTTTTGTGGGAGTGGGCAAGACATTCTATTACTGCTTCAATCTCACTATAGGATATGGAGCTCTAAGAGGCCATCCTTTTGATAATAGTTATTGGTTTGAAAGATTGTTTCTTCACTTACGTTTACAATAAAAGGCAGAGAAAAGTTTGCCTACAGTGCCTACTTAGAATACTTCTCAACTACTAGGTAATACTAGTGGACCATCCTTCCATAAGGAATGCTTAATAGCCCCACCCTATGCCAATACTTTGTAAGCCAGCCATTGGAAATAATACATAAAAAATTTCCTAAATTTCTAATTTACTATTACATGGATGACATTTTGATATCTGATTCAAACATAGATATTTTAGAAAGTATGTTTAAAGAAGTAAAGAAAATTTTGTCTAAATGGGGATTAAAAATTGCTTCTAAAATATAGAGAGAAGATTCTGTCAATTACCTAGGTTATAAATTAGGTTTACAGAAAATTAGACCACAAAAGGCACAAATTAGGAAAGATCGATTGTGGACTCTTAATAACTTTCAAAAAATGTTAGACATTTCCAGTCTATGGCTGACTATTGGGATAATTCTTGATCTAATAATTCATTTAAACAAAACCTTAGATGGTGGCAAAGAGAATTAACAACTTAACCAGAAAAGGGATTGATTGTTGTTGAAGAAAAGTTACAAGAGGCACATGTAGATAGGGTGAAGCCAAATCCTAATTGCATTCCAGACATATTGCCTTCCAGAATTTCCCCTACAAGAATTTTAATGCAAAGGGAGAATATTATCTTAGAATGGATGTTTTTGCCACATAAACCAAGTAAAAAATTAAAAATTTATGTGGAAAAAGTCTCTAAATTAATTATAAAAGGTAAATTGAGACTTCATCAATTAGCAGGTATAGACTCAGCAGAGATTACAGTGTCTTTTACTTCTGATGAAATTAAAAGATTATGAGAAGACAATGAACCTTTGCAAAGAGCTTGTGCTATTTTTTGGGAGAAATCAATAGCAATTATCCCAAAAGCGATAGGCTTAACTTTATAAAGAGAACTTCTTGGATTCTTCCTCACATTGTAGGGGACACACCAATAACTGGAAACCATACATTCTATACTGATTCTATGACTATAAATCAGGAAAGACAGGTTACAAATCAGAAGATTTGAGTAAGGTGGAACAAAGCCATTATAATTCTGTCCAAAAGGCAGAATTATATGCTATTCTCATGGTGCTAAGGGATTTTAAAGAACCTCTCAATATAGTTACTGACTTACAATATGCAGAAAGAGTTGTATTACATATTGAAACTGCTGAATATATATAAGATGATACAGAATTGATTTAATGATTCACTCATGTTCAAGATATAATGAAGAATAGGTTTTGACATATATACATAGCACACATCTGATCCCATATGGGTCTGCCAAGTCCTCTAACACAAGGTAATGCAGAAATTGATTGATTATTGATTGGAAATGTGCTGAAGTCCTCAGAATTTCATAAAAACATCATTTCAATAGCAAAAGTTTAAAAAGGTTTTCTATTACATGGCAGCAAGCTAAGGAGATTATAAAGAGATATCCTACTTGCTCTTTTTATAACCAAATACTGTTACCAGGGAGTGGCAGGGAGTCACCCAAAGGGTACTAAAGAAATGAGATTTGGAATATGGATGTGTTGAACTTTATAGAATTTGGAAAATAAAAATATGTACACCACACTATTGACAGTTATTCATGTTCTTGATGGGTTACTGCTTTGGATTTGAAAAAGGCTGATTCAGTAATCACAAATTTGCTAGAAGTTAAGACCATCATGGGTACACATGCACAAATAAAGACAGACAATGGTCCAACATATGTCTCTAAGAAAATGAACCAATTTTTTTATTTATCATAATATAAAACATATTACAGGTATACCAAATAATCCTACTGGCCAGGCAGTTATAGAGAGATCAAATCAAACTATAAAGAATATGTTAAACAAAGAGAAAGGGATGGAAAATACCCCCAGGAATAGATTGCATGCTTTATTAACCTTGAATTTTCTTAACACTTAATGAGAAAGGAACAACGGCAGTATAGAGACATTGGATAATAGAAAAAACTTCTGAATTAAATCAGCTAGTGTATTTCAAGGATGTGTTGACTTCAGAATAGAAACCAGGAGATGTGCTATGTTGGAGAAGGGGTTTTGTTCCTGTATCCACAGGAGAAGGAAACCTATGGATATCATCAAAATTAATAAAGATTCCATTTGAAAAGGAAAAAACCTCTTGAGAAAAAGAAATGACAGCTCATGCACAGAGGTGACAATCATAAAGGTTGGGACAGGGTTTTGTTCTTGCCTTTGCAGAAAAATACTCATTTTCAAAAAGTCAAGAGAGCCTGGATGTTTGGATGCCAAAATAGGAAAAGATAACCATCCTAAAAGGATCACCAAACAAAGAGGAATATGACCTATGAGGACAGGTCATCTGAAGGGTTAAATACATATATAGCCATCTGGCATGGGACAGAAAAAAAGAAAGATTTTAGAAAAATTTAACTTTTCTTCATATCTATTTTGTATATATCATAGCTTTTGTTGAATAGAGATTTTAGGAGATTGTTTAATATTCTAATATGAAATCTTAGTTTTAAAGTTATACAGTTATTAAGTATTATAGGTCAATAGCCACCCATGTTTGTCATACTTAGAATTAGGCTAATCAGGTTCTTTAGATATATATGTATTCTGCATAAGTTGGTAATCTTCAACCACTTAAAAGAACTGTAGAATATAGTATTTAAATAACTTGGGGTTCTGTTGATGTGAGACACAATTGCTCCTGGCAGCACCAATCTATTCCTGAGAGATTGTTGAGCACCAAAAACTCTCCACTTGGAGCTTGTTTTCTTTTTGGCAAAACTGGCCTTTGGACAAACTGCTCATGCCTTGACCACTGACAAAATGCACAATGTCTGAACTGGACAAGCAGGATACAAAAAAAAAAAGACTGCCAAACATTGCCAAGACAGGGTAAAATGGCTTTGAAAATTTTTCCTGCCTCTGAAAATGGTCTGTCAGTTACTCTAATGCTTAGCTAAAGTTGATTGCATCAACATTGCAAATGAGACTTTGGGTGATTGTCCAAGTAGCCAGTTTTCTCTGTCATCTACTGCATATTTTGGAAGCAGCTTTATTGCACTTCCTGCCTAGGCAAGTAATATTATCTACCTTCTCAGGCCTTCAATGGAGTTGAAGATTAGATAGTCATAGTTACTTTCTTCTTATCATTTACCCAAGTCATTTCTGATACAAGACTTACACAAATTAGCATAGAATAATTATTGAAACATTTAGCATATGTTTCTTGCTTAATATTGTTTATACTAGTTATGATTCTAATTTTTATATTTGATATCTGTTCTTATTATATATTTTTTGTATTGGTGTGGTACTATCTTATTTAGACAAAACAGGGAGATGATGGTGAACCTCCTTCAACCAATGGCCTTTGAAAAGCTAGACCAGGTGGGGCATGACCTTTGGGTACCAAAAATCCTCAGGAGCATCTTTCCGCTCACCACACCTGGATGTTGAACCCCATTCCTGTTTCCTCATTGTGACCTGTGTGCTTCCCTTTTAATAAAGAAAATCTTTATTATACCCTATTTGAAGCTAGTATGGGATAAGAAGTAATACAAGAATAGATAAATAATAACTATAAACTACAATTAATCATTTTAATTAATTAAAGGATGTAATCAATTAATTATAAAATTTAAAAAATAAGGATTACTTAATTTTGTCATGTAAAATTTAATAATTTGAGCTGTATGCAATATTTGTGTTATAAGCAGATACCTCCATATGTTTAGCTTAAGAAAAATCACAACACAGAAGAAATATTTAAATATAATAAATAATCTATGAAATGGGAAGAATTAAAAATAATGGTTCATCAACAAAGAGAGAAACAGGAAGGAAGAGCTGGAGGTACAGAGGGTAGAAGGAAGAGAGGGTAGGAGAGAGAGAGGGGAGGGAGGACAGAAGAGGGGGGGATATAAAAGACTAGCCACAATTTCTTAGGGTCTTATTGCTGTGAGGAGACATTATAACCAATACAACTCTTATAAAGAAAACATTTAATTGGGGCAAGTTTATAGTTTCAGAGGTTTAGTCTGCTATCATCATGGCAAAAAGCATAGTAGCATGCAGGCAGACATGGTTCTGGAGAAGGAGCTGAGAGTTCTACATCTTGATCCACAGGCAGCAGAAGGAGACTGTGTACCACACTGGGAGTAGCTTGAGCATCTATTCTCAAAGTCCACCTTCATAGTGATGTACATACTCCAACAGAGCCACACCTATTCCAACAAGGCCTCACCTCCTAAGAGTGCCATTTTCTGTGGGCCAAGCATTCAAACACATGAGTCTGTGGGGCCAATTCTATCCAAAACACTGCACACAAGAAAAATGAAAGCTTTCAACTACTTTCAAAATGTGGAAGAGTGAAACCACTCCAGCACAGAGATAATGATGTAAAACTTAATGGAAGAAAGGGTGGGGGAAATCAGTGAAAGAAATAGAATGCATGAAATGATGGAAGAAACAGATCAAAAGCTAAAAATATTGTAGAACATTGGATGTTTCTAAAACACACAGATGAAGAGAGGAAGGAGAAGGAGGAGGAGGAGGAGAAAAGAGAGAGAGAAATCTGCATATGCAAATAAGGATTCTGATTTGTTTTAAAACATGGGTACTCGGATAATCAAAGGGGCTGGTAGAAACCACATCATCTTGGGAAAGAGGGGACCCTCCCAGACATCCCCTAAGGAGATGACACTCCTGAAGTGTAGGCATACAGGCACACACACATACTCACATCCACACACCACCATGAAGACTGTCACATAAAACGTGGGAAGCTTAGCAATGAATAACCCCTCTGTCCGCTCTCTAATAGGCAATGAATACAATGTTAGGCTATGAAGTATACATTAAACCTACATAATAGACTAATTTGCTTCTCCCTCAGTGTTTTTCATTAACTCATTATATACTCAGTATGCTTTCTGTGGTTTTGCAGATCCTTCTATTTTAATATTTTTCAAAGAGGGGGAAAATGTCCACAAGTAGCTTCTGTTCGGACATCCTTATGAAGAAAGGGGGTAATAGTCTCTCCGTTGTAGCAGAAACTTCAGCTGCAGCTGTGATTAAATACTTTCCATCAATAAATGTGTTCACAGAATAAGGTGAACTAAGTCACCATATTCCTCTCTGTGGAGTGCTATTGGCGCACATGAATACAAATGAAATTTTGTAGACAAAAATGTTTCGAATTCAGCATTCATAACAAGCATACTGCATTTAAATCTTCAGCGCCTCACAGTAATAAAGCAGACCCCAAATTATCTAACAGATTAAAAAAATCAGTGGAATATAATGGAAAAAAGTAAACTTGTTTTTTTCTAATGTGAATTAGATAACTAGCAAGAAAATACTTGGAATACTAGTTTTGTGAATTGTAAAAATGTTATCTCTCAGGTTTTATTGTATCTTGATGATAAGCCAATCTATTAGCTATATCTTACCTATTACCCAGTATGCTTTTTATTATCATATACAATCATTACGTGTCACACTCACAACTCAGTGGGTACTTCTCTTGCTATTTTCTGCTTCAGGACATGTTTATATGAAACAGGATTGTATTAACTTTGCAAGTTCTCTGTATTAAAAAATATTGACTATAGGAAACACAAAATAAATTTGGTGTTTCTTCACTACTGTTCTCACTCTACATTTCTCTAGCATGGGATATTTCAAAAGCTAATTTCTGTAGTTCACCTAATTATTCAGGGCATACTCATCAACACCATCTCTCCCCAGAGACGTTTTAACTCTGCTTTGCTGGGAGAATCCCTTGTGTCTGTTTTAAGCAGGTGAAAACATAAAATGACAATGCTTCTGGAAGGAATGCTTAGAAAAACCATTATCTGTCCAACCAAAGTGAAAAAAAATGGTATTTGTCAGTTTTCATAGTTCCCATAGTAAGTATTGTGTTCTTTCTTACAATTTTAGAAAACAGGTACTTAGTGTTAGGCCTAAAACTAGGCATTTCAAGTTATGTTCTGTCTCAACAATTTCTTTTCATAGGTCATCTGGCTCTCTGTCTTCCACATGTTGATTCTCACTCACGCTTCTTGTCTTTTCCTCTTTTACCAGCTAAGAACTTCACCTAGGGAGCAAACAAAATATACAACTTTATTGCCTCTTAGCTGTAAGTATTGCTTTAAATACCTTGACAATGTGTCTGCTTTCTTTCCATTTTTTTTCTTTCTTCATTTTGTTCCTTTCTTTTTCTTTATTTATTTTGTTCCTTTCTTCTCCCTCTCTCTTTGCTATCCTCATACTTCCCCATTTTTCTCTTTCTCTCTATCTTAAATGTTCTTGAGAGTCTTAGCTACAATCCAAGATATCATGACTTCTGGTTCTTCTGGTTGTCAGCTTCACTGTTCTGTCACCACAGCCTTTAGCAAACAGTAAGTTGCAGTCAGATACACTTTTACTCAATTAAAATAAATACTTTTTCAGTTGGAGACTGCCATATATATAGTGTGCACTGACCTGGGGTGCCTGTACACCGAGCTTTTTGCCACTCATAATTAGGACCCAAGGATTTTTCAGTTTTATTAGATCACCAATTGTAGAACACATTGCTTTGGCAAGTTTGACTTTTGGCAGTTTCTACCAACACCCAAGACCATAACACCTATCAGATCTCTTCTACTTTAGAGATTTCCTTTATATTCAACACCGTAGTATGCTCTGGGATGCTGTGTATAACCTAATTATCTTTCCAAATTTCAGCTACACAGTGTGTGAGTTTGTTATATATGAAAATCACAGTAGATATAAATGAGAAGTGTGAACCATCATTCAGAAGCAAGGCATAAAACACTAAGAGTTGGTTAAAAAACAAACCACTGAGCATTTCGCTTTGAGCTCTTTAGCTGTGACCACACAGCATTAAACAATTTTAAGTCTATTTCTGTTCTGTAGTTCATTTATTCTTTTCCCATCTTCTAATTATTCTATGCCCTTAGTTATTTATTTGGCTGTTAGAATCTTTTCTATAAAGTAAAAAAAGTATTATTTAATTCAGCAAAGAAACACTAAAAAGGTTTCTAAACTTCGGAAATTTCTGAGTTGTTTGTTTAGGGTCATATAAATATTGGTTTTGATGACTCTGACTCATTTGCTAAGCTATTAATTCTTCACAGAGTCAAGAATAGTTTAAAATATTTTCTAAAATTGACAAATAAATTTAAAATGTTTAATTCATAAAAGTAATACATTCCTTGTTGAGATAGTTTTGAGAATAAAATATTTTTCATTTTAAGTATTTTAACTAGTTTTTAGGTATATCTGCTCATGTACTACAACAGCAGATACATAGAGGCATTATTTTCACCTGTCAGTGTACTTGCTAGATCTACTAAGTGATTTCTTCAATATTAAATAGCTCTAGACTCAAAGCAATCATTAGACATGCACTTGTTTTGTGTTAATTAATACTCACTTTTAAAACGCACTGTAATTTGGTGAATGATTTAATGTTTCAGGTTGTTAGAAACCATCAACGACATGATTAAACAAACACATGTCACAACTAATATAATTCAAACTTATCTGACTCGCTAATTCCTTTCACAGCTATTGGCCTGGCAGAACACAAGAAGAAATGAAAAACAGAACATCTGTGAGAGAGTTTATTCTTTTGGGATTAACAAATGACCCAAAACTAAACATCTTGGTTTTTATATTTCTATTTCTCACTTACATTTTGAGCATTACTGGAAATCTGACCATAATTACTCTCACTCTGGTAGATTCTCACCTCAAGACGCCCATGTATTTCTTTCTTCGGAATTTCTCTTTCCTGGAAATCTCATTTACCACAGTCTGCATTCCTCGGTTCCTTGTGAGCATTGTGACCGGGGATAGGACCATCTCCTATAATTCTTGCATGGCCCAGGTGTTCTTCTTCATACTCCTGGGCTCAATTGAATTTTTCCTTCTGGCTGCTATGTCCTATGACCGCTATGTGGCTATCTGTAAGCCCTTGCACTACGCCACAATAATGAGCAGCAGGGTCTGCATCCAGCTCGTAATCAGCTCTTGGCTGGCTGGATTTCTCATCATCTTCCCGCCTGTGATCATGGGGCTCCAGCTGGACTTCTGCGACTCCAACATCATTGACCACTTTGCCTGTGACTCCTCTCCCATGCTGCTCATCTCCTGCACAGACACAGCCTTCCTAGAGCTCTTGGCATTCTTTCTGGCAATATTCACTCTCATGGTAACATTGACATTAGTGATTCTTTCCTATCTATTCATCCTCAAGACAATCCTAAGAATCCCTTCTGCTGAGCAGAGGAAAAAGGCCTTCTCTACCTGTTCCTCCCACATGATTGTTGTCTCCATTTCCTATGGAAGCTGCATCTTCATGTATGTCAAAACTTCAGCAAAAGAAGGAGTGGCTTTGACTAAGGGTGTAGCAGTCCTCAACACTTCTGTGGCCCCAATGCTGAATCCTTTTATTTACTCCCTTAGAAACAAGCAAGTGAAAGAGTCCTTTAAGAACTTGGTCAAAAAATATGTGTCAAATAAAATTTAATGGTAAAGAAATTCACTGCTTCAGTTTTTTTTAAAAAGCACTATATGCCATGTGAATTTTATGTTATTGCATTTCCCCATCTGCTGCTGTATTCAACTTAGCTGAGTGTTTTCATCTTTTCCATTTCCACTTAACTTGACACAGTTATCATTTTAAAATTTTGATGTCCCTTAAATTTTCTGAGTGTGACTGCTTTGATGCCACCGAAATGGGAATAACATTTTAGAAGGATGGATTTTATTTTCAAAGAATTTATCATTTGAGCGACAAGCAAAAGCTAAGGAAAAAAAAAACAAGTAACTCTGAAAAATCATTTTCCCACCATCTAATTGAAAGGAGCTCTCCAATGAAACCATGTTTCTTATCTCTGTTGTCACTCCAAAGGTCTATTAATATTAAATACGACCCTGTGTGATTCAGTGCATTGGTGTTATATCTTCGTCATTTGTTCTACCTTTTATCATTGCAGTGTGTGGTACGTGATGGTTTGTTGACTCAAATTCCAAAAGTTGCTGTAAGATTTACTAGGAAGTAAAGAGATGACTCAGCAGTTAAGAGCACTAGCTGAGATGGCTCACAACCATATAGTGGGATCTGATGCCCTCTTCTGGCATAAAATCATACATGCAGATAGAGCACTCATATACATAAAATAAATACATCTTTTAAAAAATAATTACTATGATTCACAAACCCTGACCATGAAGCATACTTATGTTGATTTGCTAGTGCCAAACTTTCAACTCACCTAAAGCTTCCTTGGAATGAGCTCTGTCTATCTGTTTCCTGATATATGGATTTCTCTAGCAGTGAAAACTAGTATTTTTTTTTCTATGCCCCAGGTAGTTCTCAAGTTCCTGGCATACTCATAATATCTTATGTTGTTTTCCAATATTTCTATGGTTTAATCTTTATTAAAGTAATGACTTTTCATAGACTTTGAAAGATGTGGGGCAAGGAATGTTTGCTAAATACACTGATATGCATTTTTCCTATGAAAGATTATTAGGATGTGGGGGGGGTGTAACCAACCTGCTCAACCTGTATAATATTACTTGTACATATACATTTTTAATGATCAATAAGTTAAAATTAAAAAATTGTTCCTTAAAGCAACATAAAAAATAAGTGAAAATAACGCTGGGTAACTTTACTGAGAAATGATGAGGTAAGAAACCCAGAACTAATATTTTCATGACAAAATTTAGGTGCTTTTTCTTCATCGGCTTCTTTCTAGACTTTTTTATTAGATTAGATTCTAGAATTTAGAAAATTGATTTGGAGTCAAACATAAAAGCTTAGGCCTTTAATCTCAGCACTCGGGAAGCAGAGGAAGGTAGATATTGACAGTTGAAGGCCAGCCTGGTCTACATAGCAAGTTACAGGATAGCCAGGGTTACATAACAGACCTACTCCATCTGAAAAATTCTTGATTATGTCAATATTTCTAGCTTAATGGTTTGTTCAGTTTGACAACTGATCTCTGAAGTCCCTGATCTAGTATTCTTTTCTTTAACCCAATTATAAATATTTAGCTTGATGATGGACAAAGAGATCATTTCATGAATTGTTCCCGAAGCAATGGTTTTAACAGGGTAGATATAGTGTTCTCCAAGTGATCGTTTTTCTTAGAACTTCAGCTCAATCTACTTTCTTTAAGGTTCATCTTAATATAAAAGAAAGAAGGATGTCATCAAGAAAAGAAAAGCAGCAAATAGTGGCAAGGATGTAGGAGGAAGAATCCTTATACATTCTTATGGGAACGTAAATTAATCCTGATTCTGTAGAAATTAATATATGGACATTAGTGGGAAAACCTTGAAATTTGAGCTAATATGTGATTCAGCTGTACAATCCCTGGGTACTCAACTGAAGAAACCTAAACTAATATACAGCAGAAGTGCCTGCATATCTGTGGACTGTTCACATTTGCTAAACTAATATACAACAGAGGCGCTTGCATATCTGTGGACTGTTCACATTTTCAAAGTCATAAATTCAACCAGGATGTCCTTCAACAGATAAATAAAGAAAAATGTGGCAAATGTATATGAAGTATTATGTAATCATTAATAATTATGAAAATATTTTTTCAGGAAAATGATGAAACTAGATGTCATCAAATTAAATGAAATGAGCTATCTTGGAAAGACAGGAATCCTGGTTTTCTTCTCATATTCAGAATCAAATCTTGTATTATTTTAGATGAGATTTGAAAGTAGGAGGACTATTTGGGGAAGGGGAGAGGGGCAATGAGAGACCGCAGGAGAAAAAAGAGGATAATAAAAAAAATAAAATGATCAAATTACATTACACACCTGTATGAAAATTACATAGTGAAATTCATTATTTTGTACAAATAATATACACATACTTTTTAGAAATAAAATAAAAATATCTGAATGTTAATGAGTACATGTTTTGCTAAATCCTCCTTAATAATCAAAGTGAGTATCTACTCACTAACAATATTAGTTGAGGGGATAATTTGAGGCAACTTTGCAGCCAGCAATCTGTCCATCAGCAGTCTTTTTCTTTGTTTCATGTGAAGCCCAACCTCATGGATGACATTCTACATTCCTACAATGCATAATGGCTCCCAAGGGAACCAGACTAAAGGGCTGCCAAAATTAATTAGTCAGACATGCACTAGTTTTTCTGTCTCTGGGGATGTGTATGTTGTTTCCTTTTTACAGATTCCTCTAGTATTATATTCCAAAACATGCAAAATGTATCTGTAGCTTTTGGGGAGATGTTTGGAAAGCCCTATAATATAAGCCTTATATTATAAGAAAAATCAAAATATATACAGCATTTGTATGACATGACAAAAATTTTGGAAGTATTGTGACTCAATTTTTCTCATTCTTACTAATTGAAGTTTAAATTAAAAAGGATGATTTATAATAATGAAGAGCCTTTAAAGGTGCCCAAATTTTAATAATTAAGTGACTTTACAAAAGTGACTTACTCCGATGAAAGGGATAAAAGTGAAGTAACATTTATTACCTAAAACAGTATATTCCTTTATTACAGATAATAAGCAAAGTAATTTTGGACTATGCCTGGAGATAGACGGAACTGGGCATTGGTATAGTCTATATCTGCACTGGCCTTTGCCTTTATAAATCAAAGAAATCAATCATTTTTATTATGTTGTAGAGACATTCTGTCAACTCTTGCCTTTGGGTTTCAGCCTAGATAGTTCACAATTTGTTACAGCATAGTTTAGATATGTACACCACCAGCCTCACAAGAGAAAATATTTTCCTAGTTAGCTTCAAAAAAATTATATGGTGCTTTCTGTTATGCTAGAGAGGATGTAGAGCAAGAGGAACATTCCACCACTGCTGGTAGGAGTGCAAACTTGTACAGACACTTTGGAAATCAATATGGTCATTTCTCAGAAAATTGGGAATCAATCTATCTCAAGACCCAGCTATATCACTCTTGAGTATATACCCAGGGGAAGCTCAATTATACCACAGGGACACTTGCCCAACTATATTCATAGAAACATTATTCATAATAGCCAGAACTTGGAAATAACCTAGATGCCCCTCAACCAAAGAATGGATAAAGAAAATGTGGTACATAGCCAGGAGGTTGTGGTGCATGCCTTTAATCCCAGCACTCGGGAGGCAGAGGCAGGCAGATCTCTGTGAGTTCAAGGCCAACCTAGTCTACAAAATGAGTTCCAGGACAGCCAGAGCTAAACAGTGAAACTTTGTCTTGAAAAACCAAAAAAGCAAAAAATAAAAAAGAAAAGTAGGAAGGAAGGAAGGAAGGAAGGAAGGAAGGAAGGAAGGAAGGAAGGAAGGGAAGGAAGGGAAGGAGTAAGGGAAGGAGGAAGGAAGGAAGGAAGGAAGGAAGGAAGGAAGGAAGGAAGGAAGGAAGGAAGGAAGGAGAGAAATGTGGTACATTTTCATAATGGAGTATTACTCAACTGTAAAAAATAATGTCATCAGGAAACTTGAAGGCAAGTGGATGAAACTAGTAAAAAAAAAAATCTTGAGTGAGGTAACCCAGACCCAGGGAGACAAACATGTTATGTACTCATTCATAAGTGGATATTAGCTGTAAAGTAAAGGATAACTATGTTACTACATATCACAACCCCACAGAGATTAGGTAACAAGGAGGGCCCAGAGGGATAATCATGTATTTCCTTGGTAAGGGGAAATAGAAGAAATCTCATGGGTAGACTAGTAGACTGGGGTTCGTGGGGATGGGAACATGAGGGAACAAGTTGGGGTGGGGGCACAATAGATGTGGAGAGTAATGAAATAGATGTCTTGATCAGGGGAGCATTTCAGATCAGGTAGATACTTGATGCAAGGGAAACTCCCACAAATCTACAAGGATGACCCCCAGCTAAGACTCCTAGCAATAGTGGATAAGTAGTCTGAAGTGGTTATCTACTGTAAACAGATTAGACTACCCTAATTGTCATCAAAGAGCCTTCGTCCAGTAACTAGTGGAAGCAGGTGCAGAGATCCACATCCAAGCATTGGGCTGAGCCTGTGGAAGAGTGTAAAAAAGGATTGTACGAGAAAGGGAGTCAGGGTCATCACAAAGGAACCCACAGAAGCAACTACCCTGCTCATAGGAGCTCATAGACCATGGACCAATGGCTAGAGGGCTTGCATGGGACCTTCCTAGGCCTTCTGCCTGTGTATGATGGTTGTGTGGCTTGGTCTACTTGTGGTACTCCTAGAACTGGGAGTGGGGCTTGTCCCCAATGCTTTGGCTGGATTTTGGATACCTGTTCTAATGTTGGGTTGTCTTGTCCAGTCTTAATACAAGGGGACGAGCTTACTCCTACCTCAACTTGATAGGCCATGCTTTGTTGGCCCCCCTGGGAGACTTGTCCCTTTCTGAACAGAGGAGGAGGGTGGACTGGGGAAGGAGACAGAGGAAGGTGAGGGAGAGAATAAAGGGAAGAAGGAAAACTGAGGTCAGGATGTAAATGAAAAAAAATAATAAAAATTAAATAAGTAAAACTCCAAAATTAGAAAAAAACCTTTACAACTCAAAAAATAGTTTCCATATGCTGTCATCCAAAATAAACTGAGTTTTGCTCACCAGCTCCCAGAGTCTGTGTCATAGTATTCTGTGTCCACTAAACCCCTGTCCCCAAGGCAGATTGTAAGTGGAAACATGAACATCATTACACTGAGACTGTCAAATGTTCACTGAAAACTCCCATGTATTTCTTTCTCAGAAATTTCTCTTTCTTAGAAATCTCATTTCTATTTCCTATAATGCTCACAGAGCACAAGCAATTTTTTGATCCTTCTGGGAGCAACAAAAGTTTTTCTACAGGCTGCAGTGTCCTATGATTGTTATGTGGCCATCTGCAAACCTCTGAACTACACAACTACCTTTACCAACAAAGCCTGCAGTTGACACGTAATTGCCTCCTGGTCAGCTGATTTCCTCATCATTCCTCCAGTGATCATGGGCCTCCAGCTGGAATTCTGTGACTCTGACATCGTCAATCACTTCACCTGAGACTCTTCTTGCATGCTGCAGGTCGCTTGCACAGATACAGAGATTCTAGAGCTGACGGCATTTTTCTTAGCAGTGTTCACTCTCATAGTATTTGGCCTTGGTGATTCTCTCCTACACACTCATCCTTAAAACAATCCTGCAGATAGTCTTCACAGAAAAGGAGAAAGGCTTTTCCCACATGTTCCTTCCACACAATCGTGGTTTCCATTTCATACGGAAGCTTCACTTTTATGTATGTAAAAACATCTGCTAAAGGAGATGGGAATCCATTGCTCCCATGCAGAGTCCCTTTGTTTACTTCTTAATAAACTGGCAGCTCAAACATATATCAACTTCACCAAAAAACTGTTGTCATTCTACAAACACCAATCATTATAAAAATACATAGTTGAAATCACAAGTGTACCAAATATGAATAGAAGTACTTTCCAGATGATGGGTATATATACGAAAATGAATAAACACCAAAATTCATGAACTTGTAGAGTTTGCTTGTGTGGATAATATACCCACATTAAACAGCTGTAATACAAAAGAAATGGCCTAGTAAGTTGGAAAGTGGTAGATTCTTCCAAAGAAAGAATTACAGTGTATGGAAGGAGTGATGGGTGCAGTTCATAGTAAGTGCCCTGTTCTGATACTTCACACTCATTCTAAAGCTCTTTTCTTGTACAATTTTGTACATTCAAGTCCATTTTATAGACTTGATTTTTCCATACTATCTATAAACTCATTTTATGTTCATCTCTTTCATAGATGTCAAGCATTTTGAGGTAGTACATGGCACTTTCTTTCAAAAAGAAAAGATACATAGGACAAATCCAGTCTTCACAAACCTTAAATACAGTGAATGGTTTTACTATGACAGACTTCTCTTAAGTGGCTGGCTTTCCATGCAGAAGAAATTCATTTTGTCACTTTCCACATCTAGGTGGGCTGTAGTCAGTGCTGTAGTTGGTCGTTTTTGAGTCTTTCGGTTCTCTCAGCTCTTTGGGGGTCCACAACGCAGATTCCAAATAAATCAGACATAGAGGCGTATTCTTAGTTATGAATGTGCAGCCTTAGCTTGGTTTGTTTCCTGCCAGCTTTGCTTAAATTATCCTGACTACCTTTTGCCTCTGGGCTTTTGTCTTTCTCCATTTCTGTATATCTTTCTTTCTTATTCCATTGCTTGCTGTGTAGCTGGGTGGTTGACACTTATGTCCTCCTTGCCCCTCTTCTTGCTTCTTGAGTTTATCTTCCCAGATTTCTTCTTCTATTTATTTTCTCTGCCTGCCAGCCCCACCTATTCATTCTCCTGCCTTGCTATTGACTTTTCAGCTCTTTATTAGACCAACCAGGTGTTTTAAACAGGCAAAGTAACCCAGCTTTACAGAATTAAACAAATGCAACATAAAAGAATACAACACATCTTTGTACCATTAAACAAACATTCTACAACATAAACAAATGGAACACATCTTAATGTTCTACAGCAGAGTACCCTCTCGAATGGGGCTGCTATGAAAAGATAATCACAAGTTCAGTAACACCAGGGACACCTTTCTACAATCTATGAGTGATGACAGTGGGCAGTGGAAGGTCATAACTGGAAAGTTACAGCAACACAGGCTCAAACTTTGAACAGTGACATAGCCAGTGGCCCTGCCTTCTGGAAAGAAGAGAAAACCCCATCACATGAGAAAAATGGTGAAGACTAACATCCCTAAGGCCATGGCCAGATGACCCTAGAATTCTGTCTCTAGAGCTGTGCCTTGCATGTATAGCTAGCTCACTGTTGGCACTGAAACCTGTTAGCCCATATCCAGCAGGTCATTTCATTTCTGTAGCCTCCTGCCTAGTGCAGGGAGGTTCACTGCTGGGAAAAAACTGAGAAGAACAGGGGGAGTTTTGAGTTCCATCAATTCACCTGCTCCAGGGCAGATCTCAGCTCTCTATTTGCCTCCCCCACTCTCCAATGCACTGACAACACTCCATGGGATTAGCCATTTCACGCACACAATCAGAATTCTCTATGAGTGAGAACCTGCTTAGCCCAGAGGTCACACCCATCAGGGTGACTGGTACATGGTAAAGGTAGTTTCTAAAGTAAATGCACCTAACACAGACCACTGTCTCTCAACAAACTTAGGCTCAGCACCAGCCTGCATGGTCATTGCTGCTGGAGGGGCAAGCCTTCAGCAGCTCAGAAATTGAAGGGGGGCCACAAGAGTCAGTTTTCCAGACTGAACCAAAAAGGAAAAAGTTAGTAAAATATCCTTTTGAAAGTAAGTTAAAATTAGTGACTAAATGATAAAAACATGAAAAACATGATGGAATATCTGATGTTGCATGCAAAAACATTTGACTCATCTTGGGTTCTCTCGAGTTCTATTTTTAAAAAATATAGTAATTTATTTTTGAGATTATTGTTTAATTACATAATTTTCCCTTCACTTTCTTTCCTTCAACACTTCCCTTGTACCTTTTTCCTCTCTTCCAAATTCATGATCTCTTTTTTCTTTAATTGTTGGCTTTGCATTTTTAGGTTTCTTATGTTTCAATTTTGTGATTAATTCAACTACTGGGTGGGGCATCTTCTTTGGTCTTATTTTGGGGAAAATGAGCTTTCGTCTGATATAGCTATTCTGCTTCTTGGCATATCCCTGAAGGACTCAGCATTCTACATCCACAGATACTTATTCAGCCATGCTCATTGCTGCTCTATTCATTATATCTAAAAAATAAAAAACCATGACTTACATTTTTTTTCCAGTATAACCCCTAACAACAATCTAAACATTTGTCCTTGAGCCCACAGATATGAGAAACCCTCAAAACTCATCAAAGAAACTTCTCTTTGTGATTTCATCTTATCACAATGGCCAAGATCAAAAACACTGATGACAACTTATGCTAGAGAGGATGTGGGGTAAAGGGAACACTCCTGCGTTGCTTATGGGAGTGCAAAGTTACAGCCTCTTTGGATATCAGTATGGCAATTTCTCAGAAAATTAGGAAACAACCTTCCTTAAGACACAGCAATACCACTTTTGGGTATATACCCAAAGGATGCTCAATCATACCATGAGAACATATGCTCAACTATGTTCATAGCAGCATTATTTGTCATATTCAGAACCTGGAAACAACCTAAATAACCCTCTTCTGAAGAATGGATAAGGAAAATGTGGTACATTCGCACAATGGAGTACTACACAGCAGAAAAAAATAATGACATCTTAAAATTTCCAGGCAAATGGATAGATCTAGAAAACATCATATTGAGTGAGGTAACCCAGACCCAGAAAGACAAATATCATATGTACTCACTCATTAGTGGTTTTTAGACATAAAGCAGAGAAAGCCAGCCTACAAGTCACAATTCCAGAGAACTTAGACATCAACGAGGACCCTAGGAGAGACTTACATAGATCTAATTTATTTGGGAAATAGAAAAAGACAAGGTCTTCTGATTAAATTGGGAGCATGGGGACCATGGGAGAAGGTTGGAGGGAAGAAAAGGGAGAGGAGCAGAGAAAAAATGTGTATCTCAATAAAATCAAGTTAAAAAAGAAAGAAAACAGCCACATGTTCTGAATTTTTGGCATCCAAGTCAGTTTGGATGCTCACCTTCCTAGACCTGGAGGGAGGGGGGAGGACCTTGAACTTCCCACAGGGCAGGAAACACTGACTGCTCTTAGGGCTGGAGAGGGAGGAGGAGAGGGAGTGGGGGGAATGGGAGGGTATTGGGAGGAGGGGCGGAAGTGGAAACTTTTATAAATTAATAAAAAAAAAGAAAGAAAACTTCTCTTTGCAGCAGATGGAGACCATTATAGAAAACTACAACTAACCAAAGAGCACAGTTATGGAATCCAGTGCCAATGCATACACTATAAAACACTCCTATATTAAGGCTCAGAGAACACATGAAAGAGAGAGTAGAGAGATTTTAAGATCCAGAGGATCAGGGAATTTGCTGCAGAACTATGACTCCTGGAAATGTCAGAATCTACACACATAGAGTCTCACCAAATGACTGCCCAAATCTGAGATGGGCAAGGACAACAGACATGTCAAAGTAGACAGGGAAAAAGCATGAGGTCTCAACCCTACACAAAGGATGCAGGTGAATGAGGAATGCTGAGAAGGGAAGAAACAGTCTTCCCCAGGGAAGAGCAAACCAGTTTCTCACCCAACAACGGTCAGTCCTGAAAACATCCATACGGGTAATATTATACAGACCAAGCAGGTTATATTTGGAATATACTTGTTTATAATAAAAAAGAGGTCATGAATTTTTAAAAGAGAGCAAGGATAAGTATATGAGAAGTTTTTGAGGGAGTCGAACGAAAGGGGAAATGACCTAATTCTATTAAAGTCTAAAAAAATAAAAGAAAAATACTTTTGAAAGAAAGCAGGCAACATTGTACCCATTGCCATCTCTAAAGCTACGTGACCGCCATCTTTACTCATGTCTAGAAAAATGTATGCACCACATCCTGTGTTTTCATCCATGTGCTAAGAGCTCTGTCACCAGAAAAATGAGAACTAAATTACGGAGGGGAAGAGTTAAGCCAAGAGAAGCTTTGCTCCCTTTCTGCTTTCCGTTCCTCCTGCAGGAGCTTCAGCTTGACAAAAGCTGTGTCATATGCCAAACCTGAGCTATGAACAAGCTTGGAAGATGTACTGCTTAGCTTTCTAAACTGCAGAAGACATAAAGGCAGGCATGTAGTATGAATTGAAATAGAATTTAATGAGAGTCTGCAACTTATGCCAAAACACTCCCTCTATGTCCCAGTCTCTTCCAACCCTAAAACTGTCTCTACAACCAAAGCAAAACCTTCTCTGTCTTTTTTAGTGGAAAAAAATCTGAAGTAATAACCCAAATAGTTTTACACATTATGAGATTAAGGTAGTCTTAGTGTGTTCAAGGTCTCTCTTAAAAAGTAAAATTTCAGTTGAGACATCAGTAATGAAATTTATATGTGCATGCAATAACAATTAGTTAAAAAAGAGAGGACATCAATCTCAAGGAGAGTTGGGAGGAGTATATAGGAGGGTCTGAACAGAGGAAATGGAATGGACAAATGCAATTAAATTATAATTTCAAAAATAAAAATTTTAAAAAGAAAAGTCATATATGGATAGAGCTGTGGTGGTGATGTATTGTATGGGAGAATAATAAAATTTTAAAAATTAAGAAAGAAAAAAGATTTCCCCATTGGATTGAGCAAATGAGAGGCTGGTTGGTGCTTTCAGTAAGAGTGGTGTGGTAAGGACAAATGAAGAAAGAGAAGGGGGACAGCAAGTGTCAACTAACGGGTATCAGGGATTGATGGAAAGGCCAGGTTGTTTCAGACACACAGAGGTGTTATTTATTCAACTCCCAGGCTCTCCAGCTTCCAACATCTACTCCTTCTTCCCCAGGCTAATAATAATTAGAAAGGAAGGCTGAACTCTGAGGTCCTACTCAGTACAACTGGACTAATATGAGAGAAGCGGTTTGTCAGAATCCCAGTCCTTCTTATATAAACCCCTAAAGTAACCACACAGGCAATGACCTCACTAGAACACTTTCATTTGCAAAGCAAACCAAGCAGGAAGAACAACACGACTAAGTCAAGATTCAGTCATTAACTAAGACTATCTGCCAGAAGTATCTTTATTTAGCAGGGATATGAGATTTCATGCACTGGACTAAAAGTCCCAGGGGAGTGTCTACACATGAAGCAGGGAGGCCCTCAAGCCTCATGTCATCTGTGACAAAGAGAAGGTCATGGCATCCAGGAGAGGGAACAGGAGAGATGAGAGCAGGGGCAGCCATTAGTTTTTATTTTGAGAAAAAGAAGATAGATATAACTGACATTGGAGACACAGACACAATTATCTCACCCAATAACGCTACCATAGCTCAGTGCCTCCAAGTCCCCTGGAGATAAAGTCACTGCACTAACCTCAAAATAGTTGTGGATACCACAGCGGCTGACTTTCAAGGAGGAAGAAGAGGATAGTCACAACTGTGACTAGCATCTCTTGCCCTGACCAGGTGACCACTTTCACATCCCCTGAGTAAGGACCACACACAATGCAGTACACACTTGTGTACACACTTCGTCTGATAAAGCTGGACTCTGCCAGAAACAGAAAGAGAGGCAAAGGCCAAATCAGAATCCACTTGGATCTTAGAACCCTGTGTTTGGGGGACCAATACCTGTTCCTGGGCACAGGAGAAAAGAATCCTGGAGAGGGTATCTGAGTTTTGACATTTTCTTTACAGATGTACAACCCAGATTTCACATCTTTATGAGGAGACAAATCTCGAAAGGATCTAGGAAACAGTGGGGAATTTCTTCCAGATAAAATTGCATATGACATGTATATATAAGCTGATGTACGTAAACAGACAATGCAACCTTTGATGTATACGGTAAGCAAATACACTATTGTTGGGAAGATATGCCAGGTGATGTGTTGTAACTATATGCTGTGTATATCCGTGTTGTGTAGGGTGAAACAAAGATTGAATATGGGTCTGAGAATTTCCATGTGACCTGCCAGGTGGTAAGCATAGCTTCCGTATTTCTGTAACCAGCATCTTTTAGGGTCTTCCTAATGATCTCCCTCTCTGGGTTAACTGAAAGAGTTACCTGTATTCTATTTTGCTGTCCTACATCTGTCCTGATGAGTTTGCACTCTCACACACACACACAATGCACATACACACATGCATACACACAAGTTTACTTCACAAACACAGTTCCTATTGATACTTTAGGTAAAAAAAAATGAAGTCAAAACTTGACAGACCAAAGAAGAATGTCTTGTGGTGCTCCCTGCCCTCACTGACCCATAAAGTCCATCAGCATTCTCTCCCCCACATTCCCAACTATTCTCCAGAATCCCCATTTTCTTTGTACACAGACAAGCAGTCTATTGCTCAAGAGTTCTTTTTTGTTATATTCACCCTCTAAGAAACTCAGCCCCTACATTCTACCAGCTATCCAGAGAGCCAGATACATCGCTGTCTGTTAGTGGCACCACCTGTGTCTCCACCTGAATTTGCAGTAGCTGATCAACATATCTGGCTGATTGTGTCAATGAGATTTTTGTTGGAGATGCAGGGGGACCAGCTGTGGAAAATTTAAAGTAGAGAACTGTTGAATGGGTACAGTTCTTTAGTCTTAAAAGATGAAAAATTTAGTAGATCTGTTGCGGATAAAGACAAATGTGATAGCAGTCCTGAAATATGAGCATTAAAGCGGTATGCTTTATATGTCTATCAGAATTAAAAGTAAAATTTAAGCCTCAGATAAGTCTTGTGAGTTAATGGGATGCATAGCAAGACCTTCTCTTTAATGCCAAAATAAACAGATACATTTTTAAATCCTCACCCCTGTCTGTGGCTCAGAGTAAAGTAATTCTTTGTCATATCTGGGCTTCTGGGGTAAATTTTGAAAAGTAGCTTCAATGTCAGTTTCTCTGTGAACACAGTCCCAACTAAGTCAGACAAATGAATGACAAAAAAAAGCTACAGAGAGAAGTAAATAGTCAGAATAGAAACAGTAAACAAGCTGCAGAGAGAAGTAAATAGTCAGAATAGAAACCATAAGGAGAGGTGAGATGTAGGGAAGGGGTGCTGAGGATCCACTTGTTAGATGACATACTGAAGCAAAATTTAGTCACAGAATTGAGTGAAAAGGTGATCACAGTGTGTCCATGGTCACGTGGAAATGGAGGGGAAAGCAGACAGGTTCCCTCAGCTGTCCTTGGGAAGGAAGATTGGGACTGCTTTCAACAAATCTTCAGGAGAATTTAAAAACCGTGTAACACAAAAAATGTCTACACAACCAATGCTTCCATTTCTGGAAGTATTTACTCTAGAAAAATAGAGATACCCACAGAGATATTGTTTGCATCACATATAATAGTCACAAAATGGAACGGTGTAGTAACTGCAAAAATAATCATTGAGTTTATTGTAATTAGAGAAAATCATAGATTGCTACAAGAACTGATGCTTTTTATTGTTATTGTTTGTGTTTTGTTTTGCTTTGCTTTCAAGGACCATTGAATCACTATGTGTTTTTTTTCTGTGTAAAAATCATTATAAAAAATATTGAAATGATTGGAAAAAGGCAAAATATGATGCATTCTATAGTTACAAGCATATATGACAAATGTTCAGGGAATCAAACAGGGAACAATTTACAGGGAAGGAAGAAATCCAGCAAAGGTGATCAAAATCACAAATTTCTTTATTACAAATATTTTTTAAATATTCTAATTGAAAAAAATAACACTTGAGACTTTTTAAAACAGAGGATCTCTTACATATTAACTAAGTGGATATGGACACTGGAAGGATCTGTGGCCACTGAGGCCAGACACTTCTGTTCAAATTTACTCAATGCAAATTCATTTTTCCAAAGTACATGGCTTAAATATAGATTTAAGTATATTTAAGTAACTCTGGCTCTGCTTCCCACTACCTGATCTTAGGTGGGTAGTTCCAACCTTGGGACTCTAGTTCCTTTTCTACAATGACAATTAGATTAGTACTCATGTTTGTATGAAGACAACTGAGAGACCTTAGACTTTCCAATGTGTTGAGATCTCTAAAAGTAAGTTTCAGGCAAAAAAAAATGGCAAAAGACAAAGGGCAGTGAAGGTTAGGTACTTGAGCAATGGCAGAAACTGAAACCTTCTTTCCTAAGTAAGAAAGTAAGTAAGTAAATGGTTGGACTAAACTCTTATGGGATATGACCATAGAGAATGAATGGTTGATAAATCTTTGGACTTACGGCTTCCGGAAACTGAAGACATAATGTTCTCTTTTCTTAACTAGTTACCTAACTTTAAATTAGTCATTTAATCTATCTTTGCGTGTGTTCCCATCTATGTAACTGGGGCTCATTATAACTCAGTGACTATAAACACAGATTCTAGAGTTAGAGAAACTTGAACTTGAGCCCAATGTTACTTTCTAGGTACATGGCTTGGGGGAAGTTACTAAGGCTGCTTGTAATTCCATTCCCTCATCTTCAAAACAGAGAAATGAAGGTTATATACTGTGCAGTATCAGTGATTATTAAGCCTCAGTCAGAGTAAACTGTAGTAATGAGGTACCTGGGAATGTTAGCATCTTCTCCCCTCACATCCTGCAGGATCTCACACTGGAAGGAACACTATGAAGTCCTGTGTCTGTGGCATGTATCTCATGACAGTACAAATAAAAATGTTCTCTTATTATTTTCTTCAAATAGTTGAGGATTTCCTGGTAAAAGAGTGGTTAGAGGGGCTGGAGAGATGGCTCAGTGGTTAAGAACACTGACTGCTCTTCCAGAGGACTAGGATTCAATTCCCAGCACACACATGGTAGCTAACAACAATCTAAAGATTCAGTTGTAGGGGATCTGACACCTTCACATCAATGCACATAAAATAAAGTTAAATAAACCATAAAAATATTTTTGAAAAAGAGTGGTTAGAACCTCAACAATCCACACATATATGTCCAAACACTCTGTAACTAAGACTTTTCCTATAGCCAGAAGAGGCCAATGCTGGAAGGAGCTGCCTCAGCCCACAGTGAGTTCCCTGTCACTGGTACTGTTCAAACACACCAAACAACAGCTTTCTAAAATGCTTTACATAAAATGTTGTTCATAGAAATATTTAACCTTAAATGTCTTTTATAATCCTGAAATGGCATAGATAAGTATTTCTAAGTGAACTGAAGCTTGAAGGAGAAGTGGAGTTTTCAACCACACAGTGTGTGCTAGGACAGTTACATGTATAGCTGATCACAAGGACGCAGATAAAAAGAAAGGAATCAGAGCAAGTGCCAGATTTCCTAATTATGATGCATCTATGCTGTGATGTGACAAATAATCGCATTATTATGGGGCATCCTAAATCCTAGACACACTGTGATGATCACCAGACTCTACCTTGGGACAGTCCCTATTGTGGCCAAGTGTTGGACAAAGAGTACAACAACTGCTTCACTTAAAGCCCAAAGCTGGGTCTCTCCATGTGGAAGGTGAGACAGAGAAAGTGATGCAGGCTTTGGAGACAAAAGGCTGGACCAAATCACAACCATGCTATTTCCTCATTACTAGTTCAGATGAGTTTAATCTCTGAGATCCATGGCACATCTGACAACAAAAGACACCAGCTGTCTTGATTTGAAAAGGAACTGCGTGAAAAGTATTTTACTGCGTTACAGAAATGTTGGTTATTTCAAACATCTTTCTCTTTCTTAGCTGTGTAAACTTGTGCCCTAGAAAATGATGACTGAGGAAAACCAAACTGCGACATCTGAGTTCCTGCTACTGGGGTTCTCTGACCTCAGAGCCCTTCAACAGCCACTGTTCTGGTTGGTGCTTCTGGTCTACCTGATAACTTTGCTGGGGAACTCAGTGATCATCTTTCTAACGCGAGCTAGCCCTGGGCTGCACTCACCCATGTACTTCTTCCTGCGCCACCTCTCGGTAGTGGAGTTTCTCTATACCACCGACATTGTGCCCAGAACCCTGGCTGATCTGACCACTTCTCACCCGCAGACCATTTCCTTCTGGAGCTGTGCAGCCCAGATGTATGTCTTCATTGTCCTGGGCATCTCCGAGTGCTGCCTGCTCACAGCCATGGCCTACGACCGCTATGCAGCCATCTGTCAGCCTCTACACTACTCCACCCTAATGAACCCGCGGGCCTGTGCAGCCATGGTGGGAACCTCATGGATCATGGGCGTCATCACAGCTACTACTCATTCCTCCCTCATCTTCACTCTGCCTTTCCCCAGACGCCCCATCATCCCACACTTCCTCTGTGACATCCTCCCGGTACTGAGGCTGGCAAGTGCTGGAAAGCACAGGAGCGAAATCTCCGTGATGACAGCCACTGTGGTCTTCATCATGATTCCCTTCTCTCTGATAGTCACTTCTTATGCCCGCATCCTGAGAGCCATCCTGGCAATGGCTTCCACCCAGAGCCGCCACAAGGTCTTCTCTACCTGCTCCTCCCACTTGCTTGTGGTCTCCCTCTTCTTTGGGACGGCCAGTATCACATACATCAGGCCCCAAGCGGGCTCTTCTGTCACCACAGATCGAATCCTTAGTCTCTTCTACACGGTTGTCACACCCATGCTGAACCCCATCATCTACACCCTTCGTAACAAGGAGGTGACAGGAGCCCTAAAACACATGCTGAGGAGGTGGGTTCCCTAACCCGGAGGGAACTGAGGTGTTCCTCTCCTTCACTGCTCCTCCTCCCAGCGTTCAGGTGTCCGACTTAAACTTCAGCCTAACAGAATGCTTAAGGAAACCTCAAACAAATAAGTCCTCCTGTAGAAAGTACTGGAACTGAGACACAAATATGTATCTTACCTCTGTTTCCATACCCCAGATATTCTCTCAGAGGGGGTTACTAGGAAACAACAGAATGGAAGAGATCCTTGACTTGGGAAATAAAAATTCTCTAGATTTTCCTGTACCCTGGGCAATGTGCCAGAGAATCATGTAAGCCATGAATGCAGAGGTCTATAAAACTGACCAGCAATAGGCCCCTAGACCCTGGAGAAATTCACCTACTTTTGGTTACATCTTTCTTCTACTTGTGTGAACTTTTGTCTCCTTAGTGATACATTTACTCTGGTGTTCCCTTCAAGAGGAAAAATACGTGAGTGAAATAGTCACACAATTTCCCTCCCAAGACACCACTGTGGAGGGAAGACAGATTAGAACAGGGTTCTGGTGTTTGGGAAACCTTTTTCCAGGTGATCTTTCCAACAGACCTTCCACATCACAGACATGCTCTGGAGGAATAACTTCACCACAGGAATCCTCGGTATTCCTTCCTGTCTCCTCAGTTAAGTTCATTTCCACAGAGCCTCCTGTTCCCGCTAAATCTTCTTATAACCTGTCTTTTCAAAAGCATTTATTTCAGAAATTCCTCATACACATCTTACCTACCATGTACACCAAGCAAGTTCCCATTCATCCTGTTATGCTCAACTCAATTATTCCTCCTTGAAATTTGTTACCTAAACACATCTGTGATTATTTTTATATTTCTTCATTTACTATATACATATATATATATACACACATATATATATACACACATATATATGTATATAGTACTAATATTTAAATGGCAAATAAAGAAAAACTGAAATGACTTTTAAGATTCAGTGCATTAGTTTACTTTATAGTTACAAGGAAAATAGAATAAACAACAATAGAGAAGTCTTTTAATGTTGATTTTATATAAAACTTCCTGAAAAACTTGCTTCTGTGAACATAAATTTTATACTTAAAATTTTTTAGACACTACTTTTTTGGTATATCTCTTGGTATGTATCTAAAGCATACCCCAAAGAAATACCTGTACTCATGTTTAGTATAACACTATTCATAATAGATAAGAATCAATTGAGGTATCCACCAGCAGATGAATAGATAAAGAAAATGTGGTGTATATACACAATGGAGTATTACTCAGACATAAAGATTAAAATTAAGCTATTTGCAGGAAAATGAATATTACTGGGGTCATCACGTTAAGGAAGAGAAGTAAATTCAGATAGATACACACTTTCTCTAGCATACAGAACATAGGTGCTGTAGATGTACGACATTAAAGGAGAGATAGGACCATTTGGCAGGAGGAAAGATACCATCAGGTGAGGGAGACAACAGACAGTAATGGGAGGAGGAAATATCAAAGTACAATATATACATGTGTAAAAGTGTGATAGTGAAAACCCACTGCTTCATATGAAAATATGATAATTAAAAAGAAATAGCACATATTAAGAGAAAAGGTTACATGCATTTAAGATATAAGGAAGACTTGCAAGGTCTAGGAAGTTCCTGCTTACTTCAGAAGCCACAAAGGATGTTCATGAGTATTATGAGTCATTACTATCAATTGCTCTTGCATTCTGGATGCTTCCCTTTGTTCGTTTTTTAATATGTCAGATTTTTTATTTCCTACTTTCCATAAAAGACTATCTTAAAGCACATAAATGGTACAGCTCCCTGCAGATTCCAACTCATTTTTTTAAAATTTCGTGCTTTTAATTTTAAACACTGCCTTTATTTATCTTAGTAAGAAGGTTTATGGTTTTGAGCTTTTTTTTTTGCTTGTTTTGTTTTGTAGAGATAGGGTTTCTCTGTAGCTTTGGCACTTATCCCACCCTGGAACTAGTTCTTGTAGACCAGGCTGGCCTCAAACTCACAGAGATCTGCCTACCTCTGCCTCCCAAGTGCTGGTATTAAAGACATGCACCTCCACCACTGGACAGTAAGAACGTTTAACATGAAATCTACCATTGTATAACTTTAAATAAACCACATACTATTGTCAACTGTGAGGATAATGCTCTGCTGTGGATCTTTAGGACTTAGTCAACTTGATAGCTAAAACGATACAGTCATTGACCAGAAATTTCCAGTCTCTCTAACAACTCACATCTGACAACTGCCATTCCACTTTCTTGTCTGAAATGGCTTACAATGACTCCTGCATTATTTGTCATTCTGTGATCTGATTGTTTGGCTTAGAGGTGTCTTCCAAGTTCATTTATGTGTTGCATATGTCAGGATTTCCTGATAACTTAAGGTTGCATAATATTCTTTTACATGGTAAGTATTTCATGCATTTTCTTTTATTTCTTTTATTTTTTGATATTATATTATGGCTTTTTTAATCAGTAATCTTCCGATAGACATTTAGATTATTTATATGTGTTCTTAGTGTAAATAAAGATAAAAATATGTGAGTATAAAAATGCTTATTGAAGGTTGTTGTTTCTGTTCATTTACAAATATATCCAAGGTAGGATTTCTGGATCATATGGTCTTTCTGTTTTTAATGTTTCCAGAACAGTCATGTTCTTCTCTGTAATGACAGAATGGTTTTACCTCCCTTTTAACCATGTATTTTTTGTTGTCGTTATTACTGTCACTGAGACAAAGTCAAGCTATGTCTTCAGACTGGCTTGGAACTTGGAACTTCAGCATCAGACTCCTCAAAACTGAGATTTCAGGCATGAGCATTGTATCCCCTGCTTTTGCTTTGCATATTCCCAATGACAAGAGACTGAGAAATTGACCCCAAGCAAGATGACACTCAGTGTATTCAGGTCCACTGTCTGTTTTATCAACTGAGATATTTTACCCTTTTAAATTGATAGGGTTTCTTGAACAGTTTGCAAATTTACTGTCCACCTACTATGTTTATGAGTATTTCCTTCTATCTCATGAGTTGACTTTGTCTCTATTGTTTCCTTTGCTACACGGAATCTTTTCAGTATGTTATTTTCCCATTTGTCTATTTTTGCTGAGCATATATATGACAAACAAAACAATAAGAAGAAGCTTCATTTTATGAATACAACTTTGTGTATTTTTCTCATAGGAATTTCTGTTTATGTGCTAGGTTTAAGTCTCTGACCTATTGTATTTGCATCCGTTTGCACAGAGACAGACTTTGCACCCTGACCCAGTGCTTTTTGTCACATTTATGCATCCCTTGTTTTGTACCTAATTTTAATTTATCATATTATTTATTGATTCTGTTTATTCATTTATATTTATTTAGTTTTATTTTCATGTAAAATATAAAGTAAATTGCTATGGAACAATCTTTGTACACTGCAAATATGTATTACTCTCATTGGTTAATAAAGAGATGACTGGTCTGTAGCTGGGCAGAAAGAGATTAGGTGGGAGAGTCAGACGTAGAGGACACTGGGAAGGAGAGTAGAATCTGAGGAATCGTGAAGCAGACACAGAGGAGGCAGGATGTGTAGAAAATGAGGTAACAAGCCATGATTCACATGGTAGGACTTAGATAAGAAATATGGGTTAATTTAATTTGTAAGAGTTATTTATGAATAAGCATTTATAATTACTGTTAAGCCTATGTGGTTATTTGAGAGCTGACCAACAGTCCCAACGAAAAAATTCCTCATACAGTAAATATCCAATTTAACTGTATGTGAATACCCAGTTTTCTCAACTCTACATGCCATAGAAACTAATCTTTCTCATTGTGAATTCTTGGTACCTTGTAAAAGATCAGTTTCTTTTGTACATTCATGAACTTATTTATGTGTTCTCCGGTTTTGTACAATTGGTTTATATATTGATCTCTACACTAATACCACACTGTGTTGATTATAGTAGCTTTCACATATACTTTGAAATAAGGCAGTTGAATATCCTCAATTGTGTTATTCTTTCTCGAGACTGATTAAACTATTCAGAATTTGGCAATCTGTACCATTTTTTTTCATCTATGAAAATACTTTTAAAATTTTGGCAGGAATCGCACTTAATCTATAAAAGACATTGCATAAAATGAACATTAAAATGTTATTAAGTCAAGTCAAATCCATCTATTTGCTTTCTGATTCATTCATCAATAGTTTAACCAACAAATCTTTCATCTTCTTATTTAAGTTCATTTTATTCTTGCAATATTATTGTAAATGAGATCATGTATTTGATTTTTTACAAAGTGTTTGCTTATATATGTTGGTTTTATTTCTTGCTACTTTATTGAGTTCATTTATTCATTCTAACAAATTTGTGTGTGTGTGTATGTGTGTGTGTAAGAGAGAAAGAAGAGAGGTTCTGAGTGAGCACAAGGAAACAGACGTTGTACCTGAACCTGTGGAAACCAACAGAAAGACTATCCACTTACTTATTAGTGCTCTTACAAATATTTACCGATTCACCCTACTCCTCTCATTTCTATTCTTAAATATAACGTTGGTTGGCCTTTTAACCTTTCTACAGTTATTGTGTATAGGTAGGAAATCTGAGTGTGTATGCATGTGGGTGTGTGCTGTGGTGTATATATGAAGGGCTGAAGATCGTTCTCCCTTACCACCATCTGGTTTTTGTTTTGCTCTTGTTTTTGTTTTATGTCTTATTCTGATATGCTTGGTTTTTATCTTCTTACATGTTGTATCATTTTATTATTATTCCCTTGGAACCCTGTCTGTTTTCTAAAAAGAGATAGGAAGGACTGTATCTGAATGAAAGGAGAGGTTGGGAGGAAATGAGATGTGTAGAGAAAGGGAAAACTGTAATAATAATAAACTGTATTTAAAAATCTATTTCCAAGTTTATTAAATTATGAAAGTTTCCATTTCTGCCCCTCCTCCCAACACCCTCCTACTCCCCCACTCCCCCTCCTCCTCCCAATAAACTTTGAAAAAAAAAAGAAATAGTGCTATGGCGAAAATGATGAGCCAACATGGCTCTGTAGGTAAAGGTACTTGCCATCCAAACCTGGCAACCGATTTGATCCCCAGGACCCACATGGGGAGAAGAGAGAATCAATTCCCACAAGTTGTTCTCTGACCTCCACACATATTTTGTGGTATATGCGCACACATAATTTTTAAAATTTTAATAAATTTTGAAAAATATTGAAAAAAATCTATTTCCAGGAAAGAAAAAGTATTACACAATTCTTTCACTTGCTTAGTCAGTCAGAGTTATGCCAAGATATTTTGGAGGCTATTGTGAAAGACAATATTTTCCTGACTTCTTTCTCAGTATGTTTGCCATTTGTATATAGAAAAGCTATGGATTTTGTGTGTTAATTTTGTATTCTGCAACATTGTTGAAAGTGTTTATTGCTCTAGAAGTTTCCTAATCAAATTTTTTTGAAAGTAATTTTATTAAATTATAAAGGTTTCCATTTCCGCCCCTCTTCCCAACACCCTCCCACTCCCCCCACTACCTTTCCTCCGCCCTCTTTGTCCCTAAGGGCAGTCAGGGTTTCCTGCCTGTGGGAAGTTCAAGTTCCTCCCCCCTCCCTCCAGGTCCAGGAAGGTGAGTATCCAAACAGACTGGATCCCCAAAATCCAGTATATGCAGAGGAAACAAGTCCCAGTGTCATAGTCAATGGCTTTTCAGAAAGACTTTGGGCCAGCCATATTCAGAGAATCCGGCCAAATTCCGAGAATCTGGTTAGATCATGTCCTCGTTCAGTCCCAGTCCAACTGGCCTTGGTAAACTCTCATTAGATCCGTCCCCTTGTATCAGTGGGTGATAGCATCCCTCGCAGTCCTGATTTCCTTTTTCATGTTCTTCCTCCTTCTGCTCCTCATTTGGACCTTGGGGGACTCAGTCCGGTGCTCCAATGTGAGTCTCCATCTGTATCGCCATCCATCGTCGGATGAAGGTTCCCTCTGATCTTGCCTTCCTTGCTCACGTTCTCTTTCCTTCTGCTCCTCATTTGGACCTTGGGGGGCTCAGTCCTGTGCTCCAATGTGGGACTACGTCTGTATCGCCGTCCTTCGCCAGATGAAGGATCTATGGTGATAAACAAAATATTCATCAGTATGGTTATGGGCCAAGGCCGGTTCAGGCACCCTCTCCTCTGTCCAGAGAACAATCTGGGGATCTCTCCATGGACCTGGGATCCCATATATAATCAAGTCTCCTGTAAACCCTAAAATGACTCCCTTACATGAACTATATTCTTCCCTGATCCCATATTCATCCTTCCTCCCTCTCCCCCCCATCCCAGGCCACCGAGCTTTTCCGAATCCTCCCCTACTCCCTTCTCTCTAACCCTCTCCCCTTCCAACAACCCTCCCACACCCCCCATGCACCCGAGGTTACCTGGGAATCTTGTCTATTTCCTACCTCCTGGCAGATAGCTAAGTAATCTTCATCAGGTTCATCTTCTTATTTAGCTTCTCTAGGATCACGAATAATAGGCTCAAAGACCTTTAATTATGGTTAGAATCCACTTATGAGTGAATACATACCGTGTTCCTCTTTTTGGGTCTGGCTTACCTCACTCAGTAAAGCGTTTTCTATTTCCATACATTTGCATGCAAAATTCAAGATGTCATTGTTTTTTACCGCTGAGTAAAACTCTGTGTATATGTTCCACACCTTTTTTAGCCATTCTTCTATTGAGGCGACCCTAGGCTGTTTCCATGTTCTGGCTATTACAAATAGTGCTGCTATGAACATAGTTGAACAAATGCTTTTGTAGTATGTTAGGGAATCTCTAGGGTATACTCCCAAGAGTGGAATTGCTGGGTCCTGACGGAGGTTGACTCCCAGTTTCCTGAGAAACCGCCACACTGATTTCCACAGTGGCTGCACAAGTTTGCATTCCCACCAACAATGGATGAGTGTTCCCCTCACCCCACATCCTCTCCAGCATAGGCTATCATTGGTGTTTTTGACTTTAGCTATTCTGACAGGTGTAAGATGGTATCTCAAAGTGGTTTTGATTTGCATTTCTCTGATCACTAAGGAGGTTGAGCATGACCTTAAGTGTCTTCTGGCCATTCGAAGTTCATCTGTTGTGAATTCTCTGTTCAGTTCAGTACCCCATTTTTTAATTGGGTTAATTAGAGTTTTAGTGCCTAGTTTCTTGAGTTCTTTGTATACTTTGGAGATCAGACCTTTGTCTGATGAGGGGTTGGTGAAGATCTTCTCCCAGTCAGAAGGCAGCCTTTTTGTCTTACTGACAATGTCCTTTGCTTTACAGAAGCTTCTCAGTTTCAGTAGATCCCATTTATTCATTGTTTCTCTTATTGTCTGTGCTGCTGGGGTCCTACTTAGGAAGAGGCCTCCTGTGCCTATATCTTGTAGACTACTTCCCACTTTCTCTTCTATCAGGTTCAAAGTGGACGGATTAATGTTGATGTCTTTAATCCATTTGGACTTGATTTTTGTGCATGGTGATAGATATGGATCTACTTTCATTCTTTTACATGTTGACATCCAGTTATGCCAGCACCATTTGTTAAAGATGCTTTCCTTCTTCCATTGTATACCTTTACCTCCCTTGTCGAAAATTAGGTGTTCAGAGGTTTGTGGGTTAATATCTGGGTCTTCTATTGATTCCATAGGTCGACTTCTCTGTTCTTATGCCAATACCAAGCTGTTTTCAATACTGTAGCTCTATAATAGAGTTTGAAGTCAGGGATGGTAATGCCTCCTGAAGTTCCTTTATTGTATAAGATTGTTTTGGCTCTCCTGGGTTTTTTGTTTTGCCATATAAACTTGATTATTGTTCTCTCAAGGTCTGTGAAGAAGTTTGATGGGATTTTGATGGGGATTGCATTGAATCTATAGATTGCTTTTGGTAGAATTGCCATTTTTACTATGTTGATTCTCCCAATCCAAGAGCAGGAGAGGTCTTTCCATTTTCTGGTATCCTCCTCAATTTCTTTCTTCAAAGACTTAAAGTTCTTGTCAAATAGGTCTTTCACTTCCTTGGTTAGAGTAACCCCAAGATATTTTATGCTATTTGTGGCTATCATGAAAGGTGATGTTTCTCTGATTTCCTTCTCTGCTTCTTTATCCTTTGTGTATAGGAGGGCCACTGATTTTTTGGAGTTGATCTTGTATCCTGCCACGTTACTAAAGGTGTTTATCAGCTGTAGGAGTTCTTTGGTAGAGTTTTTGGGGTCACTTATGTATACTATCATATCGTCAGCAAATAACGAAAGTTTAACTTCATCCTTTCCAATACGAATCCCCTTGATCTCCTTATGTTGTCTTATTGCTATTGCTAGAACTTCAAGCACTATATTGAAGAGGTATGGAGAGAGTGGACAGCCTTGTCGCGTTCCTGATTTTAGTGGAAAGGCTTTGAGTTTCTCTCCATTCAGTTTGATGTTAGCTGTCGGCTTGCTGTATATTGTTTTTGTTATATTTAGGTATGATCCTTGTATCTCCAGTCTCTCCAACACCTTTATCATAAATGGGTATTGAATTTTGTCAAATGCTTTTTCACCATCTAGTGAGATGATCATATGGTTTTTTGTTTCAGTTTATTTATATGATGGATTACATTGATAGATTTGCGTATGTTGAACCAACCCTGCATCTCTGGGATGAAGCCCACTTGATCTTAATGGATAATTTTTCTAATGTGTTCTTGGATTCGGTTTGCCAGTATTTTATTGAGAATTTTCGCGTCGATGTTCATGAGTGAGATTGGCCTGTAATTCTCTTTCTTGGTTGTGTCTTTGTGTGGTTTTGGTATTAGGGTAACTGTAGCTTCATAAAAGGAGTTAGGCAATGACTCTTCTGTTTCTATATTGTGGAATACGTTAAGGAGTATAGGTATTAGCTCTTCCTGGAAGTTCTGGTAGAATTCTGCATTGAAACCATCTGGTCCTGGGCTTTTTTTGGTAGGGAGATTTTTGATAACAGCTTCTAATTCTTCGCGACTAACAGGTCTATTTAGATTGTTCACCTGTTCTTGGTTCAACTTTGGTATATGGTACTTATCTAAAAAATGACCATTTCTTTTACATTTTCCAACTTTGTGGCATATAAACTTTCATAGTAAGATCTGATGATTCTCTGAATTCCCTCTGTGTCTATGGTTATGTCCCCCTTTTCATTTCTGATCTTATTAATTTGCATGTTCTCTCTCTGCCGTTTGATTAATTTGGATAGGGGTTTGTCAATCTTGTTGATTTTCTCCAAGAACCAGCTTTTTGGTTTTTTTGTTTTTAAAGTAAATTTTATTAAATTATAAAAGTTTCCATTTCCGCCCCTCTTCCCAACACCCTCCCACTCCCCCCACTCCCTCTCCTCCTCCCTCTTCGTCCCTTAGGGCAGTCAGGGTTTCCTGCCCTGTGGGAAGTTCAAGTTCCTCCCCCCTCCCTCCAGGTCCAGGAAGGTGAATATCCAAACAGACTGAATCCCCAAAATCCAGTATATGCAGAGGAAACAAGTCCCAGTATCATAGTCAATGGCTTTTCAGGAAGACTTCGGGCCAGCCACATTCAGAGAGTCCGGCCAAATTCCGAGAATCTGGTTAGATCACGTCCTCGTTCAGTCCCAGTCCAACTGGACTTGGTAAACTCTCATTAGATCCGTTTCCAGGTATCAGTGTGTGATAGCATCCCTCGCAGTCCTGATTTCCTTTTTCATGTTCTTCCTCCTTCTGCTCCTCATTTGGACCTAGGGGGGCTCAGTCCGGTGCTCCAATGTGGGTCTCCGTCTGTATCGCCGACCTTCGCCAGATGAAGGATCTCATTCAGTAAAGCTGTTAAGTCTCCAATGTGTGCTTTCTTCGTTTTCTTTAATTGGGCACTTAGTGCTATGAACTTTCCTCTTAGCGCTGCTTTCATAGTGTCCCATAGGTTTGAGTATGTTGTGTCTTTGTTTTCATTAAATTCAAGGAAGAGTTTAATTTCTTTCTTTATTTCTTCCTTGACCCAGGGTGATTTAGTAGTTGACTGTCAACTTCCATGAGTTTGTTGACTTCCTGGGGGAAGCATTGTTGTTGAATTCTAATTTTAGTCCATGGTGATCTGACAAGACACAGGTGGTTACTAATATTTTTTTGTATCTGTGGAAGTTTGCTTTGTTACCGAGTATGTGGTCAATTTTCGTGAAGGTTCCATGAGCTGCAGAGAAAAAGGTATATTCTTTCCTATTTGGGTGGAGTGTTCTATAGATGTCTGTTAAGTCCATTTGATTCAATACCTCCAATAAATCTCTTAATTTTCTGTTTGGTTTCTGTCTGATTGACCTGTCCATTGGTGAGAGAGGAGTGTTGAAGTCTCCTACTATTAGTGTGTGTGGTTTGATGACTGCCTTGAGTTCTAGAAGAGTTTCTTTTACATATGTGGCACCTTTATATTAGGAGCATAGATATTCAGGATTGAGACTTCCTCCTGATGAATTGTTCCAGTTATGAGTATGAAATGTCCATCTCCATTTCTTCTGATTTATTTTAGTTTGAAGTCGATTTTGTTAGATATTAGAATGGCCACACCCACTTGTTTCTTAGGTCCATTTGCTTGGAAAACCTTTTCCCAACCCTTTACTCTGAGTAGGTGTCTGTCTTTGTGGTTGAGGTGTGTTTCTTGTAGACAGCAGAATGTTGGATCCTGTTTTCGTATCCAATCTCTAAGTCTGTGCCTCTTTATAGGTGAATTGAGTCCATTGATATTAAGTGATATTAATGACCAGTGGTTGTTGACTCCAGTCATTTTTTTTTTTAGGTAATAGAGTGTATGTGTTTTCCTTCTTTGATTTGTGCTTGTGAATGGTCGCTAGATGTTTGAGTTATTGTAGGCAGTGTTGGGAATGTTGGATTCCTTCGGTTGTGATTTTCCTTCTAATATTCTCTGTAAGGCTGAATTAGTAGCTACGTATTGTTTAAATTTGTTTTTATCCTGGAACATTTTGTTTTCTCCGTTGATAGTGAACGATAGCTTGGCTGGGTATAGTAGTCTGGGTTTGCATCCATGGTCTCTTAGTTTCTGCAGTACCTCTATCCAGGATCTTCTGGCTTTCATGGTTTCCATAGAGAAGTCCGGTGTAAGCCTGATAGGTTTACCTTTATAAGTTACTTGACCTTTTTCCTTTGCAGCTCTTAAAATTTTTTCTTTAATCTGTATGTTTTGTGTTTTGATTATTATATGGCGAGGGGATGTTTTTTTCTGATCCAGTCTATTCGGTGTTCTGTGTGCTTCTTGAACCTTCATAGGAATATCGTTCTTTAGGTTGGGAAAGTTTTCTTCTATAATTTTGTTGAATATATTTTCTGGGCCTTTTGTCTGCAGTTCTTCTCCTTCATCAATCCCTATTATTCTTAGATTTGGTTTTTTTATTGTGTCCCAGATTTCCTGAATGTTTTGTGAAGAGAATTTGTTGGATTTGCTGTTTTCTTTGACCAGAGCATTTATTTTCTCTATGGTATCTTCAGAATCTGAGATTCATTCTTCTATCTCTTGTATTCTATTGGTTATGCTTAATTCTGTAGTCTCCGTTCGTTTACCTAGGTTTTTCATATCCAGCCGGTTCTCGGCTTGTGTTTTCTTCATTGCCTCCATTTCAGTTTTCAATTCTTGAACTGTTTCCTTTACTTGTTTGATTGTTTTTTCTTGGTTTCTCAGGGTCTCATTCATGGATTTACTTATTTCTTCAAACTTTTTGTTATATTTCTCATCCATTTCTATACTCATTTCTTCAAACTTTTTGTTATATTTCTCATCCAATTCTTTAAGGGAGTTATTCATATCCTGTTTAAGGGACTCTATTGCTTTCATAATGGCACTTTTTTCAACTTCTTCTGGGTTAAGGTGTTCAAGTCCTTCTATTGTAGGGTCCTTGGGATCTGGCGTTTTCATGTTGTTTTTCAGATTGTTAGATGAGGTCTTGCCTTGGCGTCTGCCCATCTCTTACTTCAAATGCTCTCTATTGGAACTTCTGGTACCGGGTCAGGTTCCCTTGTTGGGCAGGGACTTCACTGACAGAATACCCACCTTTCCTCAGGCAGGCTATTGAAGCACAGGCACTCCCTCTTTCCCGGGATGTGCTTACAATGCAGGCTCAGCTTGCAAGGCAGCTGAGCTGGGGAAATTTTATGGCCCCAGGGGGAAGGGAGAAATATAGGAATTCGTACCTGGATTGGAGCTGGGATGGCAGGCGGGAGGGGGGAGCCAGTACTGTAGGGTGACCTAGGCGTCTATGGGGTCGGGGAATGCCCAAGCTCCTCTTCACTGGGACCCTGCCATGGGCCTGAAGCAAACTCACCCCTCCTATGGCCCTCTGCTAGAAGTCAGGGCCCCTGCTGGTCAGGAATGTGGCTGAGCTGGCACCTGGTCCACCTGTCCTCAGGGAGGCCTTTAAGACCCAGGAACTGCCTCCAGCTGGGCTGCGCCTACAGCCCAGGCCCAGCTCGCAAGGCAGCTGAGCTGGGGAAATTTTATGGCCCCAGGGGGAAGGGAGAAATATAGGAATTCGTACCTGGATGGGAGCTGGGATGGCAGGCGGGAGGGGGGAGCCAGCACTGCAGGGCGACCTGGGCGTCTATGGGGTCAGGGAACGCCCAAGCTCCTCCTCACCAGGACCCTGCCACGACCCGAAGCTCCTAATAGAATTTTGAGGAATTTTTTATTATTAAAATATGGCAATCTCTGAATAAAGATACTTTAAATTCTTCTTTTTCTATTTGTAGCCCCTTGATATCCTTCAGTTATCTTATTGGTCTAGCTAAGACTTCAGGTATTGTCTTCAGTAGGTATGGAAAAAAAAAGACATCCTTTTCTTGTTCGTGATTTAGTGGAACTGCTGTAACTTTCTCTCTGTTTGAGTTGATATTTGCTATGTGCTTACTGTAAATTCCCTTTATTATATTGAGATATGTGTCTTGCATCCCTAGGCTCTCTAGAACTTTTATTATAAAAGGACATTAGGTTTTTGTCAAAGGGGTTTTTCAAAACTAATGAGATGATAATGTGGTTTCATCTTTCAGTCTGTTTACGAGGCAGATTTCATTGACTGTTTTACATATATAGAACCATCCCTGCAACTCTGGTATGACGTTATCATGGTAGATAATCTTTTTATACATTTCTTAATTCAGTTTGCAAGTAGTTAAGAATTCATGATTCTATATTCATAAAGGTTTCTTAGTCTTTGTGTGTTTTGGGTATTGGTGTAACAGTAATTTTATAAAGTGATTTAAAAATGCTGCTTCAGTTTCTAGTTTGGGAAGTAAACTGAGGAGTCTTGACATTAGTTTTTGATGGTATGTTAGAATTATGTACTGAATCCATCTGCCCCTGAACTTTTTGGGGGGTGGGATTTTCACTAGTGAGTATGAGCCTGTTTAAATTGCTTATATGATCTTGACTTCACTTTGGAAAGTCATATATACCAAGAAATTCATCCATTTCTTTTATGTTTTCCAGTTTGGTGAAGTATAGACTTTTTAAGTATGTCCTTATGATTCTTTAGATTTCTTTGGTGTCTGTTATGTTGTCCCCTTTTTATCTCTAATTCTATTAATTTGGATTTTTTTTTATTTTTTTACTAATTCAGATCAGGTTTTTGTCAATATTGTTGTTTTTTTCCCAAAGAAATAACTCTTCGTTTCATTGTTTGTTTGTTTGATTGGTTGATTATTTCTTCCCATCTACACTTTTGAGTATTATTTCTTTTTGTTGTTTTAGAGTTTTCAAATGTGTTATTAAGATACTAACATGAGATCTCTCCAATATTTTTAGAGGCACTTAGTTCTAGGAACCTGCCTCTTAGGCCTCCTTTACTGTGTCCCATAGGTTTGGGTGTCTCATGGTTTTATTTATTTATTTTCATTCAATTATAAAATATTTTAGCTTCCTCTTGATTTCAGTGTTGACCAAATTTTCATGCAGTATTGAGTTGTTCAGTTTTCGTGAGTTTGTACACCTTTGCTGTTTCTGTTGTGTTTGGTACCAACGGTAACAACAGCTTTAATCCATGGTGGTCAGATAGGAAGTATGGTGTTATTTCAATTTTCTCGTATTGTTGAGAATTGCTTTATGTCCATGTATGTGGTCATTTTGGGAAAAGTTTCATGAACTGTTGATAAGAAAGTATATTCTTTATCATTTGTTTGGGTGGAATTTTTGTAGATGTCTTCTAGGTCATTTTGATTTGTGGCATCTTTTAACTTCAGAATTTCTCCATTTAGTTTTTGTCTGGACAGCCTATCTATTGGCAAAACTATGGTATTGAAGCCATCCACTATCACCGTGTGAGGATCAGTGTTTGATTTTAGCTGTAATGGTGTTTATGAACTTAAGTGTCCTTGTGTTTGGTGCACAGATAATTAGAATTGTAATATCTTCTTGGTAAATTATTTTCTTAGTGAGTATTTAGTATCTTTCCCTAGCTTTCCTGATTAGATTTTGTCTGAAGTCTATTTTGTCAGATATATTATAGCTACACTTACTTGATTTTTGATATATTTACTCAGAAACCTTTCTTCATTCTTTATTCTGAGATGATTTCTATCTGCAATGATGAGGTGTGTTTCTTGGAGTAAACAGAAATACGGATTCTGTTTTCTTTTTTTATTCTTAATGTTTTACTTTAAAAAGAATATGTAACCATACATTGTTTAACAATGGGAATAAATTTTGAACATTCATTTTAGATGGTTTTATCATAGGGCAAACAAAAAGAGAACTCACACAAAACTAGTTAGAACAAATAGATTATTTTGTATGCTCCCTTGAAGCAACTAACTAAAGGATACAATTACATGAAGAATATGGAACTGACACTGGTGTAGTAGAGCATACTGTTTTATAATTAGTCCTTTTAAATAGTCAGGGGTACCCTTCAAAACAGCAATTAAAATAGTATAGTAGATACATGAACCAATAACAGTATCATAATAAGCCAGTATATGGTGTTTATGTTGCACTAAAGTGGTAAGTCACTTTACCACATCATAGATTCAATTTCACAAGTAATCCTTTATGCTATGACATTTATGGTTACAATGATTGCAATAAGCAACAGGAAAATTTTCATTTTTTAATTTTTCACAGGATCACATAAATATGGTCCATTGTATTTTTTTAAAGTAATTTTATTAAATTATAAAAGTTTCCATTTACGCCCCTCTTCCCAACACCCTCCCACTCCCCCCCTCCCTCTCCTCCTCCCTCTTTGTCCCTAAAGGCAGTCAGGGTTTCCAGCCCTGTGGGAAGTTCAAGTTCGTCCCCCCTCCCTCCAGGTCCAGGAAGGTGAGTATCCAAACAGACTGGATCCCAAAAATCCAGTATATGCAGAGGAAACTAGTCCCAGTGTCATTGTCAATGGTTTCTCAGAAAGACTCCAGGCCAGCCACATTCAGAGAATCTGGTTGGATCACGTGCTCGTTCAGTCGCAGTCCAACTGCCCTTGGTAAACTCTCATTAGATCCGACCCCTTGTATCAGTGGGTGATAGCATCCCTCACAGTCATTCGTCATTTTCTTCGTCCTTCTGCACCTCATTTGGACCTTGGGGGGCTCAGTCCGGTGCTACAATGTGGGTCTCCGTCTGTATCGCCATCCATCGCCAGATGAAGGATCTATGGTGATAAGCAAAATATTCATCAGTATGGTTATGGGCCAAGGCCGGTTCAGGCACCCTCTCCTCTGTCCAGAGAACAATCTGGGGATCTCTCCTTGGACCTGGGATCCCATATATAATCAAGTTTCCTATAAACCCTAAAATGACTCCCTTAGTTGAAATATATTCTTCCCTGATCCCATATTCATCCTTCCTCCCTTCCCCCCATCCCGGTCAACCGAGCTTTCACCATTCCTCCCCTATTCCATTCTCTCTAACCCTCTCCCCTTCCAACA
Organism: Myodes glareolus; assembly: GCF_982192425.1. Lineage (NCBI taxonomy): Eukaryota > Metazoa > Chordata > Mammalia > Rodentia > Cricetidae > Myodes > Myodes glareolus. The sequence goes on along the minus strand of NC_142051.1, from coordinate 13,583,377 downwards.
ACCCTCCCACACCCCCCCCATGCACCCAAGGTTACCTGGGACTCTTGACTATTTCCTACCTCCTGGCGGATAGCTAAATAATCTTCATCAGGTTCGTCTTCTTATTTAACTTCTCTAGGATCACGAATAATAGGCTCAAAGACCTTTAAATTATGGTTAAAATCCACTTATGAGTGAATACATACCATGTTCCTCTTTTTGGGTCTGGCTTACCTCACTCAGTAAAGCATTTTCTATGTCCATTCATTTGCATGCAAAATTCAAGATGTCATTATTTTTTACCGCTGAGTAAAACTCTAATGTGTATAAGTTCCACACCTTTTTTAACCATTCTTCTATTGAGGGGACCCTAGGCTGTTTCCAGGTTCTGGCTATTACAAATAGTGCTGCTATGAACATAGTTGAACAAATGCTTTTGTGGTATGCTAGGGAATCTCTAGGGTATATTCCCAAGAGTGGAATTGCTGAGTCCTGAGGGAGGTTGACTCCCAGTTTCCTGAGAAACCGCCACACTGATTTCCACAGTGGCTGCACAAGTTTGCATTCCCACCAACAATGGATGAGTGTTCCCCTCACCCCACATCCTCTCCAGCATAGGCTATCATTGGTGTTTTTGACTTTAGCTATTCTGACAGGTGTAAGATGGTATCTCAAAGTGGTTTTGATTTGCATTTCTCTGATCACTAAGGAGGTTGAGCATGACCTTAATTGTCTTCTGGCCATTCGAAGTTCATCTGTTGTGAATTCTCTGTTCAGTTCAGTACCCCATTTTTTAATTGGGTTAATTAGAGTTTTAGTGCCTAGTTTCTTGAGTTCTTTGTATACTTTGGAGATCAGACCTTTGTCTGATGAGGGGTTGGTGAAGATCTTCTCCCAGTCAGAAGGCAGCCTTTTTGTCTTACTGACAGTGTCCTTTGCTTTACAGAAGCTTCTCAGTTTCAGTAGATCCCATTTATTCATTGTTTCTCTTATTGTCTATACTGCTGGGGTCCTACTTAGGAAGAGGCCTCCTGTGCCTATATCTTGTAGACTACTTCCCACTTTCTCTTCTATCAGGTTCAAAGTGGACGGATTAATGTTGATGTCTTTAATCCATTTGGACCTGAGTTTTGTGCATGGTGATAGGTATGGATCTACTTTCATCCTTCTACAGGTTGACATCCAGTTATGCCAGCACCATTTGTTAAAGATGCTTTCCTTCTTCCATTGTATACCTTTAGCTCCCTTGTCAAAAATTAGGTGCTCATAGGTTTGTGGGTTAATATCCGGGTCTTCTATTCGATTTCAAAGGTCGATTTCTCTGTTCTTATGACAATACCAAGCTGTTTTCAATACTGTAGCTCTGTAATAGAGTTTGAAGTCAGGGATGGTAATGCCTCCTGAAGTTCCTTTATTGTATAAGATTGTTTTGGCTATCCTGGGTTTTTTGTTTTCCCATATAAACTTGATTATTGTTTTCTCAAGGTCTGTGAAGAAGTTTGATGGGATTTTGATGGGGATTGCATTGAATCTATAGATTGCTTTTGGTAGAATTGCCATTTTTACTATGTTGATCCTCCCAATCCAAGAACAAGGGAGATCTTTCCATTTTCTGGTATCCTCCTCAATTTCTTTCTTCAAAGACTTAAAGTTCTTGTCAAATAGGTCTTTCACTTCCTTGGTTAGAGTAACCCCAAGAAATTTTATGCTATTTGTGGCTATCGTGAAAGGTGATGTTTCTCTGATTTCCTTCTCTGCTTCTTTATCCTTTGTGTATAGGAGGGCCACTGAATTTTTGGAGTTGATCTTGTATCCTGCCACGTTACTAAAGGTGTTTATCAGCTGTAGGAGTTCTTTGGTAGAGTTTTTGGGGTCACTTATGTACACTATCATATTGTCAGCAAATAACAAAAGTTTAACTTCATCCTTTCCAATTCGAATCCCCTTGATCTCCTTATGTTGTCTTATTGCTATTGCTAGAACTTCAAGCACTATATTGAAGAGGTATGGAGAGAGTGGACAGCCTTGTCGTGTTCCTGATTTTAGTGGAAAGGCTTTGAGTTTCTCTCCATTCAATTTGATGTTAGCTGTCGGCTTGCTGTATATTGCTTTTATTATATTTAGGTATGATCCTTGTATCTCCAGTCTCTCCAACACCTTTATCATAAATGGGTGTTGAATTTTGTCAAATGCTTTTTCAGCATCCAATGAAATGATCATATGGTTTTTTTCTTTCAGTTTATTTATATGATGGATTACATTGATAGATTTGCGTATGTTGAACCAGCCCTGCATCTCTGGGATGAAGCCTACTTGATCATAATGGATAATTTTTCTAATGTGTTCCTGGATTCGGTTTGCCAGGATTTTATTGAGAATTTCCGCGTCGATATTCATGAGTGAGATTGGCCTGTAATTCTCTTTCTTGGTTGTGTCTTTATGTGGTTTTGGTATTAAGGTAACTGTAGCTTCATAAAATGAGTTTGGCAATGACTCTTCTGTTTCTATATTATGGAATATATTAAGGAGTATAGGAATTAGCTCTTCCTGGAAGTTCTGGTAGAATTCTGCATTGAAACCATCTGGTCCTGGGCATTTTTTTGCAGGAAGATTTCTGATAACAGCTTCTAGTTCTTCACGACTAACAGGTCTATTTAGATTGTTCACCTGTTCTTGGTTCAACTTTGGTATATGGTACTTATCTAAAAAAATGACCATTTCTTTTACGTTTTCCAACTTTGTGGCATATAAACTTTCGTAGTAAGATCTAATGATTCTCTGAATTTCCTCTGTGTCTGTGGTTATATCCCCCTTTTCATTTCTGATCCTATTAATTTGCATGTGCTCTCTCTGCCGTTTGATTAGTTTGGATAGGGGTTTGTCAATCTTGTTGATTTTCTCCAATAACCCGCTTTTTGATTCATTGATTCTTTGGATTGTTTTCTCTGTTTCTATTTTGTTGATTTCAGCCCTCAGTTTGATTATTTCCAGTCTTTTACTCCTCCTGGGTGAATCAGCTTCTTTTTTTTCTAGAGCTTTCAAGTATGCTGGTAGGTCTCCAAAATGTACTTTCTCCGTTTTCTTTATTTGGGCACCTATTGCTATGAACTTTCCTCTTAGCACTGCTTCCATAGTGTCCCATAGGTTTGAGTATGTTGTGTCTTTGTTTTCATTAAATTCATGGAAGACTTTAATTTCTTTCCTAATTTCGTCCTTGACCCAGGGGTGATTTAGTAGTTGACTGTTCAACTTCCATGAGTTTGTTGACTTCCTGGGAGTAGCATTGTTGTTGAATTCTAATTTTAATCCATGGTGATCTGACAAGACACAGGTGGTTACTAATATTTGTTTGTATCTGTGGAAGTTTGCTTTGTTACCGAGTATGTGGTCAATCTTCGAGAAGGTTCCATGAACTGCAGAGAAGAAGGTATATTCTTTCCTATTTGGGTGGAGTGTTCTATAGATGTCTGTTAAGTCCATTTGATTCGGTACCTCCAATAAATCTCTTATTTCTCTGTTAGGTTTCTGTCTGATTGACCTGTCCCTTGGTGAGAGAGGAGTGTTGAAGTCTCCTACTATTAGCGTGTGTGGTTTGATGACTGCCTTGAGTTCTAGAAGAGTTTCTTTTACATATGTGGGTGCCTTTACATTAGGGGCATAGATATTCAGGATTGAGACTTCTTCCTGATGAGTTGTTCCTGTTATGAGTATGAAATGTCCATCTCCATTTCTTCTGATTTATTTTAGTTTGAAGTCGATTTTGTTAGATATTAGAATGGCCACACCCACTTGTTTCTTAGGTCCATTTGCTTGGAAAACCTTTTCCCAACCCTTTACTCTGAGTAGGTATCTGTCTTTGTGGTTGAGGTGTGTTTCTTGTAAACAGCAGAATGTTGGATCCTGTTTTCGTATCCAATCTCTAAGTCTGTGCCTCTTTATAGGTGAATTGAGTCCATTGATATTAAGAGATATTAATGACCAGTGGTTGTTGACTCGAGTCATTTTTTTTGGGGGGTAGTAGAGTGTATGTGTTTTCCTTCTTTGATTTGTGCTTTTGAATGGTCGCTAGATGTCTGAGTTATTGTAGTCAGTGTTGGCAATGTTGGATTCCTTGGGATGTAATTTTCCTTCTAATATTCTCTGTAAGGCTGGATTAGTAGTTACGTATTGTTTAAATTTGTTTTTATCCTGGAATATTTTGTTTTCTCCGTTGATAGTGAATGAAAGCTTGGCTGGGTATATTAATCTGGGCTTGCATCCATGGTCCCTTAGTTTCTGCAGTACCTCTATCCAGGACCTTCTGGCTTTCATGGTTTCTATAGAGAAGTCTGGTGTAAGTCTGATAGGTTTACCTTTATAGGTTACTTGACCTTTTTCCTTTGCCGCTCTTAATATCCTTTCTTTAATCTGAATGCTTTGTGTTTTGATTATTATATGGCGAGGGGATGTTTTTTTCTGATCCAGTCTATTCGGTGTTCTGTATGCTTCTTGCACCTTCATAGGAATATCACTCTTTAGGATGGGAAAGTTTTCTTCTATAATTTTGTTGAATATATTTTCTGGACCTTTGGTCTGCAATTCTTCTCCTTCTTCTACTCCTATTATTCTTAGATTTGGTTTTTTTATTATGTCCCATATTTCCTGAATGTTTTGTGATGAGAATTTGTTGGATTTGCTGTTTTCTTTGGTCAGGGCGTTTATTTTCTCTATGGTGTCTTCATAATCTGAGATTCGTTCTTCTATCTCTTGTATTCTATTGGTTAAGCTTGATTCTGTAGTCTCCGTTCGTTTACCTAGATTTTCCATATCCAGCCGGCCCTCGGTTTGTGTTTTCTTCACTGCCTCCATTTCAGTTTTCAATTCTTACACTGATTCCAATACCTGTTTGATTGTTTTTTCTTGGTTTCCCAGGGTATCATTTACGAATTTACTCATTTCTTCAAACTTTTTGTTATATTTGTCTTCCATTTCTTTACTCATTTCTTCCATCTTTTTGTTATATTTCTCTTCTATTTCTTTAAGTGAGTTATTCATACCCTGTTTAAGAGACTCTATTGCTTTCATAGTGACACTGTTTTCCACTTCTTCCGGAATAGGGCGTTCAAGTCCTTCTGTCGTAAGATCGCTGGGATCTGGTGTTTTCATGTTGTTTTTCAGATTGTTGGAGGAATTCTTGCCTTGGTGCCTGCCCATCTCTTCCTTCAGATGCTCTCCAATGGCTCTTCCCTCCGCTGGGTCTTCTTCTACTGGATTAGTGCCCCTTGCTATCCAGGAATCACTTTGCCTGCAGCCTTAGCTTTCTGCAGGCAGGCTATTAGAACAAAGGGACCTCCTTCTCTTTGCACTCACCACCTGTCCCGACCCGCGGTGCCCACCCCAGCTGAGATGGAGGAATTTAAGCCCCGAAAAAGGGAGAGAGAAGAGGAGGGGTTCGAGGCTGAAAGCTGGGATGGCGTAGCAGGAGAGAGGGATTAGCTGGGGGAAGCTGCCCCTTTGGAGTATCCAGGGAGATAAGGATGGCGGGAATATTGTGTGTTCCCTAACCGAACTTGTATGGCAGTCAACACACTTACCCCTCCACAGGATCAGAGCCCCTTGCTGGTCAGAAGACTCCCTGCCTGCGGTCTTAGCTTGCTGCAGGCCGGCTATCAGAACAAAGGGACTCCCGTCCCTTTGCACTCACCGCGGATTCTGTTTTCTAATCCAATCTATTACTCTGTGGTTTTTATTGGGAAATTGATATTGTTAATATTGAGAATTATGAATAGGCAGTGTTTATTAATTGCTGTTATTTGTTGTAGGGATATAGGAATTTACCCCCTCTTTTAGTTTACTGTTCTTGGATTACTTTTTCCTTGTGTCCTTTTGGATATACTTAACCTCTTCAGACTTAAGGTTTTCTTTTAGTACCTTCTATAGAGCTGATTGGGTAAACAGAAATTGCATAAATTTGGTTTTATTGAGGAATGCTTTTTCTGGTAATTGTGACTGATTGTTCTTCTGAGTATTGTAGCCTGGGCTGGCATCTGTGGTCTCTTAAATTCTGTAGAACATCAGTCTAGGTCCCCATGGGTTTCAGGATCTTCGTTGAGATGTCAGATATTATTTTAATGACCTGCCTTTATGTGTGACTTGATCTTTTCCCTTTTTCAGCTTTTAATATTCTTTCTTCATTCTGAACATTTAGGGTTTTGATTATCTTGTGTGCTATGGAATTTCTTTTTGTCCTGCATATCACAGTTTCTTGTGCTGTGATAGGCATCTCTTTCTTCAGAGTGGCGAAGTTGTCTTATTATAATTTTGTTGCAAATACTTTCTGGGCCTTTAATTCTGGATTTCTTCTCTTTCTTCTATATATACTAGTCAAAGATTTGATCTTTTCATAGTGTCCCAGATTTCCTGAATGTTTTTGACTTGATTTTTTTTTTTAGATTTAACATTTTTTTTTGACCAGGTTATCCATTTCTTCTACTTCTTCTGATTGACAAGTTAATAGAGTTACTCAAATGAAAATTAAGAAAATGTTTCCAAAATCAGACCGCCCCCCCAAGGCATACTTTGATCAACAGGGGATTTGGCACATTATTTATAAACAGATATTATATCAACACAGTGTCTTGCATTTTCAAATTATTTTTTTACTATACTAAAACTGTCATTTTTAAAAATGTTCAGATTGGGAACGGAGAGATGACTCAGCAGTTGAGAGCACTTACTACTCTTGTAGAAGGCTTGGGTTCAATCCCTAGAAACTACAGGAAAGCTCAGAACCTCTAACTGTGAAGTACTCTTTTGGCCTCTGTAGGCATTGCACAACCATGGCACATAGACATGCATGTAGGCAAAACACTCATACATATAAAATGAAATGAATAATTTTTAAAGAAGAAGAAAATCATGCTTAAAATAAATAGAATCTCAACTAATGCAAGATTAAGAAATGATACAACCTGTAAGCATTAAGCTACTGTCAATAGTTTGATTAATTTTGGTAGAAAGCACATTAGTTGAAATGATCTGCACTTAATTTTTTGTCTTATTTTGTAGGTTTGGATAAAAAGGTCTCAGTATATACTCCAAGCTAGCCTCAAAATTGTGATCTTCCTGCCTTAGCCTCCCAAACACTAACTGTTCACTACTATTCCGATTTAAAATTTTGATAATTTTTATATTATTCCTCCAGTGTTACAAATTTTTTATTTCTTAAACATTAAGTGAAAATTACTTTTTACTCAACTTAGAAAAGCATTGGGAATTGTGACTATTTTAAAGGATAGTTTGATAGTTTCTAGCTTTCTGTGGAAAAATCTGGTTTTCATGGTTTATTTCTCTTTAAGTTTTATTAATTACATATTTAAAAGTTATTTTTTGCACTAAATTTTGCTATGTAGTCCAGACTGGCCTTATCCCTTATCCTTCCTGAGTGCTGGGATTATGGTCATGCACCATTATGCCTAGTCCTTATGATATTCTTTTTTATGTGTGTGAGTGTTCTACTTGCATGTATGTCTGTGTTCCATGTACATTCAGTTTCCACAGAATCCAGAAAAAGAGATAAGATCCTTAGGAGTGGAGTTTCAGACATTTGTGATCTATAATGTAGAATCAACTGCAGGTCCTCGGCAAAAACAGTCAGTGCTATTAACCACTCATCCATCTCTTTAGCCTGCACTCCCAATATAGTCTTAATTTACTGCAGCCCCTTGCCTTTAAGCAAAACCTGGGGATTGTTGTTTTGTGGGGGATAGATGGTGTGTTTCCAGCATTAGGTGTCTCCTTAGTGAGAGCTTGCCTCTAGAGTACTATGTAAAATGTCCCTCACTATAATGTTCTTTTTCTCACATTATGATGTTCTTAGGTAACACCATTATTAATACTGTATTACTCACCAATTTGTCTTTACTTTCTAACTTCCTAAAATTATAATATAAGCCCTAGCCATGACTCTTGTCTACTTTTTGACTGCTATAAGACTTCTACCCTGAATAGTTCCTGAAGTGAATAATGAGTTCTTAGTAAATGTTTGCTGAATAAACTAGGGCTTGTGTCTTAGAGAAAGGAAGAAAGTGATGGTAGATAGATGGGTTATACAAATGAAGGCAGAACTTCATCCATTAGAATATAGCGTGTACATATTTATCTGGGATTGTGTCCACATATCTCAGCGTCCCTGTTCCTGTTGGCTCACCCTCGCCCTCTCAACAGTCAAATGATGGTTATTGTAAAGGAGGCTTGTTCACTCCTGAGTATCAGAGATCTCTACTTGTTATTAACAGTCCTTCCCAAGACCTAACCAAGTTGTCCTTTACAATAAGGAAGCGGAACCGTGTGTTCCTAACTCTACCATCTTCTATTTGTATGCATTCTCAAATAAGTCTTTCTAGTACAAAGGAAAATTCTGTCTTTTCTCGAGGCAACACATTAAGATTCTCCCCAAGGTAATTAGACCACTCTAGTTTTTCCCCGCATTGAGGCTTCACAGATTTTTTTTAACATATCTGATAAAAACTACCACAAAAATATGAAATGTTTCTACCTGAAACTGAGAATTCCTGTATGAATGGTGTGTGGTGTACTAGTAATTGCACGTGCCAAAATGGTCACATAAAACCTTGAGACAATGTTTTATTGAAACTAAGAAATACTAATAAATGTCTAAACTGACAGTGGACATTACAACTGTGATAATAAAATATAAATTTCACCACACAAAATGATACCAAACAAATTTTTCAGGTTTCCTCACCTGATTGTTGAGTTTACCTCTCTTTTGTTTTGAATTTTTATTTTCCTTTTATTAAATAATTTTCATTTAATAATAAGTATGTCCATGAGATACTTTGTAAAGATAAAGTCCTCTTACGCCAGTTTTATTACCATGGACAATACAGGAAAACTTTTAAGTAGCATTGTTTGACTCCTGCTGTCCAGCGCCAACAGTATATCTAACGCAGTTACATTTTCTCATCCCCTGGGCTTTTCCCAGTTATTGCCTGTGAGGGGGTGATTGCCAAAAAAAATTATCTTGATTCCTAAGTGACTTTTAAATATGAGACTCCAAGGATTCTTTTGTTTCTTGCCTCCGCTGTCTTCTATTATGGTGGAATATATAAGATAATAGTAATAGTCTTTAGAGCTAAATGTATCCAGAAACTCAACTATCCTTAATTAATTAATTGCCCATCACAAAATCAGCAATTTATGCTGTGCATTACTGTATTGTGGCTAACTAGGAAGAAAGAATACATCTGTGTTTTAAGTGACAAATGCTCTCTCTCATGGAGGGAAATCTGTGCCAGGGGCTCCTTGTACTGCAGGGCCATTTTAGGATGAATGTATAGCCCTGAGAAAACTTAAGTGTTTACATCTCTGATGCGGTCTCACTGCTCTACCTGGGCCTTGGTGTTAGCACCTACAGATAAACTGACAACAGATGTCAGGCAATGACCTCAAGCAGAAGGGTAAGGATAAACATAATTTTTTACTCCACTTATATTTATGTATGTTATTGTATGTCTTGTATACACTGTTTCAGGAAAAGAAATACAGATATTTTCCCTTAAAAAAAGTTTTAGACTTAGACAATCAATTTTGAATACTTGCATTAGCATTTCATGGAACAAACCTACAATCATTTGTGAAATGTTTACTGGAAGGATAATCATGTCTGATTTAGAAAGATGCAAAAATTCCTCATTGACATAGATCTATATTTTAAAAGATTTTAAAAATTAAACATAGGCACACAAGTAAAATGTTATTTTACTGAGGTTTTATTATTCATTCTTAGTCTCTGGAAAATAAGTACTCAAAACATCACTTAGATGAATATTATGGGATTATTAAATTTTAAACATTTGTTCAAGTCTGAATTCATGAAAAGCCATAAATATATGATTAAGTCTTAAAGGTGGTCTCTAGATCTAAGCAAAGCTAAACAACAAAAGAGTGGGTTCACAAACTGAGACTGTGAAAAGAAGAAGATGTGTCCTGATGTAGGGACTTAATTCTCATCACTTAGGATGCCGTGACAAGAGGATAACAAGCTTGAAGTCAGCATGGGCTAGACAATGAGCGGCTATAATATATAAACATTATATATATATATATACATATATATATATATGTATATATATATATATATACATCCCAGTGAGAGGTTCTCAGAGTGTGAGCTTCAGTCACCTTCTGATGACAATGGACTCACCAATTTGGTATTAACTTCTATCACATTTTATTTCCCATTTTGTTTTTTATATTTATTTTATTCGGCCAGAGACCCATCCAAATGGTGATGCTCAATATACGTGGAACCCGTAGTATCTGAATGCAGTGCTCACTCAGGCCAAAAAAAAGGTAACTAGAAAGACATTGTTCAAAGGTCTACAAGTACTTGAATCAAGACTTTAAGTTAATAGGTTCAGCAGTACAGATAGAAATAACCTCCTACATTCTACAGACTGCAATGCATTTAGAGTTCATGAAAACTCATATAAACTTTTAAAGGTTCCTAAGAGAAAGAAATGATCCTTGACATGAGAGACATGCCACATATTACCTACTGGGCTGACATATTTTACTAAAGTCCATAAACATGTTAGTTACTATAATTCAGTTGAATATGTCACTATATTTTTAAAATAGCTCTCTGATGAAAATGTTTCAAAACAATAGTAAAACAGCTTAATCTCAAAATACTTTATTTCTAATCATGTAAAAAAAACTTTGAGCTCTAAAACATAATTTCAATGTTAGAAAGCATAATTTATAGAAAAATAATCTCTAGCAATATGATTGGGAAATTTTTACCTTAGTCTAGCTGATGTTTTTATAAAAAAAAGTCTCTAGCTTCTGGTCCTAACTTTGCATGGAATAAAACATTGCTCAAACATAAATTAATCAAATTACTAAACTGTCGACAGAATAAAACAGACAGAAATTTAACTATATTTGACATTTTTATCTCTCTCAGCCCTGATATTAGACCTGAAATGAACAAATAATTGCATAAAAGTATGCATTTAAGTTTTGTCCATAACTATTCTATTATATCAGTTATACAAATATTGCTTCTAACTGTGCCTTCCTTTATTTCTCAATTATTTTGGTTTAGACAAAAAAAAATGTGACTAACTCTTCCTTTGTTTGGATGATCAATACAAAATACTTAATTTGTAAAAATTAAGCATTCAGTCAAGTATGTTCCAATAAAGAGAGTACAGTAACTAAAACATACTAAGACTCTGGAGACTGGCTTGCCACTGATCCAGGAAAGAGTGGGCACATACTTTGCCTATTGGGGCCTCATATTTCCCACTTTCAAGTGAATTTAGGGTCAATAAGATGTCTCTATAAGTTTCTCGTAGTCTTTCTTTGTCTCTCTTTTCTGTTTGTTTTCTTGTTTGTTTTGTCCTATTCTGTTTATTTTTATTTTCTTATTGTATTATTATTATTACTATTTGCTATTATTATTAATTGTCCTAGTTGTTTGTATTCTAACAAGAAAGAGAGAAAGAAAGAGTGTGAATTTGAGTGTGTGAGAAAGTTGGATGAATCTGGGAGGAGTTGAGGATGGGAAATTGTAATCAGAATATATTGTATAAAAAAAACTATGTTCAATTAAAAAAATAAACATTATAGCTCAGTGAGTTAAAGGTTCTTGTCTGCAAGCCTGAAATGCTGAGTTTAATACTTGAGGCTCACATGGTAGAAGTAGATAATCAAATACCACAAGTTGTCCTCTCACTTCAATGTACACACAGTATAGCATGTACATACATACATACACACACACACACAAGTAAGTACATACACATATACATTTAAAAAAATAAATAACCTGGAGATAACAGGCATTCACACTTTGCAGATTATTGAAAGGCAATGCATATGTGGTACAGTTAGAATATTGTTTGATGTATATTAAAACATTTATATTTGTTTAATTGTTTATAACGAGTTAAATGACAGAAAGATATGCAATGCACATTTTAAGTAAATAAGATTAGAAGCTAGATAGCAACACATTTTAAGTAAATAAGATTAGAAGCTAGATAACAACAGTTTGAGAATTAACTGGTGCAGAATGTAGCTCTGAAGAAATGGGAAAGGGAAGAGTGCAGTTTGTGGTGAGGATATTTTGCAGCTTTGTTTTAATTTTCTCCCTAATATGTTTTATGAACTGCACTCACCTGCACACTTAACTAAAACCTTGAATATATACGGGCAAGCATGTATCTTCCCACTAAAATTCTTCACATTAATAAAAATAGCACATAGAGGGCTGGAGAGATGGCTCAGAGGTTAAGAGCACTGATTGTTCTTCCAGAGGTCCTGAGTTCAATTCCCAGCAACCACATGGTGGCTCACAGCCATCTGTAATGAAATCTGGTGCCCTCTTCTGGCCTGCAGGTATACATGCAGACAGAACACTGTATACAAAATAAATAAATCTTTAAAAAAAATAGCACATAGACATTGGTTGAATTGAAAGAATAGTTATGAAGATGTTCATCATTGATGATTTTTGTCATTGAATTCTACAGGTCAAGTCTCCCTGACATTAATATTTAGGTTTGGAAAATTCCTGAAGTTGATAATGAGAAACCACACATCAATTACAACATTCATCCTCTTGGGACTCACAGATGATCCTCAATTGCAGGTCTTGCTTTTTATTTTTCTTTTTGTCACCTACCTATTGAGTGTAACTGGTAATTTAACCATCATTACCCTCACCACAGTGGATCCCTACCTTAAAACTCCCATGTATTTCTTCCTCCAAAATTTCTCTTTCCTAGAAATCTCATTTACAAGTGCCTGTGTCCCAAGATTCTTATACAGTATTTCAACAGGAGACAGAACAATTACATACAATGCATGTGCAACTCAAATATTTTTTACAGATCTCTTTGGGGTGGCTGAATTTTTTCTTCTGGCTACCATGTCATATGATCGCTATGTGGCCATATGTAAACCTTTGCACTATATGACCATCATGAACAACAAGGTGTGCAGAACAATGATTATTTCTTGTTGGATAGCAGCATTCATGATTATCTTACCACCACTTAGTTTAGGTTTGCGTCTGGAATTCTGTGATTCTAATATCATTGATCACTTTGGGTGTGATGCAAATCCTATTCTGAAAATATCATGCTCAGACACATGGTTAATTGAGCAGTTGGTAATAGTCTCTGCAGTATTAACCTTTATTATTACTCTTATATGTGTAGTCTTTTCCTACATATACATCATAAGGACAATTCTAAAATTCCCTTCTCTTCAACAAAAGAGAAAAGCCTTTTCAACCTGTTCTTCACACATGATTGTGGTTTCCATCACCTACGGCAGCTGCATCTTCATCTACATCAAACCGTCCGCAAAAGAAGAGGTAACCATTAATAAAGGTGTGTCAGTGCTTATTTCTTCCATATCACCCATGCTGAATCCTTTCATATATACTCTAAGGAACAAGCAAGTTAAACAAGCTGCTCATGACTTACTCAAGAAAATTGCATTTCTTTTAAAAAAGTGAAGTGTGCCCAAGTTGACAAATCAAGGTGTCCTCTCTTCTTGTTTTTTCATTACAAATAACAAGCTTTGTACTTTCTTAGACAACAGACAATCATGTGACCTCTTATGGTTTTTGTTGGCTGTGGTGCTTTTGTTGGTAGTGATGGTGGAACTACCCATAGAAATCATGAAACTGATAAGGGGTCATGGGAGCCATCAGTTTTTAAGAAAGGACAGAGAGGTACAATTCACAAGGTATGAAGGGGAAAACTGGAGATAACAAAACAATAAAGGTTAAGTGTGGTGGGAGATGGATCAAAAGAGAGAAGTGGGATTTGAGAAGCCATGATTAACACTGAAAGGCTTCTGGAAAGAAAAAAACAGAAACTTTAGAAGCTTCTTAACATTTATATTTATACATATATAAAGGATTTTAAATAGAATCATCCTATAATGGGACAACACTGCTCCTACCATACATCACAGGCAAATAAATAAAAAGCCTAACAGCAGGTGTGGAATATCTCTTTTGTCCTTGTTGGTTGGTGAGGTCACATAGACCTCCCCAAAACATTACATACTACTGCCAATGCTTTTGGCTGCCCTCCAGAAATAACACCCTGTTGCTGAACACACCAGATGCTTGAGTAACAAAACATAGGGAAATCAAACTGGTGCTCACCTGGAAGCTTCATGCTTTTGACTAGTTGTCATAGTTCCTGAAGGCATAGTGATGACATTTGGGGAGCAAAGCAATCATCAGTCATATTCAGCTGTGAACCTTTAAAGCTACAACAGTTTGGAAAGTTATAACCACTACTGTACTAGTGGGATGAATGTTATGTGAGTAGCCAACCATTTTCTAGCTGGACTTAAGACACTCCACAAAATGAAATTCATTCCCAGTACTGTTAATGAGTCTGGGTAGGTAATAGGCCCTAAGAGAGGACCTATTACTATTTTTCTAAATAGACCTAGTATTAAACCAGCTACTAAAGAGAAAGTATTAAACTGATTCCTAAAGACTTATAGTTATACCAATAGATAAGTTTGACTCTCAATCCTCATCTCAGAATCTTCTTTTGGGGTAGATGATGAATAACATGGAAACCCACAATTGGCCAACAAACAAGAATGCACAGTATTCAATCCTTAATTGGACATCTAAACCATGCTTCCTCATTCCAAAGTTCAAAGATAGGATGATTATTGAAGAGTATATAGAAAGATTATGAGTTGATGGGAGATTATCCTCTGTATTTTCTGAATATGTTTTAATACCATTGCTTAATAAAAAAGCTGCTATGGCTTATAGCAGGACAGAATATAGCAAGGCAGGAAAATTAAATTGAATGCAGGGAGAAAGAAGGCAAAGTCAGACAGATGCCATGTAGCTGTCCAAGAAACAAGATGTGAGGCAACAAACCATGAGCGTTTTGGTAAAATATAAAATAATAGAAATGGGTTAATTTAAGATGAAAGAGCTAGCTAGGAATACACCTAACCCACTGGCCAAACAGTGTGGTAATCAAAATAGTTTTGTGTGATTATTTGGTTCTGGGTAGCTAGGAAATGAAAGCACAGTATTCATTTATATAATGGCACCCAATGTGGGGCAACACATATACACATATAGCCTAAGAAAGCATTTTTTAAAAAGGATAGTAAAGCTTCTAGGCCCACAAAAACAGGAACCAACTGGAGCTTCTTGGTAGTTGCATTTTTTCAGTTAGCCTCTGTTTGCTAGCTGTAAGCAGAGGCATAACTTCTTTAAGAGACAGTTTCCTGGTTTGTGCTAGAGGCATGAATGGCTCTGGATCTTTTGGGAAGTCCTGCGACAAAGCACTTAAATGGGATTTGTGAGCAGAGGGCTATAAGTTGCTTAATGGTGACATAGACCTGCTGTGTCTCTAGAGCTAGAGCAGTTAAGATGACTCACAGAGGTTGTGAACATACCTCTGCCATAGTGGACAGGGCAGAGCCAACAGGAAAAGCTGCAGCATTAGCTCTAGCCACACCTTCTTAGCAATTAAAAAAAACTCTCCTAGTCAGGAAGGATTACAGATACACAATAAGACTGAATCAGACAAAAAAAAGAACCTCTGAATGGGTCACATTGTTGGATAAATGTACATGGGCTTAGGAGAGAGAGAAGAAAGAATACAGATAGTCATAGACAAAAGGAGTAAAAGTAAAATAAATATTAAAAGTAGTAGAGTTAAAAAATAGTCATGTAAAGATGGAATATACACAGAGAATGGATTATGTGTATCATTGTGTTTTCTTTGGATTTTTTGACTGTTAATGTGTTAACTGATGGGGAAAAATTTGAATCTTGGACTGTTCAACTAAACCAACATATATATTTTAAAGGTATCTTGACTTCAAAATTTGAGTCTAAAGATATGTTACTTAGGAAAGAGGTTCTGCTTTTGTTTCCACAGAAGAAGAGAACATGTGGATTCCTTCCAGGCTAATGTAGTTTGATGGAACAAAGGCCACTAAAAGGTCTCCATGAACCTTAAAAGTGCTATGTCCAACAAACAGCATGAAGGAATTTGGAGAAAACAATACCCAATCATTCTAAAAATGACTGTTTATAAATGTTTTTTTTCATTTAGGGGGTTGCTTATAAGTAGCTAATGATCACAATCAATCTCTTTCTAAAATAAAATAAAATAAAAAAGATAGTGGAACTTTGATATATACATTGGTATGGACTTTGGTTCATTGATTCAAATTTAAGGTCAATTTTATTATATCTGTATTTCTACTCTCACTTAAGGTATTATGTTTATATAGCTCATTTTAAAATTTATAATTTAAAATTACAGATTAAGAGACAATCATTTATAATAGTCAAACATAGTTACGCTAGTTGGGTCTTCTAGATAGACAGAGACATATTTCAGTTAGATAAATAATCTTCACCAATTTAAAGACATACAGAATATGGCATTTAAAAGGTTTTTTAGACTTTTCTTAACAGTGAGACAACTGTTTCTAGCAGCACCAATTACTTCAGAAAGGTTGATGGGCATTGAAGAAACTTATTATGGAATTCGCCTTCAATGTAACAAGGCTAGCCATTTGAGCAAGAAATTGCTTTGAGGGACTACTTGATGGTATGCTATATAAAGTGGACATGCAGGCCCCACATAAAACTGACTACTGAACTTGCCAAAAGAACGTGAGACAGCCTTCAAAGTTCCTCGTTCATGAAAAGTTTTCCAGACATTCTACAGCACACACAAGAAAGTGAATGACAAATTGCCAAAATAGGCAAAACAGTCTTTCAAATTTCCTGCTTCATGGAAGAGTCTGCCATATAGTATGGGTCTGTAGGGTGCAGATGGATATCCCAATGGTACAGAAGAACTTTGTGTGACTGTCCAGGCAGCAAGATGTCTCTGTCAATTTGGAAGTTGCTCACAATGCACTTCCTGTTTACTTAGGTAATATTGTATCCTTCTGGGGTCTTCGATGGAATTGAAGACATCCAGTTATAGTTACAGTTTTCCTTAGTTATGATAAAAGATAAATTAGATATGAAACTTTATACCCACAAAAAGTAGATGATAGAATATTTTCCAGATACAAATGAACTAAATATCGTAACTGTAATTCTTGCTGGATACCTGTTTTGTTATATGTAGAAGTTAAACCCGTTCTTTTTATTTTGACAGAAAATGGGGAGATGATATGGGATTCCCCTTTGTATGCTGTGAATGTTTTATTGCTATTGATTAATAAAGAAGCTGCTTTGACCTATGGCAGGGCAGAATATAGAATATAGCTAGATGGGAAAACTAAACTGAATGCAGGGGGGAAGAAAGCAGAGTCAGGCAGATGCCATGTAGCTGTCCAAGAGGCAAGAGGTGAGGCAACAAACCACGAGCCTCATGGTAAAATATAAAATAATAGAAATGGATTAATTTAAGATGTAAGAGCTAGCTAGGAAATGCCTGAGCCACTGGCCAAACAGTCTTGCAATTGAAATCGTTTTTGTGTGATTATTCAGGTCTGGGTGGCAGGGAAACGAAAGTACAATCTCTGTTTACAATGAGTAAGTGGATGTTATAAGAAAACAATGTTTCTTGACACATCAGGGCAGTCATACATATTAACTGACAGTGGCTCTGACTGCATGTTGGGTCCTTAGAGAAAAGGCCTTCACACCCCCACTTGATCTGTTTTACACTCTTGCAGCAGGTTGAAAACAGGAACAAAAACAGGAACAATCTGTTGTTTTCAGCAATGTTTCTAAGGATGTTTACCCCTAAGCCATTGAGTTATAGTGATGAGCTTCCTGCTTTTGCTGGCTTGGCCTCCCCTGCTGAGGTTTATATATACTGTGTGAGAAAGTGGAATAAAGGCTTGCCTACAGAACCTGAAGTTGTGTTGTGTGTTAATCCCAACGTCCCTCATTCAGAAAAACAACAGTTGCTGGAGGTTTCCACTGAGATCTGAGAAAGAAGGGGTAGCAAATGGGGTCATCCTAGGCCAGTAATGACGGATTGAGGTAAAAAATGGGATCCACAAGCAGTAAGAGAGACCTGATATATCAGAGAGCTAAATTGTTAGAGAAACAAGGCACCGTGGTCAAAGAGAGAACTATAGAGGTTTTTTTTTTTTAAGAATATAGTCACAGCAAGCCTATATATGACAAAGGATACATAGGACAACTCTTTATCATGCTAAATTAGGGGAAAGGGAGCACATCTAACATGATAAGGGGTACATATGATAACCCTTTAACATGCTAAACTAGGGAAAGGGGAATACATCTAACATGATAAAGGGCACATATGACAACCCTTTTAAATGCTCAATGTAGAGAATCTCTAGACACAATCAAACCAGTAACAAGAAAACTGTCCGTCATCTCCACTCCTTTTCAATACTTGAAGTCTTAACTAGAGTAATATGCAGAGTTGTGGAGCCCAGTCTCAAAGGATACATCTACAAATACTCCCGCATCAAAGGATCAAGGAATAGTGTGGGGAAAGTGTTGGGAAAAGTGTAAAAGCCAAAGTGTCAGGAAGTTTTCTAGGAGACTGTACCTCCTGGTAACATCAGAAGCTACACCCATAAGGCCACAACAACAGGACTGCCTAGAAATGAGCTGAACAAGGGTGACACCAACGAACATATCAGACTGCACAGAGGAAAATCCACTAGGCCTCAATCCTGCACAAAGAACTACGGACAACTCAACAAAACTGGGAGAGGTGCCCCTCCCCAGAAAAGAATAGACCAATTGGTTGCCAAAAGGTCTGTTCTGAAAACATACATACAAGCAACACTAAGTGGACTCAACAAGTTATATTTGGAAACTTTTTGTATAGGTAAATGTATGTGATGGAATAACAGTCGAAGAAAAAGAATTTACAGGACGGTGGAGAAAGGAGGGTATGAAAAGAGGAAAGGGAAGGAGAGAATGTTATATTTAAATTAAAATCACAAAAATTAGAATTAAGAATGAATATAATTAGGTTTGTGAAAGATGACGCTGTATTTTTATCTCATTTAGAAGGAAGAAGGGCACAACAATTTATTTTAAAATTTATTGCTATGTTCAGTCGCAGTCCAACTGCCCTTGGTAAACTCTCATTAGATCCGACCCCTTGTATCAGTGGGTGATAGCATCCCTCGCAGTCCTTCATCATTTTCTTCGTCCTTCTGCTCCTCATTTGGACCTTGGGGGGCTCAGTCCGGTGCTCCAGTGTGGGTCTCCGTCTGTATCGCCATCCATCGCCAGATGAAGGATCTATGGTGATAAGCAAAATATTCATCAGTATGGTTATAGGCCAAGGAATGTGGCCGGATTCTCTGAATGTGGCTGGCCCGGAGTCTTTCTGAGAAGCCATTGACAATGACACTGGGACTAGTTTCCTCTGCATATACTGGATTTTTGGGATCCAGTCTCTTTGGATACTCACCTTCCTGGACCTGGAGGGAGGGGGGAGGAACTTGAACTTCCCACAGGGCTGGAAACCCTGACTGCCCTTAGAGACAAAGAGGGAGGAGGAGAGGGAGGGGGGGAGTGGGAGGGTGTTGGGAAGAGGGGCGTAAATGGAAACTTTTATAATTTAATAAAATTATTTTTAAAAAAATTTATTGCTATGACTTATTTCTAAAAAAAGACTCTACAAAGGAAGAAGACATCTATATTAGAAAAAATAGCTGTTTAATTTGAGTTTTCTCTATATTGTTTAATTTCGTTACTGTGAATGTTGTTTGCTATCTATCTGTTATGCCACACCCAGGTAAATCAGCACTGAAGAACTATTAGATCAACAGGGAATGGTTTAGAAATGGCCAGCTGTCATGCTACTCATAGACTTTAACCAGTTTATTTAAGAAAAAAAATTTTGCCAATTATTACTAAGAAATATATATTTTTCTGCTTTTGCTATTTCTTTCTATATGGATATGCATTCTGTTAAAATATAATTTTAAAAAATTTTTAAATATGGTTCATACAAATAGAATATATGGTTGACACAAATAGAATATTTTGTTCAATTACTTCATCAGTGACAGGTAGCAAAGATGTTTCAGAGAAAAATTCAGGGAACACATACTGTGACTGTATGTCTGTCCACATCATTTTCTAATGGTTGTTAAACTGGTTAAGGATCTACACAGTTTTGATCATCATCTTTTTAATTATAAGCTATGTGTAAGTTCATTCATTCTTTTTTATTTTTATTTTTTATTTCTTTCAGCTTTTTCGAGACAAGGTTTCCTCTGTAGCTTTGGAGCCTGTCCTGGAACTAGCTCTTGTAGACCAGGCTGGCCTCTAATTCACAAAGATTTGCCTGCCTCTGCCTCCCGAGTGCTGGGATTAAAGGCATACACCACCACCGCCTGGCTAAGTTCATTCATTCTATATCCTAGGCAAAAAAAAAAAAAATCTCCTAAGCTTGTACACATTTTTCTTTTCTTTCAGTATCTTCCAGATGAACCTGTGAAACAGTGGCTTTTTAAGTCATAAAGTTGAATGTCTTCTTTATTTCTAAGATTTCAAAAACTTTTCATCAATTGATTTGAGCAATTATCCTGAACTCTTTCTCCCATCTGCTCCCTTGGGTTGAAAAAGGGATATATTTGACAGCTGAATTTTTATCAAGAATATGGAAAAACTTAGGTATCTCCTTTTAATCAGTTAAATCTATTCTTTAACAATTTTGTATGTATATGTAACACATTCTGGTTGCTCTCATCCTGCACCTCTCATACCTCCTTCTGCCCACTCCAGTCAACTCTGGCCCTCTACCAATACTTTCCCAATGTCCATGTCTTTTGGATCTGTGCAGAGATGGAGAGAAGAGAGTGGAAGAGGCAGAAGCCAATGAGGAGGGTAGTTTAGTATGAATATGATGGAACTATTTATTTTTAATGTGGAAAGTATTTACACTTAGATATTAACTTCCTTTGAGTATATTTCTACTTTTTTTAATCAAAACAGATATCAAGCAGTGTTTTATCTTTTCTTACCTATGAGTTAAGGTAAACACAGAATTTTCAGAAAATTCTGAATTGCCCATTTTCCAGACAGTTATTGATTTATGCTTAGACTGTGTCTAATAAAACTGTTGTGTATTATTGTCTCTGAGGACACAAGTCCCATTGTTGCTACTGCTTGATATTCTGCCAATTAGAGATTATCACATTCATTAGCTGTGTTTGTGTTTGGCCACAAAGGACTCTTTCTTTATCCATAAAAGACTGCATAATAAAACAGTCACCTTTCTTTACAATTTAAAATTCTTTTTGTCCATAGAAATTGGAAATTATCTACCAAAATACTCTAACAATAATTTTATATGCCTTTATTTCAGTTTTGAGATATAATAAATTGGTTACTATGTTTAGACTAAAATGAAATCTTTAATGTGAAGCTAACCAAAAACAGCACTATCTTCTGTAAAAGAATTCTCTCTCCATGTACATCTTCACAAGGTTAGATCACTCTTACACTGCCAGTTTCACCTTTAAGAAAACAAATATAATAGATCACCTGAAGTCATGATTGCCTTCCAGAAGAGTAAGTATGTTTTACTCTTTTGTTTGTTCTGAAGTTTGACCACTTCCATTTTTTTCTTTGCCATCATTCCATTTTCTTAGCCGCTGTAGTAGTCACACTTGTCCATTTAAACATCAGAGGTAGTGAAAAACAATATTGGTGTTGCTGGACAAGAAAATATATATAAATGATGTCATTTTCTGTTCTACAAAAATCAAATATACAAAATAATAGGATTCATTGAAAATAATTTATATATGCATCCTCAGAATGAATATGATCATATCTTATTCACCCATTCTCTCCTAATTATTTAATGTGTATCAATCATATCATATATAAGAAATATTCTCTAATAAGCTCATGAGTAATCTCAGGACAAGATAATTTTAAAGGCAAACAGAAGTGACCCACAATGACACTTTCATCAATCTATACACAAATGGAAACTGTAATATCCTTCATGCAATCTCCAAAACATTTGCAGTGTTGTCACTTGTGATTACTTAGTTCACAACAAGTAAACTTGAAATATTCGACATTGAAAGTATACCTAAACTGAATTGATTGATCAGAGCATTCATTTCATATTCCGCTTCAAAGTGGAAAAGACATTACTAGTCACACAAGAAAGAGAGTTTTTAAATCTACAATTCTGCTATGAGTTAGGATACAACATGAAAAATTAAGAGTGAAATTTTCATATTTGGGCTCAATTTCTGAATGATCTTCTCTGGAAGAAAGATAGCCTAATCATAATGAAGCCTACCTGATTATCAACTAATTGTTTTTTCCAGCACTTAAGTTTCTCTTATTCTGTAGAGGTGCTTACAAACCAGATGTATTTGTCTGATTATGAGCATCTAATAGCTTAATTTGTAACTGCCTTAGAAGACAAACATGCCTCAATCCACCAATTTTAAGAAAATGTACCTCTGAATTTCTTCCAGAGTAAAATTCATAAAACATGAATGATCATTGAGCTATAAATTTCAAAAGAAACCTTTTCTAGCTTGAAAAAGAAAGAAAGTAGAATTCTTTCTTTACAAAGTACACTTAACAGACCAAAATTTTTCATAACACATTTGGAAAGATTAATTTTATCTGGATTTGGGAAAAAATTCCAATTGCATTGATAAAGGAGTGAATGAAATTGAAGACAATAACATCTTCAGAAATAAATCTAGAATCCTCCTGATGCATTCTCCAAATTGCAGAATCCACGGTCCTCCTCTTGTTAATTCACTAGATGAGTATAGAAGGTTATTAGAGGCACTAAAAATTCTCATTTTAATCAAGACTACAAGAACAAAAATATAATATGCACAATGGCCATTGTTTAATGATGAAATAAATTAGCAAAAACGTTGAAGCAAGTTAATGAGCAAAGGAAAAAAAGTAAAATGAATACATAAATGAACAAAAGAATTTGAGATACTGACTCTAACTTATGGTCTACCAAGAATTCTTGGGAAACTATCCAACAAATAATCACAATAATTTCATTAACTAGATATTGTTAAGGATGCTGATGCAAAGAAATAAATAAAAATAGAAAGCTCATAGATAGTTTCTAAAACTTATAAAAGCACAGGAAATATTCTCTCTCTTTATACATCAGTCAATAGAAAAGAATTATAGAGAGTCAGACCAATGACTATAATATTAAAGATAGTCTCAACATATCAATGAATTTTTGTAATGAGGATCATATGAAAAGAAAATTCTTAGAAGTGATTCTATGACTTTACTTGTATAGGTAAAACAAATATGTTCATTTCAGCATTACTTCTGCAAACTTTTATATAATACTATCTAGATTCATTGAAATACATTTCAAAGAATTGTATTGATATTGAAGCTATTTCTGTATTCCCATGTCCATTTGGTCATCATTAATGATTCTAACATATAAAACTAAGCATCCATAAATAGATGAATAAAGAAAATAAGATACAGATGTCAAATAAAACACAGTACAACTTAAGTAAGAAGGAAATTCTGCCATCTGCAATAACATATGTGGAACAAAAGGACACTATTTTAACTGAATAAACCAAGACCACAATGTGGTAATTTAATTTTCAATTTTAATATGATGGAGAAAATTTTATATATATATACATAGTGTGTGTGTGTGTGTGTGTGTGTGTGTGTGTGTGTATAATAAGATATGGGACTTTGGAACCACATCGTAATTTTATTTTTACTTTTTTAAAACCTTTATGTCGTTTTCTAATATATCTGTACTATTGTGCATTCCTGATAGCTAAATGGTCGGCTGCCTTCTCTCCACACTTGCAGCACTTGTTCTCATTCACTTTTGATTTAGCAATAAAAGTCTTCCATGTAAGACCTTAAACAACAAAAGAACCAGAAGAAAGCATAAGGAAAGTAGACAGACGAGATGGCACCGAGCTAAAAAGTTTCTACACACTAAAGGAAAATACTTAGAGAGGGAGAAGACAAACTACAGATAGGAAGAGAATGCTTACCAACTAAAAATCACACGACGGAACAAATATTTAAAATATTTAAGGAACCCAATAGCATAAAAAGTATCCAATTTTAAAATGCACAGAATATGTAAAAAGAGGTAGGAATAGCCAATGCTGTCATTTCTAATTATAAAAACATCTCTAATCATAACGAAAGTACAAACTAAAACCACATTACCTAGAGTTGAGGCCCCATGAACTTTCCCCTCTCGTGTCAGCATATTTATTGGTGTGGTTATTGTTTGCTTCTTGCTTGTACTCCTATGTTGATGAGATTTCAAGGATGTTGATTCTCTGACATTTCTAGAAGAAATGATCTCACACCAAATTCCCTGTTCCTCTGGTTCTTACAGTCTTTCCAATCTTTCTGCTCCCCCTTCCACAGTAATTTCTGAACTTTAATTATAGGAATTGTGTTATACATGTTTCCAGTAGGACTGGGTTCCACAACCCTGCATTTTGATTGGTTGTAGTTTCCTATAATAGTTTATTTTTTCAGTTGCAAAGATGAAGAGTAGGAACTACCCTTATGTGTGAGCATAAAGATAAATATTTAGAATGTAGTTAGTAATTTGCTGGTTTAGAAAACTGAAGGTGCATGTTCTTCTCAAGAGCCATGACAACTCTAACCTTAGAAAACTGGTTAGGTTTCGAGGGGAGGGCATGAGTGCAATTAGAGAGCTGTTGGTTGCCACCAAGGTAT
This sequence comes from Myodes glareolus, assembly GCF_982192425.1. Lineage (NCBI taxonomy): Eukaryota > Metazoa > Chordata > Mammalia > Rodentia > Cricetidae > Myodes > Myodes glareolus. The sequence continues at coordinate 13,558,650 of NC_142051.1, read as the reverse complement.
GCATTCCACTCTTACACCCTTAGAATTATAGTGTCCTGTGGTCATTATCGTAATTCAAAGTGCTGTAGTTGAGCAGGTTGATTGCTTGTTTTCCTCCCTTGGATAAGCAGCTAAGAAATGGCAAAGTGAAAGAAATAATTTTCCCCAGAGAACATATTCCTCAATTGGTTATTCAATTTCAAGTGATCTGCCTTGAAATTATATACGTGCAAACAATATTATACAGACTGAGCAGTTTATATTTAATATTTAGAAATAGATACAAACATATGTAACAATAATTAAAGAAGAAGCCATGAATTTGAGAGAGAGTGAGAGGATTCATAAGAGAAGTTGGAAGGAGGAAAGGGAAGATAGAAAAAAGATAGAAACATAATTATTATAACTCCAAAAATTAAAACATATTTTAAATAAATTTTAAAAGTACATTATCCTTTCATGGAGACTATTATGAAAAGATGAAAGAAAAATAAGTATACAAAACATTCTCTTTGAATTTTTCTCTTGTACATAACCCAAGATAAATGAATTAAGTGAATTATTTGAGGGCATTCAAATACAAAAAATAAATCATGAATTCAGACCCTCTAAGTCAATTTTGAGGTCCTTAAATTGGAAAACAGTACCATACATTTTCCACACAGATATGAAACTAAGGATTATTTCCTTACTTCAAATCACTTCATTAAAAGAAAAAATCTCCTAAGTAAGAATCAGAAGCAATTTCCTTAAAAGTGATTTATACTACACAATTGTAACACTTGGATGAGGAAAAAGAGCCATGAAGGAAATGGGAATTCATGAAAGTGTGAGATGATGGAGCTAAGCTATAAAGCCTTTCAGGGGGAAACAGGTCACAGTCTTATATTCAGCAGAAAATGTGAATTAAATAAAGACTGAGTTATGCTTAATTAATGAAGTAAAGAGTGATAATTTTGGCCGAAATAGTTTAAAACATACTTAGAAAAAGTGAGTTCATGTATTAAGTGGAAAGTGGAAAAGCAAAAATAATTTTGTACAAATTGAATATAAAGGAAAGGGAAAATAAACTTCAGAAATGACCTATTCTCTTGATGTGATGTTACTAGGTCACACTGTCATATATAACAAAGTATTAAGACTGTCTCAAACTAAACTGAGGTGGATCCAAAACGGAATAACAAGAATATAGCTCTTCAATTATGACAGCATATTCTGATTCCCTGACTTCCCTGCAGGGAACTGAATCAAAATTATCACCAAAGCATGCATACAGTGAGTAAACATGCTGGTATTGCATGTGTTTTAAAAAATAAACACAGGGACCTTCATTTTAGAATTTTATATAAAAATATACCTTTATTGAAACACCTTCTTCTAAATATATCAAAGGAAAAAATCTTCACTATCTAGAGAGCATGGAACCTGCAGCTAGTTAGGGACACCAGGGTTTTCAGCAAGAAAATCAAGTAACCTGGTGAGTCAGTTCCACACTTCCATTTGCAAGCTGGGAAAACAATTCTTTGTATGAGCCTGTATTATTGTTTGTTTTTCTTTATTTGTTTATTTTTTAATTGATTTTAATTGAGCTCTACATTTTTCTCTGCTACACTCCCTGCCTCTCCCCTCCCCTTTAACCCTCTCTCAAGGTCCCCATGCTCCCATATTACTCAGGAGATCTTGTCTTTTTTTACTTCCCATGTAGATTAGATCTATATAAGTCTCTCTTAGGGTCCTCACTCTTGTCTAGATTCTCTGGGATTGTGGTTTGTAGGCTGGTTTTCTTTGATTTATGTTTAAAAACCCACTTATGAGTGAGTACATGTGACAATTGTCTTTCTGTGTCTGGGTTACCTCACTCAAAACGATATTTTCTAGCTCCATCCATTTGCCTGCAAAATTCAAGATGGCATTATTTTTTTCTGCTGTGTAGAACTCCATTGAGTAAATATACCACATTTTCCTTATTCATTAGTTGGTAAAGGGGAATTTAGGCTGTTTCTATGTTCTTGCTATGACAAACAATGCTGCTATGAACATAGTTGAGCACATGTCCTTGTAGAACGAATGAACATCCTTTGGATATATACCCAAAAGTAGTATTGCTGGGTGTTGAGGAAGGTTGTTTCGTAATTTTCTGAGAAATCACCACACTGAAATCCAAAGGGGCTGTGCCAGGAGTGTTCCCTTAACCCTACAACCTCTCCAGCAAAAGTTGTCATCAATGTGTTTTATCTTTGCCATTCGTAGAACTGTAAGAAGGAATCTCAGAGTTGTTTTGATTTGCATTCCTCTGATGAACAAGGATGTGAACATTTACCTAAGTGTCTTTCAGCCATTTTAGATTCCTCCATTGAGAATTCACTGGTTCTGTTTGTACTCTATTTTTATACTGAATTATTTGTTCTTTTGATGACCAATTTCTTGAGTTCTTTGTATATTTTGGAAATGAGACCTCTGTCTGATGTGGGGTTAGTGAAGATCTTTTCCCATTCTGTAGTCTGTGATTTTGTCTTGTTGACCATGTCTTTTGCTTTACAGAAGCTTTTCAGTTGCAGGAGGTTCCATTTATTAATTGTTTCTCTCAGAGTCTGTGCTGCTGGGGTTATATTTAGGAAGTGGTTCCCTGTGCCAATGTGTTCAAGTGTACTTCCCACTTTATCTTCTATGATGTTCAGTGTGGCTGGCTTTATGTTGAGGTTTTTGATCCATTTGGACTTGAGTTTTATGCATGGTGATAGATATGGATCTATTTTCATTCTTCTACATGTTGATATCCAATTATGCCAGCACCATTTGTTAAATATGTTTTTTTTTCAATTTGATATTTTTGCTTCTTTGTCAAAAATCAGGTGTTCAAAGATGTGTGGATTAGTATCCAGGTCTTTGGTTTGGTTCCATTGGTCCTCCTATCTGTTTTTATGCCAATACCAGACTGTTCTCAGTACTGTAGCCCTGTAGTATAGTTTAAAGTCAGGGATTGTGAACCCTCCAGAATTTCTTTTATTGTACAGGATTGTTTTGTCTATCATGGATTTTTTGATTTTCCATATGAAGTTGAGTATCATTCTTTCAAGGTCTATGAAGAATTTTTCTGGGATTTTGATGGGCATTGCATTGAATCTATAGGTTGTGTTGGTAAGATTGCCATTTTTATTATGTTAATTCTACCTACCCAAGAGCATAGGAGATCTTTCTACTTTCTCGTGTCTCCTTCAATTTCTTTCTTCAAAGATTTAAAGTTCTTGTCATACAAACCTTCCATTTGTTTGGTTAGAATTACTCCAAGATATTTTATGCTATTTGTGGCTATTGTGAAAAGTGATGTTTCTCTGTTTCTTTCTCAGCCCATTTATCATCAGTGTACAGGAGGGATACTGATTATTTTGAGTTAATCTTATATCCTGCACATTACTAAAAGTGTTTAGGAGTTGTAGAAGTTTTTTGTTAGAATTTTTGGGGTCACTTATGTAAACTATCTTATCATCAGCAAACAGTGAGAGTTTGACTTCTTCATTTCCTATTTGTATCCCCCTTGATCTACTTTTGGTGTCTTATTGCTCTAGCTAGGACCTCAAGAACTATACTGAATTGATATGAAGAGAGTGGACAACCTTGTCTTCTTCCTGATTTCAATGGGATCGCTGGGAGTTTCTCTTCATTTAGTTTGATGTTGGATATTGGTTTGCTGTATATTGCCTCTATTATGTTTAGATATGTTCTTTGTATCCCGGCTCTCTTCAAGATCTTTAACATGAAGGGATGTTGTATTTTGTTGAAAGCTTTTTCAGCATCTAATGAGATGATCATGTGGTTTTTATTTTTCAGTTTGTTTATATGGTGGATTACGTTGACAGATTTTTGTATGTTGAACCAACCCTACATCTCAGGAATGAAACCCACTTAATCATGGTGGATGATGGGTATGATGTGTTCTAGGATTCGATTTGCCAGTATTTTATTGAGTATATTTTGGTGTGGGACAATGGTCTGTATCTGTCAATTAAACTTTAAATAAATGCTGATTGACCAGTAGCCAGGCAGGAAGATAGGCGGGACAACCAGAGAAGAAGTAGAGGTGGATCAATGAGAACAAGAGAATTCTGGGAAGAGGACACAGTCCTGACCCAATCCAAGAAGAAGCAAGATGTGACTGCCCAGCCACATAAGGTCCCAAGACATGTGGCTAACACAGATAAGAATAATGGCCTAATATAAGTTGTGAGAGTTAATAAAAAAAACCTGGACTAATGGGCCAATCAGTTTATAACTAATGTAGAACTTTCTGTGCTTTCTTTGGGACTTAAAAACTGCAGGAACCAGGCAGGACAGAAAATTCAGTCAACAATTTTTGCATCAATGTTCATGCGTGAGAATTGTCTGTAATTCTCTTTCTTAGTAATATCTTTAGGTGGTTTGGGTAATAGGGTAATTGTAGCCTCATAAAAAGAGTTTTGTGATGTGTGCTCTGTTTCTATTGTGTAGAACAATTTGAGAAGTATTGGTTTTAGTTCTTTGAAAATCTTGTAAAATTTTGAGCTGAAACCATCTGGTCCTGGACCTTTTTTGGTTGGGAAACTTTTGATGACTGTTTCTGTTTCTTCAGCAATAATAGGTCTGTTTAATTTGCTTATCTGCTCTTGATTTAATTTTGATAAGTAATATTTATCCAGAAAGTTGTCCATTTCCTTTAAGTTTTCAAATTTTGTGGAGTACAGGTTTTCAAAATACAACCTGTATTTCCTATGTACCTGTTGTTATGTTCCCTTTCAGTTCTGATTTTGTTAATTTGGATATTCTCACTGTCTTCTGGCTATTTGGGATTAAGTTTGTCTATTTTGTTGATTTTTTCAAAGAAGCAACTCTGTCTCATTGATTCTGTCTATTGTTTTCTTTGTTTCTGTTTTGTTGATTTCAGCTCTCAATTTGATTATTTCCTGCAGTCTAGTTCTCTTGGGTGAATTTGTTTCTTTTTGTTCTAAAGTTTTCAAATGTTCTGTTAATTCACTAGTTTGGGATTTTACCAGTTTCTTTATGTAGGCATTTAGTGCTATGAACTTTCCTTTAACACTCTTTCATTGTATCTCATAAATTTGGGTATGTTGTGTTGGTCCTTTTCATTGAATTTTAGGAAGTCTGTAATTTCTCCCTTTATTTCTTCCTTGACCCATTGATTATTCAGGTGAACATTGTTTAATTTCCATGTGTTTTGTGGGCTTTCTGGAATTAGTATTGCTGTTTAATTCATGGTGGTCTGATAAGAAACATGGGGTTATTCCAAATTTTTTTGTTTTTGCTGAGGTTTATTTTGTTACCAAATATGTGGTCAATTTTTGAGAAAGTTCCATGAGATGCTGAGAAGAAGCTATATTTTTTTATGTTTGGGTAGAATAGTCTATAGATGTCTGTTAAGTTCATTTGAGTCATAACATCTGTTAGTTCCCTTATTTCTCTGTTAACTTTTTTTCTGACTGACCTGTGCAGTTGTGAAAGTGGAGTGCTGAAGTCTTCCACTATTAGTGTGTGGGGTTTGATGTATGATTTAAGTTTTAAAAGTGTTTCTTTTACATATGAGGGTGCCCTTGTATTTGGGGTATAGATGTCCAGTATTGAGATTTCCTCTTGATGGATTTAGTATTAATTAATACTAAATGTCCTTCTTGGTCTCTTTTGATTGATTTTAGTTTGAAGTCTATTTTGCTAGATATTAGGATAGCTACACCAGCTTGTTTCTTAGGTCCATTTGATTGAGATTTTTTTTCCCAGCCCTTTTCTCTGAGGCAATGTCTGTCTTTGAGGTTGAGGTGTGTTTCTTGTATGCAGAAGTAGGATGGATTCTGTTTTTGTATCCAATCTGTTAGCCTGTGTCTTTTATAGGTGAGTTGAGTCCATTTATATTAAGGGATATTAATGACCAGTGATGGATATCTCCTGTTAATTTAGTTTTCATATTGGTAATGTTAATCTGTGCGTTTTTCCCTTCTTTGGGATTTGTTGCTATGAGACCATCAATTGTCTGTGTTTTTGTTGATGTAGACAACTTCCTTGGGTTGGAGTTTTTCTTCTAGTCTTTTGTGTAGAGCTGGGTTTGTGACTAGGTGTTGGTTAAATCTGGTTTTGTCATGGAATATCTTTGAAATTCTTTCTTCCAGCTCTTGTATTTTGCTGTTTATGCTTCCATTTGTGGTTCCTGATCATTTTCTCATGATTTCTGTTTCTATAACTCTCTTGGCTTGTGTTTTCTTTATTGTCTATATTTCAGTTTCCAAGTCTTCAATAATTTCTTTCATATGTTTGTTTGCTTTTTCTTCGTTCTCTTTAAGGGATTTGCTGATGTCTTTCAATTTTTTGTTTGTCTTTTCCTTCATTTCTTTGAGAAAATTTCTCTTTTCCTCTTTAAAAGTCTCAAACATTCTCCTGAAGTTATTTTTTAGGTCATTTTCGTCTACTTCATCTATATTTGGTCTTGCTATTATAGGGCCTTTAGGTTTTACTGGTGTCATGTTGCTCTTTGTGGTGTTGTGGATATTCTTATCTTTTCTATTCATCTTTTCCTCTAATAGGTGTGGTGGGGCTGTCTGTGATTCTGCTGATAAATTTTCTAAGTGCCAGTTAATCCAAGGTGCAGATGGTTGTTCCTCGTGGTACAGTCAGTGCCACAGTTCTATTTACCCCATTGGTCACTCTGTGTTCCTGGAGGTTGCTCAATGCTCCTGGGCTTTGCTCCACTCCCTCAAAGTTTGCTGTCTCAGGTCTGCTCTAGCCTAGGTTCTTGACTCATACCTGTTTCTGTAAATGTCCCTGGTCTGAATCCATTCCTGCAGAGGTCCTGGCTTGTGGTTGGTCCTGTAAAGGACTCTGGCTCTGATCTACTCCCTTGGAGTTCTCAGGCTCGGATGTTCCCAGACCACCAAAGGACCTGGCTCAGGCCTACTCCCTCAGAGGTCCCAGACTCATGCCTGCACCTGTAGAGATCTCTGGTTCCTCCCTAATCCCTTGAAGGTTCCAGACTCATGCCCAGAACCACAGGGGTCCTGGCTTAGGTCTACTCACGGAAGGTCCCAGACTCGCGCCAGGACCTGCAGCAGTCTCCGTCTCTGGCCCACTCACTCAGTAGTAGTTGCTCCCCTGTACCTGCTCCTGTGGAGTTTGCTGACTCAGGTCTGCTATAGCTCAGGTTGCTGGCTCAGTTCTGCCTCTACAAATGTCACTGGTCTGGATCCATTCCTGTTCCCATGGAGCTCATCTTCTCAGGCCCGCTCTGTCCTTGGTAGCTGGCTCTGTCTCGCTCCCATGGAGCTCACCACCTCATTTCTGCTCTGGCCTAGGTCACTGGCCCAGTCCTGTTTCCTCAAATGACCCTGGTCTGAATCTCAGTACTGTTCTTTTGTTGATCTCTGCCTCAGACCTGAGCCTGTATTTTGAATCACAAAATTATACTTTGTAGATATTCTATTGTGGCATCCAGAGGAAAATACAATCAGCACTAATTGTCACATACAGAAAATACATATTCATATGTATGAAAATACAAATCAATATGGCAAAAATCTAAAAACATTTTAACCGAAACGGATCTAAATTGATCTTTTTTGTGAGGAAGTTTTGAGACAGGGTCTGTCTACATAGCCCTGGTTGTTCTGGAACTCCTTTTGCATACTAGGCTGACCTCTAATTCACAGAGATCTACATACCTCTGACTCCAAAGTACCAGGATGGTGTGTGCCACCACACCTAGTAACCTAAATGAATCTTTTAAAAAACACTAAAAAGCATTAAACATAGGACTATACTGCAACTGTGTGCTAGTTATGTACAAGTTAATAACTAACATTAAATATGAACATAATACTAAGATTATCTTAACAGATACCTTTTTTTTAAAATACAATTTTAAAAATTTTAAAATAAAAGTTTTTTAAAAGATATCTTAACAGATATCTTTGTTTATTTCAGCAGTTCTAAAATCTTGTCTAGGAACAGCAGTTGGAAGAAAGCAGAAGTGTTGGAACAAAAGCAATTGATTTAAAGGCAATTCTTGTGGGATAATGTTTATAAGATTATGCATTAAATTGGCATCGATTCCAGCTAGACTGCAGACGGAGGGTATCGGTATGAAATCTGTGATTCAACTATGAGCTGCTGTATGACACAAAAGGAAGATCAAAGGCCAGCATGCACTGCGCGCTTGCTTCTTCACTACCCAACGGCAGTAGAGGAACGGCAAGCTAACTTGCCGTGAGGTTAGCATCTGACTAAATTCTGAAGTTTTGCAAATAATGTCTTTCTTATTTTTCAACCAGGCTGGTCAAGAGACAATAATCAGGAATGAGAAACCGAACAGTGACAACCTTCATCTTGCTGGGTCTGACAGATGACATTAGACTGAAAATTCTTCTTTTTCTCTTTCTGCTCCTTTCTTACATGTTGAGTTTTTCTGGGAACATAACCATCATCACTCTTACTCTGACTGACCCCAGCCTTAAAACACCTATGTATATTTTTCTCAAAAATTTCTCCTTCTTGGAAATTTCACTAACAACTGCTTGTATTCCCCGATTTTTGTATAGCATATCGTCTGGGGACAAGTCCATTACCTATACGGGTTGTGTCGCTCAGCTATTCTTTATAGACCTCTTTGCAGCAACAGAATTTTTTCTTCTGGCTGTCATGTCCTACGACCGCTACGTGGCCATCTGTAAACCTCTGCATTACATGACCATCATGAACGGTAGAGTCTGCAGGAATTTCATCTTCTTCTGTTGGGTAGCAGCACTGAGCATCCTTGTCCCCCCTATCAGTCTAGGCTTGGGCCTGGACTTCTGTGACTCAAACATCATTGACCATTTCTGTTGTGATGCAGCTCCTCTCCTGAAAATCTCTTGTTCAGATACGTGGTTGTTAGAGCAGATGGTGATCGCTGGTGCGGTGCTGACCTTCATCATCACCTTCGTGTGTGTTGTCCTCTCCTACGTTTACATCATCAAGACCATTCTGAGATTTCCCTCGGCCCAGCAAAGGAAAAAGGCGTTTTCCACCTGCTCTTCCCACATGATTGTGGTGTCCATTACTTATGGCAGCTGCTTCTTCATCTACATCAAACCTTCATCCAGGAGTGACGTAGCTATCAACAAAGGGATTTCACTTCTCATCATATCGGTTTCACCAATGTTAAATCCTTTTATTTATGCACTGAGAAACAAGCAAGTGAAACAAGCTTTCAATTACTCAATTAAAAAGCTTGTGCTCCTGTCAAAGGTGTAAAATAAATTGAGGCATGCTAGACAGAAAGACGGGTGAAAAAGCACAGGATCTGAAGCTGTGCTATATTTTTCCACATACTTGTTTTATAATCTTTTTATACTCACATTTTCTCTTTCAGCTTAAATACTATGAACCATGACATTCCTTACCGTTAAAAATAAACTTTTTGAATATGTTTAGTCTTGCAGGGAACCTAAAATTGTTGTCTGACTGTTATTCCTGGAAACACAATAGTTGGTGGTTTTCTACCATGTTTTCCACACTTTCAGGTGTGCCTTTTTATTTTATGCTGAAGCTAATCAAGAGAGTGTGGAAATGATGTATGTACCATTGACAGATGTGGCCCATAAAAGTATTCATTATCCATTTCCACTTAGAAAAAAGATTACACTTCTTAAAATGACTTTTTACGCTTCATGGTGGTTATGAATGTTCTTATTAATATTTCCTCTCAAAACCACTCTAGGAAGACCTTTCCAGTGACCATCAAATTTGAAACCTCCATAAACCATTTAGGTGAACAATAAACTGATTTAAGTTCTTGTTAAACAACTTTTCCTGGGATTTCTCCGGGGGTAGTTAACTGTGACAGCAAAAACCTAAGACATGTGGCATTCATATAAAATGAAGAAATGAATAGAAGACTAGAAACATAAAAATTTATGCAAAGCAGTGGGAAAATTAATAAGACAGTCACTGATTCCCTTTACAGGGACCCATGATGACTGAGGAATCAAGTAGACAATTTTCACTCTCGTTCTCTCCTCCAAATTTAATCCCCCAATGTCATTCTCAGCTCTGTAGCAGATCACCTTCTATGGTCACTTGTGCTTCTCTGCCACAATTCTCAGTGGTCTATGCAGATCCTGGTGGTTCACACTGCTTTACTCCTTCCAGTGAACACACTGAGAATCTGCCATTTGTGGCAACTCCACAGAGCAAACCAAGAGGTTAGTGACCAGCTCCCCAGATGAACAGAGCAGAACTTGACCAGCAGGCAAGCCTCCTGAAGGCAGGCATTCTGCTGCAACACTCCCCCATCAATCAGACCCTGTCTACAAGTTCCACTCCCACCCAAACCCACCCAACACCAGAGACATCAATGAATCCCTGAGACACAGATAAAGGCTGAAGAGAGCAAATCAAGAACAGTCCCCTAAGAAACAAACAGCAACCACAAGGATGGGTCCAAGAGAAGATTATTGAGACACAGACACTGACTTCAAGGATTGCAACAAGAAGCAAAGACCCTGCCTGCACAAATTGCAGGAAGAGATGAGTAGGTGCCAATTAAGATTACATTCCACAACCTAAAAAGCAACATGGCAACACCAGAACCCAGGGGTCATACAACAAGAAGACCTGATCCTTACCCAGAAGAAGCAGAAGAAAATGACCTTAAATATAACTTTATGAAGATGATACAGATTCTTAAAGAAGAAATGAAAAATTCTCTTAAAGAAATGGAGGGAAAGATAAAAAAACGGAAGAAATCAATAAATTTCTTAAAGAAAACCAAAAGAAAGCAATCAAACAGGTAAAGCATACAGTTCAACCAGTAAAAGACATGAAAACTGAAACAGAGGAAATAAGAAAAACACAAATCAATGGAATTATGGAAATGGAAAATCTGGGAAAGCAAACAGGAACTATAGATGCAAGCATAGAAAAGAGAATCTCAGGTATTGAAAATATGATAAAGGAAATAGAAGTATCAGTCAAAGTGAGTATTAAATCCAACAAATTCTTAACATAAAACATCCAAGGAATCTGGGACACCATGAAAAGACCAAACCTAAGAATAATCGAAGAAGGAGAAGAACTCCAGCTCAAATATACAGAAAATATATTCAACAAAATAGAAGAAAACTTTCCCAACCTAAAGAATGATATGCTAATGAAGGAAAAAGAAGTTACAGAACACCAAATAGCCTGGACCAAAAAAAAATTCCCCTTGCCATATAATAATCAAAGCACTAAACATACAGAATAAAGAAAGACTATTAAGAGCTGCCAAGAAAATAGACCAGGTAAAATTTAAAGGCAGACATATCAGAATTACACCCAATTTCTCAGTGGAAAACACTGAAAGCAAGAAGGTCATGGACAGATGTGCTGCACACACTAAAAGGTCATGAGGCTATAGTTACCCTGACACCCAAACCACACAAATACTCAGCTAAGAAATAGAATTACAGATCAATCTCCCTTATGAAAACTGATGCAAAAATACACAATAAAATACTGACAAATTGAATCCAAGAACACATTTTTTAAAAATCATCCCCTATGATCAAGTTGGCTTGATCCCAGAGATACAGGGATGGCTCAACATACAAAAAAATCTATCAATGTAATCCACTATATAAATAAACTGAAAGAAAAAACATATGATCATTTCATTAGATGTTGAAAAATCATTTGACAAATCCAGCACCCCTTCATGATAAAGATCAGAGATATGAGGAACATATATCAACATAATAAAAGCAATACACATCAAGCCAACAACCAACATCAAATTAAATGCAGAGAAACTCAAAGTGATTCCACTAAAATCAGGAACAAAATAAGGTTGTCCACTCTCCGCATGTCTATTCAACATAGTACTCAAAGTTCTAGTTAGAGCAATAAGACAACAGAAAAGGATTAAGGGGATACAAATTAGAAAGGAAGAAGTCAAACTTTTGCTATTTGCAGATTATATGATAGAATACATAAGTGACCCAAAAAAATCTACAAGGAAACTCCTACAGCTGATAAGCACCTTCAGTAATGTGACAGGATACTGTGTCTCTGTATTTTCTCTTCCCAGAATTCTCCTAGTCTGGTTGCCCTGCCTATACTTCCTGCCTAGCTACTGGCCCATCAGCATTTTTATTAAACCAATACAAACAGTCTTTGCCATTTACAAGAGCATTGTCCCACAGCACATTCTATATTATTTGTAGTAATGTCATCCTTTTGTTGATCACCAGGATCTCAGGCCTATAACCATCTGTGGGTTCTCCTGCCTTCACATTACTCTTGGCACTGAGCCATCTCCTCAGCCCCATAGTTTGGCTTGCAAAAATAATACTCAGGAACCATCAAGATTCTTCATGGAGTAAACACTGATATAGGCCTGGAAACCTGAATTTTAGCCCCTAAATCCATGTAATAGTGGAAGGAGAGAAACTGCTCCACAAACTTGTTCTCAGACATCCACACATCACTGTGGCACACACACCCATATGCAAAAACACAAATAATGTACACATATTCAGATTAATATTTATTAAAAATTTAACTTTTAAAAATAAAATTAAAACATTTTTCATAGAATAAAACAGTGATATTTTAAACCCGTGTAAAGTATTTATTGCATAACAAATTGATAATACAGAAAATGAGACCAAAATATTTTGCACCTGGCATAACAAGGATTAATTATAAGAAACTGGGCTTGGTTTTCTTTTAATTAAATTCTACATTTTCCTTGCAGTTTATTTTAAATGATTTTGATGCTTCATTGAATCTCCAAAGGCCCTGCTCCCACAGATAATTCATTAGCTATTTCTGAGTCTGAGCCACTGAGGACTCTTTTTTTTATTTGCTGTAGACATGGTACATTAATAAGAATCAAGCTTGATATTAGAAAACCCTCTCTCTGAGCAAAAGGGGTCAGAATATCAGCTCTTCGCAAACTTCCAGACATTCCTTTGAAACTATTTTTCAGGGATAGAAGAAGTAAGAAAATTACTTTCTTATGACGGCACTGCATTCTTTTTTGGAAAGTTGATGCAATTGATTAAAAACAGAAAATTTAAACCTCTATGCATTCCCAGACTACTATTTTTGTAGACATGAATAGATTTAGTCAGTGATCACTAGAAATAATCATTTTCAAATAATATTTAGAAGAATCAATGTGCTTAAATAACTAAGAGAGAACAAGGCTATGAACAATTGCCAGAAGTTTGAATAGGATGAATTCTGTTCTTTCAACTACAGGGTTTTTTTTTTGAGATTCAGATCCCATGTTTCTCTAGTTACAGTCTTCACAGACTGTGTTAAAATTAAAAATAGACACTCTAATGTAGTCCCAATTGAAATATCATTTCAAAGTGTTTGATATTGGATAGGTATAGCCATTAATAAGGTTATATTAAGCAACGATGAGAACTGAGGCCACAGCCCAACTATCATTAGAGGATACGCCTTTCTTGCTAGAATTGGTTGATGACCAAAAGTGATGATTAATTCCTTATACCCATTTCTGCCCTCAAACTCTTGATATAAAAAATTATCAATGAGTAGGTATGCACCCTAAAGACTTAAGGTAGAGCTAAATGGTTGTTTTCCATGTATAAAAGTATATATTTGTGATACTTTTAAGATTCTTTATAAGATTACCTTTCAAGATAGGTAATAAAGTGGTTGGTCCTATCTTTGTAACTGCAAAATGCAAACTTCCAGAAAAAGACCTGACTGAGAAAAATAGCTTACTTGCTTTTACTCTGTTAATCTATGACAAGTTGTTTGTGTAAGAATGCATGTGATTTCTTGTGGACAATTTTTCCCCTATAACAAGTAAAATGTTCAATCATGGAAGGGATAAGGATGACATGCTGTTTTTCACTTGTTTTCATTGTCATCAGTCACACGAAAAGCAAGATGTAACCACATTGTAGTTTTGATATTGTGTAAAAGATTTTGCTAAGGTATTTAAGCTGTGTGGACAAAAACAAAGAGTTAGAAGGAAAACATCAGGAATGAAAGAATAAGAAAGCATAAAGATAAAATTAGATGGAAAACATCAAGAATAAAGATTGAGTTAGAAGTAAAACATCTAGAGTGAAAGAAGGAAACCACCAGGAAATCAAGAATAGAGGATACAGATAATAAAGAAGGAAACCAGAGAGAGAAAGAGAGAGAGCAAGAACGAGAGAGAGAGAGTCTTTCTCCTTACCCCCTAACATAGTATGGAGGATTCCCTTTGAGCCCTGTGCTGCTTGAGGCTGGATCCCAGGCAATGAAAGATAGCTAAGTATGTAACCTATTGCAAAGGTTCAGTAAGTATGTAATTTATTGTAAAGTTTCAGTAAGTATGTAAATGTGCAACCTATTGTAAAGGTTTAGTGGCTTTGTAAGTATGTAACTCATTTTAAAGGTTCAATATGTAGCCTCTTGTAAAAGTTCAGTATGTAACATACTGTAAAAACTTACTGATCATAACATACTAGTTTGAATTAAAGATACAAAGTAAAATAGAATACAGGTATGGACATCAAATATTTCATTTTCGACTTGTATTCCAGGCATTTTCTGATATGAGGAGTAATAATTATTGGAGATTAAAAGCTCAAGAAAACACAGAGTTATGTTAACAAATAATAAAGCACAATGGGCTACATAAAGACTTCAGCAAGAAAAACAAATGACTCAAAATTACAAAGAAGGAAGGTGACAGACAAAACACATAGGTCACAAAGGTAAGCTATGAAAGAATGCTATGAATATTGTGTGGTTAAAAATACCCACTCTACTCACAGTGTCCATAAATTAAAACACAAATTTCATAGTGTCTGATTAATTTTGTTAAAGATTGTTCAATTTAAGTAACAGACAAAATGTGACTTTGGTATATGGACAACAGAACATGTTAACAGAAAAAATCATGGCTCAGGATGCTGAAGAAGTTCAAACATGTCTGCTACTCACAAGCACCTCATTTTTGGTGTTTTAACATGGAATATGTATGAATAATATTATTATTTCCATAATAAACTAAGTGCAAGTGAAGCTGCGATATCATTGAAGACAGGCTTAACAGTTAAGTGTGGCATTTTTACTTAACAGTAAAAATATAGTGATATTTATAGTGCATTCCAAAATTAAAAAGTAATAGTGGTGATCTAAGCAAAAGTGTATTTTATATATAACTGATCATATAATACAATAAGCCTACCCTCAACATATTTCCTTTCTTTATTCCACGATAGGAATATAACAAAATTTTGAACTGAAAAATTAAGAGGAAGAAATGGGTAATAACTAAGGAAAGGACTATTTAAAGAAAACATGAAAGTTCGTGATTATAATACTAGCCCCCAACATGTTAGACAGCAAATAAAAGGCCTATAAGAGCAAACTATGTGTGACTTTTATAAATAACAAAATCTCAAGAAATACATGAAAAGGTCAAAGAGAGTTTGAGATTTGACTTCAGGATTCTACCTCTACGGAGGAAGTAAGGGTCATGAAGCATTAGCATCCAACCCAAAATGCTTGGAAACACATAAACTCAAAAGACAATTAAACAAAAAATGATAAATTAAGAATCGGATGCATAGAGAAGAAAGCACCCATAACATTTTGAAATGTGGTATACATAAGGCAATTTGATTTTCTAACTCTACCCTGAAAAGACCAAACTACCTATTTGTTAGATCTAAGCAACCAGTATGTTTATGTCTGCAATCATGAGTGAACGCATATGAGTGGGGTTTCATAATATTTTTCCTTAATTGCTACTCCTGAACAGATAACCCTGAATTTTCAATGCAGACTGGATAAAGGTACCAATTCAATTATGAGAAACCACACAGTGACAACATTCGTCCTCCTGGGACTGACTGATGACCCAAAGCTGAAAATTCTGATCTTATTCTGTCTGTTTCTCACCTACCTGCTCAGTATAACTGGAAATCTCACAATCATCTTCCTCATCTTTATAGATTCACACCTAAAAACTGCCATGTACTTTTTCCTACAAAATTTTGCCTTCTTAGAAATCTCATTTACAACTGCTTGCATTCCCAGATACTTATACAACATCTCAACAGGTGACAGGACAATTTCATATAATGACTGTGCCTCTCAACTATTTTTTACTGATCTTTTTGGTGTGACAGAATTTTTTCTGCTGGCCGTTATGTCCTATGACAGATATGTCGCCATCTGCAAACCCCTGCATTATACCACCATCATGAACAGCAAGATCTGTAACAGACTTATCTTCTGTTGCTGGGCAGCTGGCTTGTTGGTGATCCTGCCACCACTTAGCCTGGGACTCAACCTGGAATTCTGTGACTCTAATGCTATTGACCACTTTGTCTGTGATGCGTCCCCTCTCCTGAAGATCTCATGCACAGACACGTGGCTCATAGAGCAGATAGTGATAGTTTGTGCGGTACTGACATTTATCATGACCCTTGTGTGTGTGGTTCTTTCCTATGCATACATAATCAGGACCATTATCAGATTCCCTTCTGCCCAGCAGAGGAAAAAGGCCTTTTCTACCTGCTCGTCCCACATGATTGTGGTTTCCATCACTTATGGAAGCTGCATCTTCATCTACGTCAAACCTTCAGCAAAGGACTCAGTGGCTATCAACAAGGGTGTGATAGTGCTGACCACTTCCATTGCTCCCATGCTGAACCCCTTCATTTACACCTTGAGGAACAAGCAAGTCAAACAGGCCTTTCATGACTCAGTTAAAAGGGTCACACTGCTCTTTCAGAAGTAGAGAAATCTGCTACTGTAAAGAGTCAACTTTTCATTAAAATATATGACATCTATAAACTATATCTTTTAAATTTTTATTTTAGCTTTCTTACTGAGAAACTTTACGGCATTTATTTTTTCTTTTATTCAAAAAAATTTCATTTTACATAACAACCACAGTTCCCCCTCTCACCCCTTCTCCCCCCTCCCCTGTGTCATCCCCATGCACTTCCTCAGAGAGGTAAGGCCTCCCTTGAGGAGTCAACAAAATCTCGCATGCAAAGTTGAAGCAGGACCAAGCCCTTCCCTGCCCAGGATCAAGGCTGAGCAATGTATCCCACCATAGTGAATGGGGTTTAAAAAGCCAGTTTATGCACCGGGGATAAGCCCTGGTCCCACTGGCAGGACCGCCCACAAACTGCCTACAGATAAAGCCACATAACTGTCCCCCACTTTCAGAAGGCCTAGTTTGGTTCAATGGAGCAGGAGTCCCAGTTGACAGTCCAGAGTCTGTGAGTTCCCATTAACTCAGGTCAGCTGTCTCTGTGGTTTTCTCCATCATGAAACCCCACCCCTTGCTCATATGATATCTCCTCCCTCTATTCAGCTGAACTCCGGGAGCTCCGTCCAGCATTGTCTGTGGGTCACTGCATCTATTTCCATCAGTTCCTGGATCTAGGTTCTATGATGACAGATAAGGTAGTCACTAACCTGATTATAAGGAAAGAAAGTTCAGGCACCCTCTCCGCTATTGCTAGGAGTCTTAGTTACAGTCATCCTTGTAGGCACTGGGAATATTCCTAACACCAGGTTTCTCACTAACCTCATAATTGTTTCAAATTTCTTAGTTATTTATAAAGTATTTTCAGGAAATAAAAATATGTCTTCACACTAAAAAATGTTAAAACAAACAAATGTTAAAGCAATTGCAATGAATGCTTTTGTATATTGTCCATGTGCAGCTTTCATGAGGATCTTGACTCCAGGCACCGTGTTCTATCTACTTGGAGGATCCTCAGGGAATTGATTCAGGAATCCCATGAGGGTGCTGAAATGTATGCATTTAGTGCCTTACATTAAATGGCTCAGTATTTCCATATAAAATGTACATCCTATTGTATACTTTAAATCATCTCGATTACTGAAAGTGTTGAACTTAGGATAAATTCTATGTAAATAGTTATAGTGTTTAGGGAATTATAACCACAGGTGGAGCATGTTCACTACATATGCAAATTTTGTTCAAATGTTTCCCACCTTTTGATTGATTCCTGCATAACTTGTGTGTATGGAGGGGCCCCTGGCACTTTATTGTTTACTCTAAGTAATAGACTAAGAAAAAAGAATGGGTTTAGAATAACAGATTTAATATTACAGATACTAATTAAATCTTGGTTTAAATGTTCTTCATAGTTTCATCTTTGTACTACAGTAGCAATGGTGGTTATATAATTCTATTACTTTTATGATTTGCAGTAATAAGTATAAATGGTGTTTCATCTTGTGTTTAATACACTGCTTGATGCCTTACTAAAATACTTCAAACATAAAGATATCCTAAAGTATAGTTTGAGAAAACTATCAATACACAATAGAAATAATGATTCATTAGTGAAAACTTTTAAAATGAGTTTGAAAGAAAATTGTGGAGGCTGGAGAGATTGCTCAGCACTTAATAGCACTGGCTGCTCTTCCAGAAGATCAAGGTTTGATTTTCAGCACCAGTATGACAGCTCACAGCCATCTGTAACTCCAGGCCCCCATGATCTCTAAAACTCTTTGACTTCAGTAACTAGTCACAAACATGGTGTACAGGCATAACACTCAGGCAAAATACCCATACATATAAAATAATAAAAAGGTCTTCTCATTTTAATAATAATACAGTTACATCATTCCTCCCTCTAACCCATCCCATAATCACGTCCTCTAATTCTTCCATGTCCAGGTCTTGTTTAGGCAATCAAACTGTTCAGTTATCATGACTGCAGATCTCCTGTTGTTATATGAGACACTGGTGCCTGAGAATTGCCTGTATTGTGTCAATCATGTTTTAAATAAGCACTAATTGACCAGGCAGGAAGTATAGATGACTCAACCAGACAGGAAGTAGAGACAGGAGAATTCTAAGAAGAAGGAAGTTCTTTCCCAAGTCCTGCCCAGACCACCAAAGAATCAGGAGATGATCTGCCCCACTGAAAAATGTACTGAGCCATGTGGCTAACATAGACTAGAATAATGGGCTAACATAAGTTATAAGAACTACTACAAAGCTTGAGCTAATGGGCCAATCAGTTTTATAACTTATGGAGATCTCTTTGTGATTTTCTTTGGTATTTGCCGGCTATGGGGTATCGGGCGGGACATAAATGCCAACAAGCCAGCCCTCGTGTTACAAGACACCGTCTCACAATTGACTTCCTGCCCTTACAATCCTCTGTCCCCTATTCCTCACTGTTTCCTGAACCTTGGGAGCAGGAATTGCATTATAAATATATTCACTGATGCCAGGCACCTCACAGTAACTTGATCTCTGCATCTTGACCAGCTGTGGGTTTCTGCAATGGTCTCCACATGTTGCAAACAGAAGTTTCTTTAAAAAGTGGTAAAAGCCACACTTACCTGCGAGTATAGGGAAGGTATATAAAATGAAGTTAGGAATTGTGCTGTTCTAGTAAACTGCAGATAGCAAGTATCACCTAGAGTCCTCTCTAGGACCCATGACCTTACAACCCTAGGTAGTTGACTAGATTTCCAGCCACAGACATGATTTTACTCAAACTGATTAGATAGTTCTTGGTTACAGACAAGACATAAGTTCTACTACTTCTACTACTGCTGGCTTCTTTAGAAATATCTTGCCATGTTGGAAATTGCTATGGTTTCTAGGTGTTACATCTGTGGAGGACTATTTAGTGTTGATAAATTTATTATTTATTCATAAAATAATAAAAAATCAAGGAAAATTTTTAAAATACACTATGGTATTTTATCCTCATGTTACTAGTTCTTTCAGGATTTTATATCATATTTTTATTACAATAATCCCTACCCCAACTCCTCCATAATTCATACCCTCTTGCCAATCCACCCAATTTTATGTGTTCTTTTTCAAAAAACCATCAACTACAGTTTGTGCTACCCATACACTCACGGATATGTGTCATTCCCCTGGAGTATGGGTCAACTCCCAGGGTCCATACTCTTTAAAGAAAATACACTCTCCCTCTCCTAGCAGTCATGAATTGTAAATAGCCACTCAGAAAGGAGTTAAAATCTTGTCTGCCTCCAATCTCCATGTTAGAAATTCTCTGACTCCTTGAACAAATCTTGTGCATGCTGTTATAACCACAATCACTGTGAGTTTATATGGACAGCTGATCTGCTGTATTTGAACTATCCTCTTTCTTTTTTACAAACCAACACCTCTTGCTCTTACACTTTTTCCTCTCCCCTTCCACAATGATACCTTAGCCTTGAAAGAGGGGGCTGTTGTCAACCCACCCTGGCCATCAAGGTAAAATCTTCACAGATTGAAGGATATACCAAAATATAAGTGGAGTAACCAAGGCCTCCAACCATTAGAGTTCACAAGTAATGCAAAGCCCTTCTCACTTTTGTTATTTAGGCAAGCCAAACAAAGGGTGACCTTTGCAGTTAGCTTTAAAAAATAAAAGCATAGAGAGGGAATACACCATCTCCTAGGAAAAACATTCTGTGCTCTGTCCTTCTGTGGGAAGTCCTTCTGTACAGGTGTTGTTTTTATTGGTTAATGAATAAAAAAGAAACTTGGGCGTAGGCAGGGCAGAATAGAGCTAGATGTGAAAACTAAACTGAATCCTGGGAGAAAGTAAGTGGAGTCAGAGAGACACCATGCAGCTGCCAAAGGAGAAAGACACCCACCAGAGCCCGCTGGAACTTTTCCGTAGGTGATGCACAGATTAGCAGAGATGAGTTAACTTAAGATGTAAGAACTAGCTATAAATATGAATAATATAAAAGGCCAAGCAAGGTTTTAATTAATACAGTTTCTGTGTGAGTATTTTGGGTTTGGGCAGCTGAGAAATGAAAGAGCAGCCTCAGCCTACACTGTCCCATCCAGAGTTGACACTGAGTCCACAGCTCCTTTACACAGGCTCACACAGGCTGTGACACAGATGCCAGTTTATAGCTTAACATTCTGAAGTCTCTTGTACTCTGCTTCTTGACCAACTGTGAGTGCATTTACTGCCACCAACTAATGAGACTGTTCTGATGATAGCTGATTGTTGCCTTAATCTTTGAGTACAGTGATAAGTCACTGGGAGTCAGTGTCATACTAGGCCAACTTAAAACAATAATTGCAGTAGATTATACATCTAGGCCCGTACCTGTCTAGTTACAGGTGTTTTGGCCCCTATAACAGAATCCAACTATCTAATCTGGTTTAAGATGCACTCTACAAATGGAACCTATGCCTAATCCTGTCTGGGTGGCCATGAACCTGAGACTAGATGGACCATAATCACAGGAAAAGCTAAATACTATTATTCTGCTTAGTGGTTGCACCAATATAATGACTCATAACATTTTACTACACCATAGAAAAGTGTCTTGCTAATCTGTCATTAAAGAAGATTCCTTCTGGCCCTTTGTCTCCAGTGTCCTTGGACTACCAGCTATCCCTGTTTGAGTGCTGAGGAGTTCCATCCAGAGGGGTGAGTGTGTGCTCTCCCGGGTGGACTGTCCTGGAAGAGAGCACAGTCCCCCAACCCCAGCTTCTGCTGCAGGGTCTTCTGTGTTCCACTCTACTCGAAGCTGCCCTGCCCCCACGATCATCCTTTTGTCTCCGGTGTCCTTGGAATACCAGCTATCCCTGTGTCTGTGCTGAGGAGTTCCATCCAGAGGGGTGAGTGTGTGCTATCCGGGGCAGACCATCCTGGAAGAGAGCACAGCCCTCCCCCCAGCTCCTGCAGCAGGGCTTTCTGTGTTCCACTTGACTCTGCCCTTCCGCCACCTTTGCCCTTTTGTCTCCTGTGACCTTGGAATACCAGCTATCCCTACTTCAGTGCTGAGGATTTTCATCCAGAGAGGTCACGCTTTTGTCTCCTGTGTCCTTGGACTATCAGCTATTCCTGTGTCTGTGCTGAGGAGTTCCATCCAGAGGGTGCTGAGGAGTTCCATCTAGAGGGACAGGAATAGTTCCTGCTCCTGCACTGAAGAGATCCACCCAGAGAGTCAGTCACAGCAAAAACTGAACCAAGACACCAAGACACCAAGACTCTTCTTGCTCCATTTGAAGGAAGAAATGTGCAGGCACCAATGTAAGAATTCCTCCAACAACCTGAAAGGCAACATGACATCACCAGAATCCAGGGATCACAAAACTAGAAGAATTGAACACCTTACTCCAGAAGAAATAGAAGAAATCAACTCTAAGTGGAACTACATAAAAATAATAGAGGAACTTAAACAGGAGGTGAAAATCTGCCATAAAGAAATGGAGATAACAAACAAAAAAGTAGATGAAATGAATAAATCTCTCAAAGATACCCAAGAAAAACAAGAAATCCAACAAAAAGCAATCAAACAGGTAAGGGAAACAGTTCAAAACTTGAAAAAATGAAATGGAGGTAATGAAGAAAACACACACCGAGGGAAGCCTGGATATGGAAAATCTGGGTAAACAAATAGGAACTGCAGAGACAAGTATTACCAACAGAATACAAGAGATAGAAGAAAGAATCTCAGACACTGAAGATACTGTAGAGGAAATAAACTCACTGATTAAAGAATAAAATCCAACAAATTCTTAACACAAAACATCCAGGAAATCTGGGACACCGTGAAAAGGACAAACCTAAGAATAATAAGTGTAGAAGAAGGAGAAGATTTACAGTTCAAAGGCCCAGAAAATATACTCACCAAAATTATTGAAGAAAACTTTCCCAATCTAAAGAAGGATATCCCTAAGAAAGTACAAGAAGCATACAGAACACCAAATAGACTGGAACAAAAAAAATCCCCAGCCATATAATAATCAAAACACAAAACATACAGAATAAAGAACAAATATTAAGAGCTGCAAGGGAAAAAGGTCAAGTAACATATAAAGGGAAACCTATCAGAATTAAACCTGACTTCTCAATGGACACCATGAAAGCCAGAAGGTCTTGGATAGATGTGCTGCAGAAACTAACAAACCAAGGATGCAAGCCCAGACTACTATACCCAGCAAAGCTGGCATTTCCCATCGATGGAGAAAACAAGATATTCCAGAAAAAGAACAGATTTAAACAATGCGTAGCCACAAACCCAGACTTATAGAAAATAATAGAAGGAAAATCACAAACCAAGGACGCCAACAACACCCATAATAACACAAGCATCTGACAACCCTCCAACAGCACAACTCAAAGAAGAGAAACACACAAACAATAGCACCAGGAAAAGTAACCGGAGTCAACAACCACTGTTCATTAATATCAATTGACTCAACTGACCTATAAAAAGGCACAGGTTAAAAGAATGGATACATAATCAGGATCCAACATTCTGCTGCCTACAAGAAACACACCTCAAACACAAAGACAGACACTACCTCAGAGTAAAGGGTTGGGAAAAGTTTCTCCAATCAAATGGATCAAAGAAACAAGTGGGTGTGGCTATACTAATATCTAACAAAATAGATTTTAAACTAAAATCAATTAGAAGAGACGGAGATGGACACTTTATACTCATATCAGGAACAATTCATCAGGAGGAAGTCTCAATCCTGAATATCTACGCACCTAATATAAAAGCACCCACATATGTAAAAGAAACATTACTAGAACTCAAAACATACATCAAACCCCAAACTCTAATAGTGGGTGATTTCATCACTCCTCTCTCACCAATGGACAGGTCAACCAGACAGAAACTTAACAGAGAAATAAGATAACTAACAGATGTAATGAACCAAAAGGACATAATAGACATTTATAGAACATTCCACCCAAACAGAAAAGAATACACCTTCTTCTCAACATCTCAGGAAACCTTCTTGACAATTGACCACATATTGGTAACAAAGTAAACACCCATAGATATAAAGAAATTGTAGTAACCACTTATGTACTATCAGATCACCATGGAATAAAGTTAGAATTCAACAGCAATTCTAACCCCAGAAAGCCTACAAACTCATGGAAACTGAACAGTCAACTACTGAACTATCCCTGGGTCAAGGAAGAAATAAAGAGAGAAATTAAAGTCTTCCTTCAATTCAACGAAAATAAAGACACAATATACCCAAACCTATGGGACACTATGAAAGCAGTGCTAAAAGGAAAGTTCATAGCACTAAATGCCCACATAAAGAAAACGGAGGAAGCACACATTAGAGACTTAACAGCACACCTGAACGCTCTAGAAAAAAGAAGCAGACTCACCCAGGAGGAGTAGAAGACTGGAAATAATCAAACTGAGGGCTGAAATCAACAAAATTGAAACACAGAAAGCAATCCAAAGAATCAATGAAACAAAAAGCTGGTTCTTGGAGAAAATCAACAAGATTGACAAACCCATAGCCAAACTAATCAAATGGCAGAGAGAGAACACGCAAATTAACACGATCAGAAATGGAAAAAAAAAAGGGGGACGTAACCACAGACACAGAGGAAATTCAGAGAATTATTAGATCTTACTACAAAAGGCTGTATGTCACAAAATTGGAAAATGTGGAAGAAATGGACACTTTTTTAGATAAATACCATGTACCAAAATTAAGTCAAGACCAGGTGAGCAGTTTAAATAGACCTATAAGTCGCGAGGAAATAGAAGCTGTCATCAGAAACCTCCCTACCAAAAAAAGCCCTGGACCAGATGGTTTCAATACAGAATTCTACCAGAACTTCCAAGAAGAGCTAATGCCTATACTCCTCAATGTGTTTCACAAAATAGAAACGGAAGGGTCATTGCCTAACTCCTTGTAAGAAGCTACAGTCACCCTGATACCAAAATCACACAAAGACTTAACAAAGAAAGAGAATTACAGACCAATCTCACTCGTTAACATTGATGCAAAAATTCTCAATAAAATACTGGCAATCAGAATCCAAGAACATATCCAAAAAATTATACATTATGATCATGTAGGGTTCATCCTAGAGAGGTAGGGCTGGTTTAACATATGAAAATCTATCAATGTAATCCATCATATAAATAAACTGAAAGAGAAAAGCCATATGATCATTTCATTAGATGCTGAAAAAGCATTTGACAAAATTCAACACCCCTTTATGATAAAGGTCTTAGAGAGATTAGGGATACAAAGTTCAATCCTAAATATAATAAAAGCTATTTACAACAAAACGACAGCTAACATTAAATTAAATGGAGAAAAACTCAAAGCTATCCCACTAAAATCTGGAACAAGACAAGGCTGTCCACTCTCTCCATACCTCTTCAATATAGTGCTTGAAATTCTAGCAATAGCAAAAGACAGCATAAGGAGATCAAAGGGATTAGAATTGGAAAGGAAGAAGTCAAACTTTCATTATTTGCAGAAGATATGATGGTGTACATAAGCGACCTCAAAAACTCTACCAAAGAACTCCTACAGCTGATCAACACCTTTAGTAATGTGGCAGGATACAAGATCAACTCAAAAAAATCAGTTGCCCTCCTATACACAAAGGATAAAGAAGCAGAGAGGGAAATCAGAGAAACATCACCTTTCACGATAGCCACAAATAGCATAAAGTTTCTTGGGAGAACTCTAACCAAGGAAGTGAAACATCTATTTGACAAGAACTTAAAGGTTTTGAAGAAAGAAATTGAAGAGGATACCAGAAAATGGAAGAATCTCCCCTGCTCTTGGATTGGGAGGATCAACATAGTAAAAATGACAATTCTACTAAAAGCAATCTATACATTCAATGCAATCCCCATCAAAATCCCAGAAAAATTCTTCACAGACCTTGAGAGAACAATAATCAAGTTTATATGGCAAAACAAAAAACCCAGGATAGCCAAAACAATCTTATACAATAAAGGGACTTCTGGAGGCATTACCATCCCTGACTTCAAACTCTTATTACAGAGCTACAGTATTGAAAACAGCTTGGTATTGGTATAAGAACAGAGAAGCCCACCTATGGAATTGAATAGAAGACCCGGATATTAACCCACAAACCTATGAACACCTGATTTTCGACAAAGGAGCTGAAAATATACAATGGAAGAAGGAAAGCATCTTTAACAAATGGTGCTGGCATAACTGGATGTCAACCTGTAGAAGAATGAAAATAGATCCATATCTATCACCATGCATAAAACTCAAGTCCAAATGGATTAAAGACCTCAACATTAATCTGACCACATTGAACCTGATAGAAGAGATAGTGGGAAGTAGTCTACAAGATATAGGCACAGGAGACCACTTCCTAAGTAGAACCCTAGTAGCACAGACAATAAGAGCAACAATGAATAAGTGGGACCTCCTGAAACTGAGAAGCTTCTGTAAAGCAAAGGACACTGTCATTAAGACAAAAAGGCAACCTACTAATTGGGAGAAGATCTTCACCAAGCCCTCATCAGACAAAGGTCTGATCTCCAAAATATACAAAGAACTCAAGAAACTAGACACTAAAACTCGAATTAACCCAATTAAAAAATGGTGTACTGAACTGAACAGAGAATTCTCAACAAAAGAACTTTGAATGGCCAAAAGACACTTAAGGTCATGCTCAACCTCCTTAGCGATCAGGGAAATGCAAATCAAAACAACTTTGTGATACCATCTTACACCCGTCAGAATAGCTAAAATCAAAAACACCAATGATAGTCTATGTTGGAGAGGATGTGGAGTGAGGAGAACTCTCATTCATTGTTGGTGGGAATGCAAACTTGTGCAGCCACTGTGGAAATCAATGTGGCGGTTTCTCAGGAAACTGGGAGTCAACCTCCCTCAGGACCCAGCTATTCCACTCTTGGGAATATACCCAAGAGATGCCCAATCATACTACAAAAGCATTTGTTCAGCAATGTTCATAGCTGCACTATTTGTAATAGCCAGAACCTGGAAACAACCTAGGTGTCCCTCAATAGAAGAATGGTTAAAAAAGGTGTGTAACATATACACATTAGAGTTTTAATCAGCGGTAAAAAAACAATGACATCTTGAATTTTGCATGCAAATGAATGGAAATTGAAAACGCATTATTGAGTGAGGTATACCAGACCCAAAAAGAGAAATATGGTATGTACTCACTCATAAGTGGATTCTAGCCATAATTTAAGAACTTCGAGGTTATAACTCGTGATTTGAGAGACGCTAAATAAGAAGGTGAACCTAAAGAAAATCATATAGTTATCCTCCTGGATATTGGAAGTAAACAAGATTTCCAGGCAAAACTTGGGTGCACGGGGGTGGGAGTGGGGGTGGATGTAAGGGAAGATTGGTAGAGAGAGGTGAGAAGGGGAGGATTGAGGAAAACTTGGGGGAATGGGATGGGTGGAGTGGAGGAAGGGTGGATATGGGAACAGGGAAGTTAATATCTTAATTAAGGAAGCCATTTTAGGGTTGGCAAGAGATTTGATTCTAGAGGGGTTCCCAGGTCCAAGGAGAGGTCCCCAGATTGTTCCCTGGACAGCAGAGGAGAGGGTGCCTGAACTGGCCTTGTCCCTTACCCACACTGATGAATATCTTGCATATCACCATAGAACCTTCATCTGGTGATGGATGAAGATAGAGACAGAGACCCACATTGGAGCACTGGACTGAGCTCCCAAGGTCCAAATGAGGAGCAGAAGGAGGGAGAACATGATCAAGGAAGTCAGGATCGTGAGGGGTGCGTTCACTCACTGTGATGGTGGAACTGATCTAATGGGAGCTTACCAAGGCCAGCTGGACTGGGAGTGATGGAACATGTGATCAAAATTGACACTCTCAATATGGCTGGCAATGAAGGCCGACTGAGAAGCCAAGGACAATGGCACTGGGTTTTGATTCTACTGCATGGACTGACTTTGTGGGAGCCGGTTTGTTTGGATGCTTACCTTTATAGACCTGGATGGAGGGGGGAGGACCTTGTACTTCCCACGGGGCAGGGAACCCTGACTGTTCTTACGCCTAGAGAGGGAGGGGGAAGTGGGGAGGAGGAGGGAAAAGGGAGGTGGGGAGGAGGTGGAGATTTTTAATAAATAAATAAATAAATAAATAAATAAATAAATAAATAAATAGAAGCAAATATTGGAGAAATGGGAATAAACTGAGGTATTTCTTTGGTTGCTCATATGAAAAAATTCAGGGGTTTATTTGGTAAGTTGCTTTTTGTATAATAATTTGCTATTTTTTTGTAATGTGACATCTTTATTTTAAAACTATGCTTAATTGTAACAAGTATTGTTTTTCAATTTAGAAACATTTTCCAAGGGTTTTGATGAAAATATTATTTTAAAATAAAATATAACTTTCATGGGAAAAAAGAGTTAATAAGAAGCCTGAGCTAATGGGCCAATCAGTTTATAACTAATGTAGATTTCTGTGTGATTTCTTTGGTACATAATGATTGCAGGAACTGGGCAGAACAGAAAACCTCGACAACACCCTTGGTCATCCAACATAACACATAGTAAGAACACCAGTCCTGAAGACAACACACTTGTGACTGTAGGAAGTATAGAAATCAGTCTCAAGTCACTCAGGGAACTTTCTCCTTACTACAAGTTATCATAGTGCTGAAAAGTCCCAAACAGCCTACTATGGAGCAAAGACATCAATGACCTTACCCAGCACTAGACACTGCATGCTATGACACTGCCCTGCTGGACAAGATATGTCCGGACACTTGTGCAATGGGGCAAGACTGTTCTGGATAATTAATTACTTTCTGACTGGTTTTGAGGTCTTATCCACAGGACAGAATTATATATTTTGTGCTGTAATCCTGGTCAAAATCCCATGGAAGGGAAGGGCGCAAGTCTAAGTTTTTTGAAATTGTGATCTTACCCAATACCTTTTAAGTAATTATGTTTATGTTCGCAGACTTAGGCAGCACTCAGTCTTTGCCAGAAGAGCTTCTTTTGCAAGGAAGCAGCAGATATGAAGGCATGCATAACTGGACAAAGTGCACAGAGTGACTGAGTACTCAGCCTGGATGGAACATCTATTTTTTTTTTTTTTTTAGTTTTACTTGCCCTCTACAACTGGCTCTGGGAGCATCAAAAAAAGAGGAGGTAGAAAGAATGTAAGAAGTAGAAGATGTTTCCTGGTTCTGGCTATGACAAACAAAGCTGCTATGAACATAGTTGAGCACATATCCTTGTGGTACCATTGAGCATCCTTTGGATATTTACCAAAAGTGGTATTACTGGGTCTTGAGGAAAGGTGTTTCCTAATTTTCTGAGAAATCACCACACTGACATCCAAAGGAACTGAACCAGCTTACATTCCCACCAGCAATGCAGGAATGTTCCCTTTTCCCCAGCATAAGTTGTCAACTTAAATGCCCCTCAACCAAAGAATGGATGAGGAAAATGTGGTACATTTACACAACGGAGTACTACACAGCAGAAAAATTAACAGCATCTTATCCATGCATCCATGCATGCAAATGGATGGAGCTAAAAAACACCATATTGAGTGAGGTAACCCAGTCCTGGAAAGACAATTATCAATGTACTCACTCATAAGTGGTTTTTAGACATAAAGCAAAGACAACCAGCCTACAAATCACAATCCCAGAGAACCTAGACAACAATAAGGACCCTAAGAGAGACATACATGGATCTAATCTACATGGGAAATAGTAAAAGGCAAGATATCCTGCATAAATTGGGAGCATAGAGGAGGACTGAAGAGGAGGGGAGAGGCAGGGAGGGGAGCAGAGAAAATATATAACTCAATGAGATCAATAGAAAAGAAGCAAGAAGATAGAGAATATTGCTATTTTTAATTGTTCCATTTTTTATTATTTTTATTGAGCTATACAATTTCTCTGCTCCCGTTCCCTGTTCCCCCTTCCTTTCCACCCTCTCCCCATGACTACCCCATGTTTCCAATTTACTCAGGAGATCTTGTCTTTTTCTCCTTACTGTGTAGATCCCTGTTATATCTCTCTTAGCGTCCTCTTTGTTATCTAGGTTCTCTGTGGTTGTGGACTGTAGGTTGGTTTTCCTTTGCTTTGTCTACAAGTTACTTAGGAATGAATTAAATTTGTCTTTTTCAGTCTGGGCTACCTCACTCAATATGGTTTTTTCTAGATCCGTCCATTTGCCTGAAAATATCAAGATATCATTATTTTTTACCACTGTATACTACTCCATTGTATAAAAGTATCACATTTCTTTATTCATTCTTTAGTTGAAGGAAATCTAGGTTATTTTCAGGTTCTGGCTATTACAAATAATGCTGCTATAAATATAGTTAAGCACATGTCCTTGTGGTAGGACTGAGCATCCTTTGAGTATATATACTCAATCATGGTATTGCTGGGTCTTGAGGTAGATTGTTTCCTAATTTTCTACGAAAGTGACATACTGATTTCCAAAGTGGTTGTACAAGTTTACACTCCCACCAGCAGGGTGGAGGCTTCCCTTTACCCTGTATCCTCTCCAGCATAAGTTGTCATCAGTATATTTGATTTTGGCTACTCTGACAGGTGTAAGATTAAATCTCAGATTTGCATTTTGATTTGATTTGCATTCCTCTGATGACTAAGGAAGTTGAACATTTCCTTAAGGGTCTTGCAGTCATTTGAGATTCCTCTATTGAGAGTTTTCTGATTACGTCTGGACCCCATTTATTTATTAGATTATTTGTTCTTTTGATATCAATATTCTTGAGTACATTTTATTTTGGAGATCAGACCTCTCTCCAATGTGGGGCCTGTGAAGATCTTTTCCCAATCTGTAGGCTGCTGTTTTGTCTTGTAGATCATGTCCTTTGCTTTACAGAAGCTTCTCTTTTTCAGGAGGTAACCTTTCTCCTGGAAATGATGTCACAGCAGTTGTGCTTACCTGCACAAGTCCTGCACAAGAGCAAGCCAACCAAAATCCCAGCACAGAGAAGGCAGATGATCTCCAGACCCTACCCCTTACTGAGGAGCTATTGGCAGTGTACAGTTGGTGGAAGAGAGAGATTCATTTTTTGAGGGTGGGGCCACTGGTAGGGTCCCCATGCTCCAGAAGATAGCCTCACATCCATGAACATATGGACAGCACTAAGTGATTTGGAATGAACAAAGAGGAAAATGTCCTGAGGTTAGAAGGGAGTGAGCAGAAAAGGGGAACTAGGGATAGATATATTTCATTGTAAACATGTAAAATTCTAAAATACAAAAAATTGTTATTAGCTACTAACTAATGCATCAGTGCTGAAATCAGAAATTTCCACCATCTTCTATAATAATACAAAGGTATTTATTACCACCAATTCTCATACAATTTTATAACAACCAGAATAGATGGGATAGTGACAATTTTTGACAATGATCTGATTCAGACAAATTAGCATTTATAAGAACATTTCCCTCTCACTTAAAAGACATTGGGTCTTGGCCTTACCATTTTATATACAGTGTATGTGTTACTTTGACTGAAGAGATGGAAGAGCACAGCTTACAAAAGGAAGAGTATCAGGCAGAGGCATTTTTAAATTATTTCACATATCTTTATGTTCACTTTCTGCAGCATAAGATGCTTAATGTATAATCTCTTCTCTGCCACCAGCTGAAGGAACTATTGTATTGCAATGAAATTGTAGTAGACTGGTCAAGGAGAGATGGCTCAGTGGTCAAGAGAGCTTGCTACACAATCAAGAGGAGCAAAGTTTGAGTATCAGTAGCCACAGAAAATCTGAGCACAGTCCCATGCATGCCTGCGACCCAGGAACTGAAGGGAACACAAGCAAGTGGGTCACTGTGGCTTGTCTGTGGTGAGTGTAGCTGAACTCCAGGTTCAGTGAGAGGTCCTGCCTCAAAGCAAAAGGCAAGAATGACAGACATTCTTACTATCTGTCACTCAATACTGTCTCCCGGTGTCATTATACACAGACATGCACATTCACACATATGTACAAAAATTACTACACATGCACAGCACCCCAAGTACATACACAAAAAGAAAGAGTCATGACAGAATACACATACAGTCTAGAGGAATATAAACATAATAAAAATTTGTAACAAACTTAGAAAAGGAAGATTGGCAGACAGTGCCCAATGAAATGAAGAAGAAAATGATAACATGCAAATGCATTTTACCATTAGCATCATATTTTAGAGACAGATTGTAACCAAACACAGGATAATATTCCACAGTATTAATGTCTATCAACTGTTCCAGAACATTTTACACTTATCCTCAATGCCTACAGGATGGAAAATTTCAATGCAGAGAAAACACTAAATAATACCTATAGAGGATTAATGGAAAACATAACATAGTAACTGTAAAATTTATAAGAAAGTTGAGGTACTGAACAGGTGAATCAGAGATAAAAGGGCTTGCTGTTCTTTCCAAGTACACTGGTGCAATTCCCACTACCCACATGATGGCTCACCACCATCAATAACTCTACTTCCAGGGAACCCAGTGCCTTCCTCTGGTCTCTATGGGTACCAGTCTTGCAATTTAAACAGAAATGCACACAGGTGTGCATGCAGGAAAAGTATCCATACACATAAAATACTTTGTAAACAAGCTGAAACCAGTAAGCTCATACTATAAAGTTTCACTCTTTTTTTAAAGAGATAAAATGACTTTCAGGTTAATCTGTACTTTCATTTGTTTCTATTAAGTATTACTTTATTGATCAAATCTTTGAAGGCTTGTTTTACTTGTTGATTTCTCAACGTGTAAATAAAAGGGTTCAACATGGGAGCAATTGAAGTGTTGAGAACAGCCACCCCTTTGGTCAGTGATGCCCTTTCATTGGCAGAAGGTTTGATGTACATGAAGATGCAGCTTCCATACGAGATGGAGATGACAATCATGTGAGAGGAGCAGGTGGAGAAAGCCTTTTTCCTCTGGCTGGCAGATGGGAACCTCAGAATGGTGTTGATGATGCAGATGTATGACAAGATCACTAGGGCCAGTGTGAAGAGCAGAGTGAAGGAGGCAACATAAAGGCCAAGGGCTTCTGAAAGCCTTGTGTCTGAGCAGGAGAGTTGTAAAATGGGGAAGTAGTCACAGGAGAAGTGATCGATGATGTTTGAGGCACAGAAATCTAACTTGAGGATAAGTATGACTAATGGGAAAATGATTAGAAATCCTGCCAGCCACGAGGTGAGGACAAGAAGAGTACAGACTTTCTGACTCATGATGGTGGTGTAATGCAGTGGCTTGCAGATGGCGACATAGCGATCATAAGACATAGCGGTTAGAAGAAAGAACTCAGACACTCCCATGGAGATGAAAAAAAATAACTGAGCCAAACAGTTGTTGTAGGAAATGGTCTTAACTTTTGTAATTATTGACCCCAGAAATCTAGGGACAGAAACACTGGTGAACATAATTTCTAGGAAGGAAAAGTTCCGGAGGAAGAAATACATAGGAGTCTTTAGGCGAGAGTCAAGCAAGGTGAGGGTGATGATGGTTAGGTTTCCACACACACTTAATATATAAGCAATGAATAAAAAGAAAAAAATTACAACCTGAAGCTCCAGGTCATCGGTTATGCCCAACAGCACAAACTCGGTAATCACAGAGTGGTTTCCCATGCTGATTTGTAGTAAAAGGAATCTACTGATAAAAAAAATAAAGGTGTAAATTCAGTGTAAAACAAACAACTGTTTAAATACTGATATTACTATATCCGATGAAATGAGGCCATGGGGTAGTTTCACTAATGTTTTCTAATCTCTCCTCATTGATCTTAAACAAAAAACACCTTGTTGAAAAACAAATCTTAGTAGATGGGAGTTTAAATCTGCTTCAGCAATTGTGCACAGAAATTCCACATACAGTCACAATTTCTATATGAGTACGATACCTTTTGTAACCATATTTTAATAGTATCATCATTTCCAATATGCAAAATTATTTTCTGGCTTCACATATTATATGCTTTCAAGACTGAATATATAATATTTAACTTCAATTTTAGTACTATTTTCAAACTTCCATAGTTTAGAGGTACAAAGTGAGCACCCAATCATATTCACTAAACCTAAAAGCTGTTCTTCCTTTTCTTTCTTTTTTTTCTCACTTTTTTTGGTTTTTCGAGACAGGGTTTCTCTGTAGCTTTGGCATCTATACTGGAACTAGCTCTTGTAAACCAAGCTGGCCTTGAACTCACAGTGATCCATGTGCCTCTGCCTCCCCAAGTGCTGGGATTAAAGGGGTGCACGGCCAGGATGTCATGGTTACTTTCAAACATAATATATGTGTTGTTTAAAATGGAAGAGAAATAAATGTATTTGCCAAAAGAGAAATGAGGCAAGATTTTCTTTAGTTATAAAAATAACCAAGTTCTTAGTTTGTGGAAATTAAAACAATAGCAAGGAAAAAAATTAAACAGAGCCAGGGATGAATAGCTACTCTCTGTGAATTCTGAGTCACTTCCAGCATTTCAACATCTTCTTCTTACTAAGTTCACTTTGTGGTCTTATCTTTAAACTTTCTTGAGGACCAAAAGGAACTCATACAGAAGATTTATCATGTCAAAGCATAATAGTGCCTCCCTTCTCAAAGAATCAACAGAATAAACAAAATTTTCTACAGGATTTACTTCATCAAACCACATACTCCACACTGTAATCTCCCATCCGGCCTACTCTCTCCTGAGAGCTAACAGACAGCACAGCCTGTCTGGTTATCACAGTGTATGGGCTACTTTCTAGGCAGGCAGCAAGGGGGAAGCCCTAAAGCTGAAAATGGGCACTGTTCACCTTCTTCTGTCTTAGTCCTGAGTCTCTGGTTTTTCTCTTTAGGAAGAAACATATATTTTCTATCATTCTGTCATCAAAATGAACAGATAACTGTTATATGGTTTACGTGATCACTAAAATATAGTAAAATGCAAAATTAATAGTAACAATTGTATTTAAGAGATAATCTGGGGATCCTTGTATTTTCCCAGTATAGTAAGTCCTCCAACGATAGATAAAAATTAATTTCTTCACAAATGTGAGACACAGTTTGGTGTATATGGTACTAGTAGTTAGATATAAAACTCTATAGTCTACATCCATGACTTAATTTCTGCCACTTAAAACACAAAATTAAACATATTAATAATATTCTCTAGAAGTCTTTCTCATTCAGCTCGCTCTTGATTCTTTTCATTACACTGAAGCCTGTCACATTAAAAACTTCACGCTGAATTGCTTGTGAGATTGCTAACAGCCTCGCTTACAAATGAAAATAAATGCATCTTTAATCTCTTTTATTGTTTCGTGGAAACTGAGTGTGCTATCAGACTTACTGTTGTCATCCCTGCAAATCTTTAAGAACAAGGAGAAACTGATGCTGCTTTAAGATAGTAGAAGGTAAAGAGTGTTGAAGGTCTCTAAATAAGATAAAGGGTGAAATCTTCACAAGCATAAATACAGCTTTACCTTCTCTGATCAGAGTATAAATCCCTGATACTCTCAGCTAAAGAACAGAAGGATGCACACAGAAGTTCAAGACATGTGTGGTGATGCCATGACACCTCTTTCTTGAAACCCAAACACTATAGAGAGAGAAAGAAAAAGTGTACCAATCAACTGATAACACTTGACCTGGTTTCCCTTTGGTCAAGCAATTTTCCTAATAAGGGCATGGACTCAGTCTATGCTCAGGAGATAATTCTTTCTCAATTCACTTGGGATTAAACTCAAGACTAACCTGTCCTACAATGGGTTCCTCCTCGACACACTTGGTGATAGTTTACTAATTACTAAGTTCTGCCAGTGCAGAGCAGAATAGGTAAACTAAAATTAATTTTTAATATCTTCAAAAGTTTGGGTGGTACTTTGTCCTTGTTTTTTATTTTTTAATTTCAAAATTGATATGTGCTTTATGCTATTAGGTCCCAAACCACAACAGTGTTACAGAGAACTTTCATTACCCTACCAGCCATGCATTTATTTCAACTCTTTTCATTATTCAAAATAAAATATACTGTATTATATCAAATTGTTTTAGGTACTATACAAACAATCACAAACTCAGATATTATTCTATGTACTTTATTACATTTTACAAAACAGATATTATGAAATTTTATTAAACAAAACATTCAATGTTTCTATCTTCTTTTCTCAGTTAACACTGAATAGTGGATGTCATTTCTGGTTGAGTTATCTAGAAAACAACTTTATTCTTTTGTAACATTTACATGCAATATCCAAGAAGACTTGCACATAATTATTAATTTCATTGTTAGTTAAGATTAGGGTTAGATCTACACTTCACTTGCTACATTCTTTCTCTGCTAGGACACAACAGCATAACTTAAATCACTTAAATATCTTCATAGATTAGTATTGCATGTTAGCTTTGCACAAATGCTTTCATGGATGACAACTCAAGACAAACACAGGATCAAGGCTTGAGAGGCCTAGCTTTTCCTGAGGAGCCACGGACTGATCATTTTTCAGGTTTTAATACTCTCACTACTCCACTTTATGGAAAAGGTGTTCACATATTGTTTGATTTTTTTTTACTTAAAATTTGGTATCATTAAACTGTGATACTATCTGAACCTAGGATTTTTTATTTTTATGAGGTCTTCCTACACACTAAAATTCTTTAGCAAATATAGTGGTATGTAAATAACGGTATGTAAATAACTATTTCTATCATGGAATTTTGTTGAATGTATCATAAGAAATTTGTTCATTTCTTCGAATTTTAAAAATTCTAAACTATGAGATATTACCTATATCTAACATATAATAGCACAAAGTTAAAGTTCTCAGTCAAACTTGGAAGATTTCACAACTCTTTAAACACATATACATTGTATACAAATAAATACATACATAATAAAATGGAAGAATGGGGCTAGATCAAGACTAATCCCAAAAGAACAAACATTTAATCTTGTGAT
Organism: Myodes glareolus; assembly: GCF_982192425.1. NCBI lineage: Eukaryota > Metazoa > Chordata > Mammalia > Rodentia > Cricetidae > Myodes > Myodes glareolus. The sequence continues at coordinate 13,521,917 of NC_142051.1, read as the reverse complement.
TAATATTGGGGTAAAACTGAGAGCAAGTGGTGGTGTGATGTAAGACCTAAAGATTTTAGAAACTCAGTCACTACTGCTTCACCATCTGGATCCCATGCAGATTTTCTGTTGGGCTGACATCACCCACTGCCTGCAAATTTCTTGGCAGACATTCTATGTCCCTATCCTGTCTAAATATATTTAGAGACTCCAACATTACACCCAATACCTGGTTACTAATGGCTGCTCATAAGCAGGGCAACAGTAAAAAGGGTCAATTAATGGAGAAATAAATACAAAATGTATAGTTTAAAGAGAAAAGGAGCACCAGGAAACAATATTCAGACAAGGCTTGTAATGAGAGAGATAAAGAGATTAAGCAGAGGCCAATTCTACACTGGAATAAATACCTCATCCATCTAAGCTTCCAACTTGTACAAGGAAAATGCTTGAGAATTTATTAACCCTAGAAAGGAAGACAACCAAAACTGTTGTAAATGTGATCCAAGGATCTCACATTCCCTACCAAGCTCACCCAGAGAGACAATGTGGCCAGGCAATGTGTAGGAATTGAAAGCCCTGGGGGTCTATGTATGAAACTGTGGAAGTAAAGCCTGAATTTCATTGGAGACCCTAAGAGATGTATATAAAATAAAGAACTCTGTATCTTTTGAAAAATCTAGAAACATTCAGTGTTGCCCACGCACTTTTCTGTGAATACCCACACCCGATTCAGGCGCGCGCTTTCCCGAACCGAGTCCATGAGAATGGATGACTATCCTAAGGGTTAAAGCACATAGACACAGGAGACCTGCTCATTCACCATGAGCCATGAACAAAAGGGAAAAAGACCTGGGTACCTACAAGTCTCTCTTTAAATATATATAAAATATGATGACAAAAACCTGCCTTAGGTGCCACCGGGAACCAGATCAAATCCGGATCCGTCGTCAGGATGACACCTCAGGTCCAGACGTATCCATGTCTTAGATTGGAAAAGCCTGCCCACGTGGTCTAGACCCGTCTCTGGTTAAAGTCATCCTCCAACACATCCAGCCAGGTTTATGCTGAAAGATACTCTGAGGCGAATGCCTATTAGGGCCAGGCCATGGCAGACCTGAAAGCCATTGGCCAAGTGAAGATGCTCCAGCATACACATAAGCATTCCTGGAAGAGACTGTGCTTGCACAATATCTGAAACGTTTGCTCAGAATAGAGCCCCTTGAGTAGGGCTACAGCACCGGCAAATGGGACCCCTGGAATGACTAGTCAAACTAAATTAAAGCCAATTAGCAAATTTGTATTCCGGGGTCCGAGAAAAAGCAGCAAAATCTTATCCTGCGACCAGCTGAGGTCAAAATCCACACCCAGATTGTAAAGATTAACTACAGCGTCCAATTGTGAATTTAGATTACTTTGAATAGTTATGGTAATCCTGTCTATCTGGCAAGGTTTTTGCCAAGAGCACCCAAGGCTGCAAACAGGGCAGAGGAAGCAGCTGTTTTCCCCTCAGGGGGTCAAGCAGCCTTGACTAAAAACAGGAAGAGCAAGGATAGGAAGCTGGGAAAAGGGGTAAAATCAGGCACTGGATCATCTCTCAGGAATCTGCCATCTCCGCCGCCGCCTCCGCCACGGCGAGCATCCGTGGGATCTCTAGATCTTGTCTCGTCCTCAGGTCTCTGAATAGAGGAATCCATGGTCCGCACCAGACACTCGGGGACCCAGACCGGGTGCTTTGCATCCTGTGGAAACACACAAACCGCTCCTCTACCCCAAATCAAAACCCGGTCCGGACCATGTACATTAGTACATGACCTGGGCCATGCCAGACGCTAGCCGAGGCAAATCCTGCCTGCGTGCGCCATTGAAATTGGCTCCCCTCGTCGGTCTCTGGGAGCAATGCACTTAGCTGTTTAGGATCTAAACTACAACCAAGCAGGCCTTGGACCCATAGAGATCTGTAGGTCTCTGTCTCCAAGGAGCAAATTCTATTGGCCTGTGCCATTGAAACCAGCCTAAATACTGGGCTGAATTAGCCAATCTCAAAACATCTTTTTTTTTATTGACCTGCATCATTGTAGCAGGTCTTTGAATTGGGCTGAATGGCCAGCCCCAAAACATCTTTTAGAATTAGTTTCGCCTGGAACTTTTCCAGGGGCAGAAAATAATTATCTGATCCAGTATGTGAGCACTAACATAAGTGGATAGAATTATTAAAATTTTAATTTTGGGGGCACATTGCCTCCCGTCAATATTTAGAGAAATAAATAATAGGATCAACATATCTGGCTATAGATATGGAAATCTTGTCAGTCATCAATCCATATAAAAAAATATAAGGACTACAGAAATTGTCCTCCAAAGAGCAATTAATCAAATAAAAATATATGCAATAAACCTAAACTGAAAACTCTCAATAGACAAACTTAAAAACAACTGAAAGACATTTTAAAAATCCTCAATTATAATATCTTTAATCATTGGAGAAGTGTGAATCAAAATAACTCTTGAGACTCTATCTTATCCCTATAACATGATCAAGATCAAATATTGCTCATAACTTTACTTAAGAGAAACTCCTCCACCATTGGTGGAAATGCAAACTGGCACAGTCTGGATTTTTAGAAAATTAGGCAACAAACCATCCCAAGATTTAACTAACTTCTTTTGGGTCTGCACATAAAAGATGTTTAGCCATATCATAAGGACATGTGTCTAACCATGTATATGGCAGAATTACTTTATTAATATAGAACCTGAAAACAACCCAAATGTATATCTTTAACACGCCTGATAGATGAGATAGCCATAAATGTTATAAAACATTTTTAATAACTCTAATTATATAAATTTAAAAACCTGTATAACAAGAACTTTAAACCTTATAAGAGTTATAAGCCATTAGACAATGGAGAGATCTCCATTCTTCCGTGAAAACAGTATCAAATAAGCCAAATGGACAATATTATTGAAAATAATCCATGAGTTTAATGTAAATGTCCATCAAATTTTATGATGAAAATTTAGACTTTGAACAAAATAATTATTACCCTTACGAGAAAATGTAAACTTAAAATCCTGTATAATTAAGGAACCCTTGAACCTACAGTAATCTCCAACTAAAAACTGTCTAGACTTAAGTCCTAAATAAATTGTTTTAAATCTGGCATAGTTGAGCTATTGCTCTAAAAATATCATTTGAGAAAACCGTTCTCCCACTCCTAGCCTGGAGCCCTCTAAAGATGTGTAAGCAACCTTTCTTTAGAAAGGAAAATATTAGATTTAAAACCAGACAGCTGTGGGCTGCCATGTGGTCATTGGGGATCGAACTTGCAACCCCTGGAAGAGCAGGCAGCATTCTTAACTTTAGTTGTTGTTTTTTGAGACCTGCTTGACCCGGACTCTGTGAGTCCACATGTCGCGGGTCCTGTTTGTAACTTTCTCTCTATGCCTTAAGTGTATCGGGCATAATTTAAGTTTGCATCCGAGCCTCTGTGCTCCGGCCGCCGTTGCGCAGCCCGTCTCTCTGTTTTTAAGCGTACTTTGTAGAACCTCAGCCACAGTGAGGGGCCGAGTGCGGTCCTGTGACCCACATTCAAACATGCATGGGAGCTTTCTAGTCTCCCTGAAAGACAAGCTCTGTGAAGCTGTTCTTTTGTTACTCAAAAATTCTTAATAGAACCCATAAATATATCTTTTGAATCCTCTCTCAGCCCGAGGCCCGCACCTATACGGGCCCTTGGCTATTTTATTTGTTAGTCATCAGCTATATTGAGCCCTGTAGCCTTGGGTACAGATTCCTGCCGGGAGCTAGCTGCGCCCAGCCTGTTCTCTTTGGTAAAAATTAAAGTTCCCTGCATGTGAGAGCCAGGGACTGAGTTCTAAAATAGTCTAAACGGTCTCTAGTGCAGTGTCATTTAATCCCGGTGCCTAGTCTCTTTATGAAATTTAGCAGCTCATTTGCCCACTGGCCTTCAGCACTGGATCAGACCTTTTGGCACCCATACTCCTAAACATCAAGCTCATTCACCCCCTTATCACATATGCACAATTGCACACTACAAAACTGGCCAGTTTAATCATGGGGTGACCCTTACCTTTTGGGGTTCTCGTGGTGGGTCCACAGAAGGCAGAAAGAAGAACGCGGTTGTCCTTCTTCAGTGCCCACCGAGGGACGCCATTTGTTGCCCACGCACTCTTCTGTGAATACCCACACCCGATTCAGGCGCGCGCTTTCCCGAACCGAGTCCACGAGAATGGATGACTATCCTAAGGGTTAAAGCACATAGACACAAGGAGACCTGCTCATTCACCAAAGAGTAAATGGCAACTTTATTAAACTCAAGTCGGGTATATATACTAGTGGGCAACGGGGGCAAAAGGGCAAAGCCCCCTCCCATCAGGAGCAGTGAAAGATGATGATAGGTGCCCGGCGCCCCACGCCAGAATCAGCTGCGGGAGGCAGGCGTGGCAGGCGTATAGGGCCCGCGGCTGGAACCTTGTTTACAGGTGGAATTACCATAACAAAAGAGGGCCAAGTTCTTTTTAAGCTAAACCCTCAGGCCGGTGATGTGCAGAAGACCCAGGGAGTCAGAGGACAAACGGCCCTGCGAATTGCCACAAACAAAAGGGAAAAAGACCTGGGTACCTACAATTCAGGTATTCCAGAGCTGGTTCATCAAGCTAGGGTTCTCTTAAGAATTTTTAATGACATGATTGAAAGAAAGACTCATCAGAAGCTAGTAAACGATTGAAAGATTTATTTTATTAGAATTTCTTTTCCCTATTATTCATGATTATTTTCACAAAATCTCCTAGGGAAATAATATGAGTTTTGTATTAATTAACTTTAATAATGAGTTAATAATGATGATTGTAATAGCAATAACCAGTCTGTATAGAAACAAATCTTTAAAAAAAAAAAGACTACTACATCAACTTCATAAGGAATTAATAAATAATAACATTAAAGAAACATAAGGGCTTTGCTATTGGTTGCTCTGTACAAACTGATTGTAAGGCTCTATTGCTGAAGAAAGCACCTATACAGCCTGTGAATGCAGAGAAGTCTAATTGGTGCCTAACTAGCGCCTTCATCCCTACTGACTACTGCTCATGGTACTAGAAAGTACTCTGCATGCCACCAGAAGAAAAGGTAAACATACATAAACCCTTTGGTCTACACTGGTCACCTGCCTGGATAATATACTGGTGCAATAGTAGCCCGATAATGTGGGAGCAACCGACCATTATCTGGTTGGGTTCAAGCCCCACTCCACAGAATGGAACTCATGATTGACACTATACAGGTGGCCAAGAACCTGGAGGGAGATCAGCCTTGGACCTTGGAGAAAACCAAATACTGCTGCTCTGTGAAATGATTGCAGCAATGTAATGACTCCTAATAACATTCTTCTGTACGCATAGATTAGTGTCTTCATCAGCCATCATCAGAGAAGCTTCCATTTTCAGTATATGGGAACAAATACAGACACACACAAATGAGCAATGGACAGAGAGAGAGGTCTTGGAACATTCAATCCTAAATGAGCTGTCTCCAATAAACTTCCTACCTTTGGGCTCAGAGAACCCTGCGGAACAGGAAGCAGAAAGATTATAAGAGTCAGTGAGGATAGAAGACACCAATGAAATAATGCTTTCCAGACATAAAACAACCGACACATATAAACTCACAGAGACAGTGGCCGCATGCACAGGGCCTGCACAAGGCTAAGCCAGGTCGAGTCCCAGCACTAAGAGGGGAAAGTGGATATGAGCTCTCATCTGTAACCAAGATGTCTCTGCTTGGCAACCACACTCATAGGAAAAATTATTTTTTTTCAGTGGAGTCTCTTTGAGTATACAACCCACACTTAAGAAGGAACAAACCACATGTAGTTAAGGGCCAACACAAGACAAAGTCAGTAGTATTTTTGGATATATTATGATTCCTAATGCTTTATCTGTGTACTTTTTAACCTTACTGCTCTTTTGTTTAAGTAGTATGGTTTCCAGTTTTGTGTTTTTATGGGTATGTATGTGTATATGTGTGTTATCTGTGTGTCTGAGTGAGTGTGTCTAATTGTGTGTGTGTGTGTGTGTGTGTGTGTGTGTGTGTGTGTGTGTGTGTGTGTGTATCATGTGCCATTTCTTTGGTTTTTTTACCTACTTGTTTTTTTTTATTCTATTCTGATTTCTTTATTTACTTCCCTGTTTGTTTTCTAAACAGAAGGAAAAAGAAGGCTGGAAGTTAGATGGATTGAAAGAGGAGAGGATCTGGGAGTAGATGAAAGAGGGGAAACCATTATCATAATATAATTAATTAATAAATCTATTTTGAATAAAATATGAGTTTTGAATTTGGAAGACCAAGAAAAAAGTGCAAATAAGCATTAATGGGATTTCTAGTGTTGAGTGAGTTACTTGATATCCTTAATCTTCAATTCCTTTGTTGAAAATGGAATTATAATTTCTAGAGAGATTTTGAAAATTAAATAAAATTATATTTTTAAAAACTTGTTCTTTATAAGTATGCTGCATTCAATTTTCAAAATTAGCTGGAGTAATTCTGTTGTTTTACTTTCAAGCAGAATTAATTAATTAGGAACTCACAGCAGTTGTAATTTATCAAAGGTACTATTTATTCTGATCACTGTATTTTTACTATTAAAAACAATTTTAAATTTAAATATGCTTTGATTACATTCTTTCCTTTTTCAAAGTTCTTCCAGATCCTCTCCTCCCTCTACCCACCCAAATTTTAAGTTCTTTCTCAAAAACCCAATATATCAACAGAAAAAAACAAAGTCAATAAAATCACATACACCACCCCTCCCAAAAAAAAACACCAAATCATAACCAAATAAACCACACAATTAAAAAAAATGTGGAGTCTGTTATAAGTTGGTCAACTACTCCTGAACATGAGGCCAGTAGTGTCACTATTGGACAAAACTGATTTTCCCTCTCCAGCTGGTATGGGGTACAGTTCAGTGATTAACTTGAGTATGCGGACAGTTCAGTGGTTAACATGGGTATAAGGAACAGTTCGGTAGTTAACATGGGTATTGGGGACAGTTCAGTGGTTAACATGGGTATGGGTACAGTTCAGTGGCTAATATGGGTATAGGGGACAGTTCAGTGCTTAATGCAGGTATGGGGACAGTTCAGTGGTTAACACAGGTATGGCTGCAATTTAGTAGTTAACATGGGCATAAGGAACAGTTCAGTGGTTAACCTTTACCATGGTAGCTAGGTATTCACTCATGCTTTCTTTTTTCATATAATACAATAAAACTATACATTCAAGTTGAACAAGGCAAACCAACAGAACGAAATAGGTCCAAGAGAAGGAATCAGAGACCCACTCATTCACACACTCAGAAATCCTATAAAAAAAAAACACAAAATTGGACGCCATAAAACATAATCAGAAGACCTGGTTCAGACCTATAAAGGTCCTGTGTGTGGAGCTTCAGATTCCGAGTTCATAAGAGTTTTGGTCATGTTGATTTAAAGGGTCTTTTTTGGTGTCTTCCACACCCACTGGTTCTTATATTCTTTCTGCCTTCTCTTCCCATGGTTGTCTGTACTCTGAGGAGAGGGATTTGATGGGGGCATCCCATGTAGGGAAGTGAATGCTTCAAGGTCTCTCACTCTCTGTGTTTGCTCCCATATTCCATAGGAGGAAGCTTCTCTGATGAGAGACAAAAAAGCTAGCACTATTCTATGAGTAGAGCAGAATGTCATCATAAACCATTTAATCATTATATTTTTTTCTTTTTTGAGAATAGAATCATGAAATTTTAGCTTCATTCTCATATGGCCTTAAAATTTTTATTATTGTTTACAAATGAAGCATTATTGTTCAGAGAAATTGTATATTATGCATTAAATCATATAGCTAACAAATGTCAAATGTAATCTAAGATCACCAATAAATAGGTGTACTGCATTTAAAAAAGTACAATATAACCTGCATTTAAAATAAATATAAATACAGAAAGAGTAATTTCTAACTTTTAATCAGTATAAAATGAGTTTTTTGTACTAAAACAAAATATATCATGTAATATAATTTTAATACAGCACTTCAAAATGTAGTCTGATATAATCTACTTAGTTTGACTAAAGTTGAACTGTTAACTTCAAAATACAACTTTAAAAATAAGGACTAACATGAAATTACACTCCATGGATGGACAATGTCTCTCTGGAAAACATTGGTTGTTAAATGAAAATTCCAGTACCAGGATCAGATATATCATTGTGATTTATTGGCAAAAGTGGGCCCCAAGGTCTCCAAAACTGAAAATGGTATTACCATCTCCCTTGGTTATCCAACATACTAAACATGGCTAAAATTCCAGTTCTTAAGACACCACACACATTGAACAAGAAATAAGGAAATTACTCTCAACCCATCCAGGACACTTTCTCCTTACTACAAACTTTCATCATGCTGAAAATCGCATACAGGCTGCGAGGGACAAAGACATCAATGACCTTACCCAGCACTAGACACTGCATGCTGTGACACTGCCCTGCTAGACAAGGTGTGTCCGCTCGTGCAATGGGGCAAACTGTTTGGGAGAAGTAACCACCTCTGACCAGATCTGACCTACTCCATAGGACAGAATTTTTTAGTTAATTTATTTATTTATTTAAAATTTTCACCTCCTCCCATCCTCTCATTTCCCTCCTACTTCTCTCACTCCTCCTCCCCTCACTCTCCAGTTCTAGAGAAGCTAGGGTGCCCTACCTTGTGGGAAGTCCAAGTCCCCCCCATCCTAGGAAGTTGTGCATCCAAACAGACTAGGCTCCCAAAAAGTCAATCCATGCAGCAGAATCAAAATCCAGTGTCATTATCTTTGGCTTCTCAGTCTGTCCTCATTGTCAGCCACATTCAGAGGTCCGGTTTGATCACATGCTCCTACAGACCCAGTCCAGCTGCCTTGATGAGCTCCCATTAGATCAGTTCCACAGTCACCGTGAGTGGACGCACCCCTCCGGTCTGGTTTCCCTTTCTTGTATTCTCCCTCCTTCTGCTCTTCATCTGGGCTTTGGGAGCTCAGTCCAGTGCTCCAATGTGGGTCTCTGTCTCTATTTTCTTCCCTCGCCAGATGAAGATTCTATGGTGATATGCAAGATATTCATCAGTGTGGCTATGGAAGAAGGCCAGGTCAGGCACCTTCTCCTCTGCTGCCCACAGGACTAGCTGGGGAAATCCCTTAGGACACCTGGGGGGAACCCCTCTAGAGCCAAGACTCTAGCCAAACCTAAAATAGCTCCCTTAGTTAAGATATCTTTTCCCTGCTCCCATGTCCATCTTTTCTCCATCTCAATTATCCCCAAGCTCTCCCTAAATGCCCCCTTCTGCCTTCTCCCTCCCCATCTCCCTTTCCCCCCAACCCACCCATACCTCACTGCTCCCAACTTTTGCCTGGAGATCCTGACAACTTCCAATATCCAGGAGGATAACTGTATGTATTTCTTTGGGTTCACTTTCTTATTTGTCTTCTCTAGGATCACAAACTATAAGCTCAATGTCTTTTGTTTATGGCTAGAATCCACTTATGAGTGAGTACATATCATATTCCCCTTTTTGAGTCTGGGTTATCTCATTCAGGATAGTGTTTTCTATTTCCATCCATTTGCATGCAAAATTCAAGACATCATTGTTTTTTACCACTGAGTAGAACTCTAAAGTGTATATGTGCCACACCGTCCTTATCCATATTTTTATTGAGGGACACCTAGGTTGTTCTCAGGTTCTGGCTATTACAAATAGTGCTGCTATGAACATAGTTGAACAAATTCCTTTGTAGTATGATGGCGCATCTCTTGGGTATATTCCCAAGAGTGGAATTGCTGTGTCCTGAGGTAGGTTGACTTCCAGTTTCCAGAGATTTCAAGCTCTATTGCAGAGCTACAGCACTGAAAACAGCCTGGGATTGGCATAAAAACAGACAGTAGAACCAATGGAACTACATCAGAGGCCCGGATATCAATCCACATGCCTACAAACACCTGAGTTTTGACAAAGAAACAAAATATAAAATGAAAAAAAAAACAAAACATATTCAACAAATGATGCTGGTATAACTGAAAATAAACATGTAGAAGACTGAAAATAGATCCATATCTATCACCATGCACAAAACTCAAGTCCAAATGAATCAAAGACCTCAACATAAAACCAGACACTGAACCTCATAGAAAAAGTGGAAAGTACACTTGAACACATTGGCACAGGAGGATACTTCCTAAATAGAACCCCAGTAACACAGACACTGAGAGAAACAATTAATAAATGGGACTGCTGAAACAGAGAAGCTTCTATAAAGCAAAGAACACAGTCCACAATTCAAAATGGCACCCTACTGAATGGGAAATGATTTTTACCAACCCTACATCAGACAGATGATTGATGGTGTGGGAGGTCCTTCTGTCTATGTTTTGCTTTTACTGGTTAATGAATAAAGAAATTGGCTTGGCCTGATAGGGTAGAACAGAGCTAGGCAGGGAAAACTAAAATGAATGCTGGGAGAAAAGAGGTAGTCATGGAGAAGCCATGGAGGTGCTGAAGGAGACAGACATGCTCAAACTTTTCTTGTAGGCCACGAACTTGTGGTGATGCACAGATTAATAGAGATGGGTTAGTGTAAGATATGAGTTAGCCAGAAATATGCTTAAGCTATTGGCCAAACAGCTTTTGCAAATGATATGGTTTCTGTGTGATTAATTCTGGTCTGAGCTGCAGTGCAGTCAGGAAAAAAACAAGCAGTCTTTCTTACAACAGACTGCTCTCCAAAATATACAAATAAATCAAGAAATTGATAATCAAAAAATGAATAATCTAATAAATGAATGTGGTCCAGACCTAAACAGAGAACTCTCAACAGAGAAAACACTAATGGCTGAAAGACACTTAAAGAAATGTTCAACATCCTTATCCATCAGAGAAGTGCAAATCGAAACAACTCTGAGATTCCATCTTATACCTGTAAGAATGGCCAATATTAAAAACACTGATGACAATTTATGCTGGAGAGGATATGGAGTAAAGGAAACACTCCTCAATTGCTGTTGGGAGGGCAAACTGATACAGCCATTTTAGATTTCAGTATGGCAATTTCTAAGAAAATAAGGAAACAACTTACCTTAAGATACAACTTTTCGGTATATACCCAAAGGATGCTTAATCATACTACAAGGACATGTGCTCAACTATGTTCATAGTAGCTTTATTTGTCATAGTTAGAACCTAGAAACAGCCTAAATGCCCCTCAATAGAAGAATGGTTAAGGAAAATGTGGTACACTTACACAATGGAGTACTACACAGTCAAAAAAGGATAATGACATCTTGAAATTTGTGGGCAAATAGATGGATCTAGAAAACATCATATTGAGTGAGGTAACCCAGACCCAGAAAGACAAATATCATATTTAATCACTCATAAATGACTTTTAGATATAACATAAAAAAACTATAATTCACATTATATCTGTTTCAGGAGGTAACTTTTCTCCTGGAAATGGTACAGTTAGAGCATTCATGATGTCACAGCAGCTGTGCTTGCCTGCACAAGTCCTGTACAAGAGCAAGCCAACAAAAATCCCAGCACAGAGAAGGCAGATGATCTCCAGACCCCACCTCTTACTGGGGAGCTATTGGCAGTGTACAGTTGGTGGAAGAGAGAGATTTGTTTTTTGAGGGTGGGGCCACTGGTAGGTTCCCCATGCTCCAGAAGGTGGCCTCACATCCATGAACTAAGTGACTTTTGAATGAACAAAGAGGAAAATGTCCTGAGGCTAGAAGGGAGTGAGCTGAAAAGAGGAACTAGGGGTAGATATATTTCATTGTAAATATGTGGGATTCTAAAACATAAAAAATTGTTATTAGCTACTAGCTAATGCATCAGTGCTAAAATCATAAATTTCCACAATCTTCTACATTAAGTGAAAGATATTTATTACCACCAATTCTCATACAATTTTATAACAACCAGAATAGATGGGATAGTGACAATTTCAACTTTTGACAATGATCTGATTCAGACAAATTAGCATTTATAAGAACATTCCCCTCTCACTTAAAAGACATTGGGTCTTGGCCTTACCGTTTTATATACAGTGTATGTGTTAATTTGACTGAAGAGATGGAAGAGCACAGCTTACAAAAGGAAGAGTATCAGGCAGAGGCATTTTTAAATTATTTCACATATCTTTATGTTCACTTTCTGCAGCATAAGATGCTTAATGTATAATCTCTTCTCTGCCACCAGCTGAAGGAACTATTGTATTGCAATGAAATTGCAGTAGACTGGGCAAGGAGAAATGACTCAGTGTTCAAGAGAGCTTGCTACACAATCGGGAGGAGCAAAGTTTGAGTATCAGTAGCCACAGAAAATCTGAGCACAGTCCCATGCATGCCTGAAACCCAGGAACTGAAGGGAACACAAGCAAGTGGGTCACTGTGGCTTGTCTGTGGTGAGTGTAGCCGAACTCCAGGTTCAGTGAGAGGTCCTGCCTCAAAGCAAAAGGCAAGAGTGATAGACATTCTTACTCTCTGTCACTCAATACTGTCTCCTGGTGTCATTATACACAGGCATGCACATTCACACATATGTACAAAAATTCCTACACATGCACAGCACCCCAAATACATACACAAAAAAAATAACCATGATAGAATACACATACAATCTAAAGGAATATAAATGTAATAAAAATTTGTAACAAACTTAGAAAAGGAAGATTGGCAGACAGTGCCCAATGAAATGAAGAAGAAAATAATAACATGCAAATGCATTTTACCATTAGCATCATATTTTAGAGGCAGATTGTAACCAAACACAGGATAATATTCCACAGTATTAACGTCTATCAACTGTTCCAGAACATTTTACACTTATCCTCAATGCCTACAGGATGGAAAATTTCAATGCAGAGGAAACACTAAGTAATACCTACAGAGAATTAATGGAAAACATAACATAGTAACTTTAAAATTTATAAGAAAGTTGAGGTACTGAACAGGTGAATCAGAGATAAAAGGGCTTGCTGTTCTTTCCGAGTACACTGGTGCAATTCCAACTACCCACATAATGGCTCACAACCAACTATAACTCTACTTTCAGGGAATCCAGTGCTCTCCTCTGGTCTCTATGGGTACCAGTCTTGCAATTTAAACAGAAATGTTCACAGGTGTACAGTAGGAAAAGGATCTATTCAAACAAAACACTTTTGTAAAAAACACGAAACCAATAAGCTCATACTAAAGAGTTTCATTCCTCCTATTTTGCAAAGGTACAATGTTGTTCATGCTAATAATTGCTTTCATTTCTTTCTATGAAGCATTAACTTATTAATCAAATCCTTGAAGACTTCTTTTACTTGCTGATTTCTCAATGTGTAAATAAAAGGATTCAACATGGGAGCAAATGAAGTGTTAAGAACAGCCACCCCTTTTGTCAGTGATGCCCGTTCATTGGCAGAAGGTTTGATATAAACAAAAATGCAGCATCCATACGAGATGGAGATGACAATCATGTGAGAGGAGCAGGTGGAGAAAGCCTTTTTCCTCTGGCTGGCAGATGGGAACCTCAGAATGGTGTTGATGATGCAGATGTATGACAGAATCACTAGGGCCAGTGTGAAGAGCAGAGTGAAGGAGGCAACATAAAGGCCAAGGGCTTCTGAAAGCCTTGTGTCTGAGCAGGAGAGTTGTAAAATGGGGAAGTAGTCACAGGAGAAGTGATCGATGATGTTTGAGGCACAGAAATCTAACTTGAGGATAAGTATGACTAATGGGAAAATGATTAGAAATCCTGCCAGCCACGAGGTGAGAACAAGAAGAGTACAGACTTTCTGACTCATGATGGTGGTGTAATGCAATGGCTTGCAGATGGCGACATAGCGATCATAAGACATAGCGGTTAGAAGAAAGAACTCAGACACTCCCATGGAGATGAAGAAAAATAACTGAGCAAAACAGTTGTTGTAGGAAATGGTCTTAACTTTTGTAATTATTGACCCCAGAAATCTAGGGACAGAAACACTGGTGAACATAATTTCTAGGAAGGAAAAGTTCCGGAGGAAGAAATACATAGGAGTCTTTAGGCGAGAGTCAAGCAAGGTGAGGGTGATGATGGTTAGGTTTCCACACACACTTAATATGTAAGCAATGAATAAAAAGAAAAAAATTACAACCTGAAGCTCTGGGACGTCTGATATGCCCAACAGCACAAACTCGGTAATCACAGAGTGGTTTCTCATGCTGATTCCTAGTAAATAGAATCTATTGATAAAAAAAGATTTTAAGGGGGAAGTTCAGTGTAAAAGAAACAGCAGTTTAAATACTGATATTACTGTATTCAAAGAAATGAGGCCATGGAACAATTTCACTAAGATTTTCTGATCTCTCCTAATTCCTCCTAAGTAAAAAACATCTTGTTGAAAGGCAATATTTTAGTAGTAGTGTACAGAAATCCTACATGCTGTCATAATTTTTGTCAGTATGATACGTTTGTGTAACCATATTTTAATAGTATCTTCATTTCTAATATGCAAATTTATTTTCTGGATTCATAGTGTATGCTTTCAAGATCAAATATATAACATTTAACTTCAATTCTAATAATTTTTCCAAACTTCTGTACTTTACAGGTACAAAGAGCACCCAAACATATTTACTAAACCTAAAAGCTGTTTTTCTTTCCCTTCTTTTTCTTTCTTTTTTGGTTTTGCAAGACAGGATTTCTCTGCACCTTTGGAGTCTGTCCTGGAACTAGCTATTGAAGACCAGGCTGGCCTCGAATTCACAGGGATCCTCCTGTCTCTGTCTCCCCAAGTGCTTGGATTAAAGGCGTGTACCACCACCTCCCGAATGTCATACTTATTTTCAACCTTAATATATATGTTGTTTAAAATGGCCAAGAAATAAATGTATTTGCCAAGAGATAAATAAGGCAAGATTTTCTTTAGTTATAAAAATAACCAAGTTCTTAATTTGTTAGAATTGAAACAGAAGCCAGAGAAAATAATTTAGACAGAGCCAGGGATGAATAACTAGTCTCTGTGAATTCTGAGTCACTTCCAGCATTTCAATATCTGTTTTTTACTATGTTCACTTTGTGATCTTATCTTTAAACTTTCCTGAGGACCAAAAGGAACTCATACAGAAGATTTATCATGTCAAAGCATAATAGTGCCTCCCTTCTCAAAGAATCAACAGAATAAACAAAATTTTCTATAGGATTTACTTCATCAAACCACATCCTGCACACTGTAATCTCCCATCCGGCCTACTCTCTCCTGAGAGCTAACAGATAGCACAGCCTGTGTGGTTATCACAGTGTATGGGCTTCTTTCTAGGCAGGCAGGCAGCAAGGGGGAAGCCCTAAAGCTGAAAATGGGCACTGTCCACCTTCTTCTGTCTTAGTCCTGAGTCTCTGGTTTTTCTCTTTAGGAATAGACATATATTTTTCATCTTTCTGTCATCAAAACTGAGAGGTGACTATTTTGTGGTTTATATGATAGCTAAGATATAATAAAATGCAAAATTAATAGTAATAATTGTATTTAAGAGATAATCTGGGGATCCTTGCATTTTCCCAGTATAGTAAATCTTCCAATGATAGATAAAAAATTAATTTCTTCACAAATGTGAGACACCGTTTGGTGTATATGATAATAGTAGTTAGCTATCAAGCCCTACAGTCTTCAGCCATGACTTAATTTCTGCCACTTAAAACACAAAATCAGACACATTAATAATATTCTCCAGAAGTTTTTCGCGTTCAGGTTGCTCTTCACTCTTTTTAATGT
Source organism: Myodes glareolus (assembly GCF_982192425.1). NCBI lineage: Eukaryota > Metazoa > Chordata > Mammalia > Rodentia > Cricetidae > Myodes > Myodes glareolus. The sequence goes on along the minus strand of NC_142051.1, from coordinate 13,506,105 downwards.
GACACACTGAAGCCTGTCACATTAAAAAAATTCATTGACATTTAATTCAGTGACACAAGCTGAATTGCTTGTGAGATTGCTAACACCCTCGCTTACAAATGAAAATAAATGTATCTTTAGTCTCTTTCATTGTTTCACAGAAACTGAGTGTGCTGTGATCCGTGTCCAAAACATACTCTTGTCATCCATGCGATTCTTTAAGAACATGGAGACACTGATACTGTTCTAAGACAGTAGAGAGTGGAGCGTGTTGAAGGTCTGGATAAGATAAAGACTGAAATCTGTACAAACATAAATACAGCCTTACCTTCTCTGGCTAGACTATAAATCCCTGATACACTCAGCCAAAGAGCAGAGGGATGCACACAGAAGCTCAAGACATGTATGTAGTGATGTCAGAACTCCTCTTTCTTAGAAACCAAACAGTACAGAGAGACAGAGAAAAAGTGTACCAATAACTGATAACACTCGACCTGGCTTCCCTTTGGTCAAGCAATTTTCCTAATTAGGGCATGGACTCATCTATGCTCAGGAGATATTTCTTTCTCAATTCATTTGGGATTAGTTAAACTCAGGAATAACCTGTTTTACAGTGGGCTCCTCTTTGACATTCTAATTAGCGAATTCTACCAGTGCAGAGCAGAGTTGGTAACATAAAATTAACTTTTAAAATCTTCCAACCTTTGGGTGGTACTTTACCCTTGTATTTTATTTTTTAATTTCAAAAATTGATATGTGCTTCATGCTATTAGATCCCAAACCACAACAGTGTCACAGAGAACTATCCTTACCATGCACATATTTCAAATATTTGATTATTCAAAATACAATATACTACATTACATAAAATTGTTTTATGTATTATGCAAACAATAACAAACTCAGATATTGTTCTGTGTACCTTATTACATTTTACAAAACAGACAGGAAATTGATTACACAAAATGTTGTTCAGTGTTTCTATCTTCTTTTACAGGTAACACTGGGTAGTGAATGTCATTCCTGGTTGAATTATCTAAAAAACAACTTTATTCTTTTGTAACATTTGCATGGAATATTCAAGGAGACTTGCACATAATTTATTAATTTCATTGTTAGTTAAGATTAGGGTTAGATCCACATTTTACTCACTACATTCATTCATTCTCTGGTAGCATACAACAGCATATCTTTAAAACACTTAAATATCTTCATAAATTAGTATTGTATGTTAGCTTTGCATAGATGCGTTCATGGAATCACCGAAGCTGTGGATCAAGACAAAAATAGGACAAGGCTTGAGAGGCCTAGCTTTTCCTGAGGAGCCACGGGCTGATAATTTTTCAGATTTTAATATTCTCACTACTCCATTTTATGGAAGAGGTATTCACATCTTGTTTAATTTTTTATTTGAAATTTGGTGTTATTAAACTGTGATACTAACTGAACCTAGAGGGTTTTTTATTTTTATGAGGTCTTCCTACACACTCAAATTCTTTAGTAAAGGTAGTAGTATGTAAATAACTATTTTTGTTAGGGAATTTTCTTGAATGTATCATAAGAAATGTGTTCATTTCACCAAAGTTTTGAATTTTAGAAAGTCTTAGCTGTCAGATATTGCCTATATCTGACATACAATAGCATAAAGTTCAAGTTCTCAGTCAAACTTGGAAGATTTCACAACTCTTTAAACATATACACATTGTATACAAATAAATACAAACATAATAAAATGGAAGAATGGGGATAGAAAGCAAGACAGAGCCCAAAAGAACAAACATTTAATCTTGTGATTAATATTGTGGTAAAACTGAGAGCAGGTGGTGGCATGATGTAAGACCTAAAGATTTTAGAAACTCAGTCACTACTGCTTCACCATCTGGATCCCATGCAGACTTTCTGTTGGGCTCACATCACCCACTGCCTGCAAATTTCTTGGCAGACATCCTATGTCCCTATCCTGTCTAAATATGTTTAGAGACTCCAACACTACACCCAATACCTGGTTACTAATGGCTGGTCATAAGCAGGGCAACAGTGACAAAGGTCAAATAATGGAGAAATAAACACAAAACATACAGTTTAAAGAGAAAAGGAACACCAGGAAACAATATTGCAGACAAGGCTTGTGATGAGAGAGATAAAGAGATTAAGGGTAGGCCTGATCTGCACTGGAATAAAGACCCAATCCATTTAAGCTTCCAACTTGTACAAGGAAAATGCTTGAGAATTTATTAACCCTAGAAAGGAAGACATCCAAAACTGCTATAAATGTGATCCAAGGAGCCCATGTTCCTTATCAAGCTAAGCCAAAGAGAACCAGTGTGGCCAGGCAATGTGTAGGAATTGAAAGCCCTGAGGGTCTATGTGTGAAACTGTGGAAGTAAAGCCTGGATTACATTGGAGAAGACCCTAAGATATGTATATAAAATAAAGAATTCTGTATCTTTTGAAAAATCTAGAAACTTTTAGGTATTCCGGAGGTGGTTCATCAAGCTAGGGTTCTTTTAAGAATTTTTACTCACTTGATTGAAAGAAAGACTCCTCAGAAGCTAATAAATGATTAAAAGATTTATTTTAATAGGATTTCTTTTCCCTATTATTCATGATTATTTGTGCCGTGCCAGCACGGCAACTGTTGTTCTTCTGAGCAAGGGATGTTGGGATTAACACACAACACAACTTCAGGTTCTGCAGACAAGCCTTTATTCCACTTTCTCACACAGTATATATAGTCCTCAGCAGGGGAGGCCAAGTTAGCAAAATCAGGAAGCTCATCACTATAACTCAATGGCTTAGGGGTAAACATCCTTAGAAACATTGCTGAAAACAACAGATTGTTCCTGTTTTTGTTCCTATTTTCAACCAACCGCAAGAGTACAAAACAGATCAAGTGGGACCACATTGTCCCTGTCCTCTAGGGACCCAACAATTCCCCCCTTCTGATTTTAAAAGTATGAGAGCCCCTATCTTAGGACTCCCCAACACAGAGACTCTTACCCGTCTATGGGAGGCCTTAACCCCTGTCCTAGGCAAGCTCTCTATATCAGGGCAGTAGGGATCCCTCATGACTTCTGCAGCATCTGCAGCCAGACTTGGGACACTTTCTGATTACCAGAAGACAGCCCGAGCAACATTTGTTGAGTGATAGTGTGCTGTACGTGGAATTGCCAAATAAAGCATCAGAGAATCCAAAAAGAGATAACCCCAATAGCAATATCAGTACAAGGGAGCATTCCAGACAATCGTTGGACCCAACCCCCAAGCTGGGCCATGGCATTCTACTGACTGGATCCAGGTGCAGTGGGGACCCATGTGCTATTAATACTAATACTGCTGTCTGCAGGGTGAAATTCAAAAAGGAGGAATTCCAAGGGCCATCCAAACATGCATTCAACTGTTCAACCACATCAGAAGCATTTACAACATTAGCAGGTGTAACATACAAGAAACTTGCTGCCAGAGTCAAAGGGAATCTACCTGTTCTTGCAAAAGCACAGTATGTTGGTTTAAATTTAAAAGTCCAAGTCCAATATGAGATTCCAGAGCACTCTGTGTCTGTAGGGACTCGATAACCCTTCCAGACAGCTGATCCACAGTCTCTGTAGTCACAGCTGTCTGTTAAATGGCACCTCCAGCAACCTTAGCTGCAGTGGCAGTGACAGCAATAGCAGCAACAATTGCAGCTATTCACCTGCTGTCAATAAAGGATGATCTCCTGATGTTCTTGAGACACCAGCTCCGGCAGAGAAATCATAGCAGGCATTCAAACGAACAAAGCTCGATCAGAACCGCCCCAGCAATTACTTAGCTTGCAGATCCTGGAAGAACAATTAAGAATATCACCCCCCCAAAGTGCCATTTCACAATACAAAGAAAAATGGGGCAGGAACACAAGCAGAGGATCACATAGTCACATTGCATCCAGCAGTATAACAAATCAGGCTCTTGAGTGATACATTCTCCCCACATAACTGTGGGGTAGAGATTAAAACCTCTATCAGCATCCCAACACCAAGGAGCAGGTTTGGGACCATAGGTATTATGCAATACTAACTGGCATCAATAGTAGGGGGTTCCTCAACAGACTCCCCATCATTCATAATTCTGTTGTTGTTACCAGAGTCATCACCTGAAGCAGAAGGAACATCGTAGTCTTCATCCTAGGTCACTGGCCTTATGCACCGCTCTGGCACCCAATCTGGTTTATCAACTCCTGAAGGAAAAACACATGCAGCCCCCTCACCTTTGCCAACAAGGGGTTTGGTTCCATCCATCTTCCTATTTGCAGATCTTTCCAATGAACCCATCCTAGGCTCTGAGCCCTAACTTGTGTATGGCACTCCATAGGCAAGCACCCTTCAGCATCCACTGTCAAAATTTTTAAAAAAAGAGAATGGAGGATGATTGAGTTGCTGGGGAGAATATGAACTCCCCCCTTTTTATTTTTTGAAAATATTGCTTAAGGATCTGATTGGCTCTTTCCACAATTGCTTGACCCATTGGGTTATATGGGATGCCTGTTTTATGGAAATTTCATAGAATGAACAAAAGGATAAAAATGTTTTGCTGATATATGCTGGGCCATTATCTGCCTTAATAACCTCAGGTTTGCCCATATAGGCAAAAGCAGATAGACAGTGGGCAATGGCATCTTTTGCTTGTTCTCCTGAATGCATGGATGTGAAAATTACTCCTGAAAAGGTGTCTACTGATACATGAACAAACTTAAGTTTCCCTGCAGCAGGCAGGTGTGTAACATTCATCTGCCATAATTGGTTTGGTCATAACCCTCGTGGGATAACTCCTAAATTGGGGCTGCTAAGGAAAGGAGCACACTGAGGACAAGAAGATGTAATGGCTTGTGCTACTTCTTGCATGCATCAAGTATGATGCCAAAGGAAGCACACATTAAGCTGAAATTTATAATGTATTTCTTGGGGGCGATCAGAAGTAAAGCAAACGTGTATATTTATCAGCTAAATCATTACTTGTTGACAACGGCCCAGGCAGCCGGATATGACTGCAGATATGTCTGACAAACAAAAGCTCAGTCTGCTTCCAATCAAATGCTGAACACAGCTGAGCAAATGATGGACCTTAGAGGTAGGTGATATATATGCAGATGTGGTGCGGGAGAATTGTGTGTATTCTGTCAATCATATTTTAATAAAATGCTGATTGGCCAGGCAGGCAGTATAGGCGGGAAAGCCAGACAGGAAGTAGGGGTGGAGAAAAGAGACTGGGAGTATTCTGGAAGCAGAAGCTCTCTCTCAGGCACTCCTGCACAGATCACTGAAGAAGCAACATGTAAGCTGCCCCCGCTGGAAAAGGTACTGAGCCATTATGGCTAACATAGATAATGATAATGGATTAATATAAGTTACAAGGACTAATAAGAAGCCTGACCCAATGGGCCAATCAGTTTATAACCTTATGGAGTCCAGTGTGTGACTTTTCTTTGTTGCTTGCTGGCTGTTGGGGTACTGGGAGGGACAGAAATCCCAACAAGCCAGCCCTTATACTACATATGGCGCCAACGTGTGGATAACTGCATCCACAGAAAGCCTGAGAAAGCTTGGGAAAGAATAGAGTAAAGCATGTTTCGTTGGTAGCAGCAATTTCTCGGGTCTGCTCTGCTTGCTAGAGGCAAGCAAATGCTCTCATCTAAGAGAGGCTTCCTGACTCAGCTTTAGCTGCAAAACTTTGTAGCTCCTTTAAGAGGTCCTGCCGTGAAACACTTTAACGGTGTTGATGAAAAGCTGAACGCATGTTTTTCGGTTTTCAGCCGTAGCAGGAAAAAAGCTGCGCTGTTTTAAAATGCCGGCTTTCTGGGCTGTCCTGCCAGAGCAAACTCTGACACTTTCAGGCAGGCAGTCCGACTGAGTGTGGTCTGTGAGCAGAATGCTGCAGCTTGCTTGCTGGCAAGGACCTTGAAACGCCATAGAGTTGTGGCAGTGAACACAGCTCTGGCTGGTACCTCAGCCTTGAGGCTGAAAAGCTAAGGAATGAGCTGGATCTAGCCGTCAAAGCCACAGCTCTCCATATTGCTTAGTAAATTAAAGACTCATATGGTTAGAAAAAGAAAAATATACAGTAAAGAGAGATTCAAAGAGGAAGAAAACCTCTAAATGGTTTACAGTGTATATATGCAGGCTAAAAGTTAAAGTTCTTAAAGTTAAAAGGAAAGAAAGAGAGTAGTTGGGTGTGGTGGTACACACCTTTAATCCCAATGCCTGGGAGGCAGAGGCATATTGACCTCTGTGACTTCAAGGGGTAGAGGTAGATTGACCTCTGTGACCTCAAGGTGTGGTAGTACACGCCTTTAATCCCAATGCCTGGGAGGCAGAGACAGATCTCTGTGAGTTCAAGGTGTGGTAGCATACACCTTTAATCCCAGCACTGGGGAGGCAGAGACAGGAGGATCTCTGTGAGTTCAAAGACAGCCTGGTCTACAGTGTTATTCCAGGACAAAGATATACAAAGATCCTGTCTCAAAAAGTAAAAGTAAAAATAAAAGAAATAGAGGTTAAAATAAAGCCACATAAAGATGGAAAATGCACAGAGAATCTTCATACTGTATGCTTTTATGCTCTCTTTAAATTGTTTGATTGCTGAGGAAGGAGCAACAGCTGCTAAAAGACTTTTGTTTATAAATGCTGCTGAACTAACCCAAGATAGGAATTTTGAAAATACCTTGGCTTCAAAACTGAAGTCAAAAGGTATGTTACTTTGGAGAAGAGATTTTGCTTTTGTTTCCACAGAAAACGAGAGACTCTGGATTTATTCAGAGTTAAGAATAATCACCTTTGACCAAGGGAGGCCACCTGAAAAATCTCCGACAGGAATAGATGGCCCAGATGTCTGTTTTACAAGCAGAACAAATTCAAGACTACTGCCTGAGATGATCGAGACTCCCAGGATACTCCAGTCATGACTTGATTATAACTCTAAATTTTCTTTAGGTCCCCTTAAGACTATCAGCGCCCCCAACCAGCAGGAAGTAGCCTGAAATACTACGCCCACATTCCCAACAAATGGATTATGGGTATTTTCCTTTGTTAAAAAAAAAAAGAGGGAAATGGTGCGGGAGAATTGTGTGTATTCTGTCAATCATATTTTAATAAAATGCTGATTGGCCAGGCAGGCAGTATAGGCGGGAAAGCCAGACAGGAAGTAGGGGTGGAGAAAAGAGACTGGGAGTATTCTGGAAGCAGAAGCTCTCTCTCAGCCACTCCTGCGCAGACCACTGAAGAGGCAGCATGTAACTTGCCCAGCTGAGAAAGGTACGGAGCCATTATGGCTAACATAGATGAAAATAATGGGTTAATATAAGTTATAAGAGTTAACAAGAAGCCTGACCTAATGGGCCAATCAGTTTATAACCTTATGGAGTCCTGTGTGTAATTTCTCTTTGGGATTTGCCGGCTGTTGGGGTACCGGGCGGGACGGAAACCCCAACAAGCCAGCCCTCATGTTACACAGATGTCTCCAATGGCTTAAAGATGTGGGCCATATACACACTATCAGTATGCAAGTTTACAGGTTCCCAGGGAAGAGCTGGAGTGCAGTGAGGCAGGCTGTTATCTCTGCAACTTGTGCTGATAGATCCCCCACAGGAAGTTTCCATACTTTTCCTCCAGAAACCATTACTGCATTACCTTTAGGGGAAGCATTTGTAAAGACAGCACAAGCTGAGGGTATGGGAGATCCTCTTATACTTGGGGGACTATAACGAGATGATTTTTGAATAGGACCATTAATGGATGCTGAGGATAATGAGAATCAAAACTTCTGAAAAAGGAGATGAGAAAAAGGGTCCACTCATCATGGTACTGCTATAATGTGCTAGCTGGTCTTTAGTATAAGGTGTTATAATCTTGTCAGGGTATTTCCCAAACGTCTGGCAGCAACCTTCTTAGCTTTCCAAAGTAATTGTAATATAACTTCATAGTATGGGGAGACTACCCTCACTGAAGAGGCAGGCATGTGTACCCATAAAATGGGTCCATCCTGCCAGAAGACTCCCATAGGAGCAAAATTGGAAGCAAGAACAACAAAATTTAATGTTGTAACTTATGGACAACACTTTCAATGTTGTCCAGAAGAAGCCTTAAGGCCTGACTGGCCAGAGGTGTCAATATTTGGGAAGATTCCCAAGAGCATATCATACAAAGGTCTTAAGTCACCTGTTTTGATTGCTAGGGTGGGGTGTATCCACTGTACATCTCCCAGTAACTGCTGCCAATCATGTAAGGTTTTAAAATGAAAGGAGTCAAGAGTTAATTTTTTAGTCTAATTCCATCCATGGCAAATTGGTACCCAATATAGGAATATGGGGCTTGCATTTGGACCTTCTCAGGAGCTATGATCAGCCCCACCTTCTCTAAATCCTGATATATTTGAGTATAAGCCTTGAGCAGTTGATTTTGATCAGGCCCTGCTATTAATAAATCATCCACATAATTAACAATATATAACTGTGGAAACTGACCGCAGACAGGCTTCAGGACAGCAGCAATATAAGTTTGACATATGGTAGGACTATTTACCATGTCCTGTGGGAGTATAATCCAATGGAATGGCAAGGCTGGTTCCTAAAAATTAACTGAAGGGAGGCTAAAAGCAAAATGAAGGCAATCCCATTTGGCTAGAGAAATAGTAAAAAAGCAATTCTTTAAATTCACTATAATTATATGCCAGCCTGGGGGTATGGCTGAAGGGAAGGGCAATCCCTACTGAAGAGCACCCATAGGCTGCATCACCTCATTGACAGCCCTGAGGTCCTGTAATAGTCTCCATTTTCCAGATTTCTTTTTAATGATAAATATGGGTGTATCCAAGGGGAAGTAGAGGGGACAATATGCCCAGTCTGCAGCTGATCTTGGACCAAGGCATGAGCAGCCTGCAATTTCTTTTGAGTCAAGGGCCACTGCTTCACCCAAACTGGATCATCAGATTTCCAAGTTATAGGAATTGGGGCAGGCTTGGGAACAGTGACTCTAACTAAAAATGGCATAGACCGCTTTGGTCTCCAAGCAGTCTGGTAATTTGTTTATCTGGTGTCACTGGCTGCAACTGGCCCTGCAGATTTTTTCCCAGCCCCTGTCCTGTTCTCCATCCCAGTTGCTGCATCATTTGGGATTCTGGTGGTGGTGGTGTGGGCTGAGTGGTCAAGACAGCTCCCATCTCACTCAGGACATGTCTTCCTCAGAGATTAACAAGTAGTCCTGGGAGGACATATGGCTGAAAGTAACCCTCATGGCTTTCATTAGCCTGACCCAAAACCCTTTGCACCCTGACTGAACCTGGCCAAGGGGTTGGGGGTGTTAACTAAGGGTACCAAGACCAATTGGGCAATACAATCCCCCTGAGGAATTACTGTAACTCCTTGAGTAACTGATGTCATAACTTTTATTTCTCCTTGATAATCTGCATCAACAATCCCAGGATGAAATTGAATTCCCTTCAAGATGGTACTGCTTCTTCCTAAGATAAGCCCTAAGGTCCCTCTAGGGAGCGGCCCAAAAATGTTAGTGGGTAAAGCTTGAACCTCCATTTGGGCTGTCAAGACTGCTCAGGCAGAGATACTGAGGTTCAGTCCTGCACTTCCTGATGTGGTGGGGACAAGGTCTGCAATGCAAAAGGATTGCCCTGTGGAACAAACTGGATACAGCCACTGCTGAGGTAGGACCCCCTGACTCCTGGTGTCATTGCTCCATACACTGAGGTTCTGGGGCCCTGGAGTGGGGCCCTCCACCAGTTTCCCTGCTGTTGGCCTTGGATGGTCAGAGGCCTTCCATCTATATCTGTCTTAGATCTGCAATCATTTGCCCAATGGGCCCGCCTTTTACATCGAAGGTACTTTCCTGGTCTGGAAGTAGTTCCCCAAGTGAGTTGTGGACATTTCTTTTTAAAATGTCCAGGGGCACCACAGTTAAAGCAGATTTTATCCCCAGTTGTCCGAGATCTTCGCCCAGGCCTGATGGCAGCGGCAATCACCTGGCCCTGAATGAAGTGCCCATCAATATCCTGGCAGATCCGGATGTATTCATTTAAGTTTTTTGCCTGATGTGGCCGTAAGGCTTCCTTACAGTATTTATTTGCATTCTCAAATGCCAGCTGCTTAATTATGGGCATAGCTGTGATCACATCACCAAACAATCTGCCTATCAAATTCAATATCCTATCCACATAGTCCTGAAATGCTTCTGAAGGCCCTTGTAAAACTTTTGACAGCTGATCCCCTGAGGCCTTGTTTGGCAGGGCTTTCCAAGCTTTGGTAGCCACAGCCGCCATCTGGAGATATACAGCAGGATCGAGCACAATTTGATTGGCCAAGTCAGCATAAGCTCTTGCTCCAGTTAGCATGTCTAGATTGTGCTGTGCCTGTCCTGTTTGCACATTTAATCTAGCCATGTGCAAACAATTTTCTTGATATTCTCCCCTCCACAATAAGTAATCTCCTCCCGATAGTACCGCACAGCATAGTTGCTGCCAATCACTTGGTGTAAGATTCAATGCCACAAAAGACTCTACCATGGCAAGAGTAAATAGGGCCTGAGAGCCAGATACCGCCACGTCCTCTTTCAATTTCTTCAACTTCTTAAAGCTCAAGGCCACATGTTGTCTCAGCATCTGTCCTGGATTGTTAGGATCAGGTACATCTATGACCGGTGCAACTGTGTGCTGGGGCTGAAAACAGACACCTCCTCTTCTGCCTGAACCCTCTTCTGCCTCCCAGTCATCTGTCAGTCCCCAACGGGACTCCCTCCTTCCCCAATCCTCTAAGGAATCCTTTGTTTTACAGTGCTTCAGCCTTTTCTGAAGTACCTTAATTTCCTGTGTTAGCTGTGCCTTCTCAGCAGATAAACTATTCTCTGCACTAGAGCTGAGACTGTCTTCCCCATTTTCTAACTCAGAGGTTATTGCTATCTGATTTTGCTCCTGAAAGTGGGCAGACTTTGGCACTAGCCTTAGTCCTGTGCCATATTCCAAAATTCCCCCTGGTACCTCTGACATTTCCTTTTGGTCCCTATGAGACTCTGCCCATCCTATGGACTGGTGAGTCTCCTCCTCCTGTATTTCTTCAAGTATTTCTTTAGCTGCGATGACCTCCGGTGTCACTTTCACTTTATCAGTGAGTAGGGCAACGCGAATCAGGCGCCATAGCAAAAAGGTAGATATAGGGACGCTACCGGCACCCTACTTTTGCAGCCGTTTCTGCAAATCTCTTTTTACCTGTTTCCAATCAGAGATGTTCAAACCTCCATCTGTCAAAAAACATGGGCTTGCTGAGACTATACTCTTTAAAAAATCCTCTATAGTTCCCTCTTTGACCGTGGTTCCTTGTTTCTCTAACAATTTAGCTGTCTGACATATCAGGTCTCTCTTACTAATTGTGGATCCCATTTTTTACCCCAATCCATCCAATCCATCCTTACTTCAGTTAAGGGCCAAAACAAAATTAACTCAGTAGTAATTTTGGAGATATTCTGACTCCTAATCCCTTGTCTGTGCACTTTTTAACTTCACTGTTCTTTTGTTTAAGTAGTATGGTTTCCAGTTTTGTGTTTTTATGGGTGTGTATGTGTGTTATCTGTGTGTCTGAGTGAGTGTGTCTGCTTGTGGATATGTGTGAATGTATCTTGTTTTATTTCTTTGAGTTTTTTCCTATTTGTTTGTTTTATTCTATTCTGATTTGTTTATGTAATTACCTGTTTGTTTTCTAACAGAGAGAAAAAGAAGTACTGAAGTTAGGTGGATGGGGAGAGGAGAGGATCTGGGAGAGAAGAAAGAGAGGAAAACATTATCATAGTATAATTAATTAATAAATCTATTTTCATTAAAAGATAAATAAAATATGAGTTTTGAATTGGGGAGACCAAGAATAAAAGTACAAATAAGCACTAATGGCATTTCTAGTTTTTAATTCTGTTAATCTTCAATTACATTGCTGAAAATTGAATTATAATTACCAGAGAGGTTTTGAAAATTAAATGAAATTATTTTTTTAAAGTGTTCTTTATAAGTATTTTGCATTCAGGCTTCAAATATAGCTGTAGCAATTCTGTTGTTTTACTTTCAAACAGAATTATCTAATTAATTAATTAATTTGGGAAAGGATATTCACAGTGGTTGTAATTTATCAAAGGTACTATTTATTCTGATCACTGTATTTTTATTATTAAAAACAATTTTAAGATTAAATATGTTTTTGATTACATTCTTTCCTTCTCCAAGTTCTTCCAGATCCTCTCCTCCCTCTACCCACCCAAATTTTAAGTTCTTTCTCAAAAAAGAAACCCACTATATCTACAGAAAAAAGTCAATAAAACCACATACACCATCCCTTCCCCCCCAAAAAAAAAACAAACCATAACCAAACAAAATCACACATAAAAAAGTGGGGTCCATTATAAGTTGATCAACTACTCCTGAATATGAGGCCAGTACTAGATTGGTTAATATACCTAGTGTCACTATTGGAGAAAACTGATTTCCCTCCCCAGTGAGTATAGGGTACAGTTCAGTGATTAACTTGGGTATGTGGATAATTCAGTGATTAATGTGGGTATAAGAAACAATTCAGTGGTTAACGTGGGTATAGAGATCAGTTTGGTGGTTTTATAGGGGTCAGTTCAGTGGTTAACACAGGTATGGATACAGTTCAGTAGTTAATGTGGGTATAAGGGACAGTTCGGTGGTTAATCTTTACCATAGTAGCTAGGTTTTCATTCTTTCTTTCTTTTTTTAATAGGATAAAACTATCACATTGAAGTTGGACAAGACAAACAAACAGAACGAAATAGGTCCAAGAGAAGGAACCAGAAGCCCACTCACTCATACACTCAGAAATCCCATAAAAACACACTAAATTGGAAGCCATAAAACATAATCAGAAGACCTGGTTCAGACCTGGGAAGGCACTGTGTGTGGAGCTTCAGATTCTGAGTTCATAGGAGTTTTGGTCATGTTGATTTAGAAGGTCTTTTTTGGTGTCTTCCACACCCTTTGGTTCTTATATTCTTTCTGCCTTCTCTTCCCATGGTTGCCTGTACTCTGAGGAGAGGGATTTGATGGGGGGGGGGCATCCCATGTAGGGAAGTGGATGCTTCAAGGTCTCTCACTCTCTGTACTTGCTCCCATATTCCATAGAAGGAAGCTTCTCTGATGAGAGACAAAAAAGCTAGCACTATTCTATGAGTAGAACAGAATGCCATTATAAACCATTTAATCATTATATTTTTTTCTTTTTTGAGAATAGGATTATGAATTTTTAGCATCATTCTCATATGGCCTTAAATTTTTTATTATTGTTTACAAATGAAGCATTATTGTTCAGAGAAATTGTATATTATGCATTAAAACATATAGCTAACAATGTCAAATATAATCTAAGATCACCTACAAATAAGTGTACTATATTAAAAACAGTCCTTCATAATCTTCGTATAAAATAAACATTAATACAGAAAGAGTAATTTCTACTTTTCAATCAGTACAAAATTAGTTTTATGTACTAAAACAAAATATATCATGTAATATAATTTTAATACAGCACTTCAAAATGTAGTCTGATATAATCTACTTAGTTTGACTAAAGTTGAGCTGTTAACTTCAAAATACAACTTTAAAAATAAAGACTAAAATGAAATTGCACTCCATGGATGGACAATGTCACTCTAGAAGACAATGGCTGTTAAATGAAAATTTCAGTACCAGGATCAGATATATCATTGTGATTTATTGGCAAAGGTGGGCCACCAAGGTCTCCAAAACTGAAAATGATATTACCATTTCCCTTGGTTATCCAACATACTAAACATGGCTAAAATTGCAGTTCTTAAGACACCACACACATTGAACAAGAAATAAGGATATTACTCTCAACCCATCCAGGACACTTTCTCCTTACTACAAACTTTCATCATGCTGAAAATCGCATACAGGCTGCGAGGGACAAAGACATCAATGAACTTACCCAGCACTAGACACTGCATGCTGTGACACTGCCCTGCTAGACAAGATGTGTCCGCTCGTGCAATGGGGCAAACTGTTTGGGAGAAGTAACCACTTTCTGACCAGATCTGACCTACTCCACAGGACAGAATTCCACATTTTTGTGCTGTAATCCTGCTCAAAGCCCATGGAGTGGCAGTTCATAAGTCTGAGTTATTTTAGATGGACATGCTGTCAAATACCTTCTAAACAGTTATGATTATGCTGAGAAACCATGGCTCCTCTTAGTCTTAAGCAGGAGAGGTAATTTTGTAAATGAACAGCAGCCAGTGGAGGGATGCACATCAAAGTGTGCAGAGTGACTTGATGCACAGCCCAAAATGAGACATCTGTTTTAGTCACCCTCCAACAAGACTCGAGAAAGACCAGAAAGAAGAGGTAGAAAGAACATAAGAACAAGAAGATAGGAAGAATTGCTATGTATACCATCTTCTAGACATGACATGTCTACCACACTCATGATGTCACAGCAGCTGAGCTTACATGCACATGACCTATTCAAGATCAAGCTAATTAAAGTCCCAGCACAAAGAGAGAAGATGATCACCAGCTCCCACCCCTTACTGAGGAGCTACTGACAGTGTGCATTTGGTGAAAGAGAGAGATTCAGTTTTGGGCACTGATATTTTCCCCATGTTCCAGAAGGTGACTTCACAGCCATGGACATATGGGCAGCACTACGTGACTTATGAACAAAGAGGAACAAGAACATTAGATTGGAGCCAGGCAGTGGTGGCGTACAACTTTAATCTCATTACTTGGGAGGCAGAGGCAGGTTTGAGGCCAGTCTGGTATACAGAGATAGTTCCAGGACAGGCTTCAAGGCTACACAGAGAACTCTGTCTTGAAAAAAAAAGAAAGAAACAAGAGTTTTACAGGGGATGAGTTGTAAGGGAGAAACTAGGGGTAGATATATTTCATTGTAAACATGTATTAAATACTAAAACATGAAAAAATAGCTAATGAATCAATGCTAAAATCAGAATTACCCACAATCTTCTATATTGATACAAAGATTATATATATATATATATATATATATATATATTCATGCAATTTGATAACATAGAGAAAGGCTGGAATAGTGACAATATCACCTATGACTATGATCTAATCAGAGAAATTAGCATTTATAAAAAACATTCTACCTCTCACTGAAATGATTCTGGGTCTTAGATTTATGATTTTATGGACAGTGTATGTGCTAAATTGGCTGAAGAGATAGAAAAGCACAGCTTATAAAAGGAAGAGTATCAGACAGAAGCATTTTTAAATTATTTGTCATATTTTACGTTCATTATCTGTAGCATAAGAAGCTTAATGCATGCTCTTGTCTCTGCCACCAGCTGCAGGAACTAATTTTCTATAATGAAATTGCAGTAGGCTAAGCAAGAAGAGATGATTCAGTGGTTAAGAGTGCTTACTATGAATACAAGATTAACTCAAAAAAAATCAGTAGCCCTCCTATACACACATGACAAATGGGCTGAGAAAGAAGTCAGAGAAATATCACCCTTCACCATTACCACAAACAACATAAAAAATCCTGCAGTGACTCTTACCAAACAAGTGTATGACAAGAACTTTAAATCTTTGGAGAATGAAATTAAAGAACACCAGAAAATGAAAAGAATGCCAGTGCTCTTAGGCAGGCAGAATTAACACAGTAAAAATGGCTATCTTACCAAAAGCAATCTACAGATTCAATGGAATACCCATCAAAATCCCAGCAAAATTCTTCACAGACCTCAAAAGAACGGTACTCAACTTCATATGGAAAAAAAACAAAAACCCAGGATAGCCAAAACAATCCTGTACAATAAAGAAACTTCTGGAGGCATCACAATGACTGATTTCAAACTCTACTACAGAGCTACAGTACTGAAAACAGCCTGGGATTGGCAGAAAAACAGACAGGAAAACCAATGGAACTAAATCAGAGGCCCAGATATCAATCCACATGCCTACAAACACCTCAGTTTTGACAAAGAAACAAAAATATAAAATGAAAAAAAAACAAAATATATTCAACAAGTGATGCTGGTATAACCAAAAATAAACATGTAGAAGAGTGAAAATAGATCCTTATCTATCACCATGCACAAAACTCAACTCCAAATGAATCAAAGAACTCAACATAAAACCAGACATTGAACCTCATAGAAAAAGTGAGAAGTACACTTGAACACATTGGCACAGGAGACCACTTCCTAAATAGAACCCCAGTAACACAGACACTGAGAGAAACAATTAATAAATTGGTTCTCTGGAACTGAGAAGCCTCTGTAAAGCAAAGGACACAGTCCACAATTCAAAATGGCACCCTGCTGAATGGGAAAAGATCTTTACCAACCACACATCAGACAGAGGACTGATAGTGTGGGAGGTCCTTCTGTCTAGATGTTACTTTTACTGGTTAATTAATAAAGAAACTGGCTTGGCCTGATAAGGTAGAACAGAGCTAGGCAGGAAAAACTAAAATGAATGCTGGGAGAAAAGAGAGGTAGTCATGGAGAAGCCATGGAGGTGCTGACAGAGACAGACACACTCAAACTTTGCTTGTAGGCCGAAACTTGTGGTGATGCACAGATTAATAGAGATGGGTTAGTGTAAGATATGAGTTAGCCAGAAATACGCTTAAGCTATTGGCTAAACAGCTTTTGCAAATGATATGGTTTCTGTGTGATTAATTCTGGTCTGAGCTGCTCTGAATCCAGGAAACAAACATGCAGTCTTTCTTACAACAGACTGATCTCCAAAATATACAAATAAATCAAGAAATTGATCATCAAAAGAATGAATAATCAAATAAATGAATGGGGTCCAGACCTAAACAGAGAACTCTCAACAGAGAAAGCTAAAATGTCTGAAAGACACCTAAGGAAATGTTCAACATCCATATCCATCAGAAAAATGCAAATCAAAACAACTCTGAGATTCCATCTTACCCTGTAAGAAAGGCCAACATCAAAAACACTGATGACAATTTATGCTGAACAGGATGTGGAGTAAAGGGAACATTCCTCCATTGCTGTTGGGAGAGCAAACTGGTACAGCCATTTTAGATTTCAGTATGGCAATTCCTAAGACAATTAGGAAACAACCTACCGCAAGACACAACTTTTAGGTATATACCCAAAGGATGCCTAATCATACTACAAAGACATGTGCTCAACTATGTTCATAGTAGCGTTGTTTGTCATAGTCAGAACCTGGAAACAACCTAAATGGCCCTCAATTGAAGAATGGCTAAGGAAAATGTGGTACATTTACACAATGGAGTACTACACAGTCAAAAAAAGATAATGACATCTTGAAATTTGCGGGCAATTGGATGGATCTAGAAAACATTATATTGAGTGAGGTAACCCAGACCCTGAAAGACAAATATCATATTTAATCACTCATAAATGACTTTTAGACATAACACAAAAAAGTCTATAATTCACAATCCCAGAGAACCTAGACAACAAAGAGAATCATAAGAGAGACATACATGGATCTAATCTACATGAGAAGTAGAAAAAGACAAGATGTCCTGAGTAAACTGGGAGTATTAGGACCATGAGTCAGGGTAGAAGGGGAGGGGAAAGAAAGGGAGTGGAGCATAGAAAAATACAACTATGTTTATAGCAGCATTATTTGTAATAGCCAGAACCTGGAAACAACCTAGATGCAACTCGACTGAAGAATGGATAAGGAAAGTGTGGCACAATTACACATTAGAGTACTACTCAGAGGTAAAAAAAAATGACATTATGAATTTTGCATGCAAAGGGACAGAAATAGAAAACACTATTCTCAATGAGATAACCCAGACCCAAAAATATGAATACAGTAGGTACTCACTCATTAGTGGAATCTAGCCATAACCGAAGGATATTGAATCTATAGTTTGTGATTCTAGAGAAGCTAAGTAATAAGGTGAACCCAAAGATCCTACTGGATCTTACTGATATAGATCCTACTGGAAATTGGAAGCAGACAAGATCACCAGACAAAAGTTGGGAGCATGGGGGTGAAGGTGGAGTGGGGGAAAGGAGAGAGGGGGAGAGAAGGGAGAAGGGGAGGGTTGGGGAGAGCTTAAGGGAATGGGATGATTGAGATAGAGGAAGGAAAAATATGGGAGTAGGGAAGGAGATATCTTCATTGAGGGAGCCATTTTGAGGTTGGCAAGAGACTTGGATCTGAAGGGGTTCCCAGGAGTCCACGGGGATGACCCCAGCTCGGACCCTGGGCAGTGGAGGAGAGGGTGCCTGAATTGACTTGTTCCATAGTCAGACTTATGACTCTCTTGAATATCACCATAGAACCTTTGTCCAGCAACGGATGGAAATAGAGACAGAGACCCACATGGGAGCACTGGATTGAGCTCAAAAGGTCCAGTTGAAGAGTGGAAGGAGGGAGAAGATGAGCAAGGAAGTCAGTACCACGAGGCGTTGGTCCACCCACTGAGTCAGTGTGTCTGTTCTAATGGGAGCTCACCAAATCCAACTAGACTGGAACTGAACAAGCTTTTGATCAAACTGGACTCTCTGAATGTTGCTGACAAAGGGGGATGACTAAGAAGACAATGATGGTGGTACTGGGATTTGTCTCTACTGCATGTACTGGCTTTTGGAGATTCTATTCTAGTTGGATGTATACCTTCCCAGCCTGGATGGATGGGGGAGGGCCTTGGACTTCCCACAGGGCAGGGTACCCTGCCCTCTCTTAATACTGGAGCGAGAGGGGGGAAGATAAGTGAGGTAGTGGGAGGGAAGTGGAAATTTTGATTGGTATTATTTATAAAGTAATAAAAAAATTAAAAGCCAGGAAAATTAAATAAATAAATGAATGAATGAATAAAGTAAGGAAAAAAGAGTGCTTGCTACACAATTGGGAGGAGCAAAGTTTGGGTATCAGTAGCCACAGAAAATCTGAGCACAGTCCCAAGCATGCCTGTGACCCAGGAACTGAAGGGAACAGAAGTAAGTTGGTCACTGTGGCTTGTCTGTGGTCTAGCTGAACTCCAGGTTCAGTGAGAGATCCTGCCTCAGTTGAAAAGGCAAGAGTGATAGACACTCTTACTCTCTATCACTCAATACTGTCCTCTGGCATCCATATATACAGGCATGCACCTTCACACATATGCACACAAACTCCTACATATGCACACCACCCCAAATACATACACAAAAAGGATATACATACATAGCCATGAGAGAATATATATACAATCAAAAAGAATATAAACATAATACATATTTGTATCAAAGTAAGAAAAGAAAGATTGAGAAACTCCACCCAATGAAATTAAGAAGAAAATAATAAAGAGGAAATAGTACCAAGTGTAAATGCACTTTACCATTAGTGTCATCGTTTGTTGACAGAGACAGCAACAAAAAACAGATTCTTACTCCACAATAATGATGACTATCAAATGTCCCATAACATTTTACAGCGATCCCACGTTCTCCAGGATAGAATGTTCCAATGTAGATGAAATGTTGGACAATAACCACACAGGTTTCATGGAAAACAGGACATAGTAACTTTAACATTAAAAAGAATGTTGATGGAATGGAGAAATGGCTCATAGGTTAAAAGTTATTGCTGTCCTTTCTGAGTACACTGGTGCAATTCTCAGAACCACAAGGTGGCTCACAACCATGTGTAACTCTACTTCTAGGGAAACCAGTGCCATTTTCTGGTCTCTATGGGTACCAGTCTTGCAACAGGGACACAGACAAGCAAAACACCCATACTTAGTTAGTTAAAAACATGGAACCAATTAGCTCATACTGTAAAGTTTCGTCCCTCCTATTTTGAAAAGGTACAATGTTATTAATGTTAACAAATGCCTTCATTTGTTTCTATTAAACATTACTTTCTTAATCAAATCCTTGAAAGCTTGTTTTACTTGTTGATTTCTCAATGTGTAAATAAAAGGGTTCAACATGGGAGCAATTGAAGTGTTGAGAACAGCCACTCCTTTGGTCAGCGATGCCCTTTCATTGGCAGAAGGTTTGACGTACATGAAGATGCAGCTTCCGTACGAGATGGAGATGACAATCATGTGAGAGGAGCAGGTGGAGAAAGCCTTTTTCCTCTGGCTGGCAGATGGGAATTTCAGAATGGTGCTGATGATGTAGACGTATGACAGAATCACTAGGACCAGTGTGAAAAGCAGAGTGATAGAGGCAACATAAAGGCCAAGTGCCTCTAAAAGCCTTGTGTCTGAGCAGGAGAGTCGTAAAATGGGGAAGTAGTCACAGCAGAAGTGATCAATGACATTGGAAGTACAGAAATCTAACTGGAGGAATAGCATGATTAATGGAAAGATCATCAGAAATCCTACCAGCCATGAGGATAGGACAAGAAGGGCACAGACTTTCTGACTCATGATGACCGTGTAATGCAGTGGCTTGCAGATGGCGACATAGCGGTCATAGGACATAGCAGTTAGAAGAAAGAACTCAGACACTCCCATGGAGATGAAGAAAAATAACTGAGCAAAACAGTTGTTGTAGGAAATGCTCTTAACTTTCGTAATTATTGACCTCAGAAATCTAGGGACAGAAACACTGGTGAACATAATTTCTAAGAATGAGAAATTCTGGAGGAAGAAATACATAGGAGTCTTTAAGCGAGAGTCAAGCAAGGTGAGGGTGATGATGGATAGGTTTCCACACACACTTAATATGTAAGCAATGAATAAAGAGAAAAAAATTACAACCTGCAGTTCTGGTGTATCTGATATTCCCAAGAGCACAAACTCTGTAATCATAGAGTGGTTTCTCATGCTGATTTATTGTCCACAAAATCTATTGATTTTAAAAAAATGAAGCATAAATTTAATGTTAGAGAATTAAAGCTTAAATATTGATATTACTATATTCAAATAAATTAAGCAATATCTTTTCATTCCTATTAAACAGAAAATATCTTGTTAAAATAAAACATATAGATAAATACATAAAGCTCCCTTTCAACCATTCTATGCAAAGACTTTACATTCAGTCATTTCTGTGTATAGTGTACCATTGTAGATTTGTTTAGCAATATTTAGTAGTATCTTCATTTTTAATATGAAGCACTGGTTTCTGGTTTCACTATTGTATGCTTTCAGGACTGAATATATAACATTTAATTTCAATTCTAATATTACTTCAAACCTCTACAGTTTGTTTGTAGAAAATGAGTGATCAGTAATTTTTACTAAACTCAAATGTATCAGGGTTATTTTCAACCTTCATAAATGTGTTTCTTAAAAGGGCCAGCAAAACAAATGTGTTTGCAAACATAAACATGGGACTAGACTTTCTTTTATTATAAAAAACAAATGAATTCTTGTTTTGTGAGAATTAAAACATGGGCCAGGTAGCAGGCGGTAGTGGCATACACCATTAATTCCAACACTTGGGAAACAGTAAGGGATCGCTGTGACTTCCAGCCAGCCTGCTCTACAGAGTAAGTTCCAGGCTCTACAGAAAGACCCAGTCTAAAAGAATCAAAAACAAAAAGATTATAGGCTAAGAAAAATAATTTAAACAGATCCAGGGGTCAGTAACAACTTTCTGTGAATTCTGAGTCACTTAAAGCATTTCAACATCTTCTTTTTACTAAGTTTACTTTGTGGTCTTATCTTTAAACTTTCTTAAGGAAAAAATTGCTCATACAGAAGATCTTTTATCTCAAAGCATAATAGTGCCTCCCTTCTCAAAGAATCGACAGAATAAATTAAATTTTCTACAGGATTTACTTCATCAAACCTCATCCTCCACACTGTAATCTCCCATCAGTCCTACTCTCTCCTGAGAGCTAACAGACAGCACAGCCTGTGTGGTTATCACAGTGTATGGGCTACGTTCTAGGCAAGGAGTCAGCGAGGGAGAAGCCCTAAAGCTGAAAATGAGTACAGTCCATCTTTTTCTGTCTTGTCTTTTGAATCTCTGTGGTTTTCCTATTTAGGAATACATATATATACCTCTCAAAACTGAGAGGTAACTGTTATATGGCTTACATGACATATAAAATATAATAAAATGCAATAGTAATAGATATATTTAATAATTTGATGTTTTTTCGTTTTTTCAGTGTAGTAAAGCTTTTGACGATAGATGAAAATGCACTTGCTCACAAATGTGAGACATACTGTTTGGTACTTAAGGTAATACCAGTCATGTATAAAACCTTACAGTGGTCAGTCATGACTTAATTTCTGCCATTTAAAGAGAAAATTAAGCATATTAATATTATTCTCCAGAAGATGTTTTGTCATTCAGGTCATTATTGCCTCTGTGTAATACACAGAAAACTGCCATGTAAAACAAGTACATGTTGAATTTCTGGCGATATTGCTAAAGTCTCACTGAGAAATAAAAATAAAACTATCTTTAATTTCTTTTATCATTTCACAGAAACTGAGTATGCTGTGATCCGTGTCCGAAACATAATATTGTCATCCATGCAACTCTTTAAGAACATGGAGAAACTGATACTGTTTTAAGACAGCAGAAGGTATAGCATGTTTAAGGTCTCTGGATAAGATAAAGATTGAAATCTGAACAAGCATAAATACAGCCTTACCTTCTCTGATCAGAGTATAAATCCCGGATACTCTCAGCTAAAGAACAGAAGGATGCACACAGAAGCTCAACATACGTGGTGATGTCGTGACACCTCTTTCTTGAAAACCAAACAATACAGAGAGACCTAGAAAAAGTGTACCAATCAACTGATAACACTCGACCTGGCTTCCCTTTGGTCAAGCAATTTTCCTAATAAGGGCATGGACTCAGTCTACGCTCAGGAGATAATTCTTCCTCTATTCATTTGGGATTAGTTAAACTCAGAACTAACCTGTCCGACAATGAGTTCTTCTTTGAAACTCTTACTAATATTTTACTAATTAGTAAATTCTGCCCATGCAAAGCAGAATAAAGTACTTAAAGAAAGCATTATTTTAGTATCTTCAAAAGTTAGGATTGTTTCTTATCTTTGTTTTTTATTTTTTATATCAGGATTCATATGTGCTCCACAATATGAGATCCAGAACCACAGCAATGTACAAAGAACCTATCTTTACTTTTCCCTTGTATTTTCTTCAAACCTTTTGATTAGTCAAAAGAAGACAAATTATAACAAATCAAATTGTTTCTATGTATCACACAAACACAACCACAGACTCAGTTATTGTATTGTATTTGTTTATATTTTATTGTATTTTATATATTCTATAAATACAGACATTGTGAGAATCTATTGCACAAAATGTTCTACTGTTTTCCTTTCAAATCTTGTTTTTTTTTTTTCAGTTAACACTGCGAAATGGGTGTCTTTCCTTGGCAAATTACCTAAAAATAAAATTCATCCTTCTGCAACAATTGCTTTGGATGCCAAGAAGACTTAAGTGATTTATTGTTGGTTGAGATTAAAGTTAGATTCACATTTTATACATTAGTAACTCTGCCAGAATAGAATAGCATGAGTGACTTCAAATTACTTAAATACTTTTAAAAATAATATTGTACTTTAGTTTGCAAAAATGCATTAATGAGATCACATCAGTTGTGTTTGATGACTCAAGACAAACACAAGATCATGTTTGGGAGGCCTGAGGAACCACAGGCTGGTAGTGGCTACTGGAGGATAGGGGGTGATTTTCTTCAATGGTGTAGCCCTTAGCTTGCTATCCATATCCTAGTAAATAACCTTCCATCTGTGGTGTAGGAGTGTCCCTAATTAAAATCAATAGGCTATAAAAGAAATATGAAAATAGAGGGGCTAATCTTGAGAAGAAGTTTGTTGAAAGAGTGAGAGGGGTAAGAAAGGTTGATAAGAAGAATATGACCAAAATATATAAATATATTAAACTGTTGAAGAATAAATTAAGTAAGTGCACATTCTTCTTCTGGGTTTCAATATCCTCACTACTCCATTTTATGAAAAAGGAGTTCACATCACATCCTGTAAAATTTCGTCTTTAAAGTTTGGTAGCACTCAATGTAACACTGATCTTAGAGCTGTACTTCTTACACACTTATCTACACACTCAAATTCTTCAGTAGACCGTGGTATGCAGATAACTGCTTTCATTGGTGAATTTTGGTGGATGTACCAAAGAGATTTGTTCATTTCACCAATGTTTCAAACTTTTAAACAATCTTAGCCGCTACTTACTAGCTATAACAAACACACAATAGCACAAAGTTAATATTCTCATTCAAATATGGAATATTTCACATCAATGTACACACATATACATTGTGTACAAATAAGTAAAATGGAAGAATGAGCATAGAAAACAAGGCTAAGCCAAAAAGAACAAACATTTAATCTTGTAATTAATATCTCAGTGTCAAGAGCTTGTGGTGGCATGATGTAAGACCTAAAGATTTTAGAAACTCCATCACTACAGCAGCACCGTCAGGATCCCATACAAACTTTCTCTTGGGCTGGTACCACTCGTTACCTGCATATTTCTCAGCAGGCATCATATGTTCCCATCTCTCTTCGTTTAGGAACTTTAACACGAGCACCAACTTCTTGGTTATTATTGACAGATCTTAAACAGAGCTACAGTAAAAAGGAAACATGGGGAAGAAATAAATACAAATGTATAATTTAGGAGGAAAAGACTACCAGGAATCAATATTTCAGCCAAGGGTTGTGATAAGAGAAATAAAGAGATTAAGAAGAGGCCTCATCTGCACTGGAATAAAGACCCCATCCACCTAAGCTTCCAATTTGTATAAGGAAAATTCCTGAGAACTTTCTGATCCTAGAAAGGGAAAAGGCTGTAGCAAATGTGAGTCAAAGGACACAAGCTTCATACCAGGCCACCTGCCTAACAGAGCCAATGAAGTCAGGCCATGTGCAGCAGGGGCATCCCTAAACAAAGGCCCAAAGAGACCACTGTGTGGAACTGTGGAAGTAAAACCTGCATTGCATTGGGGACCCTAAGATGTTGGAGAGACCAGAACCATGAAATGTCCGCCAAGGAAAGCTGCATACGGGGAGTGGAACCAGCCTAACAGAAAAATGTATGTTGTGGGTCCCAAAGCTGTTAGGGTAGAACTACTGAAACCTTTTGGCACTGGATGATGAGCTACAGGATTTAGCTTTTGCCTTGCTGGGTTTTGGTATGGTTTTGGTCCAATATTTCCTCACTATGATCCATTCCTTCATTTTGGAGTGGTACCATATATTCCATGCTGCTGTAGGTTAAAAGAATGTAGCTTATATTTTATTTTACATGGAATTATAGTTAGGGAATTCCCTTGAGTTTCAGAATAGACTTTGGTCTTGGGACAATTGAGTAGTGTTGAGACTTTAAGAGGCTTTTGAAGTTGGACTGAATGCATTTTGCATCAAAGTATGGCCACAGGCTCATGGGTGTCAGGGGGTAGACTGTGAGAGTTTGTATGGTATTTCCTTTACTATTGGGCATCTGAACATTTGCTCTCCTGATGATTCACCTGTTCAGGAAACACACATAGGAAGTGTGGGCTTGCTGGAGGAAGTGTGTGACTAAAGACAGGCTTTGAGATTTCAAATCCCATGAGCTATTCCGAGGTCACTTTCTGTATCTTTTTTTCTTTTTTTTTTCTATTCAAATATTTATACTTCCTTCCCTCCTCCCAATCCCCTCCCGCTTCCCCACACCCCCTCCTCTCTCTCCCTCCCAGCTTGAGAGAGGACAGGAAACCCTGCCCTGTGGGAAGTCCAAGGCCCTCCCCACTACATCCAGGCCAAGGGAGCTGTGCATCCATATAGACTAGGGTCCCAAAAAGCCAGAACATGCCGTAAAAACAAGTCCCAGTGCCTTTATCAATGGCTTCTCAGTCAGCCCCTATTGTCAGCCACAATCAGAGAGTCTGGTTTGATCACATTCTCATTCAGACCCGGTCCAGCTGGATTTGGTGAGCTCCCATTAGAACAGGCACACTTCCTCAGCTGGTGGACCAACTCCTCACGGTCCTGACTTCCTTGCTCATCTTCTCCCTCCTTCTGCCTTTCAACTGGTTTCTGGTTTAAAATGAGTGTTCTCAGCTTCTTCTTCAATTGTCAATTGAATGCTTCCCCACTGAGATGGTGATGGACTTGTACCCCTCTGGAACCATAAGCCCAAATAAATGTTTCTCCTTTTAAGCTAGTTACCTTGATCATTGTGTTTGACCACAGCAATTGAAAAATGACGAAGACAGCTTCCGTACCTTCCCTCTGTAATGCGACTGAATGATCTTATACAAGTTCTGTGCAGGCCAATTCAGATGCTGTAAGTTCCAAAATGCAATGGTTCTATCTTGCCAAAAGAGACAACTTTTCAGTCTAGTCTTTCCTGACCAAGTTCTGAGCTCATGAATTAACCACTAAGAAACTAATCTGATGAAGTTGAGAGCAGTGATAGAAAGATACAAATCTATAAGACCGTTTAATGCTAATCTCCATTTAGCAGAACAGCAGGGCCTATGAACTCTGCATCCATGGGTTTTTAGTTAGATATACTTTATCAAGCATGCATTTAATTCTGTGGCGTGACCCATAAGTTCAATCAGAAAGTGTTTACCCCTCTATCATCCATGCCACTATTGCATCTATGATTGTTTCTTGCAACACTGATCATTATTGTACTTTACATGGTTTGCAGCTTTTTAAAACTTTTTTGACTTTTCCCAAGAAAACTACATAGCACCTTGTAGTACAATGAATGCGAGTTTAATTTCCTATCTTATTATATTTTTATTGAAAATAGATATTTTTCATACAAATATTCTGATTATGGTTTCCCCTTCCCAACTTCTTTCAGATCTTCTCACTTCCTCAACAACCTTAATCCACCCCCTTTCTTTTTTCTTTTTCATTAGCGTAAAAACATGCACCTAAAAAATAAATAACAATAATAATAAGATAAGATAAAAGCTAACAAACCATAATATGGCAAGACAAAAAAAAACAAATGGAACAAAAAGCTAAAAATAAAAACTACAAGATACACATATAGATGAAGGGACACACATGTTCACACAGAGAGAAATGTTTAGCAGTCCTGGTTCCCCTAGTATTTATCTATGATTACAAGGACTTCTAACAGGGCTGACCTGGTCCTGTGGACAGTGTGAGATCCCAGGAAAGACTATGGAACTAATGATCCTTGATGGGAACCCATTTTCTTGGATTTTCATATTACTTCCTTTTTTGCTATGTGGTCTGGACATCTGGAGTTAAGTTATTGATTGTGTCTTTTGATAAGATTTTAAGTCAACTCAGTTGTGCCCCAAAGTGAAGCAATGGACTGGGATCTTTTATAAAGTCCAGAGGAAATTAAGCTGAAGAGAACAGGTCTATCCAGAGCCACAGGGACAACTAGAGAGAGTCCAGATGGTGTATAGTGGTCTGGGCAGTTTAGATGAATCCCAAGCGAGTGGGACAGAGTGAAGTAAGCCTCTTATCACCCACGTATACATCTACAGATAGTTCTAAGGTAGGGTGGTGGGCTGAGTATCTTCAGTTTATCCCCAGGGGAAATATCTGTGGGAAGCAGTTCTCCCACTGGGGTAAGCTATATGGACAAGGTGCATAGAAAATATCCTGTGTCAAAGATGTCTAGAACTAAGAGTGAAGCCATGTCTGGCCTCTTCCTCAGAGCCAACCATGAGAGCTGGGTACTGCCTAGAGAATTGACAGTATTAACGAGTACGGGGTC
Organism: Myodes glareolus; assembly: GCF_982192425.1. Taxonomy (NCBI): domain Eukaryota; kingdom Metazoa; phylum Chordata; class Mammalia; order Rodentia; family Cricetidae; genus Myodes; species Myodes glareolus. Next base: position 13,478,414 of record NC_142051.1, on the reverse strand, counting down.
CTGGGTGAAGGAAAATGGGGTCATGCACAGCCTAGGGAAAAGAAAAGAGAGGACCCTATCCAGCAGTATAGCATGATCAGCACGAGATCTGGGAAAGGCAATCTTCTGCAGCCTAGGGAGGAGAAAAGAGAGGGGTCCTACCAGTCTTTGCAGAATCACTAAAAGACAGGCTAGGTCTCAGTGGCCTAGGCAGGAGAATAAGAAAGGACCAACCTGGTACTGTGGGTAGGGTGGGATGCTAGAAAATTTGGGTGTGGTCTTGGGTGGATGAGAGAAAAAAAGGTGAGGACCCTACCTGAAAGCATGGTTAGCATGGTGTGCTAATGTTCAAGTGGTTAGGTATTTACCAACTGAGTCTCTAGTTGGTAGCACTGTCTGGAAGGTTTCGGAAGTGAAGCCTTGCTGGAGGATGCATTTGAGAGTATATGGCTTTTCCCTACTTCCAGAGATCCAGAGATCGTAATCTCTGTCATTCACATGGTAGACTATGTGAGTTCTCAGCTAACTGCTTAGACCACCATGCCTGCCTGCCTGCTGTCATGTCTCCCAGCTATAATATACTCTTTACCCTCTAGAACTAATCTACTTTTGGTTATGTGATTTGTAACAGCAACAGAGAAAGAAATTAATATGCATGCATGGTGCAGGAAGTGTTTCTGTCTATGTGTTGCTTTTGTTGGTTAATGAATAAAGAAACTGCCTTGGCCTGTTGACAGGGTAGAATTTAGGTAGGTGGGGAAGACAGAACTGAATGCTGGGAGAAAGAAGGGCAGAGTCAGAGAAGCCATAGATCTGCTGCTGGAGGCAGACATGCTGAGACTTTGCTGGTAGGCCATGACCTCGTGGTGATATACAGATTAATAGAAATAAGTTAAATTAATAAGTAAGAGTTAGTCAATAAGAAGCTAGAGCTAATGGGACAAGCAGTGATTTAATGAATACAATTTCTGTGTGGTTATTTTGGGGCTAACCTAGCCTGGTGATCAGAACAAACAAGCAGGCCCTCCTCCTACACATGCAATCTGGGGAAAGACACACAGGATCCAGTGAGGCCTGGAGAGAGGGAAAAAGAATCCCTAAACAGCACTGTGATCAATATGAAGTCCTGTTAAGAACAAATGGGATCTTGGGCATCTAAAGAGGAGAAAGAAGAGGACTCTATCTGGAAAAGATGCACAGTGGGTACACTGTGAAAGAAAAACAGGATCTTTAGGATCCTAGGGAGTTAAAAGAGAGAGGGTTCCATCCAACAGTGTCATCTTTACAAGACCCTGAGGACTCCAGGTTTAGTCTTGGTCAGCCTAGGGAGCAGGAAGGAAAGTCATGTTGTCTCTTCATTGTTTTCCCAAGGGATAGCAAGCTATAATGGCTTCCATTTAAACATTCTGATCTTAATAACACTCACTCTATCAGTCATGGAACAGAATGTGGTGATTCCTTCAATCTTTGAGCGTGTCTACCCCAATTATGCATTCTAGGACTTGGAAAATAATGACAAGCTGAGTTTTGGGACACACTGTACTATCTGTGTTTTGGTCCTGGAATAAAAATCCAAATAGATCCCCTGAGTGCCATAAGCACTTACTTTCACTGGAAGGCCATAAGGCTATCTGAAATCTCCAAGAATCAATGTCACTCTAGAGACAACAATGGTCCCTGAAGAGTCTGACTATTCCCTTTTCCCCAGTATACAGTAACCTAGTAAAGGTACATTAAGAAAGATGAGACAGGAAGTAATAGGAAAATTGAGGTAAAGTGCCATGCTCTGGACATCTTACTACTGACTGATGGAAGAAGGATAATTAGGATCTCCGGGGATGTTCCCATATTGGTGGTTCAGATGACAGATCAGCCTTGAACACATAAACAACAAAAATGGACTCACCAGGTTCTACTTATATATATTCATACATAAACACACATATATGTATGTATATATATATGTATATATACATATATGTAATCAAAGAAAATGAGGCTAAAACTTAAGAGGAGTCATTGGAGTGGTCTGAGAGAGAATGTCTAGGAGTATCTGGAGGGAAGAAAGGGAAGGAGAAGTGATATAGTACTATTTCAGTTAAAAATATTAAGAAGTATTATTCTACAGGTACAGGCAAATATCCTAGGTACTGAAAATTTGTAGTGAAATGGGCATGGAGAGATGTCTCAGTAGATAAGAGTGTTTGATGCACAATCAGGAGGTGAAGAGGTTGGCTGTAAGTAACCACATAAAATCTGAGCATAATCCCATGAGTGTCTATAACCCCAGAACTGAAGGACATATCAACAAGTGGATCACTGGGACTTGTTGATGGCAAACCTAGCTGAACTCCAGGTTCAGTGAGTTATCTCGCCTCAAAGGAACAAGGCAAGAGTGAGTAGGGGACAGCCAGCACTGACCTCTGACCTCCATACACAGGCACGCATGTTCACACACACACATGTACAAACTCCCAAATATGCAACCATCCAAAATGGACACACAAAAAGGAATAGCCATAATAGGATGTACAATCTAAATTAATATAAAACATAATAACATTTGTATCAAGGTTAGAAAGGGAAGATTGAAAAACTGTGACCAATGAAATGGAGAAGAAAATAAAAAGTAAATAATAAGTGTGAATGCATTTTACCATTAGCATCATACTTTTGTTGAGAGATACAGCAACAAAAAACAGATTCTTACTCCACAATAATGATGGCTATCAAACGTTCCATAACATTTTACAGCGATCCCACATCCTCCAGGATGGAATGTTCCAATGCAGATGAAATGTTGGATAATAACCACACAGGTTTCATGGAAAACAGGACATAGTAACTTTAAAATTAAAAAGAAGGTTGAGGGAATGGAGAGATGATTCATAGATTAAAAGTTATTGCTGTCCTTTCTGAGTACAATCACCTAGAACCCACATGGTGTCTCACAACCATCTGTAGCTCTACTTCCAAGGAACCCAATGCCCTCCTCTGGTCTCTGTGGGTATCAGGCTTGCAATAGGTACACAGGTATACAGACAGGCAAAACACCCAAACACACAAAATACTTATTTTAAAAGATGAAATCAATTAGCTCATACTGTAAAGTTTCATTCATCCTATTTTGAAAAGGTACAATGATATTCATATTAACAATGGCTTTCATTTATTTCTATGAAACATTGCTTTATTAATCAAATCCTTGAAGGCTTGCTTTACTTGTTGATTTCTCAAAGTGTAAATAAAAGGGTTCAACATGGGAGCAATTGAAGTGTTGAGAACAGCCACCCCTTTGGTCAGCGATGCCCTTTCATTGGCAGAAGGTTTGACGTACATGAAGATGCAGCTTCCGTACGAGATGGAGATGACAATCATGTGAGAGGAACAGGTGGAGAAAGCCTTTTTCCTCTGACTGGCAGATGGGAACCTCAGAATGGTGCTGATGATGCAGATGTATGACAGAATCACTAGGGCCAGTGTGAACAACAGAGTGATAAAGGCAAAATAAAAGCCAATTGTTTCTAAAAACCACGTATCTGAGCATGACAGCTGTAAAATGGGGAAGTAGTCACAGCAGAAGTGGTCGATGACATTCGAAGCACAGAAATCTAACTTGAGGAATAGCATGAGCAGTGGGAAGATGGTCAGAAACCCTCCCAGCCATGAGGTGAGGACGAGAAAGGCACAAACCTTCTGACTCATGATGGTGGTGTAATGCAGTGGCTTGCAAATGGCGACATAGCGATCATAAGACATAGCGGTTAGAAGAAAGAACTCAGACACTCCCATGGAGATGAAGAAAAATAACTGCGCAAAACAGTTGTTGTAAGAGATTGTCTTGACTTGAGTAGCTATTGACTCCAAAAATCTAGGAATGGAAACACTGGTGAATATAATTTCTAAGAAGGAGAAATTCCGGAGAAAGAAATACATAGGCGTCTTTAACTGAGAGTCAAGCAAGGTGAGGGTGATGATGGTTAGGTTTCCACACACACTTAATATGTAAGCAATGAATAAAAAGAAAAAAATTACAGCCTGAAGCTCTGGTGTGTCTGAAATGCCCAAGAGCACAAACTCTGTAATCATAGAGTGGTTTCTCATAATGATTTTTGTTCATAGAATCTATTGATAAAAATCAAAGTGTAAATTTATTGTTGAAGAATTAAAGTTTAAATATTGACATTACTATATCCACTGAAATGAAGCAATATCTTTTCATTCCTATTAAACAACAAAAACATCTTGTTGAAAGAAAACATTTTTAAATGGGTTATAAAGCTCCCTTCAACAATTATACACAAAACCTTTACATACAGTCATAATTTCTATGTGTAGAGTACTTTTAAACTATAGATTTCTGCAACAGTGCTTTAATATTGTCTTCATTTCCAATATAAAACATTGCTTTCTGGTTTCATACATCATATGCTTTCATAACTGAATATGTGATTTTTAATATCAACTATAATATTATTTTCCAAACTTCTATAATTTATTGATAGATACTGAGCACTTAATCATGTTTACTACACCTAAATGCTGTCATGGTTACTTTCAAACTTAATATGTGTTATTTTAAAATGACCAGAAAAACAAATGTGTTTGTGAACACTGAAATTGTCAGAGACCAGCTTCAACAAAAATACCACTTACCAGGGTAGGGGAATGTGAGCTAGAAAAACAAGGAAAGAGAACAAAATCACAAGTGAAAATAATAAAACAAAAAAATACAGAATAGTACCAAGAGGGAGTTCCAATGAATACTGAAATTCGCCTGCCTTTAATTTTCCATACCCTTTTATAACCCAATATGACAGGTGGAAGAAGACAAAAGGCTGCTTTAACACGGTACAAAGGACAATTGGAATAGTTACTTCCTTCAATATTTAGAGCCATCAAGACATTAATCCATGAGAAAAGCATTTTGTTGTTTAGGCAGTGAACTAACTTAGACCAAGTATCCTGAAGGCAATCACTCCCTAGGTCAAACCACCTATTTCAAAAGAAGGAGCAGAATTATGCTTGAATTTCCTGACCATTAGGCAGGGTGGAGTGGATGGATCGGTATGGGCCAACTTAATGCCCAAAACACAAGATACCACACCTTAGCTCAGGATGTTTAACCATACTTGTTGTCAAAAACTTTGAGTGAGCTGAAACCCTCTGACCTTCAGACAAGATAAAAATAGGCTCACATTTTTGGGCCTCCACAAGAAATGAGACTAGATTTTCTATTATTATAACAAAATGTAGGTCTTAACTTGTGGGAATTAAAACAATAACAAGGAAAAATAATTTAAACAGAGCCAGAGGTCAGTAACTACTTTCTGTGAATTCTGAGTCACTTAAAGCATTTCAACATCTTTTTACTACGTTTACATTGTGGTCTTATCTTTAAACATTCTTGAGGACAAAAAGGAACTCATGCAGAAGATTTTTTTACGTCAAAGTATAATAGTGCCTCCCTTCTCAAAGAATCAACAGAATAAATAAAAATATCTGTATTATTTACTTCATCAAACCACATCCTCCACACTGTAATCTCCTATCAGTGCTACTCCCTCCTGAGAGCTAACAGACAGCACAGCCTGTGTGGTTATCACAGTGTATGGGCTTCTTTCTAGGCAGGCAGCAAGGGAGAAGCCCTAAAGCTGAAAATGGGCACTGTCCACCTTCTTCTGTCTTAGTCCTGAGTCTCTGGTTTTTCTCCTTAGGAAGAAACATATATTTTTCATCATTCTGTCACCAAAATGGACAGATAACTGTTATATGGTTTACATGATATTTTAAAATATAATAAAATTCAATATTAATCATAATAAATGTATTTAAGTGATAATTTGGGAATCCTTGCATTTTTCCAGTATAGTAAATCTTACAACGATAGATAAAAATTCATTTCTTCACAAATGTGATACAGTTTAGTATATATGATAATACAAGTTAGTTATAAAACCCTACAGTCCACAGACATGACTTAATTTCTGCCACTTAAAACACAAAATTAAACATATTAATAATATTCTCCAAAAGTTTTTCTCATTCAGGTCGCTCTTGACTAAATTTTACACTGAACCCTGTTCACATTCAATACTTCACACTGAGTTGCTTGTGAAATTGCTAACAGCCTTAGTGTTTGAAATCTGCACAAACATAAATACAGCCTTACCTTATCTGGCCAGAGTATAAATCCCGGATACACTCAGCTAAAGAACAGAAGGATGCACACAGAAGTTCAAGACGTGTGTGGTGATGCCTTGACTCCTCTTTCTTGAAAACCAAACACTATAGAGAGACCTAGAAAAAGTGGACCAACCAACTGATAACACTCGGCCTGGCTTCCCTTTGGTCAAGCAATTTTCCTAATAAGGGCATGGACTCAGTCTATGCTCAGGAGATGATTCTTTCTCAGTTCACTTGGGATTAAACTCAGGACTAACCTGTTCTACAATGGGCTCCTCATTGACACTCTTAGTGATATTTTACTAATTAGTAAATTCTGCCAGTGCAGAACAGAAGAGAGAACTAAAATTAAAAAATTACTTTAATATCTCCAAAAGTTAGGATTATATCTTTTCCTTGATTTTTATTTTTTAATGTCAAGGTTGATATGTGCTCCACAATAAAAGATCCAGAGCCACGGCAGTGTACGGGGACCTATCCTCTCCTTACCCTTGCATTTCCTTCAAACCCTTTGATTAGTTAAAAGAAGAGATACTATAACAAATCAAATTGTTTCTAAGTATCACATAAACACAATCACAGACTCAGTTATTGTATTTTGTTTATATTTTATTGCATTTTGCATATTCTACAAATACAGATATTACTGTACAAAAATATTCTACAGCTTTCCTATCCTGTTTGCTTTCAGTTAATACTGAGAGATGGATGTCATTTTTGTCAAGTTGTCTAGAAAAAAATCCATCCTTTTATATCAATGAGATACCCAAGGAGACTTGTACAATAATTTATTAAATTGATGGTTGGTTAAGATTAAGGTTGGGACCAGGTGGTGGAGGTGCATGCCTTTAATCTCAGCACTTGGAAGGCTAAGGTAGGTGATTCTGTACTTTCTGTTATGCTAGAGAGGATGTGGAGCAAGGGGAACACTCCTCCACTGCTGGCAGGAGTACAAACTTGTACAGTCACTTTAGAAATCAATATGGCAGTTTCTCAGAAAACCTGGAATCAAACTACCTCAAAACCCAGCTATACTACTCTTGGACATACACCCAAAGGATGCACAATCATATGACAAGGACACTTGCTCAACTATATTCTTAGTAACATTATTTGTAAAAAGCCAGAACCTGAAAACAACCTAGATGTCCCTAAACTGAAGAACGGGTAAAGACAATGTGATACATTTGCACAACGGAGTATTAGTCAACTGTTAAAAACAATGGCATCTTGATATTTGCAGGAAAAATGAATGGAACTTTAAAAAAATCATCCTGAGTGAGGTAACCTAGAGCTGTTGTAACAAGGGGCGCCACTCCCTGCAACAAATGATATGTTCTCACTTATAAGTGGATATTAGCTGTAAAGTAAAACATAGTCTTGCCCTGATCTTCAAACCCAGACAGGTTTTAAACCCAAAGAGGAATTAAAGGGAAATACACGGAACTCACTGGGAAGGGGAAATGAGTTTTTGAGGTTGGATTGGGGGCTGGTGGGTTTGGGAACAGGGGGCATTTCTTTAATATGTGTTTATTTTGATTCTCTCTTTTTTGTTTTGAGGGGGCTTTGTCACTTGAGGGGGGTTATTTTAGAGGCAAGGAGGTGGGAAGAAAATGAAAGAACATCAAGTTGGGTTGAAAAGGAGATGGGAAGGATCTGGAAGGAGTTGGGAAGAGCTGGCCATGAGAATGCCAGCTGGCCCCACCCTTTCCTCAGGCCTTGTAGGAGAGCTGGCTCAAAAGGCAGCAAGGGTAAGTGAGCTGATCCCGAGCCAGACTGGCTGTCCACTCAGTCGTCCGGCACCTCAGCAGCACAGTAGCGCTGGCCCTGATGGTGTGGTGCAGGATAGCCCACCCTGAGGACAGGAGTTGGTCCACCCCTCACCTGGGAAGTTTGGGAGAGTTGACCTTGAACTTGCATGTTGCAGTACTCAGGTGAGCTGGGGCAGTGCTGGACAACCGGCCCTGGTGGCATGGGTGGGGAGAGGAGTGAGCACCGTGGGAAAGCTGGTCCTACCCCTTGCCAGCTCCAACAGGTAACAGGTACGAGAGCTGGTCCCATCCCTTACCTAAGCAAAGAGGAAGAGCTGGCCCTGTAGCAAAGACATCAGAGAGCGGGAAGGCCGATCAACTAAGCTACCACCCAGGTCCAAATGCAGGGCTTTTAGTTGGCCCACCCCAACATCCACCCCATGTAAGAACTACTAGAGCATGTGAAGGGGCTGGTCCTACAGAAGCAAAGCTACAGAATCTCCACAACACAGGGCAACAACAGGATATCTGAGAAGAGTCCTGGTGATGATCCAGTATTGATAGTGTATTAAAAGCCAGAGGCCTCAAAACTGTCCAATGACTCATTGGCAGTGAACATTTCCAATTAAATCTGTTCAGGCAAAAGGGTATACTGTGTGATGTTTGTTTGTTTGTTTGTTTTCTTTTGGAGGGAAGGTTTCAAGGGCAGTGGGTAGATATAGAGGGATGGGAGATGAGTAGGATTGGGTGCATGATCTGAAATTGACAAAAATCAGTAAAAAGTAAAACATATATATATATTATGAAAAAATAATAAAGATTAAAATAAAACAAATAGTAACACACACTGGAGTAGGTGTAGTAAAATGGAAACCCTTATTCACTCTTCCTGAGGGTGTCAACTGGTACAGCGTTTTTGGAAATCACTGTGGAAGTTTCTCAAAAAAAAAAACTAAAAATATAGCAATAAAACCAAAAGGAAAGACCCAGCTATGCCAGTCATGGCCAGATAACCAAAGTGAAATTACCTGGTGTGAGTGAGAAGGAAGTATGAAACACACAACAAACCTGCTTAGGAGTTTATTAGAGGAGACGTGCACAGGGCTCGTGAAGTCACTGTGCAGAAAGAGAGAGCTAAAGGTGGCGCATCCAGCTTTTAAAGGCTGCCTAGCACATGTGCACAGGGGTATGATGTAGCTACATCATACACAGATGATGAAGCTCACGCAAATGCACAAGGGCTTACGTAGCTGTGTCATACGCAGGCGATGCAACCATGCCACACGTGGGTCTTGCAGGGTCTTTTAAGGCCCCCGGGGCAGCTAGGTATTTTTACCTGAGGATTCTCTGCACATGCATGGCCCTGGAACCCGGAAGTGCCAGCCATGCTAACTGGCTAAAATCATAACATTCCACCCTTTTGTTTATTATAACCTTTTGGGAGTTTGAGGTCTTTAAGGGGTGGGAATGTGTTGTTATCGGGTTTCTTGTAACTGCTTCCTGCTGATTTTGCGGATGTCAGAGAGTTGAGGTGCTTGACCACATCCTAGGGTGACTGATTACTTTCATATTTTTTCTGGCTCTGACTGGCAGCTTGGACCTCACTAGATGCTGGAAAGGCAGAAAATTATGTCTGGAAATTTTTAGATCCTGGTGAGTAAGGAAGGAGAGTCCTAAAATGAAAGCTTGGGGAGGAAGGAATTTCCCAGGGTTTCCTAAGACCAGGAATGATAAGGAAGGAACTAAATGATACTTATTCTGGGCAAGTCTGGTTCATTTAGATAGGTCCAATTGGCTCCCTGGAGCTTATGAAAAATGTTTGAAAAGAAATAAATTTTAGACATATTAAAAGCTATGATTATGATAGTATAGTGTTGGAATAGAAGATGGTGGGGAGGAGGGAAGGAAAGAAGGGGGAATTATTAGAAAGGGGAATTATTAGATCCCTCAATGTTTTACCTGAAGCAAATATTATGACACATGTTCTCTTTAGCATCATGGTATTACCTTAACATCCAGGAGACACTGCTGCAGACAGTGTATAAACCTGTTATGTTAAAGTCTGTTTTGTGAGGGTTTTTTTTTAATCTGGGGCTGAGAATGTCCCCAAATTCTTTGTTTCTTACCACCTGGGCTTTTGGCAGTCCTTGTACCTCCAGCTCTATGTGTAATGATGGTCCCTGTAATAACAGCTGAGTGGTTAACTGGAAATTTATGTATGACATTGGAGTTATAGAGAAATTGGTAAAGTAGATAGGAGAAAGAGGAAGGGGTAGAGTATATGGAGTTTTGGGCACAGAAGAGTTGAGTATGGTGATGAGAGTTTTATTCTTCTGAAACTAGAAGAAAAGTTCCAGATCTTAGTGTCTTCTGGAACATAAGGGAGCAAGGCTCTGTTTGAGTTACCACATGTGAGAGAGTATCTTGAGCTGAAAGAGTAAAAGGTTTAAGATGAGACAGGTGAATCTAGTGAGGGAGGACCTTGAGCTTGGCAGCTATGGGATTTACAAGAATTAGTATAAAGGGGCCCTGCTATTTAGAGGGTAAAGGTAAGAGGCATTGGTTGGGGTGGGGAGAATAGTACCTGATCTCCTATTTTATTTATTTATTTATTTATTTTAATTTATTAGATTTTTTAAAAAAATACCAATCCAAGTTCCCACTCCCTCCTCTCATTCCCTCCACATACCCTCCCACCCCACCCCCATCCAACCCTCAAAGAGTATAAGGCACATTGCTTTGGGGAAGGTCCAAGGCCCCTCCCTACTATATCTATGTTGAGCAAGGTATACTTCCAAAGAAAATAGGATCCTAAAAAGCCAGTGCATGCAGCAGTGATAAATCCTGGTGTCACCCCAGTAGCCCCTCAGTCTGCCCCAGCAATTCAACTATCAACAACATTCAGAGGGACTAGTTTGGTCCTATGCTTGTTACTTCCCAGTCTGGCTGGAGCTGGTGAGCTCCTATTAGCTCAGGTAAACTATTTCAGTGGGTAAACCATTCATGCTCTTGACTTTTTTGCTCATATTCTCATTCCTTCCACTCTTCACCTGGAAATTGGGAGCTCAGTCCAGTGCTCTGATGTGGGTCTCTGCCTCTATATCCATAAGTTGCTAGATGAAGGATCTATGGTGATATTTAAGATATTCATTAGTCTGACTACAGGGCAAGTCAAGATCAGGCCCCCTCTCCTCTATTGCTTAGGGTCTTAGTCGGTCATCCTTGTGGATTCCTGGGAATTTTTCTAGACCCAGGTTTCTGCTAAGCCTATAATGGCTCCTTCAATCAAGATATCTCTTTCCTTGCTCTCATCTCTGTCCTTCTTCCATATCAACTATCCCATTTCCTCAAGTTCTCAACCCTCCTCTTCTCTCCTCCTTTTTTTTTCTACCCTCCCATCCCCATGCTCCCAATATTATCAAGTGGTCTTGCCTGTTTCCAATTTCCAGGTATATATATATATATATATTTCTTTGGATTCACCTTATTACTTAACCTCTCTAGGATCATGAACTGTAGGCACAATGTACTTTGTTTGAAGCTGGTATCCACTTATGAGTGAGTACATACCTTATTCATCTTTTGGGTCTGGGTTACCTCACTCAGGATAGTGTTTTCTAACTCCTTCAATTTGCGTGCAAAATTCAAGATGTCATTGGCTTTTACCACTGAGTAGTACTCTAATGTGTAAATGTGCCACACTTTCTTTATCCATTCTTCCGTTGAGGGGCATCTAGGTTGTTTCCAGGTTCTGGCTATACAAATAATGCTGCTATGAACATAGTTGAACAAATGCTTTTGTAGTATGATTGAGCATCTTTTGGGCATTTTCCCAAGAGTGGTATTGCTGAATCCCGAGGTAGGTTGACTCCCAATTTTCTGAGAAACCGCCACACTGGTTTCCAAAGTTGTTGCACAACTTTGCATTCCCACCAGCAATGGATGTTCCACTTACTCCACATCCTCTCCAGCATAAGCTATCATTAGTGTTTTTGATTTTAGACATTCTGACAGGTGTAATATGGTATCTCAAAGTTGTTTTGTTTTGCATTTCCCTGATGGCTAAGGATGTTGAACATGTCCTTAAGTATCTTTTGGAATTTGAGATTCTTCTATTGAGAATTCTCTGTTTAGTTCCATACCCCATTTTTTAATTGAGTTATTTAGAATTTTAATGTCTAATTTTTCAGTTCTTTATATATTTTCGAGACTAGTCCTTTGTCTGATGTGGGCTTGGTGAAGATCTTTTCCCACCCAGTATGCTGCCTTTTTGTCTTATTGACTATGTCTTTTGCTTTACAGAAACTTTTCAGTTTAAGGAGGTCCTATTTATTTATTGCTGCCCTTATTATCTGTGCTACTGGGGTTATATTTAGGAAGACTACTTTTCTATCAGGTTCAGTGTGGTCAGATTTATATTGAAGACTTTAATCCATTTGGACTGGAGTTTTGTGCATGGTAATAGATATGGATCTATTTTTATTTTTCTACATGTTATGCCAACACCATTTGTTGAAGATATTTCCTTTTTTCATTGTATAATTTTAGCTTCTTTGTCAAAAACCAGGTGTTCATAGTTGTGTGGATTATTATCTGGGTCTTTGATTCAGTTCCATTGGTCAACCTCTCTGTTGTTATGCGAATACCAAGCTGTTTTCATTACTGTAGCTCTGTAATAAAGCTTGATGCCAGATATGGTGATGCTTCCAGAAGTTTCTTTATTGTATAGGATTGTTTTGGCTATCCTGTGTTTTTTTTTCATATGAAGTTGATTATTGTTCTTTCAAGGTTTGTGAAGAATTGTGTTGGGATTTTGATGGGGATTGCATTGAATCTATAGATTGTTTTTGGTAGGATTGTCATTTTTACTATGTTGATTCTATCTATCCAAGAACATGGAAGATCTTTCCATTTTCTGGTATCTTCTCATCAACTTCTTTCTTCAAAGACTTAAAGTTCTTGTCAAATAGGTCTTTCACTTCTTTGGTTAGTATTACCCCCAAGATATTTTATATTATTTGTGGCTATCATGGAAGGTGTTGTTTCTCTGATTTCTCTCTCAGCTTCTTTATCCTTTGGGTATAGGAGAGCTACTGATTTTTGTTTCAGTTGATCTTGTATCCTGCCACATCACCAAAGGTATTTATCATCTGTAGGAGTTCTCTGGTAGAGTTTTTGGGGTCACTTATGTACACTAATGTATCATCTGCAAATAATGAAAGTTTGAGTTCTACCTTTCAAATTTGAATCTCCTTGATCTCCTTTTGATGTCTTATTGCTATTGCTAAAACTTCAAGAACTATGTTGAAGAGATACGGAGAGAATGAACAGCCCTGTCATTTTTCTGATTTTAGTGGAATCGCTTTGAGTTTCTCTCCATTTAATTTGATATTGACGGTTGACTTGCTATATATTGCTTTTATTATATTTAGATATGTTCCTTATATCCCTGATCTCTCCAAGACCTTTATCATGAAAGGGGTGTTGGTTTTGTCAAACGCTTTTCAGCATCCAATGAGATAATCGTATGGTTCTTTTTTCTTTCAGTTTATTTATACGGTGGTTTACATTGATAAAGTTTCATATGTTGAACGAGTCCTGCATCTCTGGGATGAAGCTGACTTGATCGTGGTGGATGATTTTTTTAATGTGTTCTTGCATTTGGCTTGCCTGTATTTTATTGATTATTTTTGCAGCTATGTTCATTAGTGAGATTGGTTTGGAATTCTCTTTCTTAGTTGGGTCTTTCTGTAATTTTGGTATCAGGGTGGCTGTAGTCTCATAAAAAAGAGTTTGGCGATGACCCTTCTGTTTCTGCTATGTGGAACACTAGAGAAGTGTAGGTATTCGCTCTTCTCAGAAGGTCTGGTAGAATTATGCACTAAAACCATCTGGCCCAAGGCTTTTTTTTTTTTTTTGGAGGTTTTTTTGATGACAGTTTCTATTTCCTTGCAGTTTCTAGGTCTATTTAAATTGCTTACCTGGTCTTGATTTAATTTTTGTGTATGGTATCTATCTAAAAAATTGTTCATTTCTTTTACATTTTCCAATTTTGTGGACTGTAGGTTTTTGTAGTATGATCTAATGATTCTCTGAATTTCCTGTGTCTTTGTTGTCTCCCTTTTCATTTCTGATTTTGTTCATTGGGATGTTCTCTCTCTGCCTTTTTTATTAGTTTGGATAAGGGTTTGTTTATCTTGTTGATTTTCTCAAAGAACCAGTTCTTTGTTTAATTGATTCTTTGGATTGTTTTCTTTGTTTCTATTTTGGTGATTTCAGCTCTCAATTTGATTATTTCCTGCCTTCTACTTGTCCTGATTGAGTCTGCTTCTTTTTGTTCTAGAGCTTTCAGGTGTGCTCTTAAGTCACTAATGTGCTCTTTCTTCGTTTTCTATATGTAGACACTTGGTGCTTTGAATTTTCCTGTTGGCACTGCTTTCATAGCATCCTATAGGTTTGGATACATTGTTCCTTCATTTTCATTGAATTCAAGGAAATCTTTAATTTCTTTCTTTACTTCTTTCTTGATCCAGGGGTGGTCCAGTACTTCACTATTCAATTTTCATAAGTTTGTAGGCTTTCTGAGAGTAGTATTGTTGTTTGTCCCAACCAGGGGGACACAAGTCAGGAGCCCAAACCCTGGAGGAGAGAAATGAAGAGACAAGAAACACAAGAAAATAGACAGCAAGTCTGTATTCTGATCCAGCTGCAAGTTTAATTTTTTCTCAGGCACATTATATAAGAAAAGGCAGTGCGTGGGTAGGTTGCTATGCAACTGTTGTAACTGGAATGTCAGATCTGGAGACTTCCCGGGGATAAGGAAATGCTGAAGGTCTGTAAATGTTAACTCACAGGGGGAATGCTAATTACTTCTGGGGCCTGGAGCCTGCAGGCATTCTTAACTCACAGGGATAGATAAGGGTTATTTCCTGGGTCCAGCACTTGCCCTACAGAGGTGAATAGCTTACTTAACTTATGAACTAAGATGGCTTCACTATAACCAAATACAGGTCTTTGCTCCTGGCAGTTGTTAAATTCTAACTTTAATCCATGGTGATCTGATAAGACACAGGGGGTTACTCCAATTTTTTTGTGTCTGAGGAGGTTTGCTTTGTTACCAAGTATGTGATCAATTTTAGAGAAGGTTCCATGAGGTGCTGAAAATAAGGTGTGTTCTTTTGTGTTTGGGTGGAATGTTTCATAGATGTCTGTTGAGTCCCTTTGATTCATGACATCTGTAAGTACTCTTATTTCTCTGTTAAGTTTCTGTCTGGTTGACGTGTCCATTGGCGAGAGTGGAGTGTTGAAATCTACTATTAGTGTATAGGGTTTGTGATTTAAGTTTTAATAATGTTTCTTTTACATATGTGAGTGCTTTTGTATTAGAGACATAGATGGTCAGGATTGAGACTACATCTTTATGGATTGTTCCTGTTATGAGTATAAAGTGTCCTTCTTCATCTCTTCTGACTGATTTTAGTTTGAAACCAATTTTGTTAGATATTAGGATAGCTACACCTGCTTGTTTCTTAGGTCCATTTGATTAGAAAATCTTTTCCCAACCCTATCCTCTGAGGTAGTGTCTGTCTTTGAGGTTGAGGTGTGTTTCTTTTATATAGCAGAAGGCTGGATCCTGGTTTCTTATCCATTCTGTTGGCCTGAATCTTTGTATAGGTTAATTGAGTCCATCGATATTAATCAATATTAATGACCAGTGCTTGTTAATTCCAGACATTTTTCGGTAGTAGTATTTTGTGTTACCCTTTTTTGGGTTATGATGGTAGGGGGTTATCAGATACCTGTGTTTTTGTGGGTACAGTTATCTTCCTTGGGTTGGGGTTTTCCTTCCAGTACTTTCTGTAGGGCTGGGTTTGTGGATACTTACTGCTTAAATCTGTTTTTGTCATGGAATATCTTGTTTTCTCCATCAATGGTGATTGAAAGCTTTGCTGGGTGTCGTAGTTTGGGGTTACATCCGTGGTCTCTTAGTGTCTGCAGCACATCTACAATGGACAACTAGTGAGGCGGCTCAGCCCTGGGAGAGGCTGATTATCCTCCCAGCAGTCTTTAGCTACATACATTTTTTTTCCTATGGATGGGACCATTGAAATTTTCCCCCTTCCACTTGTACTTGTCCATTGATATTGCCATTTTCCCAATCTTGTGTATGCTTACAGTTTTAGGAGAGACTGTTTCACAGCTGAGATACAGTATTCTGACTTTTACACTCTTTCTGCTCCATCTTCCAATGTAGAGTGGTCAGCCCTTAAACAATATACACAAAAAAAAAAAGATTCAGGAGATTTATTTTTATATATTCATGTCTATGAATACATACAGCTATACATATGTAACAATAACCAAAGAAAAAGAGGTTCAAATGAGGGTAGCTGGGCTGGGCTAAAAGCAAGAAAGGGAAGGGGAAAGTTATATAATTCTATTTTAATTAAAATTTTATTAAAAATAGTTTTCAGCCATCAAAAATTTTAATAAACAAAAATTAAACCTGTAGTACATGAGATTTTTTTCAATCACATCAATTGATATTTTTTCTTGGTGGGATGGATTTTGAACTCTTTACCTCTTTGTGATGTTTCATGTAGAGAGCTGCACTGATGGGAAAAGACACCACTTGCAGTTCTGGTTCAAACCTGTGAAAAAGTAAATCTAAAGTTTGTATTGCTCCAAAGAAGTTTAGACCACCTTTGGGAGTGTTTTACTCATAACTACCATGAGTTTCGCTGAGCAGTTCAATTTCCTATGGTTCAGTAGCTCTGTATTAGGAAAAACAGGGTTGGATCCTCACTGTAGTTTCCTCCTAACTTTATCAGAGAACTTAGAGCACAAGGCTGTCTCAGCCCTCAGACTCACATCTCCGTCTCCTCACTGTTTCTTGGAAGTATATATAGTCATTGGCTCTGCCCAGCTTTGGGTTCCGCAGAACGTCTCTCCATACGGTGTTCATCTGTGCAAGTTGCGGAGGCAAGGATAGGAGCCCTCCCTGTGAGTTCCTGTCACCCTCACCCATCAGCCTTAAGAGAGTTTGCCACCACCTTCCTGTTTCACATATCAATTCCGCTTCTATCTGTCCATGGGGGTGTTCTAATGTCCATAGGGCCATTGATCCACTGGGTTGCAGGCTCTGCTCTAGTTCCTCTCTCAGTGGTGGTATGGACGGGGAAGAGAGGACATAAGCCAATGTCGGACCATTCCTCCTGACCTTAACAAACTGAGTTTTGCCAAAATCTTCAGCTTCCAGGCATCCCCACCAAATATCTATCCAGACCTTGGTCATCTAGCTTACTATTAAATGAAGCATTTCCTGTAATTTGCCCTAATCTCCACCAAACCATTGATGGCAGCTGGACACTGTCCGCAGCCCCTCTCATCTGTTTCCTCAAAAAAACAAAAGGAAAAGGAAAGGAAGGAAGGAAGGAAGGAAAGAAGGAAGGAAGGAAGGGAGGGAGGGAGAGAGGGAGGGAGGGAGGGAGGACGGACGGATGGACGGACGGACGGAAGGAAGGAAGGAAGGAAGAGAGAGAGAGAGAGAAGGGGAAAAAGGAAGAAATCTCATCTGGGGTTGATAAATTCACTTACAACTATCATTTCTTTCAGGGATAAAAGTTGCTATGTATATCAATCATCCTGCTTGTTTTCTTTCACCAATTCAAATGGATGCGATTTCTAAATGCCATTTTACCAAGAGGTCTTTGAGTGTTTTTTAGGCAGTACTTAAAATCATGGTTATACAACTGTAGAACAAAACCTGAAATAGTCACCACTATAATAAAATCAGCAATTAATTATGTAATTTTATGTATTTTCTCCATTTTCCTCAAACCATTAAAATTTCTCAATTATAATAAGTAATTCATATAACAAGCTTTAATAATGTTTTATTAGGTGTACCCATAGATTCAATTTCAGTTTAATGTATTATATATTTGTTTATGTATTTATGTATCATGTCTAAGTCTACGGGTTAGTCTATAATCAAATTCTTCTGCAGTCTTAATAGACTTTATCCAATACTGTATCCTTCTGTCTCCAAAGACACTGTCTCCAAAGAAGCAGAACTCGGTATACTTTGTACACTTGAAATTAGGTAACTCAGAAGGTTCATTAGTGAATGTACATCACTAGGGATTTGCTTATTTAGTTCGTTGCATTTTTATTAACTAAGCAAATAGGAAGCTAGATGTCACAAATGCTTTGCTCTAAGTCAGGGCAACAACTATCATGAGTGGAGATGATTGCTGGCAGCCTTTGTTTGCTTTTACAGGAAGGAGGCTAAAGGAGTACAATAGGGAAGCCCAAGAAATAGAAAAAAGATAGATTCTACTCAGGTGTGTATGTTTCCTCAAGCCATTGTGAACTTGACAGTAGCAAAAGAGGCTATAACTTGATACCAGAATCTTCATCTCAATTATCATTTTAATTTAGAAATTTTAAGACTTCAAATTTAAACAACCACTAAAATCTATGTTGACAGTCACAATGGTAAGCAAATCAATTTTCTTGTGTTTACTATATTTATTTTGTTTGATCTCAGTTTTGTGTACCCTGGAAAAGATTACCTCATAAAATGGGAAATAAATGAGAGATAATTTCTGTATTTTCAAAACATTTCTTTGCATATATAAAAATATAAAATTTATAACAATATGTAATAAATATATAAATCTGTGCATAAAATGGAGAGATTTTTATGCGCAAGAATATGTTTGCACTTGAGTGTTAAATTCAGCTGGTGACATATGCCTATAATCTCAGTGCTAGGAAGGCTAAAAAGAAGCAATAAATAAATGTTAAAATCTGATGACTGTTGAGAAATCTATTAACTATATTGAGAAACTCACATGAAACAAATAAGATCTATGTGCACACGCTTAGGTAAATACCTGGTTCCTCAAAGAATGACATTGAGGAATCATTAGAAATCTCTGTCCTCGTTTGATTTTGAAAATAGAATAAACAAGAATCAGTTAGCTACACTGATAGCACTAACAGCCAATGATGACAACACTGATTAAGCTTACTCGGAAGACCAATCTCCGTGTCACCTCTGAGACTAGAGGTAGAGCTGGAAGAAGGAATTTTTGAGGACATCTGGGAAAAAGAAGGCAAATTCTCTGTTGTGACCTATGAAGATAATCAGAGCAAAATATTAGTCTCTTTAAGAACCAAAGTATTCTTTTGTGGTAAAACATGTTTATAATCTCAATAGGAGGCTGAGACAGGAAGATGGGGGTTTGAAGTATCCTAGATTATGTATCAAGATCCTGTCTACAAACAATTTTAATCAAAAATATACTTATCTATCAATTCATATAAAATTTAGTTAGACAAAGTCAATATGGAAATGCTTTGCTTTGGAAATCCAATAAAAAAGAAAAATATCTTTGTAGACAACTGGTTGGAAAACATGTAATAGATAAATACACTTAGAAGCATTTGATAAACAACCAGTTGCATGTGGGGTTGGCTGAGTTGTGTCAATAGTGAAGAGAGGTTCCCATTCCAAGGTTCCTAATGAGTGTCCTTCCTTGTATGTTGATCCCCGGTAATGTTCCCACAGGTTGCATAGATGAGGGTTAGCAGTACCATATTTTGACACAGGAACTATTGAAAATACTGTAATTTTCTTAAGTAAATGAGAATAAAGAAAACACCAATTTTGATAATTTTGCCAATGATCTAAAACATAAAAAATTCAAATTGACTTTCGCGACCTCAGAATTTGTAGAAAAGCCATAGTTTCTAAATGAATATGTACTTATTGAAATTTAGCTACTACTGTTTACTTATGTAAATGTCCTCAACCATGTCACAATCTTTCTCCTAAACTGGATTAGCCATTTTCCTTATTCTTTTATTCCATATTTTATATTGAGGTTAAGACTTGTCTGTGATGGAAAGATAAACTAAAATGTGATAGGCATGGAATGATAGAGAATCATCAAAGGCAGCCTCTTAGAAATTATATGTTGATATGAATGTATGTTCTCTGTATAACTATATCACGCTCTGAAACCTTCGGTGTCGTGTACCACCCTGAACTGCTAAGTGGTAGCTAAGGGACAAAGAAGCCCAATAAGAAGGCAGTATCAAGGGAACAACTAGGGAAGTAGGTGTGTGTGTGAGTGTGTGTGTGTGTGTGTGTGTGTGTGTGCACATAGATAAGCTGATATTTCTTTGTGCACTATACATTCATGATTGCTAAGTCTGGAAGTCTTTGGGGTGAAAACACACACTGCAGTAGACAAAATGTAAACGTTTTAGCTTTAGAGCTGGGACAGAGACCTGAAGTGATTATCATGCATAGTGATCCCAGGTTGTCTGACTTACGTCAGCACTTCACAAAGGAACAATATGCTTGGACAGTGCATCACAAAATTCCAGGCAATTCTGATAATTCTTGAGCCAAAAGATACCTTCGCTTCCTGTGAAATAGGAAAACCACAGGAGTTAGAAGTCTAGGTATTTAAAGGGGAATTGTTTTTAAAGCTATAATAAATAAGAAAGCTCTGGCAGATTTAAAACTGGGAATCTATAACAAAAAATCTCTGAATGTTCTGTGCAGATTTAAGAGAAACCAGGAATCAGGAATGAGGAACCACACCATCACAACTTTCATCTTACTGGGACTGACCGATGACCAGCAGCTGCAGGTTCTTGTCTTTGTCTTTCTCTTCTTTACCTACTCACTGAGCATAACTGGAAATCTGACCATCATTTCCCTCATCTTAGTGGACCCTCGCCTTAAAACAGCCATGTACTACTTCCTTAGAAGCTTTGCTCTCTTGGAGATCTCATTCACATCTGCAAGCATCCCCAGATACTTGTATAGCATAGCAACGGGTGACAAAATTATTACCTATAATGCCTGTGTCGGCCAAGTATTTTTCACTGACCTCTTTGGTGTAACTGAATTTTTTCTTCTAGCTGCCATGTCCTATGACCGCTATGCAGCCATCTGCAGGCCTCTGCACTATGTGACTATCATGAACCCCACAGTCTGCAGGAGACTTGTATTTTGTTCTTGGGTAGCTGGCTTATTTATTTTAATCCCCCCACTTAGCCTCGGCCTAAATCTGGAGTTCTGTGATTCTAATATCATTGATCATTTCATCTGTGACGCTTTCCCTCTACTCAAAATCGCATGTTCAGACACGTGGTCCATGGAGCAGACCGTCCTCATCTGTGCTGTGTTGACTCTCATTATAACACTGGTGTGTGTTGTTCTCTCCTACATTTATATTATCAAGACAGTTCTTAGATTCCCTTCTGCCCAACAAAAGAGAAAAGCCTTCTCTACCTGCTCTTCCCACATGATTGTGGTTTCCATCACCTACGGCAGCTGCATCTTCATCTACATCAAGCCTTCGGCTAAGGAGGAGGTGGCCATCAACAAGGGTGTGACAGTTCTCACTACTTCCATTGCCCCTATGCTGAACCCTTTCATCTATACACTTAGGAACAAGCAAGTCAAGCAAGCCTTCTGGGACTCAATAAAAAGAACTGTAATATTTTCCAAGAAATAAGATGGTGAACCCTAACAAACATGGTTGGTAAACTTCCCAAACTTCTGGGTCAGGTTAACGTTTTCTGGACACGTTTGCTCATCGTGGTTGCCTGCCAGGCCCCATAAACCTCTTTTAAGATCACATCCTTCCAGGTGTCCTTCCAGGTGTGTTAAAAGCTTTCAGAAATCATTACCCCTCTTCCACTTGGAAACTAAGAATACCCAAAAGTAACAAAAGAATGCAAAAAATAGAGAAGCAATTGCCAAGAGATTTTTACATCTTCAGCAAAAAATAAGTCACAATTGTTTCTTCCAATCCAAAACTTTCAATTGGTTTATTCACTAATTCACTTAATGGATATCAGATCAATATGTACTTTCTTTAACGCAGACACTGTTTGGGCCCTGAAAACAGAAGAAGACACAAACCAAAAAAAAAAAATCTATACCACCCCATATGTACTCTCAGTGATAAAATGGAGAATGGGAACAGGCTAATGAGTGACTGACCAAAATGTTGTACATGCACAGCAGGAAATGCTTTTGATCATAAAACAGGATGAAATTCTATCATTTGTAATAGAGGTGGGATAGGACAATTGTGCTGAAGTAAATCAGGCACAGACAGGCAAGTAAGTATCTCCCTCATATGTGGATTATAGAAGGGCTGACCTCAGAGAAGTTGAGAACCAGAAGGTGTTTATCAGGAGCAGGGAGGAAGAGAATGCTGGGGAAAGTTTTAACTAAATTGCAGATGGGTAGAAGTCAGATGCTCCAGTTACTGCATACATGATTGCTGCAGAGATAATGGTATCATACAATATCATTCAAAATGCCTGAAAATAAATTCTGAAAGTTTTTATCATACAGAAACTATTAATGTTTGAAGAAACTAAATTTGTATCCTGTGTGTTCTTGTATCAAGACATCATGAGATACTTCATAAATATACACACTTGTTATGTTTTAAAACATGTCTAAAAATTAATATGAATAAACTTTAAAATGAAAAAGGCTTATTCTGAAATAAATGTTTGCCATGAATGACAATAATATCTTTTGATCTCTATCAAAAATGCTCATATATAAAAAAATCAGCACTATTAGCTGGGCATGGTGGCACACACCTTTAACTCCAGCCCTTTGGAGGAAATGGCTATCCTGGTCAACAGAGCAGGTTTTAGGGCAGTTGGGGCTACACAGGAAAAACTCAAAAAAATATTATTAGCTATAATGTTTGGTGGGGGAGGGTAGTACAGAACATTTATTCATTTTTTCCTGCAACCTTATTTCTTCCCTTCTTTTTTTTAAATATTTTCCCTTTATTGAAAAGATTCTTTTCTCACACACTATTTTGTGATTATAGTTTCCCTCCCTCTGCTACTCCCAGTTCTTCCCTTCCAGATCTACTCCCTTTTGGTCTCTCATGAGAAAAGAACAAACTTCTAAGAGATAACAGCTGAAAATGACAAAATAAAGTATAATAAAAATGAAGCAAAAACCACCATATCAAAGATGGACAAGACAACCCAAAAGAAGGAAAAGAGATCCCGGGAGCGAGCCCAAGAATGAATCAGAGACCCCCATTCTCACACTCAGGAGTTCCACAAAAATACTAAGCTAAAAGCTATAATACATGTGCAGAGGACCTGGTTCTGACCCATATTGGCCCCGTGTTTGCTTCTTCAGTCTCTGAGTTCATATGGGCTTTTCTCAGTCTAGTTAGAGGGTCTTGGTCTTTCTCTGCATAATACCTGGCTGTGGGTCTCTATATTGTTCCCATCTGCTGAGTAATACTCCATTGTGTAAATATATCAAAATTTTCTTTATCCATTCTTCTGTTGGGGACATCTAGGTTGTTTCCAGTTTCTGGCTATTATGAATAGAGCAATAATGAACATGGCTGAGCAAGGTGGTTGGATGGAGCTTCCTTTGCTTATATACTCAGGAATGGTATGGAGGATCTTGAGGTAAACCAATTCCCGGCTTTCTGAGGAATCACCATGTTGATTTCTGTAGTGACTGTACACGTTTATACTCCCACCAGCAATGGACAAGCTGGGTGCGGTGGTATAAACTTGTAATTCCAGCACTCGGGAAGCTAGGATAGAAGGATCAGAAGTTCAGGGTTTTCTTCTGCTACATATCCAGTTGAGGCACAAACTGAGACCCAAGACCCTGTCTCAAAAAATAAGCAGTCATAAATACAAAATTAAGTGACAAGCTAATTAAAAGGTGTCATAGCACAGGATATTACTAAACGGCTGTTACCATTTTCTGGATATTATGAATAGAGCAACAATTAACATGAATGAGCAGCTATCTCTCTCATAGAATGTAACTTAGGGGATATATGCTGAAGAGTGGATAGCTGTGCCATATGGTGGATTTATTTCTAGTTCCTGAGGAACATCCACACTGATTTCCATAATGGGAGTGCCAATCTGCATTCCCACCATCAGTGAATAAGTGTTCCATTTTCCCCCACACTCCTATCAGAATTTCACAGAGTAACCTAGTCCCAGAAAGATGAACTATATGTCTTCTTCCAGATGATGTGGATGTTAGCCTTGAATATTCAGATATGCATGTTCTCTTTGGAATACCCTTGAGATTAGAATATTAGTAAGGGTGATATCAAGAGAGAGGAGACATAATAAAGTGGTATAAAGGATTATAGGGTCATAATGGTACAGGATGGGTTTAATGGAGAGGGAAGTAAGGGAGGGTAGATAAGGGAGAGTAGGGACGGTTAATTTTTTTAAAATATTTATTTATTATGTATACAATATTCTGTCTGTGTGTATGCCTTCAGGTCAGAAGATGGCACCAGACCTCATTACAGATGGTTGTGAGCCACCATGTGGTTGCCGGGAATTGAACTCAGGACCTTTGGAAGAGCAGGCAATGCCCTTAACCGCTCAGCCATCTCTCCAGCCCTAGGGAAGGATAATTAATGCTAAAGTCATTCAGAGAAAACCGTATGGAAACATACTGCTATAGAACCTTCTTAAAAATACACACGCACATATGTGTGTGTGTGTGTGTGTGTGTGTGTGTGTGTGTGTGTGTGTGTGCATATATATGAAATGTGTAATTACCCTACAATGGGACAAAAATGCCCCTACTAGACACCACGGGATAACAAATAAAAAGCGTAGTGCCAAGAATGTGTTGCCTCTTTGGAGGTTGTTGACAAGTGAGACCACACAGAACCCCAAATATAACAGGCTATTGATCATATCCTTGGTTACTTTCAAAATGTGGTAGTGAGACCCTGTTGTTGAAAACACCACACATTTGACTTATAACGTAGAGAAATCAAGTTGGAATAGATGTGGAAACTTCAACTCTGCTGGTTAGATTTCATAGTACTGGAATGAGCTGTGCACTCTACTAGAGGAAAAATGGAATCACCAGTCTTGGCATGCTATGAACTTGACAAGTTACAGCGAAAACCACCGTGTCAACACAAGCCCACTGGTACAATAGTGGTACAAATGTCAAGGCAGTAAACAACTATTTTCTAATTGTGTTTAAGGCCCACAAGTCAAACCTATACCTGGCACTGTTATTAGGACAAAAAAAAATTGTGGGTAGATAGGTCATAGGCTATAGAGGTCAATCTAATGCTATTATTCTATTAAATTGTTATTCTAGTTGTAACTCTGTTATGACTTGTTATTTTTTTCAGTGGTAGATAAGTACAGAAAAATATATTTGGTACTGAAGTATAAAGTCCAGTATGAAGCTTTGCAGCTTCAGAATGACTACTCTGACTGCATAGATGTTCGTTGAGGTGTACAGTCTTTAGGTCTCGTTCATTTTGATGCATAACTTTCTTCTTTGAAAGTTCTTTTTAATAAGTTGAAATAAATAAGTAAAAGAACATAGTATTATACTAACTCTTAATGACCTGCTGTTATATTCATGGATTAGTGCATCAGTCACTGCTCATTGCAAACGGATGGAAATTAACACAGAGACCCACGGCTGACCAAAGTATACACGATAAGAGGCTATGGAGTATGCAGCCCCAAGGGATCATTTTGGAAATAGGGATGGAAAGATTCTAAGAGCCTTAGATGGTGGACGACTACAAGGAAATGGTGTTTCCTGGTTTTGTCTTGACAGTTACATGAATGAATTCAGAAGCTGACACTACACAAGACTTATACAGAGTCAGGCAGATAGAATTCCAGCATGGAAAGTTAGTTTCCTTCATGGGTTCAGTATTTAGTGAGATTACCGCCCTCCAGTGAAAACCACACATCCAAGAGTGTATGGACAGACCAAATTGTACATTGTGAGTTTCAAAAAAGAGACACAAAGTTGGGTGGGTATGGAAGGGGGAGGGCAAGGGATAAATCTGATTAAAATGCATTGTACAAAATCTTTTTTTAATTTATTTATTTATTTATTAAAAATTTCCACCTCCTCCCCGTCTTCCCTTTCCATCTCCCTCCCCACCTCCCCCTCCATCTCTAGTTCTAAGAGCAGTCAGGGTTCCCTGCCCCGTGGGAAGTCAAAGGTCCTCCCCCCTCCATCCAGGTCCACAAAAGTGAGCATCCAAACAACCAGGCTCCCACAAAGTCAGTCCATGTAGAAGAATCACAACCCAGTGCCTTTGTCCTTGGTTTCTCAGTCAGCCTTTATTAGTTCTTAAAGAACTAATAAAATGAGACAAACTAAGAGTGATTTAAAATATAAATGGGTGTTGAAAAGCATACAGTGTGCATTATAATACAGCTCCTTGGTAAAACAGCTTATGCAATTAAGTGAAAAAGGAAGTTATAACTGTAAATAATAGAAATACTGTTTCTACATTTTTAAATTTTCACAGCCATTTACATCAAAATTTTAAAAGAAAACTTGCTTCAAGTTTGTTAATGTTTTGTGTTATCAACTTAATACCTGAGGAAAACTAGGAGTTGCAATAGTTTTAGTCTATCGCCTTTCATTCATGGTGAGGGGGAAATACAGGAGATGGAAGCTGATTCTTGATCATCTGAATTTTACCTCTCATGTCTCAACCTATTCCTGTTGCTATGGCTGCATCTTTGGGTCTCTAAGGACACTGCCCCCACTGCAGCATCTTTCAAGACTTTTAGCTCAAGTTCATTACAGAGACTAATTAGTGATGTCTGAACATAGGTCACTGAGGACTCAGACATTTATTTATTTAGTTTCAGGTTTAAGAAATAAATCAAATGCAAATTGTAACAGAATACTCAAAGAAATCATCGTGTCAATGGTTTGAAAAAAAAGGACAACATTTGTGGCTACATTTTATTTTCAACCAAAGAAATTGAGAATGTGAACCTAGGATAAAAGAGAACAAAATTCCAGTGTGTTGGAGAAGAAAGAATCTTGAGGGACTCTAGGGCAAGACCTTCCCACAGGACAAGAGAGAAAGTGGGCACGGGTGCACTGAAACGAGAAAGGCTACTTGAGCCTTTGCTGGTGGATTCTCTACATCAAAATAGACTCCTGGACACTTGCTGAAGAATCCACTGAAGTTGCTGTTGGCTCTCAACAGAGTAAGTGCAGTGGCTACTTCATTCAGTTTCCTATTTGGTGATGATTTTCTCTGGTAAACATATTCAACGTGGCATAAATCAACTGCAAATCAACCAAAATCATCTGTAATTATTTATATAAATTGTTACATAAAAATGCACAGATAGTTCTGGGTTGTGTTTTAGGGGGTGCTGATTTTCATCAAAACCTAAATATAATGTAAATTTACAGATGGACAGTGCTGTGATTCATAACCTCACTCTCCTGTTTTAAGAGGAAAGAGATGTATGCATTAAAAAAAATCACCCAGCATGATAATTTATCCTGATGTGAACAAAATTGGTTCTCTGGAAAATTTTAATAAGAAATATCTTTGGAAATGCAATTATTTTTTAAAACTTTGCCTTTTGAAAGCTAGGATTATGGTTGTAGTAGAATAAACCAAGGTCATTTTGTTGCCAGGACTATCGCACAGCAGTAGAGGAATAAGCAAGATACCATAAACTAACTCCAGGAGTAGACACTAGGGAATCTGGGTTGGCAGCCAAAGGGCGTCTGAAAAGAGTGCATTCCGTTGAGCAAAATCATTCAGTTTCTATAGTTCCCAGGAATGTCATGGATCTTCAAAAACCACTGCTGGCTCTCGGTCCCATTGCTGGTGACAGTAAACCTGCCATATAATTAAGAGGAGATGTAGTCCTCGTTCCTTGATGCAGAGACTGTATTAAAGGCAAAACAACAACTGTTCACATAGCATGTGCTTTCATTAGGAATATGGAAACAAAATTGCTTTCTTTTCAAGAGTAACTCAAACACTGGAGATGGTCATTCAAGCATCAAAATATACTTTATTAAATGTACTGCTTATACAAAATGTCACCCGAGAAAAACAATAGCGCAACTGTTGCTTTAAATCAAAAATTAGGGAGTCATTAACTCTTATTTTCATACATCACTAAACTATCCACTAAAGAAACATAAATTGAAAAATGTAAGGGAAGAAATAGTAATGAAATCCTTAAATGGAAACCAAAATACTGTCTACGCCATGATGTAATTTCATGAATGGAAACCTGATAGGCCAGAACCTATGTCAAAGAAAACCACCAAAAATCTTAAACAGCAAAACAAAACAGGCATTGAGGTATACACCATTAATCACAGCACAAGTGAGACAGAAGCAGGCAGATCTCTATGAGTTCGAGGCAAGACCAGCCTATATACAGTGAGTTCCAGGTCAGTCAGGCATTCATAATGAGATTATGTAAAAAAAAAAATCTTGGTAAAAGATATATTAAAGATATTTACTGTGGTGATTCAAGCACTGTACTGTGACAGGGCCACACTGATGGGTCAAGAAAAAGTTACGTAAAGTTTATTCAAAGACAATACCCTGTTACACAAAGGTTATAAAGAAATGAAGCTTTTATTCATAAAGGTTATATTTCTAAGGATTAGGAAACTGTGCAAAAATGTAAATACACTTTGCAGACATTTTAACAGTCAGAGAAAATAAAGAGATAACTAACAGCTTATAGGAAATAGCTTTAAAGGGTGGCAAACATTCATGTTGTTTTAAATACAGGGGAAACTTTGAAAAGATAACAGTTTATACAACTAAAGAGAGTTCTTAACTTTTAGCATAAATGTAGTGTGGTAAGTTAACTGGACTTAAGTGCATTTATGGAGATGCAAAAATATTTGTCACATATCACTTTGTAAATAGCATGTGAAAATTATGTATTAAGGAATGTGAATTCCTTGACTTCTGATTTGAATACATTACTGGCAGATGTCTCAGGAAAACTAAAAAATTGCCAGTAACAAAGTTATAGTGACAGCTTACGTAGGGAGGAGATGCTGCTTAGCATTTTGAAAAGCATGAAAAGCAGCAAAAACTTTATTCACTAGTAACTAACTCTCTTGGTTCAAATGCAAAAAGAAATATCAAAATCAAACACAAAAAAAACACAAAATTTTAAAAGTGCACTCCATGACAGGGGCTGAGTTAATGGCTCTGTCAGTGAGGACCCAAGTGCAGGTTCCCAGCAACTACATAAGAAGCTGGTGCTGTGGTATGTGCCTGCAATCCTTAGGAAAACCCCTGGAGTTCACTGCCCAGCTAGCTCTGCCAAATCAGCAAGCCCCAGATCTGTGAAAGACCTTGTCTCGAGAAATAAGATGGAGAGCAATAGAGGAGATGCCTGGTGTAGACCTCTGGCCGCCAGATGCATGTGCATTCAGATAAATACCTGAACACCTGCAAATACACACATGTGCATATACAAAACACACAAAGAAAAGTTTAAGTCAGTCACCACAATTTGACGATGACGCCCAGAAAGAATATAATGCCCCTTTCAGTGTGCAAGTCCATGGTATAGATATGTATATGCTGCTAAACTATTTCTTCCACCTTGATTACTATCTAGAACTCTGTTGGTTGCCATCCTGGCTTTAAAAAGTAGAACTATCTGTGATTTCAGTCTGCTTGCTATCTCAGAGGGAATGCGAAGTAGACACAGGAGACAAAGGAGCAATGCAAACAACGGACCTTAAGGCTGCTCTTAGTAAAGCAACATTCAAACTAAATATCAAAAGTAGGTAGTTATTCAGAGTCAGCACATAGAAAGCATTGTAGTATTTAAACTTGATTTTGAACTCAATAGTAGTGATAAGTTTTTAAAGTATTTTCGATACTCAATACACTGAAAGTTTAAAGGATTTATGTTTCCTTTTCTCAGCTTGGAACAAACATTTTCTATATATAGTTGATTGTGTATTCCAGTAAACAATGAGTATCAATTGCACACTAATGAAGAAATATAAAAATAATCAAAGATATTATAGACTAATGTAGAAATTTCAACTTAAAACAGAAAACATACATCATAAATGCATACTTAATTATCATGGCAAAATATAAAATACAAGTTACAGTTAAAGCAACACAGCCTGTTTGTGGAATCCAGATGAGCTGTTACATTTTATCGAGGATCAAATATTCTGGGAAAGGCATGATTGCATTTGAATGTGAACCGTACAAATGTTGAAGAAATAGACATACAAAGACAATGCTTTCATTGAATCAGAGCACATTGTGAATCAAATATAGCACCATAGGAAGATTCAGTTAGATACAGACTACAAACATAAAAATGAAGAATATTAATGTTGCAACAGTTATTTGTTTTTCTTTAAAAATGTATCACAAACTGTCAAACCAATTGACTAAAGTAAATTGTTGAATAACTAAGCTCACAGGAATATTGGCAGTACCAGCTAACACTTGCCGAAGAAAGTATACATGAACAAGTTTACTGTAACACTCTCTGCTCACTGCTTTTTGGCTTTGCTACTTTTCAAGTAGGACATCTCTAAATTTTACATGAAGACTGAATAAGTCAGTAGCCAGTGATGAAAAACAACACGATTACCACCTTCATTCTGTTGGGACTCACAGATGATCCTCAACTTCAGGTTCCAATTTTTGTGCTTCTATTCTTTGCCTACATGTTGAGCGTAACTGGGAATCTGACAATCATATCCCTCACTATATTAGATTCCCGCCTTAAAACACCCATGTACTTTTTTCTACAAAATTTCTCCATATTAGAAATTTCATTTACATCTGCCTGTATCCCTCAATATTTGTACAACATAGCAACAGGAGACAGGTCAATCACTTATAATATTTGTGTCCTTCAAGTGTTTTTTACTGATGTTTTTGGAGTAACTGAGTTTTTTCTTCTGGCCATTATGTCTTATGATCGCTATGTGGCCATCTGCAAACCCCTGCATTACGTCACCATCATGAGCAGCAGGGTGTGTCAGAAGCTTGTTCTCTGCTGCTGGATGGCTGGCCTGCTGATCATATTCCCACCATTGACTCTGTTCCTAAATTTGAGATTCTGTGACTCAAACGTCATTGATTATTTTGTCTGCGATGCATCTCCTATCTTGAAGATCTCCTGCTCCGACACTTGGTTGATAGAGCAACTGGTGATTGTTTGTGCAGTGCTGACTTTCATTCTGACCCTCGTGTGTGTGGCTCTGTCCTACATACACATCATCAAGACCATTCTAAGATTCCCCTCTGCCCAGCAAAGGAAAAAGGCCTTTTCCACCTGTTCTTCTCACATGATTGTAGTTTCAATCACCTATGGAAGCTGTATTTTCATTTACATCAACCCTTCAGCAAAGGAATCTGTGGGCACCAATAAAGGTGTGGCAGTTTTAATGACATCAATTGCTCCCATGTTGAACCCTTTCATTTATACTCTGAGAAATAAGCAAGTGAGACAAGCCTTCCGTGATTCCTTCAAAAAATTTGTCATGGTCTCAATGAAGAAAAAGAAAGTTCAAATATAGAAATAAAATATTAATTAAGAATAAACCATTAA
Organism: Myodes glareolus; assembly: GCF_982192425.1. Classification (NCBI taxonomy): domain Eukaryota; kingdom Metazoa; phylum Chordata; class Mammalia; order Rodentia; family Cricetidae; genus Myodes; species Myodes glareolus. Next base: position 13,447,050 of record NC_142051.1, on the reverse strand, counting down.
AGTCCATATATGTTTGCCTCTTCTTGATTGGATCTGTATTTGGATAAACTTTCTCAAGAATTTTTGAGAAACAGCAGAATACATGTGATATAAAAATAGAGGTGATAAAGCTGGAGAGGTGACTCAGAGATTAAGAGCACTGGCTTACTCTTCCAGAGGTCCTGAGTTCAATTCCCAGCAACCACATGGTGGCTCACAACCATCTATAATGAGATCTGGTACCTTCTTTTGGTGTGCAGGCATACATGCAGACAGAATACTATATTCAAGATAGATACATAGATACATAGATACATAGATAGATAGGATTCCTAATGAGAGTCAAAAGAAGAAAATAGAGATGATGAGTAGTATGATGGAGGCTTAAGTGAGAATAGGAACTGGGGCTGGGGGAAAGGAGTTCATGAGAGGAGGGTTAATAACAATGATAAATAAAAAGCATTATGGGAACCACTATTTAGTAAACACCTGGGCAACAGAGGAGAGGGTGCCTAAACTGGCCTTGTCCCATAGCCATACTGATGAATATTTTGCATATCACCATAGAACCTTCATCTGGCGATGGATGGAGATAGAGACAGAGACCCACATTGGAGCACTGGACTTAGCTCTCTAGGTCCAAATGAGGAGAGGAAGGAGGGAGAGCATGAACAGGGAGGTTGGGATCACGAGGGGTGCGTTCACCCACTGAGACGGTGGGACTGATCTAATGGGAGCTCACCAAGGCCAGCTGTACTGGGAGTAATGGAACATGTGATCAAAATGGACACTCTGAACGTGGCTGGCAATGAAGGCTGACTGAGAAGCCAAGGACAATGGCACTGGGAGTTTATTCTACTGCATGGACTGACTTTGTGGGAGCCTGGTTTGTTTGGATGCTCACCTTTATAGACCTGTATGGAGTGGGGAGGACCTTGGACTTCCCACGAGGCAGGGAACCCTGACTGCTCTTAAGACTAGTGAGGGAGGGGGAGGTGGGGAGTGGGACGTGGGGAGGGGTAGGGAAAAGGGAGGCAGGGAAGAGTGGAAATTTTTAATAAATAAATTTTTTAAAAAATTAAATGAGTTTGAACACATGTACTCTATATGGGGGCAGGGGGTTATATTGTTCCCAGAAGGTACAAGATATAAAATGAAAATTCCAGTGCCAGATATGGGGTACCTCTCTATGTCTTTTTTTATTAGAAAATCCCGAAAGACCTCCAAAACAGTACAGGATATTGCTCCTGCTCTGGGCTGACAAACATAACTTATAACCTTATTGTTGAAGAAAGCACATGGTTTGGTTATAAGATATAGGCTAAATCAGCCTGGAACTGAGCTGGAAGCTTTCTCCCTGCTGGCTAGCTTTCCTTGTACCAGAAGATGCCATGCAGGGTGCTAGGGGGAAAGCTATCAATTTCTTAACCACCAGTGAGCCTTCCATGCTAAAATAATATTGATATCCATGCAAGATGTACTGACTCGCGCAATAAAGTCATGTAGGCTCCAGGAGTAACCAATTACTTTCCAATTGAATTTGAGACCCTACCTACTGGCAAAAATTCATGCCTGGTAATACAAATGTGGTATGATTATAAAGTGATCAGCTGGGGAAATCCCCTTGGACACCTGGGAACCCCCTCTAGAGCCAAGTCTCTTGCCAACCTTAAAATGGCTCCCTTAGTTAAGATATCTTCTTCCCTGCCCCCATATCCACCCTTCCTCCATCTCAACCATCCCATCCCCCAAGCTCTTCCCAATCCTTCCCTTCTCTCTCCCAATCTCCCCTTCTCCCAATTGACCCCAACCTCCCTGCTCCCAACTTTTGCCCGGCGATCTTGTCTACTTCCAATGTCCAGGAGGATAAATATATGCTTTTCTTTGGGTTCATCTTCTTATTTAGTTTTTCTAGGATCACGAACTATAGAATCCACTTATGAAGAGCAGAAGGAGGGAGAACATGAGCAAGAAAGTCAGGACCGCGAGGGGTGCATCCACCCACGGAGACGTTGGGACTGATCTAATGGGAGCTCACCAAGGCCAGCTGGACTGGGACTGAACGAGCATGTGATCAAACTGGACTCTCTGAATGTCGCTGACAATGAGAGCAGACTGAGAAGTCAATGACAATGACACCGGATTTGAATTCTACTGCACGTACTGGCTTTGTGGGAGCCTAGTCTGTTTGGATGCACACCTTCCTAGACCTGGATGGAGGTTGGGAGGCTTGGACTTCCCACAGGGCAGGGCACCCTGACTTCTCTTAGGACTGGAGAGAGGGGTAGAGGGAGAGGGAGTGGGAGGGAAATGGGAGAAGGGGAGGAGGTGGAAATTTTTAATAAATAAAAAAAAAAACTTTAAAACTCACAAAAGAGCAAAGTCTCATTTGCAGAGACATAGAAAGAGATTGTTAATGATAATAAAAACTGATTAACTGATAAAAAATAGAGAGATCATGGACCCTAGGTGGGGAAGCTGCTCCTGTCATTTTGCTAAATGAGCATGTCTAATGGGCCTCTAAATATTTGTGTTTATACCCATAAATAGGTCTATCTTCAAAACTGGTCAGAGAAACTTTTTTTGGAAAGGTCAAAGACTCATAACTGTTAAAAGTGTTGAGACTAAGTTGAGTGATCAACCCTAATGAAGACAGTTATCACCATGAGGCTCAGAAAACCTCAAGGAGATCATAGAGGAAAAAAAGCAAGGCTAGAATGAACTGTGCAATACAGTCTTCGGGACATGGCAGAATGGCAGCTCTCGTGGACTCACACAGCTGTGATGTGCACAAAACAGACACCATCAGTACTCGAGCAAGGACATGGAAGGAGCATATGAGGAGCCACCTCTTTTTTTACTTTACTTTTTTATTTCATTTTACATTCCATCCACAGTTCCCCCCAGCCCTCCTGCCACCCACCCCTGTCTATACCCCAGCCCACCCCATCCACTCCTCCAAATGGGTAAAGGCTCCCATGGGAAGTCAACAAATTCTGGCATCTTAAGTTGGGGCAGGACCAAGCCCCTACCCCATGCATTAAGGCAGAGCATGGCATCTCACTATAATGGACTCCAACAAGCTAGCTCATGCACAAGAGATAGATTCTGTTCCTATTGGCAGGTACCTCAAAGATAATCCAAGCTTCACCACTGTCTCCCACACATGGAAGGCCTAGTTGGGTCGCATGAAGGCTCCAGAGTTATTGGTCTAGAGTTCCTGAGTTTCCATGAGCTTGGGTCAGCTGTCCATGTAGATTTCTCGCTCATGATCTTGACCTCCCTTGCTCATATATTTCCTCCTCCCTCTCTTCAATTTGATTCCTGGTGCTTGGTTGTGGATCTCTACATCTGGTTGCAACAGTTGGTAAATGAAGGTTTTATGATGTCAGTTGGAGTACTCACCAATCTGATTACAGGGGGAGGCCAGTTAGGGCTCCCTCTTCAGTATTGCTGAGAGTCTTAGCTGGGGCCATCCTTGTGCATTCTTGGGAAATTACCTAGCACCAAGTTTCTCCTTAATCCCATAGTGACTCTGTCTATCAAGATCTCTCTTTCATTGCTCTCCCACTCTGTTCCTCTCCCCCTTTGACCATCACGTTTCCTCAAGTTCCCATCTCCCATCCTGTCCCCTCCTCACCCCCAGGTTACCCAGGAGATCTTATTTAATTCCCCTACCCAGGGTGGTCCATGTGTCCCTCTTAGGGACTTCCATGTTACCTAGCTTGCCTGGAACTGTGGATAATCGTCTGATTATCCTTTGCTTTACATCTAATATCCATTTACGAGTAAGAACATATTGTGTTTGTCTTTCTAAGTCTGGGTTACTTCACTTCACTCAGGATAGGAACCACTCCTTGACCCTTGCTGTCTATCGGGGAAGGGGGGTCATTTTCCTCAGGGGTTAAGTCACTGGTAAATTGTCCATTACCCAGAAAACAGTTCCACACCAGTGCACATGTAAGATGCCCTAACTAAAGTCAGTGAGTTATGAAGAATTAGAAGGAGGAAGAGAAAAGGGGGAAAGAAAAGAAAAGGAGAAAGATTTGAAAGAAGGAAAAGGAACATGTTGGGAAGAGGAAGTGGTCCATTGGAGAGCAGGGCAAAAGTGAACTGGAAAGTTTCTCATTGCTGTATGAGCATGAGTGTCAGAGTTTAGACCCCAGAACCCCAGAAATGCAGGGTGGGAATGGCAGATAATTTGTAATCACAGCTCACATGGTAAAGAAGTGGGATCCTCATGGCAAGTTGTTCTGGAGACTATCATATCAGCAAAAGTCTGACTTTGACTGAGAAACCTAGACTCAATGAATAAGGAGCACACACACACACACACACACAAACACTAAAAAAAAGAGACTTCAAAGTGAATATGACCAAAATACATTAAATACATACATAAACTTGTCAATAAATTAAAATTTTATTTTTTAAAAAATTTTTTTCTGCCCAAACTCTATCACATTAATTTTCTCTTTTACTTTTCTTGTAAATAAACATCTTTCAGAATAAATTCTCAATCATAGCAAATCATATTTTTCTAGTTATTGAAATTCTGCCAACAGTCCCCCCCACCCCCACCCCCATGCACCCGAGGTTACCTGGCACTCTTGTCTATTTCCAATCTCCAGGAAGATAGCTACATGATTTTCATCAGGTTCACCTTCTTATTTAGCTTCTCTAGGATCACGAATAATAGGCTCAAAGACATTTAATTATGGTTAGAATCCACTTATGAGTGAATACATACCATATTCCTCTTTTTGGGTCTGGCTTACCTCACTCAGTAAAGCGTTTTCTATTTCCATTCATTTGCATGCAAAATTCAAGATGTCATTGTTTTTTACCGCTGAGTAGAACTCTAATGTGTATATGTTCCACACCTTTTTTAACCATTCTTCTATTGAGGGGCACCTAGGCTGTTTCCAGGTTCTGGCTATTACAAATAGTGCTGCTATGAACATAGTTGAACAAATGCTTTTGTAGTATGTTAGGGCATCTCTTGAGTATATTCCCAAGAGTGGAATTGCTGGGTCCTGAGGGAGGTTGACTCCCAGTTTCCTGAGACACCGCCACACTGATTTCCACAGTGGCTGCACAAGTTTGCATTCCCACCAACAATGGATGAGTGTTCCCCTCATTCCACATCCTCTCCAGCATAGGCTATCATTGGTGTTTTTGAGTTTGGCTATTCTGACAGGTGTAAGATGATATCTCAAAGTTGTTTTGATTTGCATTTCCCTGATCGCTAAGGAGGTTGAGCATGACCTTAAGTGTCTTTTGGCCATTCTAAGTTCATCTGTTGTGAATTCTCTGTTCAGTTCAATACCCCATTTTTTAATTGGGTTAATTTGAGTTTTAGTGTCTAGTTTCTTGAGTTCTTTGTATATTTTGGAGATCAGACCTTTGTCTGATGAAGGGTTTGTGAAGATCTTCTCCCAGTCGAAAGGTAGCCTTTTTGTCTTACTGACAGTGTCCTTTGCTTTGCAGAAGCTTCTCAGTTTCAGTAGGTCCCATTTATTCATTGTTTCTCTTATTGTCTGCGCTTCTGGGGTTCTGCTTAGGAAGTGGTCTCCTGTGCCTATGTCTTGTAGACTACTTCCCACTTTCTCTTCTATCAGGTTCAAAGTGGTTGGATTAATGTTGATGTCTTTAATCCATTTGGACTTGAATTTTGTGCATGGTGATAGATACGGATCTATTTTCATTCTTCTACAGGTTGACATCCAGTTATGCCAGCACCATTTGTTAAAGATGCTTTCCTTCTTCCATTGTATACCTTTAGCTCCCTTGTCAAATATCAGGTGTTCATACGTTTGTGGGTTAATACCCGGGTCTTCTATTCGATTCCATAGGTCGACTTCTCTGTTCTTATGCCAATACCAAGCTGTTTTCAATATTGTTGCTCTGTAATAGAGTTTGAAGTCAGGGATGGTAATGCCTCCAGAAGTTCCTTTATTGTATAAGATTGTTTTGGCTATCCTGGGTTTTTTGTTTTTCCATATAAACTTGATTATTGTTCTCTCAAGGTCTGTGAAGAAGTTTGATGGGATTTTGATGGGAATTGCATTGAATCTATAGATTGCTTTTGGTAGAATTGCCATTTTTACTATGTTGATTCTCCCAATCCAAGAGCAGGGGAGGTCTTTCCATTTTCTGGTATCCTCCTCAATTTCTTTCTTCAAAGACTTAAAGTTCTTGTCAAATAGGTCTTTCACTTCCTTGGTTAGAGTTACCCCAAGATATTTTATGCTATTTGTGGCTATCATGAAAGGTGATGTTTCTCTGATTTCCCTCTCTGCTTCTTTATCCTTTGTGTATAGGAGGGCTACCGATTTTTTGGAGTTGATCTTGTATCCTGCCACATTACTAAAGGTGTTTATCAACTGTAAGAGTTCTTTAGCAGAATTTTTGGGGTCGCTTACGTACACTATCATACCGTCTGCAAATAACGAAAGTTTAACTTCATCCTTTCCAATTCGAATCCTCTTGATCCCCTTATGTTGTCTTATTGCTATTGCTAGAACTTCAAGCACTATACTGAAGAGGTATGGTGAGAGTGGACAGCCTTGTCGTGTTCCTGATTTTAGTGGAAAGGCTTTGAGTTTCTCTCCATTCAATTTGATATTAGCTGTCGGCTTGCTGTATATTGCTTTTATTATATTTAGGTATGATCCTTGTATCCCCAGTCTCTCCAACACCTTTATCATAAATGGGTGTTGACTTTTGTCAAATGCTTTTTCAGCATCCAATGAAATGATCATATGGTTTTTTTCTTTCAGTTTATTTATATGATGGATTACATTGATAGATTTGCGTATGTTGAACCAGCCCTGCATCTCTGGGATGAAGCCCACTTGATCATAATGGATAATTTTTCTAATGTGTTCTTGGATTTGGTTTGCCAGTATTTTATTGAGTATTTTTGCGTCAATGTTCATGAGTGAGATTGACTTGTAATTCTCTTTCCTGGTTGTGTTTTTGTGTGGTTTTGGTATCAGGGTAACTGTAGCTTCATAAAAAAGAGTTTGGCAATGATTCTTCTGTTTCTATATTGTGAAATACATTAAGGAGTATAGGTATTAGCTCTTCCTGGAAGTTCCGGTAGAATTCTGCATTGAAACCATCTTGTCCTGGGTTTTTTTTTTTTTTTGGTAGGGAGATTTTTAATAACAGCTTCTATTTCTTCACGACTGACAAGTCTATTTAGATTGTTCACCTGGTCTTGGTTCAACTTTGGTATATGGTACTTATCTAAAAAAATGTCCATTTCTTTTACATTTTCCAACTTTGTGGCATTTAAATTTTCGTAGTAAGATCTAATGATTCTCTGAATTTCCTCTGTGTCTGTGGTTATGTCCCCCTTTTCATTTCTGATCTTATTAATTTGCATGTTCTCTCTCTGCCATTTGATTAATTTGGATAGGGGTTTGTCGATCTTGTTGATTTTCTCCAAGAACCAGCTTTTTGATTCATTGATTCTTTGGATTGTTTTCTGTGTTTCTATTTTGTTGATTTCAGCCCTCAGTTTGATTATTTCCAGTCTTCTACTCCTCCCGGGTGAATCTGCTTCTTTTTTTTCTAGAGCTTTCAAGTGTGCTGTTAAGTCTCCAATGTGTGCTTTCTCCGTTTTCTTTAATTGGGCACTTAGTGCTATGAACTTTCCTCTTAGCACTGCTTTCATAGTGTTCCATAGGTTTGAGTATGTTGTGTCTTTATTTTCATTAAATTCAAGGAAGACTTTAACTTCTTTCTTTATTTCTTCCTTGACCCTGGGGTGATTTAGTAGTTGACTGTTCAACTTCCATGAATTTGTTGGCTTCCTGGAGGTAGCACTGTTCTTGAATTCTAACTTTAATCCATGGTGGTCTGATAAGACACAGGTGGTTACTAATATTTTTTTGTATCTGTGGAAGTTTGCTTTGTTACCCAATATGTGGTCAATTTTCGAGAAGGTTCCATGAGCTGCAGAGAAGAAGGTATATTCTTTCCTATTTGGGTGGAACGTTCTATAGATGTCTGTTAAGTCCATTTGATTCAATACCTCCAATAATTCTCTTATTTCTCTGTTTGGTTTCTGTCTGATTGACCTGTCCATTGGTGAGAGAGGAGTGTTGAAGTCTTTTACTATTAGTGTGTGTGGTTTGATGACTGCCTTGAGTTCTAGAAGTGTTTCTTTTACATAAGTAGGAGGCTTTATATTAGGGGCATAGATATTCAGGATTGAGACTTCCTCCTGATGAATTGTTCCTGTTATGAGTATAAAATGTCCATCTCCATCTCTTCTGATTGATTTTAGTTTGAAGTCAATTTTGTTGGAAATTAGAATGGCCACATCTGCTTGTTTCTTAGGTCCGTTTGCTTGAAAAATCTTTTCCCAACCCTTTACTCTGAGTAGATGTCTGTCTTTGTGGTTGAGGTATGTTTCTTGTAAACAGCAGAATGTTGGATCCTGTTTTCGTATCCAATCTCTTAGTCTGTGCCTTTTTATAGGTGAATTGAGTCCATTAATATTAAGTGATATTAATGACCAGTCGTTGTTGACTCCGGTTATTATTATTTTTTGTTTGTTTGTTTAATAGAGTTTGTATGTGTCCCTTCTTTGAGTTAAGCTCGTGAAGGGTCGCTAGATGTCTGAGTTATTGTAAGCAGTGTTGGCAATGTTGGATTCCTTGGGTTGCGATTTTCCTTCTATTACTTTCTGTAAGGCTGGGTTTGTGGCTACGAATTGTTTAAATTTGTTCTTATCCTGGAATATTTTGTTTTCTCCATTGATAGTGAACGATAGCTTGGCTGGGTATAGTAGTCTGGGTTTGCATCCATGGTCTCTTAGTTTCTGCAGTACCTCTATCCAGGACCTTCTGGCTTTCATGGTTTCCATAGAGAAGTCCGGTGTAAGTCTGATAGGTTTACCTTTATAAGTTACTTGCCCTTTTTCCTTTGCAGCTCTTAATATTCTTTCTTTAATCTGTATGTTTTGTGTTTTGATTATTATATGGCGAGGGAATGGTTTTTTTTTTTATCAAGTCTATTCGGTGTTCTGTATGCTTCTTGAACCTTCATAGGAATATCATTCTTTAGGTTGGGAAAGTTTTCTTCTATAATTTTGTTGAATATATTTTCTGGTCCTTTGATCTGCAGTTCTTCTCCTTCTTCAATCCCTATTATTCTTAGATTTGGTTTTTTTATTGTGTCCCAGAATTCTTGAATGTTTTGTGATGAGAATTTGTTGGATTTGCTGTTTTCTTTGATCAGAGCATTTATTTTCTCTATGGTATCTTCAGACTCTGAGATTCGTTCTTCCATCTCTTGTATCCTATTGGTTATGCTTGATTCTATAGTCTCTCTTCGTTTACCTAGATTTTCCATATCCAGCTGGCCCTTGTTTTGTGTTTTCTTCATTGCCTCCATTTCAGTTTTCAATTCTTGAACTGTTTCCATTACCTGTTTGATTGTTTTTTCTTGGTTTCCCAGTGTATCATTCATGGATTTACTCATTTCTTCGGACTTTTTGTTATATTTCTCATCCATTTCTTTACTCATTTCTTCAATCTTTTTGTTGTACTTCTCATCCAGTTCTTTAAGGGAGTTATTCATATCCTGTTTAAGGGACTCTATTGCTTTCATAATGGCATTTTTTTCCGCTTCTTCTGAATTAAGAGGTTCAAGTCCTTCTATTGTAGGGTCATTGGGATCTGGTGTTTTCATGTTGTTTTTTAGATTGTTGGAGGAGTTCCTGCCTTGGCCTCTGCCCATCTCTTCCTTCAAATGCTCTCTATTGGATCTTCTGGTACCAGGTCAGGTTCCCTTGTTGGGCAGGGACTTCACTGACAGAAGGCCTACCTTTCCTCAGGCAGTCTATTGAAACACAGGCACTCCCTCCTGCTGGGTTGCACTCACAGCCCAGGCCCAGTGAGCAAGGGAGTTGCTCTGGGGAGATCTTGTGGCCCCAGAGGGAAGGAGGGAAGAGAGGAAGGTGTGCCTGGATAAAGGCTGGGACGGGAGAGCTATGCAGGGAGGAGCCGCCACTGCAGGGTGACCAGAAAGTCGAGGGGGGCGGGGAAAGTCTGAATTCCTCCTAGCCCAAGCCCTCGGGCCAGGAGCAAACTTACCCCTCCTCCAATGGATGTCTGCTAGAAGTTCACTCTCTCTTGCTGGCCAGGAATGTGACTGAGCTGAGACAGGGCTTGCCTGTCGTCAGGCAGGCTCTCAAAGCACCAGAACTGCCCCTGCCAGACTGAGCCCACAGCCCAGGCCCAGCATGCAAGGGAGCAGCTCTGGGGAGATCTTGTGGCTCCAGAGGGGAGGGGGGAAGAGAGGAAGGTGTACCTGGATAAACGCTGGGACGGGATTCGGGAGAGCTCCGCAGGCAGGAGCCGCCTCTGCCCTGCAATTCTGATTTTATTGAGCAATCAAAAGTTAAAAACAAAGCAAGAAAATAAAACAAATGTAATCCCAATAATTAAACAAAATAGATTATGCTAAATCTCTTGGACTACTGAGAAAATAAATTGGAATTCACAACATATCTTCTAGCTCAAATAATGCTAAATAGTTGACTGGATTAAGTTTAAATGTTTTAAGTGCCTAGATCATGACAGTCAAACAGAAACAAAGTTATAATATCCATGATATCAACACCTAGAATTATAATCATCCCAAACCCAAATGTCTATATGCCAGCATAAAAATACAATCAATAACATCAGGACAATGTGTCACCATTAGAACCCTGCAACCCTACTCCACTATTCCTGAGAATTGCCATAGAGCTGAAGTACAAGACAAGGACTTCAAAATAGCTATTATGAATATGTTCAAGGACATTAAAGAGAATATGAATGAATCAGTTAATAAAATCTATGAAAACAAATAGTGGGATTAATTAAGAAAACAGGTCAAGAGACAAAATTAGAAATGGAATAACTAAAAGAAAATCAACTGAGGTACAAATGGAAATGAAAGATTTGGGAAGTGAAACAGGAATCTCAAAGACAAACCTTACCAGCAGAATAGAAGAGGTGGAAGACAGAATCTCAAACATTGAAGATAAGATAGAATAAACAGATACCTCAGCCAAAGAAACTGTTAAATCTAAGAAAATCCAGGCAAAAACATCCAAGAAATATGAGACACTATTAAGAATAATAGGAATAGAGGAAGGAAAATAAACCCAAGTCAAAGACACAGAAAATATTTTCAACCAAACAATAGAAGAAAATGTCCCTAACCTAAGAAAGGAGATGCCTATCAAGGTACAAGGAGCTTACAGACACCAAATAAACTAGACCAGAAAATAAATTCCCCCACTGTATATAATAATCAAAACACTGAATGTACAGAACAAAGAAAGAATATATAAAAAGCTGCAAGAGTCGGGTGGTGGTGGTACCTTTAATCCCAGCATTCGGGAGGCAGAGGCAAGTGGGTCTCTGTGAGTTTGAGGCCAGCCTGGTCTACAAGAGATAGTTCCAGGATAGCTAAGACTGTTACACAGAGAACCCTGTCTCAAAAAACAAAAGTGATAATAATAACTGCAAGGTAAAACATCACCAAGTGACTAACACCTGACTTCTCAATGGTGACTCTAAAAGCCAAAAGTCTGAATGAACATTCTTCACATTCTGCAGCCACAGACACAAGCCCAAACCTCTATGCCAGTAAAACTTAGAATCACAATAGATAGAGGGGACCAAGCTGATTTCATTACTGCAGCTCTGTAATAGAGTTTGAGGTCAGGGATGGTAATGTCTCCGGAAGATCCTTTATTGTATAGGATTGTTTTGGCTATCCTGGGATTTTTGTTTTGCTATATAAAGTTGATTATTGTTCTCTCAAGGTCTGTGAAGAATTTTGTTAGGATTTGATAGGGATTGCGTTGAATTTATAGATAGCCTTTGGTAGAATTACCATTTTTACTATGTTGATCCTACCCATCCAAGAGCATGAGAGATACCTTCCATTTTCTGGTGTCCTCTTCAATTTCTTTCTTCAAAGCCTTAAAGTTCTTGTCAAATAGATCTTTTACTTCCTTTGTTGGTGTAACCCCAAGATACTTTATGCTATTTGTGGCTACATAAAAGGTAAAGTTTTTCTGATTTCCCTCTCTGCTTCTCTATCCTTTGTGTATAGAAGAGCTACTGATTTTTTTTTTAGTTGATCTTGTATCCTGACACATCACTGAAGGTATTTATCAGCTACAGGAGTTATTTGAAAGAGTTTTTGTGGGTCACTGATATACACAATCATATCATCTGCAAATAACAAAAGTTTGATTTCTTTCTTCCCGATTTGAATCCCCTTGATCTCCTTATGTTGTCTTATTTCTATTGCTAGAACTTCAAGCACTGTGTTGAAGAGATATGGTAAGAGTGGACAGCCTTGTCTTGTTCTTGATTTTAGTGGAATGGCTTTGAGTTTCTCTCCATTTAATTTGATATTAGCTTTTGGTTTACTGTATATTGCTTTTATAATATTTAGGTATGAACCTTGTATCCCTAACCTCTCCAAGACCTTTATTGTCAAATGCCTTTTCAGCATCTAATGAAATGATTATATAGTTTTTTCTTTCAGTTTATTTATATGATAGATTACATTGATAGATTTTCGTATGTTGAACCAGCCCTGCATCTTGGGATGAAGCCTACTTGATCGTAATGGATGATTTTTTTGATGTGTTCTTGGATTCAGTTTGCCAGTATTTTATTGAGAATTTTTGCTTTGATGTTCATGAGCGAGACTGGTCTGTAATTCTCTACCTTGGTTAAGTCTTTGTGTGGTTTTGGTATCAGGTAGCTTCATGAAGAGTTTGGCAATGACTCTTCTGTTTCTATTATGTGAAATACCTTAAGGAGTATAGGTATTAGCTCGTCTTGGAATTTCTGGTAAAACTCTACATTAAAACTATCTGGTCCTGGGCTGTTTTTGGTTGGGAAGTTTTTTTGTGACAGCTTCTACTTCTTCATCACTGATAGGTCTATTTACATTGTTCACCTGGTCTTGATTTAATTGCAGTATATGATGTTTATCTAAAAATCAGTCCATTTTTTTTACACTTTCCAACTTAGTGGCATATAGGCCTTTTTAGTAAGACCTAAGGATTCTCTGAATTTCCTCAGTGTCTGTTGTTATATCTCCCTTTTCATTTCTGATCTTGTTAATTTGCATGTTCTCTCTCTGCCATTTGATTAATTTGGATAGGGGTTTGTCGATCTTGTTGATTTTCTCCAAGAACCAGCTTTTTGATTCATTGATTCTTTGGATTGTTTTCTGTGTTTCTATTTTGTTGATTTCAGCCCTCAGTTTGATTATTTCCAGTCTTCTACTCCTCCTGGGTGAGTCTGATTCTTTTTTTTTCTAGAGCTTTCAGCTGTGCTGTTAAGTCTCTAATGTGAGCTTTCTCTGTTTTTTAATGTGGGCACATAGTGCTATGAACTTTCCTCTTAGCACTGCTTTCATAGTGTCCCATAGGTTTGGGTATGTTGTGTCTTTATTTTCGTTGAATTCAAGGAAGACTTTAATTTCTTTCTTATTTCTTCCTTGATTCAGGGATGGTTCAGTAGTTGACCAATTTCCATGAGTTTTTAAGCTTCCTGCTGATTGAACTGTTGTTAAATTCTAACTTTACTCCATGTTGATCCGATAATACACAGGTATTGTTACACAACATATTATTAATACCCTAATTCTTTGTGGTTTTGGATGTTTGCTTTGTTATCGAGTATGTGATCAACTTTAAAGAAGGTCCCATGAGATGCTGAGAAGAAGGTATATTCTTTTCTGTTTGGGTGGAATGTTCTATAGATGTCTATTAAATCCATATGATTAATTACATCTGTTAGTTCTCTCATTTGATATGTCCATTAGTGAGAAAGGAGTGTTGAAATCTCCTACTATTATTCTGTAGGGGTTTGATGTGTGATTTGAGTTCTAGTAATGTTTCTTTTACATATGTGGGTGCTTTTATATTAGGGGCATAGATATTCAGGATTGAGATTTCATCTTGATGAACTGTTTCTGTTACGAGTACAAAGTGTCCATCTCCATCTCTTCTGATTGATTTTAGTTTGAAATCAATTTTTTTAGATATTAGTATAGCCATATTCATTTGTTTCTCAGGTTCATTTGATTGGAAAACCTTTTCCCAACCCTTTACTCAGAGGTAATGTCTGTCTTTGAGGTTGAAGTGTATTTCTTGTAAACAGCAGAATTTTGGATCTTACTTTTGTATCCATTCTCTTAACCTGTGTCTTTTCATAGGTGAATTGAGTTCATTGATATTAAGCAATATTAATGACCAGTGGTTGCTAACTCCAGTTATTTTTTGGTGGTAGTGTTTGTGTGTTTTCCTTCTTTGAGTTGTGCTGGTGGAGGGTTGTCAGATGTCTGTGCTATTGTGGGTGTTGTTGGCTTCCTTGAGTTGAGGTTATCCTTCTAGTACTTTCTGTAAGGCTGAATTTGTGGATACGTATTGTTTAAATCTGTTTTTGTCATGGAATATTTTGTTTTCTCCATCGATGGTGAAAGAAAGCTTTGTTGGGTATAGTAGTCTGGGCTTGCATACATGGTCTCTTAGTGTCTGCAACACATCTATCCAGGATATTCTGGCTTTCATGGTTTCCATTGAGAAGTCAGGTGTAATTCTGATAGGTTTACCTTTAAATGTTACTTGACTTTTTTTTGCAGCTCTTAATATTCTTTCTTTATTTTGTATGTTTTGTGTTTTGATTATTATATGGCAAGGGGATTTTTTTTATCCAGTCTATTTGGTGTTTTGTAAGCTTTTGTACCTTCATAGGAATATCTTTCTTTAGGTTGGGAAAGTTTTCTTCTATAATTTTGTTGAATATTTTTTTCTGAACCTTTGAGCTATAATTCTTCTCCTTCTTCTACCACTATTATTCTTTGGTTTGTCCCAGATTTCCTGGATGTTTTCTGTTAAGAATTTGTTGGATTTGCTGTTTTCTTTGATCAATGAGTATATTTTCTCTATAGTATCTTCAGCGCCTGGGATTCTTTCTTCTATCTCTTATATTCTGTTGGTTATACTTATCTCTGTAGTTCCTGTTCATTTACCCAGATTTTCCATATCCAGCCATCCCTCAGTTTGTGTTTTCTTTATTACCTCCATTTTGGTCTTCAAGTCTTGAACTGTTTCATTTACCTGTTTGATTGCTTTTTCTTGCTTTTCTTAGATATCTTTGAGGGATTTATTAATTTCTTCTAACTTTTTGTTTGTCTTCTCTTCCATTTCTTTAATGGAGTTTTTCACTTCCTATTTAAGGGTCTCCATCATTTTCATAAGGTTACATTTAAAGTTGATTTCTTTTACTTCTTCTGGGTTAGGATGTTCAAGTCTTCCTGTTATGAGTTCGCTGGATTCTGGTGTTATCATGTTACTTTTCAGGATGTTGGAGGAATTCTTGCATTGGTGCTTACCTATCTCTTCCTTCGAATGAGGCCAGCAGAGTCTTGGCATCTTGGTCCAATCTTTGCTGTGGCTGTCTGTGTACTTGGTTGTTTTTCTTGCTCTGTCCTCTCTTAGGTTCCCTCAGCACTGGAGCTGGCTCTCAGATCCCCTCTGTTCTGAAGCAGGCTGTGCTGGGGATCTAAGGACCTTGCAGATGAAAAGGATTGCTCTTGGCTGGGTGGATTGGGGTAAAGAAAGCCAGCTGCCAGGAACACACCCTGAAGAACAATCAGAAAAGCTAAGGGAATTGGAGGGGACCTGGAGTAAGTTCCGCCAGACCGTCCGGCCGAGCAGCCACCTACTCATTTCTCCAGATACCCTCAACACCGGAGCAGGGCCTCTTTCCGGGCCTCAAGGACTTTGCAGACAAAAAGGCAGGCTTGGAGGGCAGGGTGGGATGGTACAAAGAAGCCCCAGCAGCAAGACTACTCCTTGCTGGCTCTCCGGACCCCTCAGCCCTTCCCCTCAGGGAAGTAGGCTCTCCCTACATTTTATTTTAACCCATCTCTATTAATCTGTGCATCACCACAAGGTCATGGCATACCTGCAAAGTTTCAGCATGTCTGACTCTGGTGGAGGCTCCATGGCTTCTCTTTTACTCTGCTCTTCTTTCTCCCAGCATTCAGCCCAGCTTTGTCCACCAGCCTCAGTTCCCTGCTCAGGCCCAAGACAGTTCTTTATTCATTAACCAATAAAAGCAACACATAAAGAGAAGGACCTCCCACACCACTGTCCTTGTCCAAACTGAGACTATATTGTGGCACAAACAGCACTTGTTTAACCTAGCACACCAATTCGTATTGCTGGATTTGGGGAAAGGAAAACATATTGAAAAGAGATTGAGAAAGAGAGACAGATGCAGAGCTATAGGCAGAGACAGATTATGCTTCTGTAGAGAACTTCCTTAATTTTAGGGGTTTTTTTTGTCCCTGTGAACGATGTCCAGGAATTCCCATCAGAGGTTGTGACCATTTCTGGGTGGTTTTAAAGTTTTATTTCATGCAGAAAATGCAGATTAAGAAATGAAATAAAAGGAGTCACCACAGGACAAGATCTCACACTGCTTTATTTCCAGTTTGTGAAAAGGAATTAGAGGAAAGCTTAGAGATGGCTATTGTATGAAGTTGTGAAGCTGAACCCTCAACTGCCTTGGAGACCCAAAGATGTTGAAGATGCCAGAGGTGTGGGATTCCTGCTGGAAGAGTATCTCACAGGCAGTGAAAACAGCCCAAGAGAAAGAAGTGTATTGCAGTCAAGAAAGCTGAAAAAAATGGAGATCAGAAGGTTTGGGGGTTTTTTGTTTGTTTGTTTGTTTGTTTGTTTGTTTGACATCAAACATGGAGATGAAGAGTTTGGAGTTTGCCCAGTTGATTTTCAGTCTAATTTTGCTCCAGTATGCCCTCACTATGCTCACTTCCCTATGTTTTGGAATGGTAATGTATATACTGTGCTATTATATGTTGGAACTATGTTATCTGTTTTTGATTTTGATTTTATAGGGGATTACAGTGAAAAGATCACAAGACTCTCAGAAAAGACTTTGATCTTTGGACTTTTAGACATAGTTGAGACTATGATAGACTCTGGGGGCCTATCTTAGTTTGGATTTTTATTGCTATGAAAAGACACCATGACCACAGCAACTCTTTTTTTAAATTAATTATTTTAAAAAATCTTTTCTCATTTTACATACCAATCCCAGTTCCCATTTCCTCCCCTCCTCCCACTCCTTTCATCTTCCCTTACCACCCACTTCCATTCCTCAGAGAGGATAAGGCTTCACATGGGAAGTCACCAAAGTCTGGCACATTGCTTTGAGGCAGGAACAAGGCCCTGTCTACTATATCTAGGATGAGCAAAGTATCTCTTCAAAGAGAATGGGTTCCAAAAAGGCAGTACAAGCAGTAGGGATAAATCCTGGTGCCACTACCAGTGGCCCTGTAGTCTGTCCCAACCAGACAACTGTCACCCATATTCAGAGGACCTAGTTTGATCCTATGCTGATTCCTCTATTGTCAGGTCAGAGTCAGTGAGCTCCCATTGGCTCAGGTAAGCTGTTTCAGTGGAAATTCTTTGCTCATATTCTTGCTCCTCCCTCTCTCTGCGTTATAAGTGGTGTGTGCCTGCGTGAGAGTGTGTATTTTATGTGTGTCTTTATTTTGTATGTTTGTATGTGTGTTTTATGTGGTGTGTGTATGTGTGAGGGCATGTGTTTTATATGTCTGTTTTGTATGTATGTGTTTGAGGGTGTGTGTTTTACATGTGTATGTTGTATGTAGGGAGTACTTATGTGTGAGGGTGTGTGTTTTATGTGTCTCTGTGTGTGTGTTGTATGTGATGTACATGTATGTGTGAGGGTGTGTGTTTTATTTGTTTCTGTGTGTATGTTATAAATGGGGAGTACTTATGTGTGGGTATGTGTTTTATGTGTCTCTCTGTGTGTGTTGTATGTGGTATGCATGTATGTGTGAGGGTGTGTGTTTTATTTGTTTCTGTGTGGTGTGTGTATTTGCATGCGTGTGTGGTGTGTGTGTGTGTGTGTGTGTGTGCACTTGCTTTTCTATGAGAGTGTAGAGGTCAGATGTTGATATCTGGTGTCTTTCCTCAATTGCCACCTTACTATTTGACACAGGATTTCTCACTGAACTCGTGGCTTACCTTTTACATTCTAGAGAGTGAATATCTAGAATCGGGTCATCTTTGACCCCATCTTGTAAGTTATGGTTACTGGTGCAAGTCACCATGCCCAGTACATCAGTGCTGGGAATCTGCATCCAGGTCCTCATGTTCTTAAAGCAAGCGCTTTATCTGTTGAGTGATCTCCTCAGGCAGAGAGGTGATCTGAAGAATTATCAGAGTAAGAAACTCGAAAAATGAAATTGCTTAAAGCCCAAAGAAAAGTGACCCAGAAAGGAATATTCAAGTTGGGCGGTGGTGGTGCACACCTCTAATCCCAGCACACTTACAGGAAGCTACAAGACAGGGTTTCTCTGTGTAGGTTTGGAGCCTCTCCTGTAAGTAACTCTTGTATACCAGTTTGCCTCGAACTCACAGAGATCCACCTGAGATGGGTAGAGAGAAGGCAGAAGGGGAGGATTCAAGAGAGCTTGAGGAAATGGGATGGGTGGGATGAAGGAAAGGTGGATATGGGAGCAGGGAAGTAAATATCTTAATTGAGGGAGCCATTTTAGGGTTTGCAAGAGACTTGACTCTAGAGGGGTTCCCAGGTCCAAGAAGAGGTACCCAGATTGTTCCTTGGGCAGCAGAGGAGAGGGTTCCTGAACTGGCCTTGTCCCATAGCCACACTGATGAATATCTTGCATATCACCACAGAACCTTCATCTGACAATGGATGGAGATAGAGACAGAGACCCACATTGCAGCACTGGACTGAGCTCCCAAGGTCCAAATGAAGAACAGAAGGAGGGAGAACATGAGCAAGGAAGTCAGGACCACGACGGGTGCGTCCACCCACGGAAACGGTGGGACTGATCTAATGGGAGCTCACCGACGCCAGCTGGACTGGGAGTGATGGAACATGTGATCAAACTGGACCCTCTGAATCTGGCTGGCAATGAAGGCTGACTGAGAAGCCAAAGACAATGGCACTGGGTTTTGATTCTACTGCATGGACTGATTTTGTGGGAGCCTGGTTTGTTTGGATGCTTACCTTTATAGACCTGGATGGAGGAGAGAGGACCTTGGACTTCCCACAGGGCAGGGAACCCTGACTGCTCTTAGGACTAGACAAGGAGGGGAGATGAAGAGGGGGAGGGAAAAGGGAGGCGGGGAGGAGGTGGAAATTTTTAATAACTAAATAAAAAGAAAGATTATAATGGGAATAATATAGGTGCAATCATTAGGCTGATCCTCCAATGTATGGCAAGCAAAAGAGTTTAACTAGCTGTATTCTGTATACAGTCTCCCAATATAAATTTTCTGCCTCTTTCATCAAAGTTAGATATCAGAAAGTTCTTGAGCTAGTTTGAAACAGACTGCTGACACCAGCCATACCCAGCTTACCTGAGAAATCACTTCAAGAGAGAGGAGGAATATCCAGAATATCATCCAACATTTTCATTTATTATCAGGCCACTAAAAGGAGTGAAGATGCAGTACTTTTCTGACAGCATCACTGAAGGCTTGTTTTACTTGCTTATTCCTTAGAGTGTAAATGAAGGGGTTAAGTAAAGGGGCAACTGAGTTATTGAGCACAGCCACACCCTTATTGAAGGCAACTCCTTCTGTTACTGAAGGCTTTATGTACATGAAGATGCAGCTCCCATAAGAAAGGGAGATGACAACCATGTGGGAAGAACATGTGGAAAAGGCCTTCTTTCTCTGCTGTGCAGAAGGGATCTTCAGAATGGTCCTGATGATGTGGGTGTAGGAGAGAATGACCAGCACCAGGGTGACTATCAAGGTCACAATCGCTAAAACAAATTCAATGAGCTTCAGCAGCCTTGTGTCTGAACAAGCTATTTCTATGAGGGGCCCATAGTCACAGTAATAATGATTGAGCACATTGGATGCGCAGAAATCCAGCTGACTGGTCAAGATGATTAAGAATAAGATGATCAGGAAGCCACTCAGCCAAGAGCAGAGGACCAGCAAGGAGCAGACCCTGTTGCTCATGATGGTGGTGTAGTGCAGCGGTTTGCAGATGGCCACATAGCGGTCATAGGGCAAGATGGGATGGGATAAAGAAAGCCAGTAGCCAGGAATACACCCCACTGGATGGCCAGAAAACTTTAGGGAATTGGAGGGTGCCTGGACTCCGTTCCCTGGGACCAGCTGGCTGGGTATCCACTCACTCACCACTCCGAATCTCCTCAGCACAGGAGCAGGGCCTCTTGCTGGGCTCCAAGGACCTCACAGACAAAAGGGCACGCACACCGGATTTCCTCCAATACCTTACACGTAGGACACTAGACTTGGATTATTTGAGCTGGATCAAATTCTCCTTTAGTTTCCATTGTACCAGGAAGTACCTGATAAACTTCCAAATGAGAGAAGCAATTAATAGTCCTACTGCTGTGACATCTATAAACCACAATAACCAGCATAAAAAGACAGCATTAAAGGGCTGGTAGTGGCCCTCATATGTTGGTGGCAAGCAACCCCTGTCTAGTTGGACCTAAGGCACATCCATCCAACAGAAGGGAAATCAGGCTGGCACTAGAAACTTAACCAGCTTATATGGTCTAGTGACATCTTCGAAGATCTTAGAAGAGAATCTACTACCACAACCTTGCTAGAAAGCATAAGTACTAAATACATTCTAAATCTTATCTTTATACCCATGAGTAAGTGTAGCTATCATCCTTCATCAAAAAGGCTTCTCTACAGCAAATGGAAACTGTTATTACACACACACACACACACACACACACACACACACACACACACACCCCTGGACACAATGTGTAGAGAACTCAGCCCTAATGGATACATCTACAGAACAAACAGTTTTAGCACCTATGGCTTAGGGAGGCTTGTAGAAGAGGGAGCAGAAAGCTGTTAAGAGCCAGAATACTAGGAAGTCTGCTGTGAGACTGTCTCTCCTATAAATGCTGAATAACCTAATCAATGATACTATCAAAAGATATGCTGATGCATAAATAACAATTACTAAGAGAAGAAAACTTAACTTCTCCCAAGGATAACCATAACTGGTAATTCACTGCAAACTTGTCAGCCCTAAAACAATATACACACAAACAACAAAAATGTATCCAACAGATTGTATTTATGTATTTGAGCATATATATGTATGTGTATTGTGCAGTGTATAATAATAATAATAATAAAAGAAAAAGTGGCTATCAATTTTAGAGTAATGGGTGTAATGATTATTAAAAATTACTGCAGGATCCCCAGCAGGCAGGGGACAGCAGGTCCCAAGAGCAGCCAGTCCCAGGCAGGGACTGCACATGAGACCACCTGGCAGGTCTCCGAAGGTGGCTGGTCCCTGGGGTGTCCCATGTGGCGAGCCATGTGGTCACGGTGGGTGAGAAACAGACAGATAGGCACACCATACAGAGTGATGATATGGATATTTATTTAATGGTTATGAAAGGGAAGGGGGGAGAAGAACAGAGGGGGGAAGAACAGAGGGAGAGAGAGAGAGAAAGAGAGAGAGAGAGAGAGAGAGAGAGAGAGAGAGAGAGAGAGGAGAGACAGAGAGAGAGGCGACAGAACCTGCCTCTCTGAGAGGAAGAGAAGAGAGAGACTAAGGCTGCAAACAGGAAGGGAGTGGGCGTGGCTTATCTCTTAAAGGGACAGAACAGACAATTACAATGGGGACATGAGAGGGATTAGAGAGATGGGACATGGGAGTAACTGGAGGGAAAGTGATATAATTATATTTTAATTAAAATATATTTTAAGATTATGCTTTCATAATATATTTAATATACAAAAATAAAATTAAGGAAAGCAACTAAAAAAAAATCTAAAAAACATAAAGTCAGCAGAGAAAAAGAATCCATCCTTAAAACTCAAGATGACATCATGCTAAAAGCCTCAGTAAGAGAAGGAACCAGACAAGTACTAGCTAGGATGGAGCTGCTGCTGAAGTTGCTAGACTCATGGATTGACAGCAAAGCTGCAGAGCCCAGCCATGGGGTGGAATGCTCAACTGGGGTCCAGGAGCAGCAAACAGCAAATTCAAAGTACAGGTCCCAACAAGACAAACAGGTGCCTATGCCAGCAGTCAAGAAAGCCACATCAACAGCAGGGAACAGAGCCCAGGCAGAACTCCAGGGACAAGCATGGAGTCCTCTGTTATTTCTTGACCTAGACACCAGGTATCAGATGATAGGTTGGTATGAGGCCAAGCCATTGCAATCTTAAGTATCTGTCATGCTATTGCATCCAAGTGAGGGAGTTATGCCATTTTCCTAGTCTGTAAATTCTTGGACTTGGTTTCTCTGGCATGATTTCAATACACCAATGTGTCCATAAAATCTCAATCTACCTACAATAAACTTATAGAGTGGCTCCCTCTCTAGTCCCAAGAATTTATCAGTCTGTGCTGGATGGGCAGTCCCTGGAAGAGGGTACAGTGTATGCATCCATAAGTGGAGTTAAACACTGGTTTTAAATGAGTCTCCTAGGGCAAGGCATGGCTTGAAAAACTGCTTCACATACTATAGAGTGCAGGGGAGTGTCTAGCCTGATCTCATCACGGGGTTATTAAGTTTTGCTAGCACTAAGTGTTCTAAGAGGCTGTCTGTTCTCCCATGGATTTTTGTGGTAGGTTTCTGTAGGACTCAGCCATGATAAGCTTTACAGAAACAGAGCACCCAAAGGAAGTTCTTTACTTCCAACCATTATCACCTGCCAGAGTTGGACTCAGCCATGATAGATTAATGGAGGCCTGAGTCTCAGTAGTTTACCCTGAGGCAATACCTGGTTTCAGGAAGAACCACAAGCTGAGATGACCCTACCACCACCCAAGAACAGACCATCCAAAGGAAATGCCTAACGTTCCAACCATTGTAGATAGGATCACCTGCCAGCACACATTCACCAGGACACTCCTAGACAAACAACAGCCAATCAGGGGTCCTGAACCTTAGAAATTTCTCACCCCTACATTGGCTACCATAAAAACCCAATTCTAGCTATGCTTGGGGCTCTGCGATTATTTCAATATGTTGGACACATGGAGAGACCGAGTTTGCAAACTTGCATAAAATAAAGTCTCTTTGCTTTTACATACAGGACTTGGTCTCTTTGTTGGTTTTTGGGGGACTTCAAGAGTCTGGGCATGCCAGTTCCTATGAGCCCTTCCTCCACCCTGACTGTGGACAGGGAGAGTCTTGTGCTGGCCCAAGGCCAGTAACTACTGTGAGATCATGACTGAAATGACGGTGTGGGGCTCATAGGAAGTGTTTACAGCCTTTCTCCTTGTCTAGTGCCTTCTCTTTACCCCTCTGGCAACACTCTGTCAGGAGCATGTTGGCAACATGAAATGTGTTTACATATGTAGATATGCATGCATGATCTAAGTTGTGACATTAACTGTAAAACTAGTAGAAGTAATCAGCCCCCAAACAGGGATTATTCACACATTTTCTTGCCATGACATCTAAATTTTTCTTCCTTTCAATCACAATGTTACGATGAAAGGAAACCAAATCCTGGTGATCCTGTCCCCACCCCAGGAGGAGGGGAACAAATGTCAGCAGGACAGTGGGTCCTGGTCGTCAATGCTGTGTTGGCTTACACTCATTGCAGCTGCTGCATCTCCCTTTCTCTGAGAACACTGTCATCCCCGCTACATTTATTTTGGGATTTCTGCCAAGTTCATTACACAGAAGATTCATTAGTGGATCTCAAAATTGGGTCATCAATGTCCCTTGTGGCTATTTTTCTTCAGCTTTGACAAATAAAATAAGCACTTACCCTGCTGTCATACACACCTTCTCAACTGTTCACAAGAATCAAAATATCTTCAAAATATCTTTCAAAACCAGAGAAAGCTCTTAATATCAAAAAGAAAAAAAAACCCATATTATGCTCTGGAGCATTTTAAAATAGGTGAAATTCCTAAACATGTCCAGAGCACCATGTGGGAGATGAGAATCCCAGCAGACAAAGTTGTTGCAGTGTCTTAAGGTAAATAGGGGTGTCTGAAAAAGAGCCAAAAATTCAACACAAGCCCTTCCTAACAAGATCTACCCTGAGTCCAGTGCAAGAAATCTGTTGCTAGTGTCCAGTGAAAGCTACAATTGGCTCTCCAAAGAGTGAGTATAACTTTCTGGTCGTGCTTACCTTTCTTTATGGAAAATTAGGAAAAATGTTTCAGAGAAGCACGTTTGGTATACATTTATCAATCATTCGTGTATGCAATATTATAAAGTATTGTAAAGGAAGCTTAAATGGGAGTTGTCCCTTTTGTAGACATCATAAATTTAGTAAATTCAGTTAGTTGCCACCTAGTGAATAATGAGCATTGCTTAGATTGTGTCTTCAGGAATTGGACGTGAACCTACTTTCACTTCACAGTGAAAACAACATCCATCCACATGAAGCCATCTTTAACTGTGACTGGTTACTGAAAGTCCTTTCCATTGTCTTTCTTTCCAATCTTCCAAATACATATGGAGAAAATAGCATGGCTCAGTGCCAATAATTTTTTTTTCAGATTTTTGTCTCTTGTTTTTCACAGAGGAGAGTCTCCAGGATTGGCAACAGAGATAGGTATTTTAGAACAAGGGATTCCATTCTGAGTGGCTAGAAGTGTGTTCTACAGACTGAGCTAAAAAACCAAAGAACAAGCATGAGGGCTTGGCAGGAGGCTGGGTGAGCTGCAGAGACAATCTTCCAGCACCTCCAGATTCTATCTACTGTTCCCTGCAATCCCTGGGAACTTCCTGGAGCACCAGAAATCTCAGGAACTTCCTTCCTCTATGATGCTGACTACAGCCATGGGGCTTTATTGGATGTTAGATAAACTGGGTAGCTAACCTTGCTCCCAATTCTAAAAGGAGAAAACTTGAAAGTTGTTTTTCTCTTTTTTATTTTTGTTTGGTTTGGGTTTGGATTTTTGTTCTGTCTTGTTTTGTTTTGTCTGTTTTGTTTTGTTTTGAGACAGGTTCTTTCTATATAGCCTTGACTGTTCTGGAATTTACCGTGTAGACCAGGCGCGTCTCCAACTCAGAGAGGTTTACCTGCCTCTACCTCCCAAGCATTGAGATTAAAGTCATGCATTACTATACTCGCTGAAAAAAATATGCAAACTGTTCACATTATAGTCTTCTTGAGACCTACAGTGAATGCTCTTTCTACTCACATATATAAGCAAATCTCAGACATTGTACATGCTGTCTCAGGATTAAAAATATTTCAGATTAGGATGTAATTGAATTCTGAAAGAATGCACATGAGGTCCTTAAACATGAACTTGTCACTGGAAGAATGATTGAAGAAGTAAACATGGTAACAGGGAGGAAAAGATATTATTAGTGGATCATTTGGCTGGAATGTTATGGTTAAGCTAGGCGTTGTCAAATAGACATCAAAACTATTCAATTGATATTTTAAAGTAAATAGCATATGACAGGTTAAATAGTCAATTGTAAAAGTTCTGTGTATAATAATAATATTTCTGTTATTTATAATATCTAGTTATATTTTAGAAAGAAAATGTAGGCATGCTATAAAATATTAGCTACCTTTTTATTTTATTTTACAATATTTTTCTATAAACCAAATTTTCAACTGCATAAATTATCCATATAATAAGATAAGTGGGAAGTATTATTCTTTCCAGTTGCTTTAAAATGCATAAAAACAAAATAGTTGACTATACTTTAAAATTTTGTTCTAGCAGCCTGTAAGAGAAGACACTGAAGCATGCTCCTTCTCTGAAGACTGATGAGTGTCAGGTTTAAAACATTTTAATATGCAAAAATCATTTATGTGTGTGTGTGTGTGTGTGTGTGTGTGTGTGTGTGTAAGCCAGATGACAACGTCGGCTGTCATTCTTGCTATTTACCTTTTTTTAAAGACAGGGTCTCTCACTGGTCTATAATTTGCTAACTAGGCCAGACTGTCAGGCCAGCACGTCCAGCAATCTGCCTGCCTCCACCTCCCCAGCACTGGGATTGCAAACATTCACCACCAAGCCTAGGATATTTTTAACATGGGTTCTTAGGATAGAGCACAGGCCCTCCCGTTTGTAAGCAAGTTCTTCACCAACTGCTCTATCTCCCCAGTCTCTTTCACTTCTGAACCCGTGTTATAAGAGATCTTCTGGTTCTTAATTATAGGTTTTAAAAATCGCATTGGTGGTGCATCTCTGAGAATTACAAACAGCAGATTTTCTTACCAAAGAGATTATTCCTAACATTATGTTTCTTTTTTTAAAAAAATTATTTATTTATTAAAAATTTCCACCTCCTCCCCACCTCCCTTTTCACTCCCCCTCCTTGTCTAGTCCTAAGAGCAGTCAGGGTTCCCTGCCCCGTGGGAAGTCCAAGGTCCTCCCCCCTCCATCCAGGTCTATAAAGGTGAGCTTCCAAACAAACCAGGCTCCCACAAAGCCAGTCCATGCAGTAGAATCAAAACCCAGTGCCATTGTCCTTGGCTTCTCAGTCAGCCTTCATTGACAGTCACATTCAGAGAGTCCGGTTTATCACATGCTCCTTCAGTCCCAGTCCAGCTGGCCTTGGTGAGCTCCCATTAGATCAGTCCCCTAACATTATATTTCTGAAAAATAAAATGATAAGATACAGGAGAACAATGAAGGAAATATCAACCAGATGTACAATAACAGAAGAATCTACTGAGGAGACACTCTAGAGTACTAATGAAAACCTATGAATTCCTAGGGCTGCCTGTGAAGATGCTTGCTAACATTTACCACAAGTCCACCTCTCAGCTGCACCTTCATCTTCAATTTTGTATCATTGCTAGTTTTTTATAGTCATACAGTGAACAGAAACTGTGATTAACTTTGAACAGCATGAGGGTACTACCACTGGATCCTTTACAGTTATTCATAGCAATTATTTAAACAGGCCATCAAATGGTCATGTAATTCACAACCATACAATAGCATCATTTTTACACTCTTGAACTGGAGGAATTTGGATGGTAGCATGTTGTTTGAGATCCCTTTACTGTAATGTAAAATTCTCAAATCAAGAGAATTTTTAAAAGAAAAATCTGTCACACTTTAGAGTCACTTATGTGTTGCCAAAACCTGAAGCTACAGTACAGAAAAAAAATGGTTTTCTCATAGAAAGGTATCATTTACAATTGCTGTAAAGTAAGTATATTTCTAGGCTCTAATGTCCCCAATTGTTCAGGGTTGAGTTTAGCGCCTTGATGAAGCATTTGGTGACTGTGAGCTGGCAAGAGAAGGATTCAGAGGAGAGAGAGAGATTCCTGAGGGGCACCACTATATCTTAAAGTGATCTGTTGAGATTACTCCCCACGTGACTCCACAGTCATTCACACTTCCAGTTCCCATGGGAACTGAGATCCTGGTTGTAGACACTTCTCTGAGACAGTGAAATAAGTGTGAGAACTTGACTTGGGAGTGGAGTTGGCTTTGTACTTATCATAGCAATAATGAATGTTTTAGTAAATTGTATTTATTTTATATGGTGTGGTGTATATGTGTGTGACTGAGTACAACTTGCAGGAGTCAGTTCCCAGCACCATGTGATCCTGGGAGCAAACTCAGGTCATTAGGCTCACACTAGGCACATTTACCAGTTGAGACATCTTGCCAGCCCAGAGAGGAATATTTTCATCAATCAGTATTAAATTCACTCTTGCTTCTGTTGCATTAGAGTCTTCCATGAAAATCTTTCATTCACTGGTATGTAAGAAAAATAACAAACTCTAAAAACTGACCAAAATGTTTAAATTAAGGATATTATAACTAAGCTTCAATAAAGGAATGTAAAATACTGCCAATGAGCTATTGACCCAAATCCAGTATTGCAAAATTCACCTGTTAATTTGTGTGCATGGTGTCTGTGCATATGAGTGTGGGTGCTCATGCTTACACATGCATCTGCATGTGAAGGCCAGAGGGTGGTGTTAGATAGCAATCTTCTCCAAACACTCTCCACCTTGTTTTCTGAAACAGAGCCTGTCATGGAACCCAGCATTCACTGGTTCACCTAGGCTGGAGGATCAGTGAGCCTCAGGATCCTTGTACCTCCACCTCCCCATCTCTGGGATTACTGGTACGGGCCACCCACCATACCTGGCTTTTGTCATATGCGTCAAAAGAGTTTCTGGAAATAAGCAATGCTTTGGCTGAATACCGGTGGGATATTGGTATCCTTGGGCTTGATACAATGACTCTTAAAGAAAGATACAGCAGAATGGGGAAGAGATTGGTGGAGACAGTTTCTCCAACGTGTACTTTCCTTAAAGTGATTACTTGAGACTTGGCATAGCATATAGGCTCAATCAATGCCTAGCTTTATCTGAGGGAGTACATTAGAAGAAGAGAACAGAGTCTATGAAATAAAATGTATGTGTGTTAATATGGGGCATATGTGGCTGTGTGTAATCTGAATTTCCGAAGAAAGATCACTGCTAGATACACATGGAAGGACTATCACATGCAGATTCTATCAGAAAGGGCTGAGATGCAACCCAGGGATAGAATGCTTGCCTAGTGTGCACAGGACCCTGGGCCTGTTCCCAACACTGCAAAAAATAAAATAGGCACAAAGTTCAATCTACTTAAAAATCATAAAACTTGTGGCATATAGTTACCACAGACCACACCACATAGGCACAAAATAGCCATATAAGTTCTATACAGGGTGGTTTGAAATTGCAATTGGAGGTAGATTTTGGAGAGCCTCTGTAGGAACTCCAAGTCATCTGTTATACAGCTGTACTTTGTTAGGGGTAAAGACACAGGCAGGACAGGAAATCATCTGCTATACAGCCGTGCTCTGTTAGGGATAAAGATGCAGGCAGGACAGGAAGCTTTCAGTGAACTTTAATTTTAACTTCAAAACAGAAAAAAAAAGTGCAGAGAAGTGAATTAATTCTTAACGCTGAATATGTCATCAATGAGAGGCAGTTTGAAATTAGACAATAATTTTAAAATACAGTTGAATAATGGAATAGAGAGGCAAAGCATCTTGAATTATTATGTTGTAACTGTTAAACTGATCTGTATGAAATATCACTTAAAATAATGTAAAAACACAGGAACTTACAAGCTTGAGAGAATATTGGAAATATTAACTACCAAGACAAAGAAGACATTTCGTGTGAACCAGTTATTTGTTTGAGCTTACTTCTCATGGTTAATAACTGTGGAACTGCAGCCTCCATATATTCTGATAGGATATCTGATTTTTCATGAGACCAGATAAAATTCAGGCGTCAGCTATGAGGAATCATACGGTGACAACATTCATTCTCCTGGGACTAACAGAGGATCCACAAATTCAAAGTCTTCTTTTGATTTTCCTGCTTTCTGCCTACCTGCTAAATATAACTGGCAATTTGACAATTATCTTACTTACATTAGTGGACCCTCACCTTAAAACCCCAATGTACTTTTTTCTACAAAACTTTTCCCTCTTAGAAATCTTGTTCACATCCGCTTGCATTCCTAGATATCTGTATAACCTATCAACAGGTGGCAAGACTATTACCTATGGCGCCTGTGCCAGTCAAGCATTTTTCACCGACCTTTTCGGAGTGACTGAGTTCTTTCTCCTGGCCACCATGTCCTATGACCGCTATGTGGCCATCTGTAAACCCTTGCACTACACCGTCATCATGAGCAGCACTGCCTCCAGAAGGCTCCTTCTCGGCTGTTGGATGACTGGGTTATTCGTCATTCTCCCACCCTTCAGCCTGAGCCAAAATCTGCAATTCTGTGATTCCAATGTCATCGATAGCTTTCTCTGTGATGTGTCTCCCTTCCTGAAGATCTCTTGCTCAGACACATCGGTCATTGAGCAGATGGTTATAGGCTGTGCCGTGTTGACCTTCATCACAACTCTTTTTTGTGTAGTTCTTTCCTATGTATACATAATCAGGACCATTATCAGATTCCCTTCTGCCCAGCAGAGGAAAAAGGCCTTTTCTACCTGCTCTTCCCACATGATTGTGGTTTCCATCACTTATGGCAGCTGCATCTTCATCTACGTCAAACCTTCAGCAAAGGACTCAGTGGCTATCAACAAGGGTGTGATAGTGCTGACCACTTCCATTGCTCCCATGCTGAACCCCTTCATTTACACCTTGAGGAACAAGCAAGTCAAACAGGCTTTCCATGACTCAATCAAAAAACTTGCCTTAGAATGCCGAAATTGATGATTCAAGCTTTCATAAGATATTGATAGCCTAAGCCATCTCTAGCCATGGAAATATGCTATATTTTACAATGAATACATACTGCTAATAAAAAGCATATACCAAATAAAATTTTTAATTCCACATGTGACTATTAATAAATTACTATATTTATAGGAAAAAGTAGTAATATTTTTTGTTTTTCTTTCGTAACTATCCGTGACTAACTTCTTGACTCATTAAATATACATTCATTGTCTCATCCATGTTAAATAATCAAAAATAAAACATGAAAAATAAAACCTTGCTCTTGTGTAGCAAGAACTCATAGAATAAATGTATAGCTAAAATGTAAAAATATATTACTATCACTGTTAAGAGTTATATGAAAGTTTAAGTGAAAAGCAACAAGCAAGCTAATTGTGAAAATTAAGATAGATATATATTATTACTCAAGAAGAAACTGCTAAAATCACCCCCCAAAAGATATGGAATCCTTAGCAACTATTGTACATCAAATAACCAAAAAATACTCAGAGTCAAACTAGTGATATTTAAATACATACATACTATAAGTATAACTGAAGTGGTTTTTTTTTAAACTCAGACTATCAGATCACTCAATCAAAAATTATACTGATGTCCAAGAAAATAAAGATGCACAGCCGAATGAAATGATAAAGATAATTCAGTATTTAAAAACCAAATTCAATAGAGAAACAGAAACATTGTAGTTAACACAAGCTGAAATGAAAATGGATTGCAAAATCAATATTCCAGTTAGAGAACTCAGGGTAAACGTTTCTACACCTCTATACTTATAAAATGAGTCAAGCAGAAGACAAAATGTGAGAACTTGAAGAAAAACAGAGGATCTACACAAAATAAGCAAAGAATATTTTTTTTAAGAACACAGGAAAGGAACATATAAGAAATGTGAGGCACCATAAAAAGACAACATTTTTGAAGTTTAGGCACAGATGAGGACAAAGAATCCCATGACCGTGCATGGACCAGATCTTCAACAAAATCGTATAAGAAAACTTCTCCAAGAGGAAAAAATAATTGAAAACCACAGCTTTCTCTACACTATCAGCCCATTCTCCCAGACCTCACCTCTGACTCCTGGTCTGTGGACCAGAGACCTGCCTGTGGCCCCACCACCTCGCCCAGTGCCGGGCTGGGCGGGGTGTCAGGTATATTTATGTACCCCTTGCACACGAATGAACCTATGCAAGTACTCACCCTGGCCCTCCAGGTTTCTGTGCCCTTTGCTCATTCCCCACTAACTCTCAGGTTTCTCGGGCCCCTCCCACTAACTGTGGGACGTGCGTGAAAGGCCACCTGTTTGAAATAAGCAAGCTTCCCTCTCATGGGCCCCTCACCCCCACAAGTTGTTCTAGTCTTATCTTATTCACTGACCCTGCTTGGCACTGGAAGGTGGTGAGGGATACTCTCCCCCAGAGCGGGGTGAGCGTTTGTCCCCCACCTGACATCAGAGCGCAGGACGCAGACCCCACTCTGACAGGCAAGACCCTGGCCTCCGACTCCCGAGTTCCCTCCATGGTTTGGCCCTTACCCGACCCACTTCTGTCCCCAACCCCACTGGCAGAATCAGCTTTGAGTAACGTACATTTTGAGTAACAGTTGAGGACTTATTTGTTGAACTTTCAATTGTTAATGGTCTGGACTTATTTGGGGGAAGAAGAAAAGGAAAGAAAAGAAAAAGAAAACTTCCCCAAACTAAAGGCACATCCATACAGATAAAAATAAAACAGAACCTCAACTAGACAAAACCAGAAGGGAAACTCCCTAGAGAATAACAGACACAAAACACTATAACACAGAGCAAATCAAAGTATTGAAGTATACAAGAGGAAAAAGCACGAGTCACATAAAAAGGAAAGCTTACCAGAAGATCAGTGGGAGCTCTGGAAGCCAGAAGAGCCTGGAACAATGCACTATAAGTTTTAAAAGGCCATGGCTACCAACCTAGACTAACCCAGAAAAACTTGGTCATACTTAATGGAGGGAAAAAACTTTCCACGATATAAACAGACTCAAAATATCCGCATCCAAGAGAAAAAAAACGATGATGAGAATACTGGGAGCAATACTTTGAGCAGATGAGAAGACTACATGCAGGCAACAGAGTATAGGAAACAAATCAAATGAAGCTATAATTAATCAAATAGAAAACACAACAAAGAATGCAACAGCAAAAAATGATAGAAATCAATACACATTTTTCACTAATAAATTTAAATATTCATAGCTTCAACTTGTCAACCAAACTACATAGATTAACCTAATGAATTAAGAAACAAACCCTATCTTTTTCTTGTCTACCAGGAATTCATCTTAACTTTAAAGATAAGCACAACCCTACTGTGAAAAGATAGAAAAGCACAGTCCAAGTGATTGGATTAGGAAGCAAACATATTTTGTCCTAAATATGACAAAAATAAACTTCAAACTGAAACTAGTCAATAGAGGCAAAGAAGGGCACTTTGTTCTAATCAAGGGATCAATTAATCAAGAAAATATCACAATATTAATTATTCACCAATGCACTAATGGAATTAAAGACACAGAATAACACAAACCCAATAATAGTAGGTGACTTCAACATCCCACTCTTTCCAATAGATAGGTCATCTGGACAAAAAATAAGCAGAAAGCTCAAATTATTACTGGCTTGCTTCCCATGGCTTGTTCAGCTTGTGTTCTTATACAACCAAGGACCACCTGCCCAAGTGGTACCACCCACAGAGGGCTGGGCCCTCCCACATCAATCATTATTCAAGGAAATGACCCCACAGATATTCTCCCTGAATCAGCTGGAGGCAATTTCTCAACCGATTTTCCCTCTTCTCAGATATGTCTAGGTTCGTGTCAAGTCAACAAAAACTAACCATCAAGGGCTTCAAACCGGCTCAGTGATTAGCATCACTAGATGTCATAGAACCCAGGTTTGATGTCTAGAAACCCACATGGTTGCTCGCATCATCTGTAACTCCAGTCCCAGGGGATCAGACATCCTCTTCTGGCCTCCAAGGACACCTGGTATGCACATGGTGCATACACATGCGTACATGAAAGCACTTATACACATTAAAGAATAAGATAAATTGAAAAATAACCAGAACACCCTATCTTTTATCATTCATGAGAATTAAATTTAAATGGATTAAGAACTTGAATAGAGTTGAAGTCATAAAACTACTAGAAAAAAGCACTCAAAATTTTAATGTTGGTCATGAGTTTTTGGATCTGACAATGAGAGCAAACAGACAAATAGGTTTGTGTTGACTAAGAAACTTCACATACCAAGAGAAACAACCAACATATTGAAAGGCAACCTAAAGAATGGGTTTGCAAACTAGAGCTAGTCATAGTGACATAGAGCTATGACCCTGGTATTTTGGAAGCATACTAGAGAATCATGAGTTCAAGGCCAGCCTTGATTATAGTAATACCTCTTTATCAAAAACATCAAAGAGCTTTTTAATATTTGAAAAATTTCAATAAGAGATTTATATTAAAATATATAAGGAATACATATAATTCAATATAAGAAAAACCTAATAATAAACCTGACTTTTAAAACTGGGAAAGTATCTGAGTAGATACTTCTCAAAAAAAGAAAAGAAATCCAAATGACTAACAGGTACATAAAAATGTACTTATTTTCATGAACTATAAGGAAAATTCAAATCTAGGCCACAATGAAATATTATCTCACAATTATATCTAAAAGAACAGTGATATCAAGTGTTGAAGGAGATGTGGAAAGAAAGGAACTATTATAAACAGTGGGGAATGTAAATTTGCTCAGACTTAATGGGAAATTATGTAGAGTTTCTACAAAACCCCCATGCTTCCAACTTTTGCCTGGCAATCTTGTCTACTTACAATATCCAGGAGCATAACTATATGTTTTTCTTTGGGTTCACCTTTTTGTTTAGCTTCTCTAGGATCATGAACTGTAGGCTCAATGTCCTTTGTTTATGGTTAGAAAATACTAATGAGTGAGTACATATCATATTCCTCTTTTTGGGTCTGGGTTATCTCACTCAATAAAGTGTTTTCTATTTCTATCCATTTGCATGCAAAATTCAAGATGTCATTGATTTTTACAGCTGAGTAAAACTCTAAAGTGTATGTGTGCCACACCTTCTTTATACATTCTTCTATTGAGAAGCTACTAGGTTGTTTCCAGGTTCTGGATATTACAAATAGTGCTGCTATGAACTTAGTTGAACAAATGCTTTTGTAGTATGATAGGGCATCTCTTGGGTATATTCCCAAGAGTGGAATTGCTGGATCCTGAGGTAGGTTGACTCTCAGTTTCCTGAGAAACCGCTTCACTGATTTCCAAAGTGGTTGCACAAGTTTGCATTCCCACCAACAAGTCAAAAGACATGTTACTCTGGAGAAGAGCATTTGCTTTTGTTTCTTCAGGAAACAAGAGGCTGTGGATTCATTATGGGTTAAGTAAAATAAGGTTTGATCAATGAAGATCCCCCGAAAACTCTCCAATGGGAATGTGTGGCTTAGATGATCCAACATTTCAGAGCACTTCTGTTGCAGTTTCCTCTGAGTTCTACATCCAAAACAGCATCAAGACTGCTGACTGAGATGATCAAGCCTCACAGAATACTCCAGTCAGGACTTGACCATAATTCTAATTTTTTGGGGGGTTTCTACAGTAGGAATTAGCCCAGAAAACTATACCCACATTCCCCCCAAAAAAATGGATTATGGATGTTTGCCTGTTTAGAGTGTTGGTTACAAGTTGCTATGAACAATGTCAGGGAAAAACTAAACAAAGGAGATTAGATTCAGAATTCTTGTTTTGGAAAGAAAAAGGGGGAAATGCTATGGGATAATGCTCTTGTAAACTGTACCAATTTGTCACTTGTATTGGTTTAATAAAACGCTGATAGGCCAGTAGCCAGGCAGTAAGTATAGGCAGGGTAACCAGACTAAGAGAATTCTGGGAAAAGGAAAGGCAAACAGTCAGATGCAGAGGAAGTAAGATGAGAATGCCCTCCTGAGAAAAGGTACCAAGCCACGTGACTAAACATAGATGAGAATTAGGGTTAATTTAAGTTGTAAAAGCTAGTTAGTAATAAACCTGAGCTACGAGGCCAAACATTTTGTAATTAATAAAAGCCTCTGTTTCTTTGGTACTGAATGGCTGCAGAACCAGGCAGGACAGAAACCTCTGTCAACAGGGCAGTCTGTGGGGCCACTAGCAGCTGGATCAGGATTTATCTCTAGTGCTGTGAGCAATCTCAATGGCTGACGAGAGAATGAAAATCCCCCATAGGTAAACCAATCCTAAGTAGTCATCTCTAAACACACACACATATACATATGGACTCAGTAGATCATATGTGTATGTGTTCATGTCTATTATTGTTACTTATCTAACAGTAATACATATAGAGTCTCAAGATCCATGTCAGGTATCTTTTTCAATAATCCTCTACCTTATTTTTTGGGACAAATCTCATTGAACCAGGAACTCACGGGTTGATTAGAATATCTGAATACAAGCTTCAGGGCTCCTTCTATCCTTATTTCTCCCACTCAGACAGGCATGTTCCACCACTCCTGTTTTTTTATGTGAGTACTGGGGATTAGAACTAGGATCCTCATGCTTGACCAGCAACCACTTTACTTGCTGAATCATCATCCTAGCCCAAGAGCTGTGTTTGTTAAGAAATCAAAACTATCCTGAATGATATGAGTGTACATGAACAAAAACTGATAAAGCCACAAGAGGAAAAAAATCCCATATCTACTCTTCCTCCATCCCAACCGTCCCATTCCCCCAAGCTCTCCCCATCTTCCGCTTCTCACTTCTCTCTTCCCATCTCCCCTTACCCCCACCGGTAAAAAACAATGACATCTTGAATTTTGCATGCAAATGGATAGAAATAGAAAACACTATCCTGAGTGAGGTAACCCAGACCCAAAAAGATGAATATGGTAGGTACTCACTCATTAGTGGATTCTAGCCATAAATAAAGGACATTGAGCCTATAATTCGTGATCCTAGAGAAGCTAAATAGGAAGGTGAACCCAAAGAAAAACATGTAGTTATCCTCCTGGATATTGAAAGTAGACAAGATTGCCAGGAAACAGTGTTTAATGCACTTACTAAAGCTAATAAGTGCCTAGGGAAAGATGGATTTCTGTAAAGTGTATTTAGAAAATCATCAGTATTTGTGGGGGAAGCGGGAAATGCTGCTGGAGTAGCCTTAGTAGAGATGTGTATGGCTCCACAACGTGATGATTAAAATAATTACAGAGATGCCATTAGTCTTGACCTTAGTCACACAGCCACGTCATCTATAAGGGAGATTGATAGTGTTCTATCAGGACACTTTACCACAATCAATAAAATTAGCATTCAATAACTTAGGATCAAATCAGACAAAGAATGTGATTCAGAAAATTATCAGCCTCAGTCACAGCCCATTAAAATTTCGCTTAATAAAGAAGTATCTCATTTTTCTTTTCTTTTTACAGCCTAACCCTTTCTCCAGAAAAAAATTTAATCAGTGTCTTCCAAACGCAGGAAGCCAGGAGTGATGTGGCTCAGTTGGCTCATGGGAAAATTGTCTGTAGGAGCAGTACTGAGTAAACTTGGGGCAGCAGGAGCATGCAAGAGCAGCTGTTCCGTTCTTTAACACAAGGACCAATGTGAGAAGCAGAGAGAGAGTTAAAGAAAATAAACTTTATTCACCTTCGTTGTGTAGTAGGGCAAACACTCTCACACCAAGCAATTTTAGTCTTGAAGAGGAAAACTCTGTGGCTTCAAAGTTCTAAAGTAGTTTTGCTGCTTATCTAAAAAATACAAACAGGATGGGATATTACAAAAATTCAATCTGGGTAGCATGAGGGAACCACCAAGTTTGAAGTCTGAATGACGATAAGCCTCTTAAGTATTGGGGGAAAGTCATAATGTGGCTTGCCAAGGATAGGGAATCTTAACTTTTTCTTTCCTCAGAGTAGCAAGGCATTCGTACTGGCCAGTTCTCTGGTTTTTAATATTTACACCTATAAAAGATGATTTTCTTTATTATTTTATTTGAGAGTAAATATTTCATTTCATATTAGGTTTGTGTCAAATATAAATAATATATGATATAAACTGGGCATGCCTCCAATCCCAAGCACTCAGAGATGGCAGCAGACTCAGAAGTTTGAGGTCATCCTTAGTTACATAGTAAGAAGATAATCCTAGGAGAATCATGCAGTCAGTGAAGAAACCAAAACAGAATTCAGATGACATTAAACCACTCTCAGGGTCTCAAAGGACACGGTCCCTTTGCTCTAAGAATTTTCACAGTTTTGATTACACCACCATCAACTCGTCAGTAGCTTCTGAGATTGCATCACTGAAGACTCTGTTGTTGTTCGTGCGGTCACTCTGTGTGCTGGTAGCAGTATAAAACAAAGGCAGCTGCTAAGGAAATTACAGGGAAGCTGTCCTTCTTCCTCCCCGGTCCCTAGTCCTACCACGAGCATCTAGGGCCCCTGGAGCATTGGATGAGAATCTCTGGCAGGCTAGAAATTTTCCTGTTCCTTAAGACTGCTCATTCTTTGAACAGAGAAAGTGCTGGGAATTCTAGTGTAACTGGCAGGAAGGAAGGGGACTAAGGTTGATTTCATTAGAGAAGGAGCAATGGAAGTCTAGCTTAGTGTCAGGAGAGAGACAGTCGTATGCTTCTGTGAAGACTGAGGTGAAATGGTGAGATATAATGGGGACAGAACCCACGCAAGCTTCCTCACCAGCTACGGCTCCACCAATCTCGCTTCTCTCAAGGACTGATGAATAACCATCAAAGAGCAAGTATGAATCGTTGTGATCTATTTTTTCTACATTCTCAAAAATGTATGCAGAGAATAAATAGATTTAAATTTTGGAATTCACTTCATTACAAGTGATACTTCAGAAAGGGGAAAAAAGCAATTGGTAATCATTTCTGATAAACCATTAGTCTGGGGGAACATAATGCTGTAATCTTCCTGCAGTGGACGCTCTTTCCTTCTCCTGACTGTAAGGACCAGTTAATAAGACAGTTACTACTTAACAGAAACATGAAAACTATGGAAAAACACTCACCACCTCCCCCAAAACTAGTATTGTCAAAGAATCCAAAAATATCCATGTGAAAAATAATCTAGTACCTCCCACCCCAGGTACTAAAATCATTTTTAGCACTTTTGTGAGGAGATGCAGCATTCAAACTCTTCTAGAGCCTAAACAATTATTCTTATGTTTGTAGATAAGATAAAATATCTTAAATATATCTTAAAACTCAATAAGTAGAGAATCTATGAAGGAAAGAGACTGAGTCTTAAATGTTCCTAGAACTACTTATATAGTTTTGCATAAGTTAAATCACTGGGAAACATCTGTTAGTGTTAATTGAGACATTTACAGAGGAGAGGCAAATATTCATTGAATGAAATTGTTTCAAGATATATTTGATTCTGCAAAAATAAATAACTCCCCATCTCTCAGGATTTTTTTTCTAGCCTAACACAGACCACAGGTGTGCTTGCTAGTGTATAAAGTGAGGTCAAAGGATCCACTACTACAATTCTTAGCAGCATTGTCAGAAGCAGTATCAGTTTAACAAACATCATGTGCTAAAACACAGTCCTGAAATCTGACACATTACTATGCCAAACACTTTCAATGTTAAACTAATAAGCATCAAATATCTCTGTGGTCGTAATCCACTCCTAGCAAAGAGAAAAACAGAAGCCCTGATAGGAAGAAAGAAACGTTGTAGGGGACGGGGCTGGAATGAGGGTGCCAAAGGGTGTTATAAAGTTTTTTAAACATTCTACAATTAGATGGAGACAGGAAGTGAAGAAGGAAAGGAAAGAAGAAAGAAAATTAAAAAGAGACTCTGGTATGGCACTGTGTTCAGTCTGTCAGTCTCCCTTTAGCAAATAGGTAGCAAGATACTCTCTCTCCCGTTAACCCCTTGCGGAGAGGGGCTCTTTTCCCTCTTTCAAATATCATGCCTGTAAACACTGAGCACTGTATCTACTCAGATTTTGGTGACAGTGTTGATTGCCAACTTTGGTAGAAAATCAATCTGAACGAATAGAATAAACTATGAATAGCTATCAGGGTAATTAAGAACAAGTGTCAAGCAACGAGCATGGGATCATTGTTACCCTAAATCCAAAGGTTTTTGTTGCAATATTGTGTTTCTATATCACAAAAAAGGAAATATTATCTGCTACTGTTGTAGCCTATAAGATCCTTTTTGGAATAACTTGCTCCTATTCTCAGTGTTATGTTCTGTAAATAATGGGTGCTTGTTAAGTATTTATATGAGTGAATAGATGTTGGACACTTATTTGAACAATAATAAAAATAAGAAATCTACAATATCTTTGATGTTCAACTTTGAAGGCACACATTTGGTACAACAAAATATAAGAAATTAATTTTCTCCTCTAATATAGAAGTTTGTAGGAGTTATCAGTAAGCCCTAAATTAACCTAAAAATATTCATTGAATAATTATTTCCTACTAATAACACAAAGAAACTATAAAATAGTATGTTATTTATTATGAACTACTGTTATTCTTATGGTAATTCATCACATTTTCTTATTGTGGAATAGAATATTTGTTTAATATTCTATTAAATGTAAAGATGTATGTGCTGTGGGATAATTGCTTAACTATGTTGTTAAAGATGTATTGCATTTGTTTATGCTCCATTTGCTTAATTATGTAAAGATATGTTGCTTTTTATGCTGAATTTGTTTAACTGTGTAAAGATGTGTTGCGTTTCACCTTGCCTGCCTAAGGCACCTGATTGATCTAATAAAAAGCTGATAATAAAAAGTTGCCAGTAGCTAAGCAGAGGAGGGACAGGCATGGCTGGCAGGCAGAGAGAATGGGGGAGCCAGCTAGCCAGTCAGCCAGGGGCCAGACAGACAGACATGGAGGAAGCAAGAAAGCAGGATAGATAAATGAAATAAATGAGCTTTGGGGCAGCACACAGATTAATAGATATGGATTAATTTAAGTTATAAAGAAAAAAGCTAGCTAGAAACAAGCCTAAAGCTAAGGTTGAGCATGCATAATTAATAATAAATCTCTGTGTCATGATTTGGGGGCTGGCAGTTCAAGAAAACCTGATATATTTTCTTTTGCAGGATAGACATCTGAGAAAAATTGCTTAAAACAAATTTCAATGAATGTTAAGTTTTGACATAAAGAAAAGGAGACATGGCTGAACCAATATCATACTGACATTCCTGAAAAATATAAGTTTGAGTAAAGAAACACTTGGACTACTTAGAAGTGAAAAAATGGACAGTGATGGATGCCAAAGAGAAAGGTATGGTGTTTTCATAATTTGTTTACAAAGACTGGTTTAAATAAGCTCAAGTTCTTATATGTTTGCTTCAATTAGGTAGGAAGGTGGGTAGGTAGGCAGGCAAACAGATAGATGAATAGGTGGCAGATGACATTCTATAGGTAGGTGATAGATGATAGATAGATAGATAGTAGATAGTAGATACACAGATGCTAGTTTAAAAACCCAGAAAACAGTAAAAAGATTAGGAAATGGTTGATGGGGTAGTGGGAAGAGTTATCTAAGCAGCAATAACTAAGAGGGCAGGGTTATCATGTGGGCAGTACTGCAGACCACCCTACTAGCTCTACCCTTTACCTGAAGCATTGCAATAGGACTACATCAGGTTTATGCTCAAATTCTAGAACATGTTTCCTTACACTACTTCAGAGATCTCAAAAAACTTTCTACCTAAAAAGTCCCAAAACTTACTAAAGAAATACTTCTCATTGCCAAATACAGGAATGGTAAACCGGAGGCACAACATTGTGTTTTACACTTTTAATCTCCTATTTAGGGTTAATCTGAAATTCAAACAGCAAAGTTGTCCCCTTAAAGAGAAATGATACTGTTAAAATTAATGACAATAATGTAAAGATGATCAACATAAAATCCTAATTAGCCAAAGTTTCTTGGTTTGAGAAATATATATTACAGAATGGTGGGGATGAAGAAAAATTTAAAAAGACTGAAGGGGATTAAAGAACGCATTGTCAAGACTTCTATTTATTTATTTATTTATTAAAAATTTCCACTTCCTTACCTCCTCCCAATTCCCTCCCACTTCCCCCACTCCCTCTCCCCCTCCCTCTCCAGTCCTAAGAGCAGTCAGGGTTTCCTGCCCTGCGGTCCTCCCCCCACCCCAGGTCTAGGAAGGTGAGCATCTAAACAGACTAGGCTCCCACACACTGATGAATATCAAGACTTCTTTTAAGAAGAATAAATCTATATCTCGAGACAATGAAGCTGAGAAGTTGCATGCTGTACATGCACATGATTTATGTTTGGCTTGGGTTCTGTTTGACATTTTTAGAAATGTAGAGAATGTAGAAAAGTCAGAAAACTATATACATAAAAACAATACAGATATTTCCACAGAGGTCATGAAGCAGGACATCAGTGGTATTTCTGTCTTACCAAACATTGTCAAGTGAGAGGAAAGTGTGCGCATGTGGGCTCCCTGGCTGGGGAGTCTTCAGGTTCCACTGCCAGCTTCTTCGAACACTTCTCTCTTCAGGCCCAAACACTCATGACTTGGCACAAGACGGGGATGAGAAATTATACGGCAATAACAACATTCATCTTGCTGGGGTTGACAGATGATCCCAAACTACAAGTTCTCCTTTTTCTGTTTTTGTTCCTCACCTACATGTTGAGCGTGGCTGGGAACCTCACCATTATCGCTCTCACGCTCTTGGGTCCTCATCTTAAAACGCCCATGTACTTTTTTCTCCGAAACTTTTCTTTCTTAGAGGTCTC
Source organism: Myodes glareolus (assembly GCF_982192425.1). Lineage (NCBI taxonomy): Eukaryota > Metazoa > Chordata > Mammalia > Rodentia > Cricetidae > Myodes > Myodes glareolus. Next base: position 13,404,912 of record NC_142051.1, on the reverse strand, counting down.
GTTCACCACCGTGTGTATCCCCAGATTCCTGTATGCGATGGCTACTGGAGACAATACTATTACTTATAATGCTTGTGCGGCTCAGTTGTTTTTCATCGTCTTCTTTGGAGCAACAGAGTTTTTCCTCCTTGCTGCCATGTCCTATGACCGCTATGTAGCCATCTGCAGACCTCTGCACTACACCAGCATCATGAACAACCGAGTGTGCGCAGCTCTCGTTCTCTCCTGTTGGTGTTCTGGCCTGTTGGTCATCCTCCCGCCTCTTGGCATAGGCCTCCAGCTGGAGTTCTGTGACTCCAATGTGATTGATCATTTTGGCTGTGATACCTCTCCCATTCTGCAGATCACCTGCTCAGACACAGTGTTTATAGAGAAAATTATCCTGGCTTTGGCCATACTGACACTCATTATTACTCTAGTGTGTGTTGTTCTGTCCTACACATACATCATCAAGACCATTTTAAAGTTCCCTTCTGCCCAGCAGAGGAAGAAAGCCTTTTCCACTTGCTCTTCCCATATGATTGTGGTTTCCATCACCTATGGCAGCTGCATCTTCATCTACATCAAGCCATCGGCGAAGGAAGGGGTGGCCATCAACAAGGTTGTGTCTGTGCTCACAACATCAGTGGCCCCTCTGCTTAACCCGTTCATTTATACACTTCGAAACAAGCAAGTGAAAACAGCTTTCAAAGACACCATAAAACGGATTGTGCTTCTCACAAAGCAGTAAGTCCCGTAGGCGAACCTAAATTTAATCTCAGTAACCGGACTTGACGGTGTGTGTCTTCCTCCTATCACATAGAGTCATCGAGATAATTTTGCTTTAATAGTTTTCTCTTATAATCCCAAAATGAAAATCATGTAAATTGTTTTACCTTCTTTTAAGTTTATTTTACTTAGAATAGTTTCTCCAATTATCGTATTCTTCAAAGATTCGAGTACATAAATTCCCAATGCCATACAAAAGACATACAAATAAGATTTGTGCCTCTGGTGGGATCTAAACACACATGTTTCACTTCTTGGGAATAGTTTAATCTCTGCCCTTGACTCAGCCAGAGTCATTAAAGACTCTGCTTTAAAAACCTATACCGTGTTTCAATATGATCAAAGTCCCAATGCTAAGGGGTAACAGATTTCAGATGTTGATATTTCACTGGTTTGTCTCATAACACATGTGAAGGGGATGCTGGCAGACCTACCACTGCCTGGAGTGTGCCTGGGCTACCCATGCCCTGAAGACCAAACATCTTTTCCTCCTGTCGTCTCATCTATAACAAACTGGCCACGACCAGAAAACTGAAGTTCAGCTCACCTTTTAGCTGCTAACTCAATCATTTTAGGAATGTTGGTCTGGCGCCATCAGTCTACCAGTATCTGAGGAGCTCATGTGTATCTGTGCGGTGTGCTCCTCTGCAGAGCCCCAATGTGCAAGGTGCTGCTGTCCACCTAAGCGCCCGACTTAAAAGCAAACGGAAATGAGACTATTCAGTTAGTTTTGCTGAAAATTTATAAGGAAGGAGAAAGCGGGGACCTGAACAGGCTTTTAAAGTGGCCCTTTAGTTGAGCTTTCTTGGTGACAAAGATGGGTGTGGTTGATTATGTGGGAATAAAGATGAAAGATCAAGGTAATTGCTTAGATGTGTGAGGATTATGGGCATTAGTGATTAACTCTGAGTTACCAACAATGCATTGGTGTCACATTAAGGGAAGAAATAGAAACACTTTCCCTTCTCATCTAGACAAGAACAAGCTCAAATCCGAACTCTCTACATCACACTCCCTGTATCTTCCATCATCTGTCTGTCAGATGGTATGCATCTGTGTCTGGACCAGTATCTCTGTCTGTCTGTCTGTCTGTCTGTCTGTCTGTCTGTACCTGTCTGTTTCTCCTCTGCGTGTCTCTGTGTCGGTGTGGTTCTCTGTCTGTCTGTCTGTCTGTCTGTCTGTCTCTCTCTCTCTCTGTGTGTGTGTGAGAGAGAGCGAGAGAGAGAGAGCGAGAGAGAGAGAGAGTGAGAGAGGAAGAGAGAGAGAGAGAGAGAGAGAGAGAGAGAGAGAGAGAGATATGAGCTGTATTCCTGTATATGCCGTGTCTGTCTGTTAACTGTCCGTCTGTCTGTCTGTCCTAACAGAGGGCTTCACTCTGAATTTATTGAACAACACAGAAACATCACATAGGGAAGGAATGGGATATTTTCCAGAAAACTTTAGCTGAGGTTTAAAGGGATTAAGTCACTGGCTCCATCTGATCCCAACCAACCCACACAACATTGTTTATCAATCCAATATCCATAAACGGCTGCTTTCAACCTTAATGGTAGATTTCAGGAAGTTTGTTTACAGCTTATGCTTGCTGTTTTCAGAAAATGACATGCATGCATTATCTGGGTCAAGGGCATAGGAGAGTACATGGCTTAAAATTTCAGCGATGCATTAGCTTAGGTTGTAAAAGTCAATTGCACAGAAAATTCAAACCAAGTGTGGTTGGTCTTACATTGTTCTCTCAAAGACAGTTTAATCAAACAGTTTCAGTCCGCAGTAGGATAGCAGTCTTAAGTCTTAAGCTACTTCAAGGTCTATTATTAACCCTTGCTGTGAGGTCCAGCAAAATTCCAGGCTCTTAGGATGCAGGAGATATTTTCAGAATACTGCGTCATCACATGCACAGTGGTCTATGAAGAAAACAACTTGGTGTGTTCCTGTCTTTAATTCCTGAAGCTTGTGCCTCATGTAAGCATTATCTGTGGTGGAATACTAGTATTCTTAATTTTTTTCTGGGGAAACTGTGAAAATCATGGATGGGCTTGGGAAGGTGAGAGGAGAACCAGTAATCATCATGAAAATAACTCAGATCAAAATTTTAAAATGCTATAAAGTGATAAAGTCTTCCCACTGTTTATGTGTTTTCTAATAGTGGAAATAAAGTTTTGTGCCTTCACGGTGTACACACAGCTATTATTTATTCCTATCAAACATCTTCTAATTGCTCAGGTATATTCCAAGTAAGATCATAGACATATTAAAGGTATAACCCTTTCTTTAGACTACAAAAATATTCAGAGGAAATAGAATTATTCTCCAAAGAATTTCTTCTTTTCATATTTAAAATTTCTAAAATATCAAAAAATATAACTAACATCCTCAGTCTCCCTTTATGATAATTTAGCACACATCTGTAGGATCTGCATATTTATTAAGCATCTGTGTTAATGGTTGCACGTGAAGTGTGACCCCCTCAGCAGTCAGTATTTATAATAGTTAATCTCCTTATTTGCTTTGGACAATGGTGAAAGCTAAGAATATTCCACAAAATCATATAGCCAGGCACCTGTAATCTCAGCACTCAGGAAGCAGAAGCAAGAAGGTCAAGAGTTCAAGGCTGAGGTAGTTAACAAGTTCAAGACCATCCTGAGCACAGAGACCTTCTCTCAAACCACGAAAAGAAAAATTTTAAGATTTTTTAAAAAATCCTATCCAATTCACCATTTAAGAACCAAATATATTTGGACAGGTAAATGTTTGAAATTAATTAGGTTCAGAAAAGGCACCCATCTACCTGAGTTCTAGAAAATGAGGCATTCCCCTCTTCGTCATCCACTCAATAAAAGGAAATGCAAATCAGGCCACGCTGTGCTGTCTTTAACCAGAGCACCCGTGGGCTACAGAATATAAACAACTAAGGTCACTCTTACATCAAGTCCAGTCACTACCGGAACTGTACCAAGTTTGATCAACCAAAATATTCAGCACTTTGTGGCATTAACTTTTATATAAAGATTAGAATTTCACATGGAAATGGTGTGGGAGAATTGTCTGTATTCTGTCAATCATATTTTAATAAAACGCTGATTGGCCAGGCAGGCAGTATAGGCGGGAAAGCCAGACAGGAAGTAGAGGTGGAGCAAAGAGACTGGGAGTATTCTGGAAGCAGAAACTCCCTCCGCCACTCCTGTACAGACCACTGAAGAGGCAGAATGTAACTTGCCCAGCTGAGAAAGGTACCGAACCATGTGGCTAACATAGATGAGAATAATGGGTTAATATAAGTTATAAGAGTTAACAAGAAGCCTGACCTAATGGGTCAATCAGTTTATAATCTTATGAAGTCTTGTGAGTGATTTTCTTTGGGCTTGCCGGCTGTAGGGTACTGGGTGGGACAGAAGCCTCAACAAGCCGGCCCTCATGTTACATGGAAATAGCTAAGTTTTCCATATGTATCTCCAAAGATATGCGTCTATGCCACCCTGATCTCAGCTCTTCCATCTCTACCCCCTCAGAATTAACAGTTTCTTCCACTAAAAGGTTTTCCTGCTACAGGCAACTAAGGAGTGCTGGAAGTGGGAGAACAGTCTTCCCCAGAGAAGAGAATAACAAGCGATTATCAATACGAACTGATCACCCCGAAAACATACATACAAATAGCATTATATAGACTGGGCAGATTATATTTAGAAATATATACATATATATGTATATATTACTATGTGTGTGTGTGTGTGTGTGTGTATGTGTGTGCATGTAGCAGCAATTAATAAAAAAAGAGGCCATGAATTTGAAAGGTGGAGGAAACAAAGGGAGAATGATGTAATTATATTATAATCTCAAAAATAAACAAAAAAAATTGTTTAAACAATAGTCTTTCTTGACGGAAGATCCATGGAGAGAGAAAACTGTCTCACCCATGTCTCATATTCCTGTCAAGGCTGTTAGAGTATTGACCTAAAGTCTTAATCTCTCAGTTAGCATTCTAGGCTGAAAGCTGCCTAAAGATATCCTTCTTCTAATTTTTCCTCAATATAACTCACCCTAATGCATGGGGTTTATCATATTTAAATACTATTTTCTTAAACTCTACAGAACCTTCTAGCTTACAAGTTTGAAAAGTTCATTAATGGATCAGAAGTTGATCTTCAGATTTCCTGGCACAAAGTATTTAAAATGGGCCTCTTTGGGCTTCTTCCCCCGGAACCTCAGACAAATTCCAATTTTGGATCATCCTACAAACTATCTGACCATGGCTCCTCAAAACTAGCAAGATTGTTGAAAGCAAGGAATGTTAGAGACTCCATCACAGACAAGAGGAGACTAAAGATATACAGCAATTCAATACGATCATTCTGGGTAAGATCATGAAGTACAGAAGGCAACTTGGTAAAAACTTGGTAAATGTTTTAAAAAATCTGAATAAATGGTGGAATTTGCTTAACAATAACATACCAGTACCAATTGATTAGTTACAAAAAGATATCAGAGTGATGTAAGGAGTTATTAATAGGAGACACTGAGCACATGGCATATGATAAGACTCCACTGTATGGTGGTCTCGATTGCTCTGTAATCTAAAATGCTTTCTTAAATTTTTTTATTGAAAATAGATTCTTTTCACACACTATACTCTGATTGGAGTTTTTCCTCCCAGAACCTCTCCACCTCCCTTCCCATCCAAATCACACCCTTTGTTTCTATTTCTCATTAGAAAATAGGAATTTAAAAAATAATAACATAAGATAAAACAAAAACATATGGAATAGGATAAAAATAGAGGTAAAAGAACTTGGCCCTCTTTTGTCATGGTAATTCCACCTGTAAACAAGGTTCCAGCCGCGGGCCCTATACGCCTGCCATGCCTGCCTCCTGCAGCTGCTTCTGGCCTTGGGCGCCAGGCACCTATCATCCTCTTCCACTGCTCCTGATGGGAGGGGGCTTTGCCCTTTTGCCCCCTTGCCCACTAATATATATACCCGACTTGAGTTTAATAAAGTTGCCATTTACTCTTTGGTGAATGAGCAGGTCTCTTGTTGTCTTTGTGCTTCAACCCTTAGGATATTAATCCATTCTCGTGGGCTTGGTTTGGGAAAGCGCGCGCCTGTTCTGAGGTCTGGGTATTCACAGAAAAGTGCGGTGGGCAACAGGGTCTGCTAAAGAGAAATACAATTCATAAGTTGCATATCTAGTATCTCTACCTAAAAAAGACCTGTGGCTTTCTAAATGACTTGAAGACACCTTAAAAATACCTCTGGTACTACAATATAAGCTTGTCTGAAATGTCATATGAAGATCATCACTTTGTATAATTGATACATGCTAGTAAAGAAAAAAATCTCTTTTGCAGGCCACTCAATACAAGGATGACATCCAACTCCATTACGTCATCCCTGATGCTCTTCTCCGCAGCCTGATGATGACCTATGCTTAACACTCCCCTTGCAACCTCCTCACTTGTCTCTCCGGGATACCTTCTTTAAACATCTATTTAACCTTTATTCTTTACGATCGCAACAAAAGGTTATTATTAATCTCCAGTATCAAGACCTCCAGGGAACATATTGTTTGTTAGCACAATTGATCCCATAGTGCCTATTCTGAAGACAGGGGGATGGAATGTTACTGTGGATATTTAAAAATCTCCAAAAATCTAATACATACTCTGTTCTAATCATCATCTCCCCCAAGAACAGAGAGAGCCCAAGAATTCTCTGGTATGTCATCCACAAGTTAATGGATATTTGAAAACTTGTTTGACATTTTGCTCTAGAGCATAGAAAATGTAAAAGAAGGAAATTTCCCAAGGCAATGAGACAATCACTGAAATGTACAACCGTGAAAGGTTAGCAGCAGCATGGATGACACTCTGAAGTACCACATGAATAACTGACATCACAAATATTTCCCATGCAGAAGGGAAATCCATTAGTGTTATCCACTGTTGCCAGTCATTATTCTAAGAAATGTGTCTGGGAATAACAGTATGGCCACAATACAACACATTTGTTGATTAAGTGGATTGACGTGACTGTCAAAACAAACATAGAAACTATACATTGACACCCACTATGTCTCTCACAATAACAGACATGCTGTAATTGAAATATTATCTGCCTTTACTCTCACAGTGTGATATAAACTTTATTGTGACCATGTGTGTCGACATCTAGCATCCACTATATTCTACTGACTCTGTGATGGTAATCAGGTTCATGGGGGTTGCTCATTAATAAATTATGCCCTTGACCAGATTAGCAAGATTTATCCATAAAAAAGAACAAAGCTATATACTGATCTTTTAGGAGAGATATACAATTAATTTTTGTTCCCCAATTCTTGTCATTGTAAGTCCAGAATTAACACTTTAGAAGTACCATATGTGCTTTTATGTACACAGTATATACCCAAATATTGCTGCTTTTTAATTTTGCAAAGAGAGAATATTTTTATTCCATAAAATAAAGTTTAAAGCAATATGTTACTTCAGAGCTGGAGAGATGACTCCGAGAGTAAATTGTTGCCCATCCTGACAACCAGTCAATCCTAGGGATCCATACTACACAAAGAGAATCCACACCCCAAGTTGTCCTCTAAATTCCACTTGTTCTTCTTTCTTTTTAACATGCATCCACTGATTCCGTTAGCCAGTTGGTTAGTTAGCTATCTGTCTGATTTATTTATATGTGTGAGTGTGGGCATGCATGTGGAGACTCCACCAAGCACTGACCTATTACACGTTCTTCAGACTTTCTAGTCCATGAAGTACTGGAAAGTGCCCCCCTGAAAACCGAACCAAACTTGCCTAGTGCTCACTGCCCATATTGGTCTCTTAAATAAGTCTGCCAGTAGTCAGATGACTCAGTGGGAATTAAGGAAAACTCCTTCCTGACCTCCCTGTGTTTCTCACAGGTTTCTTCTCATTTTTGTTGTTGGTGGGGGGAGGGAGGCTGGTGGTGGTATCTTCATGGCTTTTCCCCGTGTATGCACTATTTTCACACCTTAGTTCAATAAATCAAAGTTGTTCTTTGACATACTGAACAAAATACCCTTGCCTCTAACATCATTCCTCCTCCAATTCTGAAACAGACCTCACCTCCACTCACACACTCCAGTAACCAACACCTAGCCTTGAGTCATAACCTCTCATTTCTCCAACAGCTGACCCAATGTCGTCATGTGGGAAGATGACTTAGCATGGAAGTGTAAGGTCAGAGTTCAGGTCCTCAGAACCCAGGTAGATGCCAACTAGGCCTCCAGGGCAACCTGGAATCTCAGCCTTGGACAACAATGACAAAGGATCCCAAAACAAGCTGACTTGCAAGATTAGCCATATAGATAAGCTCTGGTTTTAAATGAGAGACCTTGCCTCAATGAATAGGGTAAAAACACAGTAGAAGATTGAACCTCAGACCTTCACATGTATACACACATGCATGTATGTGCATATTCACATGTGACCACATATATGCAAATACACATGTGCCCACATATGTGCAAATATAGCAACATGCATCTCACACACACAGGAAATTGGGAAAATTAATACCAATATTCTGGAGGTTGAGGCATGAGAATCAAGGCTTCAAGACCAGTCTAGGCTATGTAGCAAAACAAGGGGTGAGGGATGAAAAAGAATTCAACTTAGAAAAAGCAGAGCTGGAATCTTAAATAAAAATATAGTAAATTATTAAATTATCCTTTTTTTCTGTTAAAAGAATAATCACCAACCTTGGATTTCTGCTAGTGATAGAAAGATGGGCTAATAGTAATAAATCTATTAGTATCTATGTCATCAACACATTTGGAAAAGGGAGAAGCTATATACTTGTTGACTATAATAAATTTATTTATCAGGTTTGATAACTTACTAATATAAATTTTCAATAAGGCTAGTATTAACAGTAACTCTTCACAAACTATGAACAGTTAGTCTTGAGCTGCCATGCCAACCCAAACTAACTACCTTGGTTCTTTTCCACCCCAGCTGTAGGTTAGAAAGCATATCAACTGGGCAGGGGTCTACTGCAAACAGTGGAAGAGTGGGTGTTCATGGCCCTCACTTCGCTCTAATATTGAGTCAAATGTAGAGCAAAACATATACCTCCAGGTGAAGAGTGCCCAGAAACGAGGGAAAGCCTTCAGTTGTGGAGGCTGTTTTTGAATGACTTCTCACAGGTTCAGCATCGAACAGGGAATCTCTAAGAGGTTTCTTTGAATGCCACTGAAGAATCTCTCAAGTGGTAAGTAGAGTGAAAAGACACTCCGTCTGTGCTTCCACCTGACACGATGGCTTGCTTGTGACCTCTCTGACCCCATTGTGACATCTTTCTCCAAGGACGCTTTCCAAATCATCGCTGTTGAATTTTTTTCCTCCTAAACTTCATGTTACTATATTGTTAACTAGTGACTTTTTAAAATCATGGATCCCATGGGTCTTTTGTTTGTTTAACCAGATGATCCCTAAGGTCCCTTGGAAGACCAAAGGATAAAGCTTCTACCACACGTGTTAGTACAGAACTTACAGGAAAGCTGTTTTCCTGTGTAAAGGTCAAAGACACTGGCTTTGCCCAAACCAAAGTGGGTTTAAAGTCATCAAGAGCTTAAAGTCTTTCAACTCCACAGAAACAAATAATGTTTTTTTTCCAAAACCAAAGTCACAAACACCCTTTAACTGGTGACTTTTAAGATTTATTGAAAGCATGGGACAACTGAGGGAAACCTGGCAAATTGTGGGACCCTAAGAGCTCTCTACCCACTAGTGGGTGATGCAGTGGAAATGAATGAAGTTCCTGGGTGAATAGAAGAGGGTATTGAAAAGGTAGGGGAGGGAGGGAAGGGAGACACACAGAGACAGAGAGATAGAAAGACAGAGAGAGGCAGAAGGAAGAGAGGAGAGAGATAGGCTGAGAGCTGCTTGCTGTGGTGGGAAGGGAGAGATCGGGAGTGGGCAGAGCTTGTCTCTTAAAGGGACATTTGCACATGCATACAGTCAGAGAACTACTTGTCATATGCAGAGGGATGCCAGGTTCCCAAGGGGCAGAGACAAGGTGTGCATGGATACTAACAGATGGGCTATGGCCAGGTCTCTACCCGGGTTCCCAGAAAATGTCCCCAAGTCACATTTTGCAAGGGGCTTAAGAAGCAAAACCCATAATTCACCACAATTCCCACTAGGCCAAATCAGGGACAAGGGTACATCTTGATGTTATCTTGACTACACATGATCAAGCAAAACTGGTGTAGTTGGGTCAAACAAACTTGTTCAGGGGAGTGAAAACATGTGATTTCTTACCTCCCATAAACAATAACATCCAGTACTTCAGGAACTATCTTTCCTTGGACAAGGGCTTGTGGATCAGAGGCATTTATGTTTCATGGTTCCCTTAGGCATAGTAATTAAAACTTAAAACATAACTTTGGCTCTCACATGAGAAGTACTTGAAGGACTTACTATGGTAATAATAGGTCTTGGTATTTCTGGAAGTAAAATAGATTTGAAGTCTACTACTTTTTGTTCTATCTGTACAAGCAAAAAAATTATTCAACAAATGAAAGGAGCATTATGTTTGATCATGAAATCCATCATGGGAATCTTGGGGATCAGAGGGAATGTTGGCCTATGAATCAGTTTCCAAACATGACCCATTTTGCAGACCCAGAGTCCCTTGAGTGAAGGGAAGACCTGGTCCTCCTGAGGAAGGATCTTACTAAAATAACAATTTCGTTATTAGTCTCTTAGCCTAGAGAATCTATGGACCTTTTCAAGGGCGACCATATGCCAGGAGAAAGGAAACAATCAGGCTTTCTAGGGTCTATTGGATACTGATTCTGAATTGATGTTAATTCTAGAAGACCCCAAGAAGCATTACAGCCCTCAGTTAAAGTAGGGGCTTTATGGAGGCCATGTGATTCATTGGAGTTTTGGCATAAGTACATCTAACAGTAAGTTCAATACATCCCCAAACTTACACTAGAGTTATTTTCCTAGTACCAGGTTGTATAATTGGGATAAATATACTCAGAGGCGGGCAGAACTCCCGCATTGATTCCCTAGTCTGTGAAGTAGGTTATTACGGTTGGAAAGGCCAAATAGAAGACATTGGAGTTGCTTCTACCTACCAGGAAAAATCATAAACCAAAAATTAATGTGCCCAGAAGTACTTAGACCCTCAGGGAAATCATTGTGAAAACAGTGTTTGTTTGCTGTTATCTGTCTACAGAGTGCTTTTCCTGAAGCATCTTTATAGCCTTTGCAAGACTTTGGTTACCAGATGGTCCTGGCACGCCTGGAGTGTCTTGCATGACTGGGTACTACAAACAGTTCATAGTAAGGACGAAAGTTCCAGGGAAGGGGTGTTTTCCTTCAGAAAACATAGATTAGATCAGGGGCTTTGGAGTGTGGAATTTGTTTTACACAATAAACAACTTTTGTGCAAAAATCAGTAAACACTCCTTTGTACAGCTGTTTAGAGTTCAGTTCACAGAAACGACTCCTCCCAGCTGCCAGAGAGACTAAATTATATCTTGGAGTGGCCCTCTGTCTTTGACTGACCCTCACAACACCCTACACCCAACAAATGATATCCTGTTCCACACATAGATTATTATCAGCTGTCATCAGAGAAGCTTCCTCCTGCAGCAGATTGGGAACAAATACAGAGACCCACAGCCAGACACTCCACAGAGAGAAAGAGACCTTAGAACACACAGCTCTAAATGAGATGTTTCTATCAAATCCCTCCGCTCAGAGGGAAGCCCATGGAAGAGGTACCAGAAGAAGTGGGGAGACAGAGAGGATGGAGGACACCAGGAGAACAAAGCCCTCTAAAACAAGTGAACAAAAGTTATATGAACTCAGAAAGACTGGAGTAGCAATCAGAGTGCCTACATGGGTCTACACCAGGTCCTCTAATTTTAAACTGTAGTTTCCAGTTTAACATTTTATTGAGGGAACACTGAATGTGTGAACAAGTGGGTCTCTGATGTTTGTGACTTCTCTTGGGATTCCTTTATTTTTCTGTTGCCTTGTCTTATCCAACTTCAATATAAGGATTTTTATCTTATTATATTTTATTTTTCCTTATATTTTGTTGTTATATCTTAGAAGCCTGTTATTTTCTAGTGAGAAATAGAAAGGGAATAAATTCAGATGTGAGAGGGGATAGGTAGGAACAGACAGAAGTGGAGGGAGGGAAACTATTCAAAATTATACGGTATGAGAAAATGATAAAAGAATCTATGTTTAATAAACGAAAAAAGCACTAAAAAGCCTACTTCTTCAAGATTCCAATAGACATTAAGCCGAATGAACTGAACAGCTACTGGATTCTTGACCTTTTTATTGGGAGACTGTCGTTATTGGACCAGTCCAACCACAGCCCTTAATCCACTCTAATAAATCCACGATGTATGTGTGTATGTATGCATATGAATCATGTATACACACACACACACACACACACACACACACACACACACACACACACTCCACTATCAATTCTGTCCCTTTAGAGAACCCTGAGTAAATACTTGATTTCCTTCCCCCTGCCACGGTTATTGCTTCAGTTCCCACAAGGCTATTACTTCGACTCATTACATGGAGGCAGCTTTCTCAAGGGTCTGTTTGGAGCATCTTCCACAGTTATCTGTTAAATTTAATCTCCCGTACTCCTTTTGAGAGAGACTAACTAACATTTCCTGGACCTGAGTCTCAAGGCAATCACTTATCCTCCAATGGTCTCTGCTGAGTCAATTAAACAAAAATTGTTTTCCAAATCTTATATAAATTTGGAAAAAAAAGACCAAGACCACGTTTTAGACCAAATACAAGCAGTAGGACTTTCAGTTGACTGTTCCTATATCCTGTTGCTTTGAGTAAGGCAGCATCCTCAGGAATGACAGGTTGAGTGTATGTGGACCCATGAAAGGGGCAGTAAGTGACTGGTTAAGGAGGAGGAGAACTAGAAACGTGCAGACAACCTCCACAGAAACCTGCATCTGCGCTCTGTGAGAAAAGGGGGTCTGTGGGAGGATTCAGAGAGGAATGATCCACTGTGTCAGATTCCATCCACATCTGCCTCTCCACTCCGACTCACAACGCCAAGAGAGGAATGATCCACTGTGTCAGATTCCATCCACATCTGCCTCTCCACTCCGACTCACAACGCCAAGAATCCACAAGCCTGCATCTGCGCTTTGTGAGCAGCCAGGGTACAGGTTAGTATTCAAACCTGTCTTAGTGTCAGTTATGTCCCAGCTTCCATTCCCGTCCAACCTCCCCATCTGACTCTCCCCACCTAACATCCAGAGGCAAATCCCTCAGCTCCTTTCCTGTGTCAAAATTGTGAGTATGTGCACCCTTCCCTCAGGCTAAAGTCATCTGAATGAGGCTGTCTGCTATCTTCCTTCAACTTTGGTGTTAAAAACCACACTTTGGCTTGTTTTGAACATTTTTAACATGAAGGATAAAGAAAGGTCTTCCATCCTTTACACAGAAAAATCATCCCTGATAACTGGAATTCTTCCAAATGCTAGTCTGTGCACACAAAGATAGAATCACACTGTTGGGAAGCAGGGCACCAGCATATATTATAGTCATATCTAATTCATAAAATACAAATTCCACATATTATTCCACAATAGAAATAATTATAATTTTGTTCTTTGCATAATCATGAAATTTTATTGTTTCCAATATTTTATTATTGCAATGATGAATTGAAAATATTTGCACAATGATCCATGTGTGCTTGTGTTGTGTTGGATATGAACATGAATTTGGAAGACAAAGCAGCACAAGTCTTCAGAAGCTGAAGGCTAATGGACAGAAAGTGTTCCAGAAACCCAGCTAGACAAGAAAACCTCTTCAAAGACTCCTCTAACAGACTTAGTTAGCAAACACTGAAAGCATATGGGGGAGCCCAGGAACCCCTTCCCCTTCTTGAAAATATTGACATTCTGGAATAACAACCCCATTACAGATAAATAGATAGATAGATAGATAGATAGATAGATAGATACAGAATTCAGTATTTGAAGACTTTTTTGAGCTCTGTCCTAGGCACAAAACCTAAAGAGACAGAGAGGGGGGGGGTCCATCTTGCACAGCACTGTGGTTGTTAGCAAATGGAGAAACAGAATAAAGCAGGTGGCAAATGTTGAGATGGCAACAATAGAGGGGCTCATCAAGACAGTGAGGCTGGGGAAAGAGGGCACATGGTGCTACATCCTCTGAGGGTTGAAATAAGAATAAGGCATAAAAATTAAAGTTGAAAAGCTGCACCCAGGAAAGCCCAGTTGGTCATGGAATACTTGCAACAAAGTCGTAGTATGTACATTTAGTGAAGGGCATGTTTGAAGCCAGCAGCCATTGCGTCTGGATCATGCAGAACAGATGGATTCCCTAAAGACAGATTTTCAGGGGAACTCTGAGACCTCCTGACTGCAACACTAGGCTCTGCTCACCTTCATCGCCCATTTCTCTCTTTTTCAGCTTCACAAGGCACATAAGTCGGTGATGAAAAATCAGACTTTGACTGAATTCATTCTGCTGGGACTCACGGATGCCCCAGAGCTTCAGATCTGTGTTTTCCTATTTCTCCTGCTCACGTACATCCTCAGCATTGTGGGGAATCTGACCATCATCCTCCTCACACTGCTGGATTCCCATCTCCAGACACCCATGTACTTCTTTCTCAGGAACTTCTCCTTTCTGGAAATCTCCTTCACATCCACGTTTACTCCTCGGATACTCTTCAGCATCTCTACGGGAATTAAGACCATCAGCTTTGCTGGCTGCTTCACTCAGTACTTCTTTGCTATCTTCTTTGGAGCCACTGAGTTTTACCTTCTGACGGCCATGTCCTATGACCGCTATGTGGCCATCTGCAAACCGCTGCACTACACCACCATCATGAGCAACAGGGTCTGCTCCTTGCTGGTCCTCTGCTCTTGGCTGAGTGGCTTCCTGATCATCTTATTCTTAATCATCTTGACCAGTCAGCTGGATTTCTGCGCATCCAATGTGCTCAATCATTATTACTGTGACTATGGGCCCCTCATAGAAATAGCTTGTTCAGACACAAGGCTGCTGAAGCTCATTGAATTTGTTTTAGCGATTGTGACCTTGATAGTCACCCTGGTGCTGGTCATTCTCTCCTACACCCACATCATCAGGACCATTCTGAAGATCCCTTCTGCACAGCAGAGAAAGAAGGCCTTTTCCACATGTTCTTCCCACATGGTTGTCATCTCCCTTTCTTATGGGAGCTGCATCTTCATGTACATAAAGCCTTCAGTAACAGAAGGAGTTGCCTTCAATAAGGGTGTGGCTGTGCTCAATAACTCAGTTGCCCCTTTACTTAACCCCTTCATTTACACTCTAAGGAATAAGCAAGTAAAACAAGCCTTCAGTGATGCTGTCAGAAAAGTACTGCATCTTCACTCCTTTTAGTGGCCTGATAATAAATGAAAATGTTGGATGATATTCTGGATATTCCTCCTCTCTCTTGAAGTGATTTCTCAGGTAAGCTGGGTATGGCTGGTGTCAGCAGTCTGTTTCAAACTAGCTCAAGAACTTTCTGATATCTAACTTTGATGAAAGAGGCAGAAAATTTATATTGGGAGACTGTATACAGAATACAGCTAGTTAAACTCTTTTGCTTGCCATACATTGGAGGATCAGCCTAATGATTGCACCTATATTATTCCCATTATAATCTTTCTTTTTATTTAGTTATTAAAAATTTCCACCTCCTCCCCGCCTCCCTTTTCCCTCCCCCTCTTCATCTCCCCTCCTTGTCTAGTCCTAAGAGCAGTCAGGGTTCCCTGCCCTGTGGGAAGTCCAAGGTCCTCTCTCCTCCATCCAGGTCTATAAAGGTAAGCATCCAAACAAACCAGGCTCCCACAAAATCAGTCCATGCAGTAGAATCAAAACCCAGTGCCATTGTCTTTGGCTTCTCAGTCAGCCTTCATTGCCAGCCAGATTCAGAGGGTCCAGTTTGATCACATGTTCCATCACTCCCAGTCCAGCTGGCGTCGGTGAGCTCCCATTAGATCAGTCCCACCGTTTCCGTGGGTGGACGCACCCGTCGTGGTCCTGACTTCCTTGCTCATGTTCTCCCTCCTTCTGTTCTTCATTTGGACCTTGGGAGCTCAGTCCAGTGCTGCAATGTGGGTCTCTGTCTCTATCTCCATCCATTGTCAGATGAAGGTTCTGTGGTGATATGCAAGATATTCATCAGTGTGGCTATGGGACAAGGCCAGTTCAGGAACCCTCTCCTCTGCTGCCCAAGGAACAATCTGGGTACCTCTTCTTGGACCTGGGAACCCCTCTAGAGTCAAGTCTCTTGCAAACCCTAAAATGGCTCCCTCAATTAAGATATTTACTTCCCTGCTCCCATATCCACCTTTCCTTCATCCCACCCATCCCATTTCCTCAAGCTCTCTTGAATCCTCCCCTTCTGCCTTCTCTCTACCCATCTCAGGTGGATCTCTGTGAGTTCGAGGCAAACTGGTATACAAGAGTTACTTACAGGAGAGGCTCCAAACCTACACAGAGAAACCCTGTCTTGTAGCTTCCTGTAAGTGTGCTGGGATTAGAGGTGTGCACCACCACCGCCCAACTTGAATATTCCTTTCTGGGTCACTTTTCTTTGGGCTTTAAGCAATTTCATTTTTCGAGTTTCTTACTCTGATAATTCTTCAGATCACCTCTCTGCCTGAGGAGATCACTCAACAGATAAAGCGCTTGCTTTAAGAACATGAGGACCTGGATGCAGATTCCCAGCACTGATGTACTGGGCATGGTGACTTGCACCAGTAACCATAACTTACAAGATGGGGTCAAAGATGACCCGATTCTAGATATTCACTCTCTAGAATGTAAAAGGTAAGCCACGAGTTCAGTGAGAAATCCTGTGTCAAATAGTAAGGTGGCAATTGAGGAAAGACACCAGATATCAACATCTGACCTCTACACTCTCATAGAAAAGCAAGTGCACACACACACACACACACACACACCACACACGCATGCAAATACACACACCACACAGAAACAAATAAAACACACACCCTCACACATACATGCATACCACATACAACACACACAGAGAGACACATAAAACACATACCCACACATAAGTACTCCCCATTTATAACATACACACAGAAACAAATAAAACACACACCCTCACACATACATGTACATCACATACAACACACACACAGAGACACATAAAACACACACCCTCACACATAAGTACTCCCTACATACAACATACACATGTAAAACACACACCCTCAAACACATACATACAAAACAGACATATAAAACACATGCCCTCACACATACACACACCACATAAAACACACATACAAACATACAAAATAAAGACACACATAAAATACACACTCTCACGCAGGCACACACCACTTATAACGCAGAGAGAGGGAGGAGCAAGAATATGAGCAAAGAATTTCCACTGAAACAGCTTACCTGAGCCAATGGGAGCTCACTGACTCTGACCTGACAATAGAGGAATCAGCATAGGATCAAACTAGGTCCTCTGAATATGGGTGACAGTTGTCTGGTTGGGACAGACTACAGGGCCACTGGTAGTGGCACCAGGATTTATCCCTACTGCTTGTACTGCCTTTTTGGAACCCATTCTCTTTGAAGAGATACTTTGCTCATCCTAGATATAGTAGACAGGGCCTTGTTCCTGCCTCAAAGCAATGTGCCAGACTTTGGTGACTTCCCATGTGAAGCCTTATCCTCTCTGAGGAATGGAAGTGGGTGGTAAGGGAAGATGAAAGGAGTGGGAGGAGGGGAGGAAATGGGAACTGGGATTGGTATGTAAAATGAGAAAAGATTTTTTAAAATAATTAATTTAAAAAAAGAGTTGCTGTGGTCATGGTGTCTTTTCATAGCAATAAAAATCCAAACTAAGATAGGCCCCCAGAGTCTATCATAGTCTCAACTATGTCTAAAAGTCCAAAGATCAAAGTCTTTTCTGAGAGTCTTGTGATCTTTTCACTGTAATCCCCTATAAAATCAAAATCAAAAACAGATAACATAGTTCCAACATATAATAGCACAGTATATACATTACCATTCCAAAACATAGGGAAGTGAGCATAGTGAGGGCATACTGGAGCAAAATTAGACTGAAAATCAACTGGGCAAACTCCAAACTCTTCATCTCCATGTTTGATGTCAAACAAACAAACAAACAAACAAACAAACAAAAAACCCCCAAACCTTCTGATCTCCATTTTTTTCAGCTTTCTTGACTGCAATACACTTCTTTCTCTTGGGCTGTTTTCACTGCCTGTGAGATACTCTTCCAGCAGGAATCCCACACCTCTGGCATCTTCAACATCTTTGGGTCTCCAAGGCAGTTGAGGGTTCAGCTTCACAACTTCATACAATAGCCATCTCTAAGCTTTCCTCTAATTCCTTTTCACAAACTGGAAATAAAGCAGTGTGAGATCTTGTCCTGTGGTGACTCCTTTTATTTCATTTCTTAATCTGCATTTTCTGCATGAAATAAAACTTTAAAACCACCCAGAAATGGTCACAACCTCTGATGGGAATTCCTGGACATCGTTCACAGGGACAAAAAAAACCCTAAAATTAAGGAAGTTCTCTACAGAAGCATAATCTGTCTCTGCCTATAGCTCTGCATCTGTCTCTCTTTCTCAATCTCTTTTCAACATGTTTTCCTTTCCCCAAATCCAGCAATACGAATTGGTGTGCTAGGTTAAACAAGTGCTGTTTGTGCCACAATATAGTCTCAGTTTGGACAAGGACAGTGGTGTGGGAGGTCCTTCTCTTTATGTGTTGCTTTTATTGGTTAATGAATAAAGAACTGTCTTGGGCCTGAGCAGGGAACTGAGGCTGGTGGACAAAGCTGGGCTGAATGCTGGGAGAAAGAAGAGCAGAGTAAAAGAGAAGCCATGGAGCCTCCACCAGAGTCAGACATGCTGAAACTTTGCAGGTATGCCATGACCTTGTGGTGATGCACAGATTAATAGAGATGGGTTAAAATAAAATGTAGGGAGAGCCTACTTCCCTGAGGGGAAGGGCTGAGGGGTCCGGAGAGCCAGCAAGGAGTAGTCTTGCTGCTGGGGCTTCTTTGTACCATCCCACCCTGCCCTCCAAGCCTGCCTTTTTGTCTGCAAAGTCCTTGAGGCCCGGAAAGAGGCCCTGCTCCGGTGTTGAGGGTATCTGGAGAAATGAGTAGGTGGCTGCTCGGCCGGACGGTCTGGCGGAACTTACTCCAGGTCCCCTCCAATTCCCTTAGCTTTTCTGATTGTTCTTCAGGGTGTGTTCCTGGCAGCTGGCTTTCTTTACCCCAATCCACCCAGCCAAGAGCAATCCTTTTCATCTGCAAGGTCCTTAGATCCCCAGCACAGCCTGCTTCAGAACAGAGGGGATCTGAGAGCCAGCTCCAGTGCTGAGGGGACCTAAGAGAGGACAGAGCAAGAAAAACAACCAAGTACACAGACAGCCACAGCAAAGATTGGACCAAGATGCCAAGACTCTGCTGGCCTCATTCGAAGGAAGAGATAGGTAAGCACCAATGCAAGAATTCCTCCAACAACCTGAAAGACAACATGATAACACCAGAATCCAGTGAACATGTAACAGGAAGACTTGAACACCCTAACTCAGAAGTAGTAGAAGAAATCGACTTTAAACGTAACCTTATGAAAATGATGGAGACCCTTAAACAGGAAGTAAGTGTGAAGTAGCAATAAAGACCAGAAATCTTAGAGGCAGCCAAAGACAGCCACATAGCTTGTATTGTTTTGAGAGTCATGTGGACTACCCTCCCCAACCCTTTGAGAGGTTTCTTGTGACCAGTACTGAGGTTTCTGTTGGTGTATAGTTCTTGTGGAGAGAGCTGTTGGCGTAAGTGTAATGACCTGCTCTGTCCCTTTAAGAGAAAAGCCATGTCCACTTCCTCCTCCAAGGCAAGCTGATCTTCACCTTCCAGCCTGAGTCCCTTCTTTTCTGTGTCCCTCTTTAAGAGGCAGCTTCAGTCTCTCCCTTCTTCCCTGCTTCTCCCCTTCTCCCTGTTTCTCCTCTCTCTCTCTCTCTCTCTCTCTCTCTCTCTCTCTCTCTCTCTCTCTCTCTCTCTTTCTCTGCCACTCTCTCTGCTCTTCCCCCCTTCTCCCCTTCTCCTTCATAACCCACTAAATAAATATCCAACCTCAC
Source organism: Myodes glareolus (assembly GCF_982192425.1). Lineage (NCBI taxonomy): Eukaryota > Metazoa > Chordata > Mammalia > Rodentia > Cricetidae > Myodes > Myodes glareolus. Next base: position 13,384,922 of record NC_142051.1, on the reverse strand, counting down.
TTTGCATGGTGTGCCTATTCTCCTGTCTCTCCCCCAGTGAGCAGCTCCCTGCCTGGGATTAGCCACCTTTGGTGACCTGCAACATAGTCTTGTGGCATGCCCATCTGTCGGTCTCTCCTTGTGGAACTGGCTGCCTGGCCGAGGTCTTTCTCCCACCATTCAGCTCCCTGCCTGGGACTTGCTGCCCTTCTTGGCCCACTGCAGCTGCTTGGGGAACTGTGCTGTCCCTGTCTGGGTCTGGTTGCTCTTGGGACTTGCAGCCCACTGCCTGCTGCCACTTCAGGGACCTGCAGAATGGTCTCGGGACCCACTGCCTGCTGCAGCCACTTGGGAGTCCACAGCATTTTACTTTTACCATTACTATATATATCCACACAAAATTATGTAGGTATATATATGTAGATATGCCTACACAAAATTGTATATACATACACACATGCATGTATACACATACTCTGATATGTATTATGTATAATTTTAGGCAAATTAAAAAGTAATCTGATCTCTTGAGGCTTTATCTAGCAACCTTGGTGTTATTTGTCCCTCTTCTCTCATTCTCTGTGGAAGTCAATATAGATTTGACTTTTATTTTATATGTATGAGTGTTCTGCTTGCATATATGTATGTGTAACACATACATACCTAGCGCCCTTTGAGATCAGAAGAGGGCTTCTGGTCCTCTGGAACTAAAACTTGAGACAGTTGTCAGCCATGATGTGGGTGCTGAGAGCAAAACCTGCATCCTCTACAAGAACAGAGTGTTCTTAACTACTGAGCCACTATTCCACCCTCCTCTGTTGATTTATCAAAAAAAGACAGGAAAACAAGGTCCAGGTTTTATTGAAGCACACATACACTAACAAACATTCATGCACGCATACACACAGACACAAACATATATACATGGGGATAGGGTGAGATATGGATGGACAGACAGACAGACAAACAGACAAAAACAGAGCAAGCCCCCCAAAAAAATAACCCAAAAATGGTGGCCAAAGCTGCTTGGAGGATCAGGGTTTTTATATGTTTGGGAATGAGATGAATGTTTTTCCTCTCTTGGAATTCGCTAACTTGGACCATAGCAGGAAATTGGATAAACCAGACAAAGCCAGAGAAGCTAATAGATTCCTATCACAATAGTGCTCTATGGGAGCTTTGAAAATTCATCCCCCAACAGTTTCCTCCATCAAGTTAAAAAATCACCAGGATTTGTCTTAGGAAGGGAGGGGAACCAGTAGGCTAGTTTCCTTGCTTGTTAAAGTACATTAACCCACTCAGAGCAAATCTATCTGTATGTGTGTGATATTTACAGAACATATACAAGTTAAAAAGACTGCAGTAGAGTTCAAAAACTTTCAGAAGTGGCGTGGGAGAAAATGTTGATGATAAGCAACCAGGAGTCAAACAAATGTCTGGTAAACAAATAGGATAAAGATGCCCTGTTGTGGTCCAAGGAGAGATCCCCAGATTGTTCTCTGGACAGAGGAGGGGGTGCCTGAACCAGCCTTGGCCCGTGACCATACTGATGAATATTTTGCTTATCACCATAGATCCCTCACCTGGCGTTGGATGACGATACAGATGGAGGCCCGCGTTGGAGCACCGAACTGAGCCCCCCAAGTTCCAAACGAGGAGCAAAAGGAGGAAGAAAATGACGAAGGACTGCGAGGGATACTATCACCCACTGATACAAGGGGTCGGATCTAATGAGAGTTTACCAAGGCCAGATGGACCGTGACTGAAAGAGCATGTGATCCAACCAGATTCTCTGAATGTGGTTGGATTTTCTGAATGTGGCTGGCCTGCAGTCTTTCCGAGAAGCCATTGACAATGACACTGGGACTGGTTTCCTCTGCATATACTGGATTTTTGGGATCCAGTCTGTTTGGATGCTCACCTTCCTGGACCTGGAGTGAGGGGGGAGGAACTTGGACTTCCCACAGGGCAGGAGACCCTGACTTCCCTTGGGGACAAAGAGGGAGGAGGAGAGGGAGGGGGGGAGTGGGAGGGCGTTGGGAGGAGGGGCGTAAATGGAAACTTTTTATAATTTAATAAAATTACTAAAAGAAAAAAAAAAGATGCCCTGTTGTGTTGTTTGCTATGAATTAAAATTAAGTGTGGTTGGAACAAAAGACTCTTCATTCAATTTGACTGTAGTGTTTTTGAAGTCCCCTCTGTGTACTGTGATTGCCATTAATGAATAAAGAAACTACTTTGGACCTATAGCAAGACAGAACTTAGGTAGGCAGGGAAAACTAGTTTGAATGATGGGAAAAAGAAGGGCAGAGTCAGAAAGATGCCATGGAGCCGCCGTCGGAGATAGATATGCTGAAACTTTGCTGGTAGACCACGACCTCATGGTGATACACAGATTAATAGAAATGGGTTAAATTAATACATAAGAGTTAGCCAATAAGAAGCTAGAGCTAATAAGTCAAGCAGTGATTTAATTAATACAGTTTCTGTTTGATTATTTCAGAGTTAAGTGGCCAGGAATCAACAAGCAGCCCCTCCTGCAACACCAGAGTTCCAAGGCAGGAGGGGTAATCATCTGGTAAATCACTGCATTGACACATATATGATCACCTATGTTTCCAGCGTAGGATACTCATGATACATATACAAGACTGATACAAGCTTCCTGTACCTCTCACTCTGCACAAAAATCAATTTGAAATGGACCAAAGACTTTAGTAACGTAAGACTTCTGAAACATTTAAAAAAGAAAAGTGGTGAAAATACTGCAGGTGGCAAATGTCCGCCCATGTGCCTGCACATTCTGCCCAGGAGCAAAGCCAAAGAGGGTCAGGGCCAAGGGACTGTCACTGCCTCTTCCATGGTCCTCTTCAAGCCTGAGACTGGGATGTTTGCTGAAGCAGGGCATTGCCTAAGAACTGACTTGAACAAGAGAGCAGCCCTTGAAGAAGAATCCCATCAGCTTCCTTACCCAGAATACAGAGCCACAAACAGCCCTGATGAGATCCTTGACTAGGATTAGTTGGCTGTCACCTTGCTTTCCCTACACTGAGTATTCGAATGGCACTAAGCCTTCATCTCAGCACACAACCCATCTGTTCCCAACTTTACTTCTGCTTTGAGTTTGTCTTTCTCAATCTATATCTCCCAATCAGGTTATCAGACTCAGCTTTGTGGTCCTTGGCAAAACACTTCAAGATCTAGGCACAGGCAAGGGCTTTCTGAACAGGACTCCAGGAAGTACTGTCAATGATTTACAGATGGAATTCTTGATGTTAAAAGGTTTTGTTCAACAAAGAAAACAATCGCTAAGAGAGAACCTTTGGGATGGGAGAAAGTCTTTGCTAGCTACATATTTTACAGAGGATTTATATCTGGGGTATACAAATATTAAAAAATTAAATAAAAATATCTACCTCACCAATAAATGAACTAATGAAATGAGCAGATAGTTCTCAAAAGATAAAATGCAAATGGACAATAAACAAGTAAAAAAATACTCAAAGTGACTAGCTTCTACAGAAATGCACATTAGAACTATATTAAGGTTTCTTCTGACCCCAGATGTTACGCCCAGATCATGGAGTCCCCTCAAACCAACTAGGATACTGAGTCATGTAGGTAAAAGCAAAGAGCCTTTATTCTTATACAAATTTGCAAACTCGGTCTCTCTGTATGTCTAAGGTAATGGAGTGATCAGAGTACTGAGCTCAGTTGGAGTTGGATTTTTATAGTAGCAAAGGTGGGAGTGAGGGATTTCTAAGGCTCAGGATCCCTGATTGGCTGACATTTGTCTAGGGGTGTCCTGGTGAGAAGCAATGTGTGTGTGCTTGCAGGTGATCCTATCCACAAAGGTTGGAACATTACGAATTTCCTTTGGATGGTCTGTTCCTGGGTAGTGCCTGGGTAGTCTCAGTTTGGGGGCTTTACCAGAACCAGGTATTGCCTCAGGGTAAACTACTGAGACTCCGGCCTTTTTTGAGCTTGTCTGGCTGGGTCCTTCACCAGATAGAATGGCAGCCATTAAAAAAACAAATAATGAATGCTGGTGAGAATGCAAACAAAAGGGACCCAACGTGAGTTATTCTAGTCAGTATAGAGATCATAATAGTCAGCATGGAGAGCTCTCAGAGTCTAAAATATTCATCTTCCGTGTGACCCATGTATAGCACTGGATAATCCATCAAAGGACTCTGGGTCTGCATGTCACAGAAATCCTGCACATCAGTGCTTATCACAGTGACATTCACAGTAGCCAAATTATGGAAGCAACCAGAGGAATGGATGAAATGTAGAATACATATGTGTAGTTGGGGGCTTCACCCCAGCCCCTTGGCATCCATTTTAGAATGTTGAACAGAAAACTCCATTTCAAGCCACCTCCCCTGGGAGTTGCTTCTCCAAACTCCATCTCTAAGAAAGTTCACCCAATGGTGACCTCTCCCCAGAGAAGATCAAGACCACTCCCACGGGCTATTTAAACTGCCCCCTCAGAGAATGAACACATGGTCTCCCCTTTTCTCTCTCCAGTGGTCTTCCCAGTTTTCTGTTTCCTCTCCGTGTTTTCCTTGGGTGGGTGGAGCTCCCGGGATTGCTGGCATCCATTAAATCTGGGTTTCTTTCCATTCGCTTTGATTTGGTACGATTGTCTTATTGTGGCAGCAGAGGGGTTTGTCTGTCTGGGAAAAAAAAAATTTAATGATATACATAAGAATTTATTTGAGTCATATAGAAAAGCTAGAATGTCATTTGCTAGAAAATGGAAACAACTTTACATAGTCATATTAAGTGAACTAAGTCAGATTAAGAAAGATATATACTTTCTCTGCATTTCACATATTTTATATAGCAACATAAAATCATATACATGACATAGAAGTGGGGATGAAATTGTGTAGAAGAACAAAGGGAACTAAGGGGAGAGAAAAAGGCCAAGAAAGATGAGACTGTGCATGGCAGATACGCTCACAGTAGCTATAAACATCGATGTCACTGTCCTTGTGTAAACCAGAACATTGTTTCATAACAACTGGAGACAAGTTTATTAAAGTGGGGAAACAGGGCCTGGAGAGATGGCTTAGTGGTGAAAACACTGATTGTTCTTTTGGGTTCAATTTTCAGCACTTACATGGCAGCTCACAACCATCTGTAACTCCAGGTCCAGGGGATTTGATGCCCTCTTCTGACCTCTGCTGGTACCAGACATACATGTGGTATACAGACATACATGCAGGCGAAACACTCACACATAAAATAATATAATGAATACAAATGACAAAGTACTTATTAGAATCTATGTTTTGTTGTTGTTTTTGTTTTTGAAGACAGAATTTCTCTGTAGCTATTGAGTCTGCCCTGGACGAGCTCTTGTAGACCAGACTGGCCTTGAACTCACAGATTCTCTGTCTTCCAGGTGCTGGTATTAAAAGCGTGTGCTACTACTGCCCAGCTGAGTCTATGCTTTTGAGCAAACAAGTAATTATGTACAATGAATATATTTGGGTTAGAAAAATACATATAGACAAATTTATAAATGTGTGGGTATGTGTGAAAATCCTTGTGTAATAGCTTTAATATTCAAACACAAATATCAATTTTTCATCAATTGTGTGGTCTGTTGTCTACAGATAGAATGGATTTCCTTATATCTAAACAACAGATGAGAATACTTAATAGAGACGACTCATATCATTTAGGAAAATAGTGAACTTTAGAGTTATTGCTGTACATGGCCAGTCCCTTCCTGAGGATTGAGCTATCCAGCATTCTTACACAGTTTTCCTCGGCCGACAGAAAGTGCAGTTTTACAGACATAAGCTTTTAAGATTTCAACACTTTAGTGTAGGAGGAGGGCATGCTTGTTTATGCCAGCTCCCTGGCTAGGTTAGCCCCAAAATAATCACGCAGAAACTGTATTAATTAAATCACAGCTTGGCCCATTAGCTCTAGCTTCTCATTGGCTAACTCTTACATATTAATTTAACCCATCTCCATTAATCTGTGCATCACCACGAGGTTGTGGCCTACCAGGAAAGTTTCAACACATCTGTGTCCAGCAGCATATTCATGATGTCTCCCTGACTCGACCCTTCTCCCAGCATTCAGTCCAGTTTTCCTCGCCTACCTAAGTTCTGCCCTATCAACAGACCAAGGCAGTTTCTTTATTCATTAACCAATAAAAGCAACACATAGATAGTAGGACCTCCCACACCATTTCCCCTTTTCTGCTTAAATAAAAAAGGAAGGTTTTAACTTTAACAAGTAAAATTACATATAACAAAACAGATATCAAGCAAGAATTACACTTGTAATATTTATGTCTACTTTATCTTTTATCATAACTAAGGAATACTATAACTATAAATTCTTCAACTCCATCAAAGACTTCAGAAGGATATAATATTACTTAAGTTAATAGGAAATACATTGTAAACAACTTCCAAAAGTCTAGAATTGACAGAGACATCTTGCTGCCTGGACAGTCACCCAAAGTTCTTCTGTAACATTGGGGCATTCATTTTCAGCCTACAAGCACATAACATCCAGCAGAATTTTCCACAAAACAGGAAATTTTAAAGACAGTTCAGCCTATATCGGCAGTTTGTCAGTCATTTTTTTCTGTGTCCTGCAGAATGTTTGGCAGATTCTTTTTTTTTAATTTATTTATTTATTAATTTAAAATTTCCATCTTCTCCCATCCTTCCATTTCCCTCCCACTCCCCTCACTCCCCATCCACCTCACTCTCCAGTCCTAAGAGAAATCAGGGTGCCCTGCATTGTGGGAAGTTCAAGCCCCCCTCCATCCTAGGAAGATGTGCATCCAAACAGACTAGGCTTCCAAAAAACCAATCCATGCAGTAGAATCAAAATCCAGTGTCATTATCATTGGCTTCTCAGTCCACCGATATTGTCAGCCACATTCAGAAAGTCCAGTTTGATCACATGCTCATTCAGACCGAGTCCAGCTGGCCTTGGTGAGCTCCCAATAGATCAGTTCCACAGTCTCCGTGGGTGGACTCACCCCTCCAGTCCTGTTTCCCTTTCTTATATTCTCCCTCCTTCTGCTCTTCATCTGGGCTTTGGGAGCTCAGTCGAGTGCTTCAATATGGGTATCTATCTCTATCTCTATCCCTTGCCAGATGAAGGTTCTATGGTGATATGCAAGATATTCATCAGAGTGTCTATGGGATAAGGCCAGTTCAGGGACCCTCTCCTCTGTTGTCCGTGGACCTAGTTAGGGAAATCCCTTTGGACACCTGGGAACCCCTCTAGAGCCAAGACTCTAGCAAACACTAAAATGGCTCCCTTATCTTCTTCCCTGCTCCCATATCCTCCCTTTCTCCATCTCAATTATCCCATTCTCCCAAGCTCTCTCCAAACCCCCCTTCTCCCTTCTCTCTCCCCATCTCCCCTTACACCCACCCCACCCCCACCCCCATGCTCCCAACTTTTGCCCTGTGATCTTGTCTACTTCCAATATGCAGGAGGATAACTATATGTATTTCTTTGGGTTCACCTTATTATTTAGCTTCTCTAGGATCATGAACTATAGGCTCAATATCCTTTGTTTATGGCTAGAGTCCACTTATGAGTGAGTACATACCATATTCATCTTTTTGAGTCTGGGTTATCTCACCCAGTAAAGTGTTTTCTTTTCCATCCATTTGAATGCAAAATTCAAGATGTCATTGTTTTTTTTCCCTGAGTAAAAGTCTAATGTGTAGATGTGCCACACCTTCTTTATCCATTCTTCTATTGAGGGGCACCTAGGTTGTTTTCAGGTTCTGGCTATTATAAATAATGCTGCTATGAACATAGTTGAACAAATGATTTTGTAGTATGTTTGGGCATCTCTTGGGTATATTCCCAAGAGTGGAATTGCTGGGTCCTGAGGGAGGTTGACTCCCGGTTTCCTGAGAAACTGCCACACTGTTTTCCACAGTGGTTGCACAAGTTGCATTCCCACCAACAATGGATGAGTGTTCCCCTCACTCCACATCCTCTCCAGCATAGACTGTCATTGGTGTTTTTGATTTTAGCCATTCTGACAGGTGTAAGATGGTATCTCATAGTTGTTTTGATTTGCATTCCCCTGATCGCTAAGGAGGTTGAGCATGACCTCAAGTGTCTTTTGGTCATTTGAACTTCTTCTGTTGAGAATTCTCAGTACAGTTCAGTACCCCATTTTAAATGGGTTAATTGGAGTTTTAATGTCTAGTTTCTTGAGTTCTTTATATATTTTGGAGATCAGACCTTTGTCTGATGCAGGGTTGGTGAAGATCTTCTCCCAACCAGTAGGTTGCCTTTTTGTGTTAATGACAGTATCCTTTGCATTGCAGAAGCCTCTCTGTTTCAGGAGGTCCCATTTATTCAATGATTTTCTTATTGTCTGTGCTACTGGGGTTCTATGTAGAAAGTGGTCTCCTGTACCCATGTGTTGCAGATTACTTCCCACTTTCTCTTCTATCAGGTTCAGTGTGGTCAGATTTATATTGAGGTCTTTAATTCATTTGGACTTGAGTTTTGTGCATGGTGATAGATATGGATCTATTTTCATTCTTTTACAGGTTGACATCCAGTTATACCAGCACCATTTGTTAAAGATGCTTCTTTCTTCCGTTATATAATTTTAACTCCTTTGTTGAAAATCAGGTGTTCATAGGTTTGTGGGTTAATATCTGAGTCTTTGATTCGATTCCATTGGTCAGCATCTCTGACTTTATGCCAATACCAAGCTGTTTTCATTACTGTATCTCTGTAATAGAGTTTGAAGTCAGGGATAATAAGGCCTCCGGAAGTACTTTTATTATATAGAATTGTTTTGGCTATCCTGGGTTTTTTGTTTTTTCATATAAAGTTGATTATTGTTCTCTCAAGGTTTGTGAAGAATTTTGTTGGGATTTTGATGGGGATTGCATTACTGAAAGGTGTTTATCAGCTGTAGGAGGAGTTCTTTGGTAGATTTTAGTGGGATGGCTTTGAGTTTCTCTCCATTTAATTTGATGTTAGCTGTCAGCTTGCTGTATATAGCTTTTATAATATTTAAGTATGAACCTTGTATCCCTAATCTCTCCAAGACCTTTATCATAAAGAGGTGTTGAATTTTGTCAAAGTCTTTTCAGCATCTAATGAAATGATCATATGGTTTGTTTGTCTTCTCCATTTCTTTGTAGCAGTTTTTCACATCCTGTTTAAGGTCCTCTATTATTTTCATAATGTTACATTTAAAGTCAATTTCTTCTACTTCTTCTGGAATAGGGTGTTCAAGTTTTCCCGTTGCATGATCCCTGGAATCTGGTGTTGTCATGTTGCTTTTCAGGTTGTTGGGGGAACTCTTGCATTGACGCCTGCCCATCTCTTCCTTCAAATGCAGCCAGGAGAGTCTTGGCGTCTTGGTCCAATCTATGCAGTGACTGACTCTGGGTGGGGTTATCTGTCTATTGTTACTTCCATTGGTTAATAAAGAGACTGCCTTGGCCTTTTTGATAGGCCAGCCCTTAGGTGGGTGGAGTAGACAGAACAGAATTGTGGGAGAAAGAAAGCAGAGGCAGGCGGTCGCCATGACTCTCCTCTCCAAGACGGATGCTGGTTAGAATCCTCCCGGTAAGCCACCACCTCGTGGTGCTACACAGATTATTAGAAATGGGTTAATCAAGATGTGAGAGTTAGCCAATAAGAGGCTGAAACTAATGGGCCAAGCAGTGTTTAAAAGAATACAGTTTCGGACACTCACCTTCCTGGACCTGGAGGGAGGGGGAAGGAACTGGAACTTCCCACAGGGCAGGAAACCCTGACTGCCCTGGGGGACGAAGAGGGAGGAGGAGGGGGAGTAGGGGGAGTGGGAGGGTGTTGGGAGGGGGGGTGGAAATGGAAACTTTTATAATTTAATAAAATTTACTAAAAAAAAAAAAAGAATACAGTTTCCATGTAATTATTTTGGGTAAAGCTAGCTGGGTGGCGGGATGCAGACCACCGCTCCTACACACTCCTCAGTGCAGGAGCAGAAACTATTCTCCTCTGGGTGGATAGCCTCAGTGCAGGAGCAGCTGTTTGGCAGATTCTTTCATGAAGCCAGGACCCTGAAGGACCATCTCACTTTTAAGCAAGTTCAGCAGTCATTTCTCTGTGGGTTCTGCAAGTGCCGTCAAACACTTCATGCAAGAACAGTTTCTTGCTCAAATGGCTAACCAATGCCATAAAGAGCCTCTGTAAAGTCTGTCTTCCTCTTGAAGTGGCTTGTGCTGCCAGGAGCAGCTGTGTCTCATTGTCATGAAAAGTCCTAAGTTATTAAAACATTTTAAATGCCATATTCTGAATGTGTCTGAAAGATTTGAAGAATACCTATCTATCTGAAATACATCTCTGTACATCTAGAAAATCTAACTAACGTGACTACAAGCTTGAATACTATAGATTCTTACCTATTAACCTATATTTCTTAATTATATATTATATTTTTTAATTTATAAAAGTTTATTAATTTATAGAAGTTTCCATTTCCGCCCCTCCTCCCAACACCCTCCCACTTCTCCCACTCCCTCTCCTCCTCCCTCTCCACCCTTAAGAGCAGTCAGGGTTTCCTGCCCTGTGGGAAGTTCAAGTTCCTCCCCCCTCCCTCCAGGTCCAGGAAGGTGAGCATCCAAACAGACTAGGATCCCAAAAATCCAGTATATGCAGAGGAAACAAATCCCAGTGTCATTGTCAATGGCTTTTCAGAAAGACCCCCGTGCCAGCCACATTCAGAGAATCCGGCCACATTCAGAGAATCTGGTTGGATCACATGCTCGTTCAGTCCCAGTCCAACTGGCCTTGGTGAATTCTCATTAGATCAGTTCCCTTGTATCAGTGGGTGAACGCACTCCTCACGGTCATGCCTTTCTTGTTCATATTCTCCTTCCTTCTGCTCCTCATTTAGACCTTGGGGGCTCAGTCCAGTGCCCCAATGTGGGTCTCTGTCTCAATCTCCATCCATCAATGGGTGAAGGTTCCCTCTGATCTTACCTTCTTTGCTCACATTCTCTTTCCTTCTGCTTCTCGTTTGGACCTAGGGAGCTAAGCCCAGTGTTCCAATATGGGTCTCTGTCTCTATCTCCATCCATCGCCAGATGAAGGTTCTTTGGTGATATGCAAAATATTCATCAGTATGGTTATGGGCCAAGGCCGTTTCAGGCACCCTCTCCTCTATCCAGAGAACAATCTGGGGATCTCTCCTTGGACCTGGGATCCCATCTATAATCAAGTCTCTTGTAAACCCCAAAATGACTCCCTTAGTTGAGATACATACTTCCCTGCTCCCATATCCATCCTTCCTCCCTCCCCCATCCCAATCCCCCAAGTTTTCCCCATTCCTCCCCTACTCCCTTCTCTCTAACCTTCTCCCCTTCCAACAACCCCCCACCCCCCAATGCACCCGAGGTTGCCTGGCACTCTTGTATACTTCCAATCTCCAGGAGGATAACTACATGATTTTCTTCAGGTTCACCTTCTTATTTAGCTTCTCTAGGATCACAAATAATAGGCTCAAAGACCTTTAATTATGGTTAGAATCCACTTATGAGTGAATATATACCATACTCCTCTTTTTGGGTCTGGCTTACCTCACTCAGTAAAGCGTTTTCTATGTCCAACCATTTGCATGCAAAATTCAAGATGTCATTGTTTTTTACCGCTGAGTAAAACTCTAATGTGTATATGTTCCACACCTTTTTTAACCATTCTTCTATTGAGGGGCACCTAGGTTGTTTCCAGGTTCTGGCTATTACAAATAGTGCTGCTATGAACATAGTTGAACAAATGCTTTTGTGGTATGATAGGGAATCTCTTGGGTATATTCCCAAGAGTGGAATTGCTGGGTCCTGAGGGAGGTTAACTCCCAGTTTCCTGAGAAACCACCACACTGATTTCCACAGTGGCTGCACAGGTTTGCATTCCCACCAACAATGGATGAGAGTTCCCCTCTCTCCACATCCTCTCCAGCATAGGCTATCATTGGTGTTTTTGACTTTAGCTAATCTGACCGGTGTAAAATGGTATCTCATAGTTCTTTTGATTTGCATTTCCCTGATCACTAAGGATGTTGAACATGACCTTAAGTGTCTTTTGGCCATTCGAAGTTCTTCTGTTGAGAATCCTCTGTTCAGATCAGCACCCCATTTTTTAATTGGGTTAATTAGAGTTTTAGTGTCTAGTTTCTTGAGTTCTTTGTATATTTTGGAGATCAGGCCTTTGTCTGATGAGGGGTTGGTGAAGATCTTCTCCCAGTCAGAAGGCAGCCTTTTTGTCTTACTGACGGTGTCCTTTGCTTTACAGAAGCTTCTCAGTTTCAGGAGGTCCCATTTATTCATTGATTCTCTTATTGTCTGTGCTACTGGGGTTCTACCTAGGAAGTGATCTCCTGTGCCTTTGTCTTGTAGACTACTTCCCACTTTCTCTTCTATCTGGTTCAAAGTGGTCAGATTAATGTTGAGGTCTTTAATCCATTTGGACTTGATTTTTGTGCATGGTGATAGATATGGATCTACTTTCATCCTTCTACAGGTTGACATCCAGTTATGCCAGCACCATTTGTTAAAGATACTTTCCTTCTTCCATTGCATACCTTTAGCTCCCTTGTCGAAAATTAGGTGTTCATAGGTTTGTGGGTTAATATACGGGTCTTCTATTCGATTTCATAGGTCGACTTCTCTGTTCTTATGCCAATACCAAGCTGTTTTCAATACCATAGTTCTGTAATAGAGTTTGAAGTCAGGGATGGTTATACCTCCAGAAGTTCCTTTATTATATAAGATTGTTTTTGCTATCCTGGGTTTTTTGTTTTTCCATATAAAATTGATTATTATTCTCTCAAGGTCTAGGAGACTTCAACACACCTCTCTCACCAATGGACAGGTCAATCAAACAGAAACTCAACAGAGAAATAAGAGAATTGCTAGAGGTAATGAATCAAATGGACTTAACAGATATCTATAGGACATTCCACGCAAAAAGGAAAGAATATACCTTCTTCTGTGCAGCTCATGGAACCTTCTCGAAAATTGACCACATACTTGGTAACAAAGCAAACTTCCACAGATACAAAAAAATATTAGTAACCACCTGTGTCTTGACAGATCATCACGGAATAAAGTTAGAATTCAATAACAATTCAAACACCAGAAAGCCCACAAACGCATGGAAGTTGAACAGTCAACTACTGAATCATCCCTGGGTCAAGGAAGAAATAAAGAAAGAAATTAAAGTCTTCCTTGAATTTAATGAAAATAAAGACACAACATACTCAAACCTATGGGACACAATGAAAGCAGTGCTAAGAGGAAAGTTCATAGCACTAAGTGCCCAATTAAATAAAACGGAGGAAGCACACATTGGAGACTTAACAGCACACCTGAAAGCTATATATTACATTTTTAAATGAGCTGCACAAACACAATACCTTAATCAAAGGCATTAATATACTTACACAGTATAACAAAATTTACCTTAAATTTGTATCAATAAAAATAAATTTGTATCAATAAATTTGTATCAATAAATAAGTATCAAAAATACTTATTTGTATCAATAAGATCCATACCAAAGCAAATTATTTATCTCTATAGCATATCCCCATTTAAATATAAAGAGACATTTACAAACAATATTTGGGAATATGGGTGTAGTTCTGTTCAAACTTTTTCCTGCCATTTATTGGATGAAGTATTTTTGTTGTGGAGGTGTTTACAGCAACCTTTCAGGGGGTCTTGTTCCATCAAACCATATTGGTCTGGAAGCGATCCACAGGTTCTCATCTTCTGTGGAAACAAAAGAAGAACCTCTTTTTCAAAACAACATATCCTTAGACTCAAATTTGGAAGTCATGATACCTTTATAATATACACTCTGGTTTAGCTTATCAGCCCATACAATCTAATGTCTCTCTGTACGTAGCTCATTCACAGTCAAAAAAACCAAAGATAACACAATAATATACTTAATCCAGACTCTCTGTGAATTTTCCATTTTATGTAACTTATTTTTCTTTACTCCTTTTAATCTATGACTATCTGTACTCTGTCTCTTTAAAGACTTTTTTTAAAAAATAATTTACTTCTTTTCCAACTCTCTATATTCTATTCCTTTTCTTCTCTCTTCCAAGCCTACATACATTTACCCAACACTATGGCTAATCTGTATTTGTCTTTATTGCATGTATGTAATTCTTTACTGTTCAGGAGTGCTTTTTATAATGCTATCAACTTCTTAGATAACTTAATATGTACCATTAGTAGGATACATATGGTACTTCTTGCTTGCTTGCAGTCTAAAACTTAAGGTACATTATTACTCTGTACTTTGTTTCCCTCTTAAGGAGGGAGCGAGAGGGAGGAGGGGGAGTGGGAGGGAAATGGGAGGAGAGGAGGAAGAGTTAATTTTTTAATGGAAAAATAAATTTAAAAAAAAAAAGAAAATGTCCTTCTAATACCGTCTGTAGAGCTGTACTTGTAGATAGATACTGCTTAAATCTGGTTTTACCATGGGATGTCCCCTCAATCTATTGTGATTCTAAGTTTTACTGGCATAAAGGTTTGTTTGGGCTGTTGTCTGTGGCTGCAAAATGTGAAGAACATTCATTCAGGTTTCTGGCTTTTAGAGTCACCATTGTTATAGTCATCAAGTGTTAGTCACTTGATGATGTTTTATCTTGCAGTTATTATTATTATTATTATTATTATTATTATTATTATTATTATTATTATTTATTTTTGAGACAGGTTTTCTCTGCTATCCTGGAACTAGCTCTTGTAGACCAGGTTGGCCCCAAACTCACAGAGATCCACCTGCTTCTGCCTCCCAAATGCTGGGATTAAAGGCACCACCACTGCCTGACTCTTGCAGCCTTTTATATATTCTTTCTTTGTTCTGTATATTTAGTGTTTTGATTGTGGGGAATTTATTTTCTGACCCAGCTTACTTGGTGTCTGCAAGCTCCTTGTACCTTGATAGGCATCTCCTTTTATAGATTAGGGACATTTTCTTTCTTTCTTTCTTTCTTTCTTTCTTTCTTTCTTTCTTTTCCAGTAAAGACAGTCTATTAGTGAATGGAATTAAAATTACAATTACATTAAAGGTATGTATCAAACACAGATTTATCAAACAAAAAATAAGATATAATGATGACAAGAATACAGGAAAAATAAATGATTATATACTGATGATGTGAATGAATGCAATTAGTGTCACCACCATGGAAATCAGCAGAAATTTTCAAAATCCAACTACCATAGTATCTCACTGCTCTTAAATCATCACAGTGTTAAATAAAATAATTCAGACTCCAAGAAAATAAAATAGGATTTTTTCTCATATTTTGTGTTTATGAGAACATGACATTTTATTTACAAGGAAACTCTAAGGGATTCTGAAGGAAGAAATGTATAAGAAAGGACAACAGAGGCACAGAATAATATCAAAGCACCTTGTTATATTACAATGTAAATATGAAGTCTGCATCTTTTTGCAAGATATGCTAATGTGAGGACTATTTCTGCTTAGTATAAATTCAGAAAAAATAATAGTCATCTTTCACAATTTAAATTTTATTAAGCTCATTTGAATTTATAAATTAATATACTGGAATTTCATTTTAAGTGAATACATTTTTGATAAACAAAGTCTTCAAAAATATCAAAATATTTAGTAAATATAGTAAACATCATAAATATAAATGAGGTTGAGGTTCTCTTGCATATTACAACAATCCATATGTTAGATTAAGACCAAATACAGTATTTTAAATCATACAATTAATCATGCTTTTAATTTGTTTCACAGTAGAATTAAATAAAACATTGTAGAGTGGCAATCTATAACTATTTTAATGGAACAATGAAGTAAAAACTACATCAATGTACTTTTTAGAAGAAGTCGCCTATTTCCATGCTTTCATTCATTTATCAGAAATGAGGTAGGAGTCATGTAAACATTGGAAAACAATTTCTGTCATTTCATTCATATTTTGTTAGTTGAGAATTCAGCAACATTGTGTTGAATTAATTGAAATGTCCTAAATAATGTTAAATGAGGACAGCAAATTTCTCTGGAAATCAAAAGGAAAATATTTTTTTATCTGAATAAAACTTTCACATTACGTAGCTTTTTATCATCTCTACTTCATTTCAGAGCTCTAAACCAGAGTTTAAACTACTAGTTTCCTCAGTGAATAATTTTTGAAGAATAATATATATAGATATAGAAGGAAAATAAACTGATAATTTAATGTTTAGAGATGAAAATCAGTAAGTTTTGACTTCAAAAAGTTAGCATTTTGGAATTATTAATGGTACTGGGACATTTTCTTCTATTGTTTGGTTGAAAATATTTTCTGTGCCTTTGACTTGGGTTTATTTTCCTTCCTCTAGTCTATTATTCTTAATAGTGTCTCCTATTTCTTGGATGTTTTTGCCTGGATTTTCTTAGATATAACGTTTTCTTTGGCTGAGGTATCTGTTTCTTGTATCTTATCTTCAATGTTTGAGATTCTGTCTTCCACCTCTTTTATTCTGCTGGTAAGGTTTGTCTTTGAGATTCTTGTTTCACTTCCCAAATCTTTCATTTCCATTTGTACCTCAGTTTGATTTTTTTTTTTAGTTACCCCATTTCCACTTTTGTCTCTTGACCTGTTTTCTTAATTAATCCCACTATTTGTTTTCATAGATTTTAACTGATTCATTCATATTCTCTTTAAGGTCCTTGAACATATTCATAATAGCTATTTTGAAGTCCTTGTCTTGTACTTCAGCTCTATTGTGATTCTCAGGAATAGTGAAGTGGGGTTGCAGGGTTCTAGTGGTGACACATTGTCCTGATGCTATTGATTGTATTTTTATGCTGTCATATAGGAATTTGAGTTTGGGATGATTATTTCCAACACAATTTTAAGTGTTGATATCATGGATATTATAATTTTGTTTCTGTTTGACTGTCATGATCTAGGCACTTAAAACATTTAAAACTTAATCCAGTCTACCATTTAGTGTCATTTGATCTAGAAGATATGTTGTGAATTCCGATTTATTTTCTCAAAAGTCCAAGAGATTTAGCATAATCTATTTTGTTTAATTATTGGGATTACATTTGTTTTATTTTCTTGCTTTGTTTTTAACTTTTGATTGCTCAATAAAATCAGAATTGCATTAACTAGAAAAATATGATTTGCTATGTTTGAGAATTTATTCTGAAAGATGTTTATTTGCAGGGAAACTAAAAGAGCAAATTAATGTGATAGAGTTTGGGCAGAAAAAACTTTTTAAAAAAATAAAATTTTAATTCATTTACAAGTTTATGTATGTATATAACGTATTTTGGTCATATTCACTTTGAAGTCTCTTTTCTTTTGAGAGAGAGAGAGAGAGAGAGAGAGAGAGAGAGAGAGAGAGAGAATGTGTGTGTGTGTGTGTGTGTGTGTGTGTGTGTGTGTGTGTTCTCCTCTACCTTATTCGCTGAGATAGGTTTCTTAGTTAAAGTCAGACTCTCGCTGATATGATAGTCTCCCAGAGCAACTTGCCATGAGGATTCCACTTCTTCACCATGTGAGCTGTGATTACAAATGAGCAATCCTTCCCACCCTACATTTCTGGGGTTCTGATGTCTAAACTCTGACAGTCATGCTCATACAGCAATGAGCATCCTTCCAGTTCACTTCTGTCCTCCTCTCCAAAGGATCACTTCTTCTTTCCAACATGTTCCTTTCCTTCTTTCAAATCTTTCTCCCTTTCTTTCCTTTCCCCTTTTTCTCTTCCTCCTTCTCCTTCTTCTAATTCTTCATAACTCACTGACTTTAGTTAGTGCATCTTACATGTGCATTGGTGTGGGACTGTTTTCTGGGTAATGGACAATTTACCAGTGGCTTAGCCCCTGAGAAAAAATGATCCCCCTTCCCCAACAGCCAGAAAGGGTCAAGAACTCTTCAATAATGAGGGGTGGTTCCTATCCTGAGTGAAGTGAAGTAACCCAGACTCAGAAAGACAAACACAGTGTGTTCTTACTCATAAGTGGATATTATATGTAAAGCAAAGGATAACCAGACTACAATCCACAGGTCCCGAGAAGCTAGGTAACATGGAAGACCCTAAGATGGACACATGGATCAACCTGGGAAGGGTAATTAAATGAGATCTCCAGTGTAAACTGAGGGTGAGGGGGAAAAGAAGACAAAATGGGAGATGAGGACTTGAGGGAACGTGATGGTCAAGGGGGTAGAGGGACGGAGTGGGAGAGTAATGAAAGAGAGATCTTGATAGAGTCACTATGGGATTAAGGAGCAGCCTGGTATTAGGTAATTTCACAAGAATACATAAGGATAGCCCCAGCTAAGACTTCTAGAAATAGTCAACAGAAAGACCTAACTGGTCTTCCCCTGTAATCAGATTGGTAAGTATGCCAACTGACGTCATAGAACCTTCATTCAGTTCATTCAATAAAAATTTTTGAGAAAGTTCATCCAAATACAAATCCAAACAAGAAGAGACAAACATGTATGAACTTTAATGATTTATTCTTAATTAATATTTTATTTCTATATTTGAACTTTCTTTTTCTTCATTGAGATCATGACAAATTTTTTGAAGGAATCACTGAAGGCTTGTCTCACTTGCTTATTTCTCAGTGTATAAATGAAAGGGTTCAACATGGGAGCAATTGATGTCATTAAAACTGCCACACCTTTATTGATAGCCACAGATTCCTTTGCTGAAGGGTTGATGTAAATGAAAATACAGCTTCCATAGGTGATTGAAACTACAATCATGTGAGAAGAACAGGTGGAAAAGGCCTTTTTCTTTTGCTGGGCAGAGGGGAATCTTAGAATGGTCTTGATGATGTGTATGTAGGACAGAGCCACACACACGAGGGTCAGAATAAAGGTCAGCACTGCACAGACAATCACCAGTTGCTCTATCAGCCAAGTGTCGGAGCAGGAGATCTTCAAGATAGCAGATGCATCGCAGAAAAAATAATCGATGACGTTTGAGTCACAGAATCTCAAATTTAGGAACAGAGTCAATGGTGGGAATATGATCAGCAGGCCAGCCATCCAGCAGCAGAGAACAAGCTTCTGACACACCCTGCTGCTCATGATGGTTACGTAATGCAGGGGTTTGCAGATGGCCACATAGCGATCATAGGACATAATGGCCAGAAGAAAAAACTCAGTTACTCCAAAAACATCAGTAAAAAACACTTGAAGGACACAAATATTATAAGTGATTGACCTGTCTCCTGTGGCTATGTTGTACAAATATCGAGGGATACAGGCAGATGTAAATGAAATTTCTAATATGGAGAAATTTTGTAGAAAAACGTACATGGGTGTCTTAAGGTGGGAATCTAATACAGTGAGGGATATGATTGTCAGATTCCCAGTTACACTCAACATGTAGGCAAAAAATAGAAGCACAAAAATTGGAACCTGAAGTTGGGGGTCATCTGTGAGTCCCAACAGAATGAAGGTGATAATCGTGTTGTTTTTCATCACTGGCTACTGACTTATTCAGTCTTCATGTAAAATTTAGAGATGTCCTACTTGAAAAGTAGCAAAGCCCGAAAGCAGTGAGCAGAGAGTGTTATAGTAAACTTGTTCATGTGTACTTTCTTCTGCAAATGTTAGCTGGTACTGCCAATATTCCTGTGAGCTTAGTTATTCAACAATTTACTTTAGTCAATTCGTTTGACAGTTTGTGATACGTTTTTGAAGAAAAACAAATAACTGTTGCAACATTAATATTCTTCATTTTTATGTTTATAGTCTATATCTAACTAAATCTTCCTATGGTGTTATATTTGATTCACAATGTGTTCTGATTCAATGAAAGCATTGTCTTCACATGCCTATTTCTTCTGCATTTGAAAGGTGCACATTCAAATGCAATCAGGCCTTTCCTAAAATATTTGATCCTCAATAAAATGTAAACATGTAACAGCTCATCTGGATTCCACGAACAGGCTGTGTTGCTTTAACTGTAACTTGTATTTTATATTTTGCCGTGATGATTAAGCATGCATTTATGATGTATGTTTTCTGTTTTAAGTTGAAATTTCTACATTGGTCTATAATGTCTTTGATTATTTTTAAATTTCTTCTTTAGTGTGGAATTGATACTCATTGTTTACTGGAATACACAATCGTCCATAGATAGAAAATGTTTGTTCCAAGCTGAGAAAAGGAAACATATACCCTTTAAACTTTCAGCATATTGAGTATTGAAATATTTTAAAAACTTGTCACTACTATCGAGTTCAGAAGGGAATGGGGGGGGGTTCGGGATAGTTTGGGGGAATGGGATGGGTGGGATGGAGGAAGGATGGATAAGGGAGCAGGGAAGTATATATCTCAACTAAGGGGGTCATTTTAGGGTTTGTAAGAGACTTGATTCTAGAGGGGGTCCCAGGTCCAAGAAGAGATCCCCAGATTGCTCCCTGGGCAGCAGAGGAGAGGATACATGAACTGGCCTCGTCCCATAATCATACTGATGAATATTTTGCATATCACCATAGAACCTTCATCTGGCAATGGATGGAGATAGAGACAGAGTCCCACATTGGAGCGCTGAACTGAGCTCCCAAGGTCCAAATGAGGAGCAGAAGGAGGGAAAATGTGAGCAAGGAAGTCAGGATCACAAGGGGTGCGTCCACCCACTGAGACGGTGGGACTGATCTAATGGGAGCTCACCAAGGCCTGCTGGACTGGGAGCGAAAGAGCATGTGATCAAAATGGACACTCTGAACGTGGCTGGCAATGAAGGCTGACTGAGAAGCCAAGGACAATGGCATTGGGATTTAATTCTACTGCATGGACTAGCTTTGTGGGAGCCTGGTTTGTTTGGATGTTCACCTTTAAAGACCTGTATGGATGGTGGAGGACCTTGGACTTCCCACGGGGCAGGGAACCCTGACTGCTCTTAAGACTAGAGAGGGAGGGCGAGGTGGGGAGGGGGGGGGACAAGAGGAGAGAGAGGTGGGGAGGGGTAGGGAAAAGGGAGGCGGGGAAGAGGTGGAAATTTTTAATAAATAAATAAATTAAAAGAAAGAAAAATAAATAAATAAATAAAATACTACCAGGCTTTCTAAGTGCTGACTCTGAATAACTTCTTACTTCCGACGTTTAGTTTGAATGTTGCTTTACTAAGAGCAGCATAAAGGTCCGTTGTTTGCATTGCTCCTTTGTCTCCTGTGTCTACTTCACACTCTCTCTGAGAAAGCAAGCAGACTGAAATCAGGGATAGTTCTACTTTTTAAAAAACCGTGATGGCAACCAACACAGTTCTAGATAATAATCAATGTGTAAGAAATAGTTTAGCAGCATATACATATCTATACCATGGACTTGCACACTGAAAGGGGCATTATATACTTTCTGGGCTTCATCGTCAAATTGTGGTGACTGACTTAAACTTTTCTTTGTGTGTGTCTATGTGCACATGTGTGTATTTGCAGGTGTTCGGGTATTTATCTGAATGCACATGTGTGTATTTGCAGGTGTTCAGGTATTTATCTGGATGCACATCTGTGTATTTGCAGGTGTTCAGGTATTTATCTGGATGCACATCTGTGTATTTGCAGGTGTTCAGGTATTTAATCTGGATGCGCATGTGTGTATTTGCAGGTGTTCGGGTATTTATCTGGATGCACATGTGTGTATTTGCAGGTGTTCAGGTATTTATCTGAATGCACATGTGTGTATTTGCAGGTGTTCAGGTATTTATCTGAATGCACATGTGTGTATTTGCAGGTGTTCAGGTATTTATCTGAATGCACATGCATCTGGCGGCCAGACGTCCACACCAGGTACCTCCTCTATTGCTCTCCATCTTATTTTCCCAGACAAGGTCTTTCACAGAACTGGAGCTTGCTGTTTTGGCAGAGCTAGCCGGCCAGTGAACTCCAGGGGTCTTCCTAAGGATTGCAGGCACATACCACAGCACCAGCTTCTTATGTATTTGCTGGGAATCTGCACTTAGGTCCTCACAGACAGAGCTATTAACTCAGCCCCTGTCATGGAGTGCACTTTCAAAATTCTGTGTTTCTCTATATTTGATTTTGATATTTCTGTTTGCATTTGAACCAAGAGAGTTAGTTACTAGTGAATAAAGTCTTTGCTGCTTTTCATGCTGTTCAAAGTGCTAAGCAGCATCTCCTCCCTACGTAATCTGTCACTATAACTTTGTTATTGGCAATATTTTTTAGTTTTCATGAGACATCTGCCAGTAATGTATTCAAATCAGAAGTCAAGGAATTCACATACCTTAACACATAATTTTCACAAGCTATTTACATAGTGATATGTAACAGATATTTTGGCAACTCCATAAATGCACTTAAGTCCATTTAACTTACCACACCACATTTGGGTTAAAAGTTAAGAACTCTCTCTAGTTTTATATACTGTTATCATTTCAAAGTTTCACCTGTACTAAAAACAGCATGAATGTTTGCCAACCTTTAAAACAACTTCCTATATGCTGTTATACATATCTTTATTTTCTTTGACTGTTAAAATGTCTGCAAAGTGTTTTTACATTTTTGCACAATTTCCTAATTCTTAGAAATGTAACCTTTATGAACAAAAGCTTCATTTATTTAGTACCTTTGTGTACCAGAATTTTGTCTTCAAATGAACTCTACATAATGTTTCTTGACCCTCCACTGTGGTCTTGTCACAGTATATTGCTCGAATCACCACAGTAAATATGTTTAATATACCTTTTCTTTCAAGATTCATTTTTTACACAATCTCATTATGAATACCTGACTGACCTGGAACTCACTATATATGTAGGTTGGACTGGCCTCAAACTCACAGAGATGCTCCTGTTTCTTTCTCACTTGTGCTGGGATTAATGGTGTATACCACCATGTCTGTTTTGCTCTTTAAGATTTTTTGGTGGTTTCCTTTCATATAGGTTTTGGTCTATCAGGATTCCATTCAGAAAATTACATCGTGGAATAGTCAACATTTTAGTTTATACTTAAGGATTTCACTACCATTTTCTACCTTATATTTTCTTTAGTGAATATTTCAATGATTATGAAAATAAGAGTTAAGGACTTCCTAGTTTTTGATTTTAAGTAACAGCTGTGCTATTTTTTTCTCAGGTGACATTTCGTATGAGCAACGCAATTAATGAAGTGTATTTTGATGCCTGAATGACCATCTCCAGTGTTTTGAGTTATTCTTGAAAAGAAAGCAATTTTGTTTCCATTTTCCTAATGAAATAGCATGTTATGTGAACAGTTGCTGTTTTTGCCTTTCAAACAGTCTCTGCATCAAGGAATGAGGACTACATCTCCTCTTAATTATATGGCAGGTTTACTGTCACCAGCAATGGGACCAAGAACCAGTAGTGACTTTTGAAGATGACATTCCTGGGAACTACAGAGAATGAATGACTTTAGAGAAGGAAATGCATTCTTTTCAGCCTTCCTTCGGCTGCAAACCCAGATCCCCTAGTGTCTAATCTTGGAGTTAGTAACTTGCTTATTCCTCTACTGCTGTGTGATAGTCCTGGTTACAAAATGATCTTGATTTATTTCATTACAGCAATAATCCTAACTTTCAAGAGGCAAAGTTTTAAAAAATAATTGCATTTTCCAAAGATATTTTTATTAAAAATTTCCAGAGAACCAATTTTGTTCACATCAGGATAAATTATCATGCTGTGTGATTTTTAACTCATTCACCATTTCCCTTAAAACAGGAGAGTGAGGTTATAAATCACAGCACTGGCCATCTATAAATTTATTTGAGGTTTTGATGAAAATTAGCACCCCTAATACACAACCCAGAACTATCTGTGCATTTTATGTAACAATTTATATAAATAATTACAGATGATTTTGGTTGATTTATGCCAGGTTGAATATGTTTACCAGAGAAAATCATCACCAAATATGAAGCTGAATGAAGTAGCCACCGTACTTACTCTGTTGAGAGCTAGCAGCAGCTTCAGCAAATTCTTCAGCAAGTGTCCAGGAGTCTATTTTGATGCAGAAAATCTACCAGTAAAGGCTCATATGTAACTTTCTTGTATCAGTGTACCCATGCCTACTCTCTCCCTTGTACTGTGGGAGGGTCTTGCCCTTAAGTCCCCCAAGATTCTTTCATCTCCAACACACTGGAATTTTGTTCTCTTTTATCCTAGGCATACATTTTCGATTTCTTTGGTTGAAAATAAAATGTAGCCACAAATGTTGTCCTCTTTTTTCAAACCATTGACATGATGGTTGGGGGGGGGATATTCTGTTACAATTTGCATTTGATTTATTTCTTAAACTTGAAACTAAATAAATAAATGTCTGAGTCCTCAGTGATCTGTGTTCAGACATCACTAATTAGTCTCTGTAATGAACTTGAGCTAAAAGTCTTGAAAGATGCTGCCTTGGGGGCAGTGTCCTTAGAGACCCAAAGATGCAGCCATAGCAACAGGAATAGGCCAGGACATGAGAGGAAAAATTCAGATGGTCAAGAATCAGCTTGCGTCTCCTGTGTTTTCCCCTCACCATGAACGAAAGGCGAAAGAGTAAAGATATCACATCTTCTATTTTTTTCTCAGGCATTAAGATGATAGCACAAAAACATTGTCAAACTTGAAGCAAGTTTCCTTTTAATATTTTGATGTAAATGGCTATAAAAAATTTTAAATCTTAGAACATTATTTCTATTATTTACAGCTATAACTTCCTTTTTTACTTAATTGCATAAGCTGTTATCAAAAAAATGACCAAGGAGATATATTATAATACACACTATATGCTTTTCAACTTCTATTTATATTTTAAACCACTCTTAGTTTGCCTAATTTTATTAGCTTTTTAAGAATTTTATAAAATGTATTTCAATCAGATTCATCCCTTATCCTCCCCCTTCCATACCCACTCAACTTTGTGCCTCTTTTTTGAAACTCACAATGTACAATTTGGGCTGTTATACACTCTTGGATGTGTGGTTTTCACTGGAGGGCGGTAATCTCACTAAATACTGACCCATGAAGGAAACTAACTTTCCATGCTGGAATTCTATCTGCCTGACTCTGTGTAAGTCTTTTGTAGTGTCAGCTTCTGAATTCATTCATGTAACTGTCAAGACAAAACCAGGAAACACCACTTCCTTGTAGTCGTCCACCATCTAAGGCTCTTAGAATCTTTCCATCCCTATTTCCAAAATGATCCCTTGGGGCTGCATACTCCATAGCCTCTTATCGTGTATACTTCGGTCAGTCGTGGGTCTTTGTATAAATTTCCATCCGTTTGCAATGAGCAGTGACTGATACACTAATCCATGAATATAACAGCAGGTCATTAAGAGTCAGTATAATACCATGTTCTTTTACTTATTTATTTCAACTTTTTTAAAAAGAACTTACAAATAAGAAAGTCATGCATCAAAATTAACCAGATCTAAAGACTGTACACCTCAACGAACATCTATGCAGTCAGAGTAGTCATTCTGAAGCTGCAAAGCTTCACACTGGACTTTATACTTCAGTACCAAATATATTTTTCTGTACTTATCTACCACTGAAAAAATAACAAGCCATGATAGAGTTACAACTAGAATGACAATTTAATAGAATAATAGCATTGGATTGACTTCTATTGCCCATGACCTATCTACAGACAATTTTTTTGTCCTAATAACAGTGCCAGGTATAGGTTTGACTTGCGGGCCTTAAACACAATGAGAAAATAGTTGTTTACTACCTTGACATTTGTACCACCATTGTACCAGTGGGCTTGTGTTGACAGGGTGGTTTTTACTGTAGTTTATTAAGTTCATAGCATGCCAAGACTGGTGATTCCATTTCTCCTGTAGTAGAATGCACAGCTCATTCCAGTACTATGAAATCTAACCAGCAGAAAGGAAGCTTCCACGTGTATACCAACTTGATTTCTCTGTTATAAGTCAAATGTGAGGTGTTTTCAACAACAGGGTCTCACATTACATTTTGAAGAATATGAATAATAGCCTGTAATATCTGAGGTTCTGTGAGGTCTCACTTGTCAACAACCTCCAAAGGGGCAACATATTCTTGGCTTTATGCTTTTATTTGTTATCCCATAGTGTCTAGTAGGGGCATTTTTGTCTCATTGTAGGGTAATTACACATTACATATATATGTGTGTGTGTGTGTATATGTGTGTGTGTGTGTGTGTTTTTAAGAAAAGTATACAGCAGTATGTTTCCATATGCCTTTCTCTGAATGTCCTAGCATTAGTTATCCTTCCCTATCCTCCCTTATCTACCCTCCTCTTATTCCCCTCTATTGAACCCATCCTGTGTTGGATCCCAGACTTTCCCTGGCTCCTCGAGGTGCTATGCAGTACTGTTTACACAATCAGTCTAGCTTCCTGTCATCTCCTCTGCTCATTCTACTGGCTTGTGGAATTAGTATAGAGAACCTTATTCTCTTTTGGCATGGTAATTCCACCTGCAAAGAAGGGTTCTTGCAGCGGCAGCGACTGCTCTGTCTGCCACTGCAGCTAGCTCGGCACCCCCTGCCTGGAGGCACCTGTCACACAGGCGCCAGGCTCTCATCGCTTTGTTCCCACTCCCGGCTGGGAGGGGGTTTTCCTCCTTTGGGCCCTAAGTATATTAACCCGGAATTTCGCTGAATAAAGTTGGCATTTACCTTTTGGGCAAATGACCCGAATCTCTGTGTGTGTGTGTATGTCTGTTTTTAACTCCTAGGACATTGTTCCAAGCTCGCGGTTCGATACGAGAGGTGCGCAACCATATAGGGGGAAGGAATTCGCAGAATTGGGTGGAACAATCCTGTACCATTGTGACCCTTTAGTCCTTTATACCACTTTATTTTGTCTCCTCTCTCTTGATGTCACCTTTACTAATATTCTTATCTCTAGGGTATTCCAAAGAGAACATGCATATCTGAATATTCAAGGTTAACATCCACATTATCTGGAAGAAAACATATAGTTCATCTTTCTGGGACTGGGTTACTCTGTGAAATTCTGACAGGAGTGTCGGGGGAAATATAACACTTTTTCACTGATGGTGGGAATGCAGATTGGCACTCCCATTTTGGAAATCAGTGTGGATGTTCCTCAAGAACTAGAACTAAATCCACCATATGACACAGCTATCCACTCTTCAGCATATATCCCCTAAGTTACATTCTATGAGAGAGACAGCTGCTCATTCATGTTCATTGTTGCCCTGTTCATAATATCCAGAAAATGGAAACAGCCATTTAGTAATCCCTTGTGCTATGACACCTTTTGATTAGCTTGTCATTTAAGGCTTGTATTTATGACTGCTTATTATTTTGCAACAGGGTCTTGGGTCTCAGTTTGTGCATCAACTGGATATGTAGCAGAAGAGAACCCTGAACTTCTGATCCTCCTATCCTAGCTTCCTGAGTACTGGAATTACAGGTTTATACCACCGCACCCAGCTTGTCCATTGCTGGTGGGAGTATAAACTTGTACAGTCACTATAGAAATCAACATGGTGATTCCTCAGAAAGCCAGGAATTGGTTTACCTCAAGGTCCTCCATACCATTCCTGGGTATATACCCAAAGGAAGCTCCATCCTACCCCCTTGCTCAGCCATGTTCATTATTGCTCTATTCATAATAGCCAGAAATTGAAAACAACCTAGATGTCCCCCAACAGAAGAATGGATAAAAAAAAATTTGATATATTTACACAATGGAGTATTACTCAGCTATTAAGAAATGATAATGTGAAATTTGTAGGCAAATGGATGAAACTAGAAAAAATCATCATGAGTGAGGCAACCCAGACCCAGAAAGACAAATGTGGTATGTATTTGCTTATATGTGGATATTAGCCATTAAGTCAATGATAACCAAGCTACAGTCCATAGACCCAGAGAGGTTATGTATAAAGGGTCTGAGGAGTACACATGGACCTTTCTGGGAGGGGGATCCAAAAATTTTATGGGTTTATTGGGGGTGGGTGGAGATGGGAACAGAAGGATCAAGTCGGGAATGGAGATAGGGTTGAGGAGGGAATTCTGGGAGAGACAACTGAAACTGAGGGGCATTTGAGGGATGATATAGACACATAGCAGAAACTTTCTAAAATATATGAAGGTGATCCTAACAAGGTCTCCTAAAATGGGAATATTGAGTCTCAACTGACCATCTCTTGTTACCAAATGAAGCTTCCAGTATCGGACCTGGGTTGCACTCAGTTGGGTTGTTAGCCAAGGGAGTCCCATGGAAATCCCCACACCACCCAGGTTGTTCTAAGACAATGGTTTCACTCCCCAAACTGACAGTGGGTTGTGTGGAGGTGCAGTGGGGAGGGGTATTGCAGAGGACAATACCCGCACAACTCAATGAACATGGAGAAGTTGAGCTGCTACCTACATGTAGCCTTTACCTCTACATTCTAATTCCTTTACTGTAGGAAGTTACTCTGCAGGCTACCAAAAGAGAAATGCGAACATCAACCCAGCCACAAAACCTTTGAGCTATAATCTATCCTGTCTGCTAAATACGGTAGTGTAATGGTAGTTCAAGGTAGTGGGAGTGGCCAGCCAATGTCTGATTCGACTTAAGACCCTCTTCATGAGATGGAACCCATGCCAGGTATTTCTTGGATGACCAAGAACTAGAGATTAGATAGTTCATAGTCCTAGGGTAAAACCAAATACTACTGGTCTTAAAAAAAAGGAAAAGTAGGATAAAATGCCTCCGAATGACATTCTTTCTTGCTCATCATTTAGTACCTTATTCAGCCATCATCAGAGAAGCTTCCTTCTGCAGCAGATGGGAACAATATAAAGACCCACAGCCAGATATTATGCAGAGAGAGACCAAGACCCTCTAAATCAACTGAGAAACGCCCATATGAACTCAGAGACTAAAGAAGCCAGCACGGGGCCAATATGGGTCAGAACCAGGTCCTCTGCATATGTATTATAGCTTTTAGCTTAATATTTTGTGGGACTCCTGAGTGTGAGAATGGGGGTCTCTGATTCATTCTTGGGCCTGCTCTTGAGATCTATTTCCCTTCTTTTGGGTTGTCTTGTCCATCTTTGATATGATGGTTTTTACTTCATTTTTATTATACTTTATATTGTCATTTTTAGCTGTTATCTCTTAGATGTCTGTTCTTTTCTCATGAGAGACCAAAAGGGAGTAGATCTGGAGGGGAAAAACTGGGAGTAGCAGAGGGAGGGAAACTATAATCACAAAATAGTGTGTGAAAAAAGAATCTTTTCAATAAAGGGAAAATATTTTTTAAAAAAAAAAGAAAGGAAGAAATATGGTTGCAGAAAAAAATGAATAAATGTTCTGCCTACCCTCCCCCACCAAACACTATAGTTAGTTAATAATATTAAGTTTTGAGTATTTCTGTGTAGCCCTAACTGCCCTAGAACATGCTCTGTAGACCAGGATGGCCATTGCCTCCCAAGGGCTGGAGTTAAAGGTGTGTGCCACTATGCCCAGCTAATAGTGCTGATTTTTTTACATATGAGCATTTTTGATAGATTTAATGAGATCAAAAGACATCATTCTCATTCATGGCAAACATTTATTTCAGAATAAGCCATTTTCTTTTTAAAGTTATTACATATTAATTTTAGACATGTTTTAAAACATAGCAAGTGTGTATATTTATGAAGAATCACATGATGTCTTGATATAAGAGCACACAGGATACAAATTTAGTTTCTTCAAACATTAATAATTGCTGTATGATAAAAACTTTCAGAATTTATTTTCAGGCATTTTGAATGATATTGTATGGTACCATTATCTCTGCAGCAATCGTGTATGCAGTAACTGGAACATCTGACTTCTACCCATCTGCAATTTATTTAAACCTTTCCCCAGCATTCTCTTCCTCCCTGCTCCTGATAAACACCTTCTGGTTCTCAACTTCTCGAGGTCAGCACTTCTATAATCTGCATATGAGGGAGATACTTACTTACCTGTCTGTGCCTGATTTACTTCAGCACAATTGTCCTATCCCACCTCTATTACAAATGATAGAATTTCATCCTGTTTTATGATCAAAAGCATTTCCTGCTGTGCATGTACAACATTTTGGTCAGCCACTTATTAGCCTGTTCCCATTCTCCATCCTATCAATGAGAGTACATATGGGGTGGTATAGATTTTTTGTTTGTTTGTTTGTGTCCTCTTCTGTTTTCAGGGCCCAAATAGTGCCTGTCTTAAAGAAAGTACATATTGATCTGATATTCATTAAATGAGTTAGTGAATAAACCAATTAAAAGTTTTGGATTAGAAGAAACAATTGTGACTTATTTTTTGCTGAAGATGTAAAAATCTCTTGGCAATGTTTTGCATTATTTTGTTACTTTGGATAATCTTAGTTTCCAAGTGGAAGAGGGGTAATGATTTCTGAAAGCTTTTAACACACCTGGAAGGATGTGATCTTAAACGAGGTTTATGGGGCCAGGAATGGCAGGCGACCACAATGAACAAAACTGTCCAGAAAACATTAACCTGATGCAGAAGTTTGGGAAGTTTACCACCCATGTTTTTTAGGGTTCACCATCTTATTTCTTGGAAAGTATTACAGTTCTTTTTATTGAGTCCCAGAAGGCTTGCTTGACTTGCTTGTTCCTAAGTGTATAGATGAAAGGGTTCAGCATAGGGGCAATGGAAGTAGTGAGAACCATCACATCTTTGTTGATGGCCACCTCCTCCTTAGCCGAAGGCTTGATGTAGATGAAGATGCAGCTGCCGTAGGTGATGGAAACCACAATCATGTGGGAAGAGCAGGTAGAGAAGGCTTTTCTCTTTTGTTGGGCAGAAGGGAATCTAAGAACTGTCTTGATAATATAAACGTAGGAGAGAACAACACACACCAGTGTTATAATGAGAGTCAACACAGCACAGATGAGGACGGTCAGATCCATGGACCACGTGTCTGAACACGCGATTTTGAGTAGAGGGAAAGCGTCACAGATGAAATGATCAATGATATTAGAATCACAGAACTCCAGATTTAGGCCGAGTCTAAGGGGAGAAAATAAAATAAATAAACCAGCTACCCAAGAACAAAATACAAGTCTCCTGCAGACTGTGGGGTTCATGATAGTCACATAGTGCAGTGGTGTTTACCTAAGCATATGCACATAGATCTTATTTGCTTCATGTGAGGTTCTCAATGTAGTTAATAGATTTCTCAACAGTCATCAGATTTTAACATTTATTTATTTGTTCTTTAGAGCCTTCCTAGCGCTGAGATTATAGGTATGTGCCATCAGCTGAGTTTAACACTTAAGTACAAATATATTCTTGTACATAAAAATCTCTCCATTTTATGCACATATTTGTATATTTATTATATATTATAAATGTACATTTTATATATGTAAAGGAATGCTTTGAAAATATAGAAATTATCACTCATATTTATTTCCCATTTTAAGAGGTAATCTTTCCCAGGGCATGAAAAACTGAGTAATAAAAGTAAAATCAAACTAAGTAAATAAAGTAAAAACAGGAAAATTGATTTGCTTACCATTGTGACTGTCAACATAGATTTTAATGGTTATTTAAATTTGAAGTCTTAAAATTTCTAAATTAAAATGATAATTGAGATAAACATTCTCACATCAGCTGCGAGATCCTTGGCCCAGGAACAGTTCCTGCTCCTGCACTGAGGCTTTCCAACCAGAGGGGTGAGTGTCTTCCTGCAGGGCTGAAGGTTCCCTGGAAGGGAGTGCGTGGCTCCTCCTGCTCCTGCTGCTGGGGCTTCTTTGTTCCACATGACCCTGCCCTCCCCCCAAGTTTTCCCTTTTGTCTGTGGGGGTCCTGGGACTACCAGGACTCCCTGTTCCTGTGCTGAGGAGATCATTCCAGTTGGTGAGTGTGTGCCATCCCAGGATGAGGGTTCAAGAACAGAGCACAGGGTCCCTACAGCACCTGCTGCAGGGGCTTCTTAGTTCCACATGACCCTGCCTCCCCTAAGCCAGCCCTATTGTCTGTGAGGTCCTTGGCCCAGGAACAGTACCTGCCCCTGCACTGAGGAGATCCACCCAGAGTGTCAGTCACAGCATAGACTGGACCAAGACGCCAAGACTCTCCTGGCTACATTTGAAGGAAGAGATGGGCAGGCACCAATGCAAGAATTCCTCCAACAATCTGAAAAACAACGTGATAACACCAGAATTCAGCGAACATACAACAGGAAGACTTGAACACCCTAATCCAGAAGAAGTATAAGAAATAGACTTTAAATGTAACATTATGAAAGTGATAGAGTCCCTTAAACATGATGTGAAAAACTCCCTTAAAGAAATGGATGAGAAGAATAACAAAAAGTTTGAAGAAATGAATAAATCCCTCAAAGATACCCTAGGAAACCAAGAAAAAGCAATCAAACAGGTAATGGAAACAGTTCAAGACTTGAAAACTGAAATGGAGGCAATGAAGAAAACACAAGCCAAGGGACGGCTGGATATGGAAAATCTGGGTAAACAATTAGGGACTACAGAGACAAGTATAACCAACAGAATACAAGAGATAGAAGAAAGAATCTCAGACACTGAAGATACTATAGAGGAAATATCAGTGAATCAATCCCACACCAGTTATGTTTTAAGGGGTTATTTATTTTGGGGGGGTAAAACTTACATACACCATAAACTGTCAGGAAGGAAGCCTAGTCGCTGGAGCAGGAGCCGGGACCAAGCGCCGTAACCAAGAGGGGCGAGCCAAGATCTGTGGCTCTTTTTAAAAGAGAAATATACCATGCCCCAGTGGGCTGGTATTTCAGCGGCTATTGGCTGACGAAGCAGAAGGCCCTCCTGCAGTATCGAACCCAGTGGGCTCATGCTTCAGCAACTATTGGCTGAAGCAGCGGAAGATACTCCCACAGCAAGGAAATAAACTCACTGATGAAAGAAAATAGCAAATCCAACAAATTATTAACACAAAACAACCAGGAAATCTGGGGCACCAAAAAAAAAAAAAAAGACCAAACTTAAGAATAATAGGAGTAGAAGAAGGAGAAGAATTACAGCTCAAAGGCCCAGAATTTCAACCAAATTATAAAAGAAATTAAACCAAATTATATATATATATATATATTTAAACCAAATTTTATATATATATATATATATATATATATATATATAAACCAAATTATAAAAGAAAACTTTCCCAACATAAAGAAAGATATTCCTATGAAGGTACAAGAAGCATACAGAACACTGAATAGACTGGATCAAAAAAAAAATCCCCTCGCCATATAATAATCAAAACACAAAACATACAGAATAAAGAAAGAATATTAAGAGCTGCAAAGGAAAAAGGTCAAGTAACATATAAAGGTAAACCTATCAGAATTGCACCTGACTTCTCTATGGAAACCATGAAAGCCAGAAGGTCTTGGATAGATGTGCTGCAGATACTAAGAGACCATGGATGCAAGCCCAGACTATTATACCCATCCAAGTTTTCTTTAAACAAGGTATTCCAGGATAAAAACAAATTTAAACAATACTTAGCCACAAACCCAGCCTTACAGAAAGTAATAGAAGGAAAATCACAACCCAAGGAAGCCAACAACACCCACAATAACTTATACATCTAATAACCCTCCACAAGCACAACCCAAAGAAGGGAAACACATAAACTCTACCACCAGAAATAAAAAAATAACCGGAGTTAACAGCCACTGGTCATTGATATCATTTAATATCATTGGTCTCAATTCACCTATAAAGAGGCAAAGGTTAAAAGAATGGATGCAAAAGCAGGACCCAGCATTTTACTGCTTACAAGAAACATACCTCAACCACAAAGACAGACATTTACTCAGAGTAAAGGGTTGGGAAAAGGTTAATCAATCAAACGGACCTAAGAAACAAGTGGGTGTGGCTATTCTAATATCTAACGAAATTGACTTCAAACTAAAATCAATTAGAAAAGATGGAGATGGACACTTTATACTCATAACAGGAACAATTCATCGGAATGAAGCCTCAATCCTGAGTATCTGTGCTCCTAATACTAAAGCACCCATATATGTAAAAGAAACATTACTAGAACTCAATGCACACATCAAACCCCATAAACTAATAGTAGGAGACTTCAACACTCCTCTCTCACCAATGAACAGGTCAACCAGACAGAAACCTAATGGAGAAATAAGAGACTAATGGAAGCAATGAATCAAATGGACTTAACAGACATCTATAGAACATTCCACCCAAATAAAAAAGAATATACCTTCTTCTCAGCATCTCATAGAACCTTCTCGAAAATTGATCACATACTTGGTAACAAAGCAAACTTCCACAGATACAAAAAAAATTAGTAACCACCTATGTCTTATCAGATCACCAAGGAATAAAGTTAGAATTTAACAACAATTCTACCCCTAGAAAGCCTACAAACTCATGGAAACTGAAGAGTCGACTACGGAACCACCCTTGGGTCAGGGAAGAAATAAAGAAATTAAAGTCTTCCTTGAATTCATCTAAAATAAAGACACAACATACCCAAACCTATGGAACACTATGAAAGCAGTGATAAGAGGAAAGTTCATAGCTCTAAGTGCCCACATTAAAAAATGGAGAAAGCTCACATTAGAGACTTAGCAGCACAGTTGAAAGTTCTAGAAAAAAGAAGCAGACTCACCCAGGAGGAGTAGAAGACTGGAAATAATCAAACTGAGGGCTGAAATCAACAAAATATAAACACAGAAAACAATCTAAAGAATCAATGAAACAAAGAGCTAGTTCTTTGAGAATATCAAGAAGATTGACAAACCCCTATCAAAACTAATCAAAAGGCAGAGAGAGAACACGCAAATTAACAAGATCAGAAATGAAAAGGGAGGCATAACAACAGACACTGAGGAAATTCAGAGAATTATTGGGTCTACAAAAGCTTCTGAAATGCCACAAAATTGGAAAATGTAAAAGAAATGGACATTTTTTTAGATAAACATCATATACCAAAATTAAATCAAGACCAGGTGAACAGGAGTCCACAGGGATGACCCCAGCTAGGACCCTGGGCAGTGGAGTAGAGGGTGCCTGAACTGGCCTTGTCCCATAGTCAGACTGATGACTATATTGAATATCACCATAGAAACTGTCCAGCGATGGATGGAGATAGAAACAGAGGCCCACATTGGAGCACTGGACTGAGCTTACAAGATCCAGTTGAAGAGCAGAAGGAGGGAGAATATAAGCAAGGAAGTCAGTACCACGAGGGGTTGGTCCACCCACTGAGGCAGTATACCTGATCTAATGGGAGCTCACCAAATCCAGCTGGACTGGGACTGAACAAGCATGGGATCAAACTGGACCCTCTGACTGGGGCTGACAATTGGGGTAGACTGAGAAGCCAATAATAATGGCACTGGGATTTGTCTCTACTACACGTACTGGATTTTTGGGATCCTAGTCTGTTTGGATGCACACCTTCCTAAGCCTGGATGGAGGGAGGAGGGCCTTGGACTTCCCATAGGGCAGGGTACCTTGCCCTCTCTTAGGACTGGAGGGGGTTGTTGAAGGGAGGGTAAGTGGGGGAGTGGGAGGAAAGTGGGAGGAGGGGAAGAAGTGGAAATTTTGAATGGTATTATTTATAAAGTAATAAATAAATAAACAAATAAATAAATATAAGATGGAGGAATTAGCTGATAAGAAGTTAGAGCTAATAGGACAAGCAGTGAGAGACTTCAACACTCCCCTCTCACCACTGGACAGGTCAGTCAGACAAAAAATGAACAGAGAAATAAAAGAACTAACAGATGTTATGACTCAAGTAGACTTAACAGATTTCTATACAATATTCCATCCAAACAGAAAAGAATATACCTTTTTCTCAGCACCTCATGTACCTTCTCAAAAATTGACCACATAAACCTCAAGAAAAAAATTGAAATAACCCAATGTACCTTATCAGATCACCATGGTTTAAAACTAGAAGTCAACAGCAATACTAATTCCAGAAAACCCACAAACACATGGAAATTAAACAATGTTCACCTGAATCATCAATGAGTCAAGGAAGAAATAAAAGGGAAAATTAGACTTCCTAAAATTCAATGAAAATGACCACACAACACGCCCAAATTTATGAGACACAATAAAAACAGTGTTAAGAGGCAAGTTCATAACACTAAATGCCTACATAAAGAAGCTAGAAAAATCCCACACTATTGAATTAACAAAACATTTGAAAACTCTAGAACAAAAAGAAGCAAACTCACCTAAGGGAACTAGATGACAGGAAATAATCAAATTGAGAGCTGAAATCAACAAAATAGAAACAAAAAAAATACAAAGAATCAATGAGACAAAGAGTTGGTTCTTTGATAAAATCAACAAAATAGACAAATCTTTATCCAAACTAATCAAAAGGCAGAAAAAGAATATCCAAATTAACAAAATCAAAAATGAAAAGGAGGGCATAACAACAGACACAGAAGAAATACAGAGGATTATCAGGTCATGTTTTAAAAACCTGTACTGCACAAACTTGGAAACGTAAAGAAAATGGACAATTTTCTGGATAAATATCACTTACCAAAAATAAATCAAGTCCAGATAATCAAACTAAATAGAGCAATAGCTGCTGAAGAAATAGAAACAGTCATCAAAAGTCTCCCAACCAAAAAAAAAGCCCAGGACCAGATGGTTTCAGCTCAGAATTCTACAAGACTTTCAAAGAAGAACTAATACCAATACTCCTCAAATTATTCCAAACAATAGAAACAGAAGGAACATTGCCAAACTCTTTTTATGATGCTACAATTACCCTGATACATGAACCACAGAAAGACATTACTAAGAAGAATTACAGACCAATCACACTCATGAACATTGATGCAAAAATACTAAATAAAATACTGGCAAATCAAATCCAAGAACTCATCAGAACCATCATTCACCATAATCAAGTCGACTTCATCCCAGAGATGCAGAGATGGTTCAATATATGAAAATCTGTCAATGTAATCCACGATATAAACAAGCTGAAAAATAAAAACCGCATGATCATCTCATTAGATGCTGAAAAAGCATTCGACAAAATCCAACACCCCTTCATGACAAAGGTCTTGGAGAAATCAGGGTTACAAGGAACATACCTAAACATAATTAAGGCAATATACAAGAGTCAACAGCCAACATCAAACTAAATGGAGAGAAACTCCCAGCGATTCTACTGAAATCAGAAACAAGACAAGATTGTCCACTCCCTCCATATCAATTCAATATAGTTCTTGAGGTCTTAGCTAGAGCAATAAGACACCAAAAGGAGATCAAGGGGACACAAATTGGAAAAGAAGAAGTCAAACTCTCACTGTTTACTGATGATATGATAGTTTACATAAGTGATCCCAAAAATTCTGCCAAGGAACTTCTACAACTCATAAACACTTTCAGTAATGTAACAGGATATAAGATTAACTCAAAAAAATCAGTAGCCCTCCTGTACACAGATGATAAAAGGGCTGGGGAAGAAATCAGAGAATCAACACCATTCACAATAGTCACAAATAACATAAAATATCTTGAAGTAACTCTAACCAAACAAGTGGAAGGCTTGTATGACAAGAACTTTAAATCTTTGAAGAAAGAAATTGAAGACACCAGAAAGTGGAAATATCTCCCTTGCTTTTGGGTAGGCAGAATTAACACAGTAATAATGACAATCTTACCAAAAGCAATCTACAGATTCTATGCAATGCCCATCAAAATCCCAACAAAATTCTTCACAAACCTTGAAAGAACGGTACTCAACTTCATATGGAAAAGAAAAGAACCCATAATAGCCAAAACAATCCTAAAAATAAAAGAATTTCTAAAGGCATCACAATCCCTGACTTCAAACTCCACTACAGAGCTACAGTACTGAAAACAGCCTGGTATTGGCATAAGAACAGACAGGAGGACCAAGGGAACCGAACAGAAGACCAGGATATTAATCCACATACTTTTGAATGCCTGATTTTTGAAAAATAAGCAAAAAATATCAAATGTTAAAAAGAAAGTATATTTAACAAATGATGCTGGCATAACTGGATATCAACATGTAGAAGAATGAAAATAGACCCAAATGACATACTGTATCCTAAATATAAATAATAAGTTAATATTAAAACCATAAAAGAAGGGCCATTAAGGTAGCTCAGCTTGTGCATCATCACAATGCTCCATTTTGTCGTCGAAAATGCTCTCATTTGTGTATAGCAACGACTCATTGGACCACCACAATGGTGCATTCTAACATCACAACTCAACAGTAACAACACTATGATATGCTATGACATCACAATGCTCAATTGTGATGTCACAGCACTGAGTTAGGTTCCCAGGACCCACATTAAGTGCCTTACAACTCTCTGTAACTCCCACTAAAAGAGACCCTCCTCAGGTAACTGCTCTCCTACGCACATAACCTAGCACATGCACAAACACACATACACAAACATGTACACATAAATAAAACTAAAATTGATCTCTAAAAATATTCCATTTTATATAACAATAATTAATTATGCCATTAGAGGTACATTTTAATATCATAGCTAAAATATAGTATCACCATGTTGACTTTTATCATCACAGTGCTCAACTGTATCATCACAGTTCCCCATTGTCTCATCACGGTGCTTGATTGCATAATCACAGTGCTCCATTGTGTCATCACAGTGCTCCATTGTGTCATCACAGTGCTCCATTGTGATATCACAGTACCCCACTGTCATCACAGAGATCCATTGTGTCATCACAGTGCTCCATTGTGTCATCACAATACTCAACTGTGTCATCACAGTGCTCCATTGTGTCATCACAGTAGTCCATTGTGTCATCACAGTAGTCCATTGTGTCATCACAGTGCTCCATTGTGACATCACAATGCTCCATTGTGTCATCACAGTAGTCCATTGTGTCATCACAGTAGTCCATTGTGTCATCACAGTGCTCAATTGTGTCATCACAATGCTCCATTGTGTCATCACAGAGCTCCATTGTGACATCACAGAGATCCATTGTGTCATCACAGTAATTCATTGTGTCATCATAGTAATTCATTGTGTCATCACAGTAATTCATTGTGTCATCATAGTGCTCCATTGTGACATCCCAGTACTTCATTGTGACATCACAGTGCTCCATTGTGTCATCACAGTAGTCCATTGTGTCATCACAGTAGTCCATTGTGTCATCACAGTGCTCCATTGTGTCATCACAGTAGTCCATTGTGTCATCACAGAGATCCATTGTGACATCACACTGCAATATTGTATCATCACAGTGCTCCATTGTGACATCACAGTGCCCCACTGTGTCATCACAGTGCTCCATTGTGTCATCACAGTGCTCCATTGTGACATCATAGTGCTCCATTGTGTCCTCACAGTAGTCCTTTGTGTCATCACAGTAGTCTATTGTGTCATCACAGTGCTCCGTTGTGACGCCACAGAGATCCACTGTGTCATCACAGTGCTCCACTGTGTCATCAAGAAATTCATTGTGTCATCACAGTAATTCATTGTGTCATCATAGTGCTCCATTGTGACATCATAGTGCTCCATTGTGTCATCACAGTAGTCCATTGTGTCATCACAGTGCTCAATTGTGTCATCACAGAGCTACATTGTGACCTCACAGAGATCCATTGTGTCATCACAGTGCTCGATTGTGTCATCACAGAGCTCCATTGTGACATCACAGTAATTCATTATGTCATCACAGTGCTTCATTGTGACATCACAGTGCTCCATTGTGTCATCACAGAGATCCATTGTGTCATCACAGTGCTCCATTGTGATATCACAGTACCCCACTGTCATCACAGAGATCCATTGTGTCATCACAGTAGTCCTTTGTGTCATCACAGTAGTCTATTGTGTCATCACAGTGCTCCATTGAGTCCTCACAGTAGTCCTTTGTGTCATCACAGTAGTCTATTGTGTCATCACAGTGCTCCATTGTGTCATCACAGTGCTCCATTGTGTCATCACAATACTCAACTGTGTCATCACAGTGCTCCATTGTGTCATCACAGTGCTCCATTGTGTCCTCACAGTAGTCCTTTGTGTCATCACAGTAGTCTATTGTGTCATCACAGTGCTCCATTGTGTCATCACAGTGCTCCATTGTGTCATTACAATGCTCCATTGTGACATCACAGTACCCCACTGTGTCATCACAGAGATCCATTGTGACATCACAGAGCTCCATTGTGTCATATCAGTGCTCTATTGTGACATCACAATGCTCCATTGTGTGATCACAGAGATCCATTGTGACATCACAGTGCTCCATTGTGTCATCACAGAGCTCCATTTTGACATCACAGAGCTCCATTGTGACATCACAATACTCCACTGTGTCATCACAGAGATCCATTGTGTCATCACAGTGCTCAATTGTGTCATCACAATGCTCCATTGTGTCATCATAGTGCTCCATTGTGACATCACAGAGATCCATTGTGACATCACAGTACTCCACTGTGTCATCACAGTAATTCATTGTGTCATCACAGTAATTCATTGTGTCATCATAGTGCTCCGTTGTGATATCACAGTGCTTCATTGTGACATCACAGTGCTCCATTGTATCATCACAATGCTCCATTGTGACATCACAGTATCCCACTGTGTCATCACAGTGCTCCATTGTGACATCACAGAGCTCCATTGTGTCATCTCTATGCTCTATTGTGACATCACAATGCTCCATTGTGTGATCACAGTAGTCCATTGTGTCATCACAGTGCTCCATTGTGTCATCACAGAGCTCCATTTTGACATCACAGAGCTCCATTGTGACATCACAGTACTCCACTGTGTCATCACAGAGATCCATTGTGACATCACAGTAGTCCATTGTGTCATCACAGTGCTCCATTGTGACATTACAGTGCTCCATTGTGTCATCACAGTAGTCCATTGTGACATCACAGAGATCCATTGTGACATCACAGCACTCCACTGTGTCATCACAGTAATTCATTGTGTCATCATAGTGCTCCGTTGTGATATCACAGTGCTTCATTGTGACATCACAGTGCTCCATTGTGTCATCACAATGCTCCATTGTGACATCACAGTATCCCACTGTGTCATCACAGTGCTCCATTGTGACATCACAGAGCTCCATTGTGTCATCTCTATGCTCTATTGTGACATCACAATGCTCCATTGTGTGATCACAGTAGTCCATTGTGTCATCACAGAGCTCCATTTTGACATCACAGAGCTCCATTGTGACATCACAGTACTCCACTGTGTCATCACAGAGATCCATTGTGACATCACAGTAGTCCATTGTGTCATCACAGTGCTCCATTGTGACATCACAGTGCTCCATTGTGTCATCACAGTAGTCCATTGTGACATCACAGTACCTTACTGCGTCATCACAGTGCTCCATTGTGTCATCACAGTGTTCCATTGTGATATCACAATACCCCACTGTCATCACAGTGCTCTATTGTGACATCACCGTGCTGCATTGTATCATCACAGTGCTCCATTGTGTCATCACAGTGCTGTATTGTGTTATCACAGTGCTCCATTGTGACATCATAGTGCTCCATTGTGTCGTCACAGTAGTCCTTTGTGTCATCACAGTAGTCCATTGTGACATCACAATGCTCAATTGTGTCATCACAGTGCTCCATTGTGACATCACAGTACTCCACTGTGTCATCACAGAAATCCATTGTGACATCACAGAGCTCCATTGTGTCATCACAGTGCTCCATTGTGACATCACCGTGCTGCATTGTGTCATCACAGTGCTCCATTGTGTCATCACAGTGCTCCATTGTGACATCATAGTGCTCCATTGTGTCCTCACAGTAGTCCTTTGTGTCATCACAGTAGTCTATTGTG
This sequence comes from Myodes glareolus, assembly GCF_982192425.1. Classification (NCBI taxonomy): domain Eukaryota; kingdom Metazoa; phylum Chordata; class Mammalia; order Rodentia; family Cricetidae; genus Myodes; species Myodes glareolus. The sequence continues at coordinate 13,343,074 of NC_142051.1, read as the reverse complement.
TCATCACAATGCTCCATTGTGTCATCACAATGCTCCATTGTGTCATCACAGTGCTCCATTGTGTCATCACAGAGCTTCATTGTGTCATCACAGTGCTCCATTGTGTCATCACAGTGCTCCATTGTGTCATCACAGAGCTTCATTGTGACATCATAGTGCTCCATTATGTCATCATAGTGCTCCATGGTGTCATCACGGTGCTCCATTGTGTCATCACAGTGTTCCATTGTGTCATCACAGTGCTCCATTGTGTCATCACAGTGTTCCATTGTGACATCACAGTGCTCCATTTTATCATCACAGTAATTCATTGTGTCATCACAGTAATTCATTGTGTCATCATAGTGCTCCGTCGTGACATCACAGTGTTTCATTGTGACATCACAGTACTCCATTGTGTCATCACAGAGATCCATTGAGTCATCACAGTGCTCCATTGTGTCATCACAATACTCAACTGTGTCATCACAGTGCTCAATTATGTCATCATAGTGTTCTATTGTGTAACCACCTTAGTCAATTATGTTATCACAATGCTCCATTGTGGCATCACAATACTTCATTGTGTAATCACAGTACTACATTGTGTCATCATGGTGCTCCACTGTGTCATCACAATGTTTCATTGTCGCAATGGTGCATTCTGGATTCAGAAATCCAATGTGACCTCACAATTCTCTCTGGTGACATCACAAATCACTAATTAGCCTTAATAATGCTCTCTTCTGCTATCACAATGCTCCGTTTTATTATATAAATTTGCTCAGTTTGCTGTCACAAAAATGTGTGGTAATAACACAGCTTAACCATAATATCACAATCCTTGCTTTCCATTCACAATGCTCACTGTGTTATCAGAATGCTCCATTTTTAGATAACAATGTCCCATTAAATCATCACAATGATACATTATAAAATTGTGACATCTGAATGCTGGATTCTGAATTATAATGCTCAACCTTGTCTTCACAACCTCGATCACCACAATGCTCCCTTTTGGAAAGCAGAACTTGATTGAGTATTCTAGTAGCCCAGCTCCACTATGACATTGCAATGCTTCCATGGGCCATTACCATTTTCATTATGAGTTCACAGCAACTATGGGAGGTTCATGGTGACGATGCTAGGATCTGTTTTAATTTCAATATGATGCCTTCACATCACAATGCTACATTCTGCCATCACAATTCTTCATTGTGCCACCTCAGTACCCCATTTACATAGCAATGTTCACTGTGATGTCTCAGCTACATTGTAATCCAACAGTGTTCCCAAATGACATCATAGTGCCCCATTGTAATACCACAGTGCTGCAATGTGACGTTACTGGTTCTACTACTATATCACAATGCCCATTGTGTCATTATAATTCTACTTCATATGCCAAAGATCATTTATGTCATCACATGGTACATTTTGACATCATAGGTCTACTCAAACATTATAATGCTCTGTGACATTGCAGGTCTCAAATTTTCCATCAAATGTTACATTGTACCACAAAAAAAGTGCTCTATTGTATCATCACAGACTCCACTGTGACATCACAATACTCAATTGTGCCAACATGAAGCTGCCTCATGATGTCATGCTCTGCCATGACATTATGATGTTCCACATCGACATCACAATGTTTTGTTGTTCTATCACATTAGTCTATAGTTATATTGAAGTGCTCTCTTCTGTCTCCACAATAGTGAGCTGTGACATGTCAGAACCATTGTTACACTGTGATGCTCTATTTTTTTCATAACAATGGTCAATTTTGCAGTGGTACACATTGTCTCCATATCACATCTCTATCATATCTCAGGGCTGCATTGTGACACCAGATTGCTCAGATTTTAACATTGTTGCATTGCACCCTCAAAGCTCCTCTGTGAAACCACAAGGCTCAGTATTGTCATGGCGATGCTGCTTTTCTGCCATGATAAAGTTACAGATACCATGTCAATGGTCTATGTGACATTACATTTGCCCCAACTGAATGCTGAATTGTGCCATCACTGCAACAAATAATAATACAATGCTCCATTGCCACATCACATGCACCATTATGCCACCATGATATATGAGGGAAGATGCCACAGGCAATAGGCAGGTGTGATCTGCTAGGATCTCCAAGTAATAAACTGAGGAAAGCTATCAAAAGAAATGGGTACCAGCTTATAATCTCCAGTTTAGCAAAATGGGAAACGTTGCAAAAGAAATAGGTCAGGGAGATCAAGTTTGTCCCAGAGAGATGGGCAGATCTGAGGAGCTACATCTACAAGTGAGAAAAGTGACTGGAGCCATGATTAAGACAGGGAGATTTCCCATCATAAACTATAGACCATAGCGACTCCCATCCCACCGTCCATCCAGCTCAGCCACATTCCTGGCCAGCAAGAGGCAGTGATCTTCTAGCAGACATCCAGTGGAGGAGGGGTGAGTGTGCTCCTGGCCCGAGGCACAAGCCAGGCAAGGAGGAATTCAGACTTTCCCGACCCCCTTGACTTCCTGGTCACCCTGCAGTGGTGGCTCCACCCTGCTGAGCTCTCCCAAATCCCATCCCAGTATTCATCCAGGTACACCTTCCTCTCTTCCTCCCTTCCCCCTGGGGCCAAAATATCTCCCCAGCGCAGCTGCCTTGTGTGCTGGGTCTGGGCTGTGGGTGCAACCCAGCAGAGGCAGTTCCTGTGCTTTGATAACCTGCCTGAGGACAGGCGGGCACTGTGTCAGCTCAGCCACATTCCTGGCCAGCAAGGGGCAGTGATCTTTTAGCAGACATCCATCGGAGGAGGAGATTTCCCAAGCTCAATTGCCTTGAGCACTGGGCCTGGGCTGTGAGTGCAACCCGGCAGGAGGGAGTGCCTGTGTTTCAATAGCCTGCCTGAGGAAAGGTAGGCCTTCTGTCAGTGAAGTCCCTGCCCAACAAGGGAACCTGACCCAGTATCAGAAGATCCAATAGAGAGTATTTGAAGGAAGAGATGGGCAGACGCCAAGGCAAGAACTCCTCCAACAATCTGAAAAACAACATGAAAACACCAGATCCCAACGACCCTACAATACAAGGACTTGGACCTCTTAATCCAGAAGAAGTGGGAAAAAGTACCATTATGAAAGCAATAGAGTCCCTTAAACAAGATATGAATAACTCCCTTAAAGAATTGGATGAGAAGTACAACAAAAAGATTGAAGAAATGAGTAAATAAATGGATGAGAAGTATAACAAAAAGGTTGAAGAAATGAGTAAATCCGTGAATGATACACTAGGAAACCAAGAAGAAACAATCGAACAGGTAATGGAAACAGTTCAAGAATTAAAAACTGAAATGGAGGCAATGAAGAAAACACAAAACAAGGGCCGGCTGGATATGGAAAATCTAGGTAAACAAACAGAGACTACAGAATCAAGTATAACCAATAGGATACAAGAGATGGAAGAACGAATCTCAGAGTCTGAAGATACCATAGAGAAATAAATGCTCTGATCAAAGAAAACAGCAAATCCAACAAATTCTCATCACAAAACATTCAAGAAATCTGGGACACAATTAAAAAAAAAACCAAATCTAAGAATAATAGGGATTGAAGAAGGAGAAGAACTGCAGATCAAAGGCTCAGAAAATATATTCAACAAAATTATAGAAGAAAACTTTCCCAACCTAAAGAATGATATTCCTATGAAGGTTCAAGAAGCATACAGAACAGCAAATAGACTTGATCAAAAAAAAAAAAAACTCTTGCCATATAATATTCAAAACACAAAACATACAGATTAAAGAAAGAATATTAAGAGCTGCAAAGGAAAAAAGTCAAGTAACTTATAAAGGTAAACCTATCAGACTTACACCGGACTTCTCTATGGAAACCATGAAAGCCAGAAGATCCTGGATAGAGGTACTGCAGAAACAAAGACCAGGTGAACAATCTAAATAGACCTGTCAGTTGTGAAGAATTAGAAGCTATTATCAAAAATCTCCCTACCAAAAAAAGCCCAGGACCAGATGGTTTCAAAGCAGAATTCTACCAGAACTTCCAGGAAGAGCTAAGACCTACACTCCTTAATGTATTTCACAATATAGAAACAGAAAAATCATTGCCAAACTCCTTTTATGAAGCTACAGTTACCCTGATACCAAAACCACGCAAAGACACAACCAAGAAAGAGAATTACAGGTCAATCTCACTCATGAACACTGACGCAAAAATTCTCAATAAAATACTGGCAAACCGAATCCAAGAACACATTAGAAAAATTATCCATTATGGTCAAATGGGCTTCATGCCAGAGATGCAGGGCTGGTTCAACATACGCAAATCTATCGATGTAATCCATCATATAAATAAACTGAAAGACAAAAACCATATGATCAATTCACTGGATGCTGAAAAAATATTTGACAAAATTCAACACCCCTTTATGATAAAGGTGTTGGAGAGATTGGGTATACGAGGATCATACCTAAATATAATAAAAGCAATATATAGCAAGCCGACAGCTAACATCAAATTGAATGGAGAGAAACTCAAAGCCTTTCCACTAAAATCAGGAACATGACAAGGCTGTCCACTCTCTCCATACCTGTTCAATATAGTGCTTGAAGTTCTAGCAATAGCAATAAGACAACATAAGGAGATCAAGGGGATTCGAATTGGAAAGGATGAAGTTAAACTTTCGTTATTTGCAGACAATATGATAGTGTACATAAGCGACCCCAAAAACTCTACCAAAGAACTCCTACAGCTGATAAACACCTTTAGTAATGTGGCAGGATACAAAATCAACTCCAAAAAATCGGTTGCCCTCCTATACACAAAGGATAAAGAAGCAGAGAGGGAAATCAGAGAAACATCACCTTTCATGATAGCCACAAATAGCATAAAATATCTTGGGGTAACTCTAACCAAGGAAGTGAAAGACCTATTTGACAAGAACTTTAAGTCCTTGAAGAAAGAAATTGAGAAGGATACCAGAAAATGGAAAGACCTCCCCTGCTCTTGGATTGGGAGAATCAATATAGTAAAAATGGCAATTCTACCAAAAGCAATCTATAGATTCAATGCAATCCCCATCAAAATCCCATCAAACTTCTTCACAGACCTTGAGAGAACAATAATCAAGTTTATATGGCAAAACAAAAAACCCAGGATAGCCAAAACAATCTCATACAATAAGGGAACTTCTGGAGGCATTACCATCCCTGACTTCAAACTCTATTACAGAGCGACAGTATTGAAAACAGGTTGGTATTGGCATAACAACAGAGAAGTCAACCTATGGAATCGAATAGAAGACCCAGGTATTAACCCACAAACTTATGAACACCTAATTTTCGACAAGGGAGCTAAAAGTATACAATGGAAGAAGGAAAGCATCTTTAACAAATGGTGCTGGCATAACTGGATGTCAACCTGTAGAAGAATGAAAGTAGATCCATATCTATCACCATGCACAAAACTCAAGTCCAAATGGATTAGAGACATCAACATTAATCCGACCACTTTGAACCTGATAGAAGAGAAAGTGGGAAGTAGTCTACAAGATATAGGCACAGGAGACCATCTCCTAAACAGAACCCCAGTAGCACAGACAATAAGAGAATCAATGAATAAATGGGACCTCCTGAAACTGAGAAGCTTCTGTAAAGCAAAGGACACTGTCAGTAAGACAAAAAGGCTACCTTCCGACTGGGAGAAGATCTTCACCAACCCCTCATCAGACAAAGGTCTGATCTCCAAAATATACAAAGAACTCAAGAAACTAGACACTAAAACTCCAATTAACCCAATTAAAAAATGGGGTACTGAACTAAACAGAGAATTCACAACAGATGAACTTCGAATGGCCAAAAGACACTTAAGGTCATGCTCAACCTCCTTAGCGATCAGGGAAATGCAAATCAAAACTACTTTGAAATACCATCTTACACCTGTCAGAATAGCCAAACTCAAAAACACCATGATAGCCTATGCTGGAGAGGATGTGGAGTGAGGGGAACACTCATCCATTGTTGGTGGGAATGCAAACTTGTGCAGCCACTGTGGAAATCAGTGTGGCAGTTTCTTAGGAAACTGGGAGTCAACCTCTCTCAGGACCCAGCAATTCCACTCTTGGGAATATACCCAAGAGATGCCCTATCATACTACAAAAGTATTTGTTCAACTATGTTCATAGCAGCACTATTTGTAATAGCCAGAACCTGGAAACAACCTAGGTGCCCCTCAATAGAAGAATGGTTAAAGAAGGTATGGAACATATACACATTAGAGTTTTACTCAGCGGTAAAAAACAATGACATCTTGAATTTTGCATGCAAATGGATGGAAATAAAAAATGCTTTACTGAGTGAGGTAACCCAGACCCAAAAATAGGAATATAGTATGTACTCACTCATAAGTGGATTCTAGCCATAGTTAAAGGTCTTTGAGCCTATAATTTGTGATCCTAGAGAAGCTAAATAAGAAGGTGAACATGAAGAAAATCATATAGTTATCCTCTTGGATATTGGAAGTAGACAAGATTGCCAGGCAAACTTGGGAGCATGGGGGGTGGAAGTAAGGGGAGATGGTTAGAGAGAAGGGAGAGGGGGAGGATTGGGGATGGCTTGGGGGAATGGGATGGGGGGAAGGAAGGATGGATATGGGAGCAGGGAAGTATATATCTCAACTAAGGGAGCCATTTTAGGGTTTGCAAGAGTCTTGATTCTGGAGGGGTTCCCAGGCCCAAGGAGAGGTCCCCAGATTGTTCCCTGGGCAGCAGAGAAGAGCGTGCCTGAACTGGCCTTGGCCCATAATCATACTAATGAATATTTTGTATATCACCATAGAACCTTCATCTGGCAATGGATGGAGATAGAGTCAGAGACACACATTGGAACACTGGACTTAACTCCCTAGGTCCAAATGAGAAGCAGAAGGAGGGAGAACGTGAGCAAGAAAGGCAGGACTAGAGGGAACCCTCATCTGACGAAAGAAGGAGATAGAGACGGAGACCCACAATGGAGCACTGGACTGAGCCCCCAAGGTCCAAATGAGGAGCAGAAGGAGAGAGAACATGAAAAAGGAAATCAGGACCGTGTGGGGGGCGTTCACCCTCTGATACAAGGGGACTGATCGAATGAGAGCTCACCAAGGCCAGCTGGACTGGGACTGAATGAGCATGTGATCAAACCGGAGTCTCTAAATGTGACTGACATGGGGGCTGACTGAGAAGCCATTGACAATGGCACTGGGTCTTGTTTTGTCTGCATGTACTGGCTTTCTGGGATCCTAGTCTGTTTGGATGCTCACCTTCCTAGACCTGGAGGGAGAGGGGAGGAACTTGAACTTCCCACAGGGCAGGAAACCCTGACTGCTCTTAGGACTGGAGAGGGAGGCGGAGAGGGAGTGGGGGGAGGAGGAGAAGGAGTGGGGGGTGGGAGGGTATGGGGAGGAGAAGAGGAAGTGGAAATTTTTATAAACAAATTAATTAATTAATTAAAAAATAAATAAATAAAAGATTATTAACATATTAATAAAAAAACTATAAACCATATAATGAAATAAACCCTTTGCCTCCCAAGTTGCTTTTGGTCATAGTCTGATGTGGAATTTTTCTCTATAGGCTGTGATTACCATTAATGAATAAGGAAACTGCTTTGGACCTAGAGCAGGGCAGAACTTATAGAGTTGGGGAAAACTAAACTGCAGAGTCAATGAGAAGCTAAGCCACAGTCTTGTGGCAATACACAGATTAATAAAAATGGGTTTAATTAACATGGACGAGTTAATAAATAAGAAGCTAGAGCTAATGATTTAATTAACAAGCTGTGATTTAATTAACACAGTTTCTGTGTGACTATTTCCAGACTCTAAGCAGCTGGGAACCAAATAGTGGCTTCCTTACAATAGTCTTTATCAAAGCAATAGAAAACAAACTAGAACAGAGTCCTTGTTCCCCTATGAAATCGTGCAAGCTGGGTCTCCACTGTTGGATTTCTCTTGGCATTCTTGTTTTCTAACCTCCCACCAGATGGCTCATTAAGCTCTATTTGCATCATTCAAATGATTTTCTAGATTGAAGTACCAAGCTCTTCTATATTCTTCCAACAAACCAGTTCCAGGAGTTCAAGGCCTGCATGGTCAGGTTTTTCCCAGTAGTAGCCTCATTTGCTAGTACCAGTTTTCCATATGTGTTATGTTTCCTGACAAAAACAGCTTAAGGGAGGAAGGGTTTCTTTTGGCTCACGGTTCAAAAGCACCGCCAATGTGGTGAGAGATCCTGTGGCAGGATCTTGAAGCAGCTGGTCACTGATCACACTGCATCGCACTCAGGAGGCAGAGAACAGTGAATTCTTGGAGCATTCACTTTCTCTTTTGCTTGCAGTCCAGAGCCTGAACCCAGTAAAATGTGATGCTCACTTCTAGAGTGGTTTGATTAATCAAAGATAATCCCTCACAGGCATCCTAGTGGCTTGTCTCCTTGGTGACTCCAGATCCCATTCGTAAAACTGATAATATCAACCAAACACCTCTCCTAAGCTGATGTGTCAGACCTTCAGATGGAGGTCCTTCTGAAGAGGTGGAATGTAAGTAAAGACCTGATATATCAACCATAAGCTTCTGGGGATGAGTGTTGAAGCATCACCCTTGACAAGGTCTGCCAAGGAATCTGCCTGAAGCCATTGCAAAAAAAAAGAGAAACTGCTGCTTCCAAAATCACTTAACTTCCACCTCTATCCATGCCTGGTAAGACAGATGCACCAGATCCTGCCTCTTGTTTCCCACAGTGCTGAGACCCCCTTCTACCTGAAAAATCACAGCTTAATTTGTCAATGGGAACAGGTGAAGCAGCAGAAGGTTCTGCCTCAGTTCTTCTGTCTTCCATGTCTCCCAGAGATGCCACACTCTGGCAGAAGTTAGAGCATTAGGAGAACTAGAGATGCGTGAGGGTTTAGGGAAGGTAATCATCCATTGTCTAGAAATAGATTTCCCCATGAAGCAGGAAATTGGAAGATCTGTTTTGCCTTGTAATAAAAAAAAAAAAAGTTCATCAAATGCTTTCTTCTGTGTCCTGCAAAATATAAGGCAGTTCTTTTAGAAAGCAGGAGCCCTGAAGGACCGTCTCACCTTTAGGTGCCAACGTGAGGGCAACTATATCGACATAAAACCAGAGAGAGCTTGGAAAGGAATCCTAAACATAATAAAAACAAAGTTAAGAACTTCTTCATGGTAGCAGCATTTTCTTTGGTAAGCTCTGTTTGCTAGCAGCAAGCAGAGGCATGATTCCTTTAAGAGAAGGCTTCCTGTTTTAGCCATAGCAACAAAAATTGGGCAGCTCCTTTAAGAAGGCTTCCTGGTTTGTATTAGTTACACAGACGGCTCTGGCTCTTTCAGGAGGCTGAGCCTCCTGAGGTTTTGTGGGCAAATGCTTCAAGTTACATGGTGGCAGCATGAACCAACTGCTCCCCAGAGTTGAGTTGGTGACATGACTCCACCCAGCAGTCCCAAAGGTGGTGGTGAACTCCTCTATCATATCGAAAGGCTGAGAGAGGGGGAGCCAGCATCCAGGCCTGATGTGTCCGCAATGCTAACCATTCTAAAATGCTCCTTGTCAGAAAAGGATTTCAGATGTGCAATAGTACAGATTCCTTGGGTCATACCTCAGCTATATCTAATATCTGAACATGATATTGGGCTGAAAAACTTCCGTCTTGTGAAGATAAGAGGTCTACTAGGTCACCAAAGTAGCAAACTGTATCTGAGACAGCCAAAGAGATCAAAATTCGAAGAAAGCTTTGGGGGTTCAAAGTCCTCATCAACCAAGCTTGGTGTATGGAGTGTCTTGGCCTCTGTCAGGAAGGAGGGCAAAGGCCCAGTGATTGTCAGATGATTGTTGTTTCTTCTGGGAAACTTCATCTTTACACAACCACTACCAGAGTCTCAGGGCCCTCACTGCTCTCACCACCCCACTGGGCTATATAGGCCTTCTTGCATGATCATAAGGAGAGCATTACTTGCAGGAACATAAGCATCTTGTCAGTGGCTATACTACTAAAGAAAATGATGCATCTTCCCCTGTTTTCTGATGTCTTTGCTGTTGGAAGTCTTACAGCCAGTAATTACCCACCCACTGGGGTGTGACTTCTTATACTGTTTATGCCGATGTAGAGCATGTGTCTGGTCTCTTTTCCAGCTATGAAATTCAGTGTCCGATCTCCATTCCAGCAGAGGATTCTGATTTGTGAGTCTACCCCTAAATAAATAACCGTCTATTTCTCAATTCTGACCTAGTGTGGGATTTCTTTTAAGTGTCCTTCTTCATGTCTTCTTGTTAAATTCCTAAGAGCCTCTTGGAATTTCTTCCCTACTCTCCTATTAAAAGTTCAGTATAAAGGTTCTTGATTAATAGAGTTTAGTATCGCAGTTTAGATGTGGATCTCATGAGATTTTTACTTCTTTCCTCTACAGACATGAGTGAGGTTCCCTCTGAATTAAGCAGTTTAAATATGCATTAGAGATGAGCTCTAGTGAAAAACCCCCTATAGTCTAAATTTGTCCGAGAACTAAGACAAGATCACTTGAGTTTAAGGAAGTCATCCTAGGCAAAATAGCAAGACTCTGTTTCAATCTAACAAGCAAATTAATATGATACTGCACTAAAAATGATCACATCTACTAATCAGAGAGGAAGCACATAAGCAGACTCAGACTGATTGGAACAGAGAAAATGAGGCTTTGAAAACATACTGCTTATTCATAACTTGAATAAGTCACATTTCAGAGGACTGCTCGATGGCAAGGCATCAGTAAATTAATGCATTTAAAGTAACATGGAAAGAAGTGACAGATGAATGTTAAATTGATATTAATTGATACACACAAAGATAAGTGGAACTCTCCTATTAAATTTTCTTAAATTTGTAAGTTGTTGTGAATAATTATTACCCTAACGGTCATAAGGAAGCAAGCCAGTTAAGTTTTCGGTCACTGTCCACCATTCCTGGCTCCTGACTCATGATTCTTCTCATGGTCACTCATGATCAGAATCACATAGATCCTGCCCTGAAAGCCAAAAATGTGCATAGTATCAGTTTATAGTTTTATTATCCAAAGGTATGCATATTCTCAGTTTATAATTACATTAGCTTTACTTTTGTGATGATAAATCATGACATTGTATCTATTCTTATTAAAACACACGTGTTTTACAGCATTGAAATAACAATGACAGATATACAACAAAAGTGTCCACCACCAATGATTTCTGCTTTCAGAACTGTATGACTATGTTCATAACAGTGTATCAAATACATCTTTCCAAGGGAATTCACATAAATCTTTTCCATTCTTTTTATTTAACTGATCTATTGCATTTTGTAATTCAGATATGACAAAAAAGGTTATATTAATGGAAGTTCAAATTGCTCCCAACTTTACTCGGGCATGATGATGTATACCTGTAAGCCCAGTACTTAGATACTCAGGAGGGAGGTACAGGAGGTGAGGGGACAGTTAAGGCCAGCCTAGGCTACACAGTAATACTCTGGCTCAATTTTTTTTCCAACTTTTATCATTTACAAAGCAAAAACAAATGTATTTGTAAAATTACTGGTGCATAATTGTCACAGAATTATATGGAATGTTCACATGGTGTTTCTAATGATAAAATAGAGCTATTTGAAATAATAATAATAATATCATTATTACCAGGAGATGCCAGAGCCTGGAATTTCAAGAAGATTGGACTTGTTCCATATATCTTATTAATTATACATTCTAAGGGACAAAAAAAGATGGAACCCTGAAATAGCAGATACGTTCAGGAATGGATCATAGTGTTTCCTTATTATAGAGATCTTTAAAAATCAAAACAATATGAAGTACAACAGATTTTTGACATCTGAGGCTCCTGAGTAGAATACAAACCTGGTCCTCCATGACCTGTGAGAAACTCTGAAACACAGGCTGCAAATACACAAAGATCAAGAGACAGGGCCACGAGAGGTCCAAGGGAGGAACTCTGAAGCACAAGCTGTGACTGAACAGAGTGGATAAAGAGAGCGAACAAAGACAGCAGACCAAGATAGCAGGTCAACAGAGTGGGCCAAGAGAGACCTCAGTGGCTCCCCAAGACACAAACAGCAACAATACAGACCAGACCAAGAACAGTTCCCAAAAGCACAAACAACCACTGTAAGAATTGGATCAAGAGGCAAAGACACTGCTGGCACCAATTGGAGGAAGAGATGGGTAGGTGCCAATGCAACAATTCATCCAACAACTTAAAAAGCAACTTGGTAACACCAGAAGCCAGTGTCCATACAACAGGAAGACTTTATCATCCTAACCTAAAAAAAAAAGAAAAGAAAAGAAAAGAAACAATTTTAAATGTAAACTTTTTATTGTTTTTATTGAGATATCTATTTTTCTCCACTCCTCTCCTTTCCCCTCCTGTCCTCTCTCATGGTCCCCATGCTCCCAATTTACTCAGGAGATCTTGTCTTTTTCTACTTCCCATGTAGATTAGATCCATGTATGTCTCTCTTAGGGTCCTCATTGTCTCGGTTCTCAGGGATTGTGATTTTTAGGCTGGTTTTCTTGACTTTGTGTCTAAAAGCAACTTATGAGTGAGTACATATGATGTTTGTCTTTCTGAGTATGGGTTACCTCACTCAAAATGATGTTTTCTAGATCCATTAACTTGCCCACAAAATTTTAGATGCCATTATTTTTTCTGCTGTGCAGTACTCCATTGTGTAAATGTACCACATTTTCCTTGTCCATTCTTCAATCGAGGGACATTTAGGTTGTTTCCAGGTTCTGACTATGACAAACAAAGCTGCTATGAACATAGTTGAGCACATGTCCTTGTGGTATGATTGAGCATCCTTTGGGTATATACTCAAAAGCTATATTGCTGGGTGTAACATGAGGGCCTGCTTGTTGGGGTTTCTGTCCTGCCACCAGGTGTCACTGCCATTTAGGTCACATCCTGCTTCTTTGGTGTCTGGACAGGACTTCGGGAAAGAGCTTCCTTCTTCCCAGAATACTCCTGTTCTCATTACCCCACCTCTACTTCCTGTCTGGCTGTCCCACCTATACTTCCTGCCTGGCTACAGGCCAATCAGCGTTTACTTTAAACATAATTGACAGAATACAGAATTGTCCCACATCAGCTGGGTCCTAATATTCTGAGAAATCACCATACTAAAATCTAAAGCGGCTGTACCAGTTTGCCCTTCTACCAGCAATGGGGGAGTTTCCTTTACCCCACATTCCTCCAGGATAATATGTCGTCTTTTTTTTTTTTTTTGATTTTGGCCATTCTTACAGGTGTTAGATGGAATTTTAGAGCTGTTTTGATTTGCATTTCTCTGATGACTAAGAATGTTGAGCATTTCCTTGAGTGTCTTTCAGCCATTTTAGATTCCTCTGTTGAAAATTCTCTGTTTAGGTCTCTACCCCCATTTTTATTGGATTACTTATCTTTTATAGATGAATTTCTTGAGTTCTTCATGTATTTTGGAGATCAGCTCTCTGTTCGATGTGGGGTTGTTGAAGATCTTTCACCATCCCATAGGCTGCTGTTTTGTCTTGTTGACCATGTCCTTTGCTTTACAGAAGCTTCTCCATTTCAGAGGGTTCCATTTATTTATTGCTTATCTCAATGTCTGTGCTGCTGTACTTAAATTTAAGAAGTGGTCTCCTGATCCAGTACATTCAAGTGTATTTCTCACTTTCTCTTCTATGAGGTTCACTGTGGGTGGCTTTATGTTGAGGTCTTTGATCCATTTGGACTTGAGTTTTGTGCAAGGTGATATATACGGGTCTATTTTCATTCTTCTACATGTTGATATCTAGTTATGCCAGCATCATTTGTTAATTATGCTTTTTTTTCATTTTTTAGTTTTTGCTTTTTTGTAAATCGGGTACTCTTAGGTGTGTGAGGTTATCTGTTGCCTGTGTTTTGTGGGTGCAGTTAGCTTCCTTGGGTTGGAGTTTTACTTCCAGTACTTTCTGTAGGGCTAGATTTGTAGATAGGTATTCTTTAAATCTGGTTTTGTCATGGAATATCTTGTTTTTTCCATCAATGGTGATTAAAAGTTTTGCTGGGTATAGTAGTCTGGACTTGCATCCATGGTCTCTTAGTGTCTGCAGCACATCTGATCAAGACCTTCTGACTTTCATGGTTTCCATTGGGAAGTCACAGATAATTCTGATAGGTGTACCTTTATATGTTACTTGACCTTTTTCCTTTGCAGCTCTTAATATTCTTTCTTTATTCTGTATGTTTTGTGTTTTGATTATTATATAGTGAGGGGACTTTTTTTAGTCCTGTCTATTTGGTGTTCTGTAAGCTTCTTGTACCTTCACAGGAAAACCTTTTGTAAGGTTGGGAAAGTTTTCTTCTATGATTTTGTTGAATATATTTTCTGTGCCTTTGAGTGGGAGTTTTTTTTCTCCTTCTTCTATTTTTATTATTGTTAAGTTTGATCTTTTCATGGTGTTCCAGATATCCTGGATGTTTTGGGTTAAGAATTTGTTAGATTTAATGTTTTCTTTGACCAATGAATTTATTTCCTCTGTAGTATCTTCAATACCTGAGATTCTCTCTTCCATCTCATGTATTCTGTTGTTTATGCTTGCCTCTGTAGTTCCCATTCGTTTACTCAAATTTTCCTTATCCAGAATTCCTTTGGTTTGTGTTTTCTTTATTGCCTTTATTTCAGTCTTCAAGTCTTGAACTATTTGCTTCACCTGTTTGATTGTTTTTTCTTTGGGGTTTCTTGAGTTTCATTGAGGGATTTAGTAATTTCTTCCAATTTTTGTTTGTCTTTTCCTCCATTTCTTTAAGGAAATTTTTCATTTCCTCTTTAAAGGTCTCCAACACCTCATAAAGTTACATTTAAAATTGTTTTCTTCTGCTTCTTCTCGGTTAGGTTGTTCAAGTTTTCCTGATGTATGATCACAGGGTTCTGGTGTTATCATGTGGCTTTTTAGGTTGTTGGATGAATTCTTGCTTGGTGCCTACGCATCTCTTCCCTCAGTTGATGCCAACTGACATAGGTGTGTCTTTCTATGTGTTACTTTCATTGGTTAATAAAGAGACTGCCTTGGCCTTTGATAGGACAGCAGCTTAGATAGGTGGAGTAGACAGAACAGAATGCTGGAAAGAAAGGAAGTGAGGCAGACGCCATGGAACCAGTCGCCAGGTCAGACATGCTGAATCTTTCCCGGTAAGCCACGACCTCGTGGTGGCATACAGATTATTAGATATAGATTAGTCAAGATGTGAGAGTTAGCCAATAAGAGACTAGAGCTAATGGGTCAGGCAGTGTTTAAAAGAATACAGTTTCCATGTAATTATTTCGGGTAAAGCTAGCCTGGAGCCAGGTGGCAGGATGCAGCCCGCTGCTCCCTTTGCAACACCAACAGTGTCTTTGCGTCTTGGTCCAATTCTTGCAGTGGCTGTCTGCGTCTTTGGAACTGCTCTTGATCCACTCTGTACTGTCACTGTCTGTGTCTCAGGGGTTTTGGAGCAGCCTCCCTGCAGGAAACTCATCTACTGACTGGCTGGGAAGTGGGGAAGGGGTTCTGGGTTTTGCCCCAGTATGGAAGGCCTAGAGAGTGGTGCCCTGCTGGGTGACTGGTCACTCACCTCTCGGCCCTCTCTGTGTGGCAGAAGGCTGTGTTTCAGAGTTCCACTGAGCTTGCAGGGGTATAGGAGTGATAGAGTGGGGGATTGACTTGAAGCTTCCAGTGTCCAATTTGTCGGGATGGGGGTAATTGTACTGAGACTTTTCAAGAGAGGAACCACAGCTGAGATGAATCCTCACTTGTGGAAGCATGACCAGAGGTAGGGGAGTAAAGGGACATACAATTGCTGTCAATATTGTCAGTGTTGGGTGTAGAATTTCAGCAATCCTGAGTTGGAAAAATGACCAGACAGAAGGGTTCCAGGATCCCCAGCATTCCTAAGCTACAAGGAAGAGTCTGCCAAGTTTTTGGCACCATTGTTAAGATACGGAGGGAGTTGGGACCTTGGTGGGTCAGATGAGACCACAATGGGTAACAGAACATGCCATGCAGGGAGAGCTTGAGTGTGGAATGTATTGAGAAGAGGGTGTTGGGAAAGTAGGGGGGAACTATACTCAGATTACATGATTTGAGAAAATGATAAAAGAATCTACATTTAATTAAAGAGGAAAACTGTAAAAGAAAGAGAGAGAGAGAGAGAGAGAGAGAGAGAGAGAGAGAGAGAGAGAGAATCCTACTTCTTCAATATTCCAATAGCCTTTAAGCCTCATGGACTGAACAACTACTGGATTCTTGACCTTTCTATTAGGAGATTGACATTGTTGGACCAGTTCAACAACAGCACTTAAACCATTCTAATAAACCCACTATGTATGTGTGTATGTATGCATGTGAACCATACACACACACACACACACACACACACACACACACACACACACCACTATCAGTTCTGTCCCTTTAGAGAGCCCTGAGTAAACACTTCACTTCCTTCCCCCTGCCATGGTTATTGCTTCAGTTCCCACAAGGCTATTACTTCGACTCATTACATGGAGGCAGCTTTCTCATGGGTCTGTTTGGAGCATCATCCCTAGTAACCTGTCAAATTTAATCCCCAGTACACTTTTTGAAACAGACTAATTAACATTTCCTGGGCCTGAGTCTCAAGGCAATCACTTATTCTTCAATGGTCTCTGCTGAGTCAATTAAACAAAATAGTGTTTTCCTGAATCTTATATACAGTTGGTATAAAGATCAAGACCACACTTTAGACCATATACAAAAACAGTAGGGCTTTCAGATGACGGTTCCTATTTCCTGTTGCTTTGAGTAAGGCAGCATCCTCAGGAATGACAGGTTGAGTGTATGTGGACCCATGAAGGAGGCAATAAGTGACTGGTTAAGGATGAGGAGAACTAGAAACGTGCAGACAACCTCCACAGAAACCTGCATCTGCGCTCTGTGAGAAAAGTGGGTCTGTGGGAGAATTCAGAGAGGAATGATCCACTGTGTCAGATTCCATCCACATCTGCCTCTCCACTCCGACTCACAACACCAAGAATCCACAAGCCTGCATCTGCGCTTTGTGAGCAGCCAGGGTACAGGTTAGTATTCAAACCTGTCTTAGTGTCAGTTATGTCCCAGCTTCCATTCCAGTCCAACCTCCCCATCTGACTCTCCCCACCTAATGTCCAGAGGCAAATCCCTCAACTCCTTTCCTGTGTCAAAATGAGAGTATATCCTCCCTCCATCAGGGCTGTGGCCATGTGAATGAGCTGTCTACTATGCTTTCTGCAACTTTTGATATTAAAAACCACACTTTTGCTTGTTTTGAACATTTTTAACATAAAAGAAAAAGAAAAGTTTTCCATTCTTTACACAGAAGAATTGACCACTGAAATTCTTCCAAATGCTTTTCTGAGGACACAAAGATAGAATCACACTGTTGGGAAGCAGGGCACCAGCATATATAATAGTCATATCTAAGTCATAAAATACAAATTCCCCATATTATCCCATAATAGAAACAATTATAATTTTGTTTTTTGCATACTCATGTAATTTTATTGTTTCCAATATTTCATTATTGCAATGATGAAATGAAAATATTTGCACAATGATCCATGTGTGCTTGTGTTGTGTTGGATATGAACATGAATTTGGAAGACAAAGCAGAGAAATTCTCCAGAAGCTGAATGTTAATGGACAGAAAGTGTTCCAGAAAACGAAGTAGCAGAAGAAAACATCTCCAATGTCTCCTCTAACAGACTTAGTTAGCAAACACTGAGAGAGCATCTGGGGTGGTCAGGAACCCCTTCTTAAAAATACAAAAGACATTCTGGAATAACAGTCCCATTACAAATAATATATATGTGTTATATATAACATAGAATATACAAATAATATATAATATATGTAAATACATATATATTCACACAAAATTAAGTATTTGAAGGCTTTTTTGAGCTCTGTCCTATGTACAAAACTGAGAGGGGGGGCTCAATCCTGCACAGCACTGTGGTTGTTAGCAAATGGAGAAACAGAATAAAGCAGGTGGCAAATGTTGAGATGGCAACAATAGAGTGGATCATCAAGACAGTGAGGCTGGGGAAAGAGGGCACATGGTGCTACATCCTCGGAGGGTTGAAGGAAGAATAAGGCATAAAAATTAAAGTTGAAAAGCTGCACCCAGGAAAGCCCAGTTGGTCAAGACACTGAGTGCAGCAAAGTCATAGTAAGTCATACACTTACTAAAGGGCAAGTTTGAAGCCGGGAGCCATTGCGTCTGGATCATGCAGAACAGATGGATTCCCTAAAGACAGATTTTCAGGGCAACGCTGAGACCTCCTGACTGCAGCCCTGGGCTCTGCTCACCTTCATCGCCCATTTCTCTCTTTTTCAGCTTCACAAGGCACAAAAGTCGGTGATGAAAAATCAGACTTTGACTGAATTCATTCTGCTGGGACTCACAGACGCCCCAGAGCTTCAGATCTGTGTTTTCCTATTTCTCCTGCTGACATACATCCTCAGCATTGTGGGGAATCTGACCATCATCCTCCTCACACTGCTGGATTCCCACCTCCAGACACCCATGTACTTCTTTCTCAGGAACTTCTCCTTCCTGGAAATCTCCTTCACATCCACGTTTACTCCACGGATACTCTTCAGCATCTCTACGGGAATTAAGACCATCAGCTTTGCTGGCTGCTTCACTCAGTACTTCTTTGCTATCTTCTTTGGAGCCACTGAGTTTTACCTTCTGACTGCCATGTCCTACGACCGCTATGTGGCCATCTGCAAACCGCTGCACTACACCACCATCATGAGCAACAGGGTCTGCTCCCTGCTGGTCCTCTGCTCTTGGCTGAGTGGCTTCCTGATCATCTTATTCCCAATCATCTTGACCAGTCAGCTGGATTTCTGCGCATCCAATGTGCTCAATCATTATTACTGTGACTATGGGCCCCTCATAGAAATAGCTTGTTCAGACACAAGGTTGCTGGAACTCTTTGACTTTGTCTTAGCGGTCGTGACCTTGATAGTCACCCTGGTGCTGGTCATTCTCTCCTACACCCACATCATCAGGACCATTCTGAAGATCCCTTCTGCACAGCAGAGAAAGAAGGCCTTTTCCACATGTTCTTCCCACATGGTAGTCATCTCCCTTTCTTATGGGAGCTGCATCTTCATGTACATAAAGCCTTCAGCAACAGAAGGAGTGGCCTTCAATAAGGGTGTGGCTGTGCTCAATAACTCAGTTGCCCCTTTACTTAACCCCTTCATTTACACTCTAAGGAATAAGCAAGTAAAACAAGCCTTCAGTGATGCTGTCAGAAAAGTACTGCATCTTCACTCCTTTTAGTGGCCTGATAATAAATGAAAATGTTGGATGATATTCTGGATATTCCTCCTCTCTCTTGAAGTGGTTTCTCAGGTAAGCTGGGTATGGCTGGTATCAGCAGTGTGTTTCAAACTAGTTCAAGAACTTCCTGATATCTACCTTTGATGAAAGAGGCAGAAAAATTGTACTGGGAGACTGTATACAGAATACAGCTAGTTAAACCCTTTTGCTTGTCATAAATTGGAGGATCAGCCTAATGACTGCACCTATATTATTTCCATTAGCATCTTTTAACTCTTTGATCGATAATTATCAAAAACATAATATGTGAGCAGCTCACATAAATGTGAGCATAATTGTGTCAGAAATTTCTACCTCTTTATAAGAAGTGATTATTAGACCATGTACAAAAAATCTTTTTTTTTCAAGACAGGGTTTCTCTGTGTAGCTTTGGAGCGTCTCCTGTAAGTAGCTCTTGCACACCAGGTTGTCCTCGAACTCACAGAGATCCACCTGCCTCTGCTTCTTGAGTGCTGGGATTAGAGGTGTGTGTCACCACTGCCCAACTTGAAGATTCCTTTCTTGATCACTTTTCTTTGGGCTTTAAACAATTCCATTTCTCGAGTTTCTTACTCTGATAGTTCTTCAGATCACCTCTCTGCCTGAGGAGATCACTCAACAGATAAAGTGCTTGCTTTAAGAACACAAGGACCTGGATACAGATTCCCAGCACTGATGTACTAGCTGGGCATGGTGACTTGCACCAGTAACCATAACTTACAAGACAGGGTCAAAGATGAGCTGATTCTAAACATTCACTCTCTAGAATGTAAAAGGTAAGCCACGGGTTCAGTGAGAAATCCTGTGTCAAATAGTAAGGTGGCAAGCAATTGAGGAAAGACACCAGATATCAATATCTGACCTCTACACTCTCATAGAAAAGCAAGTGCACATACACACACACACACACACACACACACACACACACACACACGCACGTACATACCACCGAGACTCATAAAACACACACCCTCACACATACATGCACACCACACACAACACACCAGAGAGACACAGATATCTTGGAAAACCATCTCCTGTTATACAAGATTGGGTTCCATGTGTGCTCCCATGAACATTTCTAACTATTTGCTGAGAAAAAAAAATGAAAATTGTCCTGATGAAATCATCTGGACTCTTTCTAAAGGAAGACTAAGGAAAAGAGAAATCTTGAGCAATCTTGGCAGTAATAGAGATCTTCTAAGAGATAGAGAGAAGCAAGGGTGTGGCTGAGATTTAAGGGGTACATTTAAAGATGATTTCTGGAGAGATTGGGATCAATATATAGGATGATTTGCCATATCCTATTACCTCTGCATTTCCAGTACTCAAGGACCCTGGATGCCTCTTTGACTTTCCCTGTCATTGTACTTCACTGAAGCCTGAGTTCCTGGACAAGCAGAGCCATCTGGCATCTAATACTTCAGGTCCCATTGTCCTCATGACCACTACTCCTACCATTACCCTTTGTGAATGAAAGTCATCCTGAACCTTGGTGGTTCTGGCGCCTTCTCAGAAGCATCAGCCTCATATCCTGGGAGGATGCAGGGCCTCATACGGGCTCAGTAGTTTATTGTCTCCCCTTCTCTTGTATAACCTTAATAACCCTTACGTTACTCGACCTCCTTGTTCATTCCTTTATCATCGTCCATGAAGTTAAGGTATTACCATATCACTAAACATTGGACATCACTTTTTGTAAGTTCTAAGAGCAACCTCAGTTCTTACTCGAATGTTAGACCCAGATTTTGAAGAAATGCTCTCAAGTAAATTCTAGCCTAGCTAGTCTTCTATGGTGGACTCCTAAAAAAAAAAAACCTAATCCCAAGAGCATACCTCTAGCTCCTGCTGGTACAAATCATCCAGCCACTAAAATTCTTTCAGTGTGTAGCTTCATTCCTCCTCGAATAAAGTCTATATGTCTCGAACTAGACTATCAGGGTTTTGACCCTAATATAGCAATCCCACATATACAGAGGCATTTTGCGTTCATTGATAACTGGTTTTAAAATGATTGCTCTTTAAGTGACAGCATGCTGGAGGAGGCCAGAAAGAAATGAAGGGTGCCTCAAACACAAATTTCCATGGGAATGCATACTTAATATTATTCCTTCAGAGCCCGCAGAATTGCCTCCCCATTCACTGTAAGTCTGGGCCCTTTTCTTGAAAATATATAGGTCATTAAGAACTTTGAACTCTCTGCTCCCCTAGAGGTAGGAGGTTGTCAGACACTTAAGCACTAAGGGCTCTTGACTGGGGAATCTCTATGGTGCCTCACAGACAGCAAAACATTATACCTGAGAAAAGCCTGCAAATCAGAGCTGCCCTAAACAGGTGACCCAAACCATAGTTTCTATGTCATTGGCCAAATGCTGTACCACCCCAGGTATTCCCTCTTGTTCATTCTGAGGAAATATTATATCAAAACCCCTTTTTAATATATTTACTTTATATGTCAATAGACTTCATCATAAAAATATTTTCATATTCATGCACCCATATTGGCTTAGGGTTTCTATGGCTGTGAAGAGACACTATAACCATGGCATCTCTTATAAAAGAAAACATTTAATAGAGATGGTAGATTATAATTTCAGAGATTTAGTCTATTATCATCTTAGCAGGGAACACGGCAGCTGGGAATATGGCAAAATGCATACAGACAAGGTACTGGAGAGAGAGTTGAGAGTTCTACACCTTACACAGGCAACAGGAAGTGATCTGAGACACTGGCTATGGCTTGAGCATATATGAAACTTCAAACTCCACCTCCACAGTGACACACTTCCTCCAAACAGGCTACACCCACTCCAACAAAGCCACCAGTCCAAAGAGTGACATTCCCTTTTGTAGTCATTTTCTTTCAAATCACTACATTCCACTCCCTGGCCCCCAAAGTCTTGAAGTCATATGATAATACAAAAATGTACTGAGTTCAACTTCAAAAGTCCCTGTGGTAGTATGAAAGGAAATGGTCCCAAAGTGACACTATTTGGAGGTGTGACCTTATTAGAGGAAGTGTGTCACTATGGGGTTGGGATTTGAGGTCTCATTTGCTCAAACTTCCCTCAGTGTGACTGTCAGTAGAATTCCTGTTGCCTGTAAGATGTAGTACTCTCAACTCCTGTGCCATGTCTGCCTGCACACCACCATGCTGCCTGTCATGATGACAATGGACTGAACCTCTGAAACTGTAAGTGAGCCCCCTCAATTAAATGTTTTCCTTTATAAGAGTTGCTGTGGTCTGAGCACTGGGCTGAGCTTCTAAAGTCCACTAGAAGAGAGGGAGGAGCAAGAATACTAGCAAAGAATTTTCACTAAAACAACTTACCTGAGCCGATAGGAGCTCGCCAACTCTGTCCTGACAGCAGAGGAACCAGCATAGGATCAAACTAGACCCTCTGAATGTGGGTGACAGTTTTATTATTGGGACAGAGTACAGGACCACTGGCAGTGAGACCAGCATTTATCCCTAATGCTTGTACTCTCTTTTTGAAACCCATTCTCTTTGGAGAGATATCTTACTCAGCCTAGATATAGTAGAGGCCTTGTTCCTCATTCAAAGCAATATGCCAAACTTTGGTGACTTCCCATGTGAAGACTTATTTTCTCTGAGGAATGGAAGGGGGTAGGAAGGGAAGATGAAGGGAGTGGGAGGAGGGGAGGGAATGGGAACTGGAATTGGTATGTAAAATGAGAAAAGATTTTTTTTAATAAATTAATTTTAAAAAAATTGTTGCTGTGATCATGGTGTCTTTTCATAGCAATAAAAACCCAAACTAAGACAGTCCCCAGAGTCTATCATAGTCTCAACAATGTTTAAAAGTCTAAAGATCAAAGTCTTTCTGAGAGTCTTGTGATCTTTTCAGTGTAATCCCCATATAATCAAAATCAAAACACAGATCACATACTTCCAACATATAATCACACAGCATATATACATTACAATTCCAAAACATAGGGAAGTGACCATAGTGAGGAAATATTGGAGCAAAATTAGACTGAAAATCAACTGGGCAAATTCCAAACTCTTCATCTCCATGTTTGATGTCATTAAAAAAAAATAATAAACCTTGAGATCTCCAATTCCTTTTGGCTTTGTTGACTGCAGCACACTTCTTTCTCTTGGGCTGTTTCCACTGCCTGTTAACTACTCTTCTCAGAAGGAATCCCACAGCTCTGGCATCTCCAGCATCTTGGGGTCTCCAAGGCAATTGAGGGTTCAGCTTCACAACTTCTCACCATGGCCTCTCTGGGCTTCCATTCAGGGACACCCGACACATGCCTGGGCTCAGCAGCTTTCCTTAGCTGAGGAAGCAAATTCCATAGCCCTTTTCATAAAGCTAGAACCACATAGTCAAAGCTGCCAAGTTGTGCTGATTACATGGGCACCCTTGTTCAATTACATCTTCACCAACACTCTGTTTTCAATGATTTCCTTCACTGCCTAAGCTTGGCTGGCCTGAAACTGGATCTGTAGACAGGCTGGCCTCGAACTCACAGATTTTTCAATTATTTCTTCACCAGCTTTCTATATTTGATGGCTCCCTTCACTTTCTAAGCTTGGCTTCCTGGAACTTGCTCTGTAGACCAGGCTGGTGTCAAACTCAGAGATCCACCAGCCTCTGCCTCCGGAGTGCTGTGATTAAAGGTGTGTGCACTACCATGTCCATCTCTAAGCTTTTCTCTAATTCTTTTTCACAAGTTGGAAACTTAGCAGTGAGGGATCTTGTTCTAAGGTGACTTCCTTTATTCCATTTCTTAATCTCCATTTTTTTCTGTGTGAAATAAAACTTGAAACTTTAAAATCACCCAGAAATGTCCACAACCTCTGACAGGAATTCATCTTTCACAGGAACAGAAGAAGGAAAAGGAGAGGAAGAGGAAGAGGAAGAGGAAGAAGAAGAAGAAGAAGAAGAAGAAGAAGAAGAAGAAGAAGAAGAAGAAGAAGAAGAAAAGAAGAAGAAGAAGAAGAAGAAGAAGAAGAAGAAGAAGAAGAAGAAGAAGAAGAAGAAGAAGAAGAAGAGGAGGAGGAGGAGGAGGAGGAGGAGGAGGAGGAGGAGGAGAAGGAGGAGGAGAGGAGAGGAAGGGGAAGGGGAAGGGGAAGGGGAAGGGGAAGGGGAAGGGGAAGAAGGGGAAGGGGAAGGGGAAGGGGAAGGGGAAGGGGAAGGGGAAGGGGAAGGGGAAGGGGAAGGGGAAGGGGAAGGGGAAGGGGAAGGGGAAGGGGAAGGGGAAGGGGAAGGGGAAGGGGAAGGAGAAGGAGAAGGAGAAGGAGAAGGAGAAGGAGAAGGAGAAGGAGAAGGAGAAGGAGAAGGAGAAGGAGAAGGAGAAGGAGAAGGAGAAGGAGAAGGAGAAGGAGAAGGAGAAGGAGAAGGAGAAGGAGAAGGAGAAGGAGAAGAAGAAGAAGAAGAAGAAGAAGAAGAAGAAGAAGAAGAAGAAGAAGAAGAAGAAGAAGAAGAAGAAGAAGAAGAAGAAGAAGAAGAAGAAGAAGAAGAAGAAGAAGAAGAAGAAGAAGAAGAAGAAGAAGAAGAAGAAGAAGAAGAAGAAGAAGAAGATTCTCTACAGGAGCACAATCTGCTGCCTCGGTCTCCCTCCCTGTAGCTCTGCATCTGTCTCTTGTTCTCACTCTCTTTTCATCATGGTTTCCTTTCCCCAAATGCCACATCCACGGCTGTCTCGCCTGTGTGACAAAATGCCTCTCAGGTGGTGGCCGTCTCGAAATGAGGGGCTCGTGCTTCCTGGAGCTTGGCCCCCGGCGGCTCCCTGGCTGCCTGCTCGAGTTGTGGTGGCTGATCAGCCTCAACGACCGCGTTCACTTTGTTCCTGGCGATGGTTTCTTGCGTTGGCTCTGCTATCTTCTTCTTCTGTTCTACTTTTCTCTTGACCAAAACTTAATCTGTTCAAGGAACCAGGAAACATTCCCAAAGGCTCCTTGGATACGGAGGAACTGATGCGTCAGTCCCCTCCCTTGATTCAGGCCATTAATGTTATGATTAAGACTCCGGCGCGCTCTCTGGGGGAATTAATTTATGGATACCCTAAAACAGAAAGAGCTCATGATGGTAGAAGATGGGTAAATTATGAAGGAGAACATATGGAGTGGCATGGGTTAACATTTACGGAGAGACTAGCCAGAATGAGAAACCCCTGGTGCATTTTAGATAGGAAAGAGAGGCAGGCTATTCTTGACAACATGAAGCCAGCCATTCAATAGTGGAGCTAACCCTGGGGGCGGAATCCTGAAGAATAGTATTTGGGTTACCTTGAGGGCAGATATGTTTCAGGGCCATGAGAAAGCGCAGTTGGTTAGTGGTGTGAGACGAATTTCAAAGAAAAGCTCTGCCCACCTGGCCCTGACCACAAGACTTGCTGAGAATAATCAACTCCTGTAATCATTTTTTTATGTAAGCTTTTATGTCTGCCAACTTCTTTCTGTAATCTCATAAAAGTGATGCTTGAATTTTAGTAAAATCGCAGCAGATTCCAACCACTCTCTTGTGTTGTGTCTGTCTGTCATTCGCCGAACTTGTGCCTTCCTGTTACCAAGACCCTGCTTCTCCCACGGTCTGAGTGGCTCCCCTGAGCCGGTCCGTGGCACCCAAACCCTCAACACAACAACTGGTGAGCTAGGTTAAACAAGTGTTGCTTGTCCCACCAGATAGTCTCAGTTTGGACATATTCAGCTCTAGTAGCTAGCAAATTCATTCCATTTTCCATCCCAAAACTCTTCTAATGTAACAGCAATTCCAGTGCAAAGTTCAAATAGGAACTACAAAGGAGGACCAAGGGTTGAAGGTTTACAACACTTGTGTGTAAGAGTCTGGATTCTCCCTCCTCCCTCTCCAGTCCTAAGAGCAGTCAGGGTTTCCTGCTCTGTGGGAAGTTCAAATTCCTCCCCTCTCCCTCCAGGTCTAGGAAGGTGAGCATCCAAACAGACTAGGATCCCAGAAAGCCAGTACATGGAGGGAGGAGGAGAGGGAGTGAGGGGAGGAGGAGAGGGAGTGGGGGGAATGGGAGGGTATTGGGAGGAGGGGAGGAAGTGGAAATTTTTATAAACAAATAAATAAATTAATAAAAAAAGAGTCTGGATTCTCAAGGTCTAGATACAAGGTCTGATCGTGTATCAATAGTCTAGATACAAGTAAGTGGGTGGTTGGCTCCCTCTAGTGGTACATAGCATTCTTGCACTATTACATACACCTCATTATCCGGTTTCTAAAATAATAATTATAAAATATTTCAAATAAGGTGGTAAAAGAACTTGAAGCTCTCTAGTGATTGAATCAATACTTGAGGAATGACCTGAACAAGCATTGTCTTCAAATTCAGACTTATTTTTTAGAAAATGTCAAACACTGCCATACCTCTTGCCCTGCACAAAAAAAATCAGTCTAAAGGGGATCGGACACTTTCATATACAAACTAAAACTTTTAAACTGCTAGGAAAACATAGGTAAACACTTTAATATATGAGCATGCGCATGTACTCTAAAGAGGACTCTGATAGCACAGGAAATAAGCCCAGAATTTCACAGATGGCAATAGATTAAAGTAATTCCACACAACAAAGGAAATAATCACCATCTTTGATTGCTAACTATTTATCACACAAAAGATTAATATCTAAGATATATAAACAACTACTAAATTCAAATATCAGAGAAAAACTATCCAGTCAATAAATGGAGTAGTGAAGTATTATATAGTTCCCAAAAGAAATACAAATGACCAAGGGCTACTTGGGAAATGTTCAATATCCTTAGGCATCAAAGAAATACAAATTTTAATTGTTTTGAAATTCCAAGTCGCCCTAGTCAGAATGGTTATCATCAAAAAAACAAATGATGACAGATTCTGTCAAAGTTGACAGGAAGGAAGAATCCTTATGTTACAGGTGAGACTATAAGCTCATGCAGACACTGTGGGAATCAACATGGGAACCAGAAAACAGCAAGGCACAGAAGGCAAGTCCAGCTCAGCTTATAGTTCAAGACACCACAGTCTGTCACAGCAGAGAAGGCATGCTAAGATACACAAAGATTAACAAAATAACAAAAATTAACAAAGCTGATCATTTTAACTAGAATAACAAATAAAATACTCAAATAACAAGTTCATAAGTGAAAGATAAAGATGATATTATAAGTAAACAACAGAAATGTGAACTATTGGAAGAGCTTCTTGTGAAATATTATACATCAGTTAGTTGGATGATCTGGAAGAAGTATGTTATCTATCAAGACTGATTTGAGATAAAATTTGTAAGTCTAAAAAAACTGTGGTGAGTGGGGATATGGAGTCAGTAACAGATAGACTCCTAAGAAATAAAAGATAAACGTTTGAGGTTAGGGAGTGTCAGTTACCCCAATATGATCCTTCACCATGTTCTGAGATGGCATACGGTATACTAAGTATGTATGACTGCATGTCAAATAGTAAGATAATATTGAAATTATCAAATAAGAGCAATTATGATGGCTCAGCTTGTACGTCATCACAATGTTCCATTCTGCCATTGAAAATGCTCCCGTTAGTGTATAGTAATGGCTCACTGGACCATCACAGTGGTGCATTCTGATACCACAACTCGACTGTAACAACACTATAATATGCCAAGACATCACAATGCTCAATTGCGATGTCACAGCACTGAGTTAGGTTCCCAGGAACCACATCAAGTGCCTTACAACTCTCTGTAACTCCCACTCCAAGAGACACTCATCAGACACCTGCACTCCTAGGCACATAACCTAGCACACACACACATACAAACATGTACACATGAATAAAACTAAAACTGATATCTAAAAATATTCTATTTTATATAACAATAATTAATTATGCCATTAAAGTACATTTTAATATCAAACCTAAAATATAGTATCACCATGTTTGAATTTATCATCACCTTGCACAAGTGTCAAGAAGATGCTCAATTTGGTCATCACAATGCTCCATTGTGTCAACAAAGTGTTCCACTATGTCATCACAGTGCTCCATTGTGTCATCACAGATCCATTGTGCCATCACAGATCCATTGTGCCATCACAGATCCATTGTGCCATCACAGATCCATTGTGCCATTACAGATTCATTGTGTCATCACAGTGCTCCATTGTGTCATTAGAGTGCTCCATTGTGCCATCACTATGATCCATTGTATCATAACAGTGCTCCATTGTGTCATCATAGTGCTCCATTGTGCCATCACAATACTCCATTAAGTAGTCACAATGATTCATTCTGTCATACAGTAGCCAATTGTATAATCACAATGCTCCATTGTGTCATCATAATGCTCAGTTTTGTCATCACAGTGCTCTATTCTGTCATCACAGTAGTCCATTGTGTTATCACACTGCTCAATTTTGTCATCACTGTGATCCATTGTGTCATCACAATGCTCCATTGTTTCATTACAATGCTCCATTGTGTCATCACAGTGCTCCATTGTATCATCACAATGCTCCATTGTGTCATCTCAATGCTCCATTGTGTCATCACAGTGCTCCATTGTGTCATCACAGTTCCATTGTGTCATCACAGTGCTCCACTGTGTCATCACAGTGCTCCATTGTTTCATCACAGTGCTCCATTGTGTCATCACAGTGCTCCACTGTGTCATCACAGCTCCACTGTGTCATCACAGTGCTCCACTGTGTCATCACAGTGCTCCATTGTGTCATCACAGTGCTCCACTGTGTCATCACAGTTCCATTGTGTCATCACAAAAATCCATTGTGTCACCACAGTGCTTCATTGTGTCAATACAATGGTTCATTGTGTCATCACTGTGATCCACAGTGTCATAACAGTGCTCCATTATGCCATCACAGTGCTGCATTGTTTGTTCACAATGCTCCATTGTGATATCACTGTGCTCCACTGTGTCATCACAGTGTTCCATTCTGTCATCGCACTCCTCCATTGTTTCACCATACTGCTCCATTTTGTCATCACAGTTCCATTGTGTCATCCCGGTGCTCCATTGTGTTATCAGAGTGTTCCATTCTGTCATCACAGTAGTCCATTGTGTCTTCACAATGCTGCATTGTGTCTCAGTTCTCCATTGTGTTGTTACAGAGCTCCATTTTGTCATCACTGTAGTACATTGTGTCATCAAAATTTTTCACTGCCTCGGTTTTTCAGCTTTGAATTCTGAGATGCAATGTGACCTCACAATGCTCTCTCTTGACATCACAATTTACAAATTAGCAAATAGAAAATATATATTCTGGCAAACTTCTATAAATGATCAAAGACCAAAGATAAGAGTGTATATAAATTGCATTGTAATTGTGGGTTTGATAGACACAAGTGCAAACATGAGTATCATTACTCCAGAATAGCAGCATCCAAATTGGCCTCTTCAAGAGGCAGATGTTCAATTCCTAGGAATAGGAGCTCTATTTCAAGTGAAACAAAGCACTAGATGGGTTGAATGCATAAGGCCAAAAGGACAAAGAGGAAGGCTGAGGCCGTACGTGGCTAATATTGCAGTAAATTTATGGGGCCATGATTTGTTGCAACAATGGAATATCCAGATTAACATTCCTGCAGTCCAAGAAACTGATAATTCTGAGAAGGATATTATAAGGTACTATACACAAAGGTGACCAGCCATTCAGACTGTACAAGAACACAAATCAACTAGCAAAACTTTACAGGTACTAACAGCCCTATTTTCAAGATGATTAACAGAAACCAATATGGGTTAAACAGTGGCCATTAACATAAGACAACCTGCAGTTTTTAGAACAGCTGGTACAGGAGCAACTAGATGCTTACCATATTGAAGAATCAACCAGCCCTTGGAATTCTCCTGTATTTGTTGTTAAAAAGAAATTTGTTAAATGGAGAATGGTGACAGATCTAAGAGCTGGCAACAAGGTAATTCAACCTATGGGCTGTCTACAATCTGGAATTCCTCTGCCTTTTCTATTACCAAAAGGATGACCTCTTATAGTTATAGATTTAAAAGATTGTTTCTTCCCTATACATTTACAAGAAAATAACAGAGAAAAATTTCCCTTCACAGTGTCTACTTATAATAATTCTCAGCCTACTAGGTTGAGATACCAGTGGACCATTCTTCCACAGGGAATGTTCAATAGCCCCACCCTATGCAAATACTTTGTAAGCCAGCCATTGAAATAATACATAAAAAATTTTCCTAAATCTATAATTTACCTTTACATAGATGACATTTTGATATCTGATTCAAACATAGATACTTTTGAAAGAATGTTTGAAAAAGTAAAGAAAGTTTTATCAAAATGGGGATTACAAATTGATCCTGAAAAAATACAGAGAGGAGATTCTGTCAATTACCTGGGTTACAAAATAGGTTTACAAAAAATTAGAACACAAAAGGCATAAATTAGGAGAGATCGATTGTTGACTTTTAATGACTTTCAAAGATTGTTGGGAGACGTTTCCAGTCTATGACCAGCTGTTGGAATAACACCTGATCTAATAGTTCATTTAAACAAAACTTTAGATGGTGACAAAGACCTAAATAGTCAAGAGAATTAACAGCAATGCCGGGCAGTGGTGGAACATGCCTTTAATCCCAGCACTCAGGAGGCAGAGGCAGAAGGACTTCTGTGAGTTTGAGGCCAACCTGGTTTACAAGAGCTAGTTCCAGGACAGGTTCCAAAGCTACAGAGAAACTCTGTCTCAAAAAACAAACAAACAAGAGAGAGAGAGAGAGAGAGAGAGAGAGAGAATTAACAGCAGAAGCAGCAAAGAAATTGACTGTTGTTGAAGAAAAATTACAGGAGGCACACGTGGATAGGATGAATCCAAATCTTAATTGCATTCTAATCATATTGCCTTCCAGAATTTCCCCTACAGGAGTTTTAATGCAAAGGGAATATATTATCTTAGAATGGATTTTTTTACCACATAAACCAAGTAAAAAATTAAAAACTTATGTGGAAAAAGTCTCTTAATTAATTATAAAAGGAAAATTGATGGGGGCTGGAGAGACGCCTCAGAGGTTAAGAGCACTGCCTGCTCTTCCAAAGGTTCTGAGTTCAATTCCCAGCAACCACATGGTGGCTCACAACCATCTGTAATGGAGTCTGGTGCCCTCTTCTGGCATGCAGGCATACACACAGACAGAATATTGTATATATAATAAATAAATAAATATTTTTTAAAAAAAGGAAAATTGAGACTTCATTAACTAGCAGGAATAGACCCAGCAGAGATTATAGTGCCTTTTACTACTGGTAAAATTAAAAAGTGTAACATGAGAGAGGCTGTTTGTTATTTGGGTTTTCTGTTTCACCCCACCCCCCAGCTATTTAGTCCCAGAGAAAAATCACACTGAGATCTCTATAAGTTATAAAGCTCATTAGGTCAGGCTACTTATTAGCTAACTCTCTCATCTTGACTAACCCATTTTTCTGATCTATTTTAGCCATGTGGCTCAGTACCTTTTTCAGTGGGGCAGCTCACATCCTGCTGCTTCGGTGGTCTGGACAGGAGTGCAAAGAATCAAATTCCTCCTCCCCAGAATTCTCCTGCTCTCCTTGCATCATTTCCACTTCCTGTCTTGTTTCCCTGTCTACACCTCCTGCCCGGCCAATCAGTGTTTATTTAAAACATGATTGACAGAATACAGACAATTCTCCTACACCAAAAAAGTGGAAAAAAAGAAAGCATATTTAACAAAAGTGCTGGCATAACTGGATATCAACATGTAGAAGAATTAAAATAGATGCATATCTACCTCTATGCACAAAACTCAAGTCCAAATGGATCAAAGACATCAACATAAAGCCAGACACACTGAACCTTATAGAAGAGAAAGTGGGAAGTACACTTGAACATATTGGCACAGGAGACCACTTCCTAAATATAAACCCCAGCATCACAGACACTGAGAGAAATAATTAATAAATTGGACCTCCTGAAACTAAAAAGCTTCTGTAAAGCAAAGGACACAGTCAACAAAACAAAACGACAGCCTACAAAATGGGAAAAGATTTTCACTATCCCCACATCAGACAGAAGTCTGATCTACAAAATATACAAAGAACTCAAGAAATTGGTAATCGAAAAAACAAATAATCCAATAGAAAAATGGAGTACAGACCTAAACAGAGAACTCTCAACAGAGGAATCTAAAATGACTGAAAGACATTTAAGGAAATGTTCAACATCCTTAGTCATCAGAGAAATGCAAATCAAAACAACTCTGAGATTCCATCTTACACCTGTAAGAATGGCCAAGATCAAAAACACTGATGACAACTTATGCTGGAGAGGTTGTGGGGAAAAGGAAACACTTATGCATTGCTGGTGGGAATGCAAGCTGGTACAGCCCCTTTGGATGTCAGTGTGGTGATTTCTCAAAAAATTAGGAAACAACCTTCCTCAAGACCCAGTAATACCACTTTTGGGTATATATCCAAAGAATGCTCAATCGTGCCACAAGGACGTGTGCTCAACTATGTTCATAGCAGCTTTGTTTGTCATAGCCAGAACCTGGAAACAACCTAAATGCCCCTCAACTGAAGAATGGATAAGGAAAATGTGGTATATTTACACAATGGAGTACTACACAGCAGAAAAAAATAACAACATCTTGAATTTTGCAGGCAAATGGATAGAGCTAGAAAACATCATTTTGAGTGAGATAACCCAGACACAGAAAGACAATTATCACATGTACTCACTCATAGGTGTTTTTTAAACATAAAACAAACAAAGCCAGCCTACAACCCACAATTCCAGAGAACTTAGACAACAATACAGACACTAAGAGAGACTTACATAGATCTAATCTACATAGGAAATAGAAAAAGACAAGATCTCCTGAGTAAATTGGGAGCATGGGGACCTTGGGGGAGGGTGGAAGGAGGACAGGAAAGGCATGGAGGGGAGCAGAGAAAAATCTAGAGCTCAATAAAAATCAATAAAAAAGAAATTAAAAAATTATGGGAAGACAATGAACCTTGACAAAGAGCTTTTGCTAATTTTTAGGAGAGTTTAATAGCAATTATCCCAAAAGTGATAGAATTCACCTTATAAAGAGAAATACTTGGATCGCTTCCCACATTGTACTGGATACACCAATAACTAGAGCCCATACATTCTATACTGATGCAAATAAATCAGTAAAGGCTGGTTACAAATCAAAAAATTTAAGTAAGGTGGAACAAAGCTTTTATAATTCTGTTTAAAAGGCAGAATTATATGTTATTCTCATGGTATTAAGGGATTTTAAATAAACTCAATACAGTTACTGCTTCACAATATGCAGAAAGAGTTGTCTTACATATTGAAACCACTGAATTTATATCAGATGATACGGAATTGACTTCATTATTCATAAAGGTCCAAGATATAATCAGGAATAGGCTTTGTCCCATATACATAACACACATTTGATCCCATACTGGTCTGCCAAGTCCTCTGTCAAGGTAATGCAGAAATTTATCAATTATTGGTTGGAAGCATGTTGCAATTCTAAGAAGTTCATTTTTAAAAAATCATGTCAATATCAAAGGTTTTAAGAAAGAGTTTTCTATTATATGGCAACAAGCTAAGAAGATTATAAACAGATGCCCTACTTGCTCTTTTTATAACCAAACACCACTACCTGCAGGGACTAACCCGAAGGGTACTCAAATGAATGAAATCTGACATATGGATATGTTCCACTTTGCAGAATTTGGAAAATTAAAATATGTACACCACATCACTGACACTTATTTAGGTTTTCAATGGACAACTGTTTTGAGCTCAAAAAAGGGCTGATTCAGTAATTATGCATTTATTAAAAGTTATGGCCATCATGGATATTCCTGCACAAAAAAGACAGGCAATGGTCCAGCATATGTCTCTAAGAAAAAGAAATAGTTTTTTGCTTATTTTAATATAAAGCATATTACAGGTAAAACAAATAATCCTACAGGTTAGGCAGTTATAGAAAGATCAAATCGAACTATAAAGGATATGTTAAACAAAAGAAAGGAATAAACAATACTCCCAGAAATAGGTTGAATAATGTTTTATTAATCTTGAATTTTCTTAACTCTAATGAGAGACAACAGTATCAGAGAGACATTGGATAATAGAAAAGTCTTCTGAATTAAATCAGCTGGTGCATTTCAAGGATGTGTTGACCTCACAATGGAAGCCAGGAGATGTGCTATACTGGGGAAGGGGCTTTTCTCTTATTTCATCGGGAGAAGAAAAGTTACAGATACCATCAAAATTAATATATATTCAATTGGAAAAAGAGAAATCTCTTGAGAAAGAGAGATGACAGCTCATCCACAGAGGTGACAACCAAACAGGTGGTAAGGAAACCTCATAAGGGTTGGGGTAGGGTTCTGTTCTTATCTTTGCAGGAAAAATACTCATCTTCAAAAAGTCAAGAGACCCTGGACATCTAAATGCCTAACGGGAAAAATATAATTATCCAGATAGGATCACCAAGCAAAGAGAATTATTGTGAGGACAGGTCATCTGAGGGCAAGAATCTCTAAATACTAATTAGAATAATAGTCATGACTCACTTAAAAATAAAAGCAGGTTTTAGAGTTGGACAATGGCTCTGTTCTTCTCTAAATTCAAGCATGTTTTTAAAATAAAAATTCAGAGTTTCTGTCTCATGTCAGGAGCCATGGTATGGGATGGAAAGAAGAAAGAATTTAGAAAAAAGTTTACTGCTCTTCATACTTGTTTTTATCTCTATTGCACCTTTTATTGAATATATGTCTGTATAAATAATGTTTAAGTTTTCCACAAAGAATAATGAATTTTCCTTCAGCAATCTTTGAAGTTTCCAGGAAGAAGATGGAACTCCACAACAATAACTCCACCTGGTTGATATGACATCATGATGCTGATAGCGCTACTATAAGACCTGCTTTGGGTACCAGCTGCTCAAGATGGTTTCAACTTGGTTAACTGAAATGATGTACTTTTCTACAATGTTCTGGTAAGAACTCCAAATAGGAACCTCAGAAAAACCCTACCAAATACTCAGAGACTATTTGCAATTATGCCAGACAATAACCTTGAAACT
The DNA here is from genome assembly GCF_982192425.1 of Myodes glareolus. Classification (NCBI taxonomy): domain Eukaryota; kingdom Metazoa; phylum Chordata; class Mammalia; order Rodentia; family Cricetidae; genus Myodes; species Myodes glareolus. The sequence continues at coordinate 13,307,621 of NC_142051.1, read as the reverse complement.
TAACCGTCATTTTACTTCAAAGGATCACATAGAAAAAACATTGCCCCCTTGACAGTTGGAAGGAATTCTAGAAGACAGCATCACCTCCCCCAACAAAGTTTGTCCTCAGGGTTAGGGACATCATTTAGGGGTTGACTATGATTGTTATAGGGTTAGAGGATTGGGGGAAATTATGTAAGCTCAGGGATCTCTTTGAAAAAAAGGGGAGGGAAATTGGATGGGATAATAGATTAGTGTGAGCTTACTCACACTAATAATAATAGTGAGTGGGGCTGGAGAGATGGCTCAGAGGTTAACAGCATTGCCTGCTCTTCCAAAAGTCCTGAGTTCAATTCCCAGCATCCACATGGTGGCTCACAACCATCTGTAATGGGGTCTGATGCCCTCTTCTGGCCTTCAGGCATACACACAGACAGAATGTTGTATACATAATAAATGAATAAATAAATATTAAAATTTAAAATAATAATAGTAATAGAGTGAATACTTGTGAGCTATTATTTATAGGCAATTTATATTGGTAAAGATTCTTGTGTATTGATACAAACTTAAATTATATTGAACATGTTTCTATTTGCATCTACAATATTTGCACACCTAGGCAAAGTTATTTTGTCATACTGCATGCATGTATGCTTCTACCTCTGCTTAAGATATTTTGTATGTTGATACAACTTTAGGATATATTTACCATATTGCAATATACATTTCTACCTCTGATCAAAATACTTATACATTGTTTACATTTTGAGGTCATTGTCCTCATTTGTTGTACAGTCATTTAAAGATTCTTTAATATTCTAATATGAAGTCTTAGTCTTTAAGTTTTATAGTCTTTAAGGTATTAAGAATTATGAGTCAATAATCATCCATGTTTGTCATACTTATAGTTAGACTAATCAGGTTCCTTAGATACATAGAGATTGTATTCTGCATAGATAGGTAATCTTAAACCACTTCAAAGAGCTGTAGAATATGGCATTTAAATAACTTAGGGTTCTGTTGACGATTGCAGCACAAATCTATTCCCGAGAGAATGATGAGCACCAAAGACACTCCACTTGGAGTTTGTTTTCTTCCTGGCAAGACTGGCCTTTGGGTAAGGAACTGCCCTTGGGTCAACCACTGACAAAATGCATGATGTCCAGACAGGAAAAGCAGGATACAAGAAAAAATACGGTCAAATCTTGCCAAGACAGGGTAAGATGGCTTTGAAATTTTTCCTGCCTTTGAAAATGGTCTGTCAGTTACTCTAGGCCTTAGCCAAAGTTGGTTGCTCCAGTGTTACAAATGAGACTTTGGGTGATTGTCCAGGTAGCCAGTTGTCTCTGTCATTTGTTGCACATTTTGGAACTTGTTTGATTGCTCTTCCTGCTTACTCAAGTAATGTTATTTCCCTTCTTGGGTCTTTAATGGGGTTGAAGTCTAGATAGTTGTAGTTACTTTCCTCTCATGACTTGGCCAAGTTTTATAATACAAGACTTAAACTCCTTGGGATAGAATAGTTACTGAAACATTTATCACATGTTTCTTGCTTGATATTATTTATGCTGGCTGTAATTCTAATTTTTATACCTGATATTTGTTCTAATTGTATATAATTTTGTATTAGGCTTAGAATTCTCTTATTTAAACAAAAGGGGGAGGTGCTGTAGGAATTTCCACAACAGTGGCCTTTAAGTTACCTGCCTTTTGAGGCATGGCCTCGTATACTATAAATGCCAATGTAAAGCACACAGTCGCTCTCTCTTCTGGTTGTGGGGGGTTGTTGTGATCCAGCTGCCCTCACTCCCCCTGACTGACAGTGGAACTTCCTTGTGGTTTGTAATTGACAAGGATGTTTGTGTTCTTTCTGGTCAGTGGGTCTCCACAGAAGGAGTAGATGTATAAAAGGTTGCTGGGCAAAATAAAGGTTGCTGTTCTTCCACCTGAAAAGAAGCCTCTATGTCTCAATCCCGGCACCCCCTGCCAGTCTTGGCTGTCCAGGCTGCACTGGCTGCAGCAAGTGGAGGTCCCACCGAGATCTGGAATGTGGGGATGCATGAATAGGGTCGCTCCAGCCGCCAGCTAAATCGAGAAGTGTATTGGAAAAGGTAAAGTGTTTTTATTTTTCATCCCCGGAGATAACTCTGAGGGACATCCTCCAAAAGATAAGCAAGTATAAAGAGGCAGGAGGGTGAATTGAAGGCCTTAAAAAGTAACTGAAACTCTTAAAGCAACAAGGTACAGAAGTAACAAGGAAGACAGCCAAAGATTTTGTACAGGAGGGGGTTTAAATGTTCCAGACTGGGAACAAGCCAAGTCAGATTAAAAGGAGTATGTGTGTCTTCATCCCCAGAGATGCTCTGAGGGATGCCCTCTGGAAGATTGGCCAGTAGGGAAGCAATAAAAAGGAGACAGGAAGGTGAATTGAGGGCCTCAAAAGATAGAATGTGTAGAGATATATGTTATTGTGTTGATTGTGTTGTCTTTTGTGTTCTGGATTGGAGAAAGACATTTGATCTGGGAACTGCTAAGAAAGGTATTTTGACTTTAAAATACAGGCCTAAGGATTTGATGCTTTGGAAAAGAGGTTCTGCTTTTGTCTCCACAGAGGATGAGAACCTGTGGATTCATTGCAAATTTACACGGTTTGAATCACTGAGACCCACTGAAATGTTGATGTAAAATACTCCCAAGAATGCAGCATCCCTGATCAGCAGGAAGTAGCCAGACAGATTGACCATGCCCAAATTCCCTAAAAGATTGTTAAAGTGGGGCACCTTCAATGGTTCCAGAGCAGGAGTAGCGAGCCTGCTTTCCTGAGTTCTGCTCCACTCCATGCAGCAGTTTGGATCCAGAGTGAGTGCGGTTGGGGCCAGAAGGCAGCTGGAGCAAAGCTTTGCCACCACAGCTACTGCTGCCGGACTTGCTCTCTCACAGACTGTGCAGACGGCTGAGACTGTCAACCAGCTTGCTGAAAAGAGTCATCAATGCTTTGGACATATTCAGTTGGGCATATTGACCTTGAACCAACAAGTAGCTTTGGTTCAGGAGCAAGTGGACTATCTTTGGACTTTTCAACAGTTAATCATGTTATATGTGTTACTCATGGCACTGTATTGCATGCTTCTGCTACTGTTATGGAACTCAACTGTCATATGAGAGGGGTTTGGAATATTGCTTTTGCTAATTTTACCACCCAGTTAGTGAATGCTAGATGGTTGCAGCGCTGGTCTGGCTCCTTGGCACTGTCAGTCCTGGGGATACTTGGTTTAGGGCTATGTGTCTGGGTAGCCACTTACGGGCAATACTTTGGGGGCAGGTTCTACCTAAGACAGGGAATATTAGAGGGCTATTCCCCATGACAGGCAAGGTATTATAAAATAAAATGGGGGGAGTTGTTGTGATCCAGCTGCCCTCACTCCCCCTGACTGACAGCAGAACTTCCTTGTGGTCTGTAATTGACAAGGATGTTTGTGTTTTTTCTGGCCAGTGGGTCTCCACAGAAGGAGTAGAGGTATAAAAGGTTGCTGGGCAAAATAAAGGTTGCTGTTCTTCCTCCTGAAAAGAAGCCTCCGCGTCTCAATCCTGGCACACACACACACACACACACACACACACACACACACACACACACACACACACACCAGTCTTGGCTATTCAGGCTGCGCTGGCTGTGGCAAGCATGAAGGGAAGTTTTCTCAGTTGAGATTCTCTCTCCGCCCCCATGAGTCTAGCCTGTATCAAGTTGCCTTAAAAGCCAGCCATCCAGTGTTTTATGGGAGAAAATGGGCCAGCTGGGGTAAGCGGGCTATGTAGTCTGCATGTTCAATATTTGATACTTCACATTATTTCCTTGGACTCTAAGGTCCAAGGCAATCTGGTATCTGAGCCAGGATTATTAAGTCAGCTAAAGATACAGCAAAAGGCATCTCAAAGGACTAAGAGACAATTTATTTGCAGCCAAATATGAGTGACCATGGGATTCAGTTTGGTCCATGGAAGTGGCTACATAAGCTTTTATTAGTAACAGAACAAAACAAAGCCATAAATCATGGCATTTACCAAAATACACTAGTAATGACAAACAGTGGACAACTTAAAGTCAAACATGGTGCAGGGGGATGACTCTGCCGTGGTTTCAGATGCTGTCTGATGAGACTCAGCTTTCAACTGGTAAAGTCAATGCCCTACCAAAAATACTTTCCAAAGGTTTTACCTGACAGTCACAAAGGTGTTAGGGCAAATACAGAGGTGGGCATGAATTAAAGGAACCAAGGACAATGTGACTCTGGGTCTGTAACTACCCACAGTAACAAAGTTTCGATCAATCACCCTTGGAGAATCTTCAACAGAAGTGGAACTTTTTTCTAGGAACTTCAGTTTACAGAAATGTGTTGGAAATTAAATTCCTTTAAGATTCATTTCATTTTTATTTTATGTATATTCATCTTATGATTTGCATGTGCATGTGGGTGCCCATAGAAGCCTGAAGAGTGTCTGTCATATCCCCTAGAACTGGAGATATAGGTGGGTGTGAGATGCCTGATGTGGGTACGAGGAACTGAACTTTGGACCTCTGCAAGAACCTCAAGTGCTCTAAACCACTGAGTCACCTGTCCAGGCCCTGACCATTAAACATTTGAGGCAGATTATGTGTTGAGGAAAAAAATAAATCTAATGAGACTGGAGAGATAGCTTTGTGGTTGAGAGCACTGACTGATCTTCTAGAGGTCCTGAGTTCAATTCCCAGCAACCACAAGATGGTTCACAACTGTCTGTAATGGGGTCTGGCAACCCTCTTCTGAGAGCCTGCAGGGATACGTGAACACAGAACACTGTATACATAATTAACTGAATGGTGATTGGTTACTTACTGGCCAGGGAAACTTGGGAGTGGAACAAGAGTCAGTCACAATAAAGTGGAAAGTGAACTACAGAACCTAAAGGGAAATAATCAAAAATACAAGGAAAAGCCAAAGCCAAAGTTGTGTGTTTAGAAGTCACAAACACTAAAGAAAGTTTCCAGAATGGACAAGGGATCAGATATGTCGGTAATGTTGAGATATTGGGTAAAATGGAGACTGAAAATTGAGTGTTGTGTTTCACAACACGGTGATATTAATAACTGTGGAATGATGGGAACAAATGGAGAAACTGGAGGTAAGAGAGAGGCCACCTGATGCAATACTCCATTCCTTTAACTCTAGCACTTTGCAGGCTAAAGCAGGAGGATCAACACAAGTTCAAGACCACCCTAGGCCACATAGCCACACAGCAAGACCATCAGGGGAAAAAGGTGTGGCCACAGCAAGTGTCCAACTATACTATGATGCCCAACTACTGGGCATCAAAGATTAAGGGGAACATCTAGGCTACTTCAGAGAACACCTCTCTTCCGCATGGGGTCAGGGGCTGGGGCTGCTTACGCTTCTGGTATCAGAAAGTAACTGGTAAGGTCCCTGTGCTCTTGGGATTCAGTGCAGGGTAAAGCAGAGGGATGGAAGGAGGAAGAACCAAACAGACAGAAAAACAGAATGTCAGTGATTATAAGGATGTGAAATGTGTGTTGAGGGTTGATGGTGGATAAGTGTAGGGTGTTCCTGAAATGCTCCCTGGGAGAAGCAGCTCGAAGCTGGGCCTCCAGCCTTTCTCATACCATGGGTAACATTTGGATTGTACACTCAGGTAGAACATGGTGAATTTGGGGAAACATGGAAAATGATTCACATAAAAAACTTCATTGATTTTTTTAACTAAAAATCAAAAGGAAAATAAAATATATGCCACTAGAGAGGTGTTTAAATACTGATTTATGTAATAGTTCCCAAACACTGCTTGTATCTGTGAACGTAATTTTCAAGTTTAGGTATTTCGCCTGAAAAAATGGCTAACTGTCTAGACCTATAAGCCACACCTTACTCCCAGCACTTGAGAGGCAGAGGCAGATGAATCCCTGTGAGTTCATGGCCAGCCAAGGTTACATAGTGAGACCCTGTCTCAAAACAACAACAAAAATTGGTAAAGTTGAAAATTCTTGTGCTAATGATGAGAACTGTTTCATATCCAATTTTACCTTCTTAGTACCAAGTATTTCAGAATAACAGAGGCTGGAAAGTCAAGAATACGCATGCCTGGGTCTCTGTGTGGTCAGCTTAGATATTTGAATAGGACACAGCAGCAGATAATGGGCAGAAATATGTCTGTGAACAAGGAAACAGAAGCTGACAATCACCACCAGCTCAGGAAGTCCAGGGCTCACCACCTCCACCGTCTTAAAGCCTCACCTTAAGCTTGTGTCCTTACATTCAGACCCTGGCTATCTGGAAGTGGTTCCTTGGCTTACACTTGGATGCCTCGGGGTATGTTTCCAACCCACAGGTCTCACTCCACCCTTGGTCATCCAAGGAACAAGGACCCATTTATCTTACTTGTTCTTCCTCAAGAAACTTTCAAAATATCTGTCTATACTTTCTTCACCCTTCCTCTCTCTGGGCTATCTAACCTCAACTCCTTCCTGACCCTTATACATCCTGCCCTGAAATTTATAGGGAAAAGCACTCAATTTGGCTATAACACGTAATAAAAAATTCTTGTGGAGGGTAACTGGGCAAGTATTTCAAAACCATTTTTACTCAGCAATCTTGGTTCAGGGAGTTGTACTAGAGAAATGTAGGTAAATACACAGATATGTGTGAGAACATTTACTGCAATGTCCATAACAAAAGTTAATTGCGAAGACAGGACATCTCTTAAGGTTACCGGATGCCCACACTGTACGATAACACAGAGACACTGAAGGCACAGTGCTCAAATGTCTTCAACAGAGAAGAAACTGTTAAAACACAGTTTGGACAATATAATCTTTTTTAATTTTTGTGAACTCGCATGTATACAAACGCAGAACAAAAGCAGGCAGTAGTAATTCCCCAAAGACATTATTAGCATTTTGTTGATAGATATATTTTCTTCTGTATGCAAATTTCTTACCACTAACAGAGTTGCTTTTTGCAAACTACGAAAGCAACTTAATGCTGTTTCCAAGTCTTCCCTTTCTACTTTGGGTTCGTTTTTCCCGACTCTGCCTCTGCCTCTGCCTCTGCCTCTCCCACTTGTGACTGACAGCTGAGGGAAGGTTCGTGAACAATCAAGAATGGACTTTCCAAGAAAAGGTAGATGTGCCAAATTCCTCCAAATAACAACGAAAGTGCACACCAGGTGAAAACAGGAAATAGTTTGTTGCAAGAAACAAGTGTCACTTCAAGACTCGAAGGCCACATCAGACTTCAGATGGGGGCAGAGGGGAGGTGTGTGCTCCACCTGAGACCAAAGGAGGGGATGAAAAGCATGTCTGTCAACACAGGTGGGGAGGAAGTTAAGTAGAGAACACCAACATCTCCGGAGGATCCAAAGAGACAGGGATCAATCAGGAGACAAGTAATTGGACAGACCAAGCCCACGATACCAAGCAAGACTCAGGAGCTGAACTGGCAAACCAAACAGCTACTCCCTGCCCCTGTCCCTTCCCAGACATGTGAATGATGTCAGGGAGAAAGGCTTACAATAAGAACTTACTGGGAGAAGCAGGAAAATGGATGTCTCAAGAGCATAACCCCAGGAAGTCACTCAGTCACGACCAGGAATGACATCATCAGGAATGACATCATCACACAAGCTTATCTCAGCTGCCTTCCCCTTGACCTCCATTCCAGTCTTCAGCTCTGCTCTTATGATGAAGCCCAGTCAAGATCTTAAAGCCAGGTCCAGGAAGCAGAACTCTGAATATACCCGAATATGCACAATATACCATTGTCTGGGATGTTCACGCTGAGTGAGACACACCATGCACAGCAGACTGCACCCTGAGGTCTCAGCTTCTCTTTTTCCTTGAGAACGTCCAGGGATCCAAGATCTTGGGAGGAAGTGAGGTATGGTCAAGAACCCCAAAGGTATCTCTTCATGAGCCGCCTCATGGCCCCTGTGACCTCCTTGTTCCTCAGAGTGTAGACGAAAGGGTTGCACATGGGGGTGACAACCGTGTAGAAGATGGATAGAATCTGGTCTGTGTCCCCAAGAGAATCTGCCTGAGGCCTCATATAGGCAACAGTCCCAGTCCCAAAAAAGAGTATGACCACAAACAAGTGGGAGGAGCAGGTCGAAAAGATCTTCTGACGCCCCTGGGACGTGGCAACGCCAAGGATAGCGGCAAGAATGCAGGCATAAGAGGCCACAATCAACGAGAAGGGCGTGAAAATAAAAGCAACGGTGACAAAGAGATTCCCCACTTCGCCCCAGAAAGTGCTCGCGGTGGCCAGTCTCAGGACAGGCAGGATGTCACACAGGAAGTGGTGAATGGTGTTGGCACCGCGGAAAGGCAAAGTGAAGATGAAGACAGAGTGAGTGGTGCCAGTGATGATGCCCGCAAGGTAAGAGACCCCCACCATGCCGGCACACGTTCCCTGGTTCATCAGGGTGGTATAATGCAGTGGACAGCAGATGGCAGCATATCGGTCATAAGCCATGGCGGTGAGCAAACAGCATTCGGTAATGCCGAGAAGGGAAAAGAAGTACAACTGCGTGAAGCAGCTGCCACGGGGGATGGTGGGGCGGGAAGAGCGCAGGTCAGCCAGCATCCTAGGCACAATGGTAGTGGTGTAGAGGATCTCCACCAGGGAGAAGTGACGCAGGAAGAAGTACATGGGGGAGTGGAGCGCTGAGTCGGCCAGCGTGAGCAGGATGATCAGAGAGTTGCCCAGCAAGGTAACCACATAGATACACAGTACACCCCAAAACAGATGGCCCTGGAGAAAGACAAAACCTGAGAATCCCAATAAAATGAACTCTGTTACTTCCGTACCATTGTCACCTCCCATTTCCCCAGAGCCAGACTAGAAAAAAAGGGAGCTAGAGAGGGGGCAGTCAGCCAGAAACAAAGGCTGTAGCAGTGAGAATGAAGAGTCGTCCATGAGAGCAGCCCAGCTTGCTAAAGATGATGCTGAGGAGGATGTTGAGGAGGATGCTGAGGAGGATGCTGAGGAGGATGCTGAGGAGGATGCTCAGGAGGATGTTGAGGAGGATGCTGAGGAGGATGCTGAGGAGGATGCTGAGGAGGATGCTGAGGAGGATATTAAGATAAAGGCTAAGGTGAAGGCTTAGAATTTTGGCAGCTGCTGCCTCCCACCCAGACCCAAAAAAAGGAAAATCAGAGAAGGTGAGGCATACTGGCAGATTTCCTACTCTTCTGAGATTTCTCAGACTGCCTTTGTTCCACTCACCCAGACAGGATCTAGGAGCAAAAAGTTGGGGACAAAAGCAGTTTCCTTCTAGAAGGTGTTGGGGATGTGGACAGAAGAGTGGGTGAGCAAACAAACGGCAAATAGTCTGGCAGAAGAAAAGTGGGCCCTCCCAGACGCAGAGACAGGAATGCAGAACTGAGGACCACAAGGGCTGTGGAGATTTTACCTGCGAATGGATCCCCAAGGCCCTCAGAGTGTCCCTCCCTGGAGCACATCACAGCAGTTCAGTTCCCTAGAGAGCTAATTCTCAACAGAGGGAGGAAAGTAGAGGAGATGGAAAACAAGAAGAAGCAGGGAGGAAGTGGCTTCTTCCTCTTCATTCACGCCTAGCCCTGAGCTCCCTGCTGTCTGGGTCTGGTGGGTCCTCCTCCTCACACCCAGACACAGCAGAGAAGCCGCATGTGGAGGGGAATGGTGTGTACAGGGTCCTTTTGCTAAGCACGAAGTGAGCTGGGCTCAGAACCCTGGTGTTCTAACTCTCTGACTGGTTTTCCTAGGTGGGATTGCCAGCCCTGGCCCCAAGGGCTACAGAAACCTTTCCCACTCGCAGAATTATTCCTTAGCATTCTGTCCACTCCTGGAAAACACCTTTTCTCCCACTGCTGGAGATGGAACACAGGGCCTTGTGGACGTTGGCTGGCTTCTTCACCGGACTGTGCTCCCAACACTCCCAGGCCTGGCAAGCATCTGTAAGCCTTTTCATAAAATAGTGTTAATCTGCAAAGAAAATAACTACTGAAATAACAACAGGCTGATTCTGGAAGAACTCCCGGCCCAGCACAGGGCTTTGACTCACCCTCCAGCTGCAGAGAGAAGCGGTAACCTTCTCACAGTGTCAGAAATGGGAAATGGTCTTCAGATCTCAGCCGCAAAGACGGCGTTCACAAGGGCAGATGACAGAGGCGACCTGAGAGGGTGTCTAATGAGTGAAGACAAGACACAGATCCTTCCAATTATGTCACTTAAATAAGAAAGGATGCTTTTCGTGACTGTGGCTTGGAACCCAGTCAGATAATCCAGAAAGATCTTCCAATTCAAGGCAGCCCATTGTCTGCTTGGCCCTTTCTGGTGTGCAGTTGTTAGAAAGAGTCCACGTCGGGGGCTCAGGAGATGGCTCTGCACTGAAAGTGCTTGCTACTTCTCCAGGGGTCTGGAGTTCAGTTCCCAGCACCCACATGGCAGCTCATGGCCAGTCTGTTCCAGGGTGTCCAACACACCCTCTTCACCTCCTCAGGCACTGCACACATATTACACACAGACAAACATGCAGAAAAAAATGCACATACACATAAAATAAAAATTTCTTAAAAGGAATTCCAAATGAGCCTTCATAAACACACTAGAGATTGCACACGTGTGCACGCACTTGCCCAAATGCGTGTGCACACACTTGCCCAAATGCATGTGCACACACACACACACACACACACACACACTCGATAAATTTAAAAATTAAATAATTAAATATTTTTTAAAGCATAGGAACTAGAGAGTACATCAGCAATTAACAGCATACACTGCTCTTCCAAAGGACCCATTAGATTCCTACCACCCATGTCATGGCTCCCACAACCACCCTAATGCTAGCTCCAGGGGATCCAACACCCTCTTCTGCCTCCAACTCACTCATGCTGGTAGGACGACTCAGCAGTTAAGAGCAATGACTACTCTTCCAGAGAAGCCAAGTTCAATTCCCAATACCGACACACTGACACATAATTAAAAATAAATCTAAAATTACTTCTTTTACTCGATGCCATTCAGTCGTGCCTCTACAGGCACATTTTGGCATGACACCTGGATTGTGGCATCATACTTGTGTTACCCCAATGCTGCGCTGTGCCATCACAGTGCTATGTCATGACATCACATGTCATCACTATGCTTCATGGTCTGGTCATCGTGTGACGTCACAGGGGTCAGCTCTATGTTACAACACCGCATTTTGACGTCATAAGCTCCAGGAGAACTAATGCCCGTGTCTGGCCTCCAAGAGTAGCTGAACTCATGTACACATACCCCCACAAAGGCAGACACATAACTAAAAATGAAAAGAAAGAAATTGACTTTTTTAAACTTTATTTTTTTTTAGACAGTCTCTCACTATGCTGTCTTAGTTGGCCAAGAATTAAATATGTAGTCTTAACAGGCCTTGAATTCACAGAGATCTGCCTATCTCTGCCTTCCAAATGCTTGGATTAAAGGTGTGTGCTGAAAAGAACCTTTAGTGTGTTTAAAATTGGAGCAATGTCTCAGTAGGTAAGAGTACTTGCTCTTTCAAGGACCCAAGTTCAGTTCCTATCACCCATGCCAGCAACTCTAACCACCTGTTATATCAGGTCCAGTGGACCTGGTGCCCTCTTCTGGCCTCCACAGACATGCACACACACACACACAGAGAGAGAGAGAGAGAGAGAGAGAGAGAGAGAGAGAGAGAGAGAGAGAGAGAGAGAGAATGACCAAGTATTGCCACCTGGGTGGCGGGGGGCTTTTAAGGGCATTAGGGGAAAGACACTCACACACTCTCTTGAAGGCTTCCTTCTCTATTCTCTATTCTATTTTCCATTTCCCCCCTCTCATGTTTTTCCAACAAAATCTTTTAGGCAATATCAGAGTCACAAAGTGATTATATTCCTCTTTCAAGTGAATGATTAGAGATAAAAACATGTTTTTATCTCCCTTACATGATTAAAAACAGAGTCATTCTGACAGCCCACATACATCTAAGTTTCTTATCACAGATTAGTAGATCATGAGCAAGCAAGGAACATTTTTTTCCTCAGCCACCTTTTTTGTTGGCAGACCGCAAAGTGATTACAAAGAAAGAATCAACCACTTTATTATCTATCTTGATAGGTAATCTTTTAAAGAATTTTAAAGTAACCACAAACCTAAACTTATGTACATAAAAAAAACAGTCAGTCAGCTGAACTCTGAATCTTTAAGGTGCATACCCGTTTATCAATAGTTTCTTATATCAGAAAATTGAGGTCAGGAATGGGTGAAAGGAATTAATCATCCATCAGCTAGCAACAACTGGGGTGTTTTGTATTTTCAATCCTAGTCTAATGTATCAGACAGCTCCGCTATGTGTCCCTATAAACTTCAGATTGTTTCCTGGGGTTAATTATCTTAAAAACTATTAGCAAGGCATCTGTTCTAACCTGAAGTTATTTTGAAGGTTTGTTTCAGCTAATGGTGCACACCAAAACCCATGACTGCATCTTTTCAGCATCAGAAGAATCAGAGCTGGCTGCTAGGTTGTTTTCCTTAATCATTAACCAGAGCTGTGATCTAAAGCAGTTCCTTAGGTGAAGTCATAGGCCCTAACTGTCAAATATATCTTTGTATTTATTTTTATTCATCAAAACTCTAACATTATTATTACCAATTAGATAGTACAACTTTGGGAAAAAGCATCTTCTTGACAATCCACACATAAAAATTCCCAGTAGAACAGGATGTATTCATGATATAAGCACACTATACTACAGGCGGGGGGGGGGGGTCTCCCCACATCCACTCAGACCATGCCAGGTACCAGAGAAAGAGAGCCACAACAAACATGTAAAGGCACAGCAGAAGCAGAAGACATCCCAGGGTCTATGGTCCTGTGGCCTTGCCTGAACAAGGTTCACCGGTCAGAGAGTTTCCTCCTGGGGGCTGACCCTTGAACTTCAATTGCCGCCTGATTGATGTGGTCACTGACAATCAGTGGTGTGTTAAAAGAACCAAAAATTATTCTACCACACCTAATATCTTGCATAAGTTATCTCACAAGCAAAATAAGATTTTCAAACAAGTAAGACTTTCTAAATAAGTCTTAATTTAGAGCAGTCACCTGTATTTTAGTTTTAGTTTTTAAGACAATACTTCTTCTAAGAGTCTGGGTTAATGTTGACATTCTAGGAACAAAAGGTTATACTGTGTTCAACACACTTTCAAACAATGTAGAAAGAATATGAAAAAGAGAGAAAACGCAAGTTGGTGAACTCAAAATGGTGTTGGAATGTTTGTGGTATTATTTTACTCTTTTTTCAAATTTGAAATAAAAGTTTGAACAAAAGTATAATGGTAATAAATACTTTTGAATATTTAAGAATTCCAAGGTGGATATGGTGGCTCACACCTACAATTCTAGTACTGGGAGACTGTGATAGAAAGATTGCTCTGAGCTTGAAGCTAGCCTGGGCTACAGAGTAAGAGACCATCTCTAAAACATCCAAATAACTTAGTTATTAGTTTGCCCTCTGTCTTAGATAGGCTTTCTACTGCTGTGATAAAACACATAACCAAAAGCAACTTAGGGAAGAAAAGGCTTCTTTCTTCTTGCGACCCATCGCTGAGGGAAGCCAGTCTTCTCTGACAACTCTAGTCTGTGACACATTAACAAGACTAGACTAGCTGGCCACTGAGGAAAATATCCAACGCTGACTTCTGGACTCTGCCTCAAAGTGGGAGAACCCAAGTCTGTACTTATTAGTGTGGGATTTGTACCAATTTCTAGTAGAAGTGAGGAAGGAGCATAAACCATAGATCAGCTTGGTCGACAATACCGCAGTCAAGTGACAAGGTCAGCATCAACACTGGTCAAGACTGAAGTTCATGTGTTCGTTAAGATATAAGGAAAACATCATCTCTGTGTCTTTATTCCCATAGACCCATGAGGAAAACATCTCCCAGACTCCAGTGGAGGTCACCAAAACAAGACAATCTGAGTAACTATGGAAACGACAACTAATGGAATATGTTCTCTTGGGTGGAGGTTTGGATATCAAGTAAGAACCAAAGAAATCTTGGGGGCTGGAGAGACAGCTCAGTGGTTTAGAACATTGGCTGTTCTTTCAGAGGACTAGGTTGATTCCCCAGCACCCACGTGGCAGCTCACAGCTGTCTGTAACTTCAGTCCCAGGGGACCTGATGCCCTGGTCTGGCTTCTGAGTGCTCCAGGCATACATGTGTTGCACAGGCATACATGAAAGCAAAGCACCCATACACAATAAAACAAATTTGTTTAAACTAAGGAAATCTGAATAAAATTCAGATGTTAGTTAGTCATTATGCATTAGTTCATTAATAGTGATAAAAATGCCGTATTAATTTCAAGTGTTATTAATAAACAAAGGGTTTAGTAAATGGGAATTCTAGATGCTATTGGCAATTAACTTCTTTTAATTAAAAACTATTCTAAATTGAAATGTTACTCTTTTTTAAATATTTATTTATTAGGTGTACAATATTCTGTCTGTGTGTCTGCCTGCAGGCCAGAAGAGGGCACCAGACCTCATTACAGATGGTTGTGAGCCACCATGTGGTTGCTGGGAATTGAACTCAGGACCTCTGGAAGAGCAATCAGTGCTCTTAATGGCTGAGCCATCTCTCCAGCCCCCAAAATGTTACTCTTTGAAAGGTTTCTGGGGGATTAGAGGTGCTGTGAGGAACGACAGGGAGGATTCAAAGGTAAGCTCAGTGCTTGCTTTGCAAGCTGAGTTCAGATCCGCAGCGTTCATATAAACAGGAAAGAAAAAAAAAACACAGTGGTCCACCCATAATTCCAGCACTGAGGCGGTAGAGATAGGTGAATTCCAGGAGCCTGCTGGCCAATCAGTAGAGCAAAATCACATGCCCCAGGTTCAGCGAGAGAACCTGTTTCAAAAACCAAATTAAAGACAACTGAGAAAAACATCCAATGCTAACTTCTGATCTACAAGTGCTTGCATGAAGACACACACACACTCACACACTTTATTAAGGATTTTTATGTTTGAGTTTTTCTCTTTAGGAGAGAACATTTGGGGAGTATTTTGTTTTTTGCTAGAGGTAGCCCAGGCTAGCCTCTAACTCATGATTCTCCTGCCTAAGCATCTGGAATGCTGAAATTATAGTCAAGTCACAAGACTTAAAAGTTTCTTTGCTGACATGAGAAGAAGCTTGGAATACATTGCTAAAAGAGAAAACATTAAGTTTCCAATACAAAATTTCTTCTGGTAGAGAGATACATACATACCAGAGTATTCACAAGAATGAGTTGGGTGAATTTGAAGAATTATTTATGTTTTTGTTGGTCTTCTGTGGCTCAGAGATTATGAGCACTGGCTGCTGTTCCAGAGGTCCTGAGTTCAATGCCCAGCAAGCTTGTGGTGGCTCATAACCGTCTGTAATGCGGTCTGATGCCCTCTTCTGTAGATGTACATGCAGACAGAGCTCTCATATACAGAAAATACATAAACAAATAATTCTTTAATATATATGATATATTGTGTATACAGTAGTGAAAACAGTACATAAAACATTAGCACAAAAAGAGGTTTGCACAGTTCTACAGCCCTGGTCACGGTGCGATCCCTCCGCCATTATTGCCACAGTTCCAGCCTCTCTCACAAGGTGGCCTATCAAGCGTCAGAGCTGCTCTAAAATTCTGGGAGTCAAACACCCCCCCCACCCACACCCCACACCCCACCCATCTGGGCCTCCGCTTTTTCCATCTTTCATCTGACGATCCCTGGAAAGTGCCAGTTTGTGGGGAACCGTTGCTTTAATGATCTGATAGCCTGAAGGAGGGACACGAGTCTCTTCTTTGAATTCCTTAGCTCCAGCTAGAGCGACGCACTACAACCAGGTAGGCAGCAACCACTGATGTCCCCGAGGCAAAGATTCCCTGAGCGCGGAAGAGCGAAGGACAAGGTATGAGGAAGCCCAGGACCAGGCCCCAGGTGCCTGGAAATGCTTGCTCACTCACAGGATCGTCACTGTCACCTTGAGGTGATGTTTCCTCACACATACCCTGTAGGTGGCTGACGCAGCAGCGTCGGAGATGTGCGCACCGGTGGAGGGGCAGGCAGAAGTCATGGAGAGGGAACTGAAGAGCAATCCGAAACAGAAGGGACCAGCAGCTATTTGTCAACACCACGGAAGTTGGAAATGAGCGTGGTGTCAGGAACAGCTCACTTCCGGGTGCCGTGGGGCTGTGTGTGATGTCAGCCACAGCTCATCCCCCGGTGCAGTGGGGCTGTGTGTGATGTCAGCCACAGCTCATCCCCCGGTGCAGTGGGGCTGTGTGTGACATCAACCACAGCTCACTCCCTGTGCAGTGGGGCTGTGTGTGATGTCAGCCACAGCTCACTCCCCGTGCAGTGGGGCTGTGTGTGATGTCAGCCACAGCTCACTCCCTGTGCAGTGGGGCTGTGTGTGATGTCAGCCACAGCTCACTCCCCGTGCAGTGGGGTTGTGTCTAAGATGCTGATGAACCTAAGGTTGGTACCTAAAAACTCCTGGTGCCACTTTGGAGAAAACAGAGGTGTGTAAGTGCACACAGAATCATGGCTTGGGTGTTCCTTATCCTTTCCATACCAGGAGCAGGGTGGATTTTAAGACAGCCCCAGTTGCATATCTAGGAACATCTATGAGCATCCTGTGCCTCTGCCTTGTAGCTGAGTAAGAGAAGCTCTGTAGAATTCTGACTCATTGTTTATAGAATTCAGTTCCAGTATTTAAAGTTTTCTGTGGGTCAGCCCTAGCCCGAAACTAGTCTTAGTATTAACACCAAATTATGACAGAATTAATTTATTTTTTAAGCTTATTAGTTTCTATAGGCTGTTTAGGCACTTCTTTGAAGCCTTCGCCTTCTTTCTTGCCTCATATACGCTACAAAAGTGACCAAGATTTAGTTCAAGGTCAGTTTTGGAACAAATCACTCTACCTAAACCAGCTAATTTTTTTTTATGTACATTGGTGTTTTGCCTGCATGTATATCTGTGTGATGGTGTCAGATCTTGCAGTTACAGGCAGTTGTTAGCTGCCATGTGGGTGCCAGGAAGTGAACCTAGGTCTTCCCGAAGAGCAGTCAGTGCTCTTAACCACTGAGCCATCTCTCCAGCCCCTCAACGAGCCATTTTGCATCTGTCTTAAGACAGCTTTATGAGTAAGCTGCTTCAATTTACAGAAATCGTGTAAGATTCCATTCTCTCATTATTCTAGAGCAATGGTTCTCCATCTTCCTAATGCAGTGACCCTTTAATATGGTTCCTCATGTTGTGGTGACCCCCAACCATAAAAGTATTTCGTTGCTACATCGTAACTGTCATTTTTCCATTAAATGTAATGCAAATACTTTTGAAGACAGGTTTGTGAGAAAAGTGCTGTTCTAGAGGAGTGTGTGTATGTATGTATGTATATGTATGTATGCATGTATTGTATGTATGTATGTATGCATGCATGTATTGTGTATGTGTGTATGTATGTGTGTATTGTGTATGTATGTAGGTATGCATGCATGCATGCATTATGTGGGTCTATATATTCCTTTACAACATGGTTTATGTATTGCTATTGAGGCATTTATAAAATTTAGAGCCGGCTTCATTTCATTGGCAGACTAAGGAAAATTGATTTAAAAGTTTCTCACGTCTACAGCTTGCTTTGCAGTTATTTTATAGGCATTCACATTGTCCAATGAGAGACAATTTAGTGACGGGTTGTGACCCTTTGGAAAGAAAGCAGATCAGAGACTTTAACAGATGGGGAAGAGTTGGCTGCTAAGGGTCGTGAGGAGCTGCAGGGGCTATATGCTGATTACGGCTGCGTGACTGCGCATCTGTCAAATTTATACTTAACAGCACCACTTTTACTGCATGTAATTTCATACTTCAGTAAACATGATTCAAAAAACTGAAACTGTCCTTAAGATGGCCTCAAGAGTCTAACATTGTGCTATTGCATTGGACTTTTCCCCGAGAGATCATAACACACACAGACACACACACAGACACACACACAGACACACACACACACACACACACACCTGGAAAAGCCTTTGGCCCTGGTCCCATCTTGCCTTGTCTGGGCTGAGATTTGTTTGTTTGTTTGTTTGTCTGTTTGTTTGTTTGTTTTTTAAAAAGTAGTGAGTGAGGCTCTTACAGGCAATAAGAGAGAACTCCTGAGAGAACTCAGGCCAAGCACCAGCCTGTCCACCCCCCACTCCACCCCAGGTCATATTTACTCCTAACAAGCCTCCACCCAGATGCAACTTAATGATTAGCAAATACTTTCTCCCTAAAGCTGTTAAGTTTTAATTAGTTCCCTGAGGTCACCCTCAGTTTCCTGTCTCCTTCAGGTCTCTTCCCCCGGTTTCACAGCCCCAGGGACTCCTCAGCAGTAATTACCTGCCGTAAATGAGGGCATCTCCACACAGCACAGCGGTAATTACCGCCCCGGTAACTTCATAATTATTTTTGTCCCTCAGCACTTAAGAAACGGGGAAAACTTGCTGTTCAGCAATGAACATAGCATCTGAGTAATATCCGGTTTTGTCCTCACGTCTGCCCTGGCGTGTTGGGCCTCAAAGGTGTTCATTGCTGCCTTGTTTCGGTGACAGGAAAGCTAAGAACCAAATGACTGCAAAGTCACGTGGCCAATATAGATGGACCCGAGACTTGAAATCTCTAGCTCACAGTGCAGGGCGCTCTGTAACAACACTCAGTTCCCAGTCAGCCTCTTTTCCTCCGGACTAGATCTAGGCCCACATTTGCTGCCTGTCCTCCTGAGCACCCAGATCCTACCAGCACCAGGAGACGCTGTCCTACACAGTCCTAGACACCTCACTTGCTCTCGCTTCCCTGCCTTGCAGCCAGCAGTCGGGCTCCTAGAGCTGGAGAGAAGGCAGCCTGTGGAGAGGTTATTGATCCCAGGCGTGGTCCTCAGTGCCCTATCTCTGAGCTCTGCCAGACTCCTCCCCGCTCCATCCTGCAGCTATGATCCTATGTACAACATAAGTAGCTTATCAGACCGTATAAAATGCAGCACTATAACAAAGATTTAAAGCAGGGGACAAAAGAGAAAGAAAATTACTTTTTAAGAGCAGTGATAAAAAATGGAGTCAGCAGAAAACAAAACAAAACAAACAAACAAACAAAAAACGCCCAAACGCCCAAAGACCTTTGCCCTTTGTATGGGTGGACCCCTAAGTTTGTCTCAAAATTATTTAATAGCCAACTTCCAAAGGGCAGTCTAGTCCATTGCAGAGTTAACAGTTCCAGCTGTCCTTGGAACTAAGAACAGACAGAAATTCCTCCCAAGGACAGTCCTAGAAAGGCGGCTGTGGTTCAGCCTTGACAGTGAGCTTTCTGGACCCTCAGCAGAGCGGAAGTCACCGCACTGAAGGTCCTCGGTGGCTGCGGGAGGCACCAGATGAGCCCTATGCTCTTCCCCTTCCTGAAGGCAGGATTTCTCAACCCTAGCACCATTAACGTTTGGAGACGGGTTGTTCCACTCATTTTAGAACGTTTGTCCTCTCTCCACTAGATGTCAGTAGCAACCTTCCCACCAATTATGATACCAAACCGGAGATCCTGCCAAGTGCCTCCTGGGGAGACCCAGAATAAAAACTGCTGGTCTTTTCTTTCTTTCTTTCTTTCTTTCTTTCTTTCTTTCTTTCTTTCTTTCTTTCTTTCTTTCTTTCTTCCTTCCTTCCTTCCTTCCTTTCTTTCTTTCTTTCTTATTAGAGAGAGATGATAGAAGAACTCTTACTTTTATTTTTATTGGTTTTTTTACTGTTTTATTGAAGCATAAGGCCATAAAGTCCACTCCTTTCGCATATTCGACTCGGTGGCTTTTAGATGATTCACAGGGTGATATGACCTCACCACTAACCAATTTGGGGACCTTTTCATGATGCCAAAAGGAAATTGTGTAACCGTAGCAGCCCTTCCCCTTTCCTCTCCCTCCCCGTGCCTCGGCTGGCAATCACTAACACTGGTATCTCTCTATAGATGATTCTATAAAAATTCTGGAAATTTTACATAAAAGAATCATTGTGATTTGGGGTGTGAGGCTGGAGAGATGACTCAGCAGGTAAGAGCACTGACTGATCTTCCAGGGACCTGGATTCAATTCCCAGCACCCACATGGCCGCTCACAACCATTCACAACCCCAATTCCAGAGGATCCAATGCCCTGTTCTGGCCTCCATAGCCAGCAGTCACGCAAGTAGTGCTGACATACATGCAGGAAAAATAGTCATATACATAAAATAATTATTCTTAAAATTTAAAATTTTTACATCTTATTCACTTTAAAATACAAATAACGTCACTTCATCCTTCCCTTTTTTCCCTCCAGCCCCTCCTAGGTACCCTCCTCCCAACCCCTCCCATGCCTCTCTCTCAAATTGATAGTCTCTTTCTCTTTATTAGTGTTAAATATATATACACATATATGTATTATGTATGCATGCACAATTTTGTAACTACAACCTGCTGAGTCCAGTTTTCGAGGCGCTGATTCTCCCTCTCAGACAGTTACTAGTTGCCTCCAGTTCTCTGTGTCGGCGTGGCTCCTCCTAAAATCTGCTTTCCGAGTTAACACGTCCACTGATATCACCCCTGTGTACGTCTTGTTCCCGTAGTCATTTCTAGGACAGACTTTTCACCGTAGACTTCCTGGTATTCTGACATGATCATCTTTCTGTCCCCCTTGCACAGTGTCACCATGTGTCCTGCACCACAGACGCAGTCTCTGTGATGTAGATGTATCTTTCGGGCCTGAAGTCGCCACAGTCTGTGGATCTCTGCACGGGGTCCGGCTGTGGGGGGTTGTGGCGGTCTCCGTTGGCTGTAGAGAGTTTTTTGATGAAGGGTGGTAACTCATCTAAAGGATACATCCTTTTACTGTGGGTCTAAAAATGAGATTTAGGGTGCAGAAAGGAATTGCGCCCGTCTAGTCAAGCGGCAATCGTGGTCTCGCTTGCTGGGAAAACTGGCTAAGTTGCTAGTACCGCGTATGAGGCTAGGTTGCTCTCCCTCCTCCGGAGCGGGCCTAAAGCCCAGTGAGACTCTATATATGAGTGCCCCTTACTGCATCTTCAGGAATATCTTGCTATGCGGGTCACTGTTGTGGTTTGTAGGTGTTGCAGCCGGGTAGCACCATTAATTGCTTCCCTCCCTTAGCAGATCACGTAGTATTTTCCGGTTCCATGGAGTTCGTGAAACCACAGGAAGCAGGCTTTCAGGTCAGATCCTGTACGTTATACGGTTTACTCTTTTTATATGACTTTGCTTCTCTATTTAAAGACTTCATTATGTTTAAGATATTCATTCCTTCCTGTGACTGTCTATACCCCTTTTCTTTTCTTAAGCCTACGCCATTGTTAAACACACTGGAACCTGTTTAGAGGTTTGGTTTTTGTTTTTCCGTCTGGATCTGTCTCTCCTGTGTAACTCTAGTCTTTTTGGACCCGGTGATCAAACTTTAAACTACTACACTACAGCATGATCCTCCGTGTGGCTCTACATACTGGCTCCTCCCACTTCTAGGATTGTGAAAGCCAAACCTAAAACAACCCCTGCCGGAGGTGTTTGACCTGGAACTTCGTTCAATCCCCCAGCTCTGGAATGCCAGTGCCCTGCGCTGTGACAGGCGTCTTACTTCGTTTCTTGGTTCTATTTAGCATGGAAAAGGCTGTTTACGTGCTCTGCTGTAGGGCAGAGTTTCTTAGAGGGGCCGTATCCCTTTTTTTTTTTTTTTTTTCAGCTTTCTGGGCGGGGAGGGGGCTAGAGATATTCAAGGAGTCCTACACTGGGCTCCAAAATGTAGTTTTTGGTGTTTCTTTTTTATTCTTTACTCTTTGATCTTTGGGGGGGTCGGCTATCCAGCTCCAAAATAAACACATGGAGACCTATGTTTTCTTTTGAATGCCTGGCCTTAGCTGGGCTTGTTCTAGTCAGCTTTACTTAAATTAAATTGTCCTGTCAACCTTTTACCTTTTTACCTTTCTATATACCAAATACTATTCCACTATATGGATACCTTATACTTATTTATGTGTTCGTTGGTTCATGGGTATTTGAATGGATTATATATGTATTATGAACAATTACTGTAAACTTCCATGCAAAAGTTTTTGTGAGAACCAATGTTTTCAAATTTCTTGGATTCATGCCTAGGAATAAAATTGTTGAGTCACGCAGTAACTCTAGGCTGTGTCTGAAGAAACCGTCAAACCGTTTCCAGAATGGCTGTGCCATCTTTCAGTCCCACTGACGGTGAACTAGCTTCCAGAGTCTGCGTCCTCACAATAGCCGTCATTCTCTTTAATCATCCTACGGCCTCGTCGCAATTCTTATCTTCATTTCCCAATGCGGATGATGTCGATCAGCTTCTGTGTGCTAAGGCTACTTTTGCATCTTCCCTGGAGAAACATCCGCACAATCCTCTCCTCAGTTTTGTTTTGGTTTTTTTTTTAACTTATTTTTATTCTTTTTTAGTTTGGGTGCATAGTGATGGGGTACATGCAAGTGAATACAAGGAGGCCAGAGGTGACATCCCCAGAGCTGGTGTCACAGGCAGTCGCTGGAAGGGGGGCTGGGAACCAGCCCGGGAGTTTACTTCAAGAGTGGTGGACATTCCTAACCATGAGCAGCTTTTCCAGTGCCCTTCCCCCATTTCTTAATTATTCCTCATTTTATTATTAACTCGTAACACAACACTGTGTATTCTGGACACTAATGTCTTCTAGGTTGTAATTTTCAAATACATTCTCCACCATAAACTGTCTTTTCACTTTATGGACGATGTCATTAGTAATGTGGAAGCTGCCAGGCAGTGCCTGGTCTACAGAGTGAGTTCCAGGACAGCCAGGGCTACACAGAGAAATCCAGTCCCAAGAGAAAGAGAGAGAGAGAGAGAGAGAGAGAGAGAGAGAAGTTTTTAGTTCTGAAAAAGCTGGACACGGAGATGTTTACAACCATGAACTTTTCCCTGATCTATTGGTTATTTAGGAATACACCACTTCCCTTCTACACAGTGTGAGGGTCTTAACTAGGGATTCTATAGCTTCAGTGAAACGCCATGACCAAAAAGCAATTTGGAAGGAAAGGGAGTTTTTGCTTTGTTTTGTCGTTTGTTTGCTTGTTTTTGTTGGGTTTTGGTTTTGGGGTCTTTTTGCTTATACTTCCATATCACAGTTCATCATCAAAGGAAATCAGGACAGGAACTCACACAGGACAGAATCCTGGGCGAAGGATGTGATGCAGAGGCCATGGACGGGTGCTGCTTACTGGCTTACTCTCCATGGCTTGATGAGTCTGCTTTCATATAGAACCCAGGACCACCAGCCCAGAGATGACACCACCCACCATGGGCTGGACCCTCTCCTGTCAATCACTAAGTACTTCTGTCTTAGTCCGTGTTCTCTCACTGTAAAGAGACATCATGGCCATGGCAACTTGTAGCTTGAATTCCAATTAGTCTTAGTAATAAAAACCTAGAGTCAGATGTTAGGGGTAAAAACTGAAAGACAAGAGAAGCAGAGAAGCCAGCTACTAGGTCTTACCCCTACAAAATCCTCAGATAGAATGGGGTGTCCTGTCTCTACGAGTCCTCAGACTGAGTGTCTCTCCATGAAACTTCTCAGACTGAATCCTAAGCCCCTGTCTCCTCCCACCTTATATTCCTCTCTCCACCCAGCCATATCACTTCCCATCTCCAACTCCCTAGTGCTGGGATTAAAGGACTGAGCCACCAGTGCTTGACTATGTTTCTCTTTTAGGCTGATTCAATCTCACGTAGCCCAGGGTGGCCTAGAACTCACAGAGATCCATCTGACTCTGTCTTCTGAGTGCTGAGATTAAAGGTGTGTGCCATTACCGCCTGACCTCTATGGCTAAATAAAGTGGTCAGCTCCACACTCTGCTCTTCAGGAAAGCTTTATTTGTTAAAGCATAAACAAAGTATCCCACAGCAACTCTTAGGCACATACCCAAAGGATACGCATTCAGACCGCAAGGACATTTGCTCAACTGTGTTCATAGCAGCATTATTTGTTATAGTCAGAACCTGGAAACAACCTAGTTGTTATACAACTGATGAATGTATAAAGAAAATGTACATTTACACAATGGAGTAGTACTCAGCAGGAAAAAAAATGACATCTTGAAATTTGCATGCAGATGGATGGAACTAGAAAAAAAATTTCCTGAGTGAGGTAACCCAGACTCAGAAAGACAAACATGGTTTGTACTCACTCATAAGTGGATATTAGATGTGAAGCAAAGGATTCCAGAGAAGCTAAGTAACAAGGAGAATCCTAAGAGAGACATACATGGACCCCCCCTGGAAAGAGGAAACAGACAAGATCTCCTGAGAAAATTAGGTGTGGGGGGAGAAGAGAGGGTGGAAGGGCATGGAGAGAGGAGCAGGGGAAGGAGGAGGAGACATGGGAAAAGGGTTGCTCAAGCAGAAGAAAGGACAGAGAGGGAGAGAAAGGGAGGAGATATTTTGATTGAGGGAGCCATTATGAGGCTAGCAAGAAACATGGCACTAGGGAAATTCCTAGGAATCCTCGAGGATGACCCCAGCTAAGCCCCAAGCAACTGGCCTTCCCCTGTAATCAGACTGATGACTACCTTAATTGTCATCACAGAACCTTCAGTCAACAACTGATGGAAGCGGATACAAAGATCTACAGTTTAACACCGGGCTGAGCTACCTGAGACCAGTCCAAGAGAGGGAGGAGTGATAATATGAGCAAAGGAGTCAAGGGGTCAAGACCATGATGGGGATACCCACAGACACAGCTGACCTGAGCTAGTGAGAGCTCACTGACCCTGGACTGATAGGGGAATCTGCATAGGATCAAACTAGGCCCACTGAATGTGGGGAACGGTTGTGAGGCTTGGATAATCTGTAGGGCCACTGGCAGCAGGGATAAATCCTGGTCCCTCTGCCAAGGTATCCCTTCAAAGAAAATGTGCTCAGCCTAGATATTGGGGGGAAGGCCTTGGTCTTGCCTGGAAGCAAAGTGTCAGACTTTGCTGACTCCCCATGGGAAGCCTTACCCTTTTTGAGGAGTGGATGGGGTGGAAGGTGGAGGGAAGGGTGGGGCAGGAGGAGGGGAGGGCGTGGGAATGGGATAGCTATGTAAAATGAGAAAAGATTGAATTTTAAAAATCATCAATAAAAAAAGAAGAAAACTTTAAATAATAAGAGGTAGAGGGTTAGTCTATTCTGAAAGAAAAAATAAAGATTAAAACTTAAATAAAGAAAACATGAAAAACAGAAAATCAACAAACCAAAAGTGCTTCTTCAAAAAGATCGGCAAAGTTAGCTAAGTTGTAGCTAAACTGATCAAAAATAAATAAATAATAAATAAATAAATAAGAATGAGAAAGAGTCAGATTACTAAACTCAGGAAAGATTTACTAACCTTACAAAAATGAGAATTTTGAGGTCATAATATCTTCCAAATGGCTCTGCCATCTGGTTTTTGCAGGGAAGCATACTTTTCCCACGCCTCCTGTAGGATCTACGCTATTCTGCTTCGTTGTATCTCTTTGAATTTCTCATTGAAAACTGGGCGTGTTAAATAGTGTACCTGGCAGCTCTAGAAACCAGGTTTTGTCGCCGCTCTTTGTTTCTGTGGCCGCAGCTGCTGCTGTTGTCTGTGCCTTTCCTCCGCTGATTCTGAAGTCTCTATTCTTAGCCATGACCACGAACGTCTCTGGCTGGCTTCGCAGTCACGTAAGAAAACCAGAGATTTCCTTGGCTCTCTCTGCCTTCCTGGTAGGTGACCCACCCTTTGCTGAGGGTGCCATACCTGTTGCCTTCCCTACACTAGCAGGCTGGACCTCTAACCTAGAATTCACTTCCTGCTGAGCAGCGGCTTAAGGTGAGCAAAGAGGTGAGAGATTCCCAAATGTGCACGTGATCCCGGGACGAGTAAGAACTGCTAAAAGGCCCCTCTGGGCATCCCTAGAATTTCTTCATCAACTCCGGCCAGTCAGTGAGTAGCACCACCAAGGAAATGGAACTTTAAAATTATCACCGACAGGCCTGTCAATGAGGCTGTTCCCGTAGTTTGCAAATAGAGACTGTAGGAGGCGCGAAGCCTGCTGACAGCCTGCCGGAGCTGCTGGTTTTACAGTGGGCCTGAGGTTGTTCAAGGCGGGAAGTGGGCAAGGGTGAAGATGAGACTCCTTCAGCTACTCCTTCCACCATACTGACTGCTCTCACAAACACTCCATTTCTCTAGGAGACGAGCAGGAGAATCACTTGTGACTGATATATCTTAGGCTCATTTCTAGGGCTCTGAGAAACTTTTATTTTGACCATTTTTGCTAATGACTCCTGGCTTGACTCCACCCTCCAGGAAGTGCTTCCTCCTGCTCTGGTGTTTTCATCACATTTTTTTTTTTACTAGTCCCCTGGGACTTTGGGAGAAAAATAACCCAACACTAGAATGCGTATTGGAGCTGCCACTGCAGAACTAGAATGACATCGCCTAAAGAAATTAAAAAGTAACCTACAAAAGGACCCATCTAACTTCTGGGTAATAACTGCAGGGAAGCAGATGGTTCCGCATAAAGACACTTGCACTCCCCTCTTGATGGCAGAACTTTTCATGGAATGAAAACAATTGTCCATTAACCAGCAAACGAATAGCAAAACTGCAATACGGATATACAATATTACAATAAGATATTACCCACTCCCACTGGACACAACATGGATAAGATCAGAAGACATCATGCAAGTGAAATATGTTACATAAAGATAAAAATACTAGCTGGGCATGGTGGTGTGGTGGCACACACCTTTAATCCCAGCATTTGGGAGGTAGAGGTAGGCACATCTCTGTGAGTCTAAGACCAGCCTCATCTACATGGTGAGTTCCAGGACTGTCAGAGCTATGTAGAGAGAGAGAGAGAGAGAGAGAGAGACCCTATCAAAAAAAAAAAAATGCTGCATGCTGCATGGTCTCACTTCTGTGTAGAATCAAAAACTTTTTTCACAGGGTTAGAGAATGAAGTTGTGGCTACAAGGACTGGGGAAATGACTCAGTCAGTAAGCTGCCTACTGCCTAAGCTGAAAGCCTGAACTTGGGTCCCCAGCACCCATGCAAAAGCTGGGTGTATGCACCTGTAACCCGCCACAGGAGAGGGAGAGGACAGGAAAATCCCTGGGATCAATATCCATCCTAACAGTGAGAGACAGTGTCTCACAGAATAACATGGGGAGCGGGTGATAGAGGACAATGCCCAGTACCAACCTGGCCTCAGAACAATCCTCTACAGAAACACACACCCAAAAACATTCGGGGTCTTGTTTGTTTGTTTGTTTGTTTGTTTGTTTGTTTGTTTGTTAAAATAGGGTCTTCAATGTAGTCCTACCCAACCTAGAGCTTGCTGTATAAACCAAGTGTGGTAGTTTGAATGTAACTGGCACCCATAATCTTATAGAGAGTGGTACTATTAGGAGGTGTGGCTTGGTTGGAGGAAAAGTGCCACTGTGGGTGCGGGCTTTGAGGTTTCCTGTGCTCAGGATACCACCCAGTATCCTGAAACTGTAGAACTCCAAGCTCCAGCACCACATCTGCCTGCACGTGGCCATGCTCCCCCTCGTAATGATGATGGACTGAACTTCTGAAACTGTAAGCAAGTCACCCAGATTAAATGTTTTCTCTTTGAGAGTTGCCGTGGTCATAATGTCTCTTCCCAGCCATAAAAACCCTAACTAAGACAGAAGTCGATACACAGGTCTGGGGTATTACTGTAATAGGCCTGACCATGAGCTTGTTTGGAGGTATTTGGACTTTGGTACTCTGGGTTATGAAAGCAGTGGAATGCTTTAAACACTGCTTAATGTGCCGTCCTAGTAGAAGCATGAAAGACAGAAGTGATAAGAGTTGGCTGAACTGTCAGGGACTCACTAAAGCGGTTTCAGAGCAGAAGAATGTTACTATCCTGCCTAAAGATCGTTCTTGTGATATTTTGGTGAAGAAAGTGGCTGCCTTTTGCCCTTGCCTGAAGAGTCTGCCTGAGGCTAAAGTGAAGAGTTTTTGATTAATTCCATTAGCAGAAAAAAAAATCTCAACCTAGTATAGACTCTGCATTGTGGATGTTAGTGGTAACTCTAACGATGATGTCTAATGAAAAGACATGAGCTGAGCAGGGTAAATTGCAAAAGGTAAATTTTGAGGAGAAAAAGAGCATCAGGAAGTGGAATGGAGCTAAATCCTGTGTTCAAGGAGATAAACGATTGAGAAATGGAATACAGGGAGTGGTGACCTCAGTGCAAGATTCCACCCAGCTAAGCTGCAACTTGTGAGAAGGAACTAAAAAAAAAAAAAAAAAAAAAAAAAATCTTAGAGCCAGATGTAGTGGCGCACACCTTTAATCCCAGCACTGGGGAAGCAGAGGCTGATGGATCTCTATGAGTTCGAGGCCAGCCTCGTCTACAGAGCAAGTTTTGGGACAGCCAAGCTTAGGCAGTGAAAGACAGAAAGCTGGTGAGAATATAATTGAATGAGGCTCCAGCTCCAGTCACAGCAAACAGCAGAACTTGGCAGCTTCAGTCACGTGGCTCTGGCTTCAGAGTTAAGAATCAAAGAAATGAGCTATGGAATTTGCTTCCATGCCTAAGGAAAGCTGCTGAGGCCAGGCGTGTGTCAGGGGTGTCTCTGAATGGAGGCCTGGAGAAACCATTGCATGAGGCTGTGAAGCTGAAGACCAGATTGCTTTGGAGAACTTAAGATGCTAGAGATGCCAGAGTCCTGCAGTACCTGCTGAGGAGAGCTGCTAACAGGGAGTGGAACCAGCACAAGGGGAAGAAGTGTTTTAGTCAACAAAGTAGAGCAGAGTTGGAGATGTGGAAAGCGTTTTGACATCGGATATGGAGATGTAGTTTGGAGTTTTCCCAGTTGGTTTCCAGTCTCGCGTTGGTCCAGTATTTCCTCGCTATGCTCCCTTCCCAGCATTTTGGAATGATGATGTATATCGTGTGCCTTATATGTTGGACATATGTGATCTGTTTTTTTATTTGTTTTTTACAGGAGATTACAGTTAAGAAATTACATGAAACTCAGAAGAGACTTTGAACTTTGGACTTTTTTATCTTGTTGAGACTGTGATAGACCATGGAGACTTTTGAAGTTGGACTGACACGTTTTGAATTATGATATTGTTACAAGCTTATGGGGGCCAGAGAGTGAAATGTGGTAGTTTGAATGTAATTGGCTCCCAATAATCTCATAGGGATTAATAGGAGATGTGGATTTGTTGGGGTGGGTGTGGCCCTGTTGGAGGAAATGTGTCACTGTGGAAGCGGGCCTTAAGATTTCCTAAGCTCAAGATACCACCCAGTGAGTCAGTCAACTTCCTCTTGCTTGCAAGATGTAACACTCTTAGCTCCAGCACCACGTCTGCCTGCATACCATCACGATGATAATGGGCTGAACCTCTGAAGCTGTAAGCGAGCCCCTTCACTTAAATGTTTTCTTTATGAGAGTTGCTGTGGTCATGGTGTCTCTTCACAGAAATTAAAAACCCTAACTAAGACACCAAACTAACCTCAAACTCACAGAGATCCATCCACCTGTCTTGGCCACCCAAGGTCATTCCCAACACTGGGCCCTCAAAACTTTTTTTAAACAGGGTCTCTCTTTGTAGTCCTGGCTGCCCTGAAGTTTACTATGTACACCAGACCAGCCTTGAACCCACAGAGATTCTCCTGCCTCTGCTTCCCAAGTACTGGGATTAAAGGCGTGCAACTCCACATCCAGCCCTCAAAACTTTAAAACAGTGGTTACCCCAGTGGATTAGGAGGAAAAAATGGGGATTGATAAGTCAAAGGCTACGAAGTAACAGACAAGTTCTACTGGTCTAGACATCCAATACAGAACATGAAGACTATAGTTAATAATATACTGTATTCAAATGAGTAGATCTTTAGCTACTCTCATCATACCAAAAGAAGAAACCCTGTGAAATGATGGGCGTGTCAACTTGCTTCAGTACAGTAGCCATTTCACTATCTAGATGTATCACATAACATATGTTGTATATCTTACTTTACACAATCAAATTTACACTGTGGATTAGGGAGACAGAGAACCCTAAAAGAAAAGCCTCCAAGGATTCAGTCACCCCCCATCAGACTCCAAGCTAAGAAGCCTTCAACTGACCCTGTGTCCCCAGAGCCAGGGTGCCCAGAGAAGGGAGTGCAGCTCTCACATCACGAGGCCAGAGTCAGTTCTGGGGGTGGGGGCCTCAGAGCCAGAGCCAAGCTAGAATGAAGTTGCTCAGGAACAGAGTGAGGTAAAAATAGGCTGCGAACAGAGTGAGGTGAAAATCTCTTCTGCTGTTGGTAGAATGTACCTGAGTTTGTCGCTCACTGGTTTCAATGCAGTCCACACCTATCTTAAAAAGAGGAACACAGTTTTCCATTTCAGAACATACAGAATCATGAGCCATGTTTGCAACTGCCACAGCTGATGTCAAGTCCATCTATAAACTGTGTGTCCCACGCAGGCCAATCAGACATTGGAGAGACAGAGAACTAAATGTCTTCCTTTTTCATTCTGCAGATATATTTAAAATGAAGAAATGACAGCGAGGAGTCACTCAGTAATGTACTTTTGATGTTTATTTCCAACCAACCAAAAACAAATATTTTTGTTTAAAAAAATGTTTTTAGACAGAGTCTCACTATGTAACCATGACTGGCCTGGTATTAGCTATGTAAACCAGGCTAGCCTCAAACTCATAGAGATCCATCTGCTTCTTAAATTTTATGTGTAAATTTCTGTGTGCACGTATGTGTGTCTGTGCATGTATGTGTGTGCATGTGCGTGGGGGTGAATCCCACATGTGTGTGGATGCCCACAGAAGTCAGAAGAAAGAGTTGAATCCTGTGAGGTTACAGATAGCTGTGAGCGGCCCTGTGAGCATGCTGGGAACCAAACTGGAGTCTTCTGCTAAGCCATCTCTCCAGTTACCCAGCCAAAATTTGTTTTGTTTGATTTTTGAGATAAGGTCTCATTCTTTAGCTCTGGTTGGCCTAGAACTCTCTATGTAGACGAAGTTGGCCTCTGCAGCCAAATTTTTAATACAACCAATAAATACATGGTGGTTAATCTTCATTATCAACTTCAATGAATTTAAGATCTGTTGAAACACGTCTCTAATTTGTTTATGGAAAATGTTCCAGAAAAGTTTAACTAAAGAAGGAAGTTCCACCCTGAGTGTGGGTGACATCATCCCATGGACTGGAGTCCCTGAGTGTGGGTGACATCACCCTATGGACTGAGACCCTGAGTGTGGATGACATCTTGGGTGACATCACCAATGGACTGGGGTCCCTGAGTGTGGGTGACATCACCCATGGACTGGGGTCCCTGAGTGTGGGTGACATCACCCATGGACTGGGGTCCCTGAGTGTGGGTGACACCCTCCCATGGACTAGGGTCCCTGAGTGTGGGTGACATCATCCCAAGGACTAGGGTCCCTGAGTGTGGGTGACATCATTCCATGGACTGGGATCCCTGAGTGTGGGTGACATCACCCATGGACTGGGGTCCCTGAGTGTGGGTGACGTCACCCATGGACTAGGGTCCCTGAGTGTGAGTGACACCATCCCATGGACTAGGGTCCCTGAGTGTGGGTGACATCATCCCATGGACTGGGGTCCCTGAGTGTGGGTGACATCATCTGTCAGGAGCACCATGTTGAGAAGCCATCTATTGTAGCCACACATTGCTATGACATCTATCAGGGTTCAGCCTTGATGGGTTCATATGTTCCAGGACAGGGGTGTGTGGATTAGAAATGTCAGGCAGAATAAACAGAGATACCAAAGAAATACAGAGACATAGAATAGTACTGGGAGGGCAGTCCAGGGATTACTGAATCGCCCATGTTTATTTCTTATGATCTTTAAACACCCCAATCCACTAGAGGGGAAGAAAGCGAAAGACTTTTTTTATCTTGTTACAAGGAGCAAAATGATTACCATCTTAAAACCCAAAACACCAAATAACCACACCCTAGGCCAAGACTTCCTGTTAGTAGCCACACCTTAAGTTAAATCTTCTGTCAATAACCTTGAAAAAGCAAGACTAGGCCTGAACTATCTGACCTTTAGTCAAGGTGAAATGGATCCACTTCTGTGGGCCCCCACAGTCATCCCGTGGGCAGGGGCTCCTGAGTGTGGGTGACATCATCCCGTGGGCGGGGTCCCTGTCTGAATTAAAAGGAGAAAGAGGATGTTGAACACCAGTGTTTGTCTCTGCTTCCTGACTGTGGACACCATGTGAACAGTTGCCTTTCCCCATATACTGAATCTTCTCTTTCTTAGATCGTGAGCCAGAGCCAATCCTTCCTTAAGCTGTTTGTGATGAACGTTCTGTCACAATGAGAGAGTAACTAATATGAAATTCCAGGCTAATGTGTCTTTATTAATTTTAGCAGAGCTACCTGAGGCCCTTCGTGAGCACAGGCCCAGGTGTCCTTCCCATCCCTCATGTTAAGATGATCTCTCCTCCCTTCCTCGCTGGGGAGTTCTTTGCTCTGCTATAAGGAGAAAAGAGTTAGAATTCGGGTAAATTAGCTTCATTCTTTCCTGCCAGGATAGTTTCAGACCAATGGTTCAATGCTGGATTCTCCTAGCAAACTTGTGGGGAGTGGGGAAGTGTGTCCTTACTCACTCTCAACCCTGTCTCTGTTGGAGCCCTGCTTCCAATTTCAGGCCTGGAACAAGCCTTCCCTTTACACTGCTCCTTTCTTGTCTGGCCCAGGGAACGATTACAAAGTACTTTAAAATGAGACCAGAAGTTATACTCTTTGGGGCTAAAGAGATGGCCCAGAGGTTCAGAGCACTGGCTTCTCTTCCAGAGGTCCTGAGTTCAAGTCCCAACGACTACATGGTGGTTCACAACCATCCGTGATGAGATCTAGTGTCCTCTTCTGGTCTTCATGATGGCCTTCATGCATACATGCATAAATCTTAAAACACACACACACACACACACACACACACACACACACACACAGTTGCAGTCTTCTCTACCCAACTCATTCCCTGCATCACACCCGCAAAGGAACCCTGGCACATCTGGGTGTTTTAAAAGAAAGGAGTTTCACATAGACCTTTTCTTTCTCTCAATCCATGTTCAAGTTCCAGATTTTGGCCAAATCATACCAGAACTTTCTCTGTCTGGATTTCATCAGATCCTAATGGGGGAGGAGCTACCTCCAGTTCCACATTTGACGCAGACAGACATTGTGTGTTGCAGCCAATCCACCTAAGAAGCAAACATACCACATCATAGCATGGATTAATTTTTCACCCAAGTCAATAACACTTAGTTTTATATTAAGAAATCTTGTATCATCCCCTTTTTTGTTTTTGTTTCTCAAGACAGTTTCTCTGTGTAGCCTTGGCTTTCCTTGATCTCACTCTGCAGATCAGGCTGGCCTCAGAGATCCACCTGCCTCTGTCTCCTGACTGCTGGGATTACAGGCATGAGCCACCACAGCCCAGTTCTACAAATCCTGTATCATTCTTGATATTAAAAGTGTACCCTTATTCCTTGCAGGATACTAACTCTAATGTCATTGCATTGAGGACTCTTTGGCTGAGCTTGGTTAGGGATTGTTGGTCTTTCAGGGGCTTCCAGGCCATAGGTGCAAACTCCAATCCATTCTCTCTCTCTCTCTCTCTCTCTCTCTCTCTCTCTCTCTCTCTCTCCCTCTTGAAAATGGGTTATATCATATCTTAACAACGTACATCATATCTTGTGACTTCAATTATTTTTGTGGGGAATAACAAAACATCATCTTAAAACACAAAAGATCAGCAGGCAGGAGTCACACACTGAGCACACATGTATCTAACACGAGAAGCATGCAGAGTGTGAGAGCCATGATCTCTTCAGTCACTCTTCCTCGTGCTCCCTGCGAGGAAACTTAGAAGCTAATGCAGGGCAGTTTAGCATCCACCCTTTTGAAATGTGCAAGTATTGCCTTGGATTACAAGAATGATATTTGCTTTAGCTGTTTGCAGACCCTGCCTGACCTTTACTCTGGTCCTGAACCTTGCCCCATTCCTGGCGCTCACTGATCCCTGACCCTCCAAGTTGAGAGCCCCGCCCCAGTCCCTGCCCAAGTCCACATTTGCCTTATGAGATTTCTGGCCTGACCTTTGCTCACTGGCCAGGCCTCTCCTACCATTCCTTCTAGGAGGTTCAGCTTCTGCAGATCCTAGCCTGCCTAATCTCGGCTAGATTTAACTTGAACCCCAAAACTAAAAGGAGAGTGTGAGGAACGGATGGGCAGTAACAGGAGACGTGGGCAGAGGCCATCACTTGCATGGCTCTATGAGCAGCAGAGAGGAACTCAGGCATGTGTTAAAGACAGAGGAAATTCACAAGACAGTGACTAGAAGAAAGGGTGGAAGCGAAGAAGTCAGTCACAAGGCAATTAGGGTATGCCAGCCAGGAGAGGGTCATGGTCTGGTTGTGGGGCCCAGGGCAGCCTGACCACACATAATGTCTGGCCACACAGCTGCCATAGCAGGCAGCACCGGGTTCCAGAAAAAGTCATCAGCTGACACCACGCAGGGACAGCCAGCATTGAAGAGGAGTACCTGACGTTCCAACCATTAGATAAGATCACCAGATGTCCCTGAGTCCAGGACTCACCTAGTCCCCTTTTGCCAAAACCTCTAGACAGATGCTAGTCAATCAGGGTCCTGAACCCCGGAAATCCCCTCACCCCAACCTCTACTATGATATTAAAACAAAACAAAACAAAACACCTCACCTGGGCTTGGCACTCTCCGCTCTCGACTTCTGTGTCGGACAGACAGAGTCCAAGCTTAAACTGGAATAAAGGCTCTTGGCTTTGACATACAGGACTCGGTCTCCTAGTTGGTTTTGGAGGGACTCTATGATCTGGGCATAACACTGGTAAGGTCATGCCAGCAGAGATAAAAGAAGTGTGTGACATTACCAAGTCAGGAAAGAGAGCAGACAGGGCTTAGGGCCGCTAACACATGTGGAACTGGGGGACAAAGAAAATATGAGTCCTGTCACTACTTCCCGAGTATTGGGCCGTAATCGTGTGCCATACTACACACGATTTAAGCAGGACTGGGGTTGAAACACAGGGTGTTGCACATTCTAACTTAGCAAACACCACAACCGAGCTACCTCCTCAGATCAAACCTGCATGTGAGTTTTATTCAATTTATCTTCGTTTATTTAATTACACATCTTTAAGAATACAAAGTAGGATACACGCAGCCACCCCCCACGGCATCTGTGGTCACCGGATCCTTGGCCCTGACTGACTCTGGAGAGAGACTTAGCCCCGCCTATACCTGGTGGAGCCCCAGAGCCCTTTCAGCAGCCACTGGAGGCGTGGGCCTGCCTGCATGTGGAGGAAGAGTGTGACCACCTAAGCCACAGGCCCCACCTTCACCAATGGAGAAAGACATGGGCAGACGGCAGTGTAAGAACACATTCAGTAACATAAAGAGCAATATGGCACCACCAGAACCCAATGGCCCTAAAACAGGAAGACCTGAACATCCTAACCCAGAAGCGGCATGTAACATGGAAGGCCTGCTTGTTGGGGTTTCTGTCTTGCCCAGTTCCTGCAGCCGGTAAGCCCCAAAGAAAAAAGCACAGAGAGTCTTGCATTATTTATAAACTAATTGGCCCATTAGCTCAGGCTTCTTATTAGTTCTTGTAGCTTATATTAACCCATTGCTCTTATCTATATTAGCCACATGGCTCGGTACCTTTCACAGAGGGGCAGGTCACATGCTGCTTATCGGTGATCTGGGCAGGAATGGGAGGAATGGGCTTCCTCCTTCCTAGCATTCTCCTGTTCTCAGGGCCCCACCTCTACTTCCTGTCTGGTTGACCCACCTATACTTCCTGCCTGGCCAATCTGCATTTATTCAAAATAAACAGATGGACAGAATACAGACAATTCTCCTGCACCAGCAGCAGAAGAAAATGACCTTAAATATTATTTTATGAAGATGATAGAGACCCTTAGAGAGGAAATGAAAAATTTCCTTAAAGAAATGGAGGAATAGACAAACAAAAAATTGGAAGAAATGAATAAATCTCTTAAAGAAAGCCAAGTAAACCAAGAAAAAAATCAAAACAGGTGAAACAAACAGTTTAAACTGTTCAAGATTTGAAAATTGAAACAGAGGCAATAAAGAAAA
This sequence comes from Myodes glareolus, assembly GCF_982192425.1. Lineage (NCBI taxonomy): Eukaryota > Metazoa > Chordata > Mammalia > Rodentia > Cricetidae > Myodes > Myodes glareolus. The sequence continues at coordinate 13,271,334 of NC_142051.1, read as the reverse complement.
CACAAACCAAGAAAATTCTGGAAATGGAAAATCTGAGTAAACGAACAGTAACTTCAGATGCATGCATAACCAACAGAGTACAAGAGATGGAAGAGAAAATCTCAGGAGTTGAAGAAACGGTAGAAGAAATAGATTCATCAGTCAAATAAAATGTTAAATCCAACAAATCCTTAACACAAAACATCCAGGAAATCTGGGACACCATGAAAAGACCAAACCTAAAAGTAATAGAAATAGAAGGAGAAGAACTCCAGCTCTAAAGCACAGAAAATATATTCAACAAAATCACAGAAGAAAACTTTCCCAACCCAAATAAATATATGCCTACGAAGGTACAGGAAACTTACAAAACACCGAATAGACTGGACCAGAAAAAAAGTCCCCTCGCCATATAACAATCAAAACATTAAACACACAGAATAAAGAAAAATTATTAAGAGTTGCAAAGGAAAAACTCTGAAAACCAGGAAGTCCTAGATGGGTGTGCTGCAGACATGAAGAGACCATGGTGCAAGCCCAGACTGCTATACCTACCATAGATGGAGAAAACAAGATATTCCATGACAAAACCAGATTTAAACAATATCTATCCACAAATCTAGTCTTACAGAAAGTACTAGAAGAAAAACTCTAACCCAAGGAAGCTAACTGCACCCACAAAAACACCAGCAACAGATAACCTCACACCAACAAACCCCAAAGAATGGGAAATGACAACCACTACCAGTAAAAGAACAAACAGGAATAAACAATCACTGATCAATAATTCTCTTAATATCAATGATCTCAATTCACCTATAAAAAGACACAGGATAACAGTATGGATACAAAATCATGATCCATCCTTCTGCTGCATACAAGAAACACACCTGAACCTCAAAGACAGACATTACCTCAGAGTAAAGTGTTGGAAAAAGATTTTCCAATCAAATAAACCTAAGAAACAAGCGAGTGTAGCTATCCTAATATCTAATCAAACAGACTTCAAACTAAAATCAATCAGAGGAGATGGAGAAAGACACTTCATACTCATCACAGGAACAATCCATCAAGATGAAGTCTCAATCCTGAACATCTGTGCCCCAAATACAAGAGCACCCACATATGTAAAAGAAACATTACTAAAGTTTAAATTTCATATCAAATCCCACACACTAATAGTAGGAGACTTCAACACACCACTCTCACCACTGGACAGGTCAGTCAGATGGAAACTTAACAGAGAAATAAGAAAACTAACTGAATGTCATGACTCAAATGAACTTAATAGACATCTATAAAACATTTCACCCAAACACAAAAGAATATACCTTCTTCTTCTTAGTACTTCAAGGAACATTCTCTAAAATTGACCACATACTCAGTTACAAAGCAATCCTCAACATATATTTTTAAAAAAATTGGAGTAACCCCTATATCTTACCAGATCACCATGGCTTAAAGTTAGAATTCAACAACACTGGTTGCAGAAAACCAACAAGATCATGGAAAATGAACAATACTTAGCTAAATCACCCGAGGGTCAAGGAAGAAATAAGGAAATTAAAGACTTCCTCCTGAGCCTGTGACCTCCACTATAGCAGGCCCAAGACAGCAACCTCAGCAGAAGCAGGCCCCGAGCAAGTGGCCTCTGTGGGAGCAGTCCCAAACAACCCCTGGGAGTACGGAGAAAACTCTGGGAATATCGAGTGACCTCTGGGGTGACTAGAACCATGGCACTGACTGCACCATGAGAAACAAACATCTGAGCCTTGGATCAACTGGCACCTGGAACATTGATCACCAGAGATACAGCTCCAACTACACCAATCAGAGGAAAAGATGAGTAGAAAAGGTAAGAACACATTCACCACCACAAAGAGCAACACAACCCCAACAAAAACTAATGTCTCTATAACATCAAGACTTGAACACCCCAATATAAATGAAACAGAAGAAAGTGACCTAAAAAATAACTGTAGGAAAATGTTTGAGGCTCTTAAAGAGGAAATTAAAAAATTTCCTCAAAGAGATGGAGGAAAAGACAAAAGAAAAATATTGGAAGAAATCAACAAATCCCTTAAAGAAAACCAAGGAAAAGCAATCAAACAGATTAAAGAAATATTTCAACACTTGAAAACTGAAATAAAGACAATAAATAAAACACAAACCAAGGGAATTCTGGAAACAGAAAATATGGGAATACGATCAGGTACCACAAATGCAAGTATAAACAGCAGAATACAAGAGATGAAAGAGAGAATCTCAAGCACTGAAGATACAATGAGGAAATATACTCACCAGTCAATGAAAACATTAAATCTAATAAAAGCTTAACACAAATATCCAGGAAATATAGGACACCATGAAAAGACCAAACGTAAGAATAATAGGGAGAGAAGAAGGAAACATCCAATTCAAAACCACAGAAAATATATTCAACAAAATCACAGAAGAAAACTTTCCGAAACTAAAGAAAAATACCCCTATGAAGGTACAAGAAGCTTACAGAACACCACATAGACTGGACCAAAAAAAAAAAAGTCCCTTTGCCATATAAAAATCAAAACATAAACATACAGAATAAAGAAAGAATACTAAGAGCTGCAAAAGAAAAAGGCCAAGTAACATATAAAGGCAAACCTATCAGAATTACATCTGACTTCTCAATGGAAACAATGAAAGCCAGAAGGTCATGGTCAAGCATTATGCAGACATTAAGAAACCACGGATGTCCACCCAGAATACTAAATCGAATAAAACTTTCAATCACCATAGAAGGACAAAAAAACGTATTCCATGAGAGAACCAGATTTAACCAACACCTAGCACACAAACCCAGCCCTACACAAAGTACTAGAAGGAAAACTCCAACCCAAGGAAGTTAGCTACATCCACAAAAACACAGACAATTGATGATTTCACAGCAGCAAATCCCAAAGAAGGGGGAAACACACACAATAATACGACCAACAATGAAAACTAAAATAACAGGAACTAACAGTCACTGGTCATTAATATCCCTTAATATAAATGAACTCAACTCACTTATAAAAAGACACAGACTAGGGGCTGGAGAGATGGCTCAGCAGTTAAGAGCACTGAGTGCTCTTCCAAAGGTCCTGAGTTCAATTCCCAGCAACCACATGGTGGCTCACAACCATCTGTAATGAGATCTGGTGCCCTCTTCTGGCCTGCAGGCATACATGCAGGCAGAGTACTAAGAATACTGTATACATAATAAATAAGTCTTTAAAAAAAAAAAGACACAGGCTAACAGATTGGATACAAAAACAGAATCCATCCAAAAACAGAATCCATCCTTCTGCTGCATACAAGAAACCTAGACATCACCTCAGAGTAAAAGGTTGGGAAAAGATTTTCCAATAAAATGAGCCTAAGAAACAAACTGATATAGCTATCCAAATATCTAACAAAATAGACTTCAAACTAAAATCAGTCAAAAGAGACAAAGAAGGACATTTCATATTAGTTACAGGAAAAATCCGTCAAGAGCAAATCTCAATACTAAACACTTATGCCCCAAATACGTGGGCACCCTCATATGCAAAAGAAACACGACTGCTGGGTGGTGGTGGTGCACACCTTTAATCCTAGCATTCAAGGGGCAGGCAGAGGCAGGCGGATCCCTGTGAGTTCAAGGCCAACCGGATCTACAAGAGCTAGTTCCAGGACAGGCTTGATAGCTACAGTGAAACCCTGTCTCAAAAGAAAAAAAAAAAAAAGAAACACAACTAAATCTTAAACCACACATTAAACCATACACACTGATAGTGGGAAAATTCAACACTCCACTCTCATCACTGGACAGGTCTGCCAGACAGAAACTTAACAGAGAAATAAGGAACTAACAGATATTATGGCTCAAATGTACTTACAGACCTCTATAGAACATTCCATCCAAACATAAAAGAATATACCTTCTTCTCAGTACCTCATGGAACATTCTCAAAAACTGACCACATACTAGCTAACCTAAACAGATACAAAAAAATGGAATAATCCCATGTATCTTATCAGATCACTATGGCTTAAAATTAGAATTCAACAGCAACACTGATTTCAGAAAGCCTACAAACACATAGAAACTAAACAATGCTCACCTGAATCACCAATGGGTCAAAGAAGAAATAAAGAAAGAAATTAAAGATTTCCTAGAATTCAATGAAAATGACCACATAATATACCCAAATTTATGGGACACAATAAAAGCAGTGTTAAGAAGAAAGTTAATAGCACTAAATGCCTTCATAAAGAAGCTGGAAAAATCCCACACTAGTGAGTTAACACGACACCTGAAAGCTCTAGAGCAAAAAGAAACAAACTCACCCTAGATGGCAGGAAATAATCAAATTGAGAGCTGAAATCAACAAAATAAAAACAAGAAAACAATACAAAAAAATCAATGAGACAAAGAATTGCTTTATTGAGAAAATCAACAAAATAGACAAAACTTTATCCAAACTAACTAAAAGGCAGAGCGAAAATATATAAATTAACACAATCAGAAATGAAAGGGGGGACATAACAACAGACATGGAGGAAATACAGAGAATCATCAGGTCCTAGTTCAAAAGCCTATACTTCAAAAATTGGAAAACTTAAAGGAAATGAACATTTTTCTGTATAAATATTACTTACCAAAATAAAGACCAGATAAACAAATTAAATAGGCCTATAACTGTTAAAGAAATAGAAACAATCATCAAAAATCTCACAACCAAAAAAAGCCCAGGAACAGATGGTTTTGGCTCAGAATTCTTTAAGATTTTCAAAGAAGAACTAATACCAATACTCTTCAAATTGTTCCACACAATAGAAACTGAAGGAACATTGCCAAACTCTTTTTACAATTGCCCTGATACCCAAACCATACAAAGACACTACTAAGAAAGAGAATTACAGACCAATTTCACTCATGAACATTGATGCAAAAACACTCAATAAAATACTGGCAAACTGAACCCAAGAACACATCAGAAAAATCATCCACCATGATCAAGTCTGCTTCATCCCAGGGATGCAGGGATGGTTCAACATATGAAAACCTGTCAACATAATACACAATATAAACAAAGTGAAAAATGAAAACCACATGATCATCTCATTAGACGTTGAAAAAGCATTTGACAAAATTCAACATCCCTTCATGATAAAGGTCTTGGAGAGATCAGGGTTACAAGGAACATACCTAAACATAGTAAAGGCAATATACAACAAGTCAACAGCTAACATTAAGCTAAATGAAGAGAAATGCAAAAAAAATTCCACTGAAATAAGGAGCAAAATGAGGTTGTCCACTCTCTCCATATCTTTCAATATAGTTCTTGAGATCCTAGCTAGAGCAATAATAAGACAAAAGGAGATCAAGGGGATACAACTCTAAAAAGAAAAAGCCCAGGGACAGATGGTTTCAGCACAGAATTCTACCAGAACTTCAAAGAAGAGGCAATACCAATACCCTTCAAACTGTTCCACACAATAAAAACATGAAGAAAGTTGTCAAACTCTTTTTACAAGGCTACAGTTACCCTGATACCCAAACCACACAAAGACACAACTAAGAAAGAGAATTACAGACCAATTTTCCTCATTGATGCAAAAATACTCAATAAAAAAAACTGGCAAACTGGATCCAAGAACACATCAAAAAAATCATTCACCATGATCATCACACGACTTCATCACATCTGGGGGATGGTTCAACATATAAAAATCTGTCAATGTAATCCACTATAAAAACAAACTAGAAAAAAAAACTATACGATCATCTCATTAGATGCTGAAAACACCTTTGACAAAATTCAACACCCCTTCATGATAAAGGTCTTGGAGAGATCAGGGATACAAGGAACATACCTAAACATAATAAAAGCAATATACAGCAAGCTGACAGCCAACATCAAATTAAATGGGAAGAAACTCAAAACTATTTCACTAAAATCAGGAATGAGACAAGACTTTCCACTCTCCCCATATCTATTCAATATAGCTAGAGCAATAAGACAACTAAAGGAGATACCACTTAGAAAGGAGGAAGTCAAACTTTCACTATTTGCAGATGATATGATAGTATACTTAAGTGACCCCAAAATTCTACCAGAGAACTTCTACAACTCATAAACACCTTCAGTAATGTGACAGGATACAAGATCAACTCAAAAAAAGTCAGTAGCCCTTCTATATACAAACTGGTAAAAGGGCTGAGAAAGAAATCAGAGAAAATTCACCATTTACAATAGCCACAAATAACATAAAATATCTTTGGGTAACACTAACCAAAGAAGTGAAAGACCTGTACGAAAAGAACTTTAAGTCTTTGAAGAAAGAAATTGATGAAGATATCAGAAAATGGAGAGATCTCCCATGTTCTTGGATAGGTAGAATCAACATAGCAAAAATGGCAATCTTACCAAAAGCAATCTACAGTTTCAATGCAATGCCCATCAAAATCTCAACACAATTCTTCACAGATCTTGAAAGAACAATAATCAACTTCATATGGAAAAGCAAAAAACCCAGGATAGCCAAAACAATCCTGTACAAGAAAGAAACCTCCAAAGGCATCACCATCCCTGACTTCAAGCTCTACTATAGAGCAATAGTAATGAAAACAGCTTGGTATTAGCATAAAAACAGGCAGATGGACCAATGGAATCAAACTGAAGACCCTGATATTAATTTACACACCTATGAACACCTGATTTTTAACAAAGAAGCTAAAATTATACAATGGGAAAAAAGAAAGTATCTTCAATAAATAGTGTTGGCTTAACTGGATATTGATACGTAGAAGAATGCAAATAGATCCATATTTATCCCCATTGCACAAAACTCAAATCCAAATGAATCAAAGACCTCAGCATAAATCCAGCCACCCTGAACCTTATAGAAGAAAAAGTGGGAAGTAGTCTTGAATGCATGGGCATGGGAGACTGCTTCCTGTCTATAACACCGGTATCCCAGACACTGAGAGCAACAATTAGTAAATGAGAGCTTCTGAAACAGAAAGCAAAGAACACAGTCAATAAGACAAAATGGCAGACTACAGAAAGGGAAAAGATCTTCATTAACCCCACACTGGACAGAGGACTGATCTCCAAATATATAAAGAAACTAGAAAACTAGAAACTAGTCAAGAAACGAGACATCAAAATACCAAAAAAAAAATCATCCAATCAAAAAAATGGGTACAAATCTAAACAGAATTTTCAACAGAAGAATTACAAATGGCCAAAATACACTTAAGGAAATGCTCATCATCCTTACCCATTAGGGAAATGCAAATCAAAATGACTCTGATATACCATCTTACACCAGTCAGAATGGCTAAGATCAAAAACATCAATGATGCTGGAAAGTATGTGGAGTAGGGGGAATACTCCTCCATTGCTATATGGAAAATATGTGTATTGGAAAAAAACACATTGGAAAATATGTGTATTGGGGGAATACACTCCATTGGTGGGAGTGTAAACTTGTACAGCAACTTTGGAAATCAGTTATGGCAGTTTCTCAGAAAATTGGAAATCGATCTTCCTCACGACCCAGCAATACCACTCTTGGGCATATACCCAAAAGATGCACACTCATACCATTTGTTCAACTGTGTTCATAGGAGCATTATTTGTAGTAGCCAGAATCTGGAAACAACCTAGATTCCCTCAACCAAAGAATCAATAAAGAAAATGTGGTACATTTACACAATGGAGGAATACTCAGAGATAAAAAAAAATCAATGACATCTTGAAATTTGCATGCAAATAGATGGAACTAGAAAAAAAAACATCATGAGTGAGGTAACCCAGATCCAGAAAGACAAACATAGTAAGTACTCACTCATAAGCAGATATTAGATAAAAAAACAAAGGATAACCAATCTATAGTCCATGACCCCAGAGAAACTAGGTAACAAGGAGAACCCTAAGAGAGACATACATAGATTCCTCTGGGAAGAGGAAACAGACAAGATCTCCTGAGAAAACTGGGAGTTTGGGGAGGGGAGAAGGGAATGCGGAAAAGAAGGGAAGAATGGGAGGGAGGAGGAGAACATGAGGGGATGGGATGGTTGAGATGGGGGAAGAACAGAAGGGGAGAGTAAGGAAAGAGATAACTTGGTTGAGGGAGCCATTATGGGGCTAGTGAGAAACCTGGTACTAAAAAAATTCTCAGAAATCCACAAGAATGACCCCAGCAAAGACCCTAAGAAATACTGGAGAGGGGGCCTGAACTGGTCTTCTCCTGTAAACAGGTTGATGATACCTTAATTGTCATCATAGAAACTTCATCCAGCAACTGATGGAAGCAGATGCAGAGATCTTAGCAGATGCTAAGCACTGTACCAACCTTCCAGAAACCAGTCCAAGAGATGGAGGAATGATAATATGAGCCGAGGGGTCAAGACCATGATGGGGATACCCACAGAAACAGCTGACCTGAGTTAGTGAGAGCTCACTGACTCTGGACTGATAGCAGGGGAACCTACCTAGGACCAAACTAGGCCCACTGAATGTGGGTGAGAGCTGTGGGGCTTGGGCAGTCATTGGGGCCACTGGCAGTGGAATTAGGATTTATCCCTAGTGCTTGAACTGGCATTTTAGAGCCTATTCTTTTTGGAGGGATACCTTGCTCAGCCTAGATGTAGGGGATAGAGCTTCTGTACTGCCTCAAAATGATGTGCCAGACTTTGTTGACTCCCTTGGGAAGCCTTAACCTCTCTGAGGAGTGAATGGGGGTCTGGGGTGGGGGAAAGGTGAGGGGAGTGGGAGGAGGGTAGGGAGTGGGAACTGAGATAGTTATGCAAAATGAGAAAAGAATGTTTTTAAAAAATAAATTTAATAATTTAAAAAACTTTAAGATAGATAGATAGATAGATAGATAGATAGATAGATAGATAGATAGATAGATAGATAGGCAGGCAGGCAGGCAGGCAGGCAGGCAGGCAGGCAGGCAGGCAGGCAGACAGACAGACAGACAAAAACGGAGCAGGCCGGCGAGATGACTCAGCCAGTAAAAGTCTCTGCCACCAAAACTGGCAACCTGTTTCGATGCCCAGAATCATGTAGTAGAAGAAAAGAACAAAAGAACTGACCTCTCAACAAGTTGTCCTGTGACCTCCACACAGGAACCTTGGTGTGTGTGTGTGTGTGTGTGTGTGTGTGTGTGTGTGTGTGTGAGCACTCACACACAAACAGACAAAATGGGATAGTAAATATTTTTACTGTAATAAAAAGTAAAGCTTGGGAAAAAGCAGAGACATATGGGTGAAATAACATGATGTTTGGGATGCAGTCATGCAGTCATGCAGTGATGATGCAGTAATGCAATGATGTAGTGATGCAGCAATGCAGCGATGCAGTGATGCAGAGATGCAGTGATGATGCAGTCATGTAGCGATGCAGTGATGCAGTGATGCAGCGATGCCCTCCAGGCAGGGTGTAGTCATTGAGCTCTTGGTAGAGGCTGTGCATATGGGGGGCAGTGTCTAAACAGGATAATTCTCTCTTTCTCAGTTTTGCTGCTGTTTTAAGACTATCTTTAAAAACAGTCTATGTAACCCAGCATAGTGACACACAGCCTTAGTCCCAGCACTCAGGAGGCAGAAGCAGGCGGATCTCTGAGTTCAAGGCCAGCCTGGTCTACAGAGTGAGTTCTATGACAACCAGGGCTACACAGAGAAACCCTGAATCAGAGTGAGAAAAAGAATTTAGTAAGGTGACTATATAAAAAAATAAGTATAAAAGAATCGCTAGTGATGATAAATGAACCAACAATCAATTCTATGAAACAAATAACAGAGTTTTCTAATAAACAAAAAGATGAGAAAGCTGAACATGGTGGCGCGTGCCTTTAATCCCAGCACTCAGGAGGCAGAGGCAGGCCAATCTCTGAGGTCAAGGCCAGTCTGGTTTATAGAATAAGTACCAAGACAGCCAGGGCTATACAGAGAAATGGGGTCTGCATAGGTCTTCACAAGGTCCTCAGCATATGTTGTGGCTATTAGAATGGTCTTTGTAGTCTCCTAACTATGGGAGTGGATATGTCTCTGATCTTGGGGCTCTTTTCCTCCTGTTGGGTAGCCTTGTCCAGCTTTGGTGTGAGGGCTCTGGCCTTGCCTTATTGTATTTTGTTTCATCATGTTTGGTTGTTGTCTCTTAGACCTGATGTTTTCTAATGGGAGACCGAAAGGGAGTGAGTCCAGGGAAGAGGGGAGGTGGCAGGGGTAACTGGGAGGAGTGGAGGGAGGGGGAACTAAGGTTGGGATGTGTTGTAGGAGGGAAGAATCTATTTTTAATAATGCATATATAATAAAAAAGAGCTGGAGAGATGGCTCAGAGGTTAAGAGCACTGGCTCTTAACCCAGAGGTTCTCTGAGTTCAATTCCCAGCACCCACATGGTGGTGGTTCACAACCTATCTATAATGACATCTGGTATCCTCTTCTGGTGTGTGTATACATAATAAATAAATCTTTTTTAAAAATTAAAAGACAGTAAAATAAGAATAAACTTACAAGATGTGGTGGTTTGAATGTAATTGGCCCCCATAAACTCATAGGGAGTGGCACTATTAGGAGGTGTGACTTTGTTAGAGTAGGTGTGGCCTTGTTGGAGGAAGATGTCACTGTGGTGGCGGGCTTTGAGGTCTCATATATGCTCAAGCTATGCCCAGTGTCTCAGATTACTTCCTGTTGCCTATGAGTTAAGATCTAAGTATCTCAGGTCCTGTTCCAGCATGCCTGCCTGCACACCACCATGTCACACAATGATGAGAATGGACCTAACCTCTGAAAATATAAGCCATCCCAATTAAATGCTTCCCTTTATAAAAATGGTGTCTCTTCATAACAATAGAAATTATAACTACACAAGATATCCAATACTTATTAAATGTGTGTGTGTGTGTGTGTGTGAGAGAGAGAGAGAGAGAGAGAGAGAGAGAGAGAGAGAGAGAGAGAGAATATGTGAATGAGAGAGACAGAGACAGAGAGGGACTCATGTAGCCTAGGCTGGACTGGAACTCATTACATGGCCAAGGCTGACTTTGAACTCCTGATCCTCCTGCCTCCTTACCATGTTCTGGGAGAAGAGGCCTGTGTCACCTGGTTTCTTCAGTTCTAGGAATGGAGCCTCCCACATGTCAAGTAAGCCCTCTACCCACTGATTCCCACTCACCTCCAATATTTATATGAACATATTTTAAACCACTTTCTTTGGGACTGAGGGCATAAGTCAGTGGTGGGGCACTTGCCTAGCAACCCCCACCAAGCCCAACAGAACAACAACAACAGAAGACAAGGAAAGAAAGAAATTGGCCATGGTGCATTTGCTGTGCAGCCCTTGAGGCTGCTCATGAGGAGTCACCACGTTCCAAAACACTAAGGGAAGCTGCAGGCAAAAGAGGAAAAAGAAGTCAGCACTTTAACAACCCGGGGTTTGTACTAAGATGCCTTGGTCTGAAAATCCAGCCTCTGAGACTCTGCTGCATTAGTGTCAGCCCTGACCAGTCCTGAAGCCCTGCTGTGCTGAGTCGTCCAGGTTTCCAAGGACAGCCTCCTGCTTCTGAGCCTACCCTCCATAGACCACGCAAACACAAGGGCGGAGCAAAGCACTGGCATGTGTGTCAGGGTCTCCAGTTTCTTCTCTCTCCTTGTTTGATGCATGGGAAGTTGAGGCCCATAAAGAAAAGACCATTCCCAACAGATCTCAGAACTCACAACCAAACCAGGGCTATGCCTCATGGCTCCAGGCTCTTCTGCACCTGCCTACCTTCCTGCTTGCCTTCCTGCCTTCTTTCCTTCCTTCCTTCCTGCCTTCCTTCCTGCCAGTCTTCCTGCCTGCCTTTCTTCCTGCCTTCCTTTCTCCCTTCCTTCCTTCTTGGTCTTCTCTTTTTCTTCTATTTCTGGGGTCTTAAAGCCTTGAATTTGATAGTTGTAATCAGTTCAAAAGAGTGTCTTCTTAGGGCCAGTGAGATGGTTCAACTGACAAAAAAGGCCTTCTGGGTATGTCTGAGGACCTAAGTTTGATTCCCAGAGCCCATGTAAAGGTTCAAGGAAAAAAATCAGCTCCACAAGGTTGTCCTCTGACCTCCACATACTCCCAGTGGTATACATGCCCACTCACACACATACACACAAACATACACACACATACACACAAACATATACACACACATGCACACACATATTCACACATACATACACATGCACATGCACACACACACACGTAGTGTGAGGGGCTAGGAGCTATGTAGTGAGGAGCTGCGGGCAGGCCTGCTTTTCATCCCACCCGGCTCCCGCACAGCTAGCTTAGTCCCAGAAATAACAACACACAAATTGTATTCATTTAAACACTGCCAGGCCCATTATCTCTAGAGAGTTAGTTACTGGCTAACTCTCACATCTTGATTAACCCATTTCTAATCATTTGTGTCGCACCACGAGGTGGTAGCTTACCGGGAAAGATTCAGCATGTCTGACCTGGTGGCTGGCTCCATGGCGTCTACCTCACTTCCCTTCTTCCCAGCATTGGGTTCTGTCTACTCCACCCACCTAAGGGCTGGCCTATCAAAAAGGCCAAGGCAGTCTCTTTATTAACCAATGAAAGTAACAATAGATAGAAGACCCTTCCACATCACACACATATATACACATGCATATACATGCATATACACACATACATACACACTCATAACATTAAAAAGAAAATCAGAGTCTGTTGAGATGAATTAGCAGGTAAAGGCATTTGCTGCCAAGCCTGGGACTCAAATACTGAAAAGAGAAAACTCCCTCAAGCTGTTATCTGACCTCCACAACTGCCCATAGCACACACACACTCAAAAGCATACCGACAGGCATACGTATACTACATATATACATACACACGTACATACACACATGCAAGCATATATATACGTACATACATTTTTAAATATGACATTTAAAGTTTATTTAAGTGTCCTCTTTCAGGACGGGGCCTCGAGCACAGCAGGCCAGCACTCTACTGCTGCGCCATGGTCCCAATCCCAGAGCCTTTCTTCTGACCAGTAACCTTCCTCCTTCTCATGAGCAAGCAGGTCTCACCGTGTACACTGTGTACATTCTGAAGAAAAAGGCTTCCACAATGAAAAGGTTACAGCTCTACTCCAGGGGGAAGGCTGCCCCCAAGGGTTACAGCTCTGAAGGGAAATGTATCCTGGCAGGCAGGAGCCAAGGAGTACCGCAGTCACACAAGAGATGTGTTGAGAGAGAAGAGCCCAGGAGGGTAGCTGCCTCTGCTCAAACGAGAAGCAGCAAAGGACTGGGCAGAAGATAGGGTTCATACAGAGTTGTTTGGGGGCAGAGCTTTCCAGGGAGGAACTTTCCAGAGTGGGGATTGGTGGGATGTCAAGGCTTGAGGTTGAGGTGAGCCCAGGGAATTATGGAATTTCACGTCCAGGGATTGGTAGGTTTTCAAATCCAGAGCTTGGCTGCCTCTATCTAGACTAGGGGCTGGGTCCAGTCTTATTTAGCAGAGACTTGCCGTTGGAGGCCCTCCGGGGAGGGGCCTGGCCACTCACTCAAATACCTCAAGCGGCTTACACAAATGTTACTTGGCCACCATGTAGGGCAAAGTCATGCTGCTGATTATAAAATCCCAGGGTGTGGGAGAATTTCTGGTTTGCACAACCCGGCCAGACCTGAAGAGAGTTAAGTTGGCTCTGCCCCCAACCTTGGCTCTTCATGGGGCTGTGATCTGAAATATGGCCCCCCAGCTCCTTCCTACTCTCCTCTGAGGTAAGATAGCACACTCAACCATATCCATCTGTTCAGAACACAATAATGTAGGCACTGCCATGATCCTTCACCCACATAAAACTTTTGAAGAGCCTATGGGGCTATGTAACCCATGCTTCTGGAGGAATTTCATACACAGGCTCCACCCAGTAAAGAGAATTACCAGGCAGGAGACAAGGAGCAAAGTCCTGTCACAGGGGGAGGGGAGATTTATATCTCCCAGATGGGGCAGAGGCAAACACCAGTGTCCCGGGACACACACCACCTAAAGTTGCAATCATGGACGTCCTGGTCCCATTCCTGCAGCTCCTGGTGCTGCTCCTGACACTGCCCCTGCACCTGCTGGTTCTGCTGGGCTACTGGCAGCCTATGTGCAAAACCTACTTCCCCTACTTGATGGCCAAGTTAACAGAAAGCGCCAACAAAAAGATGGAAGGCGAGAAACGGAAGCTCTTCAGCCCGATAAGAGATCTGAAGGAGACCTCCGGCAAAGTGACCCTGCTGGAGCTGGGCTGTGGCACTGGTGCCAACTTCCAGTTCTACCCACCTGACTGCAAGGTCACCTGTGTGGACCCGAACCCCAACTTTGAGAAGTTCCTGACGAAGAGCATGGCTGAGAACAGGCATCTCCAGTATGAACGCTTCATCGTGGCCTATGGAGAGGACATGAAACAGCTGGCTGACAGCTCCATGGATGTGGTGGTCTGCACCCTGGTGCTGTGTTCTGTAAAGAGCCCCAAAAAGGTCATCCAGGAAATTCAGAGAGTCCTGAAGCCGGTGAGCAAAGGGGGAAGGGTGTGGGCCCAGAGCAGGTGAGCATGGCATTGGCAACTCCAGGGTTCAGGACCCCGGATGAGGAAGTTGATGTAGCCTACTCTCTGACAGAAAAAAAAAAAGCCATCAGAATGTCATGGTCCATGGTCTATAACACTATCTTGTGGATAGGAGATCTGTGGGGGTACAACGGATGCTCCAGAAACACAGAGGAGTACTGTTCAGTGGTGAGAGGAGCTGGCAAGACACTGCGGGCAGTGAGGTCTCAATTGGTATCTAGAGACTGATGGTGTAGAGGAGGTGGGGGGATAAAAGTGTTCTAGTGGAGGAAGTGGGGGGAACAAAGACTTCAAGTGGACATGTTAGGGGCAGCAGAGTCTCTGAGAGTTTGAGCTGGGTGTGAAAGAAAGGAATTTGGGATAATTTCCAAAATTTCTGGTTTGCACAACTGAAGGGAAAGCAGATGAAATAAACAGTCACTAGCCGGCGTGGAAAACTCTGTTCTGAACGTGTTGGGTCTCAGGATTTGCTAAGACATCCATGCGGAGCAGCCATACAGGTCATTAGAAGTTCAGGTCTGGAAGTCAGGACAAGATGTGGCCTGGAGAAAGAGCTGTGGACAGTACGGCCGTCTAGTGGGAATTCAGTGTGGGAATGAATGAATCCTCTGGGAAGTGGACACTGTGGGAGAGAGCCTGACAGAGCCCTGCTGGAGTCAGAACCCAGGGGTGTCTTGATTGCACTAGACACCAGAGTCTCAGAAGAGGCTGGGATCACATCTCTAGCTAGCAGGTCTGTCTAACCCACAGGCCCTGGTTAACTATGAAAGTGGCCCAACCCAAAACTGTAAACTTATTTAAAATACAATGAGACTTTTTGTGTGACTTTTTATAACTGAATCACAAAGTTCTTGAGCATGAGCACGGTAGACAACAGGCGTCACGTCACAATACTGGAAGTTTACACACATGAAAGAATCCTCGATTGCTCCTGTCCCCCAGTCTAGTGATTCTATAAAGATCTCTCATCAGTCATGGTTGCCCAGTTACCAGAGGCTCCTTTCGTGCCCTGTGAGGAGGTCAGGAGCTAGTCGTACAATATCAGGAGCACTGTGCCCCCACAAACTCTCAGGTCAGAAGCTCTTACTCCGGAGAGATGGGTCTGAAGGAAGGAAGGGGGAATGAGGACAAACAGTGTGAGATGGAGTGGATAAGTGACTTTCTCCCCCTCCCAGGGAGGACTGCTCTTCTTCTGGGAACACGTTGCCGAGCCTCAGGGAAGCTGGGCCTTGCTGTGGCAGCAAGTTTTTGAGCCTACCTGGAAACACATCGGGGATGGTTGCCACCTCACCAGAGAGACCTGGAAGGACCTTGAGAAGGCACGGTTCTCCAATATCGAAATGGAATGGCAGCCCCCTCCCTTCAGGTGGTTACCTGTGGGGCCCCACATCATGGGAAAAGCTGTGAAATAGCTACCCAAAAATGAGTCCCTCTGCTCCCTCCCTGCCCGTAGTCAGAAGCCACCCCAGTCAAAGAACGAGAAAGCCTCCTCAGCGCCACTGCCGCTGCTGCCAGGGTGACCCTTAGCCTCAGTCCTGCTTTCTCCAGAGGCACAAAACTATACAGTGCCAAATTGTGATCTGCAAAGCCCTGGATTTTGCCCAGCCACCTTCTAGGACCTCTACTCTCCCTTTCCCTTATCCACGTGGTAAAGTTCTCACTGCCGTGCTTCCAACACTACACCCATGTGCCCCTTGGAACTGGTAGCATGTCGATGCGTGTGTTCCCTGCCAGGCCACCTCAGCCTCCCTCCCTACCACCCACTCTGTGCCGAGCTTCAAGGGGACAGAGGGAAGCCAAACCCTCACGATAAGAGCCGAGCACTCAATAAAGCAATCAGAGTTTTTTTATTGTCAAATTCTTTTTAATAAATAGACAAAAACCACTAGGCTGGTACAGCACGCTAAGGTCAGAGGACAGGGAGGATTAGGGAAGGGAGAGCCCCTGAGACAGCAACAAGAGACAGCGACACGCTCTCCTCCCTGACCCTCTGTCTAAGGCACTTTGGGGAAGACATGCTATGCAGGGTGGATGAGAGAAGGAGATCGGAGGACCCTGCTCCCCATCAGGATGTGCCTGTCCTTCCAGCCCTGCCCACAGCCCATCCCTGATATGCCCCCTCGTCTCACAGCATCCTAAGGGGAAGTTGGAGGAGTGGTTCTCACGGTGGGAGAGGTCCGTGCCCCTGAGGAAGTAGAGTCTGCCATATCTCGATGGGACGCCAACAACCTACCCCACTATTTCCATCCCAAGAAGCCCATCTTGGGAAAGGGTGGAAGGGATTCAAAGGCCAGGCCTAGAATAAGGGAAGTTAAGCAGTGGCTGGCACAGGAGCTCCATCAACATCCAGGATGGGGCGGGCGTCAGAGCCCTCCCACTGGGAGCCGCCACCCCAGTTACTCCTCTGGATGGTGCCTGTCTTCTCCTCCTTGAACTGCTGTCGGTCTTCCCGAAGGATCTTCACTGCGTGGTACTGGGGCACAGTGGCCTCCGGGTGCTTTACGCGCTTGAAGAATCCCAGCTGTAAGGACAGCAAGAGAGACCATGAGAAGCCTGCAGGGCTGAGGGCCCTTAAAGACCCTCACCATTTCCGAGCCAGAAAGAACTAGCTCAAACAAAAAGTGAGGTAGGCTGGCCGATTTCCAGCACAGTGGCAAGTCCCCAGCTTGCTACCATCAGTACCAGGGTCCAAGGTTCTCATTCACAGCCAAAGGAAGACCAGAAGGAAGCCCAAGGTGTAAAACCAAGGAAATCACCCTTGGTCCCTGAAAGAGAGGCTTAAAACTGAACACCAGGGCCTCGCACGCTTTCCTCTCCCACCCAGGCTTCTTAAAAATCTCAGTAATGTCTTCTAGAACACAAGATTCAAGGGATAAAATAGCGTCCCAGACCACCCCGAAAACCCTGAATGATGACTCATAGCCGTACACCTGTGTGCTTGCATAGTGAATTGCATCTCCTTAGACCAGAGCCCTTGCATCCATGAATACAGTAGTAGCTTAACCCCTCACCTACCGAGGTGGTGCTGGGCCCCTTGCACACTGAAATTCAGAACAGCCAAGACTCCTGCATGCTCAGACGGCACAGGATCTCCTTGTGCAAACATCTCGTTCCCACAGGAAAGACATGCATGGAACCCCACATGCCCACATGCTGGCACTCCCAGCCTACTCGCTCCCTGTGCATGCTGGGCTGTGTGCTCACACTGAAAACTTCACCTTTGAATGGCTCCTTACCTCAAATCGTCCGACCCTCGTCTCCCTTATACACACCCCTCTCTTTACTGAGCCCCTCCCAATGCCGGATCTGTACTTAGACATACACACACACATAGATACACACACATGTTCATACACACGTGCACACACAGCAGTTACCCCACAGTCCCTGGACCCCCAACTTCCATGGCCGAGGGCTGCACGGCCAGATGGGCTCGGTGATAACTGGCTGGAAATGATGAGCTCGCACTTTTGCGACGGAAGAAGCCACACTGGGATGTTGAGGGAGAAGGGGAAAGAGGCAGATGATGGGAAGGCTGAGGAGGGAGGGGGACTTTGTATCTGCCTGTCTCCCTTCTATGGGAGTCGTGCATGGGACAGGCATCCTGAGGCCGATCCTGAAGGCATCAGTCGTCCCTAAGACTGGGCAAGTTCTCAACAGCATTGATGCCACTCCAGAGCTGGTCGGCTAATGGCATACCCTTGTCAAACAGCAGTGGACAGGGCACCTACAGAGCCCAAGGGTGTGCTCAGTTCTGCACAAGCCCCCTATGTGGCATGTGGTTCGGGGATGGGCCCTGGTGGAGCATGAGATCCCCTGGACTGACATGTGCATGTGTGTGCTTTTATGTTGACCCAATAGGATTCTGTTACAGCTCTGTCCGAACAAGAAGGGTCCCATACGAGGCAGCCCCATTCCGCTCCAAGCAGGTTCCTGGAGCCAGGGCCCCATGTTGTAGGCCTTGGTCACAGCTTCCTTCCCAACCTTTGCTGCCACACTGTGGCTAAATCAGATCACACTTTCCTACTCCTGAGGCTCTATCCACCACGGTTCTTCTGGAAGCCTCATGCCACTGCCCCATCTCCCCACAACCCTATCCTGCCAATTCACCGTCTGAGGCCCAGCTCCAGGGGACCTCAAAGCCTTCCTTCTTCTGAGTTCCCACCATCTCAACTCGACACTTCTGCCCCGTCCTTAACTACAAGGCTCCCCACACTCCCACTCAACTACACAAGCCTTGAGGACAAGGTCTGCACCAGAGCCAACTCTGAACCATCCAAAGCAGACAGAGTTCCTGGGGCATGCACGGTAAGTGCATAAGCGGTAACAGCTGCTGGGTGAACCTGTGTGAGTGAGCACCTAGCCCCCTTCCTCTAATTCCAGTCCCCACTGGCTCCATCCCTCCCCGGGCCTCACCTTCCACAACAGCAGCACCAGCAAGGCCAGCACCAGCAGCCCAGCCAGCACTGCCAGGAGGATGACCCACCAAGGGACGCCTTCTGCAACCACAGCCACAGGGTCCAAGTACACCATCACCGGGATCTGAGAAACAAGGAGTCAACAGGGCAAAAGCTGGAGAGAGTGGGAAGAGGGGAGCCCCCCCACCGGCCCCGTCCTCCAGCCTGGCAGGCAGCTCACCACTGTGGACGCATCTCTGAGCAACAAGTTCTTGATAGAGGACTTCACTGTGATGTTGGCTCGGACGATGACTTCCAGAGACTTCACGGCCATGTACTCCTAAGGGATAGGGAAGGAAGGAGACTTCTAAATGCCCATGTTCCCCTCAACCCTCTCCAGCTACTGACACCACAGATGAGATGGTGCCGACGTAGAGGGGGTTTCTGCCTGGCTTGGCTTTAGAGAGTGCTGCATTAGGACGGGGGAGCAGGGGAACCAGAAGTAAACTCCAGGGGGCAGGGCTTGCAGAAGCCGTCCAGCCCGACATCCGGTGCCTCACCTCCAGAAAGGTGCTGTTCCAGAGACGGCCCCAGACATGTAGCACAGCCGCACGATCAAAGCTGTAGAGCGGGCAGCTAAACACCACACACTTGGCCGTGCCCTGGGCACAGTCCTGCAGAGAAGGAGAGGAAGACCCTGAGCCGACAGGCCCGTGAGTATGCCATCTTTCCCATGCTCCTCAATGGACCTCAAATTCCTCTCCTCCGGGAATTCTTCCTAGGCTAACCCTCTGACCCAAAATGGCTGCCTATCTCAAACCTGGGCCTTGAAACACATTGGAAGGGGTCTTTCACTCCCAAGCAACAGGCAAAGAGACTTTCTGAGTTGATATCTACTCAGCTTACTGTCTTAATAATTAAGCACCCAGAACCTACCAGGTACTTCTATCAGGTAAGCTCCAAATCTCCTGCAAGGTACTTTCTTTTTGAGACAGAGTCTCACTGTGCAACCCAGGTTAGCCTAAAATTTATTCTTCCATCTGGATGGAAGGCTGCTCTGGTGTGGAAGAAACTGAGTCTTAAAGAAGGTCACAGAGCTAGCAAATGTATCCAGTGGTGTCAGACATGGTGGCACACACCTTTAATCCCAGCACTCAGGAGGCAGAGGCAGGCAGATCTCTGTGAGTTCAAGGTCAGCCTGGTCTACAGAGTGAGTTCCAGGATAGCCAGGAAAACACAGTGAGACTCTGTCTCGAAGGAAGGAAGGAAGGAAGGAAGGAAGGAAGGAAGGAAGGAAGGAAGGAAGGAAGGAAGGAAGGAAGAAAGAGGAAAGGGAAGGAAACCCATCCTAATCAGTTGTGGAACACGGGTCCATATTTGGCAAAGTCATGAACCCACTCTAAACTCAAACTCACTGTAGGAGAGGCTGCCTGTGAACTACTGGGGCCAGGAAACTCGCAGTCTCCTCCTTTCAAGTCTGCCTGAAAGTTACCGTTAGCCATTGTTTGCCACAATGCACACACATTTAAGAACGGCCTGAGAGTGCTTGGAGTCTTTTCTGACTGGGGAGGGTCATGCTCCCATGAGAGTCAGAGGACAACTTGCAGGGGTTGAAGCTCTCCTTCCGCCATGCGGGTTCCGGAACGGAACCCAAGTCTTCAGGCTTGGCAGCAGGGCCCTTACTCACTAAGCCATCTCCCTAGCCTCTTTTGGGAATCTTTTAGTTTTCTGCTTTTGAGTAATTCAGAGCTCTTTAACCGGTTTGTTAAAAAGCAAAGCTATCTGCTTTATTTTATATAAAAGAGTCCAAATGATAGGCAAGATGGCTTAGCAGTTAAGAGCACTGGCTAGGGCTGGAGAGATGGCTCAGTGGTTAAAAGCATTGCCTGCTCTTCCAAAGGTCCTGAGTTCAATTCCCGGCAATCACATGGTGGCTCACAACCATCTGTAATGAGGTCTGGTGCCCTCTTCTGACCTGAAGGCATATACACAGACAGAATATTGTGTACACTGGCTATGCTTGCAGAGAGCCTGTCTTCAGTTCTCAGCGCCTCCACAGCAGCTCACAGGCATCCATAACTCCTGCTGCAGGGGATCCAAGGTCTTCTTCTGACCTACACAGGTACCAGGAATGCACATAGCACACATACATATGTGCAGGCAAGACATTCATAAACATAAAATAAATCTTTTTTTAATATTTATTTATTTATTATGTATACAATAGTCTGTCTGTGTATCTGCCTGCAGGCCAGAAGAGGGCACCAGATCTCATTACAGATGGCTGTGAGCCACGATGTGGTTGCTGAGAATTGAACTCACGACCTCCAGAAGAGCAGTCAGTGCTCTTAATCTCTGAGCCATCTCTCCAGTCCCTAAAATAAATCTTTTTAAAATACCTTTTTAAAGACTCTAATAGCCAGGCAGTGGTGGCTCAGGCCTTTAACCCCAGCCCTTGGGAGGCAGAGGTAGATCTCTGAGTTCAAGGCCAGCCTGGTCTACAGAGTGAGTTCCGGGACAGCCAGGACTACACAGAGAAACCCTGTCTTAAAAAAACATTTTAAACCAGCTGAGATATTACACAGGTGAAATGAGCCAGGTACAGAGGAAAACATGCCACATGGTCACCCAAATGTGACCTCTGAAAGAAGGCATGCACATGTGGCTTTCACACATACATGCGGGCAAAACACGCCTGCACATGAAAATTTAAAATAATAAAATCATTTTAAAAAATAAAGCCAAAAAAAAGTAAATGATAAATAAGTGCAGGCACCGGGGCATACGCCTGTAATTCCAGCATCGGAGAAGAAATAAAAGGATTTCAATTTGGAGGGACGCCCGGGCTGCATAGCACAGCAGCCCTTCCCCTCTCCAAAGAATGAGGAGCTGGGCCATAGGTCAGCAGTAGAGTGTTTGCCTGGCATAGAAAGGCCCGACTTTGGTCTCCAACCCCGCTAGGAGGGAACACCCTGTATTTTATGGAATGATGCACTGCTTGATTCTGAAGTAAAAATAAGCACAATTAATAAATAACTAGACATGGTGACACATACTTCTAATCCTAGCACTGTGAAGGCTGAGGTAGGATTGCCGTGAGTTCAAGACCGTTCCTAAACCAGGCATGGTGGTGCACGCCTTTAACCCCAGCACTCAGGGAGGCAGAGGCAGGTGGGTCTCTGTGAGTTCGAGGCCGGCCTGGTCTACATAGCAAGTTCTGGGTCAACCAGAGAGACCCTGTCTCCAAATAGAAAGAAGAAAAAAAACAACTGTTTCTAAATAAAGAATGTTAAATAAAGAAACTATTTCAGAGTTCTTGTTAAACAGGGAGTCTCTCGGAGCTGTCAGTCCTGTGGAGAAGGCGGGACTACCACAGCGGCACCGGGTTCCAGATGCAGAACAGCTTCCTGCATTCTTTAGCCTCGGGTTAGGTATCAAAGGGGCATGGGGAGGCTTCAGGCCAGAAAAAGGACGAGATGCCCTTACGGCTACTGGCCAAGGATCTCCGGGGCTGTATTTATCATGGTCCACGCCTAGGCTTAGCTCAAGCCCCAGTGTCCCTAACTGACATCTGTGCCACACTCTCACTGTCTGCACCAGCCTAGGAGGAACACAGAGCGCTCAACAAATTCACCTCAATACCAAAACTATGCGGGAGAGTGGGAAGCCAAGCTGTTCCAATGGGATAGACAGAAAGCTTAGCCAATCTTGTGTATATACTATAATCTTAATTATGAGAACATGAAACACCGAGCCTGGAGGCCCATGCCTGGAATCCCAGCCCTTAGAAACTGGAGGCAAGAGGTTGAGTCTACCCCAGCTCCTTACAAAATACAATGTTTTAGACAAATGAGCAGGGTCGCTGCTTGGCTACCGAGCTGGCCCTGGAGTGCACACCGGGAGTTGCAGGGTCTGAGGTGTCAGGAGCTGCCTCACGGGTACTGTCCCCCTCCAGCTGTCCCTGGCGTCTGAGCACCACACGCCTTGCCAGGCTGACTCCATGGATGCCCAGCTCCCCGACCTCACTGTGGCCGTGCCGCAGCCGTGTTGCCCTCACCAGAGTGACGTTTCTCTTTCTCTCAGCAGAGGATACTGGCCACCAGGATGTGCTGGGCTCCAGCTTCTCTGGAGGCTCCTCTGGTCTCAGCGGTTCCAGCTCTCGCCGCCTCCTATCCCTGCTGTCCACATCCTGGAAGGCGCAGTGGAAGTTCCTTTAAATACTGCGACCCCTAAGATGGCATGTCCGCTGCAACACCCACACATTACCCCCCCCCCCCCCCCCCCCCCCGCCGCCGCCGCCGTGCGACATCCCTCCCAGGCTCCACGCTCCACCCCGCCTGCCCTGCCTAAGCCTCACCAGGCGGAGGATGTTAGGTCTTGGAGAGCAGATCCCTTTCTTCCCAGGCCCCTGTCCGCCCTCCAGCTCCACCCGCATGGGGTACAGCAGCCACTTCCCGTTGGCAATCTCGTGGGGCCACATGATGTTGAGGAAGGCTGAACCCAGAGTGTTGAGCGACTGTCCTTGATTGGAGACCTGTGGGCCCAAAGCAGTGGGAAGAAATGAAACTCGGATTCTGAGTGGTCCCTACATCACAGAAGGAGAGGCAAGGCTGATGTGGAGGACCTCGGGAAACAGACCAGAGCCGCACAATCTAGACCAGACTGAGCGTTATTCTCTGCTCATTCTCCAGGAAAAGGGGGCCAAGTGTGAGGGGATCTAGGACGAGCCAGGGCAAAGTGTTGATGAAAGTTACAGATTCCCCCAAGAACCCATTCCAGCGAAAGCCACAGCGGAGCCGTTCCTCTGAGTTCCCAACACCTCTCAGATCTGCCGCAGAGATGGCCTGACTAGATGACTCCTGAAACCCCAGCACCAACGTGTGCTTAGAGCCACGTCTGCCCAGTGCAGAGGCCTGGAGCCCCGGGGCCACCACGCTACCATATGGGGAAGAGCCCAAAACCTTGAGAAATCTCTAAAGCCTCTTCTCTGGGGCCACACGACAGGATGCTTACCGTGACCTCATACTTGACCTTGCTGCCCACATCCCTCTCAGATCGCATGGCGCTCTCTCCCTTCACCTCGCCAGAGAAGAAGAGTTGCTGAGGAGTGGCCACCCTGGTTGTGGGGAGATAGGAAGAGGAGCTGAAGAGGCCTGGGGTCCATGCAGCAAATGGAGCCAAGAGGGTAAGGTCAGGTAAGGCCGAGCCCCAGCTCTGGGGGCGGCAGAGGGACCAGGCAAGCAGCACCTACCCTGAAATGGACAGTGGTAACTCAATGAAGACTTGAGCTCGAACAAGGGCTGGGTACAGCTCCTGCTCACTGATCCTGGCATACAAACATGGGGACGTGTGAGCCGCTGGCTCCGGAACCTCCACGGGGCACTTGAAGCCTTTCTAAGTCACCCAACCTGTTCCCAGTCTTACGTGGCCAATAGCAGCTCCACCTCCAACTCCGTGGTCTCAATAGTGATTCCAGAGGTGCTGAGGATAAGGTAGAAAGTGACCTGCCAAGTGTGGAATGGCAGGAGAGTCAGATGAGAGCTGGGTCTTAAGAATGGGTCACTCAGACAGAGAAAAGGCCAGCCATGCCAACCTGGGCACCTCTCTTCATAGGGTTCCCCAGCTCACACTCGACGTGAGAGGCATTCTCATTGGACAGGCAGAGCGGCTTCTCCTGGATCAGGGAGGGAGGGAAGGATAGGTCAGTGTTCTCATCTCTTGTGAGCACACAATGGAGTTTTAATCAGTCATAAAGAAGAAGAAGAAAGCTATGTCATATGCAGGAAAACAGATGGAACTGGGGTCCCCACATTAAGCAAAACAAGCCAGACTCAGAGAGACAAACATCACACTTTCTCTCATATAAAAAATCTAGCTGGGTAACACACGCCTTTAATCCCAGCACTCAGGAGGCAGAAACAGGTGGATCTCTGAGAGTTCAAGGCCAACCTGGTCTACAGAGTGAGTGCCAGGACAGCCAAAACTGTCACACAGAGTAATCCTGACTCAAAAATAAATAAATAAAGAGAAGAAATGTAGTTTTAATATAGATATGATGTAAAAGTGGAAGGGGGAGCTGGGCAGTGGTGATGGCGCACACCAGCACTTGAGAGACAGAGGCAGGCTGATCTATGTGAGTTCAAGGCCAGCCTGGTCTACAGAGCAGGCTTCCAGAACAGGCTCCAAAGCTACACACAGAAACCCTGTCTCAAAAAAAAAAGTGGAGGAGAACAATATGGGGAGATGTGGAGAAGAGGGGTTCTACACTGAGGATGAGGGAGCACAAGGAAGAGCTGTAGAAAAAATAATACTGCATATTTTATAGAATCTAAATGTGTGTGTATATATGGATACACACACATATATATATACACACATATATATGCACATATATACACATGTGTATATACATACACACATACACATATATGTATAAATATATATATACACACACATCTATACATACACACATATGTATGAAGCCAAGTGTGGTGGCACATGCTTGTAACCCTAGCCCCTAAGAGGGTGAGGCAGGAGGATTGCCATGGGTTCAAAGACAGCTTAGGCTTCAGAGAGAGACATTGTCTCAAACATACATGCGGACCAACCTTGGTACTTAAGAGACAGAGGCAGGAGGAGTTCAGTGAGTTCAAGGTAGTATGGTCTACAGAGCTAATTCCAGGGCAGTCAGAGCTACACACACACACACACACACACACACACACACACACACACACACACACACAACTGTCTCAAAAAAACAAAAATTAAAACAAAAGAAAAGAATATACATAAGCATAGGGGACAATTTTGGGCAAGGAGGGAAACCAGAAGGAGAAAGGAGGGTGTGGTGGTTTGCATAATAAAGTCCCCTATAGGTTCACAAATTTCAGTTTGTCACTGGGAAGCTGTGGCCTTGTTGGAGCAAGTGTGTCCCTGAGGGTGGGTTTTGGGGTTTCAAGTGTTCAAGCTAGGCCCAATGTCTCTCTCTTTCTGCTGCCTGCCAGTCCGGATATGGACCTCTCGGCTACCTCTCCACCACGTCTGCCCGCATGCCGCCATGACAATAACAGAGTAAACCTCTGAGCTGTAAGCCACCCCGATTAATGTTTCCTTTATAAGAGTTACCATGGCCACGGTGTCTCTGCACAGCAATGGAAACCCTGACTATGGGGGGAGGGGGGTAATAGGAGTGACTTTGATGAGCTAAGTACAGTGACATGCAGGTTTGAAAATATCATAACACCTCTAACTACTAAAAAAAAAAAGTCACGAAAAGAAAATAAAAATTAAAGGAACACACTAGGCCCTGTCCCAGGTTCTTACCACAGAATCCAGGGATCGAACGCCTGAGTAGTGTAATGAAGCCGGTAGGGTGACCAGGAGCTGGGCCTCATGGGCGTCATCCCCATCTGCCTGAGGCTGGGCCGGGTCCGAGGGCAGGTTGGTGACTGTCAGTTCCAGGCCTATGAACGGCTGTCCACTCAGGGCAAACAGGGCCGTTGTTCCATCCACAGCCCTGGAGGATGGGACCCAACTCACTGTAGGATCCGAGCCTCCCACCCTATCTACTTCCAGCCCCCAAACAAGTGCACACTGCCTCTCCTCTCACTCCAGGTCCCCTACACCACACACAAGCCAGCTCTTCCAGTGCAGGAATGAGTCAGGGGACCTCCATTCTTATGCTAACTCCACCACTTTCTGACCTGGTATCAACAGCAACCCAGAGAGGTTGCTCTCATTCACAACGTGGAGCCACAGAGGGGTCACACTGTGATGACGTGTCCATAAAATACACGGCATTATACAGACTAGGAGCATTGTTCTCTGGTCAGGACACTG
Organism: Myodes glareolus; assembly: GCF_982192425.1. Taxonomy (NCBI): domain Eukaryota; kingdom Metazoa; phylum Chordata; class Mammalia; order Rodentia; family Cricetidae; genus Myodes; species Myodes glareolus. The sequence continues at coordinate 13,244,489 of NC_142051.1, read as the reverse complement.
CCCTGGCTCGGACCTCTGAATCAGAGCCCTGTCTGACCCCTCTAAAGAAGCTTCCTCTATTTGCTGAGGCCTAGCCCTCTCCTCCCCGACCCATGTACACTCCACCCATCTCACGTGGGCAGAGGTTGGAACTCGGTGTCGCTGATCCGGGAACAGAACCGGGCCTGCACCAGCTGCAGGTTGCTCTGACAGATCTTATCGTCACCACAGCCTTGCTTCAGGAAGTGGATCTGAGGAGAGTGTTCAGGAGAAGATCACGTCTAAGGTGGAGATCAAATGTGGCACCGAGGTTTACGGTGCATTAGCAAAACACGGGATGAGAGGACTCCAGGCTGGTCCATAAACAGACCACAGTTCCCTGCCCAGACGGCACAGACTGTGAAAAGCCGTGACAGGTACCACTGGGCTGCTAAGAGACCCACGCAGTGAGCTACACCGGTCCATTCTGGCCGAAAGGGAGCAAGAAGGTTCAAGAGGCTTGACATCCATTTCAGAAGACACCAGGCCTTGATTACCCCAGAACCATGAGCAACTGCAGGAGCACAGTCCTCTTAGACTACAAAGGAACACATGGTCATCTGAGCCATTTCCCCTTTGAGGTATTATTGTGCCTACATATAAGGCTTGTCCTGGGGCTACGGGTGCGGAAGAGCTTTTTCTGCAAGCTGCAAGTGGGTGTCATCTTGGAGGCACCAGGACCATCGTCCCTCCCAGCTCCTTTCCCCCCAAGCTCACCTCTGTCCTTTGGGTGCTAGGCTGGTGAGCATTGAGGATGGGAGCCACAGGGGGGAGCCCCGGACCAGGAGCTTGCCGAGGGCTGTTGAGACTATATTGCAGGGTCACCACAATGGCCCGAAGCTTATCTTTGACATTTTCCTGAAAGGGAAGTATTGTTACTCACTGGAACCACTCCCAGCCTCAGCCCTGATCAAGGCCCTCACCAGTACACTGAAGACTCTCAAGCTTAGAAAGAAACTGAGGGAGACAGACATACAAGCGGGCAAGCAGTGAGGATGAGAGAGAGACCATAGCAGATAAGGCTTTCCCTTCGAGCGAGGAGCAGACACCACCTCTGTGAAGTTCCAGACTTCACAGATGTGTGAAAACAGCAAGGAGTACTAGCTGGGCGTGGTGGCTCACACCTGCAACCCTAGCGCCCAAAAGGCTAAGGAAGTGGGATCTCATAATTAGACCAGCCTGGCCTATATAAAATGTTCCAGGCCAGCCTGGGCTACATACAGACACTCCATCTTACTTTAAAAAAAAAAAAATCAGGCAGAGAGGCAAAAGTGTGTAGAAAGGAGCTCAAACAAGGGACTGCTCAGTGCCTAGATCTTTTAAAAATAAAAAGAAAAATAAATATGGAATTCGTCACAAATTTATGTGTCATCCTTAAGCAGACGTCGTGCTAGCCTTCTCTGTCATTCCAGTTTTCCAGTTTTAGCATATATGCTGCCAAGTACAAAGGCGTTTTTATTTTTTTCATTATGTGTGTGTGTGTGCGTGTGTGTGCATGTATGTGTGCGCATGTGTGCATGTGTGTGCGCGTCTGTGTGTGTGTGGTGTGAGTATAAGCACATGAGTGCAGGTATCTAAGGAAGCCAGAGAGTGCCAGGTCTCCGGGAGCTGGAGTTGGAGGGCATTACTGGCCACCCAAGGTGGGCACTGGGACCCAAACCCGGGTCACCTATAAGAGCAAGACAATCTCTTAGCTGCTGAGTATCTTTCTAGTCCCTTGGGGCCCAGAGCTCCCAACAAAGTGTGAGTGTGCTAGAGAAAAGGCAGAGAAGAGACATGCAATAACGCTGTCACTCGGAGACCAGAAGGCGGTGTCCACCTGCAGCTGGAACACAGTGTCCCCACAGACTCGGTCTTGTTGGTGCTTCAACCACACCGTGCCTGAGGACTGGTGCTTGGGGTCATCCGGGCCTCTGCTCAGGAAAGTCACTCGTGGAACCTGGCCCCGGAGCCTCCGGTCCGTGTCTCCATCTAATGTGTAATCCAGGGCTGTGGCGTGGAGAGAGAAGAGGGAACCCAGTGAGCTGAGGATCCTGTTCCCGGGGTGCCATCAGAGAGAGCGGCGGGTGAGGATTCCAACTCACCCACAGTAGGGTTGTAGCTGGTGGGTACAGCAATGTAACTGAAGCAGATCCTTACGTCCACGCTGTGGGGCAAAGGGAGGCTCTTGAGCAAACGAGACCCCAAGTCCTACTTCTGCCACAACCCAGACCCAAGCTAGGGAAGAGAGGCAGGGGAAGGGAAGCCAGCACTGGCCTCCTCCTTGGCACAGTCCCCTCTGGCCGCGCCTCACCAGACCAAGAGTCCACCAGCACAGTTGGGTTGTTCTAGGTCGATGGCTCTCGGAGCAATGAAGATCTCTTGGGAGACGTGAAGAACGGGTCTGGCCCTGGGTGTGGAGAGTTCATTGGGTTTGGAAGACAAGAATGTGAGGCTAGGAACACTCTGCAGGACCAGGCGTGGGACTGGAAAGAGGCCAGACCGGCAGGGAGGGTCTGAGAGGCTGGAGGCTCACCTGAACAGCGCGGCAGTATCAGCCAGGGAGCCCACGAGCAGGTCTGGGTAGTAGTTCTCATCCACATCCAGGCCCCCAGACAGGGAGTAACCAAAGCTCTTGATGCCCACAGCTTCACCCTCCAGCACCTGGAGAGTGACGGTCACCCTCCTTTGAGCCCCACTTTCCCCAGTCCTCCCTACCCGGCCCTCTGCAGTCCTCACTCCACCCGGAACCCTTCCTCCACATCAATCCCCTCACCTGTGAGGGCTTGACAACCACCCCCAGGCTGCTCCCATGGTAGATAAAGACTTTCCCATCTCCATCAAAGGGAGCTCCCACGGCAATATCTGGGGGCACAAGAGAAGCATGGTGAGGCTGCAGAGGAGGGTCGACAAGCTCCATACCCAACTCTAGTTCATTGAGGAGCTCCACACATCATTCTAAATCCTCCCGGCCATTCCCTCCAGACATTGCTGGCTCAGCTTGGTTGAGTTACAGAATCCGCTGATCTCGTCTCAGCTCCTCCCCACACTGAGCTTAACTTCACCCGATCCCAGTCACACCTGGGAAGCCATCTTGGTTGAGGTCCCCCAAGACAGCCAAGCTGATTCCAAACATGGAGTCGGGGGAGCCACAGATCCGCAGAGGGGAGACATGTGCCCAGTGGCCACCCTGGTTCATGTACACATACACGGCACCTCCCAGCTCTTCTTGGCGCTCAAAGAAGTAAGGGGCACCCACAATCAGGTCTGGCCAGCTGTGGAAGAGAGAGACAGCATGGGGCCCTCTAGACCAAGGGAGTCGGGACAAAGTGTAGAAGCCACCCCTGGATCCCGGGGGCGCACTCCTCTAGTCCCCTCTCACCCGTCGTTGTTGAGATCAGCCACGGCCAGTGAGTAGCCAAAGCCAGAGGTCAGTTGCTCCCCAGACAGCACAACCTCGGGTATCAGGCGGCTGGCGCTATCCTTACGCAGAATGACCACAGCCCCCTTGTGGTTGGCACGGGGAGCCCCTGCCACAAAACTCAGCTCTTCCGCACGCAAGAGACCCTTCCCAGAGTCGACGGAGAAACCTAGGTGAGGAAATCCCTTACTATGAGTGATTCTCCAAGAGTCGGAAGCCAGGGAATCCCCCTGGAGCCGCAAGGGAGAGTTGCTCCCCAATCACTATGTTTGGGCTATCCTCCTCCGCCGCCGCCAGGGCCTAGAAACCCTTACAGCCCTCCTGGTCAGAGACGCAGGACATGATACGGAGGTGTCATAGAGCAGAGAGAAAGGCAGTAACAGAGAAGCTTGGTGACTTGGTAAGAGGGGCTAGCACGGCAATGGGAGTTGGACCAGAGCCACCACCATTCATGCCCAACCTGGGGAACTGGCGAAGAAGAGGATGTCCCTCCCATTCTGCACACCCAGGAGGTTCACTGGCATCCAATGCACCTTCTCTACCCCCCTCTCCCCAACCCTGCAGAGGAGGAAGTCTTTACAGATATGAGAGGAAGATAAGGGAACAAAGCAGAGCTTGCTTCACCCAAATGTTTTCTGGACCTCATTTCATCCTGGATGATGATATGCAAAAGAGGCTGTAAGTGACCCTCGTAGCCCACATTCACCCCCAAAGGAAGCTCCCCAGAGGTCAAGATTGTCCTTCCAACCCGGGTAACCCTTGACCTCCTGCTCCACCTGCATCTTCCCCTATGAAGACCCTTGGCTCACAGCCCTCAGGCCTGTCAATGTACCTAATTCTCCTCTGCAGTTTGGGCCCAATATGTCTTTCCCTGGGCATATGTTAGGAGAGGGTAAGGAAGGAAAGAATACTCCCTAGGAAGTAAAAAGGAAAGCCAGGGTCAAACCCCAGGACCCAGGATGTAGGAGCTTACAAACCTAAATAGCTATTCAAGGTCAAATCTCCAGCTGGTCCTGTGAGCCGGTCAGCAGGATCCAAAGTTTTATACACCAGCTGGTCAGGGTCTGAGCTATCAATGTTGGTCACAAAAAGCAACCCTGTGGGGGAGCAGGTAGGGAAGAGACACCAGGGAAAGGCCAGCAAGAGAAGGGGGCACAGAGTAAGGAGACAGAGACAGAAGAAGGTGAAAGGGGAAGAAGAGGAGGAAGAAAGTGAGAGAAACCAAGAAGCCAGAGGCAAAACAACAGAAAGACAGAGACAGGAGGATGGGAGCGTGGAGAAAGAGGAAAAGAGAAAGGATCAGAGGGTTAGAGCAGTTCTGGACCAGGGAGGGGTCCCTACCAAAGTAGCTGTTGGCAGGGACCGGAATGAGGCTGGGGTCTTGCTCCTTCTCGCCCCCTGCCTCGTAGGGCCCGTCGTCCAGGTCTGCCAGGTCGGACGAGCCCTGTGCACAGAGCTCCACCCTGGCTGTGCCTGCAAGGACAGTCCTGTTAGTACTCAAGGCAGGAGAGAGGCGCACCCCTCAGACCAGACACCGTTGGGTGGGCACACAGGGAAGCCCTCCTCTGCTCTTCAGCCCCTCCCCCACCATCTCCCGAGCCCAAGCTTCTAGGGTCCTCCAGACATGGCATCACACTCACCGTGTGGCAGCTCAGCCAGTGGCAGCGTGCAGAGACAGGAATGGCAGTGATGAGGTGTGGGCTGCTGTGTCGGAGCATGCAGGCCCTGGCCCCGCTGTGCATGTGGGAACTCATGCCAACATGTAGATAAACACATGGCCATGCAATGGAGAGTAGGTACCCCATTCACTTATGTGCTAGCAAGATGGGAATGGAAGGCATGGCAGTGCCCCAGGTCAATACATCAATGAACTCGTGGTCATGCTTGGCCGTATGCTACCCACAATCCCATCTGTGAGGTAAGAGGAGGCCTTGGGCTCCTCCTTCACCCTCCCCAACGAATGACTCACCCTTCCAGTTATAGGTTCCTGGAGCCCCAAAGACGAGGTAGTGGCTGTCGGGGGAGAAGGTGGCAGCTGTGCCCTGCTGGCAGAACCCAAACTGTTCATGGCCCTGGGGGCGCCCCTCACAGAACTTCCATTCCCCACCGTCTAGCTCATCATGGATGGCCAGGTCCTGGCTTAGCACAAAGCAGCGGCCAATCACATCCCGAGTCTCCAGGATCTGATCCACTCTCTGTCGAGACTCATAGCGGTGTGCACAGGTCTGTGAGGGAATAGGAGGTCAGGTCATTCCCCTGTGTCTACCAGGGACCTACAAGCGGCTCACATGCATGTAGACTTTGGGCAGACACACACACACACACACACACATGTGCGCGCATGCACACATATGCCCGTGCACACATGGACAACCGTATGCAGCATCACTTGAACGCCATCACCTAGCCAGTGTGAGGTCCTTTCCCGGTATCCCGTCTGTGACCACTTGAAGAAAAAATTCTACCTGGGTACTCACAGACACATAACAGCACATAGAACACGGGCTTCCCTGATCGTGTAACAATCTTGAAGCATGCTCTGGTGTGTGTGTTCAGGCAGATGTGTACAGGGGAACATACACGCAACATCAGATGCATGTGAAACTTAGAAGACAACCTTGGGTGTCATTCTTCAAGAGCTGTTAGCTTTATTTTTTGAGACAGAGTCTCTCCCTGGGATCAGGGCCCTTCCAATTGGGCTAGACTGGCTGGGCAGTAAGTCCCAGGGATCCTCCTGTCTCTGCCTCCCTAATGCGAGGGTGAGAAGCACAACCTCCCAATGTTACTTTACTAATGCTGATTCTAGGAATCCAACAACGTTGCTTTTTCTTGTTGTTGTTGGTTCTTGGAATCCTACTCAGATGTGCATGCTTACAAAGCAAGCACTCCACTGAGTCATCTGTCCCTAGACCTTCGTAACTGTCATCATCTCCCTAAAGAAGACATCCTAATATCTGTCCTCTGAGTATTCCCTCTTCCCAAAAGCATGGCTCAGCGCACCACGCTGGCAGCAGCCCTTTCTCTCTACTCTTCCTTCGGATTTACAGACTAGAAACTAGACCACTTAGTGAGCATTGGTGACATTCAGCCTCATGGTGACTTCTGTGTGCGTCAGTGAGAGACCCAGACGAGAAAAAGAATTGTCATAACTAAAAGGCATGATGCTACACGACTGATATCAGCACTCAGGAAGCAGAGGCAGGAGGATCTATTTGAGTCCCAGGACAGCCAGGTCTACGTAGTGAGATTCTGTCTTAACAAAGCAAGCATTTGCAGAACTCTTTGGCAGGGCCGAGGCCTCCACTGTCTTCACGTGTCCTCTTTCAGAAGTTAGTATAATGTCTGAAACTAAGCAATGTTCACAGTAGGAATCTGACAAGAGCTCGGATGAAGAGATGGGTGTTTTAAAATTGATAAGGAAAGAGACTTTCGTGTATCAACCAATGGTTCTAGGAATCACCGCGGCGTCCAGTTTGTGTTCGGTAGGTGAGCCTCTTGCACACACAACACACACACACACACACACACCGTCAGAGCCTCTGCATTGTCACAGGAAGCAGTACTCACGACAATCTTGCCCCCGGGTCCCTGGCTCCGAACACTGACTCCCAACCACTGGTTCTCCTTGCTCTCCTTTTGTACATCAGCTGAAGCAAGACACTGGGTTTCAGGGGAAGGAACAAGAGACAAAGTCCTGCCCTCCCCTCTTCACGCGCTGCTCCCACTCCACCGGGCCAAGGCCACACCTCCTCTGTCGATGTCCACTCTGTAGCAGTTCCTCTCGTCTAGGCTCAGGGGACAAGCAAAGAGGCCTCCAGTGCGATTTGCTTGCTGCCCGGGAAAAGCCAGGGCCTGGGGAGCACCCACCAGCAGCCTGTAGGGTGGGACAAGGGCTAGATTCAGAGGCCATAGTACTCCAACCACCCCAGAGCTTCCCTGACCCCAACTTCTCAGAGCCAAGCGGAGTGTTCAAGTACTAAAGAGAAAAAAAATAAAAGCCATTTTTCTCCAATTCTGGCAAGGGTATGTTAAAAGACCTGGGCACACACACATTCATGTCACAAGTGTGCTTACTCTCTACATAAAGGACCAACAGGAAGAGTGGATAAACACACGTCAGTACACACGCCAGCCGGAGCAGCCTGCCAGCATCGCCAGCTTAAGAGAACTGCCCGTCCCTAGCACCTGTTCCTGACAAGCTTCTCCACCCCCTGCTTGGCCCCAGCCTCAGACACTACCCTCCTCCCTAACCCTGGTCCAGTTGAAAGCCTGCCAGAGATAGCAAGAATGCCCGGAGCAAGAGCAGCAGGCACACAGACTGGTACCGCAGTGATCCAGGGGCTTTCAGAAGCCAGGCAAGGGGCTAGAAACGGGCCTGTTTCCCCTTTACCGTGTGCCCAGCAAAGACCCTACCTACTGGTAGCTCTGCAAGCCCCAAACTCAGTCATGCCCACTAGCAGGGAAATGGGGAAATGTTTCTGGTGGCCACTAACACCACCCCATTTCCTTCCCACGTCCAGAATCCCCTTCCCTGTCCTACCTTCGCCTCCCACATCCACAGATTTCTCTTTTCCTCTCCTTCCACCCCTGCCCTTCTCTCTCACTGCCCCCTCAGCCTCTTTCCTGGCAGCACAATTTTCCATGATTACAGCCAAAGCGTCTTCCCCAGAGGGGGACTGTGCTGGGAATGGAAGCTGCCTGGGTCCCTCAGGACTGGACCCCGAAGCCAGGAGTGACTGGGAAGTAAGGTGCGGTAACTGATACCCAGATGGCACTTCTCTTCAGGAAAGGCTCAAGAGTAGTAGGCAGCAGGACAAGTCCCAAGTCCTCTCACTCCCACACTCTTCCATGTCCCATCCTGGGGGCAAATCCCGCAACTGTCCGACAGTATTACAGACAGGCATCTGTGGGGCACTGAGCCAAACCTTGTAGGGTGGGGGAGAGGTTCCCACAGCTCCTGCTGTCCCTTAACTTAGCAGCTGTCACCTCGTCTCAGAGCCAGTGTCAAGCAGGGTCGGGGGAGCACGCAGCTGGACAGATAGTCCAGCCATCAATATTACTTGCTGTTCTTTTTAAAAAAAAAAAAAAACTTTATTTAACTTTATTTCATGCACATTGGTATAATGGTGTCAGATTCTCTTGAACTGGAGCTACAGACAGCTGCGAGCTGCCATGTGGGTGCTGGGAATTGAACCCGGGTCCTCTGGAGGAGCAGTCAGTGCTCTTAACCACTGAGCCATCTCACCCACCCCACTTGCTGTTCTTGCTGAGGACCTGGGTTCTGTACCCAGCACCCACATCAGGTGGTTCACAACTGCCTGTAAATTCCTTTCCACAGGATCCAGTGACCTCCATGGGCACCCATCCTCACGTGGTCCACACAAATTTATATGGGCACAGGGAACACACACAAACACATAAATAAAAAAAATTAAAAATAGATCTTTGAAGAGGTGGGAAGGCTAGCCTGACAGTTAAGAGCATTTGTTGCTCCTGCAGAGGACCTGGGTTTTGTTCTCAGCACCCACAAGGTAGCTCACAGCCATACCTAATCCAGAGCCAGAGGATCTGACATCCTCTTCCGGTCTTCGGGAACACCAGCCATGGAAGCAGTGCATACACACAGGAAAAATATGCATGTATATATATGCAAAAAATCTCTTAAAATGGGGGAAGCAGGAAGAAAGAGGACATATATTCTCATTTATTTCTCCACTGTTTACTGACACTCCATTATACACCAAGCCCTGGGTCAGGTAGTGATTGGTAAGACAACACAGCACCTATATAGGCCAGGCCCCAGGCTGGACAGAGGTTGAAGGAATTAACCTTTACCACTTCCCACTTGGATTCCTAGGAGAAGAGCCACAGGCACCATCCCACTTGATCTCACAGTCCTGTAAGATAAGAATCCTTATCTTACAGGTGAGCAAATGCATTCAGATGCTTCCCGCAGCCGGCGCATCTCTAGATCCTCATCTGCCTAATTGCCCGGTCAGTCCACTCACTGCCTCGCCTGTTTTCCTGTTTTCAGAAGGTTGGAACCACTCCAGCAGAGGAAGAGGAGGGGGAACTGACACCCCAGGAACTCTAGGTGATGGAGCCCAGAGAAAACAAACTCCACTTTCGCACGCGTCTGCAGTGTCCCAGCCTGCAAACAGCGGGTGTCCTCTGTTACTCTGGGGTCGTCTAATGTGTCTTGGGGCTCGCCCCATTGGAAGTGTCAGGACTCATTACAGGGTGCACACCTGTGGTGGACACACAGAGACACCAGGGGCCTCCACTGCTTAGTGTGTAACTGCACCATCAAAGAAGTAGAAGTGGGAGTGTTCAGTGTTCACACCTGCCCTGGAGGTCGAGGGCCGGAAGGAGGGAAAAATGGACAGGCGCTTAGTGCCCTGTCCCACTCCTGGAAGGAAGAACCCAGCCAGTTCCTCCTGGAATAAGAGCGCCCTTTACCCGGCTCCAGCCACAGCCTCCCCTCAAACTTGATCCCAGAAGTCCAACCGCCCCAGGCCTTCAGACAGAACAGTAGCCGGGGCTCCACTTACTGCAAGGGTGGGGGTGGTGCTGGCTGGTGGGGACAGAGTGAGCCTGGGGGCCTAATAAGTAGCTCACCACTACTGCATCCTACCAGAGCTTTGGCCCTGGCCCACCCCTCCCTGGCCCAGCGCAGTCTGAGTGGCCCCCTGGGGAAGCTGTGCAGCCAGGAAGCTGTGTGCTCAGCCTGGTGCCCCTCCAGCCAAGCCTCTGGATCCGGGATGCTGTGATGATGCCTCTCTCGGGCTCTCTGAACCCAGCACAAGAGCTCTAGCACCACAAACACTTCCAAACACTCACGACAGGTCTTGTGCTGTCAATATTCTGAGTATATTAAGAACTTTTAAACCCCACCCCCACCCCGGAACAACCCCATGGGATAGTGATGCTGCTGCCTCCGTTTCTCAGATGAGGGGAATAAATGGGGTGATAGAAACAGAGCAAAACAAGGTTAGGCCTCACAGTCTCATCCCTAGGTTAGACTGAAAACAAACAAGGTCTAAAGAGGGACTGAGCAAGGCGGCAGCTTCTCCATGCCCCCAGTCAGAGGAATGCCCCCTGCTGGAGCAAAATGGAGCCAGATGGCCAGGCCCCTCTGGGAATACCCCCAAGTTGGCTCTAGAGACAGAATCAGGGGCCACCTTCAGACAGCGGGAAAATGACAAGAGACCAAGCTATTAAAAATAACCGAGAATTTGCCTGGAAATAACTCAGAGAGTTCAGCATGTCCTAAAAAGGCCTCCAGGCCTGGAACTCTAGCAGATGGCAGAAGGAAGGAGGGAGGGAGGGAAGGAAGGAGAGAGGGATCATGACTGTAAGGCTTGCTGATGGCTTGAGACATCGGTTGGTACCTATCTTTCCCAAAGGTTTAAAGAGCACATCCTTCTCCCAGATGACGGGAATAATGGAAGGAGAAAGATTAAGGCTCCCCCACCTCCAGTGGGGGTGGAGAAATAAACTGTCGTCCCTGTCTTCTGCCCCCAGACCAATAGTAAGGGGAGAAGATAGTCCCTGGGGACAGCATTGATCCCAGTAATGGACACTTAAATGTGGCTTATACATTGGCTAGGAGGGCGGGGGAATGCCCCTTGGCAGGAGGGGGTAGAAAGCTTTCTCCTGTTCTTGCCTCTCTTCCTGTGTGGTAAGAACCAAGGATATGGAAACGCAATCACCTGCAAATGTATCTATCTACCAGGAGTCCTGAAACTATGGCAACTGTCCTCCTCACTTCACTCCTGCTTGTCTTTCCCCACTACTGAGATTTCTAGAGTTGGACATTCCCTGAGGAAGACAAGAAGCAGCTTGGCATCTTTACTGGATCTTGTTGTTGCTGCTGCTGCTGCTGCTGCTGCTGCTGCTGCTGCTGCTGCTGCTGCTGCTGCTGCTGCTGCTGCTGCTGCTGCTGCTGCTGCTGCTGTTTCTGGAAGCAGTGGTGACAGCTGCCACCACCCCTTGCTACTACTCGGAGTCTCTTTTTTCCTGCCACTGTTTCTGACCAAACCGTCGCTGCAGATTGCCAGGCCCCCTCGGTCTTCCGATAGTCTCCCTGCTGTGTTGAGCCGCCCGCATCAGTTCTGGCCTCCCAGGGCCCTGCAGCCCTCACTCCATCTCAGGGTGATGCTCTGGCAGTACCTATTTGTTCTCTCCTCTTTTCCTCCCACAGCTCCCTCATCCTCTCTGTCCTGCCCACTCCTTTCGCCCTATGCAGTTCGCGGCTCTGAGGAAGAAGAGGAACCAGAGATGTAGGGCTGGAGCGAGGATGCACCCTGAAGGGAAAGGCAGAGGGGAAGGGGGTCTCTGGCAAGACCATTGCTCTCCAACTCATCCCCAAGGCAAGATCCTGGGTCTGGGGATCTGGACAAGACTGAGCAAGCTTTCAGGTGTGAGATGCCTGTGGGCAGAGCACACTGAAAGTCGGAGAGACAGGTAGATAGGGAGTTGGGAGAAGAGTAGCCCAAGGCTTGAGCCTGGGGACTCTGGGCTGGTATGGTGACTCACCAGCTCCGGGGTTGGGGTTGTAATTGTCGGTGCAGGGCTACCGAGAAGCCGAAGAGGCTGCCAGGTTCTCCTTCCTTGCGCAGGGCGTTCATTACATCCAGATTGAAGGCGACAATCCGTGGTAAGAGCAGTCCGGCGAACAAGGAACTAAGAAGGTAACAAATCCCAGGGGGCCGGAGGGAATCGCAGCTCGGAATCCTGCCCATGGAACCAGCCTTGCAAGCGCACCCTGATAGTGCGAAGAAATCGTCGCGCGCCTAGAGGCCCCCCGTTCTCCCCAGGAGTGCTCTGGTTTCGAAATCTGTCTGGTCTTTCAGGAGTCTTCCAACCTTCCAACCGCCTCGGCACCCCTCTTGAGACCTTCTCTCCGCTGCCCCAGGACCTGCTAACTACAACTACTGCAGTGGGGAGAGCCGGCGTGCGCTCCGGCTCCGCCTCCTCTCCTGGATGCCGCCCAGGCCCCGCCCAGGCCCCGCCCCCTGCCTTCTGCAGCTGATGGAGAACCCGCGCACCTCCTGGGATGCCCAGAACCTCAGCTCCGGTGGAAACTGGTCTACCATCCGCCGTACCCCCTACCTAGCACCCTGACGCCCCACCCTTGCACAGTGTACTCCTCCCTTTCCTCACCCTTGCCCCCAAAAAGTGGAGGTTGAGAAAGAACCTCACGGCTGAAGAATACTGAAAGAAGTGCAGATGTAGAGAAGGCTGAAAAGAGAAAGAAGGGTCATAGAGAACTGGGAGGAGGCTGAAGAACTGACTGAGAAGTTGCGCTGATTAAAAACAAAGGAAGGGAAAGCAGAGGGTCCCTGCGTCTCGATCCGGCATGGTCTTTCACAGACTCCGCCTCCCCAGAGCAGCAAAGCACACCTCTTAGGCTGTAGGAATCAAACCGCTCCCGGTGCCACAGAGCCCACAAACAGCTAGGGACCAGAGAGAAGCAAAGGCTCAGAGAGAAAGACGCTCAGCAGGTGTGGAGATGGAACGAATGAAAAGAAAGAAAGAAAGAAAGAAAGAAAGAAAGAAAGAAAGAAAGAAAGAAAGAAAGAAAGAAAGAAAGAAAGAAAGAAAGAAAGAAAGAAGCGCAAGAGGAAGACGAAGAGTTAGCTCAAAGTCTGCAGGGAAGGAAGAAACAACGAGTAAAATTAAGAATGCAGATTCAACTGTGGAGAGGGAAGAGGGGGTCAAAAGGTGATAAAGATGAAAGACCCATGAGGCAAAGGCATAGAAAGGGAGTGTCCTGCTATCAGATCTTTCCAGGGACCGGGCATTTCCCGCATAACGATAAGGGATGGCAAACTGGGCAGGGTGGGGCACGCCTATGAATCCCAGAAATCGGCAGGCAGAGGCAGGCAGATCTCTGCCTGTTCCGGGCCAGCTTAGTCTACATGGAGCGTTCCAGGCAGAGCTACAGAGTGACACCCTGTCTCAAAACAAAGAAGGGAAATGGAAGACAGGCTTTGTGGCCCACACCTGTAACCTCAGCACTGGATAAACCCAAGGAAGCCAGCCTGGTCTACATAGCCAGGGCTACAAAGTGAGATGGTGTGTCAATAAATAAATCAAAAGGGGGTATGGGGTTTTAGGCTGGTTCAGGCAGGACTTGGGCATCAGAAAAGAGATCTCCACAAAAGACCCTGTCTCAAAGACAAGAAGAGTTCTTCTCAGGGACCCAAAGGCCTACCCGGCTTCCTTTCCCTTCCCCCACTCTGGGATAGACACAAAGGGAGGGGACTTTTTCCCATCTCTGCTATTTATAACTCTAATCAAGAAACGGTGCCAGGGACTAGATGGGAAATAATTTGGTAAAATGGTAGCCTCACGGCCTTCCACTTCGCCCCCTGGTTTCTCTTTCTTACCAGGCATTGGTCTTGTGTATGGAACTCTTGACTTTGAAGTCCTATTTTGACCACCCCACCCCTTACTGGGTACGTCACTCTTGAGATCTTTCTCAAGACCATTCCTTGTTGTCACTATTGCCTCTGCCCTTCGAATACCTCATATTCTTGCAAACTCTCTTCTTCCTTTTCCTATGCCCTCGCATCTCTCTCCTGTGTTCAGGGTTATACTTCTTCAGCAGAGAAAAAGGAAATGTGGGCTCTTACTCTGACCACAGGACAGTGTTTGTTGCCAGGTGAGTTAAAAGCAGATGCTAGTTTGGGCATTTTCTTTATGCTCTGCAGGGCTGCAGCACCCCTCTAAACAGTTGCTATGAACAGACACATATGCAAGGCTCTATCAGGGTTCTCCCTTCAGTGTCCCCCAACATTTCCTCTCCAGTGCGTTGTGGTCTCAGAGCCCCGATAAGCAGAAAAGAGATGCTATGAACACACAGAGGAACAAAACTGGGATGGAACCCAGTGCTCATGACTCCTCCCCAGGCCTCTGACTCAGGTCAGAGCCCCAACTGCCTTCCTTTCTGCACCTGCAGCCTCTGTCTGGTCTGCACTCCCCTGCACTCCACCAGCTTCCCATAAATCGGAGGCTGAAATCAGATGCCAAGAATCTGCTTCTGACCTCCTCTGCCCAAATATTTGAGAAGTCACCTCACCCGCCACAGGAGGAAGAAGCAGAAAATAAGAGAGATTGGTCACCCAAAATTAGCCTGGCTATAAATAGTGGGGCAAGGGAGGGAAAGAACACACAAGACTACTGGACCAGCTTAGTAATGAAGATAAACGTATTTCCCTACGGGATAATCCAGAGCAGAATGTTGCTGTTGCGGTGCTGAGCTGCACTGAAGGTGAATAGACATAAAGAAACTAGAGAAACCCAGAGAGCGAGGGAAGGTCGACACTAAACATCTTGCCAGAGAACGTCTTGTATTTGAGTCAAGAGTTTAGAAAGTAAGCCGGGCAGTGGTGGCACACTTTTAGTCCCAACACTTGGGAGGCAGAGGCAGGAGGATCTCTGTGAGTTCGAGGCCAACCTGGTCTACAAGAGCTAGTTCTAGGACAAGCCCCAAAGCTACAGAGAAACCCTGTCTCAAAAAAAAAGTGTTTAGAGATCAGTAAAATTAATAAGCAATGCTCAAAGCTGGACATGGTACTTCACTCCTTCAATCCAAGCCTCATATGCAAGATCTTTAGTGTGGAGCCAGCCTAAAATCCGGAAGAGCTCAGAGCAGGGGCATAGCTCGGTGGAGGAACCCCCGCCTAGCATACATGATTATGATTCCCAACACCGCGTACACAAAAGTACTGCATTATAACATTGATATAACATTCTCAAAATGACAGGACTACACAGATAGAGATCACATGAGTGTCTGCCAGGGGATAAGACCGGGGCGTGAGTCCAAGTATTAAGGGAGAGGCCCAGGGCAGCTCCCTTACAGTTGCAGGCTCTGTGCTGTGGTGGAGGCTGAATCTATACAGGGGTAAAACTGCACAGTCCTCAATCACAAATGAATACATATGTACATGACGACTTCGGGGTTTTTTAAAGATTTATTTAAAAATTAATAAGGCTTGCGGATGGTTAATAGCATTGTACCGATGTCAGCTCCGGGGTTTGATGTCATAGTGCAGTTGCATGTTCAGGAAACTGAGCAGAAGGTCCTCGGGCCTTTGCACACTACTTTTGCAATTTTCTTTCAGTCCAAAGTTATTTCCAGAAATATTTTAATTGAGAAATGTCCATACCCAACAAAGACAGTGGCCTTTCCTCCCGTCCCTTCCTGATTCCCTAAATATCTTCTTCACTTGTATATGAACCCCTATTTGCCAGCTCCCCAGTACATACTTTTTTCCCTGCTGTTGTCTCTAACGTATAAGCAAGCCCTTCTAGAGGATACACTCCACGGGTCACTTCACCCTCCACTCCCTCTGGCAACAAAGGCTTGGAGTGTGTGTGTCAAGGGTCAGGCTTTCTCTCCCCAAGACACACAGCTTGAGGTGTTTCTCACTCACCCCACCCACCTTTCAAGCACTGGAAGCCTTTGCAGGCCTCTGAATTCTGCCTGTAGCCAAAGCCCATGCTGTGGGAGTGGCTGGGAAAGAAAGAATCTAAATGCGATTGAGTGAAATCCGTAGGGAGATGGCTTGACCACTCTGCTTCTTGAGGACCCAAAAGGAGCTCTTGTATGTTGGAAAGAGGACCGAGGGGTCACTTCCCACAGGGAGCCATTTAGACCATCTTAGGGCCCTTTTCTTTGAGCCCTGGCTTTACACCAACATTTGGAATCTGGCCACACTGCCAAGAGCCCCCTCTCTTGAAGCCCAGCCAAACTTCCTAGTATGTGAAGCCTTCTCCACTCCCTCCATGTCCTCCCTCAGTCCTCGCCCAACCCCTAACAATTCAGCAGTTCCCAGCACTAAGGTTTGGCCTGGACGCTCAATTTGGAGTTTTTTCAATAAAGCTAACTCTGAGAGAGACCTCAAAGAAACAAGGAAACGGTGAGAAAACGGGAATGTGAAGCCGCACCATTCATTCTAAAGAAAAAAAAAAGCCGGGTGCAAAGTCACACAGAGAAGTGAGCAGAATGCGATTTCAAATTCAGTTTTTTACTTTGTTTACTTGGGATTTGGGGTTTTGGTTGGTTGGTTGTTGTGGGTTCCCATGTGTTTGCTTTGTTTAGCCAGAACTGGTGAACCTGGGTTCAGCAAAAGACCCTGCCTCAATAAACTAAGTGAAGAACCATTGAAGAAGGCACTCGGGGTCAACTTCCAGGCTCCATACACACAGGCACGTGCACCTCACACACACTCAGACCCAAGCAATACAAATAAACATACACGAAAGCATGCTACCGAGAGAGAGAGAGGGGAGGAGGAGGGAAGGAGGGGAGGAATAAATAAATACACACATAAACAAGTTACAGAGAGGAAAGGGGAGGGGAAAGGGGAATTTTTAAGTAGAGGAACCATCCTCTGGAGACTTGTGTCCCACTTTTGCCAAAGTCAGCTAAAGTTAATGAGCTTCAACTACAGCGGAAATCAGAGTCACACAGTAAATAAGGGAAAACCAGACTAAAGATAACCCTGCAGAGATCAGCTGGAGTTCCCAGATATAGGCACCCCGTGTCCACTTCCCAGCTCTGGGGCAGAGGAACAGCCGGTATATGAGAAAGAAGGGCAGAGACTGATGTCTGTAGTCCTGGCAGTCTCTAGCGTGAAAAAACGTCAGGATGTTGTGCCAAGGTTGGTCAGGGGAATACAAGATGACCCTAATTCTTTCTCTGAGTCACTCCTGAAATTCCCAGTACCAACCCCTCTCATTAGCCCACCTTCTGTATCTCTCTTAATTATGTCTCTCTTTTCTGGTACCCAGCCAACCCAAACCCTTCTCTCTCAAGCCCCAAAGCTTTGGGAGTGAAGCACCAGGCATCTTCCATTCTGCCTCTTTTTTGCTTGCTCACTGCTGTTAGAAGCAGGGACCAGAGCGGGAGAGGGAGGAGCCTGTCCCTGCTGCCCTGTGATGCTCTCACTCTTTCCCATCAACCGGTATATATAGAACAGAGCCTCTTCCCAAACACTCCTCCCCTTCCAGGATTCCCTTTAGTTCATCACACCCAGCATGCTCCCCTGAAAAGTGTTTAGGGTCTCCACTTTCTGAGGTCTTTCCCATGATTTATGCAGTGCAGATTCGGGCTTTAGAATCAGCCTGAATGTGTATCCTAAATGTGCATCCTAACTCTGCCTATTCGGAGCTCCATTACTTAACTGAGCTCTACCTCAGACTCCTCATCTGTAATAGAGATGACAGCAACATTACACAGCATTGTCCTAGGAATCAAATGAACACACAAAGCGCCTGGCCTATTGTGAACGCCCAGGAAGTGTTTATAATAGACATAGATACATAGATAGTATCCAACATTTTATTTAGCTTGTGTGTGTAGTACTAGGGATTAAACTCGGAGTCTTAAACATGCTAGGCAAGCACTCCACCACTGAGCTACATCCAATCTAGTCCCTACTTAAAAAGTTTATTGTGGGTACTGGGAGAGACCTCTTGCTACTTGTCTTAGTTATGATTTCTAGTGCTACCACCAAACACCATCACCAAAGAGCAAGTTGGGGAGGAAAGGGTTTATTTGGCTTACACTTCAACATTGTTGTTCATCACTGAAGGACGTCAGGACAGGAACTCACACAAGGCAGGATCACAGAAGCTGATGCAGAGGCCATGGAGAGGAGCTACTTACCGGCTTGTTTCCCCCTGGCTTGCTCAGTCCACCTTCTTATAGAACCCAGGACCAGTATCCCAAGGATGGCACCATCCACCATAGGCTGAGCCTTCTCCCATTGATCATTAATTGAGAAAATGCCTTACAGTTGGATCTCAAGGAGGATCCTTCCTCTGGTGACTCTAGCTTGCGTCAAGTTGACACACAAAACCACCCACTCTTCCAGAGGACCTGAGTTCAGCTCACACCACCCCAACAGGTGACTTATACCTGCCTTGAATTCTAGCTCCGGAGGATCAGGAGCCCTCTTCTGGCACTGTGGGCACACATATGATAATAATAATAATAATAATAATAATAATAAATGAAAACGAAAGTTCCTAAATGTTATTTTGACAGTTAATGAAATTGTGCTTAACTCTGTCATTTAACAATTTCATGTTTCTCCCCACTTATTTTTGATGGTTCTACACCTCCCAAGATATAGGATACCATTCTTCAAATTGCTGAATGAGGGCCAGCAAGCTCTGAATTTCATCCTCAGGACCCATACGTCAAAAGAGAGAACTGAGCCAGGCAGTGGTGGTGCACACCTTTAGTGCCAGCACTCAGGAGGCAGAAGCAGGGGGATCTCTGAGTTTGAAGACAGCCTGGTCTACAGAGCGAGTTCCAGAACAGTCAGAGCTACACAGAGAAACTGTGTCTCAAAAAGACAGACAGAGAGAGAGAGAGAGAAAGAGAAGGAAGGAAGGAAGGAAGGAAGGAAGCAAGGAAGCAAAGAAAAGAAATATCAAGAATATTCTGATTTGCTCTGCACCCGTTTGTTCTCCCTCTGCTAGTAAATGCAAGCGATCAACTTCACCTGCACCATAACTCAGAAAAAGAGTAAATGACAAAGCTGGAACCAGGACATGAACATGGATTGTTCCCACGCTTCTCAACTTTGGGTGCATTTTAGAATCACCTGAATCGTACACGTGGGTGTGGGTGTGGGTGAGTGTGTGTGTGTATCCTGGAATCTACCTTTAAGAGAAGAGTAAAAAATTTTAAAATTTGGGGTCAAGAGTTGGGTTTGGTTTGGGTTTTTGTTTCGTTTTTCGAGACAGGGTTTCTCTGTGTAGCTCTAACTCTCCTGAAACTCGCCCTGTAGAGAAAGCTGGCCTCCAATCCACAGAGATCCACTTGCCTCTACCTCCAGAGTGCTGGGATTAGAGGCGTGTGCCATCATGTACCGCCGGAATTTTTTTTGTTTGGTTTGGTTTTTTTTTTTTTTTTGATTGGAAGTAGAGAGAAGGGTATTGCTATGCAGCCCAACCTGATCTAGAACTCTCTGTTCTTCCACCTCAGCCTCCTGACAGATTTACATCCGCTAAATATTAATCTAATCACCTTATTTTAGTAACAATAAAACATTATTGAGTGGGTAAGCAAACTGACCAAATTTTGCCCAGCATGTCTCCACATTTGGTTTTTTGTGGTTGGTTTGTTTGCTTGCTTGCTTTTGCTTTGAGACAGGATCTCTCTATGTAATCCTGGCCCTGGAGTCTGCTATATATGTAGACCAGGCTGTCCTTGAATCTACAGAGATCCCCCAGTTTCTGCCTCGGGAGTGCTAGGATCAAAGCCTCGTGCCACCTCAATGAGGTATGTCTGTACACTACTTGTTTGGGGGTTGTGGGGTTGTTTTTGTTTTTCGAGACAGTATTTCTCTGTAGCTTTGGAGCTTGTCCTGGAACTAGCTCTTGCAGACCAGGCTGGCCTCGAACTCACAGAGATCCGCCTGCCTCTGCCTCCCGAGTGCTGGGATTAAAGGCGTGCACCACCTCCCGGCACGTCTGCATATTTGTAATGCACCCACAGCTCCAGTTGCTTGCGGGTCTGAATCAGGAGGTTCCTGAATTCCAGGCCATTCTAAAAAGCACAGGGAGCCAACACAGACAGGACAGACAGGTAGGCAGGCAAGCAGAGAGGCAGAGCAAGGGACAGAGACAGATTGTAACAACAGTAATAAATTGATGATGTTTATATTTTTTTCTTGCTGGAATTAATCCTGGAAGCATTCCTCCTTCGTCAGAGAGGCATTGTATAATTTACCTTTCACTTTGGCTGCAGCACTTAGATTTCTGCCATGGCTAAATTGGGTTCGCATTCCCTGACCACAAAAGGACAGGGATGGGCTTGCACGCTCACCACTCACAGCCCGCAGCCTTAGCAAAGCTCCATAGAAGGCCGCTTGAGGTGCCTTAAAATGCTTCACTACCGTGATCGCCAGAGCTGAGGGAACCTTGGTGGAGGGGCGAGATGACGAGAGGGCTGGGGAGGAAGAGAACGCGTTCTCTTCTAGGGAGAGGACCTGGGAACGCACTGAGAACCGGCCAGCGCTGCCAGGAAGGAAGGTGAGGGAAGGAAAAGAATCTCAATGAGTTTGGAGAGCTTCCGTTACCCCAATAACAGAACTGGGACAGACAGCAGCATGAGGCCTCCAATCCTCTCGGGGCCTGACGGCCAGGGCATGTGAAAACTGACGCTTCAGACTGACCAAACGGGAAAGCGCTTCCAACTCTGAAAAAATGAGCCCATTAAAGATCAGCTCACCCACCAGCCAACCCTCCACTTTCCTCCTTTAGAGACGCACTGCCAATTGCCCAACGCCAAGCGCGGAGGGCGGCACCGGCGTCACGTGACGCCACGGCCACGTGACCACCTCCCCCCCCCCCCCGCCCTGGCGAGCCGCGGCGCGACCCAGCTCCCGCAGCCCGAGGGAGGGGCCCGTTGTGCCCACACCCAGCCGGATTCGACCATGCTGTCCCGCCTGCTCAAAGAACATCAAGCCAAGCAGAATGAACGCAAGGAGCTGCAGGGTGAGCACAGTCCCTTCGGCCCTCCTGGCCGCGGCCTGGCTTCTGCCGGAAGCGTGGGGCCCGGGCGACCTCCCAGATCAAGGGAAGGGCGCCGGCTAGCGGGCGACCCGAGTGCAGAGCAGGGAATTGGGGCGCCTGTGCAAACTCCGATCCCTCGCCAACCCGCTCGGATCCCTTCTGCAACTCCCCGGTCCCACCGAGGCGACGTCTGAGCCCCGCCCCCTGGCTCTTGACACGCGGTGCCCATTGGCCCAGGCAGCCTCTTATCCCGGAAGTGGGAGGGAGTTGGGACCGCCCAGTGGCCGGGTTCCAGCGGGTCTGCCACCACAGCTAAGGCTGTGCAGACTGGGAATCCTGGAGTTGCCAATCCATTGCCCAAAGTAAAGGAGAAAGGGTGTCTGGGAAGAGGCCTGGGCGTGCTTGAGGGAGTCCCTTCCCCTCGCAGGGTGCCACTTTCCTCACCTCCAAAATAAAGGGGTTTGGTTTTATGTTTGTGAGGTTCTTTTTTAAAGGTCTGACGTTAGCTGACCAGAAAGAATAGTAAGTTTACTCCAGAATAGTAAGAAGTGCGTGGGGGAACCCCTTAGCACCACCTCTTAAATACGAAATCTGCTCCAATCCCTTTCCCCTTCGCCAGAGAAGAGGAGGCGAGAGGCCATCACGGCGGCGACCTGCCTGACCGAAGCTTTGGTGGATCACCTCAATGTGGGGTATGAATCTCGTCCCTCAGTCGTTTCCTCCATCCACCCTGGTTAGACAAAGTCTGGGCCATCCTCCTAAAGGATCCGGGTGCCCCAGTTACACCCCTGACCTCCCTCCCCCTAATGTAACTCCACGGAGACTTGAGTCAGCTTTGACCCCTAAGCAGCTGCAGTGGTCAGGAAAGTTGCCAGAATTCCCCCTCGCCATACCAACCTCCCTGGCACGACTTGATGCCACCTGGCCAACTCGATTCACCCTTTTAAATCCAGCTGTCACTTGGGTGGGAGGGAAGGACAGCCTGTCTCACCACATCCCGGCTCTCCTTCCTTCCCTCCTACTCTCTGGCGAGCCTGGGAAACAACTGGCAGGAACAAGAGGGCACAGCTGGTAGACTTGAGGAAGAGCCTATGCCGAGAGCTATGACAAAACCAGGCTGTCTCTTCCCTTCCTTCTGGGTCTCCAGGGACTCTACCCACAGCCTCATCCCCAAGTGAGAAGGCCAATGATAGGCAAAGACTTGAAAATACTTCCTGGAGATGTGTGACTCAGGAGCGCAGAGATGTGCCCTGATACTCTGTCTACGGGAAGAAAGGAGGCTCACACTATGCCTTCCACTCGGAGCAAGCAGAACAGCTCAGTTGTAAGTCCAGAGACTGAGTCATCCAAGGGAGACGTGCAGTGCTTGGGGTCATCTCCATTACTCATCTGAGAGATTAGGTGGAAAATGGCTGTGGTTGGGGCCTCTGGTCTCCTTTGTCCCCAGACAGCTGTCCTCTCTCAATGCTCCCTCATTGGCACCTCCTTTGCTACCATTTGTGAGGCTGGCCGGATTTCTCTCTTTTCTATTACTTGCTAGATGCCACCCCAAATTCAAGCTTTGAGGGCAGCTAAGCCAAATCCAGATTAGAGAGGGTTTTGTGTTGCTACCCACAACGCCTATTCTCCAGAAAACGAAACAAAGGCTTGGTCTGTCTCAGCCCTTGTCAGGTGCCCTGCCCGCTTTCCCGGACCCCCACACACACATTCCAGTGGGTGGCGGCACCGGATGTGGAGTCTCCTTACTGACCTAGAGCACTGGGATCGGGAATGAAAAGGTCATCTGCTAGTAAGAGAGGGAACGGCAGTTACATAAAAGAAGAAGCAAAAAACGTCAGTGCAAGATGGAGCACCAAAAAATCCCATGGTAGTCATGGCAACCACAGCCAGAACCTTGATTGACCAGAAAAGAAGCGTTGCCCTGAGCATAAGGACAGGAGTATGTCGTGTGTGTGTTCACTCGTCTTTGTGGGCAAAAGGAGTGTGGGTGGGAGAGTTAGGTGTGACGGCCAATGCCCATACACCTGTAATGCCAGCACTTGGACAGTAGAGGCAGGAGGTCGAGGCCGACTTCATCCCCATAGCAAATTTGAGGTCCTCCTGGACCACATAAGACCCCGTCTCAAAGGGAGTGGGTGTGAGAAGGTCAAGAAAATCTCTTGGGATAGGCTTATTTCACCCAGGGTTCCTAAGGAGAGGGCTTACTCTCCCATCTCACCCCAGATTCAGGGAGGGGCCTGATTTCTTTCCCAGCTTCTTGCTGAGAACCCAGGCCTTCAAATCACTGCCAGATGTGTCCCTGCTGCTAAATTTTCCCACGCTCCCTTTTCCCTTTCAGCTTCTTCCTCGGGAATATCCCCCAGGTTAACCCTCCCTGCCCCAGCTCAGCCACAGAAACTTCTTGAGAGGATAAGGAACAGTATGTCTCTACTAGCTCCCAGGTTGGCTTTCTTGGGACCCCTAGAGTTGGAAGGATCCTGCTTCATTTGGGTCATAACCAGAAAAGGCCAGAATCCCAAGGCTTCCCCAGCCCTATCTCCTGGCTGATCCTCCCAGCACGGTCACAGGCCCTGAAGACCACCCCCTCTGAACTGGATGAGCTGACATCCTCCTCCAATCCTTAGTGTGGCCCAGGCTTACATGAACCAGAGAAAGCTGGACCATGAAGTGAAGACCCTACAGGTCCAGGCTGCCCAGTTCGCCAAGCAGACAGGCCAGTGGATTGGAATGGTGGAGAACTTCAACCAGGCACTTAAGGTGGGCACACTCAGCACATCCTTGCCTTTGTTTGAGCCCCCATTGGCTAGCTGCAGTCGCATAACTGGCTCAGGCCTAGGGTTAATGAGGACGTGGGGGTCCCAGATATTCCTTCTGGTGTCAGAAAAGTCAGAAAGAAAGAAGGCAGGACTTGGGGGTGTGGCTCAGTGACATGTTTAGGGCCCTGGGCTCTACAGAAAACCCTCAGTATGGTACATAGTCCAGTTGTACCAGGTACTCTGGAGCCTGAGGCAGGAGGATAGCTTGAGCCCTGAGCGGAAGCCAACCTGAGTAATGTTGCAGTAATCCGTCTCAAAGAAAGGCAGACAGACAGAAAAGCAGTTGGTGGGTGTATCTGAGTGAGCAATCTCAGCCTAGGAGGCATAATCTCTATCCACCCTGATTCCTAGCCTCCAATCTCCTCTCCCCTTCCCAGGAAATCGGGGATGTGGAAAACTGGGCTCGGAGCATCGAGCTGGACATGCGCACCATCGCCACCGCGCTGGAGTATGTCTACAAAGGGCAGCTGCAGTCTGCGCCATCCTAGCCTCTCTCCTCTCCCCAAACCCTCTTCTTACCCTCCCGCATGGGAGACTGGTAGGCCATAAATAAAACACAAGGTTCCATTCCGTGTGGTGTGTTTGACAGAGTCGCTAGCTCCTGTATGGTAGCGGGGGTTTCCGGGTCCTTTCCCTATGGACCAGTGCCGTTTGCGGAGGGTGACAACATTCCTCTTACTGCACCTACTCTTCCTTGAGCCTGGAGCAGGTGCCTTTTGGCTGAGCCGGAAGTTTCCTCATCCCTGCCCAGAGGAGGACTCTGTTCGAAACTTTCTACTTCCAGACTTGAGTTTCCTGCAGGGAATTAAGGCAGGGAGCAGACCTAGTCCTCAGCTCTGGCTCTCTGCCCCACCACGTGCTCACCACACGCTCTTCCAAGCTGCGGCTAAGCAGTGTCATGAGTCTGGGCCAGGTGGGAGATTAATTCCTGGGGGCACTTTCGGGCTAAGAAAGAAAAAAAAATAACAGGTCTAGGGCCACCCACAGAGAGGGGCAGCTGCCATCCTTGGTAGTTCCTACCTCCTAAGAGACAGTAGCATAGCCAGTCAAGAGGCCAGGCTGGGAAAGACAGCCTAAGAGGGGCCTGGGCAGAGTTGCCCTCTGCCAAAACCTAGCTTCAGCCAGGCAGGCTTCAGCCTCTTAGCTCCTCCTCCTTATCGCTGCCCTCACCGCCTCCAAAACACAGAAACACTTAACACCCCTGCTCCACAGCAAGAGTCCACCCCTCCGGACTTTGGCCTTAGCTGTAGGAGTGTGGGAGCCTGGGAAGGCTGGAAGCAAAATCTCTTAAGCAGACGAAAAAGCTCCACACGTTGTGTGCCTGCCAGCTTTGCCCAGAGGTGAGTGGAGCGGTGGGAACGGGAACGGGTGCTCTAGGGACGGCATGTGTCGATCGTTCACGCTCCAGCTTCACGCACTGACCTCACACAGCAGCCCTTTGATCTCCCACGATGCTGACATGGGCCTGGTGGGTAACGTAGCGCAGTTTGCTAAATGAGAAAACAGGTTCCAAGACAGTGAAGGTGTCCAGGACTGACATGCAGGGCTCTCGACTCCAGAAGTCAGGCAAGGATGCATCCAGAGGGCTCGGTGTTCCTGGATTAGAAGGTACAGTGGTGCTCGGGGTCCCTCTGCTCCCACACAACACGTCTGTCCAGAGCCAGCTCAGGTTTATTCCATTAGCTACAAATCCTAGTTTGTTAGTTAGTGTGTGCCCACATCTGTTTGGCACAATAAGCCACAACCTGCCAATCGTCTGCCAAGCAGATGGTTTCTTGGTTTGTCTACTCAGACCAGACATTCCCAGCATAGTAGATGGTAGGGGCCAGGGCTGGAGGGGCAGAGGGAATGAATGACAAGCTTTCCTGCCCAGTCTAGGCTGCCATCTGCAGGGCATCGCATCTAACCATGTGGCTGCCTCTGCTTCTGGGTGCCATGCTGTGGGCAGTGCTGTGGTTGCTCAGAGACCGGCAGAGACTGCCTGCCGGCAATGCTTTCATCTTCATCACTGGCTGTGACTCAGGCTTTGGGCGCCTTCTGGCACTGCAACTTGACCAGAAAGGCTTCCAAGTCCTGGCCAGCTGCCTGACCCCCTCTGGGGCCGAAGACCTACAGCGGATGGCCTCCTCCCGCCTCCACACAACCCTGCTGGATGTCACCGATCCCCAGAATGTCCAGCAAGTTGCCAAGTGGGTAAAGGCACACGTTGGAGAAACTGGTGAGTAGCGGAGCCCCTGGGAACCCGGTCTGTCCAGTCATCCCAGAAGTCACTGGGGCTGTGGAGAGGAATGGGGTTCAAATCCTCCTAGGAAGGAAACATGAGAATGTCTCACCTTCCCAGAACCCCAGCCTGTGTCTGTCATTTCCCCACAGGGCTTTTTGGTCTGGTGAATAACGCTGGCGTGGCTGGTGTCATCGGGCCTACACCATGGCTGACACGGGATGATTTCCAGCGTGTGCTGAACGTGAACACACTGGGTCCCATTGGGGTCACCCTTGCCCTGCTGCCTCTGCTACAGCAGGCCCGGGGCCGGGTGGTCAACATCACCAGTGTCCTAGGTCGCCTAGCAGCCAATGGCGGGGGCTACTGTGTTTCCAAGTTTGGCCTGGAGGCCTTCTCTGACAGCCTGAGGTGAGGGTGCACAGCTGCAGCCCAGCCTGGAGAGGGACAGGGATCTTACTCCGGCAGGTACACTGGATGCTGGCACAGGCCAGGAGAATTGGAAGAGGAGACAGGGTTATAGAGAGCTGAAACCCCAGGCTTTATCACCTACAAGCTATGTCCTTAAATAGCTTACACTTGTGTGTGTTATTTGAGACAAGTCTCACTGTGCCACTGACTGAGCTGGGACTCACAGAAATCAGCCTGACTCTGCCCCTCTGCCTCCGAGTGCTAAGCTTAAAGGTGTGTGAGCACCACCACACCAAGCAGGGACTTTCTCTATTCTTTCTTTCCTGTTTTTCGAGACAGGGTTTCTCTGTATAGCCCTGGTTGTCCTGGAACTCGCTTTGTAGATCAGGCTGGCCTCGAACTCACAAGATCTGTCTGCCTCCGCCTCCCACGTGCTGGAATTAAAGGCGTGCGCCACCACCGCCCAACCTACTTATTTTTGAGTCAGGGTTGCACTCTGTAGGCCAGGCTGACCCCAGATTCTTAGCAATGCTACTCAGCCTCTTGAGCACTGGCATTACAGATGTGAGCCACCACACACCTAACAAGGTTATTTATGTTTGGGTTTTTTTTTAATTCCAAATTTGTTAAGTCAAAGTGAGACTTGCCTCATGGGGGTTCAGAGCAAAGCGGGGGTACATACAAGAACCCATCAGTGCCTTAGATGTTGGGGAAAACATTTTGTCATTCATTTTTAAATGGCATTTACTTACATAACACACACACACACACACACACACATATATGCACACACAGAAAACAGACACACATATTTATTGTGTGTATGCATGCACACATGGTTGTATGGGTGCCATGGCGTGCATGTCAAAGTAAACCCATTGGAGTCTGTTCTCTCTGAGGTGGCGAGGCAGGCCACCTTCCTCCTTGATGAGTCATCTCACCAGCCTTCACATCACTATTTTTGTTGTTTGGTTTTTGTTTTTTCGAGACAGGGTTTCTCTGTGTAGCTCTGGAGCCTGTCCTGGAACTTGCTCTGCAGACCAGGCTGCCTCAAACTCACAGAAATCCTCCTGCCTCTGCCTCCCGGGTGCTAGGATTAAAGGCCCCACCATCACCTGGCTCCTCATATCACAATTAACAGAAAAACTAGGATTTTCTTTCCATTCTCTCACCCATCCTATATGAACAGCTATTGCTGTGGGCTACGTAGTAGGAGTGTTGAGACACACCCCCTAGGCCAGATCTGCCCTTCAGTTCTGAGACAGGGTCTGCTATAGACCACGAGGTCTTTTTTTTTCTTTAATATGTATTGGTGTTTGGCCTGCATGTATGTCTTATATGAAGGTGTCAGATCCTCTGGAACTGGAGTTACAGACAGTGGTGAGCTGCCATGTGGGCGCTGGGAATCGAACCTGGGTTCAGTTCTCCTGTCTTTTTTCCTTTTATTCTTGAGATAGGGTATCTATCACTTTGTAACCTAGACTGGCCTCAGACTCACTCTGCAAGTGCTGGGCTCACAGACACAGCCTCGGGCCTCCCAGAACATCTGAACAACAATGTTCAAAGTCGGTGGGACTGTAAAGGAGCTAAGACAACCATGGCAGCAGGAGAGTCTGAATTCGAGACAGAAGCCCAGCGAGTCAGGAAGGCTACCTTTGTCACCGTTCCCGACAGATGATTTCATTGCCTCTGTCCCCTTGCCTGTTCTTCCAGTCAGCATTACGGAACACAGATACACTTGGGTCTCAGCCCAGGCCAGAACAGGGCAGCAGGATGCACCCCTACCTGAACTATCAAGTCACCTGCCAGCTAATGCCAGTCTAGAGTCCTCACACCCAGTACTCGGGACTCAATCTTATAAGGCTCTAGATCAAGAACTGGCGGCCTGCAGTTATCAACCACATGGGCTCAGCTGCCTTCAGGCTAATAATGGTTTTATATATTTAAACAGTTACATTGTAAATGGTTATATAAATACATTAATTTTGCTAGATATTGTGGCATACACCTTTTAATCCCAGCACGCAGGGCAGAGAGGAAAGAGTATCCGAGTTTGAGACCAACCTGGTCTACATAATGAGTTCCGGTTCAGCCAGGACTACATGGTAAAACCCTGTAGCAAAATAAATAAAAACACTAATTTTGTCTGGCCTGTAGTACATCAAAATTTACTATCAAGAAAAAGTAAGGGATGGGGTGGGGAGAGGCTCACCAGTTAAGATCACTGTGTGATCATGAGGACCCATACCCATGTAACATGATGCCCTCTCCTGCCCTTCATGCGTATGTGCACATACACTCACACAGGTGCACACACATACACTCATACATGTGCACACACGCACACATTTACATGATTCTTTATGAAAGACAGAACAGAAGGATCCTGAATTCAGAGTTAATGTGGACTACGTTAGCAGCATGAGGCTTCAGGCTTGATCCCAAGCACCTGCCACCACCAAAGAAAAGGAAATACAGCTTGCCAACCATTAATCTAGTAAACAGAAGAAACTGCACAACAGAGATGTGCTTACTGAGACCCACCCATAATTCCAAGACTAGGGAAGCTGAGGCAGGGGACTGAGGCCAGCCTGGGCTACAAAACAATCCCCCACACACACAGTGATCCCTGTAATAAGGCCAACTTCCACTACAGAGCAAACTCAAGCCACATGAAAACCGTTCTCAAAATTTTTCTTTTCTTTCAAGTCAGCAAAATGGCTGAGCGCTTCCTTACAAGCCTGACATCCTGAGTGGAGTGGACAACCATGGTAGAAGAAAACCAAGCTGTCCTCTGACATCCAGACACGGACAGTGGAATACACATACACAAAAAGATTAGCCTAGACTACACAGTGAGACCTCGTCTCATAAAATAAATTTTAAAAAATAAGAGAGAAGTATCCAGACTAACATAACGGCTCACACCTGGAATCCCAATACATGGAAGGCAGAGACAGAAGTTACCAGTTCAATGCTAGTCTGGGCTACGTGAGACTCTGTCTCAAAACACAGAAACAACGGGTCAGAGATGACCCGGAGGACAAGAGTGATTAAAATCTGCTCTTGCAGAGGACCCAGGCTGGTCCCCAGCATCCACATGGTGGGTGGTTCCCAACAGCCTGTAATTCCCCCAGCATCCACAAGGTGGCTCACGATGGCCTGTAACTCCAGCTGCAAGGGGCCTGACACCTGTGACCAGTGAAGGCGCCGGCATACTCATGAACTCATGCACCGCACATAAATAATCAACAGGCTTTTTAAAAAGAGAATACAAGGGAAACAAAGTGAAAGGTACCTATCCCTGGGCTGGGATGGTGTGGCGCAGTTTCTTGTCCACCATCCACAGGCCCTAGGTTCATCCTCAGTGTCAGGGAGAAAAACAAGAAGCCCCCCAAGCTCCTCATCCCAGGCCAACCAGCAATAGCCTTCCCCGTCAGGATGCGCGTCCCTACACTGTCACACCTTCCCATCTCAGATCCCTCACTCGAGGGAACCTAGGTATAAAACCCAGAAACCCCTCTGCCCACCCTCCAGGCGGGACGTGGCTCCATTTGGAGTACAAGTCTCCATTGTGGAGCCTGGCTTCTTCCGAACCCCTGTGACCAACCTGGAGAGTCTGGAAAACACGCTGAAGGCTTGCTGGGCCCAGCTACCACCGGCTACACGGGCCCACTACGGGGAAACCTTCCTCACTTCTTGTGAGTAGCTGGGCCCATATTGAGCACATGATGGGAAAAAGAGGGCCAGAAAAGTCAGGCCTGGTAGGGAGGAAAAGGACAGGCAGAGGGAGGTGGTGTCGCTTCCCCAACTGGGCAGCCAGCCCAGGTGATCTATAAGACAGCCCAAGGGGGATGGCGGGGAGGGAGGGAGCACGCACACTCTAACTATGGCATCTTCCAAGATACAGATCTCCAAGTGCAGCGCCGCATCATGAACCTGATCTGTGACCCAGACCTAGCGAAGGTGACCAGCTGCCTGGAGCATGCCCTGACTGCTCGTCACCCTCGAACCCGCTACAGCCCAGGCTGGGATGCCAAGCTGCTCTGGCTGCCTGCCTCCTACCTTCCAGCCAGCCTGGTGGACGCTGTGCTCACCTGGGTCCTTCCCCGGCCTGCCCAGTCAATCTCCTGATCCCAACTTTGCAGCAAAAGGCTGATTGTGAAGGGCAAAACATTTATTTCTGTCTCCACTCTGGTGCTGCCTGGTTCCTGGCACAAAGTTGGCTCTCAATAAATATGTATTGTTTTAAAAGAAAAAGTAGGTGGACAGAAGTGAAGGTACTCGTGGGAGCCTAACAAGATTTAGTATCTAAAATCCCTAAGCTGCCTAGAGCTGGAACTCTATGGCCTCTTTACTGCCTGCAAAACTTCTGTTGTCCACTGGGGGAGCGTAAGGAACTAACTACCTTCCACTTAGAGATGCTTTTTGGAGCTGCACTTGGAGAGATGGCCACAAGAGGGCACTTTTGTCCGATTTTTCTGCGTGGAGTAGTGAGCATTCATTTGCACCTGGCAGGGCATTATCTAATGTTTGCAGGGACAGAAGGGCAGGTAATGAAAATGCTCAGAGCTGGCTTCCATGGAAGAAGGAAATACTTAAATCACCCTATTATCTAATGCAAGAATCAGGGACACTGGCCGCAATAGGTCTCAAGCAACTTAACCATTCGAAAAAGGAGCCAGGTCTCCTCGAGGACTGAGAGGGGGGAGTCTGCTGGCCCTCAAAGCATCAGAAGGTCAAAAGTTGTCCAAATTGGACATGGGTCAGGCTTTACCATGTAGGCCCTTTGTGGAAAAATCCCTTGGTCTTATGCAGGATATGGCTCTAGGAACACTGAAGACCCAGCAAACAACACAAAACAGGGCTGAGGGGACACAGACACCTCCTCCTCTGGTCCCCACTTCTCTCACGACCAAAGCAGCCAACACTAACAAAAGACTCCTTTCCCAAAAACCCCCTAAATATGCCTGCCTATTCCCAGGGCGGGGACTGGGAAAAGGAAAAGGAAGGGGCCATCCTTCATCCTAAGATAAACTGAGACCATCTCCTTTTCAGGTCTGAAAAAATAATCCGTTTAATTGAAAAACCTGGAGGATTCACTCCCTTAGATGAAAAGACAGAAGAGACCAGACCACCCCCCTACATTACTTCATAGCCACTTCGGATACTTTTCACCAGACAGCAGGAGAAGATGATCCCCAGGACCTAAAAGGAAAGACGAAGATGAGGGTGGGGAGGAGACAGGGCCAGCTTCCCCAAACCCATCCAAGGGCCACTCTGCCCAGAAGCCCTGCACTGACTCAAGACCCCAAACCACAGCGTTCCTCACCTCCACAAAAGCAATGCCCAGGGCTGCTGCAGCCACCACCAATATATTCTTCCTCAGCTTGGCCCCCATGCTCTGGACACAACCCTGAGGGAAGAAGCGAGCATGAATCCCAACAGAAAGACTTCCTCCCTACCTCCTCTTCCATCTCCCAGCCCTCTCCTCCCTGGAGAGGGCCCCAGCCAGCCCTGATTCCCTTAGCATCTCTCCTGCCTCCTGAAACATTTCCCAAGTTTCCCTGGTCTAATGTCTTCTTCCTACCTGAGTATGGATCGTGGATAACTTGAAGTCAGTCCCACAGCCCACAGTGACGTTGACGCAGCAAGAATCAGGGACTCGGTCCTTGGCCATCCCAGGGACAGTCTCCCAGTCTGTGTAGTTGTTAGCCCCACAGCAGTTAAACTAGGAGAATGAGGAGGGGAGGGAGGAAAGCTGCCCAATCAATCCAGAGATGAGACCCTTCCATCCCCGCCGTCCCTCTCCCCAGCCTTCCCACTCACTTGCTCCTGCCACCGGTCCAGAACCAAGGCCGTTTTGTTGTTGCTCAGGTAATTCTGCATCTGCTTCTGGAAGCTCTTACTGAACTCTGACTCCACCTACGAGTAGGACAGCGTGTTGGAGAGAGAATTCAGGCCCTAGAGTCCCAGGGTGACCCGAGCCAGGGCTCCCCTGTTCCCCACTTACCTTGTCTCTGAACACATAGCCAGCGATGGCCACAGCCACCTCCACAAGCACAATGAGAGACAGGAAGATGGCGAACTGCAGAAGCACAGGACAGGCGTCGGGTTTGACGTCTGGATCTAAGAGGCTTGTTCCGACCCAGTCACAATTCCTGGTGCTCTTCATCCGCCCACCTCACCACAGGAGTCACGCCGTCCTGTCCCCCGGTCTCCCCCCCCCCCCAGCCACTCACTGTGATCATAAGACAGGAGTTCTCCTTGCAGGCCCCACAGCAGCCCACAAAGGCCACCAGGAAGAGGAAGACGCCCACTGCAATGATGACCACAGGCAACAGGGAGGCTGGCGTGGTCTCCTGGCTGATGGTCTGATTCAAGAAAACCTGAGCTGCTACACCAATGGCGATCAATCCGACGGCACAGGCCTGAGGGGAAAAAGTGGGTTTGGTCAGATCCTCGCCCTCGCACCTGATCCCCACCCAGAAAACAGATTTGTTTGTTTGTTTTGGGTTTGTTTTTTAAAAAAAAAAAAAAAAAAAAAAAACAGGGTTTCTCTGTGTAACAGCTCTGGCTGTTACATCCTGGAATTCGCTCTGTAAACCAGGTTGGCCTCGAAATCACCGAGATCCACCTGCCTCTGCGACCTCAGTGCTGGGATTAAAGGCGGGCACCACTGTACCAGAAAGCAAGATTGTGAACACCTCCAGGGAGCCCTGACTGTAAGGAAGGCAGTCTGCCCATCTGTGCCCCACAGTGAAGGCTGGGAAATTGTTCAAGACACTCGGGGAGGGGGGGAATCAGGTGTCACGCCTTCCTGTAAATGGCTCTTCACGTGGATTACTTTCTATGCACTCTCAGGTAGACTCTCTCCAGAACTGCCCCCTCACTCCAGTGACTAAGGTCCTAGGGCCAGCTAGGCCAGGGAGAGAGAGGGGGGTAAGAGTGGCCCCACTCTGAACAAACACTAGCTTTTCAAGCCCGGAGCAAAAGAAGGTGGGCTGAGCCTTTCCTTCCCCCCCACCTCCATGAGAGGGTAAAGAAGAGAGATGAATACACAGGGTGGGGATTGGGGTAGCCCCGAGGCGATACCATCAGACCGTTGGCAGGTTGCCCCACTACCCCATATCACAAATGGTTGGGTCACCAGACCGGAAGGGCCAGGAGGGGGTTGAGCGGGGGTGCTGCCCATCTAGGGTGTCCATTCTCTGCCCAAACTCTCCCCCGAGGTCCCGGAAAGCCGGCGGGAAAGGGGTGCGTTCCGCCCTGGGCCGTTTCTTCGGGCTTTCCTTCCACATCTGGCCTCCAGCTGCCTTCATTCCTGGGTCCCTCACCCCCCCCCCCATGGCTCCCGCTCCAAGACTCACGGCACCCCGTCCCTCTACCCCCACTACTCACGCAGAAGGCCAGCAGAAGAACGTAGAGCAAGAACTTGACACACTTCATTCCTCCTTCCACCGCCATGGCTGCTGGGCCTGGGACCGCGGAGAGCACAGGGATCGGATCAGGCCGAGGGGGCACCGGCTTGGCAGCTCCCCGCCGGCCCTCGCAGCCTTCCCTGCGCGGTCCCCACCGCGGCCTTTCCCACCCGGAAACCCGCTCAGACACACGTCTCCCTGTCCCCTCCGCGCGGCGGCCGCACCGGGGTGGGGGCGCTCAGCGAGCGGGACTTCGGGATCCAGGGACGCACGGAGGGCGCGGCCGGGCACCGTGCAGACCCCGACCCCCGCCGGCCGCCGCCCAGCGCCGGAGCCTGCGCTCGGCCGGCCGCGACCCCGGAGCCGCCGGGGCCTCCCCCTCGGGGCGCCCCGCGGGCGTCGCCAACTTCGAGGCAAAGTTGCTCGAGGGCCCGGGCGAGCAGCCGGCTGCTCCCGGGCGGCCCCCGGCCTCACCTGCGCTCCCCGACGCCGCGCGATGCTCTCCGGCCGCCGGTCAGCCGCTGTCTCCCCGCCTGCGCCCCCCGCGCGCGCCCCGCCCGCCGCGCGGCCCCGCCCCGGCTCCAGCCAGCCCCCTCCCCCGCGGGGTGTCCGCCAGCCTCCCTCATGTGACGCGGGAACAGCTGCGGCCTGAGTCACCGGGGCGGGCGGCCGAGGGGGAGGCGAGCCCCCCGCCCGGGCAGGGCCACGTGGCCGCTACCCGGAGAGCCCGAGCCGGGCGCCGGCCGATTCCCGCTACCCCAGAGGACGGAGGGGCCGCCCAGAGTTGTCCAGGGGCAGAGACGAGGCCAAGTGTCAAAATGGCCTTCGGCCGACTGCAACCCCCACCGAGAGTCACGAGAGCCACGCACCTCCCGCTCCGTCCCGGTTCGAGCCCCCGCCCCCATTCCGCGGAGAGCGGTGTATTGGGTGGGGCGAGGGTAAACACTTCCAGAAAGCCCCTAGCTTCACGTCCCAGCAGCCTCCCAGCATTCCAGACTAGGGTGTTCTGGTCCCAACTTCTCCATTTTCTGGGACTCCTGGGCTGAGAAAACCGGAGGAAACCCTAGTCTTGAGTCGGTCCACACGTCAATTACAACACGTCAGAGCCTGGGCCCTCCTTCTGGGAAAAGATTAACAAAGTCTTCGCTCCCCAACTCCTGAGTCAGCCAGTGGAAGGAGATGTGAGAGAGGGCACCAAGGCTAGCAAGGCGACTGTCGAATAAACTTCCCCCTCTTGTTCCTCTTCTCATCAGAAAATACCAAAGCTTTAATCACTCCCTTATCCCAGCACTCGGGAGGCAGAGGCAGGCGGATCTCTGTGAGTTCGAGGTCAACCTGGTCTATAGAGGAAGTTCCAGGACAGGCTCCAAAGCTACTGAGAAACCTTATCTTGAAAGGGAGGGAGGGAGGGAGGGGAAAGGGAAAGAAGGTTAAGGAAGGAAGAAAGAAAGAATTAGAACTCAAGGCTTTCTCAGGCCCCACGTTGGGCACCAAAATGTAGTTTTTTGGGTTTTGGGTTTTGGGTTTTTTTTTTAATTCTTTATATTTTGCTCTTTGAAGACCCACAACTCAACTCCCAAATAAATATACAACGACCCATTATTCTTTCTTATGAATGCCTGGCCTTAGCTTGACTTGTTTCTAGCTCGTGTGTGTGTGTGTGTGTGTGTGTGTGTGTGTGTGTGTGCCTCACTAAATTGTTCAGGATGACTTTGAATTTCTTAAATTAGCCCGTCTATCTTTTGTTTTTGGACTTTTATCTTTATCCTATATATCTTTCTTTTCTTCTTACTCCGAGGCTTGCTGTGTAGCTGGGTGGCTGGCCCCTGGAGTCCTCCCTGCTCCCTGTTCCCACTCCTCAAACTTCCATCTTCCCCGATTTCTCCTATGCATTCTCTTGCTTGCCAGCTCCACCTAACTTTTCCCTGCCTTGCTATTGGCCGTTCAGCTCTTTATGAAATCAATCAGGTGTTTTAGGCAGGCAAAGTAACACAGTTTCACAGAGTGAAACAAATACATGTAAAAGGGTACAACACACCTTTGCATCACTAAACAAATGTTCCACAGCATAAACAAATGTAACACACCTTAAAATCAGGCGTCCTTTCCTGACCTCACATCGCACCATACATAGACATACACCACACATACAGAGAGAGGTAACATGCATGAAAACAGACAGACCTGGAGGTCTCGCAAAGACAGGCATCACGTGTTTTCTCTTATGTGGAGTCTGGATTTTTAAGAGGAGATGAAAGTAAATGCAGGATTGTTAGGGATGTGGAAGGGAAAAGAAAACAGAGGATGAATAAGAGGGAATAACAGGGGGTCAGAGAGATGGTTTAGCGGCTAAGAGCACTGACTGCTCTTCCAGAGGACCTAGGTTCAATTCCCAGCACCCACATGGCAGCTCACAGCTGTCTGTCTATTCCCACCCTCACATAGACATATATACAGGCAAAAACACCAATAAAATTAAAAATAAAGAGGGAATAGCAGGGGTAAATAGTTATGTATGAAGCCAGGCAGTGGTAGCAGACCCACACTTGGCAGGCAGAGATAGACGAATCTCTGAGAGTTCGATGCCAGCCTTGCCTACAGAGTGAGTTCCAAGACAGCCAGAACTACACAGAGAAACCTGTCTCCAAAAAAGAAAAAGAAAAAGAAAGAAAGAAAGAAATGTCATAATGAAGTCCCAACAATGCTGCCTCATCCAGCACAGCATGAGCCCTGGAGAGCTGACTGGGCTAGTGAGGGATGAACAGGCACATAGACAGAAAAGCTGGCACCGGTGGAGCGTGTGTGCTTTCTGGTGGAGACGCTCTCAGCACGTTTACTGTGTTTACTGAACAGTGACATGAGAAGGGGTGGGAGCCTTCTGTAGGGAGCGGCCTGGGGCTGTAAACAACAGGTGGGAGGAAGCTGCTGTCTGATGCTTTCTGTGAACTCTGTCAGCATCCACACAGGAACCCAAGGAAGGCTTTGCTGATTCCTCTGGGTCTGTGGCATGGAGTCTTTAATACAGCTGTGCTCACACTACTCGGGCCTTCATCTGCCCTGACACACTGGCTCGGGGCTTACTTCACTTCCCACACAACGTAAATCCACTGTAAAGGAAAATGCAAAGATAAGGCTGGGCTGGGCTGGCTGGGCCGAGAAGTTTCCAGAATTACATCCTCCCAGAAGAGTGCACCAAGCACATCTGAGACCTGGCTCTCCCTTATCACCGCAGGATATAGAGGAGAAGTCAAGATGCCTTAGAAGAGAGCATTCAGGAGTTTTCTTATTGTGTTTCTAGTAGAAGCCAGGCCTGTACTGGGCACAGGGCAGCAAGGAGAGAAAGAGAGTTGGTCTGTCCTCTGCCGTGTTTTCTGCACAGTGAAGAAGGGCAGAAACTCCTGGTGAGCCACGGAGCTCTGGGGGAGAGCGGACTCCAAGGTGGGTAGTATTCTCCAAGGTAACCTTGCTGAATAAAAGGGAGGCTCTCAGCTTCGGGGATGGGGAATGAGAATTAGCCATCGGCAGGTCATTGGGCTTGGAGGGGCAGGGGGGCTGTCAGTGGTGACCACGTGTTTATTATCATGTTCAGGGCCCTGGGTTCTGTCTCTATCAATGCAAAAAAATTTAAAATAAAATTCTCTAGCTTTGATAGTGATATGATAATGCAGGAAAATCCGTCTAACTCTTTGAAGGTGCCTGCTAAAATACGGAAGGGTGCCACCTCATGCCTGAGCTGTGTTTGGAATACTGGGAGACAATAAACAAAGCTGAAAGATGAAAAGTAACAGGATGGTGAGTTCTATTGCTGCCTATTACTAGTTAGTACTAGTTATTACTAGTTATTACTGCTTATTACTAGTTATTACTAGTTCCATCACCCAAAGCCACCTTGGGTATGTCCCAAAGGCGAACACGATGGGAAGGAGGGTAATGGGAAGCCCTTGAGAAGGTAACAGGAGCCTAGAAATTGGGCTTACGACACTGGGGTGACAGCCACCATTCATGGGGCAGCAGTCAAGAAAGGAGATGTCACCTAACTTAGGAAGCTCCAGACTGGTATCCAGGTGGCCACATCTTACCAGAGGTTGGATGTGAAACTTGGGAGACAAGGAACAGTCTAGAGACAAAAGCCAATGTGTCCGTGCCACTCTGGAATCACCTGAGTACAGCAACTCAGAGACAGCCTGGACTGCGTATCAAGAACCCGTTTCTTAAGGATTCGTTAGTTCATCTACAAATGGGTGGGCAAGAAGGAAAAAAGCGAGCCTCTGGAAGGCTTTACATTTATAAAAAAAAACACATAGGTGTGGACCGGGGAGATAGCTTACTCAATAAAGTGCTTGCTGATCCTCCCCACACACCTCCACACCCGTGCACACACCTCCACACCATGCACACACCTCCACACCTGTGCACACACCTCCACACCCGTGCACACACACAGAGGGGACAGAAACAGGTCGAAGTAGCCAGTAAAAGGACTAAAAGGGAGAGGTTGGGCCTTTTCACTATGCCAGACTTTGTGCCAAGAGCCTTCCCCAGCCCACTAAGAATTAATCATCGCAGCAGTCCTTTAGGTCAATATTGTCTTTCCTGTCTTACAGTTATTTATAGTGTGTGTGTGTGTGTGTGTGTGTGTGTGTGTGTGTGTGTGTGTGTGGAGGTCAGAGGACGACTTCCAGGAGTCAGTTCTCTCCTTCCACTGTGTGGTCTTCCGGCTCCTTTCTGTCTTAGAGATAAGGAAACTGGCTGACCACGTGGAGTAACATTCCCAGAGTCAGTTAGGTCAGTCTTCGAATTTTTCGTTCGCTTTTTTGTTTCATCTATTTATCTCTTTCTTCCTTTCTTTTTTCTTTTCTTTCTTTTTCCTTTTCTTTCTTTCTTTCTTTCTTTCTTCCTTTCTTTCTTTTTTAAAGACAAGGTCTCCGGCTGTCCTGGAACTCAGTGTGTAGACCATACCGGCCTCGAATTCACAGAGATCCACCCTGCCGCTTGAGTGCAGGGACTAAAGGTGATTGCCACACACCCCACCTGTTTTGGAATTTGAACCCAGATCACAAAAGAGAGAATGGGAGCATCACCCAGGAAAGGAGACAGACGGGCACCAGAGCAGAACGCCCCAGCCTGTCACGCCATAGATGCACCCCACAAAGGTGAGAGCTGTGAAACTCTAAAGCCTGTACTTTTTCCCTTTCACGGGAGACTTTTAAAAGACAACAAGAGAGGAGAGAGAGCAGGAGGAAGCTCACAGAACCGCGGGAGCCACGAGTGCCAAAGAGTGCGGAGAGAGAGGTCAGCTTAGGTGAGCAGCAAGAAGTGGCCATTAGGCGGTGTGGTGTCCTGAACTGCCTCAGGGACACTTGTGGGACCGGGGAGCAAGAGGAAGAACTGGGTACAGATGAACGAACAGGGGGAGATAGGGCATGAAGATGAAGAGAATCACCTCCCACCACCCAGGGGGATGCCGCAGAAAGGGCTAGGGCAAGTTGCTGCAAAGGCACAGTTGGGGAAACAGGAGAAAGCTAGGAAGACCTAGCGAATGAGTCTGTATGGAACTGGGGGGTGGGGGAGGGGACCCGGTAGTCAGCCTAGCCACTTCGGGGTCAATATGGTAGTACTGTGGGGTGCTGGGTATGAGGGCGGAGGAAGTGTGTTTACGGATGTTCAGTGAAGGAAGACAAAAACTCTGGAGAGATGGCTCGGCGGTTAAGCTCACTGGCTGCCCTTATAGAGAGCCCACGTTTGCTTCCCAGCACCAAGAGAGAAGCTCACAATCTTCTATAACTCCAGTCCCAGAGGATCCGATACCTCTTCTGAACTCCCCGGGCTCTATACACACAGCACAAACACACACACGCTCAGGCGCACATCTATATACATAAATATATTTTTGAATTATGGGGATCAGTGGCAGGCATGGTTCTAAGACACAAATTACTTAAAGCCATTTAACTCCACCTTAAAATATACGTATAATGAGCCAACTAGATGGCTCAACATGCCCAGTCCCTACGCAATCCTATGTTGGGCTTTGAATCTTAAGGCCCTTGAGTAATAGAGAAAACACTCCCAGACGGCAGGCTCAGATCAAAGCGACGCTGAGGCCAGAGCTGTGTGCGCGGGTCTCCAGTACACACAGTTACAAACACACACACTCAGGCACAAAGAATCACAGGGCATTCCCAGCACAGCCCTCCAGTCTGACACAGAACCGCTCTGTGCCAGTGCTGAATGCATCCCCGAGAGGAGCATACCCCACACAGGGACCGTCACTCTGCTCTGTCGATCGGTTGAGTCTGGGGACATAGAGGGGGCTATGGTGGCCAACTGTGCCAGTTCCAGTTCCTACTGTTTCACAGGCTATAGATGGCTGGGTTACCCAAGAGGACACATTGCCCAATCCCCTCTGTCCTCACTGTGAGGAAGAAAAGACTCAGAGTAATAGAGCTAGTGGCTCAGAATCAACCTGCTGGTAAGAGTAGGGGTGTCATGCCTGTCCCCAGCAGGATGCTCCCCAAGGTAGATGCCCCTGACCCCTCTTCTGTCAACTCCAGTCTAGTGGAAGGAGAGCAACTCACCCTCTCAGTTCCCGAGGCAGTTCTGAGGCTCACGAAAGGAATGCAGAGGGCTGACTTTCTTCCCTAAGACAGTAAGGCTAGGGCTCCAGTTCAGTTCAGCAGAAAAGTGCTTATCTTGCATGCTTGAGGCCCAAGGTTCAATCTCTAGCACTAATAAGAAGAAGCTAAGGGGCAGGGATGTGGCTTGGCT
Organism: Myodes glareolus; assembly: GCF_982192425.1. NCBI lineage: Eukaryota > Metazoa > Chordata > Mammalia > Rodentia > Cricetidae > Myodes > Myodes glareolus. The sequence continues at coordinate 13,203,890 of NC_142051.1, read as the reverse complement.
GGTAGGTTGCTCGCCAGTCATGCATAAAGGCCTAAGTTCAACCCACAGCCCTGCACAAATTAGACGTGGTGGCACAGGCTGTAATCCTGGAATTTAGGAGATGGAGGTCCTCCTCAACTACAAGGAGACTCTCAGACCAGTCTGAGCAACTTGAGACTCTGCTTCAAAAACAAAATAAAGGCTTTGTCTTATTATTATTATTATTGGGTTTTGTTTGTTTGTTTGTTTGTTTGTTTTGAGACAGGGTCTTGCTCTGTAGCTCAGGCTGTCTTGAAACTCACTATGTAGACCAGGCTGGCCTCCAACTCATAGAAGTCTGACTGCCTCTGCCTTCCAAGTGCTGGGATTTAAAGATGTGTACGGCTATGCCTGGCATATTATCTTTGGACTTATGGGAATTAAAATAACTTTGCCTACCTGCCAGGTGGTGGTGCCCAGCACTCCAGGAGGCAGAGGCAGGCAGATCTCTGTGTTCCAGTCAAGGGAAACCCTGTCTCAAAAAACCAAAATATTGATAATAATAACAATAATAATACAAAGAAAATAACTTTGCTTTGATGGACTAGAGAGGTGACTCAGTGGTTAAGAGACCTTATTGCACTTCCAGAGGACCTGTGATCAGCCCCCAGCACCCACATCAGGGATCTGACACCTTTTTCTGACTTCTGTGGGCATCTTCATGTTTCTCCTGAGACAGAAGCAAAGCTAGGGGTTTGTTGGTTACCTCGTGAGTCGAATCCTTGGGACTGAAAGCCAAAGACCCTAGGCAGGGGCCGAGGAAAAACTCATTCCCTCGCTCATTCCAAGTACTAAAAACTAAGTTATAGCCAGGCGGTGGTGGTGCACGCCTTTAATCCCAGCACTCGGGAGGCAGAGGCTGGCGGATCTCTGTGAGTTCAAGGCCACCCAGGCCTACAGAGCAAGTTCCAGGACAGCCAGGGTTGTTACACAGAGAAACCCTGTCTTGAAAAAACAAAAACAAAACTAAATGACTCTAGTCCTAGAGTGTGGAAATGAGTAGAACACGGTCCTACCTTGAAGACGCTACAGGCAGAACAGGGGAGATAGCTTGACTGTTGAGAGCACTGGCTGCTCTTCTAAAGGACCAGAGTTCAGTTCCTAGCACCCACATGGTAGCTTATGACTGTAACTCTAGCTCTAAGGGCTCTGGCGCCCTCTTCTGGCCTCCCTGGCACAAGGCATACATGCAGTGCACATATATACATTCAGGAAAGATACTTACACATACAAAAAGCAAACAAATCTTTTTAAAAAGGGGGGGGGGCTGGAGAGAAGGCTCAGAGGTTAAGAGCACTGGCTGCTCTTCCAGAGGTCCTGAGTTCAATTCCCAGCAACCACGTGGTGGCTCACAACCATTTGTGAGACCTGGTGCCCTCTCCTGGTGGGCAGGCATACATGCAGACAGAACATTGTATCCATAATAAATAAATAAATAATTTTTTAAAAATCTTTAAAAAAAGAAAAACTGAAGATGATTGCAGCCTGCTGACACAGATGAAACTACAGTGTGGTGATGTCTATAACGCTGAGAGGCCCTGGATTCTGGGAGCTGCCCAGCACAGCGCAGTGGATGCAGGAGAGCAGCAACTACCTAAGATGGGGCCAGGGGTGGTGGCACATACCGGGGAATAGAGGTAAAGACATCTCTGTGTGCGAGGCCAGCCTTATCTACCTAGAGAGCTCCAGGACAGCCAGGGCTACCTAATGAGAGCCTGTTTCAAAAACAAACCAACCTAAGATGTTTGCCCAAAAAACC